>NC_141473.1:22315620-23515620 GCF_009769465.1 Tauraco erythrolophus | reverse complement strand
AACTTCCTCAGGGAATATGTAGTAATACCCAGTAGTTACAGAAGATTGAAACCAGGCAGGAGTTATTAGGCTGCGGAGGAGAAAATGTACTTGTTTCTGCTCCTCTGTCCTTTAGCTCCTTTTTATTTCATCTTAATGAAATGTAACCTGGATGAAAAACAAAGCTGGGGAAAAAAAATGAAAAAACATTCTTCATTCTTTGGAGCCTGTACACTTAGCTCCTAAAGGAGGCTAGAAGTGTTTTCTTTCTCACTGTGAAAGTGTGATTACATGGCAGCCTTGCTTTTTAAAATTTAGAGATTTTTTTTCCTCCTTTTCACCTTCATTTTTGTTTCATTTCTCACTTGCATTGCTGAGGCTGATGCTATTTTGCTTGCATCTCTGGAGTGAAAACAGGCTTTGCATTCTGAGCTGCTAATCAGAAGTGATGACAAGCCCTTGAACAGAGCACCATTGCCCTTGTCCTTATGAAATATTTTATCCTTTCTGATATCTTTGGACATGCAACTGTAATAAAGACCAGTTTCTGCCACTGCATGTGTGTAGGAGTTGATCCTTGTTATCTTTGTGCAGGAACACCTCACAGTGACATCTGTGGCTGTGCTGATTTCCTCCATTTCATGGGAATAAGATGATGCTTGTGCATTATTAAAAGGGCCTAACAAGTTTCCTGGGGAGAGACTCTGAAGTACAGTGTATAACAGTATTTATGTAATTAACTCCTTGGGATTTTAATGAAAAATACTGCTGTTTTGCAACCATAATTTTCTGGCAGCCTCAAAGTAACAAGGAAGCTGTAAATTGCACAGTCCCTAAACTATTGTCTCAATAGAAAAGCTGGACAATTTTGCTGTCTTGAAGTGATGATTAGCTGGGATTTAATCGTGATATTAGCATATAATCACAAGCATTCATGTAATGTCATCAAAATGTCATTCCAATGATGAAGTGTAGTAAGAAACTTTTTATTTTTTTCCCCCGTGAAGTTTTTATTTGGGAAGGGATGAAGTAGATTCAGAAAACAAGCAGGAAGAGGTGAAAGAGATTATGTGCGTTGCCTCTGACTTCCCACTACACCATCTCTCATGCAGATAGAGTTAGGTCAGGTGCTAGGCGCTCTGAATGGACTAACTTCTTGATCTTTCACTCTACTTTCCAGCCTGGATTGCTGGCTTTCTCTGAGCTGTCTGCGGTTGTGGCTACACTGCTATCCATACCTGGGCTAGCAAAGCAAATGGTGTCCTATGCTTGATGTTTGCAGTAATGTCTGCACGGTATATGTACCTACAACTCCCTCTTCTTTGATCTTCAGAAATGTAATCTGCAGGAACGTTGTACCTCTATACTGATGGAGTTGTAGCCCCTCCTGAATGCCGTCCCTTTGCGTGGGACATGATTTGTCCTTTCGGAAATAGGGTTGAGCTGAACGTAGTGCCCTTGACCTGGCTTAGTTTAGCACTCTTGCAAAACAACTGAGCAAAGGTCCATCTGTTCTCCAAACTCAACCCCACCGAAATGACAAGTTTCTGTTGTGCCCAAAGACTAGCAAAATCATCTTAATTCTGTAGCTTGTCTCTGGTGCAGGACCCCCAGCTGTCTCCAGGGACCTGAACACAATGTGTCTTCCTGCTGTGCTGTTCTCATGGCAGCAGAATTTATGTATGGGGAAACTAACACAAGCTGTAACTGTCTACTTGATAGTAGATAACAGTTTGTAGCTGTCGCTTAGGAGAGCCCTGGTATTTGGCTTCATTACACAAGAGAGTAAGGGAAGATGAGGGAAAGAGCTGGTTCTTGGTGAACCAGGAGGGTAATCAGGGCTCTCTGGAAATTGGCTGTGTCGACCACAGGCTGGTAGAGCCAGAGTAGCCAGCTTAGCGGAGTTGCTGTCAGGTAGAACATAAATTGTGGAGGATTGTTTCAGTGGAGGATAGTATGAAGTCCTAAGCAGACTTGTCCAGGGAATCTTTACAGGTCTTATGTTATGCCTTGCACACAGTGATTACTTTAGCTCACATGTTTTTCAAATGCTCGGTGGAATTCAGTCCAGAATGTTTTCCCTTCAGACCAAATTTTCAGGAAGGTCACATGCCATATGGTGAAAACGGACAGCCTAGGTCCTTTTGGTCCCAAGAGAATTTCTGGGAGAGTTTCTCAAGTGAATGATTTACTTTCTCTTGCCCTGCTCCTTCTCCAACAGAGCAGAAATATTCTAGTGACCTCAAAGCTAATGCACTTCAGTGTCTCTGGATGGAGACAGCGACATTTTTGGCAATGTAGTTTTGAAGCATTATTCTCCTTTTCATTTTCAAAATTTTTGGAGATGCTTCTAGCAGAAATCATGACCTTAGAAGCATCTGCTGGAAACTAGTCCCCCCAAACACACTGGAGAGAGGAATTTCGCTCTTCATGCCATGGTACCCTCCATGAAGTTGAAGCAGTTTCCTGTGTGTACATAAATGGAAAGCATGTAATCTTCTGGCTAATTATGAACCTTTATCTGTATTGTCTTAATCAGATCACTGAAGTTCTTTTATTTATTAAACTGTCTCATAGTCTGTGGCTACTGTTATATGTCAGAAGGTTTAGGAACAAGTTTCACTGTGTCATTTCACATATCTGAAACTTTCAAAAATTCTTCTGTAGTGAAAAAAATATTTGGCTTATTTTCTTACATCATTATAATCTTTTCTTCCCAGATCTCTTGCTTATACAAATAAAAGCTTTCTCAGCTGAAAATCCCAGTGTTGTGAGTATAAGGACTCCGCATTATCCTGGCATGTAATTAATAAGATTTGTTGAAGTGACAAATAATTGACTCTACAGTGAGGCGGACAAGGAAAGGTGTCAGTTTTTGGCATCAGTGCATTTCTGTTGCATGAGGTGAAGATTCAAATCTGCAAATTTAAGATCTGGATCATGTGGACTGTACAGTGTTCCTGCAGTACGTTTATATTAAAGATTGTTTTACCTGAAACAATCTAAGGAAATAAACTAGTTACAGTGCCTCAGGTATTAATGATATTGCATCTCATTCTTAATTACACTACTGTAATTTTAGAGTAATGCTATTTAGAGGGAAGTATTGGATCCAGTGTAATGAAGATTAGAAGCTTGTGTAGGATCTGTAGCTAAGAGGAACTCAAGTATTTGAGAGTTTGAAATTCTGGTGGTGGCAAATAAAGGCAGAAAGAGAAGTAAAATTAGGTGTTAGTATTGGTATTACAGTATTATACTATAAACTGGTGTAACACCATTGGCTTCAGAAGGCACTATCACTGTACTTGTTGAGGATCTGGTCTTTTGAACCTATATATGCACCAGTTAATGCTGTTAATATCATGATAAGTTATCTTAATTATTTCTAAAATGGTCTCTTCATTTTCCAGATGGTACACTGGATATGATGGGAACTTGCACAGTCAATTTTGCCTTCCATGGGCTGATAACAATGTTTATAAAAGGTTTAAAATCCTCTCTTCCTATATTCATGCTCTACTTTGGCCCGTTTATTCACAACTGAATGCCTCTGATTATTTTAGCTGTCATGTGCTTAATATTTGGTGCTTTGCATAGAAGAACTGGAATAAACTGGCTGTGCAATAAGATGTTCAGTGTATACTTAAGACAATGACCATTTGGCCATCTCATTTCCTTAGCAACATTTTAAAGATTAATCATAGAGAGTGGTGTAAGCTAAGAAAAAGATAGTTGAAATAGATCAGAAGTATTTTTCTTCACGATGTTTTGCTTGGACTCAGTATTTTGATAATTTGTTGCAGAATTCAGGACAACTACAGTGAATTGTTTGTTTGCCTGAAATTTGGATGTGCAGTGATAGAGCAGTTCTCAAATATGCAAAGGTAAATTTGCTGAGCCCGTTTTTTGGTCTTTGATGAGACTGCAGTGAGCAGTGAAATGCTAAATACTGGTGGCAGAAGTGGGTACGTTTCCCCTGGGGGTTGGAGGGGCGGCCGCTCATTTGATAAACCCCGGACAGAGGCCAACCAGGCACTGTAGGATAGATTTCCAAGCAGCGAAAGCAACAGCCTCCTTCATGTCGGGGAGATTGCTGTTGGGGTCTGCATGTGAGAAGCAGCTTCTGTTTTTTTGAATTTAGCAGCATGGGGGAGAGAGGGAAGGCTTTAAAACATCTAGGGGAAGTGTTTCGTTTTGATGAACTCTTTAAGTACAAATATATTCTTAAAAATCTTTGCCATTTGAGTTTGGTTTTTAACTGTTTTGATTGTCATATTACCAATTTTATGAGAATCATTTGGTAGCCTGGTTTTTATATTAAAACCAAGGAGTGGCCTCAATACCAACACATTATTGCCTGCGTAAAAAAAAAAAAAAACAACAAACTAAAACAAACAAACAAACAGACAAATCACCAAAAAATGAACACTCCCACCCAAAGCAACCTCTACTGCCAAACTTACTGCTTATATCAGAAGGACAATATATGGTCTTTCTCTCCTTCCTTTAGAGAAGCAGGTATACACGTTGCTGCAGGATGCCTCTTAATGACTTGTGATTCACTCTTGCAGGTGATTTACTAATTTTGCCATAGGCATGAGAGTTGGGAATGGTTTCTTCTCTCTTTCTCTCTGAAATAATAGATCGGTGTGTTTTGGTTTGGTTTGGTTTACTTACAGGCAATCAATGGGTTGTAATTGAGTACCTCTGAGTGGATGAATCATGGGATCAACTAAACTTGAGGATGAGGGTTTAGACTGTAATTTACAGTTTGTTTAATTGCTTAGTAGTACAATAAGGAAGGACTGAGGAAATTTTGACCTTACTTGGTGTGGATTTGACTGTATTTTGGTGAGAGCATGTCGCATGCATGCTGGCTGCTTATAATCTGAACACTATACATTTCAACCCTGATCGGAGGAGACGTCTGAGAGGGCTCTCTCAGGCTCTGTGGGCCTGGATTGCCCATATGCAGCTTAAGACAAATCCTTAGAAAAGGTTACGTAGTCACTGTGTAGGAGAACAGACCTTTGCCGGGCCATGTTTCTCAAAAGTTAAACCTCGACTGAGTAAATATAGGCCCTTTGAGCAAGTACCAGATATGACAACTGAAATAGTGTTTTTCGTGCCTTCAGGCTCCAGCACTAACTCAAGCCCTCAAACTTGCATCTGAGATGTCAGCAATTAGTCTTCTTTCCTAAATGAATGGATTTTGTGTTCTGTGCTGTTGTAGCTCTTCAAGTATCCGCTATACCTCCTTGGTTCCATACACAGTTTTAGTTACTTTCTTGGACTGTTTTCTTATTGCTTGGTCCTCTATACATCAGCATGAAGAGAATATTAAATTCTGCCACTCTGATGTGGTGTCATTTTCATCTTTAATTGCATAAAATCTTTCTATATGGTTATTCGATTATTTGTATTGTGATAAAATCTATACTTGTCTCAGTCATAAGTTAAGGTCTCCTAGGATTTTCACAAATGCAAAACAAAGAGACTTTATTGCCTGCAAGAAAGACCTTAGACCTACTTTGACCTGTCCTGCTTTTCCTGTAGAACTAACATGAAATTACTGTAAGGTACAGTTCCGTCGGTTTTGAAAGTGGATTACAGTGCTAGTATCTGAGAGTCAGAGAAGGCATAAAGTGTGTCTGCTTCACCACTTAGTTATTCAATATTGCAGCTGGAGATGGGGAGGCCATATGCAGTGTACTGTCCTTGGGTGACACAAAAGATTTCATTTGGCTGGGGCTGCCTCAAGCTGTCACAGGTGTTCTTCTTTCATTTACAATAGCTCCCTTAAAATATAAATGACTGCATTTATTACATCAGCTCTTTTTCCTTCTTTGGAACACCCCAGATAAAGTTACATTACACATAACAAATGTTCTTGTTCCCTTGAGAATTAGTTTAATTACAGATGTAGGGTGGGTAAGGGATCTATAGTGTCTGAGATGTTAATTTTGCCATACTTTAATTAAGAGATCAAGTGCGAAAGACTGCCGAATACCTCCCACTTAAAGATGCTGAATAGAGCAGTGGAGGATAGAAGGCACTGATACAATGAGGTTTTTACTGTCTGTAGAAGTATCGACTTTCCTTCTGCGTCTTATTACAGTGAGACGGCCATCTGGAAATACATGCCAACTTTTATTTGCTCGTTGTGTTTTCTAACATAAAAGGCTTTTTCTGTCCAGAGTCTTTGAAGCACCAAAACAACATGTCTCTCCTTTCAAAAGTGATGGTCACTCCTAGGTTCTACTAATTTCCATTAGAAATGCCAGGACCTCATCCTCTTGCCCGTTGTGTTTGAAGAATGGTGGTGCGACTCTCCTACGCCCCTGCACTCAAACACTAGGGAAGATGCGGGGCACATGTTCACCAGATGACAAAAGGTGCTACTGTCTCTGAACACCCATTTATTTTCTTCTTTGGTCTCACTGTGAGTGTGGGGACATTCCTTTCAGCATTGAATTCGAAAGTCGTCTTTCCAGCTAACTCAAAAAACAAGGAAACGGAATTGGAAAACATTTGGGAAGAAAGCAGCAAAAAATGGGCAGTCAGAAGGAAGGTGTGTCTCATAACAAGATTAGAGAAAACTAGACAATAAGAATACCTTGCAGTAGGGTGGCCGGGATGTCCCTGCCTGAGCTTCTTATGTTTGCCTGGCAGCTGGACGAGCAATGCTGTAGATGGGAGCAGGTCTTCACTGGCCAAAACCTGTTTGAAGGTTTTCTTGAGCTTGAACCGTTGCACTTTTAGAAATACTAAGTGATCAAGTCAAGTAGCACTGTTGCTCTCCAAACAGCTGTAAGGAGGACAGTTGATGATTTTTATTAACGTCTTTTTCGTCACTTATTGTCTATGTGAATTACTGATTCATTAAGATGTTTTTGTGACATGTGATACAGAAAGTTTCTTTTCAGAAACTTTTCTCCTTTTTCTTGTATTTTCTGTTGCTGTTTTCTCTTTTCTGGGGTGGTCAGTTTTCTTGCTTTTAGAGGAGAGTAACAGTTCTGCTCAGCCACTGTTTTCCTCTGCATCCCTGGAGGAAGACTGGTGTAATACTGGAAAAACACAGAGTTAAATATTAACATGTACTACTGAATGTTCCCTCTGAAAAAATCAGAAACATTTCCAAGCAATGAAAGCAGACTTTCCTTTCCTGTAGTTAAGTTTTGCTGCTTAACTTTTAAAACTACAGCTTGCTTGGTTGTTTTAACATGATTAATAGTTAGAAATTGGGAGTGCTGTATTTCTTCAGTGCTCTCACCTGGGCTGCTTCTTCTTACCAGGTGATAGACTTGGGGGAAGAATCTCATGTGGTGACTTAGTGCTGGAACGTATAATAAGTTTTTTCAAGGTAAGAGTTTTATTTTTATTTTTTTCCCTTCTTCTCTGTGTGCTTTGGCTTGGAAATGGAAGTTTCGTTGCTTGCTCTTTTAGTCAGAAAGGTGATGTTAATAAATTTTGTGATTTGATGTTGATGCTACAGTAACTCCTTAAGGCATGTTCAGAATTGGGATTCCTCTTGGATTATGAAGACACATAACCGCCCCTATTTGTGTTAGCTGAGGACCTAATTAGCTAAGGCTGCAAATGCGGCATTCTCTTCTGCCGACTTGAAATGTCACCACCAATCTCTGCTGAGATAAAAAGGTGCACAGAGGAAATGGTTTTGGTGAAGAGGCGTCTTTCACTCTTAACAGATTGATGTATTCAGAACATGTATTTATTCTGTCTTGCTGGTTGTCTCAAGTGTCGAGACTTCTGCCTCAGTGCACTGGGAATCCCTGCTCAAGGTGTTAAAGCTCTAATCTTTGCAAGCAGCGCAGATATCAGCTGTGGTAAAGCAGGAGCAGTAAAGCCTATGACCCTGATCTGGGAGGGCTAGTTTGGTTAATATAATGTTGATGGGGTGGTATGGCTGAAGCTTCTCTCTGTATATGTGAAAATTATGCATGATGATATGGAATTAATGCTTCAGAAATAAAATTATGGGTTTTGTTTTAATCCCAGTTACTTGCATTTGCGCAATAACATCCCAAAGCAAGAGAGGTCTTGGCATTTGCATAAGCACGTGCTTCTGCCCATAAACAGCCAGTAAGATAAGACAATAAAAACAAGCCATGCAAAGCATGAATTGCTTAGAGGTGGAAGAGACCTATTAGGCTATGTAGCCCTCCCTCATGCCAGTGAAGAATTGCTTCAACTGGATTTGCTTTAGAGGACAGATGAATAGCTGAATAAAAGACAGGATCACATTTTCTGTATGATACGGTGGAAGGCCTTCTATGCTTCAGTTTTTACACGTGCGTCTAGCTTTCAATCTCATAAGGAGCAATATCCCAGAGAAGTTTCTTCTGGGCTGTTTGATTTAATGTGTAACAACAGTCTGAAGAGAAACTATTCTGATTCCACAGATGTGCAGTTTTGCTTTGTGGGGTGATTTTTGTCTTATCAAAGGAGAATGAGAAGAAAAGGCAAAAATCTGTGAGTATGGCTATCTGTGAGAGAGCAAGAGCGTGTGTATGTGTGTGTTTGACTGTGCGAGAGGTCTGTCCGTGTTATATCAATTGTGAGAATAAAATGGCTACTCTGCCTGACCGCAGGGAGGGAATTTTACAAAGGCAACACTTTGCAAACAGAACAAAGGCCTCACTGCATTACAGCTGCGTGCGACACACTGTTAACACTAAAGCAAGCTACCATTTCCTATTAAAGTAGTGTCTCGCATGTTCATGAAGCAGAGGCTGTAATGCAAAGTGATTTAGCTTGCTGGGAGCTGATGCATCTAGCTCTGGCACGGACGTACGGGATCTCTGTGGTCAAAAAGGCAGACAAACATGTTGGTGCTGCTGTTTTAAGCAGCTTCATCTGGTGACTGGATGGGAATTGCAGGCACGTTTGTTTCATTGCATTAATTTATCGCATTATTCCTCTTTTGTCTGTTATTGTTTCCTTATTGGTATTCGTATTTGAATAGAAAAAGAGCCCTGTGGTAAATTTTGTGCGTGCCCTCACTTCTTTCCAGGCCTGACATGTTTATATATACAAAGAATTATGGAGGAATTAGAGAGGACCAAAGAAGCTCAGAAATTCTTTGGAAGAGCTTGTCAGATTTTTAATTAATGGGCATACACCAGAGGGAGTGAAATCTGTTGCTCAGTACCATAATAGGCAGTGCAGTGCTTCTGCCTCTCTCTGTCATCCTTAACAGACAGATTTATTTTTGGTAATGAGACATTTATCTCTTTTGCATCTATTAAAAGCCAGTTCCAGTGTCAAAAATCAGTTGGAAATAACATGAAAAAATGTAGTGATGAAATGTGTTTCTTTTGGATCCTTGTCACAGCTCCATCAAATCCTGGGGATTCTTTTTCACTTTGTTTTGGTGTATTTTTGTCTTGCTGCAGTTTGCATTTCCGGATGATTTAGGTGTTGTTCCAATAGCACCAAATAATGGTGTGAATATTTAGACTGTGTAAAGAAGCTTAATGGAATTACTTTCAGAGCAATAATTAATATACTGTCAGTGTAAATAATTGGTTTTCAACACTTTTCTGTGTGTGGACCCTTTAGGACTTTTTGTTAGCTGCATATCCCTGCCCACCTGACTTGAACCTATTGAAAGCAGTCTTGCTTTTCTTCATAAGCATCCTTGAAGCAGTCCACAGAAAACCATGGATAAGTGGCAGCCTGATTAAACTCATCTGGTGGCATAGAGGAGTCCACATAGAAGTAATGGTGATAAAATCCGGCCGTTAGTCAAAAAGTAGGGGCTCTGCATGTATTTCTGGTCCTGACACAATTCAGTTAGGAAAGTATTTTCATGCTTGTGGACTAAGCGGGTCAACAATCAGACCACTTCCCTTGATCTGTCCATAGAGAAGCATGTGTGGACTCTAGTTGAATGCAGTGGGGTTTTTGTAGGCATTTGTTTGAAATCCTGTGGGATTTATTAGGTGCCTTTTAATAGGTTTTCAGACTGTTCTATAGCATTCTGCAGGTGGGATGTAACTTTCTTGGTGAGATCTCAAGTGCTTGACAACTTGCAAGGAAACAACTGCCTTCAACAACTATGATTCTTTTAGGTTTGTAAATAAGATTTCTTTGAAGAAACTGCCTGGTGCCTCTGTGCACCTCCATTTTGTTAGCGGTAAAAGAGAGGAAAAAGCCAGGGTATCAGAAAGGCTTACTGATATGAAGTGACCCAGAAGCTTATTCCAGGAAGTTTATTTTCAGAAAGTGTTGAGTATTCATACTTTGAGAACCCTTTAAAGTATTTGTGATACACAGCAGTCATTCCTTTCTGTCTTGATTGATACCCATCTCATAAAGATGACATAAGACTAAATAGATTGACGCAATAAATGTTTTGACTTTTTAGCTGGTAAAACGCTAATTATAAGAACCACAACTCATCTAATAACAGAACCACAGATAACAAATGTTGAAAGGTTGCTATTCCAGTGGAGTTACGTTATCCAGCTCCGTGAATGAAACATCTTTTCCGTGGAAGAAATTGCATCCTACATGGAAGGGATTCTCCTCAGTACTGTACAAATCCTACAATTGTCCTTACCTACCCATTTCCTTTCACTTTTCCATTCTCGCACAGAAGTTATTCTCCTCATTTGGCTCCCACTGCAGTCTCTGTGTCTATGTACTATAAACAATGCTACCCTTTCTTACCCCTATCCTCCTACACAGGCTTTTGAACAACTCTGGTTGCTAGGATTACAAGCCTCATAAGGCTAGAGGGAGAAAAAAAGTGTCTCTTCATCATCAGCTTCCTTTTGCGATCTTCTGTTCTTCTTTGCATTGCTTAAGTCATTTTTTCCAAAGGCATATTTGTTTTAAGACCTTTTGACAGCAATGCCACTGCTGCTGCTTCTGTGCTACTTGATGCTCTTCCTGGCTTTTTGTTTAAAAAGGCATGGAAAGTCAGTGACTAAGTTGGGGAAAATGATTTAATTTCATTGTATGCTGTGACTTAAACTTTCAATACCTTGCACAGGGACTACTTTAATTTGTGATGAAAAGGGACAAGTGCTCCAAAATGGCAGAGGCAGTGACACTCTTCTGTTCACTCTCCATCCTCCCTCCTGCCCCACACTCAGGTTTTACAGATGTGGATGCTAACTCTGTGAAGCATCACGTACACTGCAGAACTAGGCATGTTTCTTCTTCACAGGAGGCGTATGGAAAATGGCAGCCTTCACATTATTTCAAGTGGCACAGCAGCCATCCTTTGATGTGCCAGAATAATTTTTGCAGGCAAGAATTAGAACTGAGTTAGTCTCTTGTGGGTTGGAGAATGGATATACGTGCTCTTTGCTTTCTAATAAACATGTGTTTCTATATAGTGTGAGCACTGATATTTGTTATTTTTGTTTTTCAAACGTCGATCCTGTTTGTCAGCATGCTTGAGCTACAGAGTTCAGCTCCAGAAAGTTTTAGTGCTTGTTCCAGCGATCTCACCGTAGCCTTTCCCTGGATGGGTTAAAAAGTGCAGTCATTCCAGAATCTGTGTAAAACCTGAAGTCTGCAATGCCTTCACAGTGCTCAAAATAGTACAGGATAATACCAAGTTCTCTGGAGTCCACTGGACCTGTTTCACAAGGCAGGAGCTCATTTTGGAAGAACCTGTGTGCCCATGAGTCTTAATGCTTTGCCTGGTATATTCAGGAGTGATCTGTTTAATACTGATGCTGCAGTTGAATGATCCCGCTCGATCAAAAGGCCTGGCATGTAGCTATGGTGAAGAGCGCAGTTTTGAACAGCCTGGCACCAATCTCTGCCTCCCACCACCCTGGCTGATCCCTACGTTGCCTTCGGCACCCTGTGAGAGGGGCTCTGTTGAAGTCCTGCCTCTGTATTGCTGAGCCATGGGCTCTGGGGAAAGGAAGGACAAGATACAACATGGTTAGAGAGAGGCAGACATTCAGCAGTTGACGTTTCTAAATTGTTTTTGTTTAAATGCTTGACGGGTGTGGTGGAAGTATCAGCTGGGAGCTTGAACAGCGGGCAAGTGAAAAGCAAAAAGCTCATGGTGAACAGTAATTAAGAAGTACTGCAAAGGGTGGTTTGGGAAGAGGCAATGAAGTGGAATAGTTATGAATGAGATTTCTGCATGAGATGCAGGGAAAGTTGCCCAGAATATCTCCCTTCTACCTCCAGTGACTTCCAATATCACAACATCTTTATTGATGGTGTCTAGGGTATGTACTCTTGCCGCTTCTACCTGGGTATCCAAATATTTCACACTTGTAAGTCATTTAGAAAATTTACTTGAGCCCTAAAATAATGCCTCAATCAGAACATAAGTTCTGGACATTTTGTATACTACTTAATTTAAAAGTTAATAATTCAGATACTGTACTCTCATCTTGCTCACACTGTTTAGAAGCTGCATGGCTGCCACCGAAGCGAAAGTGAGGGAAATCTGTGCATATTTCGCCCTTACCGGACCATTTTTCAGGGAGTGGGTGGCATCTTGGATACTGTTTCTTCAAGCTGTACATCAGCAGTTTAAGGGCAGAATTTCATTTTGCTGTTAACTGCCTTTCTAGTTGTTAGGAATGTAGTTGCAGTGTGTGTCTGATCCTCAGGGATATCCATAGAAAGCATGTGTTAGTGATTGAATTTAATTGGACTCTTGAAGAATTTCTCCTCCATTGCAAACCAAGGGAAGCAACAGTCCTGTGGTGCTTTTAATTAACATTAGATAAGAATGGTTCATGTCAGTTATTTATCTAATGGCAACATGTACTAGTACTGCTATTCACGATAATGTTTGCTCCAGTATACTTAGGCATTTTGCTGTTTTGTGGTGTATGGAAAGTCCATGGTTTTCCTCAAGCAATGTTGGTGGAATCAGGGTATGTGTATCTCACTTACTGTTCTCAGCCTTTGACTCTACATTCTAGCCAAAAACATCACAGACTTTTTTCCTTTAAAAGAGGTCTGACTTTTTTGCTTGGTTTTGTTTCTGTTTTCAGAGTAATTTATTTGTGAAATGTGGCTGAGGGTAGGGCATGATTTGAGTCAAAAAGCTTTTGTGCAGGTAAATAATATACAGGCAACATATAGTCAGCATTTGCCCCTCATAAGTTAGTACAGGGGAAAAAAAATAGTAACCTCTGTGTTTTCTATAACATGACCATAGATTCATAGATTCATAGATTCATAGATTTCTAGGTTGGAAAAGACCTTAGAGATCATCGAGTCCAACCATCCCTAATCCCCATTAAACCATATCCCCAAGTAGATCATCCACCCTATTCTTAAACACATCCAGGGATGGGGACTCAACCACCTCCCTGGGCAGCCTATTCCAGTGGCTGACAACCCTTTCAGAGAAGAAATACTTCCTAACATCCAACCTCAATCTGCCCTGACTAAGCTTATACCCATTTCCTCTTGTTCTATCACCCAACACTAATGTAAAGAGCCCTTCCCCTACCTTCCCACCATCTTTTCTCAAGTATTTGTAGGCTGTAATCAGGTCTCCCCTCAGCCTCCTCTTCTCCAGGCTAAACAGCCCCAACTCCCTCAGCCGCTCCTCATAAGTTTTATTTTCCAGCCCCTTGACCAGTTTAGTCGCCCTTCTTTGGACCCGCTCCAGGAGCTCAATATCTCTCTTAAAGCGAGGGGCCCAAAACTGGACACAATATTCCAGGTGCGGCCTCACCAGTGCCGAGTATTAGTATTAATGCTCACCAGCATTAGAACATCTAAAAGTCAGATTATGACTTGAGTGGCTGTGGTTGGTCCCATGGCTAAAAGATAGGCATTGGATAGGGGGTTTGATCCAGAGTAAGTATAGGATAGAAAGGGAAGATACAGTTGTGCTACTGCTAATGTGCGTCTCTTTTTTTCTTTATTAGAGTTCCTCTCTAGGGATGTCGGCACATCATAGTGCCCAAATTGGGTAGAACAGTGTTACTCTTCCCACTTTACAGACAGTAAGTGAGTAATTAAGAGCTGAATGCCACAGGAAGACAGAGAGCCAGGCTAGGCATGCAGGCGAAATATCTCTGCTGATGAAAGGGGCTTTAGGGTTTCCGTGGTACCACGTGATATCTGACTGGTACACCCAACAGTGTTGTGGCATGGTTGTGGGCTGCACTATACAGCGTGGTGGGCTTTATCTATTGACTTGAGGAAAATGAGGCTCAGAACCTGAGGAGATGAACAGGAATGAGGTGTTCCTGGAGCCCTAGTCCTTACTTCTGGGTTCAAGTAGCTGGTGAGGTGGATTGCTTTCTGAGAGGGAGGAAGAGGCAGGAAAGTGAGGAGGGAAAAATTCCTCACTGTTTGGAGTAATCCACAAGAACATACCAACACGTGCATTAATCTTGTGACTGAGAAAGGAACGGCCGGATAGAAAAGCAATGTAGATGCTGTGCATCTAGTGTAGAGCAGCTCCCCAGAAGGGCTTCTACTGCACAGAACAAGGGACTAATACTTGATATGAGGGGTTACCTGCCAGTGTAGGCAGGAGCCCTTCTGGATGACAGAAGGTATGTTAGAGAGATGTTGTTTTGTTCCCTCCTGCTTCAGGACTGCAGCTGCCCTGACTCACACATAAAACTTCCAGGATGAGAAAAGGAAGTTTGGACATGGATGTATCCAACTGAATGAATACTTTTCCTCCTATAGTGAGCTTCCGATTGGGAAAAGCTGTTGTCTTTTTCCCATCCAGAGGTACTTACTGATCTACCATTTGAGAAGCAAACAAAGAAGCACGGAGGAACTTTGCAGTTTTGAAAAGCACCTTCTTCTGTACTAAGAACAGAAAGCCTTTCACTGGGAGTGTACAGAAAGCATAAATGTTCCCTTGTCAGGATCCAAATACAATGATGATGCAGCACCGTGAGCTCTACCTGTCCTGAGGCTCAGTAGCACGAGGTGAAGGACAGCTGGAAGCATGGGCCCTGCTTGTATCATTCACACTGGACTTGGAGAGCATGAGTTGAATTCTGCCACTTGCTGGTATTTCTAATCATTTGTCCTTGGTGGCAGCATCAGAGAATGAATTTCTCAGCTGCTATCACCTGTTCTTGAAAACATGTAGAGAAGTGCCTGTCGCAGGTGGGGAGATTGGCAGCTGAGTTCCCACTATATAGCCTTATTGAGGCTATAAAACCTAGATTTAACCTTGAGCAGAGATTGTGAAACCAGGTTTTCTACAGGGCTTAGATCTCATTGAAATACTCTAAATAGCTTTTGCAAATCTGTTTTTCTGGGCCGCTCTGCTCCCAACTGATCTTAGGGAGACCTGGAGGAAGAGGCAGGCAAAGGCCAACCTCTTCAGGCAGGAGGAGGCACTTCCTTGAGAGACTGCAAGATGGAGAAGCAGCAGCGTAATGTCCACAAGAAGGAACTGGCTCTGTGGCACACCCACTGTATCCCTACATATAGGTATCCACAGGCTGTGTCCTTGCCAAGTAGGAAGACACTTGACTAAATAGTGATGGCCAAATTTGTAGAGCAGACTTCTCTGTACATGAGACCTTTTATCTGAGTCCTGACTCACACATAACTTTGTATTAAACACAACATAGTAAGAGTAGTGTTAGAACATTTGTATACATCGGTCAAGCTGTCATTTATGTGACAAGCTAGGAAAATTTAACTATTTACCAACTTCCATAGTATTTTTAGAATGTTTAGAACACTTGAAAGGTTTTAAAGATGATGAGAAGTTACTGTGTTTGAGTTGCATACAGTGTTTTCATATTTGGCTCTATTTTAACCTGTTAGGAAATCTAGTACTTTGTTGTCACCAAGAGAGCCTGTGTCTGATGTATTAGATCAAAACATATTCTTGTCTCCAAATGCTAACAGCAGCACATTCAGTTCTCTGGATTTCAGCAGCTAAAGTGGATGTTCCAGGCAGTTTGGCACTGTTTCTCTTTACAGCCTAATAAACACAGATGATATTGCCTTGGGTTTCATATAGACACGGAGGCTTTTGCCTCTTAAAAGCTGATTCATAGACAAATGGTGGCTCTTAGCTTTAAAAGATAACAATGCCAGTTGAAGTAGATGAGATAGACTTTCTAGCAGACCCTAGGATGGAGGTTTCTTTTATTTTAGACTGAGAGAACATTTTATAGTTCATTTTTCTGATAGCTGCATTAGATTATTGTATTCTATAACAGTTTTTTTTCTTTTCCAGGAGGAGTCCAGAACATACCTGTAGAGCTGTGGCTTTTCGTTCTCCAAGCTCTGCCAAAGGTATGTACATTATGCACTGTTACTTTCCCCAATATTCATCTCAAATGCAGTGTGGAAACTTTCAGAAAAGTGAGTTTCAAAGCTTTTGGCAGAAGAACACTACTTCCTTGATTTTTGAATGCAGTATTTTAAACATAATACAAAAGGTCTTCCCCAGAAAGTTGCACTGAATCAGAACTAAGCTTAAGAATTCAGGTTAACGAATACAACAGTTGCCATCCTGTTTGTACAGTGGTGTTCAAGACTGGGCTGCCTGGTAATGGATAAATGGTTGATTTCAAAGGTTCCAGAACAAGAACAGAACCTAATTAATAGCAGGTCTACACTGACTTTAAAATCGTGGTCAGTGTCTGTTAATTCATATGATTCCTCAAGGTTATACCCTAACTCGGTTATCACTCCTGGGCAAAAAATGTGGCATAATAGAAGCACTGTGTCCTTCCCTTGCTGAATCTGTGAGCCTTCCTAGCTCTCTGTAAGAAGGTCTTGTTTTCTAATTAAGCATTGAATCAAGGTTTTACTGCTCCTCCTCAGCAGCTTGGTACCTGAAGCAGTTTTACCAGGAGAATTGCCTGATGTAGAGAAAGTGCTTTCAGCAGATGTGTAAAATTTTGACCTAAAAATAGGATAACATAGTAAATAAGAACCTGATGTGCAACGGTTCAAAGCTGTCCTTGCTGTCTAGTTTGTTGTATAACTTGGAAGAACTGAAATAGCTTTTGTGGCGATAATTGTTAACATATGATTGCAGACTAAGAACAAAGAATAGTGTTTTTCTATAAATGTTACTGTAAAAGCCCATAATATAGCATGATATTTCTGTGTTTTTTCTGAACTAATGCAAAGAATTATGTAGCCTGGTGATTAATTTCTGTGTGTATATATATGTATAATAATGCAAAATTCCTGAGTAAGGTTCTATTTTCTAATGAACTCTACATGTCAGCTTGACAGTGTCTGCCTGGTAGAAAAGCAAGCAACATGTGATGAGGAACAGTGGGATTCATTTTTTTGTTTCGTTTTTTATTTTTTCTTCCTTTTGAGCAGAGGGTGAGAAGTGGTTCCTTTGAACTATCACACTGTGTAAGCTTTGCTGCAATTTGTACTCCCCGACGTACCTTCCGAATGTATCACCACCCCCTTGTAGTTGGAGCTGATGGTGCCTCAGGTTCTCAATGAGCCATGAGCAGGGAAGGTGCTGGTTCTCTCTTTCAGTGTCCCAAGAACTATGTATATTTTCTAGCTCTGTATTTAGAAAGCCTGTGTGAACTCACCAATGCTTTTCTCCCTTTATAGACCCCTCTTTTCAGTGTGGAAGAATGAACTAAGAATGATTCAGAATTAATTTAAACAAAAATTTCCCAAGAAGTTCTCAGCCACCCATGGGTTTTCCTGGAAGTGTGGTACACAATAGGCCTTTGTCTCCAAATGGATTTATTTATTATTTTTGAATCTAAATGCTTAGCTTGACCCCAATCTTAAAGGGCTTTTTAAGTTCCCGAGGCTTAGAAGTTAATCCTTGAAACCTTTTGAAGATGCGACTCTCTGAGAAAATACAAGATATCATAAATCTGTTCAGTACTAGAATGAATGCAAATTATTCTAATTATATGAGTCAGAACTTGTTACATTTTAAAGAAACTAGAGACAAAGCAAAATGGCTATGAAAGAAGTTTTATGGTTTCTACAGAAATATATTTTTGTGAATTAGATCTGGATTCCTTGACAAAACCAATGCATGTGGAGGGGCATACTCTCAGCAACAGGTTTGGAGTTTCTACAACCTATGAGCTCTGAATTGATCATTAGTATAAGATTAGTTGCTCAGTTAACTGTTCTTTTGGTTATTTGTTTGAGTACTTGAAACCATGTTCTTTAGAGGCAAAACAAAACAAAGAACTGATCTCCATTTTCTCCTCTTTGCTTCAAATTAGTTTGCAATAAGCACCGAGGCATTGTACCACTTGTCCAGATGGTGATACAACATGTTTTTTAATCTGAAAATAAAGTTTCTCAAACAATGAAGACTTCACCAAGAGGTTTACATTCTTCTGCTTAAAAGTGGTGAGATTTTTTTGCTCGTCTCTGATCAGGTAAAAGAGTGTGGGTTTAACTTAGCCTGTTTAAAGATCCCCTTCTCATTTTAGTTGGATTCTACTAAGTAGTTTGGCCTTATGGAACACAGCTTTCATGTGAAAATCCTCTCACATATGAGCTCTGATATTTGATGAGCTGAAAAGTTCATGAAAATGATTATATGTTCAGGAGAAGTGTTCCTGTCGCCCATTAAACAGGTAGAGAGCTGCAGCCAGGTTTTGGGTTTTTTTTTTCTTAAGAGCTGAACATTTGCAACTGAATGGGAATTTCTGTAAAGGGTTCAGCTTCCAGTCATATGGGGGCAGATTTTCTAATGTTTCTGTTCTGATCTTTCTGAAAGTCTTATGTCCTTAGCTTGTTTGCACTAAGTAACCTTGCCTCTCCCTGCCTCCCCTTTGGAACTGTAATACTTCTCACTTGATAAATCGTGCACGCTTTTCCTCTCAGAGTGGTATTAATTTTACCAAATCCGAACTCTGATAATTTTGTCGGTTGCAGATAAATACACTTTGATTAGTACTGACATCTTGCCATGAACGATCCTGAAAATGAGAGAAAAGAAATTAGCTCATCTGTTTTACTGCTGGGGTGATATAGCTGTGTTCCGTGCAATATATTTTTGTACTGCTTGGTCCAATCTACTTTTAAATGACTGAAGTGGTAGAGTATTTTTTATGCCACTGAAGAAAGTCTATACAGTCCAATAGATTTCACTATTACAGGATTTTTTCCTAATAGAGTTGCCTTTTGCCTAATTTTAGATTTGCTTCCATCGGATAGAGCTCCTTTTCTTTCCTAATGCACACTGACAATTGTGAAAACCTTCTCAATTCATCACTTAGTCAAATCGCTTTCAAAGATAAAATATCGAGAGTGCTGTTAGTGAAACTGTGTTAAAAATAATAGGAAAGAGATCCTGACCCTAGGATACATTGTTGGAGGTAGATGGCTGGATGGGTGCCATCCAGCACTCCTTGTTTCAGAGTCCCTACAAACATGCCACAACAGTGATTCTTTATATCCCTGGATTTTATGTCAACAATGCACAAATTGTTGAGATTATGAGATGAGACTTTTCATCACCAGCTTCACCATTGGGAGCAACCTGATAGAGAGAGAACAAACCCCAAAGATTTCTGTTTGTACAGGTTGCGGAAAGTTGTGATGTGGTTTGTTTGTCTCCATGAGTGTTAACCTGAGGCTAGACGACATGAAGGCCTGACACTCCTTATGCCCTGTTGGATTTTCTCCTTTAGCATCACTGTATTTTATTCATTGGCCCTGAGGCCATGACATCATACATTCCCTATTTGCTTGAGTGTTCAGTGCTTGTGTGTCAGTGGTGAATCACTCAGCGGCTTTTTGGTTCCTGAAATAAAAACTATGCATTGGATCTGCCACTGGAGTTTCTATTTCATAATGAATTCTACACAGGACATGATACACTCAAACCCAGAGAAAAATCGTGCCAAGAGTGGTGCGAAAATGGACAGGACTGTTCTAGACTCTTCAGCCGACACTAAAGAGAAAGCTGAGATGTGAAATATTTGTTCAGAATTTTGTTAACATAGGGGTCTGGAGGTAGATAACATAAAGGAGATAAGGTGCAGTGGTTGTAGCTGAGTGCAGCCCCATGTCCACAGTGCTGAGCTCCCAAACTCTATCCTAATTCAAACATGGAAAGAGCAAATACCACCATTTCCAGTGCTACAGTTTTTTGTTAGACCACTTCAACTCTGCTACCCTTAACTTTGAAACTGCAGCGTCACCGAACAACTGCATTTTTTTTAATCCCAGAAGCTTCTGACAGTCAGCAAGGATTGTATCCAAACATTCTCACTGAGTGATAGCGCACAGCTTGTTCCAGCAAATGCATTATTACCTATTAAACTTTTATACAGCAGCATAAAGTTAGATAAGGAGTCGCAAACATAAATAAGACCTGTTCTTTGCACCGTAGAGCCTCCAGTCTAAACCATGCCTGGATGATGGCACACAGCACAGCTGCTTGTAGGAGGAAGAGTGAGAAATGCTTGAAGAAAAAGTGATTTCTGAGAATATGATGATTGGAGAAGGGGATTCACAGGCTTAGCAACTAACAAATCAGAAGGTGTAAAAGAGTGAAAATAGGAATTGAAGCAACATAACAAGTTTAGGAGGTAGTAAGGAAAGGAAAAGAAGCTGTTGGCTATGAGGTAAGCTTGAATATGAAATGGCCAGGAGTGGACAGGAGAATTCTTTCTTGCCACTTTTTAACATCCAAGCAGAGATGGCTTCAGTATCCAGATCTGATTGAAAGCATCTTGCAGATTTTAAGGATGGGACACTTTGGGTGGCTTTCTACCAACGTTTTCCGCATACTAGCAGAATGGAATAAAGTCTGTGAAAGTCTGTCTTGAAAAGCAGTAAGTATAGTTTCTTTGGTCTGCCCTGATCAAAATGCAAATGTTCCTTCATTACCTGTTGGTCTTCAGAGCTCTGCACTTTTTTTTTTTCCCTCCCTGTGCTCCACCTGGGAAGCTTCTTTTATTGATTTTGTGCTTCCAGAACTGAATTTTTTTCTCTAGGTTAATACCGAAATCTTGAGGCTTCTCGCAGTTTTCCCTTTTCTTTTTTTACAGCAATATCAAGGAGTTGAAAATCAAAGGGTGGTACATGTATTTTTATCTGTTGCCTGGAATGTGTCCTACATGGGAGCTACAGGAAACATTGTATAATGAGTATAATGAGCTTTCAACCAAACGGAATCTCAGTAAATCTGTAAGTCTAGTTAACTGTGTAGGAAGAGAGAAATGGTGATATTAGTATCCAAGGCTGGCTCAGAGCAAAGCTGTGTAGGGCACTAGATAGTCCTTAAAAAAAAAAAAAAAAGTGAGGTCCTCTCTGGTCTGGAAAACCAAAACTATTGAAGAGAAAGAGGACATGAAACAGCGAGATAGTTGGTGTTGAGAAAGAAGTGGTATCAGTTGCTACTTTTCCCCCGTGCTGTCTGTTGGCAGTGTTGGCAACAGCAATTTTGACACGGCCAGATTCATCATTCAAGTGCGTATTAAAACTAACGAGTGCAAGTTCTTAGTAGTTCGTAAAAATAATTTCATGGCAGTGCTACAAAATTTTGCAGGTTTCTGCCAGTTTTGTTTTGTGGTGCTTTGAGGTTTCATCTGAGATTCAGGCATAGTACAAGTATAGTGCAAGACTCTGGGTGTACAATCTTGATACATGTACTGTTAATGTAAACTTTTGCCTGTTTATGAAACACTGGAAGATGAAGTGACTCAGCTCAAGTTCTGGAGGGAGACTCTGGGTAAAGCTGGAAATGAAACGAAGGTCTTTGCCTAGGGCTTTTCAGTGCCTACGCTCCTTTTTTCTCCCTGCAACAAATCTGCATGTGGCATTTGGAAAGCAAAATTTTTCTTTGCCCAGCACTGCACTTAACGTTCTCAGACCATTACACTTCTCTTTGCTTTCTCCCACCCCCACAGTCATTTTTAATATACAGATATCAGAGGATTTACTAAACATTTGGCTGAATGCAGCAATTTTTATCGGAGCGCTCGCGGAATGTGGGAAATCACATGCTGGAGAGCTACTTGCACAGAGATAGCAAATTCAGGAGTAATGCCATCAGGAAAAGGACGTCCTGTTGCCTGCTTTTGTTCTCCGACACAATTGCCAGCAAAGTGAGGGGGCGGGTCACACTGTCTGTCCTGCCTGCTGACTCCACCAGCTCAAGTCCATTTGTGAGCTGTTCTGCAGCGTGACAAGTGCCATGGCTGTGGGACACAGAGAAACGGCACAGCTACTGCATACTCCGTGCTCGGGACCGAGGCCAGAGTCAGGACTTTAAAGACTGAAATCCCTGTTGACAAGTACTCTATGGACTGTCTCTGTGTAAGCCTCCATCTGGAGGGCTTTGACCCTAGTTTGGACAAAATCTGCATCATTTCGGTTTCTATTTTCAGGTTTCTGGGTGCTTGGGTTCTTCTGTTGGTGTGATCTGTTGGCAGCTGCTAGCGCTTCGTAGTCCGGTGCTCACCGGCTGCTTGGGGCAGGGCTGGCAGGAGTGCGGTTACGTGCTGCTTTCATAGACCAATGACAGTGTTCAGGACTTGGCCTAAAGTGAGTAGTCCTGCTCAGAGAAAGATAATAGTTCACCGGAGGGGATGGAAGTGCTGCACCCGTTCCTCTCCTCACCAAACCGGTCTCTGTGTACAGTCAGCGGAATTTGCGTTGCCCTAAAATCGGGGTTACAGTACCAGTCCAGCTGGTGTGTGTTCCTTTTAGGTTTGATCTACAGTTAACGTAAATTTGTGAAACTGGCTTGAATTGGCCTGATACTGAAACCGCTTTTGGAAACATGAAGCAGAGCAAAGGTGATTTGTATAGAAGTCTAGTGCCACTGCAGGCACTGGTGCCAAGGAAAGGCAGCTGGAGAGAGGGAAATGTCACAGAGAAGGGGAATGGGACCTGTGAAGTATCTATAAACTTAAGATTTGCATCTGTAAATAAGACTTTAGTGGCAGCCAGGAAACAGGGGGATGAAGTAGGAGGGAAAGTGGCAAATGATGCAGATATTAATCCTGCTTAACAAAATATTTCCAAGAAATACGATTTAATCTCTGGAAGCAAACCAAAAAATACCAAAGCCAAAGCTGATAGCCTGAAGATGAAATCGGAACCAAAGGTTGTGTCAAGGTTAAACCTTCTTTTTTTCTCCTCCCCATGTATTATCATAGGGGAAAAGACAGAGACTGCGGTTTTTTGCCTGCCCCAGAGCCAAGCTGGGCAGGTTGAATAAGGGATGCTTGCACTATTTTAGGATTGGATCGGAAAGACGAAGGAGATAAATTGTTACTTGCATTGGAACAAGTCGGGGTGGCAAAGAAAATAAAGGGCAAAACACATGGGAAACATCTGCTTCAAGAAGGCATTTTAGAAATAAGCTTCAGCAAGAGGGAAGGCGAAGCAGCTGTGCTACAATGCAGGGGACCACCAGGGCTGCAGTGAGAAACAGGAGAGGGAAGGAGGCGGAGCTAGGGACAGGGCTTCAACCAAATCCAAGAAAGAGGCAGAGGGAGGACCCAGACTGCAATTTATGGCTTGAGACACCTCTCTAGTCTAGACTGAAAGTGAAAATTTGGAGTGTCTGTGGATAGTGTGCTGCCTTTAATGTAGACCCAGCTCAGGGAAAGGAACAGGGCGCTCTGAACTTGCGCAGAAAGCAGGGTAGGTGGTAAACGTACAGAACGATTAATCAGAAATGATGTGTCCTTCATGGAAGGAAGATTATCACCCTGTGATCAGGAGAGAAGTGAACTGTCTGGAGAATATTAAGTCAGCCAGGTAGCGAAGGTGCTAGGTTAGGGCTTCCAGACTCTGCTTCTTACTGCGACACAGGTTCTTTAGGTGACCTTGAGCACAGCACTTCAGAGAAAATTCAGACGTTTGGTTCTAGATCTTCAGAAGTGCCAGGTGCATTGCTTTGGAAGTACAGACAATCATACTCGTTCCCAAATACCTGGTTACCTGAACCTGATTTGTTCTCTTGACTTTTACTTTGTTGCACTAAATTGTAAAAGAACTTTCAATTCTTCTATGGAGCTGTGGTTTCTTGACTGGTGTAAATTATTCCAAATCCTGGCTGCCACTGAAAGAATATGCCCCGCTTCACCCCTACCCCAACTTCACCTTTACTTTGTGTTAGCTCTAGTGTTGATGGGACATGATCGGGTAAATTGGGAATGAATCCAGCTAAAAACTTAGCCAGCAAGGACAAAATTGTGCCCCACTGACCTGAGGAAGATGCTTTGTGTCTTCTCAAACAGGAAGGATGCCCAGCTGCAGCTTTCTCAGAATTAGTGACTGGTTTCTTGTGTGTGACCCTGAGGCTTCTGGTACTGATAAAGGCTTTTGGATTATGTAAATCAGCAATCTGGTCAACTGTGGCATCTCCAGGTCCTTTTTCTGGAAAGTAAATTTTTTTCCCCTACACTACTGAGATTACACTGTCCTTATTTCTCTGGTTGTCTGACTTCATATCCTTTTCACATTGCTCATGGGAGACTGATCCAAAGCCCATTGGAAGCAATGACAGGATTCATGTTACTGATAGCAGACTTTGGATCAGAAATAAATTCATTTATATGCCTGAGGGTTATGCTGTTTGTACTCCACAGCTCAGTTTCTATATCCCATGGTGTGTCATTAAAAGACAAGCTGGGATAAAATTAATCCTGTGTATCCAATTGTCTTTATTACCCTCTGCATTTATGGGAAGTCCTTCCTGTACTTACAGACCACAAATACCCTAGAATTGATCTAATCCCTGTTTTCATAAAACCTTTTTTTGGATGAAAGTGCCTCAATGTACTCTTCAATAACTATTGAAGAGCTCAAACCATTCCAGTACAACTCTTTCTGCGGTTGTGCTACACCACCATTCCCATAATGAGCCACGAGAAATTGCAATTGTGAGGTTGCTTCCTTGCAAGTTGAAAAGAGCCATCAACAGATGGGCAGAGTTTATACTGGGTTATAGTTTTATACTGGGTTTTGGTTGAGACTAATATTTTTTTCCAGCCTAGGTGAGCTGGAGAAAGAAAGCCAACAAAACTTTCCATGAACCACAGTAAAAGAAAGTTTTGCTTCCCTGGTGAGAAAAGTCACTCCGAAAGTGGAGTGCTTTCGGGGTGGATGGGGAAGTTAGCTGGAAGGGAGAGGCTTCACGATTCAAAGGACAGATTGAGACTGTCAAAGTTCTGCTCAGCATCTCTGATGCTCAATCAAGTTGCCTCAGCCTGCGAGATTTATGAGTTACATCAGTCTCAGTTTGGTTCCATAAAGCATGTGTATTTTTTGAATGGGTCTTGAGAAATTTGAGTCTTCTGTGCTCAGGATGGATATTAAAATATCCCATGGGACTTCCATGTAAGCATGGCAGTTTGTATTGTTCTCAGTCAAAATAAACCTTATCTTCCATGGTCATAAAAATTGCTGGGCATGGGCAACTTGCTGGTATCTGTTGAGAAAGTGCTTATTTTTTGAAAAAGATAGCACTGCTGAGGAGTTTATTAGTATGTGTTAGGCTGAAAGTGGGAATGTAGAGCTTATTCAAAAGTGCTGCACTTAAAATCTAGGGCTGTGCCTGATTTCGGAGGCCCGCTGACTTGCTTGCAGATTCTAGTTAAGGAGCAGTAGCCCTTTATTATCTTTTAGGGGTTTGTGATGAGAGACCAATCAGGATAGATGTTGTCCACTGGCAGCTTTTCAGTGATCTTTGTCTTTGTGGAAACACAAAGCTGTTTTTCAAGGCAAACTGTAGAAATGGCTTGAAAAAGTCAAATGAGGCAGAATTTGAGAAAGATCCTGTGAACCTCTTGATTATGTCATAAAAACAATGGTCTAAAGTCAAACTTAATAATCTCAGTGGTAATAAAATCACTGGGACATTTCCAAAGATAAAATCATCACTAGTAATACAGTGTCTGCCATTCCAGAATAAAAAGCCAAAAGGTCATTGTTTTGATACGTTTAGCCATCCAGTCCATTTATATTGCAACTCCCCTGTCTCTCTCAATATTTAGTTTGACATAATTATGAATGTGTCTGGAAAGGAACAACTGCTGATGAAGATTGTAAGACAAAACGTGGCAAAAGAAGTTATTAACTTTTAATGGCAAGATTAACTGCATTATGTTTTTAGAACAGGACGAAATTTTTTAACTTTTCAGCTTTGTAATCCCTTCTTTTCCTTGAAAAATTATTCTCCCATCCTTTCTGTTTCTCCTTCCCTAACCTACATATCTTTGCTCTCATTTCCTTTTTGTCTCGTTGCTCCATCCAATGGGAAGGAGGGTAAGGAGGAAACAGGATTGGGAGAAACTCACTGATATCCCAAACTTGATTTATTACTTAAATATTTTATTTTTTTATAAATAGGACAAGATGAAAACTCTGAGTAACTGCACAGAAAATCTTGTTGGATTGCAGTTGCTGCAATAAATTGTTACGCTGTTTCAGCTCGTAATGCAGGTGTAACCCTCCATCAACTGGGCATGCTGAAGGCTGTCTGGTTGCACCTTCAGACACTGTAGTGACTTTCTTGATCTATAAAAACACTGTGTTTGAAGGCTTTGTGCTAAGGCACTTGTTCAGAGGAAAACATGATTTATTAAACCACCATCTGCCTCCATAACACCTAAGGGACTTCCTGTCCAGCTATTGAATTGTCACAAGTCTGCTTATTTTAGGGGATTTTGATGGAGCTGCTGTACAAAAGAGGAATGCCTGTGGACGGAGAAGGACCCCAGAAGATGTCTCATCAGTGTATTGATCTGTCATTCATCTACTGAACAGAGTATCTGATTGTACCTTCGCTGTTGTTTCCATAACCAGCATTGCACTGCATTACACCTACATGAGTTACTCCGTCAGTAATTTCCATAATGTCTTCTGGCATTACAGGTGTAGTTGCAACTAGATGAAGATAATGAGATTTCTTCTAAGTCTCTCTTGATTCCTCTAGATTTACTATGCAACTTTTAATTAAAAGAGAGAAAGAAGGGGCAGGGAAGAGAGATCTCACCAGTTTTAGTCAACCCTTGAAGAAGGGAAGGTAAGACCATGTCTAGGAAAGGCAAATTGTCCCAAAGTTAGTTTTAATGCTGCTAGTTCTCTAGCAGTAGGTACCTGGTAAAGTGAAAGAGAGAAAGGATGGACTTGTCAGGAAACAGTGGTGAAGGAAACTCGGGATCACAGTTTGCTGCCATGAATGGGTCAAAGATCAGGCCCTGAGGATTACTGATTAGGGCCTGTGCAGGAGGAAAGAGAACATCTGTTATTGTTCTGTCATCCCCTGCCTTGCTGGGGAGGGGATGATATGTACTCTTCAGGTTGAGTGAAGTGAGAGAGGGGACAGGAGTAAGAAGTGAAGCCTTGTTTACATTTGTGTCTTCACCATTTTTCAACCTGTTAGCACTGAAACACTCAGAATTTTTCAAAAGACTGTTTCAACATAAGGGTGAAGCCTTGCACAGGAAACATATATTTTCTCAGGTAGACCAAAAAGTCTGAAGTTTGTGAGTTTCTGGTGACCACACATGTACAAGCATGAAATCTTGACCAGCTCAGGATTTAGAAACCAGCTTTCTCTTTGAGAGGCTCTTCTGCAGCTCAAAGGACCTACCTGGCAAAGATGTCATCAGAACTTTCTTTTTAGTATGAAGAAAAATTCTAACAAAGAGAACAGTACCAGACAACCTGGATTATTTAGACAAGAAGTAACCAAAAATAGGCAGCATCTGTATTTTGCAATGTGGATGGAAAGCAGTAAATATTTATCTGTCCTTTCCTTCCCTTTGAAATAAACACATAAGACACTGCCGTCATTCAGATAATCTCTGTTTCTATACTAACCCATCTCTTTAAGGGAGACGTCTATTTCCTATTACAACCTTATAGAGGCCCTGAACTAAAATATTTTGCATGCCTTTGCAGGCCTCCAGGAAACATTAAACACACAAAGAAAGACAAACAGCTATGAAGCCCCTGTTTAAAATTAGGAGCAGAGAAGGGAAGCAGAGTTTGTGACTGCTTTTCTTAGACCTGATCTGAAAAAGATCTCAAGTCCATTCACTTATTTTGCATAAACATATTGTGTTTCTCAATATTAATTAAGACCAGCTGTTGAACCAGCAGGGCCAGTGGGCGATTTACCTTTTACCACACAGTGAATGCTTGGCCACTACAAGGATATTTTTAAAGTAAGTCTTAGTAAAAAAAAAAAAAACAATACAACCCGATTGCACAAACTATTTGATATTTGCTACTATAGCAGCCATTAGCCAGTGATTGTCTGTGTGCCTTACATTGAAAAATGCTATTTGACAATATGTAAAAAGCATGTATGTATTTAAAATAGTTTTGCTACAATAAGATTTCACGGTTAAGAATGCGTTAGTTTTTGCAAGTGTAGGCAAAGGGAGAGAGTGGAGAATGTAGGAGTAAAAGCTGCTGATATTGTTATGGAAAAACTCCTGTTGGTGAATAACTTTGCTCATGGAAGTAGTTATATTGGAGTAGTTATGCTGGAGTGGACAGGGAAGAGTCACAAGTGCAGGGATTTGAAAGGCAGGCCATCTCAGGTGCTGCCCTTGGGAAGTACAAAGGCACTTCAGGATGACTTTTAAGGGTAGTACCTAACTGTTGAATTGTGGTTACTAGTCAAAATTTCCAGAGAGCTGTGCTGTTTTGAGCCTTAATGTACATAGTTAATTCCCCATCTGTGAAATGAACCTAATAATACAGACAATTTTTCATTAAGGACTGTTGTGAAAATTAGGTAAATGGGAGTATGAGAATGGGCACACTTGTGGCTCAGAGATCCTTCTAATGCAGTCTGCTGCTCTGGCAGTGGTCAGTGTCACAGATCATGGGGAACGGATAATGCAGAAGGAAAATGCAAATTGCTACTTCACCTGAGATATCCACACCTTCTAGTAACTTATGGCTTATAACTTCCCAAGCTAAGAGTTTTAGCTTAGGATTGTTCTTTCAGTTTTTTGAATTTCATTTTTTGAGCTTGCTCACACAGAGGACCTCCACAAGATCCTGGGGCAATGGGCTCTGCAATCCGATTCTGTATTATGTGAAAAAGTACTTGCTTTTGTTCGTTTTAAAACTTCTGCCTGAAGATTTATTTCAGTGCTCCTTAGTTCTCATGTTACCAGAAGGAATGAGCTGCAGTTCCCAGATAAGCGTTTTTGGTGCCTTTCAAGATTTAATAGAGCGCTCTCATATCCCCTCTGCCAACACCTCAGACTGAAGAATCCTCGTTTATTCAGTGTCTCCATGTCAAGGAACAGTTGAGGAGCTTTCATTGTTCGTACCACCCTCCTCCTTATCTAGTTTTAACTTTGAGGTGATAATCTGTAAGAGGCATGATATCAATTCTAAATGTTGCTATTTGATTGCTTGGGAATTGGTGGGCAGTCATTTGAGATGAATTGAGTATTACATTACATGAAGATTTAAGCATTATAAAGCACACATGCACTCGTACTAGTCCTTGCAGAGGGAGGATCTTTTAGTGATCTGTTTTCCCCTAGTGAGGTGTAATGATTTTGAAAACGGAGAGCTGACTATCTACTAAGTTATACTTATTTCTGAGCTGAGTTAGAGCCAGTGTCTTTAAGAGCAATGCAGAGGAAGAATAAAATTCAGAAGAAAAATTGTTTTTCTTACTGAGATTTCAGAACGAAAGCATTTTACACCTAAGAAACTTAATCAAAAACTGCCTAGACATCCTCTTCCTTTCTATGGCAGCTGTTTCCACTCTGTATTTTAACGAGTGGGCTGAACTAAAACCTTTGGGGAAGGGCTTTCCCCTCCCTCCCCCCTCCTTGGCATCCCTACGTAAAAGGCTGCACTACACTACAGTATCATGCTCTGTGCTTCTGTTGAATGAGTAAATGCCTAAGGCTGGACGATCCAAAGGAAAGGCTACATCATGTTCTCAGCTAGTTAAGCTCCTTAATGCAAGCTTTTTAAAATTTTCCTGGATATTCAACTGATGTGATTTTGGCTTCAAGAAGTAAGTATTTAAAACCTTGTAAGATTTAAGACCTTTCCAATCTCGTCTAAATTTTACACTATAAATAACTTGTGGACTATCTGTTGGTTTCGGAGGTAGACTCTGTTTGAATTACTTCATTTTATATTTCCTGTTAACTGTTTATATCTCTTCTGAATGAGTTATAAATTTCCTAAAATTGCATACTGAGATTCTTGGAGGAAAGTAACTTAAATGGTGGTGTGTATGATGTGTACTTTCAGTGGAAAGTACTGATTCCCTTTTACTGTATAACAAAAGGAGACTTACTTATCGCTACAGATGTTGTTTCCAAACTACTTTTTGAGTCCTCTATTTCTTGATTTATCTCTGCCTGCTGAGTGACTTTTTTTTTATCCTCATTGTACAGTTTTATTCAGTATCTAATCAGTCTCTCTTATGTGTGCTGAGAACATCTGCTTTGTAAGTTTCTGTTGGCTTTCACAGTAATACAATAATTTCTCTGTCTTTCGTATGCTTTCTTATATGAAGCAGAACTGAGAAAATGGTAAAACCAGCGGCACTTTTTTCTTTTTTTCTTTTTTTTTTTTTCTTCGGCACTAGATTACATTCACTAAACTCAGCAAATAGCAGAATTCCCTCTGGAGTACTGGGAAGCAGCCCAAACTCACTACAGTTGCGTTTTGCTGGACTATTCTTGTAGCAGGGTTTTCTTTTTTCCTCTCTTTCTCTTTTATGGTCTGCTGAAATTCTTTCTGTTGTAACTGCATTCCTGATTGATTCCATTCTCAGATAGGCATCTCTTGCCTGTTAAATTTCTCCAAATGAACATCCTGAAACAAAAGTAAAAGAGATGCCATGTGTCTAATTGCAAATTCCAAGTTGAGAATTTTTTTTCTAAAACTGGGAGTAAAGTGGGCACAACTTCAAGCCTTCTTAATAAGTTAATTAATTTGGGGCTGAAATGAATGTCTTAATTTTACAGAAAATTGAGGCAGACATTAAGCCTTAGAAACTTAAAATTTGGGTTTAGTTCTAGATTTCTTTGCTGCAGCTGGAACCATTTAGGTCCAGACTCAAACTTGATGATTTGACTCAATGATTAGTATCACAGTTAAAACATTTTAAATGAGACCTAGGGTTAGGTCTTTCACAGTTATGCTGGCATAAATATGGGAGAATTCCTTTCATTTTAAAAGTTCCAGTCTCTGTGAGCATGCAGATGCTTAGGCTTTAAGACAAGCATTGTGATTGATATCCAGGCAGGATCTTTGCTCTTGTTTTCCAGTTTTATTTTACTCCAGTAAACGCCTGCATCTGTCCATGCAATATTCGCATCACCTGAGATTTGCATGGCAGCAAATAGCCTGTGCTCCCTCAAAACGATGTATGGCTTCTCTGGGCTTCCCTATGGCCACAGGTAGCCTGTGTTGTGTAGAGCAGACCAGCAACTGCCTTTGGGTACCAGAGTTCTTCTGTAGGCTTTGATTTGAGAAATAAAACTGCAGCGAATCTGAGTTTCATTCTGACATAGCTCCCTCCAGGCTATGAGCCTGTCTGTTCTGATTGGGAAAACCAGGCCTAAATTAAGCAGATAGAGGTTACAGTAACTCCAGCATCATTTAAAAAACACTTTTTGATTTAGGTGGATTTGGGTGATAGCTGAAGATAGTAACCCTGTCTCTTTCTCATGATGGACTTCAATTTTAATATTTCCTTTAGGTATTCATCTCCTTGCTTAGTAACTTACAGTTGTTCTGAAAGGCTGGAGCTATAGAATCGTAGAATGGTTTGAGTTGGAAGGGACCTCAAAGATCATCTAGTTCCAACCCCTCTGCCATGGGCAGGGACACCCTCCACTACACCAGGTTGCTCAAAGCCTCATCCAGCCTGGCCTTGAACACTTCCAGGGATGGGGCATCCACAACCTCTCTGGGCAACCTGTTCCAGTGCCTCACCACCCTCAGAGTGAAGAATTTGTTCCTTATATCTAATCTAAATCTGCCCTCTTTCAGTTTAAAGCCATATATATTGTTGCAAATAAAGGGCAACCTGCTGCTGCTCCCAAGTGAAGAGTTGTCCCACTCTGCTCTCCCATCACTGACTGGAGATGGCTGTTAATGGTCTGAGCTCAGGGGGCCGAACACCATATTTGGTTTCCTGTTAAACTTTTCCAGATGACTTCCTTGAAGTTTAAATGACAAAGTTTGTTATTCCACAACTTCCTGAGGCAAACAGTTCAATAGAAGCAGTCGTTTAGAGGAAGAGCCAGAACTCAGAGCGTGGTTAATAGCTTTTAAAACTCCTTGTAGAGAGCTTCCTGCTTGTTCTACGGAAGAGATTTCTCTTGTGAGACTCCTCTGAGGTGACTGAATGGTGCAAAATATCCTCTCTATATGACCATCATGCGAGTTTACTGTCTTGCACAACAATAGTCTGTGGCCAATAAGAGAGAAAAATAACTAGACACAGGTGTCAGTTGGCACAGCAGCCTTGTCCAGCCTACCCTGGGGCAGATGAAAATGAGCTTTGGTGGTGAACTGGGCCTCAATGGGAGGAATGAGTTTAATACCTGTGACACACGCTCTGTGTCATCTCTAGCATGTTATTGGATCTGTCTGCATTAAGTTTCCCCACCTGCGAATGTAATAATGCTTCGTTTGTCTGTGAACTAGTCTGATAAGAGCTATAGTCTCATATGCACCTAGCACAGTAGTGATAGGAGTTGACTGGACCTTTAGATAATGCTGTAACAAAAATACTGAAATATGAAAACATATCATTTCAGGTATCTGCATGATCTCTATGTATCCATACAGAAGGCAGATCCTAAATTAAAGATCTGCTGAAAGTTTTATTAGGAAAGAGTCACATCTATCACATAAAGCACATCTGGTTTACTTCACTTGACTCCAATTAATCCACAGAAGTGAGATCTTCGTCTCTTATTTTTGATTGTAAGTTCTGGTAATATCTGAATGGCGGGAAGCAGAGATTTATGTGTCAATGGCCCCTGCTAGGCAAGCTGCAGTAATGTTTAGCACATGAATATGTTTTAATGTAACTTTCTAACTTATTTTTAGATTCCATTAAAATCTGCTGGCTCTGTATGTGGTAGATTCTCCAGGGCCAAGAGCACATAACTCAGGGATGTCCTGTTGCGTAGGAAACCCCATCCAGCCCCTGACTTGATTAGTTTCTGAATTCCCACAGTTGTATGTTCTGAGTTCCCCGATACTCATAAGACCCACTTAATTTTCACAGAGAATAAACTCTGAAGCCTAATTAATTCTTTGTCTACCTTTCATCATTTTACCAGTTTATGAGAAGCTTTTAGCACTCAAATCTGGGCTAACCTGTTTTGCAGCTCACTCTCAGGTACTTCTTCAGAGTCTTCATCCTCATTCAGTGTCCTGACATCTTTTGTGTGACAAAATAATTTTCAGCTCTTCTGATTCTGATGTTGCAGTAAAAAAACAGTTGAAGAAAAATGGGTAAAACCAGCAAATTTGGATCTTCATTAATGACTAAGGGAGAGTAGGTAAAATGTGAAAAGATTTGTAGGGGTATTGTTTAAATATATGTTTTTTCTGCATAATGTGTGAGTAATTCTTTAAAGATTATATGAAATGGATGTATTTTATGAGTAGTATGGTACTAATTATCTTTAATTATATACTTCCTTGTGGATAGTATGCATAGAAAGACTGTTACCATGAAGTTATAAAAGGTATAGATCCATTTTTCTTTCAATGTACTCAGTATTTTCATTCTTCCCTATTTATTCATGTTATGAATCAGGGAATGGCTGGAGTAGAAGGAAAGGTGGGATTCGTAGAAGTAAAGAAATCATTAGTGATGCCATCAGAAATCAAATGGCACTAGGAATCACATTGGAGCTCTCATTCTTTGCGTTATTCATCCCATTTTTTTTTTTGTGATTGGGCAGACGAAGGCACTCTTTCTGGTGGGGGAATCTGTGTGGCTGCAAGTATGGGCATGGATCGTATTCCATGATGAGGACCATAACTTGTATTACAGCAATAGATCTGAGACCTGGAGTGATATGTTTGAGATCAGTTATTCTGGATTGGTACAGGAGTAAGTGAAGTCTGTGCTCTTGAGAAATGCTGCTGTGTTTGAATTGGTGTAAACCTTAGCTGGAATATTCCAGGCGCGTACAGCAAATAAATGTCAAAATCTGGTTGCTTTGGAGTGGATGGACTGAGTACTTAACATAGTGATAAAAGTGCAAAGCTTTTTATAGAGTATTGATCAATTTAAGTGTTTGAAAAGGAGACCGGTGGTTTTAGTTCTGTTTTTTAATCGAGAAAATGAGACACTGCTCTGTAGTGCAGTGATTGCAGAAGGCTGGGAATAAAGCTCAGATTTCCTGAATCCAAGTTCCTCAATGAGTTCTTTGAGAATCTGAGTCCTGCTGAATTATCTCCAGAGAGGAAACTTACACTGAATTGTGTTTACTTAACAACGCTCTGAATGGGAACATCCTAAAAGGTTTAAAAGCTGAGTGTCATCAGAAAGTCTGTTTTTCATAAAGGCAAATCTGGTAGATGTGTGGATAAACATCTTCTAAAAATATGAAGGGGGAGAAAAAAAACATATCCGTTAATTCTGTTTGCATCTTGCAGTATTATCAGGAGCAGGATATTGTCCCTGGTAAATCCTATATGCTTATGGGTAACGTCTTATCATTGTGTATGCTTCTACACAACGTTTCCTGGATCTTTCCTCAAAGTCAGGGTTTTTTTTGGTTTGGTATTTGTGGGGTTTTTTTGTGCGTGTCTCCTTTCTTCCTGAAATGTCTGTTTCTTAAAGGTAAGAGGAAGACTGCTGTAATGTTCTCCTCAATGTGCTGTAAAATGAGATTGTAACTTTACATTGCGTTAGAGCTTTTCCTGTGATCAGTCACTCCTGAAAATGGCAAAGTGTCACTGTTTCATGCACAGCGAAGGGTTGTAAATAAGAAACTATCCAAAAATACCATAGTTTTTGGCAGGGACAAGAATATTTGGCAAGAAGTTTGTGTGCAGATAACATACAAGGCTACTACTTTAAATGTTGGTTTCTTCTCCCTCCCACCCCTCTCGTCATGTGTCGTTCCCCCACCCCACCCCCCCTGCCCCAAGATCAAAAGGTTTCCCACAGTTTTTGACATGATAACTTGTATTTTAACTGGTTTGGGGGCACATTGTGTGTAATTAAGTTTATAGACTTGTCCAAAACTTCATGTTGTCAGCTCCTACACATAAATGGCAACTCATCTATCACATTTTCAGTAGCAAGGGAGAGCAGACCGTCTCAGAGCCATTTAAAATGCTTTGCTTTCGTATTTGCCAAATTCTTTTATTCTCTGTAGGTTTTAATGACTCAGACCTCTGAAATCTCTTCCATACATGGTTAGAGTGTAACCACTGGTTGGGGGTGGAGGGGGAGAATGGAGGGAACAACTTAGTGAACTGGTAGAGTTTTAAACAAACTTGGGTGGTTTTCTTGAAACAGCATTTCAGTCTTAAGTCATACATATATATATTCACGCACAGGGCATCTCTCAGCCTTAATCATGCTGGAAGCTAGTGGAAATTAGTATCCATATACAGTGGATGCAGTCTGTTTGCATCCTGCAAGGATAGCTAGCTTCAATCCTCCATCCAGGTCCATCATCTTAGACAGGGTCCTTTTCTGAGATCTTATTCCTACAAGATTCCTTCAGCCTTTCTGCCTTTGTCCATCTTTTATACATGTGTTAATGAAATAACTTGGTTAATATCACCTTCTTTTAACAGTAGACACCCATTGCAGATCTGTCTTGTTGAAGTAGCTTAGCACAGATGGTCCTTACTTTTGAGCAGGTTAGTAATGATAGGTCCGCAGAACTATCAGACCAAATGTTTTTCACCCATTTCTACAATATCCTCTAAAATATTTTAAAGTTTTGAGTGACTGGGCCCCCTTCTAAGCAAGGAACATATTCAGAGGAGCTGATTTGGTCTAGTGCTCACTAGTGTTGGACAAACTGAGTTGCCATACTGTCTCTGTCACAAGCCTGTTGTGTCATATCAGTCAAATCATCTAGCCGTTTTGGGTAGGATTTTCAAAAGCACACAGCGCTTATGTAAATCCATTCCCGTTCAAGCTGACAGAGGCCTAATTCTTATTTCCACTAAGACTTCATTACACTGCCTGGCAAGGTCAGGATCTTTAAACCCAGGCTTTTTGCCCTGACGAAGGGATATAAAGGGACCCCACACAAACGCAAATCTGGCCCTGGCAATTTTTCCATTAACTTCAGTGGAAGCAAATTAAACACACAGAGCAGCTTTTTAAAGATTTCATTTTGTGCTTCTTCATTTTCCCATCATTAAAATAAGCCTAATAACACATACCTACGTCATATAAATGCAGCAAAGTTAATTTCATGTTTGCACAGCCGTTTGAAGATGTCCAGTGCTATGTGTCAACTTGCGTCATTAACTTGAACTGATTTGTTTGCCAATCAGTGAAAAATTTGTATGGTGTTTTCTCTCTCTCTAAAGAACATTCCCAAATACAAGTAATTTGGTTTTATTACGAAAAACAATGTATTGATCGTGAATTTAAGAGCCCAGAGTGTGGTGTGGACTTGTGATGTGCAGGGCTGCATCATTGTGGGAGGGTGTTCAGTCCCGTGCTAACCATGCTGTAGGTCACAAGACTGGTGATGGGAGCCAATTTCTTTCTGTCCCAGTGCTACAACAATCTATCAGTTGCTCATGGTATTTTGTAACAGATCCTTGTGAAAGTTCATAAGGACATGAGGATCACTGTCTTCTAAATGCCGCGTGTATTTTGCAGGCTGATAATGGAGCGTTTTGTTACCGCAATGAACTGCCTTTTCTTCTCCTGTTGTCATTCTAGAGCTCAAATTAGTACCGCACCCTGTAGCTCAGGGTAACATCACTCAATTTGCATTAAAGTGCTAACAGAAGTAAAAATAAAAATATATTTTTAAGTGTGTTCTTGTTACATGAGCTGAGATGGCTGTTAGATAAGAGACCACAATAGTAAGTGTCAGTTTAATAGGAACACAGATTGCCATACAAACACATGCTAACAAATGCCTGCCAACCGTAGCTTGCAAGAGAAATGCCTGCCGATGTGAGCGACTGCCTTGCTGTCAGGGGACTTGCTCATGAAAAGGCTGTTTGTGTATGAAATTGCAAAATCAGATCCTAAATAAAGAATGCAGCATGGTTATTCTATGGAAGTGGGGGTTATCTCGAGGCATAGGACTTTTGCTGTCTGTTTAAATAAGCGTGTGGTACAAAAATGATTGTGGCAAAAATGTTACTTCAGGAAACATTCTGTTTCCATTCCTTAGTGCTGTCTCTGGATTTACATGATCAATAACGTACATAAATCTTTCATGGGCTTAATCTGTATTTCCCTTTCTTGGTGGTGTATTTTTGTCTCTGTCAACATTGGAATAAACAAGATCTAACAGAACAGATGATTAAATACCGCTGATAATATTGACTGTTTCTGGAATGCAACATGATTTATGGTTGGAAAAGCTAACTGGGGTTTGTTAACACAAGAGCAGTGAAGTACGCTGGAAATGAGTAAATCAGCACTTTTCTGATTATAGCTAGCTGAGAGGACTCCTTACCATCTCTGACGTCCAGTGCAGCATATGTGAAGCCTCTTGTGTTTAACTGCTTTATACTTTATCGACTACAGTATTTTACAATTAATACAGTTGTCCAGATACCCCAGTATTCCAAAGAGGTTGTATTTGGAGACTACCAGCAATTAATAATTATCCTTAGGACTTTGGCTGTAGCCAGGGTGCAGGTTTCCTCTGAGGAGTCTAGACCCAAACCGAGCTTTTAAGAAGAGAGCCCTGGCCTCATCTGTGTCAGAGTAGGGAGGACTGTCAGGATTTTAGTCACATTTGAATGCTCAGCCACACAGTCTCCATGGGACCTTTGAGAAGGTGAAAGGGTGACTGCATTATGGAATTCCTGTTTTAGTGTTCCAGACCTACCACTTTCACTAAGAAACTCTGCCATCTGGCATTTGATTAGTTATCTTAATGCCACAGGATCCCAAATATTCCAACGGAGCCTGGTCTATATTTTAAGTATAACCGCACTTCCAGTCTGGAATTGACACCTTCAGCTGTGGTATTTGCACCAAATGTGGTTGAGTCTGAACAATGTCTTTGCCGAAACACAAGTTACAACTTTAAACCCCACAACTTTAAGTCTATTACAAGCTGATGCTACCTAACTACATACATGCTGTTCTGGTGGAAAAAGAAATCTGTGTAGCTATTGAGTGCCAGTTGTTCCCTTTCTTTTGTGAGGGAATAAGCATCCCCATAGAGCAGAGAATGAGAGAACTGAAGAGGCACGATGTGAACGTAGCTCTCTGTTCTAGCAAAGAACGTGAGTATCCAGAGGAAGTTAAGTACAGAGTTAAATCCATTTAGTTAAGTCCAATGGCCCTTGCATAAGTGGTCTGCTGCCTCAGAAGTCATCCTCAACTGCAGCTATTTTACGTTCTTAAAGTTATGGTAATCCCTAATTCTATTTAGTGAAAGTGATCACGTACAAAGAATGAAATACTTGCAGGAATACATCCTAGTTTTGTAGGGTTTTTTTGAAATCTGGACCTGCTGGCACCCAAGTTGTGCTGGGGATTTCTTAACGAACGGTACGTGGGGAGACACAATTTATTGTTCCCGCAGGAGGGCTGGCATTCTGTTTGTGCTCATTTTGTCGGGACATGGAAGAAAGGAATTGTAGCAGGATACTGTTTGTCCTTGTCTTCTCTTTTTGAGTTGGAGAAGTAAGAAAACTTGGTTTGATTGTCAGGCATGTTGAATTCCTTGAGTTAAGGGACCATGGGTAGTAGCAATGTCAGATTGCACGCCGCCATCTGCTGAGCTGCTTCACTGATGGAACCTGAGCTGTTTTCTGGTAGGGCCAGTTTGGATGGAAGGCGCTTCCATGCATGTGTGACAGGTTCCTCTTTGCAAAGCACTGGGCAGCTAACTTGTGTCACACAGTTCAACAAAGTTATGATATAGAGGTGACTTTTGTTCACTCCTGGACTGGTTTCAAGATCTTTTTGTCGCGGAGTGGTTATTACATAGAGAGCAGTTCTCTTCCGAGTCATCCATTTTCTTCATTAGGTTGTTTATGCACTTCTCTAGGCACACTTATGGAGCGTGTCTGTTGAAGGGTGTCAACACTTCACTGTATAAGCATATTAATTAACTCTTAATATCTTGATTGTAGACATGAAGCCCCAAATCACTTTGGTTATTTAGAGAAGCAGAGCCTGGAGAGAGCTTGCTGTGTTATTAAGGATGCTCTCTGTCATTTCAGGAGTCTACTGAAAATTGACTGCACTGTAGACTCAGTTCATCAGATCGCTTGTGGCTTCCTTTGGGACTTTGGACAAAACATCCTGCCTGTGCTTCAATTGCTCCATCAGCAGAGCAGAGACAACTCTTACATAGTCATAGCAATAAGGACTTCTTGGCTTAGAGTTGCTATGAAGTTGTTGAGATGACATATATTACAGAAATGCATCATTTTATTTTGACTGAAATGTAGCATTACCGTTCCCCTCATAATTTTCTTTAAGAAGAGAGTGCCAGGACTTTAGTACTGATAGCAGTTCTCTTGCTGCATCGCTGGGCATGCTCTTGCTATTTGTAACAGCATAGTTTCCATTTGTCATGAGAGACGATTTCTAAGCTTTGCTCATTATTTAGGACTGGATTATATCACTTTATTTGTTTCTGTAGATGCTTTCATCAGAAACCAAGTCCAGATGTAGCGGGTTGGCAGTAGATCAGGTTGAACTACCCAAGGTTTTGCTGAGACTAAATAAGGCTTGAATATGTTCATTTTGTTTCCTCTTCACCTTACTTATCATGCTGCCATTGACAGAAGCAAGGCTGCTTTCCTGAGTGTTGATCACCCTTGTGCGTAGTCAGTAAGTGCTGTTAGCAGTGTTTAAAATACAAGTGACTTGTTGATGCAAGAGAGAGACAGGGGTTTGAATAGCTAACCCTCCTTGTTTTGGCAAGCCTGTTAAGATGTCAAGTGGCTCATAACGGTGGACAGGATCCTGAGACCTGCAGTAGCACAGCCCTGACATTTGGAACTGGCAGCCAGCCCTGAAGGTAACAGTGCACTTGGTCTGTTTTCCCAGTGATTCTCTTCCAGTCTATATCTGGTAATAGGCTGCGGCTGGCAATTTGCATCACAATCCAGACTAATTGCCAACAGCGTTGTCACCTGTCCCAAACAATTCATAATCAAGTACTGCCTCTCTGCAGCTCTGGGCAATTACCATGTACGTTAACAACCGTGATCAGTACACAACAGCATTGTACTGACTTGTGCCTTCTGCTTCCTGAAGAGTGCTGTGGGAAGCCAACTAGCTGCAAGACACGGCTACCTGTGACCCACAGAAGACATCCCATGTTTTCTGTGCGCAAGAACCAAGAATGAGGGATGACGTTCACTTGGAGTGGAGTGTGTGACAAAATACTGCTTTGAGGGTGCTTGTACTCCCAAAAGGGCCTCATAGTGAGGAGTTTGACTATAAGTCATCCTCTCAGAATAAAAGACACAACCTCCAACCCCTCAAACTAAGGTCTTAAGAGCAATGTGGGCTTTATCAAAAGTGCTGTTCTGATTTTTAGCAGTTGAGTCACTAAAACAGCATGACTTGGCATCTAGTTATAGAAGAGGTTGGGGAAGGATGTTGCTTGCCAAACATGTAAAGTGTTTGTGAGCTTTACTTCAGCAAAGATTTGAAATACAGCCTGCTCAGTCTAGGCTAAGGAAGAGCCCTGGGGCTAGGAACATACAGAGCTTTGAATGGGAAATGGAGATTGGAAAAGCTGCGAACCCCCAAGGAGATGCCTTTCTCCCACTTGCTTGAGGCCGGCCTGTGGTAGACCTACCTCTGGATTGAACCCCTAGGACAGTTCTCTGAGGCACAGTGGAACAATGAGATTTGACAGAAGATAAAAGTGAAATTAGGCTCCTGTTTCAGTAGAGCTCCTGCAGTGTTTTGTTGGATACAGAGTGCTATTGTAACTTCCTGATGCAGTAAGGACCAGTGGAGCTCTTCTGCTGATAGGAAGGTCTCTGATTTGTGATACAGCTTAGTTATGCACGAAGTAAAATGTCAACTGTTCCAGTCTTGTTTCATTAAAGCTATCATAGGAAACATCTCAAACACTGCAAGCTAATTAACTGCAGATACTCTTTGGTTTCCAGTATCAAATCTGTTGTATTGTCTTCTATATATGGATTTTCGACTTCTGAAAACTGTAAGTTAGAATTTGTCCTTTTACTTATCTGGGGTTAGACTTCCTTAATTATGCAAATGATGATGAGAATAAAATTGGCCAGTATACATCCAAATTTGGTTCACAGAAGTTACTAGAGTAGAATTCTTTGCTTTGCAGAATTCTGTCCCCTTCCAGGAAACACATGTACCAGTGATGTCAGCAAATCAGGTAGTCTTCTATGGAAGATCTCATTCTGTATAGCTGAGATAGCTCACTCTCAGATATGTAATCTAAAGGGCATTAAAATATGTTTAGTCACCCACCTCTTCACAGAGCACGTGCAGCATTCCTCTTTCCTTGTTATTATATGACAATTTTCTGATAGCAAAGCAAGAGAGGATTAATTTGTACACGAAGTCAGGTTGGGTCCATGTGAAGAACATACCACTGGTACACTGTGACAGAAATGTGTGCATACTGTGAACGTGAGTTATGGAAAAAAACTGTGCCTTCTGGACAAAGATCACTCCACTTCCCTCATTCTCTGAAGAGAAACAGTGGGAGCTCAGTGCATGGATATAACCGCACTGATACAACCTTGGTAAAGTCAGTCATGGATCATACTTCATACCAGTACCTCAGTAGATCTGCTTTCCCTTCACGAGGTCCCTCCTTTTTCAACGGTCCTGGTCTTATTCCTGGTAAATAAAGAGCCACCACTTTATTGCTTTTGACGTGGGGCTCAAGAATTCACTTATGTAAAAATGCCTTGAAATCAATGGGTGTTTACCATAGAGTATGCCAGGTTAATCTCCTGAACATAGAAGGTTTATCACTACTATGTCATCAACAAGACAAAGAGGTGTGATAATTTCTGACTTAAGGGGCTATGGAAAGCTGTGGGCCTGACTAAGAAACTCTTACAATATGGAGGTGACTTTGAGGTGAAGCTAAGGCTCAACAGACAGAGACTGTCCATGTAGTTACCTCCATGGCATGGATGTGCCTCAATGGTCTGAGTAGTGCATACCTCTAATTGTTAGAGAGTCTCTTTAGACTCTTCTGTTGAGGCCTGCTTCAAAAAACACAAGATGTGTCTGGCTGAAGGAAATGTGGGAAACTAGAAAATTTTTAATAATTATTGTCGAAGTTTATTAAGTTTCTCTTGGCACATAACTCAGCTGGGAGCTTCTGTACCATATGTGAGCTTATGGAGAGTTTAGAATGAAATAGTACTCCTTCTAAGGCTTGAACATGTTTCGGGAGTAAAACATGTTGGCCGTGAGCACACATGACAAATGGCTGTATAACAGTTAAGCACAGTCACCTTCACTGCTTATGGACCTCACAGATTTTAGCAGTCAAGCAAGAAAGAACCAAGTCTGTAATGCTGTGTGCCTCTTGATACCGATCTTTGGAAAGGGGATATCTTCCTAACTCATTTCAGTCCTGTCATGCCGGGAGGAGCTCTGCTTGCTCTGATTATGGGGAAATGTGGTAGAACAATGCTGGCTTACGCTTGCTGAGAACAGTACAATGCAATGGAAGTTCCTGAGATCCTGGCAGCTTACCTAATGGACACTGCATGTCTTTGTTAGTGTTTGAACATCTGTTTAGTTAGTAAACCCCAAGACAAGTGAGTACCTTGCTCTTTTTAGGATAAAACTAATAATGTCTGAACAACTTGTTGAAAATATTTTGGCCAAGTATTGTTACAGCTAGCCTAGCTGTGTTACTAAAGAGCTTGGCTTTATTATATCTGAATGGGTGAATGGGAAAAAACATTTCTTACCATATTATAGCCAAATACAAAGCTGCTGAGTTACTGGTCTTCTGAAACATTTGTCACTTCTACTATGAAGTCATGTTCAATAGGTCTTTCCAGTCGTTACCATCCAGAGGAAGTTATCTGCTTGAGCCAAAGCATTCTCCACTTCTGCGTGCTCTGCATAGCAGCCCTTTGGCTAGGAAAAGCAAGCTGCCTATATGGGGAGTATCTTCTAAATTCCCCATCTTTGTTAAAAAAGTGCAGGTGTGATAGATGGATGGGTGAAAGGAATGAGAAGAGAATTTATCTGCTTTCTATTAGTATGCTTGTTTCTCCACAGCACTGATTTGGTCTGGCCTGTGAAGTTCCATGAAATCAAAGGAGTCTTTTAGGTATAAATTTCAGTCCGTAGGTCTGAAGGGGAAGAGACTCTGCACAAGATCTGGCACAGGCTTAATAGAGAATTCATCTAACCAAGATGTGGTCTCATAAATGGCAGCACTGTCTCAGGTTGAAAGTTTTGACTCAGATTAAATGTATAAACCTTTGCAAAGACATTAGTAAGAGGAGTGCAGCACTGAATAAGAAACAAGCTGAGTTTGATCTGGATGTCTAATGCCAGATAAGTTACTCAGGTGCTTCTCTCAAATTTTAATACTTTTTCTTATTTTTAAAAATGGAGTGATGTTATCTCAGAATCATTTTATGAATCACAAAAGTACTGGATAATTTTGTCTTAGTCAGCCTTACAAAAGTATCCTTCCTCCCTTTTGAAATTCTGCAACCATATTTGACTGTTCTGTCTGCGCTGTCCTAGACATCTTTGCTGCTGTTGTCAAGCACATGGCTTAGTTGTCTCTTGGCACCAGTTTGTAATCTTCCATATCTTTTGTGTCTGACTTTTTTTTAATGATAAGTCTGAAGAGTTTATAGTTCATTTGAGTATTTGTGAGGTGTCCTCATCTCTCAGATATTTAATGACCATATTAGGGAAGCTCTGAAGGCCCAGAGAATCTAGTTTAGAGGATTAATTCTGAAAGTTCAGTAAGCTTACAGAATTTGAAAAACAACTTGACTTGATGGCTTGCATTTTATGCAAAGACGTAAACAACAGGAGAGTAATCAAAGCTTGATGGGTTCACTGATACGAATACTTTAATAATATCTCACAGCAAATACAAGAAAAGTCTTGTTATTCGGGTTCATGGATAGCATCTATTCTGGCGAGTGACCTCTTGGAGTAGGTACAAAGATACACAGGTTATGCTGTTGTACTACGCTTTCACCATCCTGAGTGACACCTCTAAAACATGAAGGGCCAACATACCAGTGCAGGGTGAAGAAGCATTGATGTTGTCATTGGTGCCCTTCCTGTAGAAGGAGAAATTCTGAGACGTTTTGCACAACCTGAGCAGTTGTGCTCCATTCTTAACTGGGTTACCATTCTATCTCTCATCCTATGGGATATTTAGCTATGAAATGTATCAGCCTCTGCATTTCCATAGAATCCAAACGAATAAAAGGACTTTCAATACAATAACAAGGTTGTGGTTAATCTGTTACAAGCTATGTGGATTTTAAATAGTATGAGGATCTTTCTATGCCATTTTGATTTTTTTTTTTTTCTTCTAAGCCTTTGATATGTTTTTCGAGCCTATTTTCTGTAGCCTCAAAGAAGGCTGAAAAAAAAAAAAAAAGGCAAGCAAACAAAAGAGGAAAAAAAGTAGCCCTTTAAGGATGGCTATATCTACCCTGCAAGGTGACGGAGCTGTTACGCTCTTCTGCAGTGGAAGTACAGTGCTCACTTTTGCAGAAAGTGCAGGTAGTTCCTGGCTTTGGAGGATGATGCTGACAGCCGGGGCCTTCAGAGGCGATAAATAGGGTCTCTAAAGGGAAGTCAGTCTTTAGGAATGTGAGAAGTAAACATTGCCTTGGCCTTGTGTATATTTACAGTAGAAATACCCGCATGAACGCTTATTGATCTCATCTGGGGACCTGGAGCAGCCTGCCTTGTGCCTGGGAGCACGGTGCTAACACAGCTAGGCAGCAGCTAGCTCAGGGCTTGCTTGTGTATCTGTGTAGCGCTGCATTGTGCGGAGTAGGTAGGAGAACGTGTGAGCCTTTTGTTGTTGGTTTTGTTTTGGTTTTTTTTAGTTGAAACCTAAAATTCCTGGTTACTGCATGAGCCACAGCAGCTCAGATTTCCCAGAAAAACCCAGCTATCATGGGAATCGTAGTAAAGCACAAGAGCTGGCATGACTGGACCTTCTGCATTCAGTCACATTTGACTTGCAACTGGTTAGTGTCCCCTGAAATCCTCCTGCAAGGCAGGATCAAATTCAGTTTCATGCCTGCTGCAGAGGAAACTGCAAAAGCAGCTGGACCCAAGGAGAGCTGCTGCTTTGATTCTTATGCCTCTTTTCACTGGACTCTACACCTCATTCTCATGTTTCTCAAGTCCTGGCTGACCAATGCGCATCCTCCTGTGTCAGGAGAGGAGGACAGAACTTCCTGTCAAGTATGTTCATGGAAGACAGATGGCAAAGCAGTGCTACTCTGGGTCTCTGTGCACAGGTGGAAGTGATAGCTCTGCTGCAGGATCCTCAACCAAGCGCAGCGTCGTCCTGCACCCAGAGCACTTGTGAGATGATCAAAGGGAGGCAGTGGCTCCTGAGAAACGTCACCAAGTATTTAGAAAATCATTCTGCTTAGCAGCATTTCGTCTTCATATTTTATTACTCTCCCCTCCCTTGTCCTTTGTGTTAAATTAGGATCTGTGTTTCCCAGGAGAGAATGCCTGGAGGATGGTGTGAAGTCATGTGTAATATGTTCATGGTATTACCACTTCAGATGTTCTTGAATCATCATGTGGGTTGTCATCCATTCTTGTCCATCCCGTTCCGCCCCCCTCCCCAATTAATCAGTTTCACTTAAAGAATCATGAGGGGGGTTTGTTTGTCATGTGAGAATATACATTAGATTTACTTTTATTTGTCTTCTGATTTTGATCCTTTCTGGTTCTTCAAGTTTTTCTCTTCACCATGAGTGTCAGTAACACCTTGGTTTTATTTTGAGGGATTGTTTTTTTGTTTATTTTAGATGAAAGCTGAGATTCTCATGCAATCTTTCGTTTCCATCAGGTGAGGTTCTATGAAAACATTATACATTTGAAGAGCTGACAACACCAGACTACATGTGCACTGCCCAAGAGCGTATCAAACTGGGAGGTGGTGCTTTGTGGGGCGCCCATTCTTAGCTGACTGGGAGGTTTTGTATGGTTTAGAGCAGCTCCATAAGTGATTGTGGGCAATTATGGATGAGTTCAAGCTTTGAGCATCCCCCAGGAGATTTTTGGTTAAAGACTGACTAGAGCTTTGTAAGAAGCTTTTTCAGTATTTTTGCAGAAACATTTTGGAACTATTACAGTTCCTGGAACAGTGAATGTTAAAAATCTGGCCTGTATTTTAGCACCAGGGCTTCGTTGAAGACAGGGTGGCTTTTAAAGCCATTTTATGAGAGATGAATCTCTGTCAAATTTTGTGCGCTTTGTGGTGGTCTGAGTATGAAGACCAAACATGGAGTTTTTTGGTGCTTCTCTTCATTCATAGGAGCAGACTGAGTCACAGCTGGGGCAGACTTTAGGGGGAGAAGGACTCTTGTGCTAAAGCAAGCAACTTGCTGCTGTGCTTATTAGCTTTCCAGCTCACTAGAGGAGCAGAAATACCAGTCGTCATACCAGACAAAACTGTAGACTTGCTCACTGGCATTGGCGCAACCTAAAGCTTTTGAGAACTTGAACCAGTGCTCCCCCATGGTTTGAGCACCCCTCACGCACAAGACCATGTAAGGGCCGAATAGGAATTTTACAGCCTTTTTGATTCCAACAGTGACTCAGAAAGGGCAGACCGTGCCTGAAGGCACAAGTACAGGGCTGCAGATAGAAGAGAGAGGTGCCTTTGGGCTGATTACTCTTGTAACTCTTCATGTAGCTCTTCCAGCTGTAGGTATTATTTATGTTAATGTAATTGTCTAATCCTTTTTGAAAGCCAGTAAAGCTATTTCCCTACAGTATTCCCTCCTTGCCCTGTGGTGATAAATTCCTCAGGCTGATTTTATGCCACCTTTTAAAATTATTTTATAAAAGAATATCTGTTACATTTACTGCCTTTTTATAGCATGGATAAATCAGCACGTCCTGATCTTGCCTCACAATTATTCATTCATTACTTCACTTGCAGCCTGAAATCAATTAGCTTTTCTTCTTTGCTTCCATCTTTTCCAGCTAAATATTCCTCTAATCTTTGCTTGTAACCTCAGTGTATGTTTGTCATTTTTAGTCTCTTAAGCATTGATTGATTCAGTTGTCTAATCTCACAAAGTTCCATGGTATTATTTAATCATACATCAGTTAGCAAGTCAGATTTTCTGGGTGGCTGCTCCAAGAGTCTGCCCAGTTCTTCTGCGGCTGACAAGCATTATGAATCCCAGCCCAGGTAAGGATGTGGTCCCCATGACGTTAAGGCTTCCATGTACCTGGTCCAGGGCTGCTCCTTCCATTACTTCCTCCCTGTGCTTAAGACAAGCAGGAATTATCTTATATCATGTTTACAAGGCCCTACTGCCGTAGGCAGGGTGCTGCATAGTCCAGCAGCAACCAGAGCAGCCTTGAAACTGCCTCCTGTGTTCCCCGCTTCAGCATCCCGTAGCAATACCCTGGAGTGTGTAGTAGCTGTAACTCAGCATACTCTGGCCCAAGCACTGATCCTCAGAGCTGCTGTTAACAGGTTTTAGACTCCTAGAAAAGCCGTCTGAGCAGAAGATGTTTCCTAGTGAGCTGGTTTTATCTGTTTTAAGGATGCCTTACCATTAGTGTAACCACAATCATACCTGATGTAACCTTGCCAGCGACTTTGTCACTTGTGATGTTCAAGCACAAGTTGTAAGGAAATCTTATGAGAATTTTTCTTGTAGTGATTACAATCAATTTTCTTTTCTTCTGTTATGTATAAGACATGAAAACAACATGAGGTTTGAAGAAATATGAAACACGAATCTGTTGTTTAGAACAGGAAGCATTTTTCCTTTCCTGTCGTCCTAATTGAGAGTTGTAGCGTTTGCCCTTTGTCTTGCCAAGAACAGATCATGTTTTCAGGGTCTGAGTCTAATTTCTAAATTAAAGCAACAAAAATAACTCAATTTTTAAAGTCTCAGTGGAAGAACAAAAGAGTCATGTATGCTAATGTGTGTGTGTGTGTAAGCACATGCACAGATGGGCATAGAGGCAAGCAATGCGACTTGTTTCTATGAGACACGCTTGCAGTTTCATCACAACATGGAGCTAATGTAGAGAGAAAGCAGAGGGGCATTTCACACCAGTTACACAGCTCATGGACAGCATGCTTGTGTTAGCTTTTCTGTGTGCTGATAGTGACCCCATGCAGCGCATTGTTCCTTTTCTCATTTCTATCTGTTCAGCGTTTCAGTTTCTCAAATCACTGGAAACCTGCTGATTGATTTTTAATGTGTCCTTAGTTTGCTGTAAATTCTATTCAGTGACCTCATACTGCCAGAAAAGAAGATTTCAAGATACCTTCAGCCCAACATCTACCCTTAAATAAATGGAATATGTTTTGCAAATCATTACGATCTATTTATAACCCTCTGGAAATACCTGAGCTGAAAGAGAATCACCACCACCTTGGTGGTTATTGATCTCTGCGGAGTAGATTTTTCTTTTCATGGGAGAATTCAGCCACTTTACTCTCTTTTCTCTATATTTTCATGTATGATCATCTCTCTTTTGGTATATGCACAGCAGCGCCAAATCTTAACAGTTGTGTGCATGTCTTTGTCCAGCATGCTGTGATTTCATTCGCAGGCAATGCAGTCGCTGAGTTAGGTCAGGCAGATTCTGATTTGGCAACGGTACATCTGCCTGACATGCCCCATTGCTCCTGCAATCTACAGCCGAATCCTCTTTATGTCATTCCACTGCTCCTTTTCTCATTTCCATCTGTTTGTCATTTCGGAGTTTCTTGAGGAATGGAGACACAGTGATTGCTTTTGAGATGTGTCATAAGCTTGTCATAAGCATTTTCTTTCCTTTAATGGCCCCCTTTGCCAGGCGGTGCAGTTGGAGGATACAGTAAGGGAAATTGACAACTTATTCCAGCTGTTCTTGCTGTAGCAAATGCCAGTGGCTCTTCTACATGTTGCTCTGCTCGCTGTTTGCATTGATTTTCTGTTATTCTTGGAAGAAATACTGAGGCCCATTATTGCAGCCACTGAAAATTAAGGGGATCTTGTTGCTTGAAGTGTTGGAACAAGAGAGATTTTACCATTAGGGAGATGAGGAAAATAAGTGCTTGATATAAAATCTAAGGCCAGAAACTTAACTACTATTCTGAATTTTGTATGCTTCACCCTTTCTGTGCTCATTGAGGTAAAATTCATTACCATAGTTGTTAGCTGTGAAAAATTATATTCACCATGGTGTTAACTCATGTGGCCGGATTTTAAAGTCCCAGCTTTATTTACAGCCACCTAATGTTTGCCTCAAGCTGTGATAAAGATTTTATACCTTAGGGCTCCAAGTGATTCACAGAGAGGTCTGGGAGAAATAAAACACTTGTCTTCCTCCACAGCATTCTTGAGATGCAAAGAGAAGGATGCAAGTGCAAAAGGCACCTGCCTCTACAGGTGCTGGCTGCGGCCAGGGTCAGAGCACAGTGCTGGGACCCAACAAGAGTGGGATCCCTGCACCTCCCGGAGCTGTGGCTGTCGCCCCCCTCCGTCCTCCTTACCATGGTCTGCCCGGTGGTGGGTGGAAAACCACGGTTTTACTGCAGCGTTTTCATCCTTGCACAAAGCCCTTGGTGAGTGATGCTGCACAGGGTGGGGAAATCACTGACTGCCTTCTCTTTCTCCTCCTTCCCTGCTGTGGTGTCTTTTTTCTAGGCAGTTTTATAGTTCTCGGCCTTTTCGAATCAAACATAGTGAGCGTGACCTCAGTGAGATTTTGTTGCGTTATTTTCCCTGTCTCCCTGAAACGAGGGACTGTCGTTTCCTCCTAGAGAAATGTAATCGACACAGTGCCTGGAGGCCAAGTCACTATGTGTTTGACCCTTTGCCTTGGTCACTGACCCACATTTCATTCAAACACGTTGGTAAATAGTGGCACTTCTTTTGTCTTTAAGGTTTATGTAACAGGTGGGGGGACGATTAGAATTGGAGGTATCTCTTACTATTTTGGGGCCTGGGCTGCCTGCCAGTTTTACTTCTTGAGAAGCAAGTGTTTGGTTTTGTGAATATGAAGCTGTGACTCATTCTCCTGCTTGACATGCTTTAATACATGTACAGAGTGGTGATTTACATGAGGATGCATCGAGGCTCTGCTTGAGCCGACAGCACTTGGTACACTTTAATCTCACATGTGGCAAGAGGAAATGAGTTAATCTGCAGTTAAATATAGAGGTGATGAAAGAGGTGGGAACGGGAGGGGTTGACTCTAATGTCACTTAGGTTGGGGTCAGTCGAGAGTAACCTCTGTATCTGGATGGTATTACTCTGGGTAAGTCATATCTCACCTCTGTGGAGCTGACAATATTAGCTAATGGAAAATGGCAACAAAGTGAGAATATGCCCTAAGCTCTGGCATCGCTGCTGTGTTGTTCTTTCTGTTCACTGCCTGCATGTTGGTGACACCTTTTCTTTTTTTTTTTTCCTTTCAAGTGGTAACCAATAGATTGTAGGGGTAAAGAACTGCACGTTACTGAAATAACATCTTAAGGACCAAATCTGAGAGTGGATCAGTGTTGATGTACAAGCTTGGTTCTCTGTGATTGTCATGAAGATGTGCCATGACTTTCTTGCTTTATTTTCCAGTGTGAGTTTGTTTTCTGTTTCTTCCTGTCCTCAGCTTTGAGCTGGGGATGCAGAATTATTGAGAAACCAGGATACCTCCTCTACAGATAGCCCCTTCTTTTCTCCCTTTGTGTGCAGATCTGTTCTTAAACTCTGCGTTAAACTGAGAGTTGCCCCCGAATATTCTCTCCAACTTCCTGCATGCCTACGTGGGTTTTTTTGGGAAGGCTGCATTATTGTATGCCTTATCAGTATATATTAGCTGCTTCTGAGCAGTTTTTTTCTGCAAAGTGCTGTGGTACACTGCCTGCTGGTATGCCCAATCAGAAAGACAGCCACACCTGAGCAGAGAGAGGTGCTTTGCACCAGACTGGCACTGCTGCCAGACAGGGTGCAGTGTCTCCACTGTGAAGCTGCATGTTGCCTGCACTGCATTGGAGAAGAGGTTGGAATGGATTTTGCCGACTCCTTTGGACAGGTAAAAGTAGACTTTTGGGCAAGGGCTGAACAAAACCTGAAAGAGGAATTTCAGCAACAGCCAAGAGTTGCTGCTTCTGAGAAGGCAGCTTGAGCTATAATCTGTTATGTGCTGACAGTGTTTTCTCAACAGAGTTGAACCCAAGTAGTCCATGTAAGGAATTTGCATTTGGAGATCACATACTATATGGGTCATGTTTGTTGAGCAGTGGGTGAGGAAAGCCACTGGTTTACGTAAGCTCAGTAAGATGAAAGGTCTGTCAGTTAAGAGTACAGTTTTGTATTGGAGAAAATCTAAACCAGTTTTTAGAGATGAAAGATCTGCTCTGGAATGTACTTGTGCTTCTGTTGTTGACTTCACTGGGAATCACATGTTTTTGCAGGATCTGGTCTTGCATGTAGAATAGTAACAGCATCACTGTTGTCTTCTTTCTTCCTGTTGGCTCAAAGCAGTATTCTATGAGTCATTCCAGTCCATAGACACAGGCTGGACTCCTGACTGTCTGTCCCTAAGTAGTCCATATAGATTGCATACGAACAGTTTGCTTGGTAAATCTAACAAACTATCCAAAATCCAATAATGTTAGAGATGGCTTATCAATAACAGGCTGATTCTCAGTAGTATTATAAATCCTAATTAGCAAAAACATTACAGAATCGGATCTTTGCTGCAGTAGCTGAGGATGGCGTTTTTCTTGTATTTGATACTAAGCTAGAACTCATGAGATGGAGTGACTCTCATCAGAAATTTTTGAAAGATCCATTCATGGCTCCTCTTATTTGAACCATAAGTCTTATGACTTCCAGAGTGGAAGTGCACAACCACATCTGAGACCAAGGACAAGCATCAGCTTAATAAACAGTTGCTCAGGCTGAAGACAGGGACCTTGTCTTTCCTTCCACACTGCTGCTTGTTGCTGTACCGATACTGATTCATAGATTTCTAGGTTGGAAAAGACCTTAGAGATCATCGAGTCCAACCGTCCCTAATCCCCATTAAACCATATCGCTAAGTCAGTATCGATGACTGACTTCACTTACAGCTTTGCCAGCTGAAGAGTGCATGTGAGCACTGTCTGATCAGCATTGAGAAAAAATAAATGAGCTTAATTTATCTTCACTGGTTACTCGATTTAACTTGGTGAATTCTTCATTCTGCGTGTTATGGAGTGCTCACATAGACACTTCAGCCTACAGCATTATGTGGGGAGTGTTAGCCTCCAGCACTGTGGAATGGTGACAAGCAGTTTTCAATAGAAACACCTTCAAAAGATGAGTGTCGATTTCCAGCCTTAAAGGCAGTATAGACAAGTGAAAAGAGCATTGTGCTAAGAGAGCAGGAGCCACAATTTGTTCCTGGCACTGCTCCTGGTGTTATGTGATCAGATCAAATCACTTCTCATCCATGCATCTGGTTTCCCCTTCATCTGTCCTTGTCCATTTAAAACCCTTTGGAAGAGGGGCTGCCCGTTCATATGTGAACAATGGCAAAATAATAGTATTTTTATCCTGCTAGTCTTACAGAGCTGCTTAAAGTTGTTGTTTTCTAAATGGCCTTCAGATCTGAGTGTTGCTTGGGTTTTGGTTTTCTACTTTCTAAACCTTGCTTTTCCATTGCAAAGCTGGCCCCACACTGATGTGTCTGATTATGTTTTCATTGCCATTGTACTTGCTTTGATTTTTGTAGCTCGGTGCCCAAAGCACAGGGTGCTGTACAAACAACATGATGAAGTCAAGCAGGGTCAACCCCTTTCTCTTTTACCTGAAACAATGTGAAACTCCTCTGTTTCTTTTGCTTGGCACCTTCAGTTCTTGAGCTGGAGGCTGTGTGTATGTGTGCTGCCCTCCTGTTGTGCTCAGGTTGAGATCAGCGTTTTCCATTGCTGCCTGTGGGGGTACTGGAAGTTGTGCTGACGGCTTGGTTTTCTGTGAGAATCAAGCTGTGAAGTATGGAAATTAATGTAAGAATAGCAGCATGCTGAGGTGATGCCCACATCCACAGTGGGTTTAGTTTTGACTAGGTGCCATTGGGCTCACAAGTGGTACACATAGGACTTGCCTTGCTGATCATGCCTGACCACTATCTGCGACAAGGAATTTTCTCCTGTTTCTCACCTCTACTTTTTGCTTTTGGCAGTGTCCTTTCTCCATGGGGATGCGGTTTGAGTGTGGCCTGTGTCCAACCCTTTTAAGAAGTGCCAGGTTACTGGCTGTTGATCTGAGAAAGGGAGGAGGAGTTGGATAGCTTGGTTCTGCAATACTATAGCGTTGTCAGCTGCTGTATCAGCCCTCAGCATGAATAAAGCAGCCTCCAGAAACACCTGTAAAAACATAGACCTTGGTACTTTTGTATTTTAGGCTCATCCCCATCTCGTTCCTACTGTTTCCATGTCACTCTGAAAAGCCCCTTACAGCAAATTTGGGTGCCAGGACAGACTGAGGCTGTAGTTTGATGCGTCAAAACTACACAAACTGCAGTTTGCCATAAGCCACACTGATTTATTTGACTGAGGATCTGAACACTCTAAACTCAAGGAGCATTTAGAGTTAGGGAAACCCCTATTTTAAAAAAAAAAAAAAAAAAAAACAACACAAAACACCAACCCACAGGAAACCTTTTAATCAGCAGTGTGGTGAGGGGTGTTTTTTTTGCTTTGTGGTTTTTTTTTTTTGTTTTCTCCTCGCTTTGCTTGATTTCAGTACTCACGTGTTACATTGCTGCATTAATTCAAAGTTTCCAAGTGGGAAGTGCAGGTCCGGTTGTGTGCTGCTTTTGAAGCTTGCTTAGCAATTCAGTCACCATCGGGGACCTGATGTGCTGGCTGCTTGTGCAGGAAGAGTCCAGGTACCTTTGCATTATTCAATGGAAACTCTTTCAACACACTTTTCTGTTTCAGTGGAAATCAAACTGTAGGAGCAGATAAAGCCAGAATACAAATGAAGACTAACAAAATTAAAAAATGTTGAAAACTTTTTGGCAGTGTCCTTCATCTCTGACACTGTCAGTTGCCCTAATTTTGCTGCCACTGATAGGAATGGAAGTTTTGTCACTAACAGCAGCAGGCATAAAGTTTGTCCAAACTGAATCCTTCTGTGAGTCCTGCATTGGTTTTTCACCAAAACCTGCTTCTTATGGTCCTCCAGGAGCTCATGCAAGATGTATTTCCAAGGGGAAAATTTTAATGTTTAGTTGTCTCTTCTAGATCAGCACAGGCCAGCCATAACCTGTATCCCTATTCCTGTGTCTTGCTGCACTGCCTGGCTATGTGCCAGGTTAATGCCCTGGTTGTAACAGGTCTCAGCACCAGCGGAGTTTCTGTCAGTCACTTTTTGTGCTGTTTACCCTCTCCTCCCCCTCTCAACCTAGCTCTTAGCCCTTGTGAGGAGTAACGAGTCCTCTGCTTTGGGCAGCTTTTGGTAGCTGGGACTCTGGCCAGCTTCAGCCTTTTGCCAACTTGCAAGGACAGGACAGGTTGGGAAAGCAAACAAACTGTGGTTAATGCCAGTAGGGCAGCTTCTTGTGTCACAGAAAAAACAGGGCTTGACCTTGCCACTGGAATATTAACTCTCTCTTAGTTGGACAACTTTTGTAGGAAATTTTCTTCCCACTACTAGTGGTAAGCTGTTCAAACGTGTGTCCTTTCACTGATCCCTTTCTGCTTGTTGGAGATGGAGAAACTACTAGACTGTCCTGGACAGGAAACTCTGAGTTTTTTCAACTTGTGTTTTGCTAAGACTATTTTACGTTTATTGACAAACTAGCCTGGTTCTTCTAGGCTTACTGTTTGGGATATTCGGGTCTTGAAAGAAGTCTTGAGGCTTGTAAAAACCATCATATCATTGGAGCTCTGTGACCATGTTCTGAATGGCTCCCAGGCAAGGTCCCTGACACTCTGTGAGAGTTTTTACCCCTGAGCATCATGTTCCATGTTATGTTTATGGGCCACCTGCACTGTCACGAGTACATTTCACTGTGAGGCTATCGGCTGACCGGCTGGTTCTACCAGCCCTTGGAGGTTCTGGTCTTGCACCGCTTGTAGAAAGAAAGGGGACTCCATTCGTCTCAGAGCTTGAATAAAACACACACAAGGATTCATGCCATCTAGTTAGGCATGAAACTTCAGTAGATGGTCTCCTCAAGTTCTTTTTAAAGTCGTTGAATACAGAGAAGTATGAAGGTGGCAGTGCGGAGAGACGCCGCGTTGCCCTCTGGAAGAACCCCTCTCTCCACTCGGCATGGAGGAAGCTCGAGGTGACCTGGCTGACTAGTTCAGCCTGATAAATGACATGATTAAAGTTGAGTGGTGTCAATACTTACCTTATAAATCAAACTGCAAAGACATCTCACTAAAGCCAGACTGCTGTTAATGTTATTGAGTGAAACAATAAAGCTGCACAGCCATCTATCAAATCAATGTCAAATCTAACCCTTTAGACTGAATATTGGACTGGAGTTAAATAGTCACATTTAGTAACCATCAGTGCATGCAAAAGAAAAAAAAAGTCCTCTGCGAATTCTGCCTCTGTGGCTCTGTCTAGCTGCGCACTCTGACCAAGGAATTTGTCCGAAGGCCACCTGATGTACCTTTCTTAGTATATGTCCACTACTTGCCCCTCCTTCTGAGGGTTTTTATTCCTGGCAGCAGGGAGTTAAATTCCGTGGCTGTTGCTGGTAGCTTCCAGCCCAGGCTCTGTATGGGGTGAGCCTATTCATACCTCAGGGATAGCTGCACAAGATGTGTATTTGCTTCTCCTTTTCTGCATTTTGCAAGCCAGTATACTAAATTAAGCTGAAATCAGCAGAGATTACAGTAGTGAACAGAAGACTGTAGGTTGTAGGGCGGTGTAAGTATTTGTGCTATTCAGCTGTCCTTGCTGCTTGGGGGGAATCTCTAGCAGGCAGGCAGGGAAGCGGATGTGGTTCAGCCTTCCCTGGAGACCACCATAACTATTGGTTCTCACGTAGGGGATGCGAGGATGTGGATCTGGACAGACTGCTGTTTATACTGACTATGCTTCCTGCATGGTAAGCAGAGGGAATTGGTTTATCTAAAAGTAACATTATTTCTGTGAATGGCTGATTGCTTTGGTACAGCCCTCTTAGTAGTTGTGTTGGACAGCAGGACTAGTGGCACTTGTAACAGAGTTTTCATCTCTTTGACTTTTGTAGGTATGTGCTGTTACATAGCAGTTGCATGTGAAGAGGAAAACGGAGTGGAAATCAGTGTCAGAGGATCCTGTCCTTCTAAGCTGGGCCTGAAGAGTTCAGCCAGCTGACTGATGTGAGTACTCTGAAGGGGAGGGGAAGGAGCATGTCACTGGGAGACCTCTTCTTGACTTGGGGCACCAAAATCGCATCTGTCTCTATCACTTGCAGTGAAGGGAGTTTTTTCTTCCTAGTAGCAGCCTGCCTGGGTTGTGCCACAGAAAACTATGTGTTGGTGAGAGCACTGCTGTATTACATAGAGTTTTTTGGTAGGTCAGCCAGTCAAAAGCTCCAGCTCTTGAAAAAGGATCAAGCTCCAAGTGCTATTTTGCAGTGAATCATGGATGCATTAGATAAAACATAGTAGTCTTAGAAAGGATTAAGTTCACCTTTGCCACCCTTGTTTATTATCTGCATTTGTGACATCCTTTTCTGTTATTTTGGATGCTGGTGCCAGTAAACGTTTTGTGCCTCAGTCTAGGTAGAAACGTATGGAGGTAGTGGGATTTGAAATTGGATGAGGGTTAGGTTTTAGGATAAGGAACAAAGTTTAGCAGCTGGTGTTGAACAGGCTACAGATCCAGGTTTAAAACGTACTGGTGATTGCCTGCATAGCTATAGTGAGCTGGATTCATTGCCTCGTCTGTAAGAGGCTGTCATGTTAGGTTTGAGTGGGTGTTGGAATGTTTGACTTGACTTGGGTGTAGGTTTAGAACAGACAGGAGATGTTGGACTGGGATCAGGGTTTGGGGGAAATTATGAAGTTGATAAGATAAGGCCAGATCGCCAAGGAGCTACTGCACTAGATTTAGGGTAGCTGCAGACATGACAGCTACAAATACTGGTTAAGCTGATTTGGTTTCTTTAGAGGAGATGGTGTGGGGTCTTTGGTACTGTTTGGTCTAAGATTAAGTCCTGAGTTGAAAGAGACTTGACAGTTCTGAGATAAGGTTTGATGATTTTACTTGCCTGAGGCAAAAGCGCCTCAGCCTTTGAGAAGTCTGCATTGAAGCAGAAGTCTAGACACAATCAAGGCTGAGGCTCACATGTCAAGCTTTTGAGACTGTCTTTTCCCCTTAGGATGACTCTGATATGGAGCCTGTTTGTGGTCAGGAAGGAGAGGTCAAAGCAGCAGTTACAGAAGACTGAATCTCTGGCATCCCAGAAATGGCAAATACAACTCTTAGGCTACTTCTTTCTTTGTTTCTAAAAAGGCTGAAAGCATCAGGGGAGCAGTTTCTCCTGTCTCTCCCTTTCTCTTTCCTCTGTGTGGATGCTTTAGTGGTCTCAAATTTCAGGTCCGTGTGATCATTTCAACTCCTTTCCTGTATAACACTGTACCTGATGTTTGTCTCCATGCCAGAGTCACATCCATACTGACATTGTGATTCTTGAGAGTTGCTTCTATCTCTCTCCTTCGGTGATACAGAGCCCTTCCTTCCCATAAGACTGCATCAGTCACTTGCATGCTGAACATGTCAGCCTGACTGGCACAGTGTCCTTTTAGGAACCAGTTCTCTCTGTGGAGTGGAAGTCCAGGCTGTTGGAGAGGAAGCTGGAGGGAAGCTTTTGGGATGTATCAAGCCAAGTTTAAGGTCGTTTTCCTCCTGCTGCCTTATGAGCAAATTACAGGGACCCCGCTGTTGAACTGGCACAATTACTTGGTCTCTTTTAGAGAAGGGCCATTTTACACCAAGCCTGATATGATCCTGTACTTTGGCTGCAAAAAGGAGGAAAGCTCCATCCCCTCAGTTTGGTTCCTAGAGAGGGAAGGGAATGCTGTGTTTGGTTCTCGTCCAGCCAGAAAGACAGAGTCGGGCGTTGATTTGGAAAAAAGAGCATCTCCAGGAAGCCTTGATTCTCAGAGACAAGCCTGAGAGTCGCAGTGCTTCATGCTTGCACTGCGACTGACCTATGTCAACCAAGTGATGACATCTCATTTCCTTCTTCTCTTATCCCTGATGCCCTGCTCAATCCTATTGGCTGTCAAATGACATCAAGGCATGGCACATCGTGCTTCAGGGAGTGTATGGCATTGAATAACCAGGACCTGGATAGCCCGTACAGGAGTTTGGAGGAGGAATGGCTTACCTCTTTAGCCTCATTCCAGGTTAGGTGTAGCCCTAAATGGCTCTTTTTATATTACCTTTTTATATGAGAGAATATATTTGCTTTTCTGTAGTCTAATGACTCTTTTCCTTTAGTTGGAGGCTCGTGGGAATGCAGAGAGGTGCTCATATACCATGCTATTTTGCATTTGTAAGATCTAAGCGGTTTGGGGTTTAATGTGACCTGCAATGCATGCTGCAGATCAACTATGCACTTCAGACCATTAGTCCGGACATCTGCACTTAGTGGAGGCAAGCAGTTCCAAGCCTGACAGGCTGGACCAAAAGCACAGAGTGAGGAAAAATATCTAGCCAGTGCACCAGGAAACAAAGTAAGTCTATGAAAACACAGTGGGGAAGTCTGACTGTATCTTTTGCTGTCGTAGGTGGGGAAAGCAAAGTGCAGCAAATACTACCAAGTAGGTCTAAGGCTCTCTGATTTTTTCTCCTGTGAAGGAGAAAAACTGCCCTTGGTGCATGCAGAGAATGGTTGCAGAGTTTGCTAAAGATTTGCTGTTCTCACTGATGGCTGGATTTCCCAGGGCCCACTGGTCAATAGCTGCTGCCGTGTTCAGTTCCTGTATTCGTTGCTTCAGTGAATGCTGAAGGGGACAGAGCAGGATGTCTTCTAGGAGAAGGTGTTGCCCAGAATGTCATTTTGGCTGCAGCCAGCTGATAACACCAGCTCTGCTCGTCCTAGACTATGAAAGAGGTTTAAATGGTGCAGCACTGTGCCAGAAACCAGAGCAGTAACAGTGAGAGTGAATTTATAGAAAGCAGGAAGATGGCGTTTTCATTTTTTTCCGTTGAACTTTTGGGAACAGATGGAGAGTTGATGAGGCAGAGATGCTGGAAGGGACAGTGTGTTTCGAATGTTTTCCTTAATGTCTTCCCAGTCTGCTCATAGATTCGTAACTCCTGCCTGTTCAGTGCAGGGCAGTTAATATAGGATGTGAAAACTTTCAATGCCCCCGAGCCTCCAGAGGTGGATGTTCCCCAAGGCCTGTTGAGCTGTGGTTTTTGGGCTAACGAGCTTTTGACACAAAGGGTCGTGGGAGCAGCTCATGACCTGATGAGCAACATCTTTGTTCACTCATGCCAAATCACTGCAGGTCTGGACTTTCTGGATAGAGACAGTGACCAGGAGCATGCTGACTGAGGCCTGTGCTGATACTAATAGACCAGTCCTGCACCTCTAAATGGCCAATATTTTGCTTTTTTTTTTAAATCTGGTTATAAGTCAAGAAGAATCTAATAAGAGCCCAGCAGTGCACTGAACAGCAGTCATTATCATTACTTAGTCATCCAGTTGCTGTTTCTTTCCTCTGACAAGAAATGTTGATGTGGTGGGAGGGGAAGGGGGGGAAGATCAGCTTTGTCTTGTCTCCTTGAAAACGGTTCAAGCGTGTTTCCTCTCAATACACCTATACCGTGTTACCTTTAGAGGACAGATCTAAAGTCAGTGAGGCCGTCAAAACTCTGTGCCAGCCACAGTTTGAGGGAGAGGAATCAATGAGAAGGGGGAACTTAAACCCTCATTAACTCCCAAAAGCAATGACTTTCGGCTGTGAACTGTTGAGATATGATTATTCTCTCATTAGCTTTCACAGTTATAAATGTAACTGGTTAATAATTCCAGCCAGCTGGCCAAGTTGAAGGCAAATCCAAATTTCTTTTCAGCCTGGTGTTTTGGACTGGAACTCTACTTACTAATGACGCGCACAGCAAGTACATTGGGCGGAACTGCTGGGTTTTAATTTCCACCAATGCCCACGCTTATCCACTGGAAGACATGTTGCTTCTTTTGGCTCTGTAGTTCTGTTCCTGGTGAATATTTGATATTTGCTTGTCTTTAGCAATTAGGGTGCAGGGAAAAGCATTGCAGGAAAATACTGAGATGGAGAGAGAGCACTGTCTGAATTTTCTTTGCTATTTCTGCTAGTTCCCTTCTTTACTGCACTCCTGCCTCTCTTTTTCGCCCTTGACTACCTACCAAATCACTGTCGCTGGAAAAGGCAGTAAGCTTGGGTGCTGGCCTGGAGGTTAAGCTAAATGACTGAGTATTTTGAGTCTGAAGAAAAATAAGAGAATTTTGCGAAAATCAGCTTTCTTGCGTGTCATATAGGAGATGATTTTTGTCCTGTCTCTACCTTAATGTTAATTTAAGCCCTACAACACAAAGGTTAAGAGCACTGGTAAACAGCTAGTGCCATTATGAAGGCTTTTAATATTGGTTGGACCGTATTCCATTACCTTCACAGCCAGCAGTGCCTTTCATTGTAAGAGGTTCTGGTTGGACCAGTAAGGATGGCTCTGGCCTAAATGAAACTTGTTATATGAAGTGCCATTGATGGTCTTCTGTAGTAGAGGAACAAAGCCTGGGCTCTCCTGCCACACACAATCCAGTGATCACTGAGCGTAATCGTTGTCTCCCACGCGCCAGTTTATCACAGCATGCAAGTTTTGCTTCCATTTTGCGCGAGTGTAAGTGGCAGTACAGGGTACAAAGGACTGGAGATGCTTATGTGCAGGTGAGGATGCATGTTTTGTTGATTGCATGCTGTAACTGCCAGTAATTAGTATTTGGGTAAGCATAGCTAAGCCCTAAGTTTTGCCCCTACAGTGTTGTATTTAGCAGGTCCGGAGTTCCACAAAATTGCTTGGACCAGGGTCAGCAACTGTTCAAGGTACATGGGCAAGGTTATACTTTCTTTCTGCATGAGAGTTTAAATAGGTCAGCAGATCAGTGGGAGCTGAAGCTGCTACTCAGGTGACTGCTAAATAGCTGATCACTCTGAGCTTGTGTTGGTGTGAGGCAGTGCTTTCCAGCTCCTGCCGAGTTCTCCAGTCAGTGGAAGACAGCAGCAGGAGCCGTGCTTCTCACAGAAGTCCCCCTTAAGATACTGTAAATCTAAATCCTGGTAAACTGTGATCCTACCAGGTAGTATTTTTTTTCTGTTTTAAATGAGATCACCAGCTTACAGCATCATATCCTTTATTTTCAACAGCAAGAAAGGACACTAGGACAGTTTTTCAGTCTTCAGCAAGGCAGTGAAATTATGCATTTGCTTTTCTCAGCCGTTTGAGAAGATTTTCTGGCAGTTTGTCTTGTAGCTCATTCTGTTCTCTCTGTACACTTAGCAGGTTATTTGCTTTCCCTGGATTAATACATACGTTGTCAGGAGGGCCTCTTGCTAGCCCTTAACTTACCACCCTGCAGACTTGCTCCTACTGGCAGATTAAGTTCCTATCTAAAGCTCTTAAAAAAGGCCTGCATACATCTTTACAAGGAGTTCTGTCCAGTCTGGTGACAGTCTGAACCCCTTGGTGCCATGCAGATTCAGCCGTAAGTGCTTCCTGAGTCCTTGTCCAGTTGCACTGAGCTGCCTGGCAGGTTGTAGGGGCTGCTGACAACAATGTTTCATTCTGTGGGGACACTGGTTCCCCTGGTTTTCAGCTGGGAAGGACTGAGCTGCAGAGTTCAGGCTTAGGTCTGAGACATCAAGGGGATCCAGGTGTTGGAAACTTTGGGGCAGCTAGGGCTCATCTCTGATAGCAGGGAGGGTGCTGTAAAACTGTCCCAACCAGAACCTGGGTGGTTGTTTTGTAACAGAGCAGAAGCTCCAGCCCAGCAGGGTGAGGATGCTGAGTGAATGAGTTTGTGCTTGTTCATGGTACTGGGTGGAACTTTAGCAGCAGTGTGTTACTTTGCCTGAGTTTTGTTTTGCAATTCAAACTCCAGAACTCAGGGACCTGAACTAAAAGCACAAGCATGATGCGTTCCTCCTCTGTCTGCAGAACCAGGTTAAGCTCAATCTTAGCATCTCTTGAATCTATGAAAAGTACCTCCTTTTCTAAACTGCATGTTGCAGCACCTCTTTGACCTCTTCTGGTGGCTGGAAAGCCTAGCCCATGACGTATTGGAGTGGCATAAAAGAACTCTTATGGCTGAGTGATGTTTATCAAACTCTAAAGCGGTATGGATTGTGCAGCAAACTTCCAGGATAGCTTATAACTGGAACAGCCTGCCTCCCTCCAGTGAAAGGATTTGTTTATGACTTTGGTAGCAAAACAGACACAATGTGGGTAGGCTTGTCCTGTGCTACTAGAGCAGTGGTCCCAGAATGTCCTAGAACTGACATCTGCCCCTGTTATGCCAAAGACTTACTTTGTTGCGCAAATTGTTGTCCCTTTTGCTGTTTCCTTCAACTGTTATGATGATGTTGTCTTTTGCAAGACATGGATATTGTGGGGGGAAATAATACAACAGTGAGTGTGCAGCAGTAGATTCCAGGAAAATTACAATGCATAGCATACTATTACTGTGAGTTGATGGTAAAACAGCAACGCTTCGTAAAGCTTTTTATCCAGCACTCAAGGTTGACTTTGGAAACAACCAAGCCATGTGGCCTTGCAGCGTGCAAAGCTTCCTGCCGGTTCCTTCTCCCTTCACCCAACTGGAATAGCAAATTCTGTGAAAATTCAGTTTTGCGCCCAAGTGGTTGTCTGTAGCAGAAACTCCTCCCTCCTTGCCAAGCTGTTTGAAGGTTGTCTAAGGTGGTTCCTGCAAAGACCAGAAGTATTTCAGAGCCAATCCTTGACGTGAACTTTCCTATCTAAGTTTGGACCTGAGCCAGACCCTGGATCCTTCCCTACTTTGCCTCTCCCTAGGTGTCATTCTTTCATTCACTAGCTGTTATTTGTACAGTATAGTTTCTATTCTCTCAACACTTTAATCATAGTCATTTTTATTATCTGAAGACAAACTATCAGAGGCTTGTTTGTAAACTCCTGCTACACAGCAAGTAGGGCTTCCAGCTGACATGCTCTCCTGTAGTCCAGGCTCCAGAACAGGCTTGAAGGAGATCAAGGGGGTTATCTTTGGGTGGTGAGGGAGGTCTCCTGTTGTATGCTCTTGTATAAACAAATATATTTCAAGTAATTGGAGCTGGTGATGACTGCATAGCTTACTTTGGATAATGTCGTGGACTTTTTTGTTGTCTTTCTTGACTTGTTTTTGAGAACAAAGTCTTTTTTTGTGGTGCTTTATTTTGTTGGGTTTTTTGTTTGTTTGTTTTGTGTTTGGTTTTGTTGGTTATTTTTTCGCAGAGAGGACAGTAGGGTCTGACCATTCAAAACATACTGTTTTCCATCATCCTTTATTCTGACTGTTGATATGTCTGAAATAACCCTCTTCCTCCTCCACCCAAACTGAATACATCTGACTTTTAAAGGGGCTGGAGTCTAAACCTAGATCCAGACCTAAATTTTGCAAATAGCCTCTGATATCTGCTGGGGTAGATGAAACCCAAACCCTAGGTTTGTTCCCCAGCATTAGTCTTTTGGGATGTGGTAGTAAATGTGGGCTCGGAGGCCCTTTGCTTACTATAATGAGAACCACCAGTGGCGACATGTTCACACTGAAGTATGGGATTGGTCTTAAATTAAATGTTTTATTTCATTATTATTAATTAATGAATATTTGATTATAATAAACACTTTTAATTAATTACATTATCTTAATGATTTATTTTTTGTGTTTTAAATATTGCTTTACTCTTTGTATAATTATTTTAATTCATTTAATTGATTTTTGTTTATTAATAATTATTATTGTTGTTCTTAAATGTTTCTATAAATACATTAGCAACAAAAGGAGAATCTCCATCCTCTACTGGATGTGGGGGAGAAACATATTGACAAAGGATGAGGAAAAGGCTGAGGTATGTAATGCCTTCTTTGCCGCAGTCTTTAAGAGTAAGACCAGTTGTTCTCTGGGTACCCAGCCTCCTGAGCTGGACAACAGAATGAGGAGCAGAATGAAGCCCCATAAACCAAGGGGAAATGGCCAACGACCTGCTACACTGCTTAGACACACACAAGTGTATGGGGCTGGATGGGATCCACCCAAAGGTACTGAGGCAGCTGGCAGAAGTGCTCACCAAGCCACTTTCCATCATTTATCAGCAGTCCTGGCTAACCAGGGAGGTCTTAGCTGACTGTATGTTAGCAAATGTGATGTCCATCTACAAGAAGGGCTGGAAGGAGGATCTGGGAAATTGCAGGCCTGTCAGTGTGACCTCAATGACACGGGAGGTTATGGAGCAGATAATCTTGAGTACCATCACTCAGCACGTATAGGACAACCTGATGATCAGGCCCAGTCAGCATGGGTTTATGAAAGGCAAGTCCTGCTTGACTAACCTGATAATCCTTCTATGACAAGGTGACCTGCTTAGTGGATGAGGGAAAGGTGTGGATATTGTCTGCCTTGAGTTTAGTAAAAGCCTTTGACACCATTTTCCACAGCATCTCCTGGAGAGACTGGCCTGCTTATGACTTAGACTGGTGTACTCTTCACTGGGTAAAAAACTAACTTGATGGCTGTACCAAAGTTTTGTGGTAAATGGAGGTTAAATCCATTTGGTGCCCAGTCACAAGTGGTGTTCCCCAAGGCTCAGTACTAGGCCAGTTCTGTTTAATATCTTTATCAATGATCTGGACAAGGGAATCAAGCACACCCTCAGTAAGCTTGCAGATGACACCAAGTTGGGTGGAAGCGTTGATCTGCGTGAGGGAAGGAAGACTCTACAGAGGGATCTGGACAGGCTGGATTGATGGGCCAAGGCCAATTGTATGAGGTTCAAGAAGTTTAAGTGTCAGGTCCTGCACTTGTGTCACAATAACCCTGTGCAACGCTACAGGCTTGGGGAAGAGTGACGGGAAAGCTCCCCACCAGAAAAGGACCTGTGTAGATATGATGCTTAGGGACATGGTGTAGTGGTGGACTTGGCAGTGTTAGGTTAACATTTGGACTTGATGATCTTAAAGGTCTTTTCCAACCTAAATAATTCTATGATTCTATTAAGTAAGGGAGCACAGTATTTTCCAACCTCTTCTGACCCCTTAGCCAATATACAAAGTTAGAATTGTGCCTATATTGGCTATCAATTAAATGTTTCATTTGGTGGGAGGTAAGTATTGGGATGCTAAAAAGTGTATGGGGGAGGAAAAAGGAGAGGCTTATGTGGTGGCAGAACCTCAGTCAGCATTTCACAGTGCATCAGTATGGGTTTACATGTGTAGGCATTTGGAGACCTTTGTTCTGTGTCCTTCACTAACATTTTACTGAAAGAATCTGAAGTTAGAGTAAGCATTGACCCACACAGTAACCTTTGCTCTATGCCCTTCTGCAATCAGCAACTCTTGCCATCTGTGTTGCTTTCTAGGTGGTCTTTGAATGCTGAGATGCTCGCCTTGCAATAATTTTCAGTACGTTTTTTCAGTCTGTGAGTTTGGCAGCAGACCAATGCCTGTACGTGCAAATTTGAGGAATCGAAATCCAGAGACAGTCTGCAGACAGAGACACTCTGGAGTGCAGTCATGAAAGCCCGTAGTGTGTGGTGCACTGGGTTGTTGTGGTCTGGGGACAGAGGGCAGTACTGAGAGACTCGAGGTCCCCTTTTAGGTAATTCCTAATCTTAAGCTGCCACTTGGTTTTGCATGAACTGACCTTCAAGTCTAATTTCAGGAAGCTTTGGTCCCAGTTATGTTTGTTCTGTAGACATTCCCATGGAAGGAAGGGTGATCCCATGCTGCTACTCAACCTTCCTTACCAACAGGCTGCCAGGCCTGGGGCTATGGTGAGTATACCCTCACTCTCCTAAAAGCTGGCACTGTTTCCACGCCAGTGTGAGTCTTAAGCTCTCTAAAAAGGGGAGCCAGGCTGCACTGTGGTGGGGACACCCAAGGTACAGCTTGTGGCTTAAAAGCTCCTTTGATGCCTGTTATGGTGCCCATGGAGTGTGCATATAATACGTAATAGCCGTTGAAGCAGTTAGTTTCCCTTTGTGTCGTGTCAGGTATTTATGCTACAAATCTCAGCTGCCAAGTGCAGAAACTTTAGCTGCCCCTTCAGCCCCTACCCATTGAAATAGGATCTGCCATGTCCAGTGCTAATGAAAATATTCCTTCCTTGACAAGCAGATGCTGCCTGGTTAAAAAAAAAAAAAAAAAGAAAAAAATGAAAGAGTGCCTTTTCTGGTACTTTCACTGTACTTCAGTATTTCTTCAAGGTCTGCCTGCCACTTCCCTTCTGATACCATGGAGTATCACCTCCAAACTTTCTCTCTTTCCATTCCCCAGCTCCAGAGCTGCAGGAAGAGTCAGTGTCTTTGGTGACGACAGTGGCAGGGGAGTGACAGGCAGGCTGGGTGGGGGTGGCTGATGGTGAACAAGCCTAGTGAGAGGATGGGGTGTCTAAGAACCAACTGGCTAATTAAAGCACAGCAGTAGGAGGAGCAAAGTATTTAAGGGTGCCAGAGAGATAGAGATGCCTCCACAAATTTCTTTTTACACCTCAGCAGCCAAGTGACTGGGCAGCACAGTGAAAGGTTTCCTTAACTCTTTCGTGCCTCTTATGGACTGAAATCAAGGGACTAAGAAAATGGCACCATTAACTGAAAAACCTGAATCAAGGTAAGAACACCAGTATGGTTTTTTTAGATGCAGTTAGTCAAAGCTAGCCCTCCCAGAGCTGCTGTGTGCTGAACTCCCAGGACTTGATGTAACACTGGCGCATGCTGATGTGCGCTGAGTGAGTAGGTCTGCTGGGGCAGCACACACTGAGTTTCAGATTGCGTCTTTCATTTGGGTAGATATTTCTAGTTGCTTCTTGGAGAGATGATATCAAGGTAGTCATTACATGGGTTCGTGTTCTCATTAAGGGAAGTGGGAGGGTCCTTGCCTCCTTACTCTAGTGACTGGATCTTTCTCCTGACTATTTTTATGGGAAGAAGGGACTGAAAGCAATTCCTGAATGCTGATTCTGAGGCAGTTGCTAAAATGAAAGTGATGAGAATGGATGTGGAGTTCTCAGAAATGTGTGATTTTGGTCACCTGACGCTGGAGGAGTCAGAGGGAAATGAAGATGAGGACTGGCTTCTGGAATGTAACTTTCTGTTATTTTTGGAGACACTTTGAATGTCAGACTGTTGCTTAACCCAGCAGTTTGGTTTTCTTAGAGCGTTTTCAGTACTGAGTAGAGGAGCAGTCACTGCCTTCTTCATTCCAGTGTGTGGATCACTTTAGAGGCAGCACAGTCCAACAAGGCTATAGAGCCAGCACTCCAGCCTGAATTCCCTGGCAGGCACGAGTTTGCTGTCTGGCCTTAGATGCATGACAGTGGTCAGCCTTCTGTGTTTTGCTGGGACCTTTTTGTGCTTGACGTTCAGGTAGATGAATCAGTTCTCTGGCAATTTTTCTAGTGTAACAATATCTCTAGGTTGACAAAGGCTACAGAGAATGACCCTGTGTAATTTCAATATACATCCCTAGGCATGTCAGAGGTGTGTTGGAAGTATTGTGTGCCTGGCTCCCCATACGTGTTGGCTAGACTTACCTTTATGTGGTCCCCTGGAAGTCATTGCAGTTCTGTGTAAATGAGACCAACTCTCAAACTGGTTTTGCTTATTCTGAAAATACAAAAAGCAACCTGTAAGACTTACACATGCACATCGTTACACTGTGCTAACTCAGCTGATTGCAGATGTTGTGTAGAATCGAGGCCCAAATTTTCCATCTATGTGTAAAGTAGGTATATTGCCTATATACCTTGAAAAGCGTTAGCTGTTGCTTAGTGAGTATGTGTGCAGAGCTTCAAAACAGCTAGTCCAAGCAGAGGTCATAATTAAAAATTAATGTTCGGTGTGGTTGCCACAGTGAGCACTCATTAATGCCTGTGCAATTCCTCTGCCTTACACAACTAGGAATCTCAGGATGTGTCTGGAGTGGTATAAGATGGTCTGTAGCGTTAAAAGTATTTATTACTTGTCAGAGGTGCATCAGAATCTTCTCTCTACCCTCATTTTTGTGAAATGTTTGTAGTCTGGATTTGAACTTTGTGACACTAGTCAATCTCTAATTAGTATTTCTACTTAATACAACTTCCTCTTATTTACTACTTCACTGTTTGAGTGTGTGACAGAGGTGAAGACAGCCTTTGCAGTCTTTGTTATACAAAATCATGCAAGAGAAGCTGCTGGATGTTGTTTAGATGATCTAATTGATTGTATTTGTAGAATGCCATTCACTGTAGTAAATGCAATGTAGCGTTTGCATCCCTCAGTCCTGCAGTCAGCTGAATGGATCCATTGTTATACATAATTAGGGCTTCTGGAATTTGGGTCTGTTTATTTACAGCAATTGTTCTGCATAGGCACAAGTGGCCCCACATCAGAGGTGTACAGAGAGTTAAGTGCGGTACACAGAGCGCCCCAGCTGCACAGCTCTTACAAGTAGTCTCACAATAGCTTGACCTCAATGAATCTTCTATTTCTTCTAGCTGAAGTATAAAACCAGCATCCTTTTGGCTAGGTGCAGTCACTGCAGATTGTCTGAATGATTTCTCTTTTGCAAAAATGTAAATCTAGTGTCATTGAATTAATTACTTCTTAACTGTAAAGAAATCCCAATTACATTAGTTACGTGCTCCCTGCCCGAATCCCTGTATAAATCTCGGTTAAGTGTCCTGAACGGTCCCAGGTTGCGGTATGCTGTTGAATCATTTACAGCTTTCCCTCTGGAGCTGGCAGCCTGAGAGCTGTGCCCAGTGAGCTCCCTTGTACAGGATGTACATCAACTTGTTTGTAAAGTGCTTCCATCGATGAGGTGTTAGCATACATACCACAGATAAATCAGCAGAAATCTCAGCTTCTGCTGCTCTCAAATGCTCTGCCTTGTGTCTCTTGCTAAGACGAATATGAGAATTATTTAAAATATCCTATAAATTTTTTTCTTTTTTTCTGAAGTTTTAAAACGTTCGTGTGAGCTGCTTGGGCATATGGGTGTGGCACAAAGGCGTTTGTTTCTTTAGCAGATATGAATGATACATGGGCCACAGCTGCTGTCACCATGATCTCAGCCATCAAATACAAAAAATAGAGGGCAGTCATGACAGATTTGGGAGGAAGTCAGAGCCCAGTTACTGTGTATTTAAAATCAGTTGTCAGGAGAAGAAATGTTTTTGACTGTAAGGCTACTGATAAGAGCAATTAATTTATCCAGAGGGAACCGATGATGCTCCACATGTCAAGTTACTCTGCTCCGTGCCAAAGAACCCTCTGGATGGCAGTTTTCCAAGCCCTGTGTCTGTAGCAGAGCAGGTTGATGGCTCCAGCAGGAGCCACCTCTTGTCCCCACAACTCTGCAGGTATAAGTCATTGTCACTTAATGAAGGTTCAGTGACTCTCGTGAAATGATTCCAGTCTGTTTCTTTGCAGGAAGGTTCCTATAGACATCAAAACACTATCTGAACTAGCACTGACCACAGAACTGTTTTTAGTAGACAGGCCAGAATTAGAATGGATCAAAAAAGCTGATTTACCTTTTAAACCTTGCTTTTCAGGTGTTAGGCATGTCAGCTGTAGACTTTGCTCTCTGATTCTGTGACATTAAGTGGAGTTTAGACTTAGGACTGCCGACCTTTTAAAATCTTCTGCTCTTCGCCAGATTTTAATAAGATGGGTGACAACAAGCAGACCAATTGCTTTGGAAATACTTGTTTACTGGCTTGCAAAATGAAGACCCAGAGGTGCAATTGCTTTCTAAAAATGCGTGGATGGGGTAAGCGCAAAAAGGAAGGGCTGCTTAAATAGAAAAATTATGTTGGTGCAAAACAATTTAGCTGTAGCTGTTAATAAATTAAATTTAGGTTGCAAATCAGAAACAGCGTTCAAGCCATAAGAGGAATGAGTTTTGGAGCAGGCTTCCAGGAGGAGCGGTGGAGGCAGGAAACCTTACCAGTTCTAAGCCGTAATGTGAAATGTTCTTGCATAGGATTGTATGACACAGTTGCCTGCAATAGCATGGGAGTAGGCCTGATGACCCAGGAGATTCCTTTCTGCCCCGTGCGCCAAAAGTGATGACCTTGAACTGAGTTAACTCAGGTTGCAGCTAAACTTTGTTTACTGTGAAGTTGATGACTGTAAGATGACTTAGTTCAAAAGTATCTCTGAGTTCTTAAAGCTGCATTTCCTAATTTACATTTTCTAATTTACTTTTATTATTAGGAGAGGCATATTCTTCTTAAACTGCACTGAAACTGGTACATATCCCCAGATAGCTTAATTTTACCCATTAGGAAGGAAACAAACATGCACTATATTAAAAAAAAAAAGACACTGATACTCATGTGAAATGTGCTGTTTGTTTATTCTAACAGCTGTAAGTTCAATTATTTATAAGAACAGCTTATCAAAGCTCATGTTCTATGCTACCATTTGTTTCATTTAGTGAGCTTTCACTGCTCCCTCTCTACTGTCTCAACACTCACTGAAGAGCGTGGGGAGGCCATTGTCTTACACAGAATTGGTATGATTCTTCTCCGTACGCTGCTTGCTTATTCGTAGTCTTTTCATTACATTTATTCTTAGGAGCATAATGTCTTCTGAAGGAATGTCAAGATGTTCTTTAACCCTCAAAATAAAAATGACAAGCAACATATTTCTCTCAGTATTTCAGGATAAGAGAATAATGATACTTGGAGAGAGAGAGAGAGAGAGATCTGATTGTGTGGGTCAACTTGAAGCTGCCTCCCATATTCTAGTTATTTTTTCTTGCCACGTTTTATGTGATACAAAGTGAGAAGTACAGAGGAGATGCGCTTTCCAGCAAGTTCCTTTAAGCAGAGGAACCTCCTAGAAGGAGGCTCTGGCTGCAGTGCAGCGCTTTGCCCACGTTCCAGATTTGGAACGTTACGTTGCCGGCATGGCTGATTGAGCAGAGAATCTGGGTTAGGCACAGTAGTGGCAATGTGAGAAGGGGTCTGAGCTAGGGGCTAAACAAATGGGTGCTGTCTGTGATGTGAGACCTGTCCGGGTGAAAAGTAAGTTTTGTGATTGCTGATCATCCCTGAAGTCTGAAAGCTTACCGTTTTTCTAAAAGCCTCAATTCCTAGATTATACTAACATAAATAAGAAATTGATTTTTCATTTAAGCGCAGCCAACAAAACTCTAAAAGCTCTTATATATGGAGACAAGACTTTGAAAATGTGAAAGACTCAGAACTAAGAAGATGAAGCGGAGTCCAAATCTCAGGAATATAAGGGAACTGGCCAATAGGTTTTGCATACTCATCTCACGTTTAGCAACTGTTTCAAAATCCGATGCGAGTCATCAGAGTTGTCAATAATAACAAGAGAAGAAACAAAAGGAAATTACTTTTCCCCACACATGCACATTTGACCACCAAAAATAACCACCATCTACGACTCTTAGCTGAGATACCAGTGACTTAAGAGCGTGTGTCCTTGTTCGGAACTATTAATGAGCTGTTTGTTACCCCCTGCCATTGTAGGAGGAGTACTCGAATGTTTAGAGAATGTGAGATAATCCAGAGACATGCTGTGCAGAAGTAGTTGCCACTTATCTGCATTCCTCCTAAATAGGCTTCTAAATGCACTGCTCTCTTTTCCACACCAAGTAGGGAAGGAGCCACAGCCTTGGAAGAAATGTGCTCGGGGTGAAAGGGAGGAAGGAAGCATTAAACGTCTGACTAGAGGTATGACCGAGCTGGCAAGGAGTTGGTGGATGTTATGTGTGGACAGTGGCGTGTTCGGGGTTACAGCCGCTGGCTTATGCCCTGAGGAATTCATTACCTTTCATTGTGTTTTGAATGTCTGCAGCTTTGAAGCCTTTGATGCTATGTCTGTCACATTTTAAGAAAGGCACAATTTCCAGTGTGGCAAAAAGACACTGGCTAACTGGTTAGAGCAGGGAGCCAGAAGGAGACCCTTGGGGGGTTTTAGTTACTGTTATATTATTATTGTTGTTTATATTATTTAATTTGTTTTGTTTTGCCTGATCTGGCAGTACCAGTTTCTGTTTTTAATATTGGCATGAGGTATCTAATGTTTGGTTCCGTATGAAAGGCTCCCTTCTGAAGTGCTGCTGTGCGCCCTTGCATGTGCGTCTGCAGGAACGACTTGGCCATTTCTACAGGAAGTTCTCAAGGGGAACTGGGAGCAGCAAATGTTTCCACATTCACCTGCTCCCACAGCCCATGGACAGCCTGTCTGGCGAACCTGGCAGGGACTGCTGTGTCTAAGGATGTACTGTCCAAACACTGATGGCACACTGACGTACAGCATGTACCTTCCCAAGAGTTACAGAGGGCAACACTTTGCTATACTGGGGCCACAAAGCCAGATGTGCTGTCTGGCTAGATGATGTATCTGATCCCAAGAGTGGCCCTGGGGCTAAGATAGGCCTAACAGGGCTTCAGTATGTGGTTTGGGTTAAGCATGTGGGAGACAGAATAGCTCAGTAGTCCTGATGCAAAAAGGCACTGAAGCATGTTCTCAACTGCAAACGTGCACCACCATTTCCTCAATCTAAACAGCAGTTACTTCTGCCTGCATGCAGCAAATCTGTATGCAGATCGTCAACTGATCAAAATCAACTTGTAAATGAGTTTGAGTTACACTAACCCAGGTGCTCAGGATTGGTTACATTTACCCCGAGCACGCTGAATCCATTCTGTGTATGGGAACTTGCATTAAGTATGTGTTTGAGTGCTTGAATAATGCTGATTAGTTTCACAGTAAGTGAACACTGGATGCTTGTTCTTTTAATTGAATTCTATAATTGCTAGTAAGTGTGAGGATATGTGGAAAAGTATTTTTTCTAGATCTAGTTCTAATGAGTTTGTATGTCTCCTCCATTGAATTTTAGCAAATGTACTTCTTTAATTATCACTTTATTTTTAACCTCAAATCACTTTTTGTGAAAAGTAATTTGTTCTTTTAAGGCCAAATAATTGTGCTTTTTTGGTGTGAATTCTTTCCTTAATACAATGAAGGCCAGTGCTTCACACTGTAAGCAATGTCAAGACTCTTAAATCACAAAGGCATCACTGAAATCAGAGTTTTATGATAGTTGTGATGTCACTGTTTCTGGACAGAGATGAGACAGCTTTAAAAAGTAAAAAACATGGGGTCAGAAGTTTAATTACTTGGGTACTGCCATTGTGGAAGGGGACCTTGTGTTGCTCTGGGATTGCAGCAGCAGTGGACCCTGCCTGTGCCCAGGCACATGAACTAGTATTACCTCTTTTTTTGTCTTCCCCCTACCTTTTTTATCTTGTATACCAGAGGAAGGCATACAACCTTTTGGGGATGCTTAGAGTGAAAGAAACTTTCTGTGGACTTGTATGAAGCCCATGGAGAAGGCCAGTGCTGAGTCAAAATTTTTGGGTACCAGCAACCTCCTCAGCTTCAGAATGGCTTTAATCCCAAAGCTGAGTTGAGACTTAACTGCAGTACTGCCCCTTCTTGTAGTTATCTCCCTGCCCTATGGAGAGACTTGTATCTATCCAGTGAGTCTAACTCATAACAGTTTTCCATACATAGAAGAGCATGATATTGCTACAGACCTCTTCAGCCTGGATAGCCTGTCGGTTTAGCCTGTTTCTGCTTTGCTTGAACTAAGGCATCTTTCTGCAACTGAAATGTATGGAGCTCAGAAAGACTATTAATATTAAGCATGTTGGTCTAAATTTTCAGGCTGTGTTAACTGTTACTATTTCAGAGTACTTACTGCTAATATGAAATGATATAAACAAAAAGCAAATACTGTATGGGCAGGCGAAGTCGGGCAGCAGGCCTCTTAAGTAGGGCTCAGCTTTTGTTGTTGACTGGTTTTAGACTGCACCCTCCACTTCACACTGTGTTTTGCTGGGATCAGTTTGGAGTTAGGCTGCATTCTGCTCAGCCTTCATCAACCCATGATGTGTATCTTATGTGGATATTTTAACGAAGAAAATATTTAAATAGTTAAGTGTTGGCAGCTGTTGCCAGGGTGGCATGCTGGAGAGCCCAGATATTGGCTGGTTTCACAGACTGATCTGTTACTATTGTTGCTTGCTGAATTTTCTTTCCTTTTGCTATCTGTTGAACATGCTGATTATATTCTGGCTGGTATGAAACAAATGCTAGTTAAGAATGGGGACACTTGAGGGAAGAGAGCAAATTTAACTCCCTGAAGGCGGTTTCCACCTCTTACAATGTTTCACTGCTGCTTCCAGTTCAGGTAACAGTAAAACCAGCATCTCCAACTCTCTTGTTTAGTTTCTTGTTTCTCTGAGCTTCAGATACCTATTTCTATTCGTGTCATGGCAGCCATTAATTGGCTGGAGTTACACTTGATCTCACTGTCTTTAGTGCTAGCTTTTTTAGGGAGAGGAGGGAGGAGACTGGAACACAAAATAAAAGGGTTTGTAATTCAACCTAGGACCTTTAGAGAGTTCAGAGATGTTGGGAAATAGGGACTTGTTTTGTAGAAATGTCAGTCTTTGACTATTCAAACCAACATCTGTGGTGTGGCATTGAAACCTGTTCGATTGCTGCAAGTATCAAGTCCCCACAGGAGTGGGTACTGGGTACAAATAGGCCCCACAGTTATCCTCCATAGGCGATCATGACCATGAACATTAACTTTTTTTCTATTCTGGTCTCCATCTGTTAGTTTTTCCCTTGGGTTGGTAATTTCACTGCCTTTGGTCCCGAGAGGATTAAAGCTTCTAATTTTCAAGTTACACTTACTGAAGTCTGATTCTGAAAATATCAGTGGCACTGCAGGACTGGAAATGATTGGTGCGGAAGTTAATGCGCATTTCAACAAATATCTCTTCTGTATGGTAACATTTTTCAAAGGAGAGGCTGACTTTGATCTAAGCAACAGATCACCTTGAAATCTGGCAATAGTCTAAGTTGAGGGTTTTAGCTTAAAGCTTTTAGTCTCACTGAGATTTTTTTTCTTTTTTCCTTAAAGGTGATGCACATTTTATAAATGAGAAGCTAGCCAGATTTGCACTTTGCCATATGTAGACTCTTAGGCTTTAATAGTATCTTGTGATTTAATGTTAAGGATTAGTCTTAAAGTCTGAAAGTACTACCTATATTTGATGGAAATACTATTTAATTTCTGATAATTATCAGCAAACAATGTAATTGCTGAATGACATAATTCCATTTGGATTTTGAATCTAAATTTTTTTTTGAAGAAACTGTCACGATTACCTAGACTTGTCATGAATGTTCAGCATGATGTCCAGTGCTGTCTGGGCAGACATGAAACATAACGTAATAACTTAACTGTTCTGCCTTTCACTTTAAACAGAGATAAACAAAATCCAGAAGTGAAAAAGGCAAGTCCCTCTGCCACAATGAGTTCTGGTAAGTCTGTGTTATTTTCCACTTGCCCTCACTGGCATTCCTTTTTATTACTAAAAATGTTCCTGTCTGTTTCTGATGCAATTACTCTTCCTTTTTTTTGACTTTTCTTCTGCCTCCCAGAAAAGAGTCAAAGCCCTGGAAAGCTCAGGGAATCTGACCATTAAGGCAACAGCAGAATGGCTTCATTAGTGAAGTGTCCTGGCTTTGTGTTTGTTGTTTCAATTTGGCCCATAATGCTCAAAAAAATGACTAGAAACCTCTTGAACTGGAGTAGGTCACTGTAGCTTCTTTCACTTTGGAATACAAAAATTCAAAATTATTGATTACCTGAAAAAATGATCTGAAATAATTTTATATGATTTAGTAGGGATGAATGCAAAGTTTGACATATGGATAGGAAAATTCAGCTGTTCAGACAAAAATGAGGGACCAAGAAATGGGGCTAGTTGAGAAGAGGAAAACTTCTGGGCTCGTCTGGGTAACAGGCTAAATCAGAGTGAAAAACAAAGCAGACGTCATAGTGAAGTGCCATATGTAGGACCTGTGGATTTTAGTGCCTTATCAAGTCTCAGCTGCAGTATCGTGTCCAGTTTTTAGCACCACATTTTGAGAAAAATGTGAACCATTTTTAGAGAGTCCAGAAGAAAGCTATGAGATTAATCAAGGTCTGAAAAATATGAGCTGGGAATTTAGTTTAAGCCTTGATAAGCTTCTAGGTTGTGAAGCACTGGAAGAGATTGCTTTAGGGTGATGCTGGAAGTTTGTAAGAACTTATTGGGCAAACGTTTGACAGCAGCAACAAGGGTAGATTTGTTTCTGCCATGGGTCAGGACTATGGCTTTAGATGACCCTCGGAGGTCCTTTCTAGCACTATCTTCTGTGGTGTTCTGAATTCACAAGAGCCAGTTTTATTCATGTCAGCTGAGGACGTTGCAGACTTGAAAATCTCATCACTGAGCTGGATGCAATATGCACATACAGAGACTGTCCCTGTTTGAAAGAGGCTGTGATCCAGGTAGGAAAAGGGAAAGGAGAAACAAGAGTGTCATATAAGAGAGATTTGTGTCTCCAAGCAATATCTCCTGAGACAGTAGGAATACTTCCTAGTTCTTGAATCAAATACTGTTGACCCACGGCATCCCCTCATAGTCAGAGGTTAAATTCAGTTGCAGATGTTTTAACCCAGAAGTAATCCTCCTCTTCATTTATCTTGCAGAACATGAAGAAATTGATGTTGCAAAAACTGTTGTCAATGGGCTGAGCAGCAATGGACAAGAAAAAGGTGGGTTAAGAGCTTCAGAGACATCTCTGCAGCTCCCTCTGCATGTCAGCTGCGCGATGTGGTTGATTTCCCTGGACATTCACTAGAGCAGGGGTTTCCAAATTTAGTTTGCTTGGTGACTGATACAAGAAAAGCCTTGTGCTGCACCATGCCAGCAGCATTTCTTAATTCAACAAGTGTTCTTTGTCTCTTAAAGGTGACAGGTTGGATTTGCCTCTTTGTATATTTTTAGTGCTGTTTTGAGGAAAGCCATGAACTACTTGTGGTACTTGCGAACATCTGTGACTCAATATCTTAGGGCATTTAGGCAGCATGGGTTTGTGGGTGCCTATGTGAGAATCCTGTAAACTTCAGTGGGAGGTGAAGGTTTGAGCCCAGGATTAAAGGGCAGGAACTAACCATTTAAGTAATAAAAAAATCTGTCATTAGCAACAACCATTTAAAACCCAAGCATATCTAAACAAACCACTCTTCATGTTAACATCAGCAGGTTTGCAGTGTGCTTCATAGCATTCAATAGTATATAGTGATGGTGTGTGTTTTGGCAGAGTGAAAGTATGTGGTTGTATGGATTGGTTTTCTGCTGGTTTCCTTTCCTTTCTTTTCCTTTGATGCCTTTTTCTAGTGATTAGTATTTTGACTGCATTGTGGATGGATGACTTCAGTCAGTTACAGAGCAGAACAGAATTAAGGTTGTCTTCTAAACCACAGGCTGTTTGGATTTGGGATCTGTTGTATTTGCAGGGTCTTCAGTGCTCAGGAAGAAGCATGGAGAACAGGGTTTGATTTGAGTTCCTCTTTCATTTAAAAAAAAAAAAAAATTTAAACAATCCATCAAATTAAAAACTAATGATTTTATGAGGTTTGAAAAAATTTTATCAAGCTCTTCCCTCATTCTTTTGCTTGAGTGCCCTTTTCTAGGTTGGTAAAGTCGGTGCTTTCCCATTTTGCCGGGGACCAGGAAGATCTGCCACAAGAGGGGGTGTACACACCATCTTGATGTCAATGCCTCCCTCAAGCTGGCCCAGTGCTCAATATTGGTGTGTAAAGTCTTAGAAATGTGGTTCCTCTTACTCCTGATTTTGCAGGTCTGAGACAGATGAGGCATCTAGCGTTTTCCAGTTAGCACATGCAGAAAGCTAATAGGTGTTAAAGGAGAAAATCCTGGTTCTGTGGAAATCAAGAGCACAACTCAAGTTATTCAGGTGGAGCTATGATTTACAAGACGTTTATCTTGGCAGATCCTGTTGAGCATCACCTCTGAGTAGTTTTGCCTTTGCTTTTTTTTTTTACCACTGCCTCTGGTTTTTTTTTTTTCTCCTTTCTTTTTTTCCCCTTTTTCAAAGAGAGTTCCACATTAACTGCAATACAGAGTTGGAAAGAGGAAGTACCAGCTGGTTTGGACAGTTTTGTAACAATTGCTAGAATTTTGCACAGTGCTGTGTATGGTTTTCCCCTGTGCTACTGCATCTAGTATAATTAGTGTGCTAGTTGATGGAGTCCAGTAGAAATCTCTTCAATATACTGTTTAAATTGATAGATTTTTTTTTGGAAATGAATATTTTGATGCTACACTTTGACATGGGACTACTTTCAAGATTATTTCACGTTTCACTTCCTTCTGTTGCTGAACTTGTAAAATGTGTGCCATAAAATCCAGAATTCATGTAATGTGGCTAGTTTAATGTTCCTTTCATCTTTCAGTGCTTGTTTTTTTCAGTTTGTTTTAACTGAGCCATATTAACGTTAACTATTTTTGCATGTAGCGTTTCTCAGCTAAATGATTACACTCAAATTTTTTGATGGCTTCTAAAGACTAATGCTTCCAGATTCTTTTTCGCCTGCAGTGTAGTGGCGCTCATCAGTTAGTCAATTCAGTATGCAGTTCTGCATGCTGCATAAAACAGACACATCCTGAATTAGGGTGAACGAAGGGATATTTTTAACAGTTGCATCACTGTTCTCTGGACTGCTTTTGTATTTGAAATTTCCTGCTATTGTGTCTCCAAGTACATTAGAAAATTTTGTGGCATGCTTCCCAAACTCTGTTCTTTCCTTTTTGGATGTGCCATTTACACTTTTGTGTTTGCAGCTGTTGACGTCCCTTTATGTACACGCTCTATTTCTGCCGTTAAAATAATCCCTGTGAAGAAAGTGAAAAGTTCTCCTCACCTAGTGCTGCCTACAGGTATCTTCTTCCTTCCTTCCCCTGCCATGCATTAGTTGGCCATTGTTCTCTCTCTCTCCCCCCGCCCCCCATCTCTGTCTCTCCGCTTCACCCACGCACTTTGGCTAGTTTTCAGCTTCATTCTCTTCTCACTGTTTCCAGAGCTGTAGATTTCATCAGTAGGTAATAGAGTTAGCTCTTCATGGCACAATACACTTTTCTCAAATTATGCTACTCCTCTGCAGAGATAATTGTGTCTACTTGAATCTGGGATCATTGTAAGCTCTTCTACTAGTGCTTGATTATGAATCGTATTGTTATTACAGCCTCATTTTGGACCAAACTCCTGATGAACCGGAGGATCTTTCCTGCATATCGTTAGTCTTTATGAAAGCAAATGGATGTCAGAGATGGTATTTTACAGGTTCAAGTATAGTTTAACATTGGGGGGATGGTTTTGTTTTTCTGTACATGCACTGACTTTACAGAATCTTTATATGGATAAGGATGTTAGGCTGTCTGTCACCTCCTCCCCAGTCACATGTTTTCCAAGTAAAAGTACAAGATCATTTTTGTACTTTGCTAGGTTTGGACAGTCAAACTAGTTTAGCTGATAACTGCTTGTCTCTCCTAATCTGTCACACATGTGCTTGGTTGGACTAGTACAGGGCTAATGTGTTTATGACCATCTGCTGGATTTCTATACTGAGAGATTCAGATTTTTGTTTTCCATCATTTCATCTAAATTGTTAGAGGTTTCAACATCTTAGATATTTTTATTCCTCTCCCAAATTGAAATAGTCTGGCAATATTTTACTTTCAAACCTTTTCAAAACATTTTAATTTTTTTTTGAATTCAGAATATATATTTTTCCTGATTCTTATTCTTTTGATTCAGTATACAAGTTTAATATGTTGTGTGAAAATAAAAAAAAAAGGTGCTTTGATTCCCAAATTTGATTCTACTCCAATATGATGGAGACATTTCTGACATATTGAACTCTTAAGTGTCTCCATTTCTCTCCAGTGCCTGTGAAGGTAGGAGCATAGAACAGCAGCTACTCTGCACTCTTTGTGGATGTCTGAATAAGATTTGGTGACTCCCGACAGCGTGTCCATGCCTCAGAGTTACAGCACTCTTGAAACTGGAGTCCCAGAGCTTAAACCTTTCTCCTCTGGTTTGAAAGTGGGTCTGTGGAGTCCTCAGGCTACATGTTGTGCTGTGTGGATGCGAACGATAGCCAGATCTGAACTCCTGGGCAAAAAGGAATACTGATCCTATCTGGATCATGCAAAAATCACTCAGATAAGTCAACTTCTGTTTCACCAGGCATGCGGGTGACCTTAAGGCATGATCAGTTGTGTGGTGTGAGTGCAAACGTGGTATATTTAAGGATTAAGCAGCATTTGATACATCTGTGTGGATAGTCTCTCCCCTCACAGAAGCTACCTCAATGCTGCCTAAATTAACTAAAGGCTGAACTGTAGGAAAGTATCCTCTGATTCCTTACTTATTCTATCCTTTCTCCAGACCTAAGTGAGGATCAGAAGCTATGTGTTTTGTGAAATCCCTAAAGCATTGGAAGCCCACCTAAAAGCTTGAACTGTAGTGATTCCAGTGTAGAGGGCTTTCGATGTGAGCCACATGTTCGATATTTGTGGAGTCTTTCCCCTTACTGCTGTTGTCCATCTGACAGTATTGATGTTTCCCTGTGTTGTGGCCATCTTGGCTGTGGTTTGTGTGTTTTGTAACCTTAGCTGAGGCATTGTCATAGTCTATAGGCCCTGTACTGGTGTGTATTTAGAGGGGTGTTATCTTACTGAAATCAACCAGGGAACATTGATCTGCGCAAACATGGGCTGTTGTCTGGGAAAAAAACAGCAGCCTTTGCCCCCTCTGTCCAGTCTGAAGGCATAACTTTCGTTTTACTGACAGTTCCTAGAGAGGAGCTGCATCCCTCCCTGTGCAGAGATAGCATAATCCTCACCCCATAAAAATAAAAATCTTGTTGTTCTTTGTGTAACACAGCACGTGCTTGGTACCAGTTCAGGCTGCCTGTGCGGTCTCATGGTAGGACTAGCACCTCTGTTTAGGTAGGTCAAAGTGAAGTTTCATGGCAGCTTGCAGAGTCAGTAACAGTGCTTGAAAAAGGGAGATAATGTGTTTTCCTGTGAGAGTAGCTTGGATAAGTGAGAGACTCTTTAGACTTACTGTTTCTATAGGTATCTTAGAGGAAACAACTCTTTAGAAGAATTTTAAGGGGAGGAGGATAGCCTTGAAGTAGTGGTTTGTTATTACTTAATAGGATGACAGGAGCAAAAAACCCAAATCCATGGACCGAAATGCACAAAGGTAAGCCTGCACAGAAGCTGTGCTGAATCAGGCCTCAGCAAGGACACTGGCATGATCTGGTGTCTGTCTCACAGAGTGATCTGAACAGGTATATATGTTCAGCCTCCTTCTAGTTTTTGGGACGTGGGTTCCTACGTTAGAAGGTGAAACACTGCTATGGAACAGGAGGAGATGGCAAGGAGGTGGCTTGCAGTGCCCTGCCTTTAGATCATATTCAGCATAGTTGCAAGATTTTATCCTGCAGTGGTCCTAAGACTTTTTTTCCCCCCCCCTCTTTCAGTCCTGCACAAAAGGCATTTTTAAGGCTTTTCAGCACACAAGTCATACTGCTTCTTTCCACTGGGATGTCCCTATAGAAGAGCCACACATGTAATGGTAGGATGTCCTTGACAGTACAGTATCTCCACACAAAGCAGACCAAATAAAGCAAATGGACCTGTGAAATTTGTTCAAACACTCATCCTTTTTTCCTCCTTTCTAAGCTCTGTTACACTGACTCAGAACTTACTTATACGTTCATCGGTTACATGAATATGAAACTGCTTTGATTTCTCAATGCTTTAAATCCAGAACTAATCTTCATCTGCATAAACATTACTAGATTGATTCACCCAGAGGCAGCCATGCTTAAATTACTCTGTAGAATTCTGATAGCTCCTAATAGCTTTGTATCATCTGTTTCGGTGTGTGTCCTCTGTGTATGTGCACTTCCTATAGAAACAGATCCCACTAGAGTCTGTAGTGGAAAAGGAGCTGTGACCCTTCGGGCATCTCCAGCCTATGAAGAGAATCAGAATATCACTTCGCCATGTCCTCAGGATGTTGAACAGACTGAAAGTAAGTGGGTGGAAGGTTAACTGGAATATGTTACAATAACCTCAAGTGAGGTCAGACCAGAGTCTTGGGATTACTCTTTTTTTTTTTTTTAAAGCTATGATTTAAAGTCCCAAATCCCATAGCATAATTGGAAACCTCTAGTTTCATGGCATAATTGGAAACCAGACTAGTGAAGGGAGACTGACTCCTGCTCTCTCCTAGTGCAAGTTTCTTGGCTGCTCACTCGTTAGCTTAAGTTTGTTTACAGCTCCCTTTTGCTGTCAGGAGCACCAAAAGCTCTCTTTTTTTTTTTTTTTTTTCTTGGCAGGCCCACGTCACTTCCTTTCATCCCAGGCATGGGGTGGAACAGAAAGAGGCCAAATGGTGCTACTGCCACTGTAGCATTCACTTGGGTTGTCAAGGAAGCAGGGATAGCGTCCCAGACAGACAGTGTTGCCATAGAGCTCTACCATCTTTCAATAGCAGATGTGTAATTACTTAATTGTAGGAGACAGGCAAAGCATAACAAACCTGGCCAGTGTTGTGGGTCTGGCAGAGAGGATGAACTCCCAAAGGCAAGATGCTGTTAAGGGGGGAGGGGGTCAAACTTGCTCTTGAAAGCAAAGCATACATTGTTTCTGACTGTATTGTTGGAGGAAGGGCAATTCCATTAATTCCAGACTCCACATGCTACTTTCTGCTTTGTCTTCTCCCATTCTGCTCTACCCATGACCTACCCTCTTTTCATGCTTGCCATTCTCTGTTTCTTCACTCACCCCTCACTATTGCCTCTCTTCTTTCTGTTGATGGCTTCATAAATTTCCAGCAACCTGAATGGCAATGAGCCCATTACTATGGAAATCAGCTCATTAATACTTCCTTTGCTTACTCTATCCATCGCTTTATGAAATGTACTTTGGAGCTGGAAGAGCTTTTTGCATATAACTTAAACAGCAGAATAGGTATAGAGGTAGGGAGGAGCCCAGTGAGAGATGGATAAATAGGTAATGAGACTAATGCATCTAGCTGCAGGGTCTGGGTTGTAAAGTGACATCATGTTTTATAACTTGCTTCATGCACACACACTTAGTCTGCAAAACCTGATCTATTTGTTGGCAGTCTTTTATCTCAGTTAATCATACATAGTGATGTTGATAAGGATAGATTTGTCTTCATAGCCTGTATCATGGCTGAATATGGGGTCCCTACATTTCCAGTAATTTGCGGTGTCTGGACATCAAGCTGCAGCTTTAAAAAGTAGCTAGCTGGGCTGCCTTTTTGCCTCCGAAATAAGAATGTCAATGAACAATTGTTTCTTCATTGCTCTGAATGAATTGCCTTGTGTTTACAAAGGTCAGAAACAAGGAGGGCATCGTGTTTAGGGCTGGTCTCTATGGTAATTAGGCAGCTCTGTCAGAAAGCATTTTATGTGTGAAATGAAGTAGCTCAACTTTTAATTTCAATTGGTACATGTTTTCTGTAAATGTAACGGTTTATTTTTTCCCCTTTCTTTTCCTCTATGCCTATCCTTCTCCCTTACCCCTAATTTTTGTGATAGGTCTGGAGCCAGAAAACCCAGAAACAGGTACAAACATTGGTTGCTTATATTGTTACTTCTGTTGCTTTCTTGGAAGTATTTCTTCTTGCCTGGAAAAAAAAAAGAAGGGGGAAAAAAAAAAAGGAAGAAGAGAGTCCCCTCCTTTTGCTTTCCCTATGGGTGAAGGGAATCCTCTGTGATCTGAGTTTTCCTTCCCCTCATAGATGATTGGAGGTCATCATCTAACACTGATGCCAATGGGGATGCCCAACCATCTTCTCTGGCTGCCAAGGGTTATAGGAGTGTGCGTCCGAACCTTTCCTCAGACAGCAAGCCGCAGGTAAGCCTTTCTTCTGTGACCCTAAGGGTGATCATCTGGGTTCAAGCACTGGATTCATGGTCAGGAGTCCTGGGTTGAACTCCAAACTTTTCTGCAGACTTGGGTAAGTTGCTGTGCCTCAGCTTTTCCTACCTTTAAAATGGGGGCAACACTGATGTCAGCAGAGTGCTGTGGAGCTTGTGTTCAGGTGCACCACAGTGTTTCCTTGGTGGATGAAAGAGGAGAACAATGCTATTTGTTTGCAAGAAAAAAGGTGAAGTAGTCATCTATTACTGTTTTGTCTTTTATGTTGGTCTATTTTCTGGAGCTTACTGCAGGCTGAAAGCAAAGTTACACCCTACATTAAAAACAAGCCATTGGAGAAATGCCTGTCAGTTTTAACGCTTAACTGATACAAGCCAACAAGGGAAAGGTTATTTGTACCTGAAGGGGAATTGTTGAAGACAATCTGTTAAGAGAAGTGTAACTTCATCCTTTTTCTTTTGCATGGTCAGTCTGCACAGAAACAGCCTGAAAGCTGATAGGGAAACCCTTCATCAGAAACCACCTTCTTGTGTATAAGAGTCCCTTTAAAGCCTTGTCTCTTGTCAGGGTGACTGCTACTATCATCAAGGACCTATAGCAGTGCCATAGAACACTGTTCCTGAAATTGTAAGTGGAAGTGGAAGAAGACACAATTCAGATGAAGGCATGGGAAGGAGCAGCACCCTAACTAAAGGAGACACCCATTTACTGCCTGATACTTAGAACTGTCTTGCAGTCCTTTATTGATCTTGTTGATGAATAGAGTGTTGATGCACATAGCCGTTCTTATGGAAGTCTTAAGGACTGCTGCCCAAACTAAGCTGAAATGGAAGAAAATGGAAAACAGCAATTGCAGGTGGTGAATTATGGTGGATAATGCCAAGTAGTGGTAAATAGTGGTAAAGTGAGGCTTCATCTAACCTAGGGAAATATTGTGGCACTCTGAAGTCTCCAGACTGAAACTACTTTCCTTAGGGAATGAAATAGAATGAGCCTGGTCCAGAAGCAGAAGCCCTTCAGAACAAGCATTTACCAACCCACTTCTCCTCTTCCTTACACATGCGGGAGGAGGGGGAAAGAGAGGCAGTAGATTTTGGGACAGCAGCTATAATTTTAGGAAGCTATTCTAGGTCTATATCCGTGTAACAAGAATAGGTTCTGGCCACAACCTGTCATGTGGATTAATTTTAAAGGAGTTATTTTTTCAGATTTGAGTGTTGCAAGCTGTTAAGGCATCTTCATTCTCTGGTTTTGACTGTTTTAGTAGTGGTTTAGACAGCCTTTGCCCATAAAGATGTGACAACAGAGTGCGTGTAAAACCGTATTTCATAGTCTCCAGAGGGTTAATTTGCAAGAATCCAGGGAGCTACTGGTGGGTGTTATAGTTCTCTGCCTTTCAGTAGCTTATAGTTTTCAGCTACTGGCAACAAAGCAATAAATAAAATGAAACCTCTTTATTACTAAGTTATTTTGCTTCAAAATGGTTTGGGTTTCAGAAAAAATTCACTGTAATTGAAGTTGGAGTTGCAATTGGCAAGCAGTTATGGAGTTAGCAATGTGTATGTTGCAAAGTACCAAAAACAGTAAAGCTTTTTTTTATTATTATTTATTAGAAGCAGGATTTCTGTGTCAGAGATCTTGATTCTGAAGGCAAATTCTTATGAACTCAGTTCCTCAAGAAACTTTAATTGTTCTAGTCTTCCTGAAAGCATTTTCAGGACTGAAAAATCCTGAAGAGAATTGAGGAGCTAGCTTTTAGAAAGAAGAAATGCTGACTTTTTACTTAGACAGCTGTGGCAGGCAATAGTATTCATATGAAATCTGCTTTCATTAGCATTGGTGAAATTTCACAAGGTTCATTTTCAACAGTGCATTTAACATGCAGAGGCGACATAGAGCTCTGAATTTGGCTTTGCGATTCAAACATCCCCAGTGCTGGGAAGTATTTAGTTACAGAGGCATGAGCCTGGGTTTAGTTAGCCAGGATGTTAAATCTTGACTCAGACTCTCCCAGGGGCATGGTGGGTGTTGCTGTGCAGGCCTTTCAAAACAATACAGCACTGGGATTTATTTAGCCCAGAGAGAAAGGTGTAGGCAGGGACTTCAGAGCTGGGCAAAGTTTGCGTGCTGCAGTGAGCAGTGCTAAGAAGGAGAGAATGTGTGAGATGATGTATGTGAGCAAGTTCTGCACTGGCCTTCCAGATACAGTAATTTGCTTTTTGTTCTTGCTGTATTAAAACCTGCTTAACCCAAATCTAATGACCGAATTCATTCCTTGAAATTATTTATTTTTCCTTCCTTTTTTTCTTTCATTTGATGCTGCTTCCTCTCTCCTTCTCTTCCTTCTTGACCCTCTGGGCAGACCCTTGCTCCTCCCCGTCCTCCTCTTCCTAAAGAGGAAAGCTTTGCATGGCGTCCTCGCACTGACACTAAAGTGACCAACCTGTTGCCAGTGCCCATCATGGACTGCGTGTACCTGAATGCACCCAAGCCTTATACACAGCGTGCATCACCAAATGCCAGTGCACGGTGTTATTTCTCGTCACCTACCCCCTACGGGGCCGTCCTCGGTGGGAAGCAAGGCTTGCCAGCAGGGCATTATCCCTCTTCAGGGCCCAAAGATGAGGTGCATGCTGAGCAGCCGCTCTTGGAAAGTCGCTCCTCATCAGATGCATCATCCATACAACACAACCCTGACAGGGCAGATCCCAGTAGTAAGGCTGGAATGAATTCCGGTCATGAGACGAAGGCGGATAAAAAGGTCAGCAGACTATATGTAGCTTGTTTATCTAACAGCACTTGCTCAGCTGCATCTGAAAATTCCACTGGCACCGCACATGACCCAGCAGCCAGCACCAGTTTGGGTGCTGAGCTCACTCAGGCACCAGCCACCGACATTGTTTCCTCTGTAACAGATACTGGAAAGTCTCTTCCTGCTCCTCCTCCTCCTCCTGTTCCTCCCAGGCCGTACTTTTACATTGTCCTCAGTAAAGACGCAGTTAGTTATGGCGCGGGCCAACCCTCCTGGACTCAGTCGTCACCTCCGCAAGCTGTGAGGGACAGAGTGCTAGAGCCCCAGAGCACAGCTGCCACAGAGGACAGGATGAGAAAAGAGCCTTACCTTACTCATCAGCGACAGCCGCCGTACAAGGCAATGGGACGCAGCATGGTACATGTTTTCTCCATAACCTTTATTTCTTTCAGCCATGCGAACGGTTCTTTAATTCATTACAGTGTTCCCTTAATGCTTTATTCCCCTCCTACCTAATTTCTGAGCACTCGTTGTGCCACCTGAGTCTCGTGGTCTACTCAATACTACTTAACAACCCATGTGTGCCCCCCAACATCGATCTGTGCGTTTGTGCGTGTGTGCTGTTTGTAGGGGGTTGGTTTGGGCTGGTGAGGATCTTTCTATTTTAGGGAGGTGCAAAAAGAAGCAAACTCTGTAATGCAACAGTTAGTGCTTCTCAAGTGATTGTGAATGCAGGCTGTGCTATGGTTTCATTTAGTCTCGCTGCACAGAACTGGAGGAGTGGTGAGGGGAAGAAAGATTTTTGTGAAAAAACGTGCACGTTCATAGAGGCCAGGGCTGCAAGACTGAAGAAGTATGTCTCTCTAAGAAAAGAAAGTCTACTGGGGCTTCCTATCATTTTGGGTGCATCCTTGCATGACACTATGCGGCTGCGTTAGACTAAAGTACCGATCTCCCCCGTTGCATAACAACACCTTGTTTCCTACAGGATGCCACTGCCACCAGCACAGCTCAGCCTGGGGTTATAGTAGTCCCCCTCCTCCAGGTTAATCCAGACAGACAGCAAGAAGGCAGCTCCAGCACTCCACCACCACCTCTGGTTCCTTTTGGGCAAGGCTCCGTATTCCCTGAGACTGTTTCTCCTGGCTCACCCTTGACTTTTCCGACTCTAGACGATTTCATTCCCCCACATCTCCAGAGGGGTTCCCACCACAACCAAGCACCCTCTGCATCCGGCACGTTACCCTCTGTTTACCCGAAACTGCCATTCTTCTCATCACCACCTTCACTTGCCCCTCCAGTCACGGGGGCTTTGCACAGGGGCTTGAAGCCTGAAATCACTGGAGTCATCTCACGTACAGTAAGCTTGCCAAGTACCCTCCTCGCCCTTTTCCTAAATTTGTATTTCCAGATTAAAATTACTTTCTCCTCGCAACACTAAATTCGAGAGGAGTGATGACTCACTCCCTGCCAGCAGCATGACAACTGAAACCTTGTTTACATCCTGTGCTAGTGCATGCGTGTTGCCTGCCTTGTGCAGCTTTGAACTTTCTATTGACTTCTCGCAGCAACATTTGGCTGTCTCCCTTTGTGCCCGTTCTGCTAGATGATGCACACCTTAAGAGTCTTTACAGGATTTGCTCAGAATAATGAATTCTCTATAAACAGAATAGCTGCAACTAACTGATCTCTTCAGGCTCTTTTAATAGCATCCTTAATTGTGTTTGAGTAACATTTAAAGCAGTAACAGCCGACCAGTTAAAGGTTAGGGCTGGCTTTCTGTTCCACTTGGAGCCACAAGACTGTATGGTTTCTACACAAATCCTTGCTGAAACCAGTGTCTAATGACCTACAAGCAATAACATCAGTTACTGAGCTAAGAGTCTTCCAAGCATGTAGGTGCTATGGGATAGATGAGGGGGAGAGTGTCTCTTAGTTTGGAATTGCTTGTCTTTGAAAATTTTGAAGAATTCAATCTGCAATGGTTTTAGCTTGGAATTTACCATGTTCTTCTTGGATTAGGTTTTGTTTCTCTTTAGGCTCATCGCCTGTTTTAAATAGTCTTCAGGGACAAGGATGAAAAGTACCTCTCAGTTAAAGTTGCAGAGAAGGCAAAAAGTACCTGATCCTCATTGTACTGGAAGTCTTACAACCAGCATTTTGTTGGGTTTTTTTTTTAGGTAGTTGCTTGTTGAGAACAAGTAAGAATTTCAGCAGAAACCCTCTCCTCATGATGATGCCTTCTCTGCCCTCTGACTCTGTAGGGGTCTAGCAAATGGATATGTGGGGTGGGGGAAAGAAAACAACAACCAAGGATGATATTTTCAAAAGCTCCCAGCATTTGGTCTTTCTGCTTCTATTGAAATCGATGATTTTCTACTGCAGAGAGCAATGAAAATTTTGGGGTTTTGATTTGTGTTGGGTTTTTTTGGTGTGTGTGGTGGTTTTTTTTTAATACAGCCTGTCTGCAGGCTCTATAAAAATTCAGCGGGCGTGCAAATCATAGAGGAGTAGTGGAAATTTTGTTATACCTGATTTTCATAAAATGAGTTTTGAATCATTTTTGGGCATGCTCACTGTAGTCACAGAGCTGTCTTTCACAATGATTTAAATGGTCTTTATTCAGCCACTTTGGTGACTTAGCTGGGACTGCTGAGCCTATCCTGATCTGATATCCCTCTTCTTTGAGGGATTCTTTATATTTTAGTTACCAGAGTGAAGCTCAAACCCAGTTCTCTCATACTTCTCCCATTACTTCTTTTCTGTCTTCATGAAATGTCTATGGCCTGATCAGATGCTGCTTGGAGCAAGATCACCTCCACCCAGCAGAACGGGACTGTTCTTCCCTATTTCCTCTCTAGGTGGGAGAGGCTGTAGATGTTAGTTCTGATTGTGGCTAATTCTCACTATGATTGATCTTTGAGCTCTGGTGCAAGGCCTCACTCTGGCCCCTGTTCAGCTCTCTGCCTGATCCTTGTAAGTCCTTTCCTCTGACACTAGTGGGTATCAAGGGCACTGAGTTGCACTTGGCCAGAAAGGCAAGGAGTAGGGATTCTTCTGGAGGAATATTCTGTGCATTTTCAGGGTTTTTTTTGGTAGCAATGAGAATCCCCATGGATGCTCAGCTCCATTTTACAGGTCAGCAGCCTGCAGCATTTCAGTCTGACAGAGCAGTAGCAGGAGTGTAGAAATCTGGTATGCTGTTCCATACTCTGTTTGGGTGCTCATTCCCCATTAATGGTAATTGTGTGTCCAAATTCCTTAAGAAGCTTGAAAAATCTCAGCCTAGACTGGCACACACAGTCTTAGTCCCTTCTTTGTCTTTTTCCCTTACTACCAACAAAAGCCCTATGTCCTTGGACTGAGATTTTTTTCAAAAATGAGCTAGTTTTTTAAGGTCTCTCAGCTGACACAGCCTGTACTTGTACAGAACAACCAGAGCTATGGTGATACCAGAGGTGGGTTTGAAATAAGCAGATAATGGAGCTGAATGCTTTAGGAGAGCAAGAGCAGCTTGCTATCTGTGCTCTAGTGGCAAAGCCATGTTGAGTATCTTCCTTGCTGGAGTCCTACTTTTTGCCCTCTATCTGTTTTTTTGGGTTTGTTGAGTGTTTTCTTTCATTATTTTAACCAGGTAGGTGTCACACTGTCTCCTGTGTGATGGTGCTAACCTTATGCCTTGGACCTTCCTTACCAAACCAACTGCAGTAATAACGTTTCGCTCCAGAATTGCATGAGTTTTGCATGTCTGACTTCTTGCTATGACAGGAATAATTTTAAAACAAACGTTTGTGTGTGTATGTATCAGGGTAAAGATGTCTGCATCTTTCCCACACACCCCAACCAGATTTGCTCATTTCTGGCATCTTGTGTTTGCTCCAGGGAGTCTGCCAGATGAATTTAGTGCCTCCTTTTGGGGTTGGCGTTGTGAAACCCAACACCAAATAATTATAGTACTGCCTTAGCAAACTAATTGCATTAACAACGAGCAGGGTACATACAAGGAGCAGGGTAACACTCATGCTTATACCTTTTTTACTAAGATTTGCTGTGATTTTGCTTCTCATTGAGCTTAAAATGTCTTTGATTGGGGTGTTTTTTTCCAGATTTTCCTGGTTTAGCAGCCTTCTGCATGCTCCTAATGATGTGTTGCTCTCCTTTTCAGGACCCAGGTCCTGTGCTAAATGAAGTGCCCCAGACTGGCACTGGCACTGACTATCCAACCTCCTTCACTTCAATCAACAAGTCTTCCTCTGCCTATCCCTCTACCACAATCGTCAATCCCACTATTGTTCTCTTGCAGCACAATCGAGGTAAGGAGACTTGCATATAGATATTTATTTGTGGCTCAAACTGAGCAACCTGTTATGCTACAAGGAGCTGGAGAACGTGTGTGCCGTGGACAATTAAGTCCAGACTACTAATCGCTAACAAAGCTGCCTCCAGAGGGTTGTGGTGACTGGAGCATGTAATGGGCAAGAGGTTAGAGGCGTGGGACAATGCCTACTTTTTTTAATTAGAAGCTGTGGACAAAAACCACTCTGAGGTCCGGGGAGAGGCTTATAGCTGGGCTATGGACATATTAATGAGTTACTGCAGAGTAACAGCGTATCCTCAATCAGGTGTCCTGTCATGATGGAAAAGGGTGTATGCTCTTATCCATCTGTCAGTTGAAGCTGGCTAGCTTGAGGTAGGTTCTCCCTTACTGGAAAAGAGGATAAGTTACTTCTTAGCTACTGCAGCGTGAAAGCAGACGTATTTTCAGTTATTGCAGGAGAGATTTGATCTCTAAATTCTCAGCAGAATTTACCCAACAGTAAATAATCTGTTCGTCCATACGTTTGAACTTGGCAATTTGTTCCTCTATCCATAACTGAATCAACTCAGACTCATACTGCAGTAGTCCTTGAGCTCTGGATTTGCATATGAACAACTTAACCTTGTTTGAACACTCTTATATTTACTAATCTAAGCCTTTCTCTGCCTCGTAGAAGCTCCCTCTGAATGGATTGTTTCATCTCTTTACCTTTGGCATTAGAGGGAAACTTTGCTTCTCCTTTTTACTTCTCCTGATGGCTGGCATTACCCCAGCCCCCCATTTCATTGTACGTCACTGAAGACTGTAGCTTATAAAGGGCCACACAGATGCAGTCCAATTTGCCTTGATTTCCAGCGGATTTAGGAAACTCCAGGACAGGCAGATTTCAATCTACAATGCTGCGCCTTACCTTTTGCAAGTTAAAAATAAATAAATAAATAAAATTATCAGAAAATAGGGACAAGGTCTGCCCTCCTCATATTGTAGCAATTCTAATTACAGGCATGCATTGATGTGTTCCTTTGCAGCCCTCCATGTATTTTTTCATTCTTTGATCCTGAAGATAGCGTTCTCACTGTAGCCCAGCTGATTATATGGGTAACAAGTGGGTTGTCTCTTCCTTTTCGCCAGCACCTGAAGTAGCTTTACTTACGTACTTCTGAATGAGGGTGTCTAGATTCCTCAACTGCCTCAAGAGAAGAAAATATTATTTAAGGCAGCCTTTCTTGATCTCAAAGCTTTTTGTCAACTTTCTCAAGGTGGGATACTCTCTTGGTTGGCTTTCACATTAAATCTGGAGTATTTCAGTGTGTACCACACAAGGATGTTTTCTCTCTGTAGATTTTAAGAGCATGAGAGACAAGTCTGTATAATATGATCATCCACATACAGCGGCTCTGAGACAACTCGTGTAAAATTGTTCTGTTTGTTAACTGTGAAGGTAATTGGTAATGTCCTGTCTGAATATGTCTTGCCTCTGACCGTTAGCACTCATGATACTGTATCCTGATAGATTGAAGAGCTTTCTCTCATCATATTTTTGTTGACTGTGATATAGATCATGGCCTGATAAGCAACTTGATTGAGTCTGTGATGTATCTCATTCTAATGCATGTTTTTCAGTCTTTATTAGTCAAACTTGTAATTTGCAAAAACATATTGAAGTGGTTTGACAAGACATCTTAGTCATAAATCTGTATTGACTGACATTACATGTCTCATACTATGTGTTTATTAGTAAAATCCCATATAAATTGCTACAATACTTTTTTTTCCTGACATTGTTGTCAACTTGACAGACAGATGTCCCAGACATCACTCTAATGCTTTTTGAAGGTTGTCACAACATTGATTTTCTTCCTTATCCTGTGGAGTTTCCTTTGTATTCCAAGAAATACTGATGATTAATGTTAATGGTCCAGTGAGCTGCTCTTTCCATAAGTGCTCTCTTTAGAGCAGAAAACTGCTCTAAAACTCTTCAGTACAGTTTATAAGAATGTGCTAATTTTCAAGCGTCTGACCTCAGTTGTTGTCATTCAGCATAGTCCTTAGTTACTGTTGAAGTGGAAAGTATTTCTCCATCAGGCAGTAGAATGTCAGACTTTTTTTTTTCCCAAATGCAGAATGGAAATAGTAATCAGATGTGTCATCTTTTCTGCTCTCTTATTAACAGTTCCACTGTGCCTATTTGGTAAAGGAACAAGATTATTGCTAGGTTTCTGTTTATTCTTCATGTACCTCAAAACCTACTTTTGAGTCTCTGAGACATTCTGTTAATACTTTTACTTCCATTGTAATTTTCTTTCATTTCCCAGCATATGTTACCTACTCATAGGTATGCATTTTCTTACTTTTCCATCTTTTTATGTACTGAGGGTTTCTTACAGTTCCTTATGCTTCTATTCCTATCTAGGCTTTATGCCAGCATAGAGTTAAGATTTATTTTTGCTAACTTAGTGTTTTTAAATGTTTCTCAGATCTTAGTTATCTATTACATTTCTGTCCTGGCTGACATGATTCATATTTGGTTTCATCTTTATGGACCTTATCTATTCAAAACTGGTTTGGTCTCAGGGCATATGACAAATTGTTACTAGGTTATGATCCACCTTTCACTGAGTGGTTAATTATGTTTTGTGCTGAAATCGATTTCTTCATGTCAAGATGTGGTTTAATATAAATTCCTCTTGTATGCTATGAAATACCCTCTGAATTAGAAATTTCAAGGTCGTTTTAATGCTGGCAGTCTGAGATCTCCAGTAGTTTAGTTAGTCTTCCAGATGGATAATGTGGCTTTCTTTCTCCTCAGTGAATTATTGATTGCCTTTTAAGGAGCTGCTTGTCTTATTCTCTAGACTGACTGTTGTAGCAGATATCACCTGCTGTCCTATTTTGTGCTTTATCTGCTAGTTCATTAATCTGTAAGTATGTAAGACCCTTTGATTTGGAGGTATCAGAGACTTAGATACAGGTAATGTCATTTGAAGCACAGAAACTACACTATATCCTTTTTTTGTATGCTTGATCTTACTCGGTAAGTTGTGATGAGAGATCTCAGGATTTTTTCTACTGAATTTCAGTAATACCAGCTGTATAAGATTTATGCTTATGAACAAGTCATTTTAGATCTTCTTGTTCATTCCTAGCACCAAGGTAAGAATTTCTTACCTTCATATCTGTTGATGTCTTCATTAATTTCCTTTTTGTCACCTTTATTTTGCACTAAATATGTACCCAAATGCTTGTTTCCTCTTTCCCTTTTGTTATTGGTTTCAAGTCTTAATCTTCCTCCAATGCTCCCTCCTCTAGGAACTCTGAAGCCATCTATAATAATTCCTTTACTGTTGCTAGCAGTTATATTCCTCTGCTCAACCCTTTCTCTGAGAAGCCTGCAAGGTGTTGGCTGTTGCTTACAGTCCCAGAACACAAGGTCAAGGACGAAAGCCTCAGTTAGCTGGTGTGTGCCTGAGGCTACAAGCTGTCTCTGGTCAGGCAGGAGAGTAAAGTAGCAGACGTTTCCCACTCCTTTTGCTTCTATCCATAAGCAGCTACAAGTGAAAAGAAAACCTCCTCTTCCTGTGAAAAGTACATTTTAATGTTGGGGTTTTTTTCTCACTAAAAGATATTTTCTGCTCTGCAGAAGAAGAGATAGCAAAGAGTTGTCAAGCATCAACTCTTCAAACCATGTGTTTTTGTCAGGAGACCTTATTGACTGAACGTAGTTCTCCTTAGTGATGTTGATAGCTGAAGCTGAGACCATCCTCACTTGCATCTTTTCTCCTTTCTCGTAATACACTGGCCTACTACTGATGGCCTGCTTGTAAGAGTGAACCCTGCAGCAAGTGGTTCCTATCTACTTTTCAGGTTCAGACTGCTAGCCCTTCCTTTTCTGCACTGCACACAGGGGTTTGTTTCATATATGGACAGCTATCACTTGAGCATAATGCCTGCGAGCAGCTTGCCCTTGGTGGTTAGCAAGGCAGAAGTGCTGGGGTTAAAGAGCAAAGTTCATGGATATTGATGAGGGAGCTGAACTTAGGAGAAATATCCGTCTCTCTTGCTGAAGCTGATCCACTTAGTACAAATATCTAGTGAAGGTGAGTTTTGCTAGCAAGCAGCGTACAACTGGAGGATTGCTACCTACTGCAGACTTGCTTGACAAGTGTCCCCTGCCACCCCAAAGCATAGTTGCTTTCTGGGCAGGCATTGCATGGCCTGGTTTATTATGAATATAACAGGTGTGATTAATATATCAAAGTTTTGAAATCTTTACGTTAACAATATAACCTTTCGGGAGTGTTTGTATTTTGTATGTTAGTAAAATAGTTTTTTTCTTTTCAAATGGCTTTCGTGCTTTAAATGAAAGGATTAATTCCTAGGGAATAAATAGAAGGAGCAGAGAACAGAGAGCTAAGAATTCTCGATTTATTCTCAGCTGCAACTTGGGCAAGTTATTTGGTCATCCCTTTAGAAAGCAGCTATAAGCATCAACTTCAGGGTGGTCAAACACGCTGGAAAATGCCACAAATGTCCCAGTCTTGGAACTCAGTAATGGAAGGCCCTAAACCAAGGGGACCATTCTGAGAATCAAAGCCTTAACCAAGCTGTGTCTGTGTGCAGATCACTGAATCTGTGGCTTGGTAGTATGTGATGAGACTCGGCAAGCACCAACAATGACTTGATCCTTTCCTATATTCCTTTAAAATGCTATGACATTATTATTTCAAAATGTACTTCATGCTAATGGTAACAGTTGTCAAGTTTTTTGACTCTGAGTCTACTGTTTTTCGAATTGTCTTTTGTTTTGTTCTCTGTTTCATGAACTTTTTTCATTCTCTGATGTTAAGAAAAAACAAATAAAATTAAAAAAAATGCTCTTTGCAAATGTATCAGTCACTGCATCGTGAAGTTCATATTATTCCATGAGGCTGCTGTGTGGAGAAGGGACTGTGGGCTGTCACTTTGGCAGTGTATTTGAAAACAGATCTTTCCAGCAGCTGCTGCCATTCTGTCTGCAGCGTATTTCTGGCCTGTCAGAAGTGCAGCACCAGAGCACATGCTGTTTATGTCTCACGTGTTTGTTCTGTATTTCTTTTTGTTTTGTTTCTTCCTTTACCACAGAACAGCAAAAAAGGCTTAGTAGCCTGGCAGGTATGACATGAAAGTACTGCTACTCCCCAACTGCTGCCTATGCTGGAGCAAAGCTGCTGCTTTGTTAGCTTGTGGAGTATCTTTAGCAAACACACTTCTCAGGAACTGCAAAGGAATTAGTATAAATATTTGTCCTGGCTTAGTCAAGGTCACTGAATGCTTGATTTGAGCCTTTTCTCCAAATGCTACCTGTATGGCCACATGTTAATATACCAAAACCATAAATTACTCATCTGTTCCTCCTAAGCCATAAGATTTACATACAGTTTGTTTGTTCTAGTTGACTTTTGGGGCTGCCTTTTGAGCCTTTAGGTTTATTCCCTGGGGGCATATTCTCAAGTTTCTCTACACAGCTGTTAGAGTTAGTCTTGCTTGTGGTGAGGAGAGAGGAAAAGAAATAAAAATCAGTATTTACATGACTCCAAGAGCAGAAGTATTTGTGCCAGATGTCAAGAAATAGATCATAAAATTGTAGTGCGCAAGTATACACGGGTGCTGCTACCCTTCTCTCCCTGGGCAGCTCTCTGCTCTTGCAACAGGTGTGAGGAAGAGCAAGCTGTTTTCCTGATCATCTTTCCCTCCCCACACCCCAAATAGAAGTAGCTCAGACTGCAGTGGGCGTTGTAGGAACAGCACATTATGCACCACTTACCCATATTGCTGTTCTTTGGTTATGGCCATGGCGGGGTGAATGGAGAGGTGAGAGAGAAGAGAGTCACAGAGAGTGCCTAAGCACTTTAAATATCACAAACAGAAACACAGGGAAGCCAATACTGCATGCTCGTGCTCTGCTGCGTGGGCCCTAGACTAGCAGAGCGTGTCCCATGAGGCAGCTGCTGACCTGGTCTGACTTCATCCACCAGGTTCCTTTAGCTGCAGCACCAGCCTGTCCCTCCTCTGCTGTCACCCTGCTAAGGTGGGAGGCTGCATAACAGCTTACACCAGTTCCTCTCAGCTCCTTCCCTTAGTGTAGGTGTTGGCTCATCAGACACCACTCAGCTGCAAGTTTGATGCTTGCCTGCAAGTCTGGACAGAGGTTTCCTGTTGGTTTTCCCTTTCACAAGGTGTTTCCCTTCATTATCTGGAATTCTTTTTTGTTTTGTGAACTAGAGATGGCCACAGGCAGCACATCACAACCTGAATGATCCTTGGTCTGGAAGAATTAAGTGCATTGTGGCACAGCTGGGTCTGCACCTGCTCTCAGTGTACCAAAACAACCACACAAAGCTGGTGGCTGCCACCTCTCCCCCTGCTTTTTGTGTCCTGTTTGTCACAGCAGTAAAATTCTCTTGCTGTGCAACTCCAAATACTGCTGTTGCTCTTGGAAAAGGACTATTCAGGTGTCATGGAGTGTGCTGACTGGTGGAGTCTGGTTATTTGGGTGATTAAGCACCAGATCTGAGGCTCGAATTTTTAAATACCTCAAAGCCTGATGTATACCTCCATAAACTCTTTTTGAAATCATTGGAGCTGCATGGCAAATAAGTCAGCGTGAAGTTTAGCTGTTACTCTCCAAGCTGTAGGGTATTATAGGAAATCTGTGGTGAAAGAAGCCTGCTTCAGTTCCTCCTTCTGCAAAGACACCTGTGCAGCAGGCATCTGTGTTTGCAGTATCCGCTGAGCAGCCAAACTGGACCAACAGCTAAGCTGGTCCTCTTGGTTGAGTCCTATGGACTTGGAAGGACTCACCTGGCAGGGTGCACAGGGAGGGCTTGTCTTAATACAACTCATGCTGTCAGACAGGCCTTTCCTGTCTCCGGGGTTGTCAGTCCAGTGCCTTCAACCAGTCCTAAGTGCACTCCAAAAAAAAAAATTTAAAACTCCTTCAAAATGCACTTAACTGGCTCGTCAATTTCCCTCATGGCTATACCGTGCTAGATAGCTCCCAAATCTTCATGTTATATTATTAAAGATGTGAATTCATGGTTGGGAGATGACTGGCATGGGCTAGATGGTGGTTTATACTTTTGCTACGTCATCAAAATAAAGATTTTGCTTAGATCATGGCCATGGCATACACTTACTCTGTTGTTTATGTCTATATTAAGTATTTTGAATATTAGCATCATAGTTTAAGATGGAGTCTACCTGGCAAACAGCCAACCAGTTTTCCAGTGCAGGGAGCTAGGGAATCAAAGAGAAATAGCATATACTTACCAGTCCTGTTAGAGAAGGACTTTGTGACCTTCTCTGGCATTGAATTCTTTAGCCTGCAGAAAATAATGACTTTGATGGACTCAGGACTTGTAACATTGGCAGTGACAATGATAAATAATGGAGGAAAGCTGTGACCTTTCCTAAAGTTTGCATACTCTTCACATCCTCATCCAAAAAACCCCATGCTTTTAGTCTTCAAGGTTGTGGAAGAATGGTCTAGTTTCAGTTGCTCTTTCCACGCTCTGTTCCTAGAGGGTAAGAAGTTTAGTAATGGAAATGGACCAAATACTTGTTACCAGATGGAGAGCCCTGTATACCAGGGACACAAAAAGACCAAAAAAGTGCACACACGTTCACAGGAAGGGAAAATAGGATAAAAATGTTAAACAAGAATTTAATAGATGCCTTGTCCCATTTCGAGTTTATTTTTTCTTAAAGAAGAAGACTTAAAGTTCAGTGATAACTTCAAACCAAGCACTCAAAACCAAATCCTTCACATACTGTGTTTTGCAGGGCAGAATTGTGTTTGCTGAAGGTACCAACAGACCAATGCTTTGTTATGCACGAGCCTTTCCTCTGCTAACTGCCCGTTTCAGATTTCTGTACTTTAATGGCTTTGGGCAGTATGGTGATGTGCATGTGAATAAACATCTCTCTGTCTCTCTCTCTCTTCAGTGCATGCAGTGATGTAAAAAGGATAGGACTTGGCAAAGTCTTGATGAGGCAGACTGTAAAATCATAGATGTTTCCTCTCCAGAAAATCCACATAGAAAAAGTCCTCAGCAGAGCCTAAGGGTTTCTGTGCTACAGCTCTCCAGTGCATAGTAGAGCTTCAGAGCAACCTGAGCTCCCTTCGTTCCTTGGCCAGTGGTGGTGATGGTGCCTGCTGCTATGTTGTGGATGTCAGTTGGGCTGCATCAAGGAATTCCAGGTGGAAGCAAGGCAGTCCAGAGCAATTAGTTATTTCCCTCCATCTTTATACAGACTCATGTGCAAGAAGAATTATACATATGCTTAAGCAACAGTGGAATTTGTGGTTTACCAGCTTGGGTTAGGGCACAGAGATGAATTGGAAGCATCATATACTGACCATAAGGAATGAGATTGTCAGACAAGTGAGTGCAAACTGTTAAAAAGTAGTGCCCCACTACCACATAGAATGTTCCATTAGATTGAAATCACTAGCAGGAAAAGATGTCTAGGAGACCATATCAGTGATGCTTTTTGATGAAGAATGAGATTGCAGAGTTGCTAATTAGTCAAAAAGACACGAGAACCAATCCCCAAATAGTCCTTGAAACCAAAATTTTCCGTCGTCTTACATGGCAGCTGAGACTGTCATGAGATGTGTGGGAGTAGCTACCTGATAGATGCTAGTCTGCTTTTGCTAGCATCAAACATTTTCTTGGTAGATTTCCTTCAGTCCAGATGCTAACCATAGATAGTGGTGACACAGTCTGTCTCATCAACTACTTGCTAGGATTTTTACCTTAAAAGAGTGGAATATGGTGGTGTGGTGAAATGCTGAGATGAGATAAGAGTCTCCTATTGTCATTTCCAGATTCAGTGCCAGACAGACTAGTTTCTGATAAAGTTGATTCAGCACTCATACGGGACAAGCCGGTTCAGGATACAGTGCCAAGTGAGAAGAGGGCAATGGAGGAGAAGAGAAACATTGTTAAGAGCCCTCAGTACATGGCTGATACCTCCGTTGATGACATTGGCATTCCACTGAGGGTAAGACACACTGAGCATGTGGTCGATGCCCTAAACCTGGGCCAGATTCTGCCTACTTTAGGACTCGGGAAATTTGCTAAAGCTCCAGAGACTGCAGGGATTTAAGGGAAGACAGAATTCTAGTTCCAATGTATTTTGTTATGAACGCTTCTGTTTGCTATCAATGACCTGTTTCAGCTGCCTCGAGGGAAAAATTAAAAATCAGTATCTCTTGTTATTGTATTTGAGAATACTGGATTTTGTTCTTTTGTTTCATTCACTGCTAGCAGCTAAGGGAGAGTTTTGTCTCATTTTAATCATCTTAAAGGCAGATATCTCTCTTACACAAAATGTTTAAGTTCACTTAGTGTTCAGGAGAAATTACCATGAAAAGAATTGTTAACCTGTTCTTACAACTAGTGTCTGGAGTGACTTGAACACTAAACGTTTCTAACTGTCCACTGAATACTTAGGAAATCTGTACAAATGACTAAAATAGGCAAGGTGTTTAATTTTAGACGTCAAATCAGGTTAATATGGAAAACCTTCCACACAATCATCTACAGTTCTACGCAGTTTACAGCCTACCCCTGCAAAGCTTGTATGTTAGTAGTGTATATGTTCACTTGAGTGAAGTCTGTAGCTTCATTACATGTGAGATTCTATATCTGAGTGAAATCACTCATGTTTCAAATTATTAATTTCATATAGCCTTCATATAGCAGAATGCAAACCTTTTTCATTGCTGGAAGATTCATAAGCACTTTGAAAGGCTGGTCAAGTTCATGGTTGTGATTGTTTATGTGTATGTTTATTTTTCCAATAGAATACTGACAGATCGAAGGACTGGTACAAGACGATGTTCAAACAGATCCATAAGCTGAATAGAGGTACTGTAACACAGATGTTTTTTATTTACTTTAAAAGACTACCTTGATAATGTTCTGTTTCATTCATGTGGAGAATTGTACTGGATGTTAAGTAAAAGTGTTTTATGTCAACTAGTATTTGCTCTGCACCACAGAACTCGACCAATTATGTGAAATCTTCTGAAGTCAAAGGTGAGGAACAGTAAAGTCCGAAAAAGTCTGAGTTGTTGCTGAAAGGTGACTGCAGTGGCCCTCATGAAATCAAAAGTACTATTTGAGATAGGAAGCTGCTAATAATTCCATGCTTAAATAAAACAGATCCCTAAACTCCAGTTTTAGCAGCTAACCACCACCCTGCAGCTTTTTAAGGACAGTAGGTTGTCACTGGAACTGCTCTCTGCCTTAAGAGGAAGAAACTTTTTACACTGTAAAGCTTTAGTATCTGCATAACAAAGCCTTGAGTTGAAGCTCACTGAATCCAGTGGAAGGGTTTCCACTGATTTTTGGTGAGTTCAGACTCTGAACTCTGCTTTTTCAAAACCTGAAGTTCTCTCCTTTCAAAACCTAAAATTGTGGTGAGCACTTGCAAACTTTGTAGTGATGCACTCTCAGGGGATCCCCTACTCTCGGACATGTCTGTGCCTGGCTACTGATAACGTTCATGTTTTCTTCTGTGTGAGAAATGGCTGCAGTAGCATTTGCAAACTGAACCCTCTGAACAGCCTGACGTGCAGGCAAATGTAATTCAGAACTGCACTTATGTGATAAAACATAGAGCATGCAAAACTGGAGCTGTGTTTACTGCTGCAGGTGCTGTCATGATGAGCTTTATGCATAGATTGATGCTGTGTTTCATTGAATGGAATGAGAAAGAGTTGAACTGTTTCCTAATCCCAGCACTCCTAACAGAGGTTTTTCAGTTCAGCCAGAGCTCATGCTTCAGAAGGAAGAGAATGAGTTCAGTCCCCTCAGCTTCCAGGATCTCTCACAGGGCCCAGACATGCAAGGGAGCAAAGAGGCATCAAGGTTGTGTGATGATAGAACATCAGCACGAGAGGGACTGTTCTGCAGTCAGCTTGTATGGATTCTTTTCTCGCCTCCTTCCCCTTTAAATCTGTCCTCTCTGTTCTTTTTTTTGCAATCATGTTCCTCTCCTTAGGACACTCCTGAAGAAAACCCTTATTGCCCTACCTACATATTTCCTGAACTTCCTGAAATCCAGCAAAAACTGAAGGTACCAGAAGTTTAGTCAGAGTATCCTGTTGTCTTGTGCTTTGAGTTAACTGTACTATAGCACTCCTAATAGTAACTAGATCCAGGTTCTAGATTTCCATTGCCCATGTGTTACACTGGCTGGAAATTCAGTTATGGCCCAGTATACCTTCTAGTTTCATGCTTAAAATAACTAAACTTGCTAATCTATTAATCTTTTCTTAAAGTATGATGCCATTTAAAGTAGGCAATAAAATCATATGTGATAGGAAATTGGGGATGAAGCAGAACCTCCACTTCACTGTGGATAGTCCTCAAAATCCACCGCTTTTCTCTGCTGCAGAAGACAATACCTTATTCTCCTACATACCAGTTTCCTGCGTCTACTCCTAGTCCTATCTCTGAAGGTAATAATAAAGGACCATATGTATTTTTCTGCACAAGTGCTGCCTTATCCATTTATTTCTTCCTGGAGTTTTTCTTGTTGCTGAGCATTATGCTGCCTCATAATGATTTGCTGCACTCTAAGCATTGCCTTGACTGTATGATGCCTTTTTGGCTTTGCAGTGCTCCTCTGGCTTTGTAACTAGTATTTGACTAATGCTACAGACTTGAGATCTGCTTGGGTTTATGCGCTTCTCAGTTGTATTTAGCCATGTGCGTGCAGTGATTATTTAACATGCCTAGAATGCTGACTTACATGTAAAGATGTGGTTTAACTGAGATTTCTCTCACCCTCTTTTTGGATCAATGAATTTCTTTAATTGTTTACTTCTGGTTTTGAACATTAACACAGTGTTAGGGCCAGACCCAAAATGCCCCTGAAGTTTCTTAGTAAAAAGGCTGCTTGCTTCAGTGGGTTTTGGATCAGTCCCTCAATGTAGTCTTTTAAAATAAATATAACTTAGTAACGTAGGTTCAGGGCTGGCCTTAGGTGTACTTGGCATATCTAGGCAAGGACAGAGTTTGACAGTCTCATCAGCACGTCTTGCAACTTGGAATAACACTGTCTTTACCTTATCCTCTTCATGTGCTCAGCAGATTCCTTTAAGCTTCATATACAAACAAGAATCTTTTGCAGTCACTTTTCAGGGATGGTGAAATAGCAGCTATTGCAGTGATAATTGTGTGACTGTGTGCATATGCATGGAAACACATATATAGGAGAAACACTGGAATCTGCTGCACACACTGGACATACAGACATTTCCTGATTGGAAAATTGATGCTGGTGACAGCTTTGTTGACTTGGTGCTTTGATGTCAGTTTAGATCCTGCAATTTAGGAACTTGCCTACTTAGCCTGCACCTCAGGCCAACCCTGGTGAGACTATTAATTAACCATTTCATTCAGTGCTTATATTAAACGTTGGTGGGTACTGTGTAAGACGAAAGCATACAATATGAGTTCTAGATGAGATGCTTAAAGAAGACTAGGAGATGTAAGGTGTGTTTCGCTGTTAAAACGAATGTGGATTAGTGTCATACAGGTATCTAAGATACTTGCTTATTTCTTGGTGAAACTTGCAGGTGAAAAGTCCTGTCTTGTAAATCATAATGCAGTGTAAATTATTTTCTGTTGGCAGAATGGGTGGGTATGGATAAGAGAGAAACAAAGAGTCTCAGTTACCAATTGATAAAGGACTTTTACAGAGATTCCATTTTCTTGTTCATAATGAAGTTTGAAAATATGTTTTGCTGTTGTTGGAACTAACGCAGTTTGCAAAACCGATGATGATGATATTTGTAGAGTCTAGTTTCCAATAAATGTCCCTTTTGCACTTACAAATGTGCATATGAAAGTAAATTGCTGGTTTAGGTAGCTGGAATTTTGTTGAATCAAGCACTTGCTTTTTATTCTCAATACATTGGGAAACGTTTCTCTAATGTTTGTTTGGATTCTTGATAAGGAATCCAGAATATCTGATGATGTAGATGGGTTGGAGCGCATGTTTCATGTCTAGAAAACATTTCAAAGTTATATGCTCAATGACAACAGTGTTTGTACAGAGATACATTGAAACCTCATTCCTTGCTGTAAAAAGAGGAGAAATGCGGACACTCTTCTTTGTAAGATAGAGAAACATACCTGTTCTCCTTATTGTTATAGATCTTAAAATATTACCAATTGGAAAGTAGCACTTACCTGAAGTGAAGTTTTTATTGTAAGGTTTTCCTTTTTGAATGATGAGCTATCATGAATATTGATATTTCTCTTTGAGTAACTAAATCAATTTTCTCATTGATCACCAGCACTAAATAAGACTGAGAGGTGAGTGACTGTGAAGATAGTATTAGATATTTGTGCATCTATATTTGTAGGGACTGAGAGTTTTGTAATTTACCAAGTATTTTACTATCTGAATAAACCCAACTTTTATATAGGAATACCAGTGAATTTTGTCAACAATTCAGTGTAATAACATTAAATAAATAAATATCTTTTTTGTATCATTTAGGTTTAAAATCCAGGAATTGACCTGAAAATTGACCTTCACTATTTTTTAACCTGAAGGTTATGATAAGCACACCAGAGTCAATAACCATCTGTTTGGAACTTACACCTTCTAATTCATTCACCAAGAGAACTCAGAAGAGAGGCTAAAATTTAAGACTACTTTGAGCCTTCCTGAAACCTTTGATTAAGGCTTGAGTGCAATTTCAGGTCAGCTGTGTTAGCCGGATTGTTTTTTCCAGCGGATGAAATTGGCTGTAGCAGCTGATTGATGTCCTCCTTGAGAGAAGATCTGAGGCTTGTTTCAATCTATTGATCGGCATCACTGAATTCACATAACACTTTTTTAGTATGTTCTTTTCTTATCTAGCTTATTCTAGCTTCATTTATTTTATTTTTCTGTCTTTTTATATCCGTCACTTTTAGTGGTTTCTTCAGAGGTATTAGTAATACCTTTGCTCATAGTTCTCTTTGCAATCATTGCATTGTACTTTCCTGTATTTTGCCTTGGAAGTCCTACAGATGTCTCTTATACACGTCCCTGCAAGTTTGAACCCTCATCAGCAGAGGAAGGTGATGGGCCTGTGGGTCCAGTTTCCAGGTCTGATCCCAACTTCCCCTTCTACTATCTGCAATTCGTTGAGGATTCATTTCAAAGCCGATTGAAGATGATGGAACGATACTGCTAGGTTTTTGATTAAGTCAAAGTCTCTCTGGCCATGACCTGTAGAGTCGGGGGTGGTAATGCTGCCATCCTCCCACCTTCTTTCTAGGCACATCTGCCGTGCCGAGCTACAGTACCATGTTATCTTTGAGTAAGGCAGTATGTGGTTCCGCGGCCCAAGGCAGAAGTTGTGTCCTGGGAGCGACATTGCTGTGTTGATGCAGTGTAACTCTTTCACTGTCAAAGTGAGAGCGTTGTTCAGCTTGGGGGCCAGACCACACCACTTGCTTACACGGATGTCATTGCTAGCTCTTCTAGAGTATCTCTATTGAGTATACTCTTTTGAGTATCTCTATTGCATTCTATAGGCATGTCTTTCCTACTTAAAAAAAGTAAGCTCTTCAGAACAAGGACAGTCTGTTGATGTAAGTATACACGTGTGTCTCATGTCAGGAGTGTTATCTGCACTTAAAAGATAATCGGAGTCAGTGAACGTACTTCAACTTGGTGTGCAAGTTAATACAAGGAAGATGTCCCAGCAATTGTCATATGTGATTGGGAGCAGGACTTCTCGGCTCTGTTACTGTGTCTAGGACCTAATGAGTTATTTTAGGCATTACTACAGCTTTTAGATCCTCTATCTTTCAGCTTTTGATAAAGTGGATCTAATAACCCTTGCTGTAGAGGACTTTTGTGATAAAAAGTGATTGTTTTCTAAAGTGCTTTGAGAGCCTGGAGAAAGGTATTAGTGTTAAGTAGTACATTAATATTTATATCTAATCTAGGAATTATATTTAAATGCAATCGAAACCTCATTGGGATTTTCTTTTTTAGGATCCTCTCCCTGTGGTAAGTATTTGGCGTATCACTCAAATTACGGCCAATGTATTAGAAGAAATGAAAAGGTTCTCTGATACTTCTTTGTGGCTTTTTCAGCTCACTTGCAAAATGCTTTTGTCTTTCAGATGAAGATTCTGATTCATATTCTCCTCGTTATTCCTATTCTGAGGACAGTAAGTAGTTCACATTTCTTGTGTAATCTGTCAAACAGAAAAGACATGTAAAGCATGTATTTATTTGCCTTCTATCCAGTTCACCAATATTTCTATATTTGATTTATCCTACAGGCAGAACTCAGCTTTCAGTTCCCCGCTCCAAGAGTGAGATGGACAATATTGATTCAGAGAAGGTTGTTAAGAGATCTGCCACTTTGCCACTGCCAAACCGTGCTTCATCGCTGAAATCAAGCCCAGAAAGGTGACCTGAACTAAAATATATTTGTATCAGTACTGGAAGAATCTCTGAAAGCTGTGAATGGGAGGGGAACAAAAGTGGAAGCTGTAGGTCCACAACTCCGGTTAAACTTCTTTGGGGAAGTGGAGATGTAGTGTTGACTGACTCTTTACTAGGCAGCAGTGAACTCCTTCATTGTCACAGCCCAGTCCCCCATTTTGTCCATCTTTTTTACCAGGCATCACACAGTCTGTTGCATAGTTTCCTGACTGAGTGAGGAGCGTTTCCCTGGGTGTCATGCCTATACAGTGCCTACCACAGAGGTACAGTGGAAACTCTTGACTCAGTATGACACTGTGAAGGGACCTCAGAATTTAAGCAAGTAGCAATAATTGTGGAGAAGCAAAATTTGGATTTATGTTGAGCCTTGGTGAAGGATTTGTTACATTTTCCATCTCTGAGGAGTTCCACCCATATGAACTTTATTGAAAGTAGGTTCTAGTTAACAGTGTCATAGATTCATAGATTCATAGATTCATAGATTTCTAGGTTGGAAAAGACCTTAGAGATCATCGAGTCCAACCATCCCTAACCCCCATTAAACCATATCCTCAAGTAGCTCATCCACCCTATTCTTAAACACATCCAGGGATGGGGACTCAACCACCTCCCTGGGCAGCTTATTCCAGTGGCTGACAACCCTTTCAGAGAAGAAATACTTCCTAACATCCAACCTGAATCTCCCCTGACTAAGCTTATGCCCATTTCCTCTTGTTCTATCACCCATCACTAATGTAAAGAGCCCTTCCCCTACCTCCCCACCATCTTTTCTCAAGTATTTATAGGCCGTAATCAGGTCTCCCCTCAGCCTCCTCTTCTCCAGGCTAAACAGCCCCAACTCCCTCAGCCGCTCTTCATAAGTTTTATTTTCCAGCCCCTTGACCAGTTTAGTCGCCCTTCTTTGGACTCGCTCCAGGAGCTCAATATCTCTCTTAAAGCGAGGGGCCCAAAACTGGACACAATATTCCAGGTGCGGCCTCACCAGTGCCGAGTACAGGGGCAGGATCACTTCCCTGCTCCTGCTGGTCACACTATTCTTGATACACGCCAGTATCCCATTGGCCTTTTTGGCCACCTGGGCACACTGCTGGCTCATATCAAGCCGGTAGTCAACCAACACCCCCAGGTCCTTCTCCGCCAGGCAGCTCTCCAGCCACTCTTCCCCGAGCCTATAGCGATGCTTGGGGTTTTTACACCCCAAGTGAAGGACTCTGCACTTGGCCTTATTAAAGCTCATGCCATTGGCCTCAGCCCAACGATCCAGTCTGTTCAAATCCCTCTGAAGGGCCTCCCTACCCTCGAGCAGATCGACACAGCCTCCCAGCTTGGTGTCGTCCGCAAATTTACTGAGGGTACATTCAATCCCCTCATCCAGGTCATTGATAAAGATGTTAAACAGAACTGGACCCAGCACTGAGCCCTGGGGAACCCCACTGGTGACCGGCCTCCAGCCGGATTTAGCCCCATTTACCACCACTCTTTGGGCCCGGCCATCCAGCCAGTTTTTAACCCAAAGGAGGGTGTACCTATCCAGGCCAGAAGTTACCAGTTTCTCCACCAGAACACTATGAGAAACTGTATCAAAGGCTTTACTGAGGTCAAGGAAAACTACATCCACAGCCCTTCCCATGTCAACCAGGCGGGTCACCCTGTCATAGAAGGTGATCAGGTTTGATTGGCAAGACCTGCCTTTCATAAACCCATGTTGGCTGGGCCTGATCACCCGGTTAACCTGTATGTGCTCATTAATAGCACTCAAGATAACCTGTTCCATGACTTTGCCCGTCACCGAGGTCAGACTGACAGGCCGGTAGTTCCCCGGATCCTCCTTCCGCCCTTTTTTGTAAATGGGGGTAACATCCGCCAGCCTCCAGTCCAGCGGAACTTCCCCAGTGAGCCAAGACTGCCCAAAGATAATGGACAGGGGTTTGGCATTTCAGATCTTTCAAGATGATCTCCCTCCAGGTTTTTTGCTTTGTTTATTACCGTGTGTTTTAAACCTCTTTGTAAGAGTAATGAATGTGTTTACCAAATGAAGGGAAAGCACAATGAGCAACGAATATTTTATGTCTTGCTAAATTCTCCCAGCTCTTGAACTGCACCTCCCTCCCTTACCAACTGCCACATTCTTTTAATGTTTTTCACTTGCTGCCTCAAATGAGCAATGCCATAATTTGAGATTGCTAATTCAGTGAGCATCTCGGGCCACCGCATCAGGAAACCGTTTGCTGATAGAACGTGTCTTCCTTGTGCAGGCATAGAAGGCATAGTACATTGGCCCTGTGAAAAAACTCTTGCAAGTGAAAGGATGACAGTAGTTAGTGCTTCTTATTATCTAGTGACAAAACAGTGTTTCACCAGGGAGAAGTTTCTTAGAGATTGGAATCTTAAGCAATCAAGTTTATTCTGGACAGCAAAGATGAATCTTCTTGAAATTCATACACTGTTTGTAGGCCAGTCATTTTGACTGTCATCTTGCCTTACTTTTAAATAAATAAATAAATAAATAGGTTGTCTCCTAAGCCAGCGGAGAGAGTTTGGGCAACTCAGTGAGTTGTTCCTATCCTAAACCAGGTCAGTAGGGTAAGTGAGAGGAAACCTGGAGCTACAGTTTTGGTTAGATGCCTGCCTTTTGTTTGGTAAATGCTAGTTGAGATGAATCCACATACAACATTACCCATCAAAGGGAACATATCAAAAGCAAGATTAGAATTAGTTTACCATCTTAAATGGCCTGATTTCTGAGCTTTTTTGGTGGCATTGGTTATTCTGCATGAGGTGTTTGAATATATTACTTTTCAGAGGAGCTGGACATTGTAGGATATGGACCCTAAATTCTTTGTGACTGCTGTTGTCTGAACTGTGCCAGTGTGGACACCGCACAAAATTGCAGTGGTTTGGATAGTCCATGGACGGAGATAATTCATTCATGTCTCTAGAAAAGGCCCTCTCTTGGACTCCAAAGTGCCCCTGAAGCCCAGAGCAGTAGCAGTTAGGTATTTCAGTGATGTGGCTAAAATGAAGAAATTTAGCAAAAGAGATTTAATCTAAGTTCTGCTCAAAGTTTGGACATGTTCACATTTGTGAGCTTAGTTGAAGCCCATCACTAAGCTATTTCCAATCAGGAAAGATATAGAAGTCTGGAAGTTTATTGAAAGTACTTGGAGGAAACCCCCTCTGCGTTGATGTTTTCAGCAGCTGAGCTGTGTCAAACTCTGCCTGCTATAGATAAACAAATACATGCCCAGAGCCCTATCTGAATTGTTCCACTTGCAGCAGGCTCCTTTCCTAGATTAAAAAAAGTACCCTGATTAAACCAGGATTAACAGGGAAAGGCACCTGTTAAAAGGAAGTGCTTGTCTCCATGGAAACCAGGATGTTTTGGGTTAATTGATCTTTCTTTCCTCAGGACTGACTGGGAGCCTCCAGACAAGAAAGTGGACACCAGAAAATACCGTGCAGAGCCCAGGAGCATTTATGACTATCAGCCAGGAAAGTCCTCAGTTCTGAACAATGAAAAGATGGTAATGTTTGTTTTATCCTAGTTTGTGGCTTTATCCTGTCATTGTAAAATACTCCCCAAGTGCTTATCCAGTTCCATTCTGATAGGATTCCTTATACTTACATTGCAGTGCTTGTGTGATGTATTTCCTGTATATTTTGTTTTGAAAATGATTTCGCATAACTTCCTAACATTTTTGTTCTCTATAAAGCAAGATCCAGGGGGACTGAGAGACGTCTTTCCTTTTGGATGTGTTGTTTTCTGTGTTAAATATGGATCACTAACCCTAGTTTTAATCCATGCTTGACACTGTGACCTGTTCAGCAGCTGTTTTGCCAGCTGTACTTTTTCTAGGGCAAAGCATTAGTTGGTGCAGGAGGGTTTGAAGGCATTATGCAACAAAGCAGGCTTCTTCAGTTTCTGTGTTCCTCTGATGCTTTAAACACCGAATGACTGATTTTTCCAGTGCCTGTAATGTCCCTCAGGGGATGCCTCAGAGGTGCATTAGGACATGGCCATCTTCCCTGGGCTGCTTTCTTTCTCAACTGGATCTCGCTTCTGTGGCAGCGGTAGCAGAACTGAATGTGAGCGGGCTCCCCAGCTACACCAGTGCATAACCTGGAGTATTAAGTGAGCTGTTACCAATTTCAGTTTGAATTAGTAAGTAATGCTGTGAATTGCGACAACTAGGAGACATGCCAAAGTGTTTTCTGAGAACACTTGGCATGAGGCAGGGCAGAGAGGTGGTGCTAACCTCATCAACCAGTCCTGCATAAATCGCCACAGCTCACTTAAGGTGTCGTTCAGTGGTACAAGTGTGACATTAAGTGCTGGAAAATACTGAATGAGGTTATTAGTGAATAGCCAGTTTGGTACATAAAGATATAATTGTTCTATATAGATGTTAATTTGAAGGATTGGGTTGGAGGTGCTAATTCCATGTGAGATTCCAAATGTAAACTGGGCTGTGTGCCTAAACAGCTCAGGCATTGATACATGCATGAAGTAGGGAAGGGGAGGGTCCTGGAAAACCTACCAAGGATTTTACACTAAAACACAAGAGTGAACAGCAATTTAAATCAATAGAAATGTAAGAATCAAGTCTGATCTGGGACCTGATGTTTCTCCTTAGTATTTTGGTGGGTTTTCTTTATTTCTTCCAAGTGCAATCAAGGTGCATCACTTTTTGAAGACCCTATAACCAACTTCTTTTCACATCTGTCTCCCATCACTGACTACAACAAAGTTGCTCCTGGTAGGAGCATGATTCTGGTGCCTATTGGAATGGGCAATGGATGACTCTCTCTTGATCCTACTGGGCATTGGCTGGGACTGTAAGAGAAGTGCCAGTGAGGAGTGGTTTGAGAGAAGTGCCAGTGAGGAGTGGTTTGAACATGGTGTGACAACATGCTGTTCCAGCAGTCCATCCTGGAGCAAGATTTCTGCTGACTTAAGTGGCAATTTTGTGTCACAGTAGACAGCTACGATTAAGACTTGTGGCAAAAGGCCTGCTTCATCTGTGTACTTAAGCCTTTCTGAAAGGTCTGGCATCACCAGTGGCACTGTTTACGTGTTCAGACTTCATCAAGTACTTAAATGAGCTGTTGAATTGAAGTGGAAAAGCCACAAGCAGGACCATCATCAGCATGATTGAGAAAAATTGTACAGATCTCGTCAAAGACAAGAAGAATGCGATAGCTGTGTTACTTGCAATGTTATTCTTGAGCTTTTACTTCAAGCCACAGATGGTAGAAGAAAGAAGGTCATGGAATAGTGGCTTCATGATCTGCATCAGTCTCATTAAATACAACAGTAATACAATGGTTAGCAACTAGATCTTTCAAAGAGGCTGCAGGAGATTTGCGGATATCTCCTGGTAATCACACCCAGAGCTATCACTGTCAGAATACCAATCCAAAACCATTTCAGAGCAATGAAGAGCCTCCTGTTGATGTCAGTGGGCTTTCTGCTTTATGTAAAGGCAGTTGTATAACAAGATGAGTACTTTGAGTTGGAGTGCGATAAAGAAAAAAAATGAGGTGTTGCTTCTATTTTGCCTTAAAGAAATTCCCAAAATTCCTCCAGGCCATCAGAGATCAAACATGATGTAACCATTTACCTTTCAGTTTGAAGCACTGCCTCTCTTGCAGCATCAATCCTGAGCTCTTGTCCTAGGAGTATTTTTTGTGAAGCCTAATGACTGCCACAGAGTCTGGGACATCTAGCAAAGCCCCACACTGTTGGGAACTCCCAGCTGCCTCAGTAACCCCATCACAGGACGATTTGCATCAGGACACTTTGCGTTGGCCCGCTGTGTGTGTGTGGCTCATCGCTGCTTGTGATGGAGCACTTGAGATCACGCCGGCATATCAGACACAATCTATTTATGTTTTTAATGCACTGAGATACATTATGTCTAGGGCTAGGTGCACTGAAATGCAAGAGTTAACTGGATGTCTTTTGGATATGGCACCTCAAAACCCTCAGCAAGGGACTTTGTTCTCTTATCTCACCTGTAGTGTTGTTAAACAGCTACAACTGTTGCAACTTTTTTTGTTTCATTAAAACAGATTGTATGAACAAAAGGGAACTTTCTTTTCAACTGTGCTGTTTTCTGTCCTGTCTGATTTTCCTTCATTGTAGTTTTGTCTGATTCTCTAACATTTATTTGTGAAGAAACAAGTAATATTGTCTCTCTATCCATCCCTTCAAAGGTCTTTTAGCAATGCACTCTCTCTGACTTGTGTCTCCTTTGATTTAGAAAACCACCTTTCACTCCGTTTGCAGTGTATAGAACAGGGTTTCTCACATATTCATGTGCTGTTAAAGATGCAGTATTTGATTCAGGTTTCACTGAATCTCTTTTTTTAAACAAATTAATATTTAAAGAAATTTTTTAAGTACGTGCAGCTCAGTAGAAGTGTTTGACAGTAGGACTGAGGGACTGGTCAACTTCCAGCTCTTCCATTGAGTCTCCCTGTGACTCTGGGCAAACTGCATAATCTCTCTCTGTGTGGGCCTTCTGATCTGTAAAATGCAATTCATTCATATTCGTGTTGCTCACAATGATGCCAATAGGTTTAACTGATGTTTGCAAAGCAGTTCACGGCCTTTGTGAGAGAGGTGGTATAGAAATTCCAAATTATAAGGCTAAATATCTACATTTTAGAATGGAAACCATGGGATCTGCATCTCTAACAGTCCCTTTCCGTGTATTCTTTGCATAATGTTATCCTTCTCTTTCTTCCATTCCCCTATCACCAACTCCTTTAGACTCGGGATATAAGCCCAGAAGAGATAGATTTAAAGAATGAACCTTGGTATAAATTCTTTTCGGAATTGGAGTTTGGGAAACCGGTAAGTTTGATAGTCATGATGACTAATGAAGTCAACCTGCTTTTTTTTTTTAAATTATTTTCACATCTCTTTGCTAGGCCCTAAACCTGGAACAGCTGCCTTACTCATTTTAAAATGCAATTGTTCATAACATCATTCTGGTACGGATGTAAAGCAGCTGTTCTGTGACCACTTTAAGTAGTTTGAAGCCATTTACAAACATTCCCCACCTTCCAGCCATATGTATCAACAAGGCAGTATTTTTTCACACGCCATAGTTCAAACTGCATTTTGTTGTTAATGTTAGAAGTAATGCCCTCTTTTCTTTATTGAAAGTCCTTATTCAAAGCCCTTATTCTCCCTCTGCCTAACAAGATCTAGGATGGCTAATAGGTAGCTTTAAGTCAAGACGAATCACTCATTCATTCCGGGCCTTGGCTTGTAAACTGTGGGTCAGTAATTTCCAGCTATCCATAAACAGATCATGACCCTGTTTCCTGCTCATTTCCTTGTGCATGTAGCTGCCCGTTTCCTAAACGGGGTGCATTGGTCTGTGTTGAATAGCCCTTGCCATTCCTCAAAACCAAAGAAGTCTGAGAACAGTGTGCTTTCTTTTCAAATGGAGCTATGTTGCTATGTGTAGGGGAAAAAAAAAAAAAAAAAGCCTTCATTTCCCACTCTGGAAAAAGATGAAGCAAAGCTTACTTATTCAATAGGACAAAGGACATTTGATGGAAGGAACACATCAGTGGCCATGGCTACTGGAAAAAATGTGACTGTAAAGCATTTTATGGTCTGGTTCTTACTGATTAAACACTATTAACTTCATTATTAAGTACTGTTTATTAAGCTACTCTTACTGCACCAGAGGGTCAGTATCAGCCTCTCACATCTATTCAAGTATAGCGGTTGTTTCTCTTTTCTCCTTGAGGTCAACTATCAAATGCCCATGCACAGCATTTTTGAGTGCTGCTGAGATTTCCCTGCATGTACAAAAAAACCCAAAATACGTTTTAAGGTTCACTGCTGGCTTCAAAGGCAACTGCACATGGACACCAGAGGGCAGGTTTTCTTCAAACCTAGTCTTTGTTCTCACAGAAGTGAAAAAATTCCTCTATATAGAATGTAACTGCCTGAGTTTGGGTACCCAGTCTGATCTCATCATAAAAATAGTGTAATTTTTGCTGAAAAACAGACACTTACACTGTTTGGGTAGTCTGTTGTGTCATAGAAAACTCTGGTTTATGGCTGTGTTCCTTCCATCCTACCTAAGCTAAAGAAGGAGCTTCAACAGTGTTTGAGATGAGACCCCATAACTTTTAGGTGGTAGAAGTCAGGTAAATCTCACCTCACTGAGGATTTCAAGTGATGTCAGTCTAAGGATTTTAACCCCTCACAAGTTGTCATGGTTTGAGATTTCCACAAAGTGAGAAGAATCCTGTTTCTCTTTGCTGCTGTGCAATTAATAACCATATGCTCTTGCAGTAAGTGAGGGTTTGTCATTTCTATGATCCTTTGAGTTAGTGTCTGGTATTGGAAAATGTGTCAGGGAAAGGAGAACATCTATGCCCTCAGGTCTTTCTAGAAGTGAGGGTATATCTGTTCCTTAGAAGTGTGTGTTTGTGCTTTTAGTCATGCAGCCTTGGCCTTATGTTGGAGGAGGGCGTCTCAGGCTACACCAGCAATCCGTCTTGCATTCAGCAGAGCATCTGTTCTGGTGACAAGTCCCCCACCTTGCTCAGGGCACTGTTGTTAAGGGCTGCCTTCTTACAGCTTGCCTTGAAATGATATCCCATGTCAGCTTGCTCAAGCTCCAAAGCCATGCAGCTGTGCTCCCTGATCATCAACTATGCCAATCCATGAACATGGTATTATGTATGTAGTGCTTTGATGTGCTTTCATCAGGTACTTGAATTGAGGATGTAGTCTCAGACTTTTACAGCTACCTGCTCTGGAACTTGACAGAAATTCAGCAAAGCTCCCTCTGAGCTTCATCACTAGAGCCAAAAGAGCATGCTTTACGTAACTTTGCTTGCTCAGGTCACAAGAGGACCAGATTTTTGTGACCAGCTAGTGACTAAGCCTCATGCCTAATCAGAGAATTTTAACTGGCTTTTACCAGTGCCTGAGATTTTCACGTTTTGTTTGTCTCAGCTTTTTTTTTTTTCTCAAATGCTGGAGATAATGTGTACTTATACAGGATGATTTCCCCTGGCTTTCTGACTTTATTTGCAGCTATATGACATAGGCAGGAAAATCCTTGGTAAAAGAGAGCACAGAGTTCTTGTGAGTCTGTGGATGTTGCTGTCCAAACACATCAGAATGACCAGGACGGGGCTTTCCCTGTGGAGCGAAGCACATGCACTTTCTAGGGAAGCCGAAGCAACACTTTGGTGGACTAGCATCCCAGATGCATTTCTAGGCAGCACTGTGGACAGGCACGTGCTCTGAGACAGGTGGATCAGTCTCTGCAGCATGGATGCTTTTTCAGTGTACTGCTGAGACTGAATCCCCACACGTGTCTTCCTTCCCTCCTCCTGACTTGTGGCTCTGCAGCTCCATTTAGCCCATCCACAAAACTTGACAGTCAGTCTAGGGCTCGGTTGTCTTCCATTGTGATTGCAGGATCACACACATGAACCCTTTCTCCCAGCCCTTCCTGAGGCAGCACTAAGTAAGCTTTTTGCTATAAACAGAGAAGCAGGGGGGCTGGAAAAAGGGGTGCATGTCCTGCCTTCTCACCACCTTCCCTCCAGTTCCTTCCTCCAAATCTCAAACCTAACTCTTTGCAGCACTATCTACCTACCTGCACCTGCTGATCTGGTGGATAAGAAACAGGTATTTACAGCATTTGCAACCCACACAGTGGCTGTCCAAATGTAGAAGTGGCGTGAATTCAAACTACAGATCCAGGCAGTCTAGAAACCTGAAGGAATTTGGACCCAGACCCAGGTGCTGTAGCTCAGTCTCACCTTTGGTAGACTGACATTGGGATGTTCCCTGTCAGTGACTCAGAGACAACCTAATCACAGAAATCAGTACAGGCGCATAGGATGATGCTAAGCTTGCCAACCAACAGAGGTTGTTTTTGTTTGGAAGCAGAGCGAACATATTCTGATTTCACAAAGTAAGAAAAAAGATTCCAAGCATATCAGTGAGAGGTGCATATCTGGTAAAATAAGGATATTAGCGTGGCATTATTTGGATAGGAGCGTCAGGACAAAGGTCTTTCACTTTGAATAATCCTCCCTGATATTTACAGGGATATTTACAGGATATGCCCTGATATCCCTATATTATGTGCATCCACACAGGAAAATCCTATTTTGAAATTGGCACCTTTACCTATAGGATGACCTTTAAATAACTGGTTTCCAAATTGCCATGTGTCCCACTCTCCCCACCAAACACCCCCCCCCCCCACCAAACAAACCCTCAAACCAGTGAAATAAAAAATAACAACTCTGCATTCTCATTGCCCCACAATGCCACCACTGGAAATTCAGCCATTTGTTCACATGGTATGTATTCGTAGCCTGGTGGGGGTGGGGAAGATTCTCCCTTTTCTTTATCAAAGGCCCTTGTTTTACCCTTTCCTTTTCAAAAGAAGAATGAGCAAAACAAATGCTTTTTATGACTGTGTGGGTTTTTCCTCCATTTTGTTTTGTTTTGTGTTTGTGTTAAGAATGCTTTAATCACCAGCTGTGGGCTCCCTCTAGAGAGTCCAAAATCCCTTAGAGCACTTTGCAAAAATAAAAATTTCTTCAAACACTACTGAAAACAGCCCCTCTGAGACTGCATGTACGCTCCCTTTTGCCTCCCATGATCTCTTGATATTTGTGCTATAGCAGATTTATCCTTCTATCTCTCTCTCTCTCTGTTGTGTTTTTTTAATTTCTTTTCAGTGTTGACGCAAATCCCCTATTGTATTCCCCCTCTGTTCTAATCCAGTTTCCATATTCTCTGTGATGTCTTTCCTTATCTTCATTTCCTCATTTCCTTCCTCTGCTTTTCATCAGCCTCCAAAAAAGATTTGGGATTATACTCCTGGAGATTGCTCTATCCTTACTAGAGAGGATAGAAAGGTAATTGTGTCTCACGTACGTTGTACTACATCTAGCGCGTATGTATGTGTGTAAGTGATTTTCTTTTTTTTTTTTGTAGCATTGCTTGGGTTTTGCGTGCTTGTGAGTGATTTTTTTTTTTTTTAATTGGGCTTGAGCTCATTAGCCTAACAATGAAGTAGCTAGTAAATTGATTTAATAAACAATTCTTAAAGCATAATCAGCCATAATTTAGAGTGGTGGTTTTGCCATCTTGACTTGCAATGATAATTATACTAACAGCATTTTGCATATTGTTACAGTATTTTTTTTTTTACAGGTGGGTTTTATAACTTTATGGTTTGTAGAATTAGATTTTAGCAGGCCTGTGCATCTCTTAATTTTGAATGTTAAATGCCTAAAACTATTTCCTCTGTAATGATTGAAACATGATTAATTACTAGTCAATTTCTGTGTATTGTCCATACCATCTTTGTCTTTTTTCGATTAAAAAGGCTCTTTTTTTTTTCAAAATTAACATTCCTTTTGTTTCCCCTAACCCTAAGCATTATTTTCCCATTCTTCTTCTCCTTCTTTAACCAGACTGATCTAGAAAAAGACCTCTACCTCTACCAGACTGAGTTAGAGGCAGATTTAGAAAAAATGGAGAAGCTTTATAAAGCGCCACATAAAAAGCCACAGAAGGTATTTCCTATTCTTTTCATGCTGCCAATCCCTGTTTCCAAACTCTCTGCTCTAATCTATTCACTGCTGGATGATTATTAAATGAGGTTGGGATAAATAATGGTTCTGACCTTCCTGACTGCATGGCTTGCTGTGTTGCTGTCAGAAATAATAGAACGTGATGCTGAGAATCCGGCTTGAAATCCATTTCAGATACAGTGATTTTCTCTCTCTCCCTTTCAGCTGCCTCCACCCCTGTCCCCCTTCAGGGTTTTGAGTTCAGTGTCTGCAAAAAAAAGCCTCTCTATTTTTCACATGAATAGGCAGCAGCAATCAGCTTAAAATTCTTGGTTGGCGTCACGTCATCATCTCGTGCCTTTCAAGCGTGTTGCCATCTACCCTCCCTTCATATAAGCCCTGCACTCTGCTAGGAGCTTACGCCTACCCAAGATTTGGATATTCCCAAGAGATTTTACACAATTTTCCTTACGCTGCACCTTGCCATGGCCTTCTAGGGCTGCTGCTGTTTTGAGGGTCTGCAGGACCCGAACCATGAAATGATAGATTAATTTGGTAACATGCCATTTTTTTCTGTCGTTGATTTTTTTTGAAGCTGCAGCATTTCATGAGGACTTGAAAAAGCTGCTTTTTCAAACCCAAGGTTTACTTTTTCTTCCTACATAAGAATCCTCAGATAGATGAGGGGACACCAAATAGAGCATTTCTTCTAAAATTTTCTTCAATTTTTTGAATAAAGTGCCTAGGAAGCGTTACATGGATTTAAAGCAAGCGGATAAGAACTGGCTTTTGCTATTGAACCTGTGCAGCTGGCATTGCTTCTCTTAAGTAAGGAAACTGAACTGAAACATTGCTTTTCTTGTTAGTGCTTTGATATTTTTTTGAACGCTGAGGAATGTATTGTGCTGCAGAAATGTAATATACCTTTAAAGCAAAGGCAGGCAATGACAGTTGGGGGAAAAGCTTGGGGAAATAATTATGAGCATGTGTCTCCTGGTCATGGCCCAGCTGGTTATGTCTTCTTGCTTTTGGCTTTATTCACAATGACTCATTTGCAGACAAAAGAATAGACACTGCAAAAAGGCATCGCTGTGCTAAAAACCTGTCACTGCCCTGAAGGAACTCAGGAAAATTGTTGCTTTTCTGCAAAGACATTGACAGCTTAAATTGCATTTAGACTTAAACCTCAACGTCTCCTAAAGGCTAATACTCAAGCAATAGATGGAAAATTGCTTAAGCAAGACTTTTTCTTTCTCTTCGCATGTAAGCGTGTATCAATGACTCCTTTGTTTGGACTTTTGCAGAATACAGCAGGTGTTACTCCTCTGGAAACTTCCACAGACCATTCTTCCTAGTAAGTTTTCCAATTTCTTTTTGATGTCTCTTTTACAATCTGAGGGCATGTAGGACAGGGTTTTGGGCATTGAAAATCAGATGGTTTTATATTTTGGTTATGTATATAGACAAATGCCATCACCATGAGGATTACATATGTACTTTAGGTGAGTCCAGGTACAATATCTGCTCTTTGATCTTGAATTAATTTTGAAGTGATTACATGAGTGATTGCATTTAGATAAGCATTACTGATTGTGCTAGGCAGTGACTTTAAAAAAAAAAACCAAACGCAAATAGACCTTGAACTCCATTTCGTGAAGTTTGCAAATTGACTGTAACTTCATGCAAGTAACTTTATTGCATGCAATAAACAAAGTTTGTTTCTGTTACACGTGTATGATAGATTGACTCCTGTTGGATATTCCCAGTTATGTGCACCAGATCAAAAGGATGCTGTTGATGGAAGGCAGTATTTTTCCAGCGTCCAGGAAGGGGACAGTGGTAGCAGGAACCATATTTCGCACTGCTTTTCTGGAGGAATACGTAATAAACAGTATACTCTGTCTAAATCAGTTGTACATGGAGCTGGTTTGTTTTAAAAGAGGAACACACATACAAAAAGATCCAGAGCAAGATGCTGAGCTGTGCTGAGTTACTTGAGCCATGAAGCCGGTTCCAACTGCAAACCTGCTGCTCCTTGTAATTGGATTGAATGCTTAACGTTGTCCGTAGGCACAATGATCCCCTCTGTGTGGATGGTTTGTTAGGAAAGGCATGTTCTTCCTCAGATGCCCATTAATATCACGTATGTTCACTGCCCCTATGGGGCTGCCTTAGAGGTCTCCTGTGCTTCTTTCAGCTGACCTCCCTTCTCTCTGTGTTCATTCTGCTAGGAAACTCACATGCTACTGCATTTTGTTGGTTGCTCCTATGACTGTTTTGTTTTGGTAGGGAGAGAGCAATAAAATAAATGAAATATCAGAGATTAGCATCAATAGCTTATATTTGCCAAAGACAGGTAAGGTTCCACCCCCCAGCAGCACTCTTTGCCCTTTTTGTTGCCACCCGAAGCACGCGGGGAGTGCCAGCGTCTGACCCAGCGTCAGGGAAGCAGCCTGGGTAGACTGGAAATAGGACATAGCAGTGAGGCCCAGTGAAGTCACACGTTCTTCCCTGCCCTGCCTTTAGAGAGCAGGGAGAAAAGATACCTGGAGTTTATTGGGTTTTTTTCAGTATTACTCTTCCCTCCGTTCACCTGATTCTGATACTGCAGACTGCCTTGGCCCACAGTACTACTTGCTGGCCCTAAATGAGGGAGCAACCCTTAAAGGGACTCTGCTGAATGCTCCTGTCTCTCTCCTCCAGGTGTATTCCCAAAGAAGGGTCATTTAACCCTTTGGTTTTAACAGCTACGCTAAAATGCTTTTACCTCCCAGGAGAAGAACCTCAGGGCAGTCATTATTCCCTGCAACAACTGGCAGGGCTGCTTCTGAAACCTGACAGAAGCACTGGGATAATCCCCATAAGACACAACAGCTCTGTAGCGATGAGTCGGTTGAGGATTGCCTAGGTTGAAAAAAGTAACAGTATTCCCTTTCTTCTTCATGGTGCTTTTCACGAGCTTTTGCTCCAGAAAGTAATTTATGAGACCGCATAGGACCTGGTTTTCCTTGTCCGGAAACTAAAATGTGTGATCCAGACATTGTGTAATTCTACCTCCATAGCCTCCATCCTCTGATGTGTTTGAAAGCCTTCTCTTTACCCCATAAGTGAAGCATCTATCCAGAATAAACAGATGCATGTACAAATTTATCCACAACAAGCAGGCATAACCACAAGCGTTTCCACACTCTCATAAATTTGAATCAGTCCTGGACATCGGGATGTAAACCAGCTTTCACAATGTTTCTGTGAATTGGCACATGCCCTATTTTTTTATTTTTTTCAAACTTTCCAGCAGTCATGCTTTGGCCCCGGAATAGCTTTACGTGAGACTGCATCTTATTCTGAAGAGCCTGATTGAGCACAAGAACTGATATCAGATGAGCTTAGCTTTTAGAAAACATTGTCTGCCTGATTGCTCAGCAAGTCTTTGTACCTGCCATATATACCATGGCATTGTCAGTTATTTTTAGAGAGAAGACAGTGAAATCTAGAAGTCAGATGCGGGGCATGCTCGTGCTTAGATTCATGACTGAGGAAAGGGATTTGTAATAAATGGCATCTTTAAAGGCCTAAGAAATTAAAAATTATACTGATTTTAACAGCATTTTGTTTATAGTCTGCATGGTAGACCGAGTCTAGGATTTTTCATTCCATGTAATGGAAGCCTGAGGCAAAGCTGATCAGAACTGTGCACGTCTGGGAATTTCTTTGACATTTAAAACAGTAGTGTCTGTAGCCCCATACTGTTTCTTCTCTGCATGGTCCCTCACTGATGGGCTTGAGAAATTACTCTGAGAGTCTTGAACTATAGTGTTAACTAGGAGGCTGAACTGGCTGAGATGAGCTCCTGAGAAGCTGTGCCTTGTAACCAGGGGACAGGTATGGCTAGTGCTTGAGAGAGGACTGGGAGCTGGAAGATACTTGCGTTACTTGAGCTAGCCACTGGAATTCTTTGTGTCTGCAGAGAAATCATGCATCTTGCTCTGTGACTCTGTTGTCTCATCTGTAAAATAAAGGAGGAGTGCTTTCCTGCCGCCTGTTTTATGGGAGACTGAGCCGGGAGAGTTCCCTCAGGTGGAGAACACTGCAATAGTGGCAAACCTAGAACATTATCACCATGCATTCATAACTCTTCGTCAGCACCAGTTCTTCATATGCAGTCTGTTCTGGGTTCACAAGTGTGGTTTTCTTTTACTTTGCATGAAGTTCGTAGCAAACAGAATTACCCACTGGTGGTCCCTCCTCGTTTTTTCTGTTTTCCAGCTCCACGTATTCACCCAACCACCATGCAGTGAAGAGGGAGTCAGAACCAGCACCGGGGGACCCTGCTGGCTTGGAGAATGAAAGGCAGATTTACAAGAGTGTGTCTGGAAGGCGGAGATATCCCGTTCCAGGGGCTGAGTGGTCTCAAACGACCTTCTAGCTCTGCTTCCACGAAAGGTAGGTGGTCAGGGCACTAACCTCTTCTCCATTCTGCACAGAGTGTCAAAAAGCCGGGTGATAGGAGGCAAACTGCTGCAAGGTTTAGAGTCCTATTCAAGCCAGATGAGGTTTCCTCTGTCCTTCCTCTTTGCCATCCCCAGTTTTCCCTCCTTTTTCTCTCAGCCCACACTGGCCAATATTTTCATGACCCCTTTATCTGATCCAGGTTCCTCTTCCCAATGGGGACCGGCACCCTCAGTCACACCCCATACTCTCACATTCTTCCTCGAGGCTGCTGAGGCTGGCCTTGCTCTCTCTTTGCTCCCACTGCTTTGCCATGCTAGAGCCCTTCCCTGCCTTTTCTGCTCTTCCTGCTGCAGTATCTCAGCGGGCCACACCATGTCTGCTGGCCTGGCTACCCTGGTGTAGCTGGCGCCATGTGCTCCACAGCCTCCTGCCTGCAAGGGGTGTGCAGAGAATGCATGGGACACTGAACCAGCAATGCCATGCAGGCTCTGAGACAGCGAGGCAGCAGAGACCGCTGCATCTCCTCCCCTTTCCTCCCCCCATCGTGCGCTCTCTAGAAGATTAGGACAAGGAAGAATCTGACTCCCATCAGGGAGTTGTATTGAGGAACGTATCTCTGAGTCAACTTCAACCTAAAAATGGCTTGAGATGGGGAGAGGACTGGGGAAGGAATGCGTCGAGTTTCTGAACTGCTCTCCCTAAAAATAGTACATCACACAAAAGGTCTCTCTCTCACCGTCTTCCAGCTGTTTTCAGCATTATGTCAGGCCTGTAAGACAGGGAGTCCAACTGGATCCAAACAAAAAAAATCTGTTCAAACAGCTATTGTTCCCCAAACTGCAACTGAACTTGAATGTTATTTTAACATTTGAATTGAACTCAAATAGGAAACAGACCTAAAAAAACTGCAGTCTAGCTGAACACAGACTGAATCTGACTTTAAAAAAAAATACTGTCCTGATCTGACTCCTTGATTTTTAAAGCAAGTGTGACCAACCGCATTCTCTGAAGCACACTCAGCTTATTCCTAATATGGGGAATCTCTCTAAGCCGGCAACTCCTGGGTAAGGCCAGCTGATGTGCCCTGCTTGTGCTAGCACGGCCAGCCACTGATTGTCTTCTCCCTCCCAGAAATAAGCTGTTTGGCAAGCACTGTGATGAGACCATAGTAAGTGTGATTACAGGCTTGATATTAAGCCATTTTGCCATGTTAGTGCCTGTGCATTCTTACTGACACCCTGATGCTGTCCAGAGGTCAGCCACCCTTTTCCATGGAGCTGCAGCTTCCCTGGAAGCTGATAATGCTCAGCACTTTTGAGGAGGATACCTTCAAAGTGCTCTAGGTCTGCTGCTGGCCAAGCCTCTCATTTAGAAACATTAGCAGCACTTCACCTACTCCTGTAAGCGCGGCTTGTTGTGCAGTTTCATGCTGCTTTTCTTTATGTTTTGGAACTTTGTTCTTTAAAGTGCATTTTATGAAATCCAAGCATGTTCTTTCTCCTTTCTCAATAGCTTTCTAGCACTTAAGCTAACAGGTTGTATTTATTTTATTCTGCATGCTTACCAGTGGATCGTAAAGGTGGGAATGCTCATATGACTTGCACCCTCTTCAGTTAATAGCCGAACCTTTAACGCTAGTCATACTGGTATGTTAGGTCACACATGTAAACATAAGAAGCCTTTATCAGCTGCAAAAGCCTGCATTACTGAATCCTCCCTTCTAAATTCAAACCCAAACTAGCAGCTCCAGCTGCTCTGTGCAGGACAAGAAGGGTATCTTGCTGTCTCATGAGAAAGCTCAAAGCTGCGAAAACCTTCGTAGCTCCGTTGCCTTGTTCGATAATAAAAAAGCTTTCATGGTAGACATAGGGGAAAGCATAGAAAACATGTTGATGAAGTCGAAGGAGGAGTATGCCATCAAATCCGGCAGTACCATGAGCCTGCAGGAGTATGGCACCAATTCCAGAAAAGGCTACCTGTTCCCTGCCTCCAGGAAGAGTGGGATGGAGTTTACAGTGCTGTATAAAGACATGCACCAGATCAACCGGTCCAGGATCCAGTTGGGCACAGTCTCCTCCTGCAGCGTGAGGGATATTGCGTCTCAGTTTGAGAATGACACAAAGGACAGGATGGAGCACAGCCTTAGTCCGAGAGGATTCAGAGCAGATCCCCAAACACAACCGTTTCCTCCCGTATCAGTGCCTTTGAGCAGCTGATCCAGAGATCCCGATCAATGCCTGCGCTTGACTTTTCCATTGGACAAAACAAATTCACCACTTCTCTCCAGTCTAAAACTTGTCTGAGTTTCTGCCTACTCTGCAGAGTTCTTCTGGATTTACCAAAAGCATACCAAGAAGAGAAGGATGCTGCCAGCTTGGTGGATAAATCCTCCTGCAATGTGGAGGACACAGCTTCGGATGTCAGTGATGCTATCCCTATGGACACACTTTCAGCTTGCACAGATGAGATAGATCTCCTCTCAAATGCATCCAATAACAGCAGCAGCAGCAGCAGCAACCTCAATGGACCTCAAAAGCATAAAATCAACAGATGCAAAGGCACATGCCCAGCTTCCTACACCAGGTTCACTACCATCCGAAGGCATGAGCAACAGCAGCCTCCAGGAACCCTGATTCCAAAGGGGATGTGTGTGGGGACAGACACATGCTCCCCAGAAACGTCTACCTAATGAGCCCGCTCCCTTTCCGATTGAAAAAGCCTTTCCAACACAAATCCTGCAGGACTCCACCCCCAGACTGCCTGGGAAGCCCGGCAGCGCCCAGCCCTGAGAACCCAGATGACCCCATACAGCTGCAGGGGAGTATAGGAGACAAGAGTCACCACTCCCAGCACCAACTGTGCTCCAGAAGCAGGCCTCTAGCCCCTAGGCGCCTGTCTTCCTTTGACATTGTGGAGAGGCTTAGCTACTTCCCCACCATGGGATCTAGCCGAGATAGCTTCATGGGCCGGGCTGACACTCCTGACTCCTTAAACAATGGGAACCCTGTTCCATATGCCCTCTGTCACAGCCTGGATACAAACACAATCCGCAAAGTGAACTTGGGACGTACCTAGGAGGTGGCTTTTTGTGTTCTTTACCAGTGTCCCTTCATCTGTCTTCTTGCTTTTCTTTCTCCTCTGCTTTTCCTCCACCCTTGCGTTTTTAACTCCCCACCTTTGGCATCCCCTGGCTCTCTCTGTTATTTTTCCCTAGTGTGTCTAACGTCCTTTGTGTGTCTTGCTGAGCATTTTTGTTCAGGACTTGTGAACAGCTGCACTTCTGAGAACGATTTCCGCTGCCTTTCTAACCACATTGAGTTCAGTTTGTCTCTCAAGCAGCTCTAGGGATGCAAGAATCTCAACATGAGATATTTCTAGTCCTATATCATTTGTACAAATGGGAATATAAAACAAACCCAAATGATTTGCTTTAAGGAGCAGTTTCTCAAGGTCTAGTTTGTGTGTGTGTGGTGCGTGTGTGTGTGTGTATTAAACTTTTCTCAACAGTAAAATGCCAAATCATACTTTGATGGCAGCAAATCTCTTCTTCGCGAAATCCTTCTATGTCTTTACTCTTTCCCGTACTGTTATTTTCTCCTTGGTTTTGGATCTTTGTTCACAAGTACAGCCCAAAAGGGAAAAAAATGAAAATGGATAAATTATCAACATCTGATTGGCAATTTGGTCAATGACAATTGAGAATCCTTACTGTCACAATGGAAACAGTGTTTTAATATATCTATTTTTTTCCTTTCTGGTTATGCTAGATATACCATCTATATTTTAACTTCCCTATGTTGTTTCGAAGTAGATTCAGAATCACCAAGGCATTTTGCACCAGTTGATTACATGGAAACTCCAGAAGAAATTATTCGCAGACGGCATGATGATAAAGAGGTAATGCCTTCCTTTATGGCCTAATAACAGTTGTGGCAGCTCCCCATACAAGAGATACAGCATTCAGCCTTATACAAGGGCAACCTGTATGTCCATGGTTATCTATATTGGAAGTTAGAGCAACAAGCTACAACTAGTATGTTTTAGTTTTAATACTACCTCTGCCACTGATTTAATGTGTAATATGTAGTCCAGTTCAGCTTTTGTTTAAAATGAACCTGATAGTTTTTGTCAATTGCACAAAATGATATATGGGGGCTTTAAAGAATATAAAAAGATTGGAGATGTATGTGAAATGTGGTGCAACACCCCAGTACTCACAGATAAAGATGAAATGGTTATTCTATAAATGAGTTAAGGTTATATTGTTCTCTAAGCAAGCCACTTGAGTCGGTATTAATCAAACTGGTGAGAACAGGATTTCTTGGGGGTGTCCTTGGGTTTTGAACAGCAAATGTAAGGTATTTTAAACTATCAGAAAGTGTGAAGTTTCTCTCCAGTGCAAACTAGAATTCTTTATGGTGTCTTAAGTTGTTGATGACAAAATGTAGCAGTCCTTTTTGAAATGCTGGGCAACGCCGAGACAAGGTGAAATAATAGGAAAGCCACAAAGACTTTTCAGTACTGACTATATTCAAGCTGAGTTAAAGAAGTTATAAAATGATTGCTTTTCAGGAAGCTGTTAATTTTCACTGCCTTGGGGAAAAAAAAAGTTATATTTTTAGTGTTAACATTCTGAGTTCAAATAGTGTTTATGCATGCTTTCAAATATTGTAAAACCTGCTCTTAATTCCTATGTGAAAACATTTTTTCTGTCTTCTCCTGTGAAACAGTTAGTAATCCCCCTTCCAAAATTGAGCACGAAAATTCACGTAAGAGCAAAACTCTGAATTCACTAAGACCTACTGGCTTCAAATGAGTTAGCACAGAGCTGAACTCTTCAGCCTACAGTCAGCCCCAAAAGGTGGAAGAATCCTTCTGCCCAGGTACTCAAGAGTGCACATTTCCATTAGTGTGCCAGAGGCTTTGGAAGTCCAAAATAATTCTTTGAGGTTTACTTACTTCATTTTACAAAGCGTATTACATGAGCCCAAAGGAAGTATGGGAGAACCTGATACCTGAAGGTGGTTGGGCACTCTCCCAAGCTCCTTGCAAAGCTCAGGGGACTTTGTGCCTCGAAATTCACCTGCAGGGCTGATTCAGGTCTCTTGAAGTCTATGAGAGAAAATCCTTGTTGGTTGAAGGGGTTTTGGATGCCACCCTCTACATTGTCAGCAATCTTCTTAGAAGCTCCCTGGACCTGGCCAAAACTTAGAAGAACTCCTCATTGACTTCCATCAGCTTTGGATCAGATCCTCTGTATGAGCTGAATTTCAGTTATGCCATAATGGTGGTGTACTTCTGTGCTTGCAAAACTAAAGGGTATTGTGTAGTTAGTAGAATCGGTATTTATGTTGAATTGTACAATCCCAGCTATTTGCCTTAGAAAGTTTTATTTAAGTCACGTTTATGGCAGCTTTTGAATGCCCTTAACTAGATGATTACTGCCCATTTTATGCAATTTTATGGCAGAAACTTTTAGAGGACCAGAGACAGGCTTAAACGTGAGCAAGAAGAAGCTGATATTGCAGCTAGAAGGCACACAGGGGTTATTCCAACGCATCATCAGTTTATCACTAATGAGCGATTTGGGGACCTCCTAAATGTAGACGATACAGCAAAGAGGAAATCTGGGTCAGAGGTCTGTTTTAGTTACCTCGGTCTGCTGCTTGACCCAAAGCAATATTTGCCTCTCACAATGTTGTGCTTTAGGCCGACATTAGCTCTTCAGAGAATGTTGTTCGTTGTTGTTTTTTTTTTCCACCTTCCCTTTTCCCATTCTGGCTTCATTTAGATCTGCTTTGACTCTTGTGCCTGGTAAATTAATTGATATCTCTATACCAAGCTGCATATGTTAAAGCATGCCTGCTGAGAATTGCTGGCGCACACCTGTGATGCATGCCTTTAAATATCAGCTACTTTTAGTGAATCAAAGGCATTCTACATCTTTTGCATCATATTGCTACATTGTCCTCTTGTCTGTGCCTTATGCTTAGAAACTTCATGTCTTGTTGATCCTGGCCATGTGACTGTCTCATAGTTTTTTTAGAAATAGATTGTTTCTTCTCTTGAAAGATGCTTCATGTCCTTTAGAAACAATTGGAAAAAGTCTCAGCATGTTTTGCCGCGTACAACCTGGTCGGTCTTTCTGAAAGAGACAAAGGAGGAGGTAGACGGTTTTCCCTGTGAGCCTAAGGCAGTTTTCCCCGAGGACCGGATGGTGGTCCAGGCGTCCTGGCCAAATGCATTTTCCTGCCTTAAGGATTGCTGCTGGGGCTCTGTTTCCCCCGAGGTGCTGCACTGCTGCGGTGGGTGACGTGGTCACCATGTGGATGGAGTATGCTTGTCTGCCCTTTTTTAGCATAGTTTTGAGTGCTGTGCCACATGAGTGGGAGTCGTTCTTATTTTATGCTCTGTTACCAAAATGACTTTAAAACTGTCTGAATGTTTCGTGACCATTAGAAAATCAGCCAAGTAAATCAAACTTTAAAGCCTAGGCCTGCTGTCAGTGTCCTCTTTAGCTTTATAGCCACTGAAGACATTTTTTTAGACACATGCTTAATTTATTCATATTTCCTCCTCACCTTTGTCTCTTTCCTATCGATTTATACAGAGTACATGAGTCACATTGCAGGACTCAGCAGGGCCAGGTAATAATCAATAAGAGCCACATAAAATAAATCCTACTGTTTTTTTCCCAGCTAGTAAATTTTGCTTTTCCATTCACATGTCAAGGGAAATTCAGTCCCAGAGCCCCAGTAACTGTAGTTGCTGGAGCAGCTTTGATTCAGCAGGGTTTGTCACATTTAAGTTTACTCTTTCCTGTAGAGCTCTTGTAATTACTGTTAGAAGTTGGCACTTTTTGCCCTGGTGGGAGACCCATGTCCAGCATATTTGGACTGTAGTACCAGTTGCACACAAGCTTGTAGCAAAATATCTGCATTCAATTTCTTCCTCAGACTAATGTTAGCTGTAGAAAAATTTGGGTGCTTTTCCTCAGAAGAGGGTTGAAAACCTAATTATTATTTTAATGTGTTGATTTTTTTAATCTCTAGATGAGACCTGCTAGAGCCAAGTTTGACTTTAAAGCACAGACACTAAAGTGAGTACAGCTTGTTACTACTTCCTCGAGTGTTCTTTCTCTGCATTTTCCCCTAGGATGCAGCATTTATGAAGTGTCGTGCAATTGGATTCATGTTTTGGGGGTGTCTTTCCAGCAGCTCAAAGCAAAAGCGTCCATAGTAAGGCAGGGAAAAGTGATGTGAATCTTGCAGGTCACAGCCTCTGAAAGGCCTTTAGGAAAATGTCTTCTTTCTCAGTGTATGTGTGTCTCATGTGATTTCTGGGGCAAAGCCGCATTCTTTACTGCAAGAAATGAGTGTTGTGCTCTGAGTGTGGGTGGAGCCGTGGGAGAGCACTCTGATTGGTGTTCCTGCTCTCTCCTTGGAAGCCGGATAGCTGGGCAAGACCATTTGGCAGCAGCTCTGTCACTGCCCCTATGCTGGAGACAGAAGGGATTCCCCTGCGTGACAACCCTGGTTGTGCTCCGAAGCAGGAGCTGGAAGAACTGTGTTAGTCAGTAGCTCACTGTGTACATTTGCCATACGGATGGTCAGAAGAACATAGATATTCAGAACAGCGGCGTCCTTTTCACCGTGCTAAGCATAGCCCAAAGTCAGGTAGGGACTTAAACAGATGCCTAGCTTTAAGCATGTAGGTGGGCCCTTGACTCAGGATTTTCCTGATTGAGGACCTACAGGGATATAGACTGGTGTGTTCTCCCCTGGCATGTGTGGGTACACCAGCAGATGTTTCTGGTGGCGTTGTTGTACGTCTGAGCCCTGTTATGGTCCCTCGGGTGAATCACATAGCACTGCTTGTTCTTTTTGGGGAACACTGCTGTGAAGAGAAGGCCTGGAAGGCTTTTTCTCTCCATGAGCCTGGAGAAGCTCCCATTTTAACATTGCTAGGGAGGGAAGAAAGAAGAACAGAATTCAGTGAAGGACCTGCTGTTTTTCTTCTCAGGTGCTAATGTCCTTGAGAATATTTTGTTACATGTTCTATAGGTGATGATTTATAGTGATTTACACAGCCTCTCCTCAGCACCTGTAATAAAACTGAGGCAGGTGTATGGTGCAACAGTTGTGTCCCTTGAGCAGAACATACCAGGGTGCCAGACAAAAGTAAAGGAGAGCTTTTGAAAATCGTGTTAGGAAAGGCTGGGTTGATTGTTTTCCTGTGGGGACCCAAGTAGTAGGTTTATGAGCCTAGTACAAGCTGCCCACAGTGGGAGTTCCTCAAGCTGCAGATGTTCATAATTTTAGCACTGAAGACTATAGATTGAAATAACAATTGTTAGCTCAGGTGTGGTCAGTGGTTGCACAACCACAGGCTGACCAGAAGTGTAATCATTGCAAGATCAACATTAGCAGGTGAGGGGGTTCATCTGATCAGCAAATTAGCTGCCATTAAAATCATGTGTCTCTTTGGCAGGCACATGTGACATGACCTGTTTCAAAACAGGAATGGAGCACTGCTCACCATATCCAACACGGAAAGCAGCCAGTGGCATCTTTTACTTGAGCTTGACCCCATTGCTGCTGGAGGGTGTGTGGTTAGTAGGGCCATCATAGGCCAGCTTTTTTGACAGGATCCCCAAAGACCAAGAGTGTCCCTGCACATCACGATATGAACAGGGCTGTTCTCAACATGTAGCTTTCACTTTGGTGGAGCATGATTTGTATCAACAGGGCTGATGCAGCCCTTAGTACCTAGGGCTTGCTGGACAGCAAAAGAACACATCTGTTATCCAGTGAAGTTCTGATGCAGTGCTTGTGTTGTTAACAGGGAGCTTCCTCTGCAGAAAGGAGATATCGTTTACATTTACAAGCAGATTGACCAGAACTGGTATGAAGGCGAACACCATGGCAGAGTTGGCATCTTCCCACGATCATACATAGAGGTAGCTGCTTTCCTTGCAGGTGTTCCCTTTGCCCACTCACTTTCTGCCAGTGGCCAGTTTATGGGCTTTTTGTATGTGACTCATTTGATTCTGTTTGTTTGTTCTAGCTTCTCCCACCAGCTGAGAAAGCGCAGCCCAAAAAGCCATCACCATTGCAAGTATTGGAATATGGAGATGCTGTTGCTAAGTTCAACTTCAATGGGGATACCCAAGTGGAAATGTCCTTCAGAAAGGTAGGACTTTTGTTGTGCTGATGAATTGAATCCAGACAAATGCTGAAATTTTTTAACACTAATAACTTGCAAATTCTAAATGAAAGCTTCAGTAAGATGAACTCTGTATTCAGGAAGGATTTCTTCTCATCACCCTCGTTTTTACCCTACAGTCATTATGTAGTGTGTTGCAGTGAGGGTGTTGCAGGTAGGCTGAATCAACAAGTGCCAGTTGCTTCCTTAGGGCTAGCTGAGAAGATAATTTGAGTACAAGTGCTGGAAGCCTGGCTCTGCAAGGCCAATTAGACATTCTGTGGCACGTCTCCAGTCTGATCCTCTCCCGTTGGAGATGCACACAGTCACATGAGAATGGTGATATAGGAAAGAAGGAAACTGGGTTTACCTTCCTTCGTACTACAAGCCACGTCATTGAGCACAGGCAGGCGAGGATCTGTGGTGTTGAAGTGACTGGCCAGACCTGACTGCAGAGTGAAGGGATAAGAATGGGTTGTGTAATGGCTGTTCAGAGCAAAGTCAGCCATATTTAAATTAAGTAGCAACATTTCTCCATCTCAACTAGCTTTGTGTTTGATGCTTAGATTAGATCTTGACTGTCTTCTCTTTTAATTATTCATGAAGCTGAGGCTTGCAGTTTATATTAAGGATCTGGAAGTCGCTTCATTTGTCAGCAAAACAGAAGAGAGAATAGAGAGACCTAGTTTAAACTGCAGACCTATGCATACTCCCTGTACACCTCATACCCCTGAGAGTCTTACGGTCAGCCTGAAACTGCAGATTTCCATTTTTTAACTGGCTTTAGCAAGTAGGATCTTGAAAATCTGAGCATAACTGAGTGAGCATTACTGAGTCTGCAGATGGCCCAAGTCAGCACCGGAAGATCTGCATTTCCACCTTCTCTGGACTGGACAATATCATTCACACCCAGAGATTAGAATTAGAACCACATAACTGGGAAAGAGGGGAGGCTGAGAGCCACCAATTGTTTTAAGTCAGCTGCAGCAGATTAAAAATGTCATCTGCTTTGGAATGATTAAATATGTTAAAGTAAGGACTACATTGCTATTCCTTCCCATAGGGTGAAAGGATCACATTGATTCGACGAGTGGATGAGAACTGGTATGAAGGAAAAATCTCTGGCACCAATCGCCAAGGCATCTTCCCTGTCACTTACGTGGAGGTTCTCAAACGACCAGTCGTCAAGAATGCCATTGACTATCCTGACCCACCAATGTCCCTCTCCCCTAACCGCAGCATGACAGCTTCACCACAGGTATTTGGACTAGACACAGCCAGTTGCAGAACAGAGGGATGTTGCCATTGCTGTGCAAGAAGCAATAGCTGAAAAAGCTGTAGCTAAGACCCAGTGTTTTGCACAGTAAAAACCATGTGCTCCCTGTAGTATGCTGCAACTGCAGGAAAAGGTGATGTTTCATTTACCAGACAGGTTAATGAATGGGTCATTTGGGGATTTGGAGACTCGGCTTTTCATCTCTGATCTGTAGCTCGAATTCAGGCCAGGTTGAAAGGGCTACGGTTCACAGCCGTCTGAATTAGCTTCACTGCCAGAGATGGAATGAATTGGTGATCCAGCTCCTCCTGACTGCATGTTTACACTTTACAGACCTCCTCCGCTGTGATGAGTGAATTTTGTATTATGACTATTAAAAGGGTGTCACAGACTGTTATAGCCTGTAGGAGTCATTATGTTGATCTCAGTCAGCTTGAATAAAGCTATATACTAACTCTTAAATGTTCCAGCTCACAATCAAGGTTTTGAGAGACAGGGTCAGGAGAGCAACCTGTGTTACTTGAAGTTGGTGCTAAATGAACTGAGGTTTTGAGAGCAGGCTAGTCTGGGATCTTCCATAAATATTAGATTCACTATAAACCATACTGCAGTTCAAACCAGAAATCAAAATGGCAGCAGGTAATTGTATGGGAGTCACAGAATCACAGAATGTTTGCCATGGAAAACATATCGGGGAGACAGTGAGTCTTTAAATCCCTGTGTTTTGCTCTCATCCTGCAAATACTCATGCTTGAAGGTCAGCATATGTGTCTGGGTCACAGCCATGAGGTACTGGTGCATCTCCCTCTCATCCACGGCACAGAAGCAATGTCATTCTGAGGTCAAGACTGCAAGGAACAAAAGTGGAGAACTGGGATTGGGAGGAAGAGCTGTACGGTACAGGATGGATGGGAAAAGCTGCTGTGGCTCATGCCTGATGTCTGTCTGGTTCTTCCCTAGAAGGAGTGTTTTTATTCTTAGCCACTGTGTAAAGAGGAAGGACTTGTTGCTTGTTTGGGGTTCCCTGTCAAAGTGGACCTCAGCTGAGCTTTTCTGTTTGAGCTTGGCAGTCTCTCCATAGCTGTGGCCTGTCTGCCACCAGCTCTGTACGAGCTTCTCCCTTTAATGGAAGAGATCGTATCCACCCTTTTTTAGTTTCTTTTGCTATTCTTTTGATTCCTCCCCTAGTAAATCAATTCTCTCCCTTACTTTTTTGCCTAACTTGGCAGAGGACTGAGAAATGCTCTTATGAGTGCTGATGTAGCTGATCTCACTGACGTCACTGGTGGTAATAGCTAAGAGCAGAACTCGATTGTGTGTTCTGCCTTTGTAAACACAGGACCTACTTTAAGCACCTAAAGACCAAAGAGCCACAGCTGGCTTTTTTGATCTTTCTCTTCCACAGCTTCAGCAATGCAAGTTTCTTGAGGAGCAGGCATTGCTCATGCTAGAGTTGGCTAAAGTCAAAATTCTTTGCAGCAGTGCATTCTGATTGGGGCCGCAGTGTGAGTTGTGGGGCCCCAGCAGTCACTGCAAGGCCAGTTGAATGCTGCATGCTGCCGTCATGGATGGTGGTTTCAACTGCTCCCTGAAGGACTTAGGGCATATAGTATGAAGTCTAAGGTCTTCCACAAGATGTTTAGTATGTAGGAACGCAGAAGAGGCTGGAGAAGGGTATTTCAGCACAGACACAGACTGGATTCTATGGTTGGAGTAGCTGCGGATAGCATATATTCCAACACGGTGCACCTGTCCATGGAAAACATATGCACCGTGCTTGGTCATGGGTCTGCTCCTCTGCACACTCGCTCTCTCTCCTTTTACTTTTGCTCAGTCGTTTTTTATTTTCCTTTATGATTTTTTTGTTCATTTCTTTCTTTTTCTCTCCTGCTTTTGTCTCCTTCAAGTCTCCCAGCTCTGAGCTGCTCCATACACCAACTCCTCCGCCTTTGCCTTTCGCGCGCCGCGCCTTATCTCCAGAGGTGCAGGCGGTCACATCTGAGTGGATTGCTCTGACCGTGGGAGTGTCTCCTAGCACCACTCCTGCCATAACGCCTCCATTGCCTCCTCCGCCTGAAGCCTCCCTCTCTCACACTGACTATCTCTCGCCTTCTGCTGCAGCCAGCCCTTCCCCCACGGTCAGCCTCCACCATTCTCATCTCTCTGGCTCCTCGACTCCCAGGTCCATTAAATCCCCGTTGCCCTCTTACTCATCCAGACCTCAGTCCTCCGCTCTCAGTTTCTATCAGGCCACTCCGCAAAGCGAAGAAAAGTTTGTTGGCTCCCCTTCTCCCAGCGTGAGCTACTCTAACTCCCCTCGCTGGGCGGTGGAGAGCCCCGAAAGCGTCCTCGCAGAGCAGTGTGGCAGCCAAGCCTGCCTCCAAAAGACTAGAGAGGGCAGCGGCAACCCCGAGCAGGGTGCTCATGCTGTTCCCAAGATCTCTGTCGAGCGCTGCCTGAAACCATCCCAACTAGACATGCGTGCGAGCCCAGAAAAGAGACCTGTGGGTTCCTCTGAGGACAACCAGTTGTGTCAGGAGCTAATGGCTATTGTGCAGGGAGGTAAAACAGAGAAAAGAGGCGTGAGGAAAGGTGATCTGGGAAAGTTTCAAAGCGGGGAAAAGAAGGTACTTCTCCTGCATGTGTGTGTGCTGCTCTGAATTGCTGATTTTAAGTGGTGTGTTGAGGTTCGTGCTGCTCTGCCAGCGAGGCAGAGCCAGTGGCTGTCACGTGTCATTTGGGTGATCCTAGGACCTTCTTCCAGGGGTCACCAGTGGCATTCACTGGGTAGCAGACCAGAAAGTTGGTGCAAGAGGGCTCAGGTGCAGTGTAGTGAAAATTATTCTAGAATAGATAATAACACAGGACTGACTCAATCGGTCATGTCTAATGAGGTGATTGCCCTAGGTAGTGGCTATTACGAGACATGTCAGATGAAGGGCCTCATGCCCATATACCTCACTGTGTAGAATACAGGCAATTCCTTGCTATTCAGAGATTTTCCAGCGTGCAACGGATCATCTTTGGCTATACAATTTATTTGTTCCTCCTAAAGCCAAGGTCTGAAAAGCCTTGTAAATGTCAGCCTGGCTCCTAGAATCACAAAAGCTTTCCCCTGTTGATCCTGGAGCCTGTGGTTTAGTGAATCTTAGTCTGGGATGTGCCTGACTAAGTCAGGGAGGCTTTGTTGTTACCTATGCATTGAGTGGAATTTGGTACCTTTTGCATTTCCAAAATGATACAAAATGGTCTAGCCACAAATGAGAATTAGACCTAGTGATACTTTTCCCCAGGATTTCTTAGTTATGTGTAGCTGTATGTTACAGCAAGAGGGAACACAGTGGAACCCTCCAGGAGCTTCTACAACATATCTTCTGCCCTTAGTCTTGTTATAGAAGATCTGCCTTACTTCGCAGCTCTCAGTTGACTTGGGGTCTGTTGTAGGCTACAGCCAGCCCAAATACATTACAGCACCCCTATGCTACTTTGTATAAGAGTGGAAGTTTGGAGAGCCCAAAATCATAGCGTTATACTGCCTTGAATGCACTGCGATAGCCTCCATGACATGCGCCATGTAGCCAACGTTAAATAATGAGGAGCTAGGGTTTCTAAGATGACACATTTCACACTGGGAAATCTCGTGACAAATTGTTTTATTTCTGCTTGAATCATAACCAGAAGTGCATTGAAAGCTGTGTAAAGACTGTGCTGTTTACCATCTGGATGTATTTTTAGTAGCATCTTTTACAGGCGTAACCTGCATGTTTAAAACGTTGAGATGGTCAGCTCAGATAAACCAAGTGGAAACTGCACTTGCCCTTGCATGGAGTTATATTTGCTGTGTGTGCACCAAAATTTACTGGATAGTAGATGCTCTTATCACTAGTAGTGATTGTGATAAGAGAGTGTGTGCCAAGCTGACCAACTTTTCTTTTCTTCAAAAGACTGCAGACTCAAAAGCATTCTCTTCATCTGCTCCTCTGTCTTCCTCTGCCCTCTATTCCTCTACTGTCACAACACAGCCACCTCCCAGACTTACACACAGAGTCAATAAGCCACAGGTAATCATCTTTGCTGGTTACTCTTCCATTACTTAGAGTTGTTTCCATGCCATGCCATTGTTTTGTCATATGCTTGTTTAGCCATGCATTGACTCCACAGGTGAGATATTTCTCCTGCCATTTAACTCAGAATATTTATTTTTTAAAAAAATCGTTTAAAATTACTTCCAGGCTGTGCAGAAGGGCAGGTACGGGCAAAATCTTCAGCTGGTGCAAATCCACATAGCTCAAGTCTGGGTTTTTGCCAGTTTATACCAGCTGAGGATGTGTTTTTCTGTTCCTCCAAAGGATTAGCCCAGGGCTTATTTAGTTCTGACCTTGAGTTCCTACAGCTCCATTGCATTATAAGGCAATGTCGGTGGCCTTGTTAGCAGGAATGATGTAGCGTGAGATACTTTGGTTCAGGTTTTGTTTAACCACCTGAGATCAGGATACAGGGTTTGAGCATCTCGGAGCAGGGGGTAAGGCATACACAACTTGGTGTCTGCAATGTCAGGGACCTGTTCCAGCCTTCTCAGGTGGGACTCAGAGGCTCTCAGCTCTGTTGTTGAGAGCTACAAGCGTTTTTAAAGGTGGATGCAGTAGGGTCTGCGCAGCATAACCGGCTCAGCCTTAGCACGGTGTGGCTGGGATGCCCAGTGTCGGGGAATGAGCAGTGCTCGCAGCTGTTGGTGTCTCGTCGGTCCTTCCAGGCAGCTTCCACAAGATGGCAATATTTGAAACAGAAAGCTCACAATTACCAAAAACTGGACTGAGTTTGTAGGGATGGGTACTGGGGAAGCAATCTGGCTTGATCAGCGAACCGGGCAGGCTGCTCATGCAGGATGGGTGTGGGAAGTAGTTGACGAATGTTACTTATTTTCTTGATCAGTTTATGAGAGCGAGATACAGCTTTAACCCTGAATTTTCCTATTACTTTTACTCACCTCACTTCCCTCCCATCATGAGCTTGCACAACGTTTTATTGAGCAACCTTTCAGTTTCAGTATCTCAGTCCAATAGGATACATACTCTGCTTCATGTTAAAAATCTGTAGAAGCTTTCAGTGTTGGCCTTTCTCCCGACCTCTGATCTGCTTGGTCCTGCTGGCGCTCACACTGGATGTATGCGATTCAAAAGAGCAGGAGCAAAGAGCCGCATTTACGGGAAGATGTTTCTCCCGAGTGCTCACTAGCACGCAGTTCTATTTTGGGTGTTGCACCTGGTTGTAATAGGACCCTGGGACCTTTCTTCGGAGTCAAAGTCAAGCCAAAATTTATATTTTATGTGCCTTGACAGTCAGGGCATTATCAGTGTCAAGTTAAAACTGTGTGTGACATTATCAGTAGTCTTGACCTCCTTTCCAGCTCTGGGTCTGCAGTTGTTTAGGGAGCAGGAGTGGTATTTATATATGCAATTGACTTCTCATTATCTGCGTGACCCATACAGAGGCTGATGGCTTCAGCAGAACTGCAGGTAGTACTCTGGAGACCTTTTCAAAAATCTGTCATCTTTTCATTGATTTTAATCAAATGAGAAAAGCACTTAGTAGACATGGAAATGAGACATGACATTTGTTTTTTGTTTCCATTACTGTCCATCCCTCATGTTTGAGGTATTTTACCATTTTGAATTTTAGTTTTCTTTCTCGTTATGGAGAACCTCCCCAGTTATGAAATTCTGACCCAGGGTTTTTTGCAGGTTTAAGACCTCTTTGGTACAGGGCTGGTGTAAGGACTGTGTTCTTGCCTGTTCCATTAAGTAATAATACAAAGTGCAATGACTCTTTTACCTATTCTGAAGTTGCTCACTTTTCTTTAGTTTCACAGTTGAAACTAAAAAGAAAAAAAGATCCCCACCACATGTGAAAGATATTTTAAGTACAACTTACAGATAATTTGCTTCAATATTCCAGTAAAACATGATATTAAGCAGTAATGTAATCTGTCAGTTTATTTCGGGGGACCCTCAGGAATTTTCTAGTTTAATCCCTGTTTTACTCCGAGGTCCGGTTAGCACAGTGTGACAGTCCGCAGTGGTGACAGCGAGTGTGTGAGCAGTGCGGCAGCTTCAGCCTCAGGGCTGGATGGCATCTGTAGGGTGGGGAAGGCAGGAGTGGCTGGATGAGGGTCCCTGTATCAGCATGAGGGATGTCAGTGGGGGCTGTCTGCTCCTTCCCACTTGTACAAAAACAGGCAGAGCGGTGAGTAATTTCACCCACTTTGTGCTGGTAGAGAGGAGCGCATATGAGGAGGATGATCAGACCCCATGTTCCCCAGTACAAACCAGCTATGCTTACTTAGCATGTTCATTACTTGCACCATCTCTAAGGTAAGCTTTGATCCGCCCCCCCAGTGGTTTTCTGCTGCTTGACAGGTGGTGTTTCTGCCCAGCACGTTTATTGTCCAAGTTAGAGCTGCACAGCCTGCAGCAGGCATTGGTACCTGCTCCCCACGGGAGATGCGTTCTGCTACTGTAGTAGACACAGCCTTCAGCTTCTGATCCAGGGGCTGAAGAGTCTTTCCGTTGACTTTGACAGCCTTTAGGTCAGGCTGTTGCACACTGCAGCCTTTTCAGTGTCCTTTGTGAGAGCTCTTTGGCCAGCTTTCCTTGCACTTCCACCAGAGCTGGTGCTTGGTGTGTGCAAAGGTTTTCATTTTTTTCTGTCAGCTGGGCTGGGCGTCCTCCCTGCTCATGGTTCTCCGTTCACATGTGAGAGCATCACTGCTGATGTGTGCCCTTCCCTGAGGGAATACGAACTTGTCTGACTGTCTTGTCTGTCTGTTAGTCTGTTTTGCTTGGCTTTGTCTTTGCTTATGTAGTCCTTCAACAACAGAAAAGGATGGAAGACGACACGTAAACAAGAGCTGCAATGGATAGACACACCGATGACACTTGACTTTGCTAGGAGCCACTGGGAGAGCACTGCTGAGTAACCCCAGCATCTTTCTTCCTAACAGTTAAAACCTGCCACAGGGCTTTTCTAGACTTTTAACTTATAACCTTTTTCTGGTGTTCTTACAAACACGTGATGCTCTTTAGATCCATCCTCAAACTCTGTATGAGGTGGAAACAGTGGCCAGCTGTGCTTCAAGACTGACTGTACTGCATATTTGTATAGTCTGTAGGCATGGAGATATAGACACTTAAGCACCTGCTAAAGTTTATTCACTTAATGTTAACAAAGCACACAGTGTGAGTGAGGGAGTAGGAGTTGGTTTGTCTTCACAGGTTGTGATACTTGGTCACTTTTAGGGACCTCAGTTTATCTCCAGAAGCAGCAGGGCTGGCTCAGGGAACCTCTGTTTTATACTTTGGAGCTGTGCCCCACACTCACTGATTCCTCGGCCACCTCTGGCACATGGAGCCACTACTGTAGGTAGTACATGGGCTTTCTGAACCTGTGTTTGAAGAGCATTTGGACCTATAACACCTTTTTTTTTTTTCTTTATACTCTTCTCTGCCTTCAAGAATAATGTAGATTTTTTAAATTAAAAAAAAAGTCATCTAAACCATGCTATCAAGGTCACGCATTTGAAGCAGCGGAGTGGTACATTTAGCGCCTAAAATTATAGGACCTGGTCTGGTCATCCTTTTTGGATAATGCTGCATAGTTGCTGGCTTTAGGGTGTTTCATCACCTCCCTGCAGGGCTCTGCTGTAGCTCTGGGAGTTAGTGCAGACACCCGTTGCTTTGGTAGGAGCTGCCTGGGTCTCTGGAGCAGATGCCGGAGGGAGGTCCACTTAGTCATGTGTCGTGTTGGGAACTGGGGGCTGCTAGGAGGGCAGGGGACTGCTTGGCTTCTTCTCCTGACCAGCTGCCTCATGGAAGTGCCCATGAGGATCCTGCCAGGAAAGGGAACGTGGCCATGTTTCTGATGCTGGTAGTCTGCACCTTCTGGTATTATGCATACAAGCCTTCACCATGGAGCATTCAGAAGTAGTGTCAATTTTTTAGCTTTCAAATAACTAATTCAATTCATAGTTATTAATGCTTTTTGGAGGAAAAGCTGGTTAGGGAGGTCACAGTAATCAATGAGAAATGGACCACACAGTCTTAGGAGCTCATGGAGCAATTCCAGCAGTCAATCTATTGGTATGGAGGAGAGAAGCACTTTCTTGAATTAAAAAAAAAAAAAAAAAATCATTCTTACAGCTGCCTCTCACCTCAGCCTGGAAATTGGTTTTCCCAGCTACTTGACCACCTGAGTTACCTCTGATCTCATCAGATTTGATGCATTATATCCGGTTGGTCTGCACAATATTAATTTTAGCTTTCTAATTATTGCATTTGCCTTTCAGGGCTGATGATGGACAGGCAGGAATGACTTCCAGAAATCCTGTAACGATTTCAGGCTCCACAGTAAATGCTTTGAATGCAAATTCCACTGCTATTAACCCATCCAACTTACATTTAATTTTCTCTCTATAGAAACATGCATGGTAACAGAGCATTGTTTCTTAGGGCAGTGATCTCAGATTCCAGCCCCAGACAGTAGAGCTGACTACAGAGGAGTTGCTGTGGGGTTGGGTTGGCCTAGAGTAGGTCACAGTCCTTGAGAAGAGATAGTTCTCTTTCATACAATGATGGGCACAGCTCCAGAGGTCCAAGATGTGGTTCAGAGGAGCTTTGAGAATGGGAATTAGACGGGGATAAGCTCATCACCCTGCACTTCTCCAAACTCTGAGTATGCTTGGGCTGAAGGTGTCGCAAACCTCTTTATCCTCTGCTTCTCCTCTGTCTTGAGATGCCGTGAGAAAGCAAGCCTTTTACTGAAGGGCATTGTTGAAGTGAATAAAGAGGAGTGGAGAAAGCATAAAAATCGAGGCCTTTGGAATTTGGGTTGAAAATTCTGTCAAATGATCACAGAGGATAGCAGTGCTCTGTATCTTATGCAGTCTGCTTTGCCAAGCAGCCCTGCAGGTAGTACTAATAGCCCTGTGCTAGTTCAGACATCCCACCTGCTCACAGCATGCCCCTTACTTTCAGCAGGCGTTTGGATATGCAAGAAGTGTGCAAAACCAGGCTCTGGGTACCTGTGCGACTTTCTCGGTGACCTTCCCCTTCCCCACAAACCCTCCAGCCCCAAACACCCCGATTGTCCTTGCTGCGCCCTGGGACGTGCGAGTCCCTGTGAAGCGCTGTGACTGGGGAGGGAGGCAGGCAGAGCCCAGAAGCTTCACAAGTGCTGTGGCTGGAACTGGGCTTTCCAGTCAGGGCCTCCTCTCACCTGAAGCTCTGCCTCATTGTGGGAATTAACAGAACAGCTCAGATCCTTGCTTGGTACAAGCTAGAGTGATTTTGTTGGGTCTACATGGCATTGTGCCTTCTGAGGACCTGCGCTGGTCTTTTTTAAGAAGCGAGTGACTGTTCCCTCCTGAGTCAAAGTCATTGAGGACTTTTCTAAAAACAGCCGCAGATTCCTCTTGGCATGCTTTTGGCCTTCCAAGTCTGATGCTCTCAAGTGTGTGCTTCTGTCTTTGGGGCTTTTTTTTTTTCCCCCTACAGGAATGCAGTATGACACTATGTACCGTTTCTGGTTGTAGCGGCATCCGTAACCTTCCCCTCTGATTCGCTGCTCCGAGCTTCTGTTCTGCTGTCACCCGTCTCTCTGCAGCGTTCTGTGTGCTGCAGTGCAGTTGCATTACTGTGTAGTGTCTCTTGTGTAAATGAAAGACCTTGTTGTGCAAGAAGCATGATGCTGGGGTGGGGAGGGCAAGAGTTGTTCATTTTCTTTTGTTGTCTGCACTCCACTTAATTTTTTTTTTTAATTCTGACCGATATAACATCTGCTAAAATGTCTTCCTTATCATTTGCTTGGTGATCACGCAGCCTTCCCACCATTCATTGAGAGCTGGACCAGATCTCACAGAGTCTGAAAAGAGCTATGTGGTAAGGCCACTGTTTAAATCAGATGTGTAGTCCTAGACTCTCTTCACTCAGACAGTAACACCTCAGTAGAGATAAAATGCCAGCACTATTTTTAGCTGCAAATTAGGTACATATTTATCTATTCGTATATATTGTTTTGTTTGCAACAGAAAAAGGGAATTTAGCCATTAGAAAAGCTGTCGTAGCCAATGAGAAATTGGCCTAATTGTGCTGCCAGTCCCTGGGTATATGTTAAATGAAGCAAAATGCATGAATGGAGCAGCCTGCCTTGCATTCTTGAACTGACTTCATAGCATTTGTAATGGTGCCACTGCATAACTAATTGCAACCTCTTATGCTGCTGCTTTTAAAAATATATGTATATGTATTTGTTACAAATCTTCAAACTAAATGCCAAATTCTTCTGTATCTTGCCTGTTTTTCCATGCTTACACCTGGATCCCTTCTGCACTCCACTACCTGGATATTTACTTGGATCTACAACTCTTTTTTTTTTTTTTTTTTTCCACTGGACTTATGTGCTGCATCTGGAATGTCCCATCTCTTCTTGTCTATATTTTCCCCTCCCTCTCCCCTGTTGACTGTCCTTTGGGTGTTCTTGGATGTCAATGCTGCCTACCACGCAGGAAGCTGTTTGCAATGAGATCATAAACATTGCAGAAAAGTCTGTCCATTACTGCAGTACTATTTCTCAGCCTCTTGACTCTCGCCACAAGGTGACCTCTAATGACCATAAACCATCTCTCATCATTTCTCAGCAACCTCAAGCACAGCAGCAAGGAGCCAGCCCTGACAGAAGTCAGACACCACGAGACATGTAAGTCCTTTTGGTTCCTATCTCTTCCAGGGGTCTTGTCTCTCACTGGTGGTGAAGATGGGGAGATGTGAAAGCTTCAGCGTTTCAGGAGTTAAATTAGAATTATGGGAATGTGCCAGCTTTTCTTTAAAGAACAAAAATAGCCACATATTATCATAATGAGTGATTTAAAACTGGGACCTCCGTGCCTGTATAGCACCTGACACAATGACTTTATGATCCAGGACTGGGTCTCCTCTGGGCATGCTGGCTATGGAGACTATCTCAGTGTTTTTATATGTTGAAGCAGGAGACAAATTAATATCCACTGGCTACACTTGGCTTGTATGGCGTGGGTCAATGTGTTCACCCCTGTCCTTACCTTCTCACAGTACAGTGAGCAGCCCCAACACCGATGCCACTTGATGCATTGTTGGCCAGTTTGGCAGATGAATTGGTGGTTGCATGATACCAAGGCTGAGATTTTCAAAGCTGCCTACTGGAACTGCCATTAAGCTTAGTGTGGCCTTTCACTGATGGTTTTGAGAATAGTAGCCTTCACTGTGTGCTGAGGACTGAAGTTCCTTGGTAGTTGGAGCCTTTGCTTTCCCCTGCCCCTTTATGCAGAACAGAAAGTCTCACATAGGCTCTGTTTTCACTCCCCAAACGCAGGGGATTCAAGCCTCCACAGATTTGCCCAGGGATTGTTTTCACTCTATAAGGTTGTGTTCTGGTAAATACAGAGTGCCTCTGGTGCAAGTGGTATCTTAGGGCAGGATGCGACTTTAGATGTTGTTTGCATTGTACCTCTTCAGCCGTGACTTACCCAGTAACCTTAGTGCAGTACAGTAGGCAGTCTTTTTCTAAAGTCCTTCACTCTGCCATTTGGTCATTCATGGCCCTGCCTATCTGCCTGGGCAAGGGAACAGACGTCTCAGCCCAGGAATGAGTATATCCAGGTTTTGGCCTGCATTCAATAGGGTGTCTGCACTTGTGTGTTCTCTAGGTGCTACGTGTTAGGAAGACTCCGATTGTTACAGAGTATGAAGACAACTACATGGCAGAAAGGAAACAGAAGCTCTCTGCCTCACCTAGATAATGCAGGCGTGATGGTTTTTACTGCCATGGCCTTGTGATAACGGCCAATTTAATGCAGTTGGCTTCTACCTCTCAAATGGAAAATACAAGTCCAGACTGCATTGAACAAAATATAATAGGAATTAGAGAGGGGAAGGGAGACATCTCCTTCTGAAGGCATGCCAGGGAAATCCGGTGGCTGACGTGCAGTATCTTTCTGGTTTTAGAGTTAGCTACCAAGCCCTCTACAGCTACACTCCTCAGAATGATGATGAGCTGGAACTGAGGACGGTGACATTGTCGATGTCATGGAGAAATGTGACGATGGATGGTTTGTGGGTGAGTGTGACACGTGCCTGTCAGCAGAGCTTTTTGAGCTGCAGATGAGCAATTTTGCACAGCGTTTGGAAGTTGCTTTTGTTTGTGGGGTCAAGATGGTGAAAAAAATAAACTCAACTTTTTCCACAATTTCTCATCTTTTCCCACCAAGAACATGAAAATTGGGTTGCAGGGTGGTGGAGCTTTGTTTTCCTTCCTAGGTCTCTAGTTTTTTCCATTCTTCTCTTCTCAATTTCCTTGTTCCACTCTACCTCCTGATCCTTCTTGCTCACACAGATGGTAGGGCAACAGAGGGAACCAAGGAAAACTGGATTTCTGTAGCTTTTCCAAAGCTGAAGGAGCCATGACAAGTTACAGAAAGCCACAAGTAGGGGTTGAAGGAAACACAGGGATGGGAGTTGCAGTCCCTGAAAATCCAGCCTCATCTGTAGCTGTATGTTTAGCAAAATATAGCCCTTTACCTTCAAAGAACACAAGTCTGGACAGTGTTCTCCATCTCAACATGGCAAATCTAGGCTTGTTATCTCTTCTTAAGGGAGATTAGCTCATTTACACTGATCGAAGTTTGGCTCCTAGCCTATAGGCCCAGGAGCTTTCACTAGCACCTCATTGTTGAAAGGGAAGACCAAAGATGATTAGTAGCAGGAGTTCTCATCTCACCTATACCAAAAGGCTCTTTGACCAGGACTCCTGTTTAGTTCTATAAAGGAATGCCTGCAGGCAGAAGAGGCTGCCACCTCTACCTCTTTAAACCCCTAAGCCTTCATAGCATGGCTCCATCTTACTCTGGCTTCCTTGTGTTTTATTTTGCAACAGGTACGTCCAGGAGAACAAGGCAATTTGGCACCTTCCCAGGCAACTACGTGAAGCTTCTGTACCTGTAAAATAACAGTGATCCCACCGCTACACTGATGGGGTTGTTTTCCAGATGGTGTTTTAAACAGCAAAGAAGCAGACAATTTATGAATGTAATAGACAAGAGACGAGATGTGTTAGGAGGATGTGGTTATGTGGTACAGTGTTGAGTTGAATGTGTAGCCCTGCTTCCACAGATTCAGGGTGTGATTTGTTTGCTGAAGAAGAGACAGTTTCTAGTTTACAGTGCTGCCTTTGTGTATTCCTCTCCCCTCCCCAGCAAGAGTTCTGGTGATAATCTTAATTTGTATGGAGAACTTATCTCTGAGAAGGCTTCAAGGAAGCACATGGTATAGGTTTTGTTTGTGTGTTGAGATATGATAGTTCTTTGGGGCAGTACGCAGCCTTGCTCCCTTTCACTGGCACGGGTCAGGGCAGCCAGGCTTTCTGCCCGGTTTCTGCCTCGCTGAAGACTCACTTTGCTCTGCCTTCCACTTCCATAGAAAACCCTTCCTTCATGTCGTGCACCTTAAGACCTGGCACAGGCAGAGGACAGCTGATGTGGTTAACTGCAGAGCTCTATGTGGAAAAGGAGTTTGGGACTGGTGGTTTATTCCGGAGAGGTCAGCCAAAACATAATGCAAACGTGCAAAAATCCCAAGCCCTTTAATAACATCTTACCTGTCTCTGCAGGGTTTTTTTCTTTTGTGCAGAGTGTGTGTGTGTGTGTGTAGTGTGCATTAAAAAAACCCTGAGTCATGTTTTTTAAAGAGAAATCAGCCTGGTTTTGACATTTATCTGCACAAAGAATAGAACCAATAAACAGAATATCTGTGAGAGCAAATCCTGATTGAGTCCTATGGCCATTCACTTTCTCTGCTGCTCCTGCCCTGTTGCTGGCCCTAAAGGATCATACGCTTTTTGAAGCATACTCTTTGGGATGAAGACTTTGCTTCCTTCCCGGCATTAAATCTTAGAGGCTGTGATAAATCTGAGCAACATATCACTGAGGGTGCCTTTTTTTTTTCTTTTTGGTTACAGTGTTGATGGTAGGTCTCAAATAAATACATGCATTTTTGGCTGCCGTCACACAAAAAAAGTCTAATCAATTTGGAAAGCTGTTCCCAGCAGTTATCAGTTACATGGATTTGCATTTCCTTGAGGAAAAAAAAAAACATGGCTTGCCTATCTGCTTGCCTGTAAATCCACTATGAATACTCTTTTGATAGACATTTTGTTATTAAGAAAAAGCATAAACAAAACCGGTTCTGTCAGACTCTGCTTCCTACAGTTACCATACAAATAGCAAAGGGTTAGATTGCTATTTTGTCATAAGACGTATTTCATAATATAAAATGCCTATTTTTATGCCGATGCTTTTATACAGATTTATTAAGAGTAACTACAACTAACTGTTAGCACGACTTGCAATGTTTTGATAAACTAGCCATGCTCCTGGGGTTTTAAATCAAGTAGGCTTGTCTTCCACCTAAGTCAGTGGAAGAGAAGACTCTGTCTCAGAAGTTTGACTGTAAATATGTATATTTAACTTTGTACAGACAATGTACTTACCTTGTATAGAAAAATAATTTAAACACTCTGAGTGAAGGGAGGAAAAAAAAAGGCAGTTGTGAAAGTTTGGGATTTTCTTCCGTTTTTATTTAAATGATGGAATTCCTTGTATGTTCGCATAAAGAGTTTTAGCACAAAATATCCATTATGAAAAAAGGGTTTCAGATATATGACACAAAGCACCACTGTTTCTCTCTTGCAGGAGATACCTTTAATCCTGCATCTTATTTATGGGTTTGTTTTTCTGCTTTGGGTTTGCCCTCCAGTTATTTGCAGCAATATTTAGGCCTGTTGCTATGATTGGATAACACCAAATTAATCTAGCCAGCAAAGTAACATGATGATACTGACTGTATATAACATACTCATTTATAGGTTTATTTTTTTTCTTGCTCTTGCCATTTTAAGTTACACACACACACACATACAAACCGCAACTTATTTTTGTGTTGATTTTTTGTTTCTTGTTGCAGTGGATTACTATTTGACAATTAATAAATGGAACTATTGAATTACTATTGTGTTCCTTGTACAAATTATTAAATAAGTCTATTCCCACTGTTTCTGTAGCAATGCACTTTTGTACTAGTGCCCCTCTGTGCCTGTCTTGGCTGGGTCCGTACTGAGCAGCAGGTGTCTGCCAGGGGCTTCCCAAGCGTCCTGCACCTGAGGAGCCTGTTGTGACTTGACCTGAGCTCACTGATTCTCCCTCCTAAGCTATAGGCAGGCTGTGACTTTTTCTTGAAGAAACCAACGTGTAAAAGCAGAAAGCAAGCTGGTTTACACTCAGATCTCACTGTACCATGGGATCAGAGTGCAGCTGTGGTGGCATGTGTGCAGACCTGGGAGCTCAGGAGCACACCCGAGTCCACTGGTTTACAAAGGGTCTTTGTGACACTCTCTCAGATGAGAAGACCACACAGGTTAAGTAGGATGAGAAACCCCAAATGCCAGTCTCTGTGGGAAGGGATGTCAGTTCATGTTGGGTTTACATGTGTGTTTTTAACTGTAACTCAGATCGAAAGCAGTAAGACACTGACTTCTGCAGTAGCTGCGCTCTGACCAGGCACGTATAGCTGCAGCACTAATTCAAGGGGTTTGTGCAAGGCCTGTGATGAGCACATCACATCTCCCAGCCCTGCAGCAGGAGAGCTAGACAGGCCTTTTGATTGTGCCTTGTGTGAAGGAACAGTCCCTGCAGGAGCAGAGCAAGGGAAGGCCCTTTCCATAAGAGCTGAGATACCTTGGCCGGGCTTGCTGGCACTCAGGAATGCACAAGTACCATGGAAGCGCATGCACCTCCACACTTCTGGCCCCTGCATGGGGCTGTGCTCACCCCAACACCTGGTATTTTGTGAGCATTTTTAACTTCTTTGAAACCTCCACCTCAGACTGAGCCAAAATTGGGCAACAGATTTAAACTCTGTGGCAATGTGACCGGATGGCCAGGCAGACAGATACATGTTGTAGCTGCATTCACAATGATTTTAGGAAGTCAAACTATAAACAAGCTGATTCTAAACCCAAACAAGACGACAAGCTCTTTTATGTGTCCTTAAAAAGCATGCAAGCAGAAGCCAGTTTTTCTGTTTCGCAAGTTACCTTATATATAAAGCAAAAGAGCAGCCTGACCACTGCTTTGCTGCAGTCACTAGCATCACTAGCCTTTGCTTTATAGTGCACGCCCAGGGAGGGGAGAAAGAGATTCATCTATAGCTATTGAAGCTCAGTATTTACTGATGTCACTCCCTATCCTAATGTACTTGGTAAGGAACAAGCTTGAGATGCTTCTGTGACTGCAGAAGCTGGGTGCGCAGAGAGGGGAAGAGGACCCAGCGGCATGTCAGCTCTCTGGAAATCCCTCACGCTTGGGGGGAAAGGAGCTCTTGGTGTCACTTTCTTCACTGCCAGGAAATGTGTGATGATGCAGTGGAAGAACTAGTTCTTTCTGATAGAGATGAGACTAGTAGACCAGATGCATCTACCTCAGAAGGAGATAACCTGTGAAATGACAAGTTGATGCAGGAAAAGGGTGGAAGCCAATAAGGAGGGCTGCAGAGGCAAGTCTGTGTCTTGCCATAGGATCATTCGTAGCTGCGCCGTGTAGGGCCAGCACTTGGGTGATGCGCCTCCTCCCCACTTCCTGACTGTTCCATGCTCCTCAGCTGTGGCTGAATCCCAGCTCCCAGAGCAGCCTTGTGCTCCAGCTTACTGATGTTCTGTGTTGCCTGAGCTGTGTATTAATGCATGAATGTTTTCTGGAAAAGAAAGTAAGTGAAATTTTGTCAAAAGACTTTCCTCAACACAGTTGTGTGTACTACCTGCACAACCCCCTACTTGCCCACGTGCCTGCACTGTTGAACAGTTGCTTTATTTACTAAATAAGAGTAATGCTTGTGCTCAGTTTGTAAATGCCAGCACTGTTGCTGAAACCAACCTTTCCCACCTGTCCATTGTCAGATCGGTGGGGGCTTAACACGGAACTGGAACAACTATTTTTCCTGAATCATGGCTAAGGAGGTTGGGAGAAACCCGTACAGAAGGATTCCTTCTTTTGTTGGTGGTACCACCCCTAAGGGGCTAAAATTAAACAAAACTGCCTAAAGCAGTGGTGAACCTAGGCTAAATTAGGGGAAAGGTAATACCCGTCCCAGGCTCCGCCCTCACTCCTCAGCTCCCAGCTGGGAAACAGCACACAAAGCCGCTTGTTTCCATCGCCTCCATTAGGTTTCAGAGTTAACATCGCACCGGGCTGGAGCCGGACGAGCCGTGTTTGCCGGGGCGATGCCGCACCGGGGCAGCCTCGCCTGCGGGCGCCCGCCGGTGGTTTGCTCGGCGGCCGTCCGCCCTTCTGGTCGCGGTCAGCTCCAGCTGCAGCGGAGGCGCAGCTCTGCCGGGAGCGGGTAAGACGGGGCGTGAGACGGTCGGGCTTTCCCAAGATCGAAATTCTCGTCCTCTGGCGGCGGCTCGGCCCCGCGAACCTCCCTCGGGGCGGTTTCACCTTAACGCGCGGCGGGCCACGGAAACATACGCGAGAAGGCAGCAGCCGCCCGGCGGTGTCCGGAGAGCTCTGCCCCCCAGGGCGGGACGGCCAGCCCGGCGGCGGGGCTGGCAGCCCGGGGAGGGGCTGGAGGCGGTGGCGGGGCGGGCCGGGGGTGGGCCGGGCCGGGCCGGTGCAGGCGGCGGGGCTGCCGGGCGTCCCGCGAGGTGCAGGCGCGCACATGGGGACGCACCGTATCGTGCTGTCGGGCCCCGGGCCCTGGGGCTTCCGTCTGGTGGGCGGCCGGGACTTCGAGCAGCCCCTCACCATCTCCCGGGTAGGGCGCGGCGGCGGCGCGGGCGGTGCGGGGGGCTGGGGCCGCCCGGGACGGGCGCGGCGCGGCGGCGGGTCCGGGTCCGGGTCCGGGTCCGGGGGAGGCTGGGGCTGGCAGGTGGTGCAAAGGCAGCGTTAGTGACACAGCCCTTCCCGCAGAGGTTTGGGGGTTTTTTTGTCCTCCTCCTTTTCTTTTTTCTTAATGGTTATGGAGGAATCCCTGGTGGCCCACCCAGCCCCTTAACCTGGCTGTGACCGGGGTCTTGGCTTCTTACCTACCCGCCCTCCTCAGTTTGTCCATAGCAAGCCCCTTACCACAGGCAGAGGGACTCCCCTCTGCTCCAGCCAGCCCATAATTTGGGGTTTGCAGCCCATCCTACGGGACACAGTCGCACTGAGGTGGTGTTGAACACTCCCTGCTTTTGCTTGCCATGTATAGTTAAAAGAAAAGCCTTTGTTTACGGAAGCCTTATTAACCTACGTTTAAGTGCCTCTGCCTGCTTCTGTTTTAAGTCCTTCTTATGCCCCTTAAAGAAAAATTAGTTAGGGAGTTACAATTAAAGTTTCACATCCAAACAGTTTAGTGGTGTAATTTAATTTGTCCTCCTCTGCTCTGGCGTTTGCCTGTAACACGTCAGGGTTTGGTTCAGACAACTTCGCTTCTCTGTCCACGGACCCATCTGCGCCCAAGTGTCCTCGCGCACAGGTACCCCCGTCCCACTGCCGCCTGCTCCTGCGAGGAGCTGGGCCCTGCCCCAGCTGCTCGCTGCAGGCCGGCAAAAAGCAAGGAAGGGCATGCGTGCCCCTCTCTTCCTGCGTGGGGGTGATAAACCCCAAACCCCCTGTCTCTCCTTGGCCTTGCGTGGGGTGTGCTGCTCGGCATCTTGTCGGGGCTGGCTGCTGGCCTCTCTCCAGGGCAGAAGGAATTGCTCCGGTTTCCAGCAATCTTTCTGCAAACCAGAGGCATCTGGTGAGCTGCTGGCAGCCCTGGGCTCTGGCCTCTGCCACCACCTTTGCGTGTCTCTGAAGTCCCCTGGGCCTCGGGTGAGGAAGGGCTGCTGGAGGTGGGACATACAAGAACTTGAACTTTTGTGAGCTGCCCTTAAAGAAGAACAGGATGGTGAAACTTGTGATTTTTCTAAATACCTCCTGCCGCAGGGTCCCGCTGCCAGAAGGCTGCCGGCTCTGGGACTGGCAGAGCTGACAAATGTTGTCAAACCCACAGAGGGGGGGAAGTTATTAATTTTCTGTGTAACCTCTTTCAATTACAGTAATAATGCTTCATTCTTCTAAAGCATTTTTTGGACATGAAAGCAGCTTTGGGGTAGAGGAAGTGATATTTACTTCATTGTTATGGTAATTGTTGCCATTTCCTTCCAGCAAAAGGCTCTCAGACAGAAGCATGTCTGAAGTCCTACCTCGACACTCTTACCTCTCCTCCTTGATCGCCTTTGTCAGTGCTTATGGGCACATACCAAGGGACATAGATCAGCAAAGCAGCAAAAATAACCTTCTCATGAGAAATTGTGACCCTGGAGACTAAAATATAATAAAATAGTCTTTCTGATGGTGGTGACGTAAATGTTGCCAATTGGCAGCTCTTATCACACTTTTCTCTTGTGGCCTCTCTGACATTTTTAGTTTCCCCTCCAAGACTTCAAGCCATTAATCTTTCCTGTGGTTCACTCCTAAGGTTCCTGGGTTTGTCCCCTTGGTTCAGGAACAAAGCTCTCAGTGAGTTCCTCCTTACCACATAAAAAAAAGATATGGTCCAGTTTTGGCCTGTTTTAAAGAGTTTGATCCTCCTTGTGTGATGACTTTATGGGGCTATAACTTCATTTTTCTTATTACCTTTGATACCTGTGCTCTGATGAGAGCTTTTTGGGCATGGAGCCCTCCTCCCCTCACAGGATGGGGCAAGCTGTAGCTGTAGGACTGGCATCTGCCAAGAGTTGTGAGGGCCTTGGTCCCACCAAGGTGTGAGATGAGGAGGCTACCTGAGGGGAATGAGAGGGTGGGGAGGCTGTAGCCTGTGATGAGAGCATCACCCTGGGATCAGGGGAGGATGTGGCTGTCCTTCCCCAGCACTGTTACGTGTTTGCTTTGTGCTGTAGCATGTAGGTTGTAGGTCCGCAGCACAGATGTGCTCATGGAGGATGCTGTTAGCAGCGGTGTGCAGGGCTGGGCTGCCCACTCCGGGCCAGGCATGCATCCTTGATTGTACTGGGGAGCAGCATTGTCCTGCCACTGGCAGCCTGGCAATTTGAGTGTGCTACATGGCGGACAAGTCCTCTCCCGTGAGGCCAGTGGAGCCTGGCTCTGCCTCATCCAGGGCTGCCTGTCCCATTGATCCACCGATGAGGTCACCTTGCTGCTCCAGGTGCGTGCTGGCATGGTGAGACACCAGGAGAGAGGCATCCATCCAGTCATGGGCCTAAACTGCATGTTTTGCAGCCCTCTTTGAACCGAGGTGCCTAAATTCAGCCTGCGTTGCCTGCCAGGAGCTCAGATTTGGCTTCTGGTGGCATCGTACTCATGGTGAGCTTTTGAGCTTGTCTTGGTATTTATGGCCCTCATCACCATTGTATCTCAGCTTCTTACTAGTGGCTTTGGCTTCTCAAGCTCCCCTCTGACGCAGGGAGGGTTTATCACGGTCATGCTGGTGGGAGGCAGCACCATTTGAGTTGGCGGGACAGCTCCTTCCCCAGGGGGAATCATCGGAGTTTGATGCTGCAGTCGTGGGTCCAAGAAGGATGAGGAGTCCTGGTGCTGTGAGCAAGGGAGCCAGCAGAGCAGCCTGGCCAAGAGCTTCTGGCTGGCAGTGGCTGCTTGGCACCAATGGCCAGTTGTGCCTAAGGAGAGCAGCAGAGGGAAGATTATGGTATTTCCACAGCTGCTCTTATCTTCTCTTTTGTCACTGCCTTAACCCCCTCCTTTCCACTTGAACGGTATGTTCAAAACTGCATCAGGCTCAAACATATCATGAGCATCTTCTCAAGCAGACGCTTCTGGTTTCTTGGTTGTGTTGGACCAGTCTTCCTGGTGAGAGCCGAGTGGGGATTTCACAAGTGCTGTGCGTGAGACTTTCTTGTGAAGTCTTCACAGATGTTTCTGGTTTACTTTTCTCTTCAGAACTGTAGGGTTATGATGTACACTTTATTACAGTCTTTGTTCAAAAAAAGACTTGTGTTGATCGTGTAATGAACCCTAGACCAACGCCTACTGGATTGCCTTACAGGAGTAGGAAAGACCCTTGTCTTTGACTCACTGCATGGTATCATCCAAAGAGTGACAATGGGGTGGAATTTGAGAAAATCTTTCTGGGCTGTGGATGGACACACTGCAGGATAATGGTGTCCATAGAGCTGCCCTATGTATGGGGTATTCCCAGTTAAATCCCAGTGAGACTGGTAGAGGAAGCAAGCAATGTGTTACATGAGGAGGGATGCCCATGAGATAGAGCTGGCTGAAAACCAGCACAGTTGGTAGACCTCATCTCCTTCTGTCCCTCAGGTAAAGTGAGCTGTTGCCTGTTTGGTTGCATTTGATTTTGATTAAACATTGGGGATTTCTGTTTCCAGTTGAATATATACATGGAACTATCTGATAAACCTTGTTCTTGAGATGATTTTTTTGTGGTAGCGATTCATTGATCTTTAATGTCTGACCGAAAATACAGGCAGAGGGGAGTTCTGCTCTATGTTTTGTCATGTCAAAAACCTCCCAGCCCCATTAAGGAGGGGTGTCTGTCAGAGTCTGTGAAACTGAATGTTTTGTTACGAAACTGAGCATTTTCTCAATGAAAAAGCGATTTCAAGACAGCCCCGTTCTGCAAATATGTTAAAAAGATGAAGTCTCAACATTATGCTCGTTGCTGATTTCATCTATAGTAACATGAATTCATTCCTGTTTAGTCTGATGTTTTATCTATTCATGGTATTTTAAGAGCTCAGCGTTTATAGCAAGTATAGAATTGAAAGATAATTGGATATTTCCTGGGTGTTTGGGGTTTTTTTAAGTGTGTCGCTCTGAACCAGTTCTATAAACTTAAAACTTGATTTAGTGATAAAACTGGACTTGATGGCCTGAAATCAAGCACAAGACTGAATCCTATGGTGTGGAAAGACTTCGAGTTTGCCTTTGGTACTGGCTGACGTCCTTACCCCTGCTCTCAGCCAGTTGCCCGTTAGGAAGCAGCTGAGCAAAGGCATCCTGGAGTCACTGGTGAGAGAAAGCCCCAGGGGTATGGGATGCCCTGCTGCCAGGCGTCTCTTGTGTGGTCTGAGGGGCTCAGCGGAGCAACCATGGCAGCGGATGGTGGAGACCGTCCTCCCTCTGGAGTGTGCCAGGGCTGAGGTGTATGCCACGAGTATCTGCCTCGGGAGCTGGGCTGCAGCTTTGTCCTTGGGCGGAAAGAGAGGAAAATAACCTGCGGCCACGGTCTGAGACATGGGAGAGCTGGGGCTGGATGGGCAGGCCTCTGTGCCCAGAGGGCAGCTGGAACGCCTCCCCTTCTGCCAAGGGAAACGTGAGGTTCGGCGGGTGTGATAGGATTTAGGGTTGGGCTGGCTTTCCTCCTCAGCCCAGGGAGCCTTGGCAGGTCCCCGCTGCGCACACCTATGGCTGTGATCCCTCTGCTGCCCAGCCCAGCTTCCGTGCCCAGGACTGCAAATGCCGGTGTTGTGCTTGGCGCTTGCTCTGAGGCGGGCTGGGCAGAGGGAGCCCGCTGAGGGAAGCTGCTGGCGTTTATGGGAAGGTGAATGTGGCTTTACATTTCCTACACTGATGTTTTCCCTTCTGCTGCCGGGCTGGCCAGGGACTGTGGCAGCACCAGCGCTGCCATGCTGTGCCGCGCTGCCTAGGGTGCCTGGCAGAGCTGCTCCATAACTAGGTGGCCGATCGGCACTTGTGGGACACCGGTCGTTGGGGTCACCTGCTGAGAGCGTCTGGCCCTCCAGAAGTAGCTGGGTTGATGTTTAGAGGACAGCATGATGCCTGGTGCCTTCGCTGCCGGAGGGAATCCTGTCCAGTCCATCTGAGCACTTCCTTAATTGTAGCAAGCAGAAAGCGGCTGAGTTTTCTTGCAGTAAAGACGAAGCGCTTTGGGGCATGGGACTGGCTTGATCTTTTCCAGGCCTGTTTCCTGAGTCTGGGGGGCAATTTTATCTTTAGAAAAACATTCAAAAGAATTAGGATACTAATCAAACACCTACCAGAGTTACGTGCAGGAGCAGTACTCTTGCCTCTCCTAGGAGCCAGAGTTGTGCGTTCTGTCGTTCACCTTTTCAGACCAATTTGCCATGAGTTATGTGGAGCTTGGTGTCACCAAACTTTGGAGTACCCTTTTCTCTGTACCTTTTCTTGGAGTCCAGCATCATTTCCTTTGACAACATCTGATCCCCCCTTCTACTTGATGAGTTCTCCAAAGAACCTAAAGAGAGAACTCCACGTTGAGAGGAAATGTCCAGTCCTAATCTTGTGTGAGAGCTTTAAGCCCCAGAACTTAAGTTGACAAAAGTAAATATTGGACTTCTTGAGAAAAAGAGAGTCCTTTTGTTCCCTGATCTGCTTGTTCCTAGATGTCAGGTTATGTAGGGTTGCAAACTTCTTGGTACCTTTCACCCTCAAAAATAACTTTGTCCATCAAGAGATGTATTTGTCTTGTGAAATGCTTTGGGTTTGCAGGGTGCAACATCAAAATAACAGCAGCAAATGGATTTTTTTTTTTTCAGTATAAACAGGGAAATTAAGGAGGCCTTAACTGCATAAACAATTGATGTTCTAGACAGTGACACAGTATCTTAGATGTTTGCTGATTACTGGACATGTTTTATTTAGAGGATGAAATAAACCATCAGGAAAGGTTCAGCTGCTGAGCAGCTCTATGTAATGTTTTTGAGGCCTTGTAAGAAATCTTTATAATCTTTTTAACGTGGGGCATGTTGCAAAACAAGCTGTGCGGCTGGGTGACTCGTTGACCACCACTTGCGCATCCATCTGAGCAAATCATCTGACCTATATCTTTTTGCACGGCCTTCCAGAGCTCAGCCCTCTCTGTGCTAATGCCTTCCCTTTTCTATGTTAATAATGCTCATCTGGCTGTCAGAAACAGGCAGGACGTGAAGACAGGCAGGTGAGGGCAAGCTGGGCTGCCAGAGGGGCTTGTGCAGTGGGAGCCCAGACCCTGCTGGTGTAGGCTGATGCTCAGGGGTTTCACCAGCCAGAGCCGTGTCCCCCGTCCCCTTCTCCTCTCCTGGTGATGGTGTGGTCTGGGCCAGCACAGAGCAGCCAGTGAGCTTTGAGCTGTGGCAGTGTCAGACCGTAATGGTGCAGAGAACAGGAGCAGCTTGGGAGGAAAATCACCCAGACTCGGTTGTGAGGAACCAGCCTGTTATTCCCCCTCCCCTAAAGAGAAGGGGTGGGGAATGTGCGTGCCTGAATTTTCTCATAGCCTCTGATCTCTGCTGACCCAGCTGCATGCTTTTGCTGGGAGAAACTGTGGCTGCTTAGCATAATACTCCAGTGTTGAGGACATTACTCATAGTAAAAGAGCAGTGTGTGTGGGTGGGGAGGATTAAACTGAACGTCAGAGATGTCTAGTTGTCGCTGGTGGCCTTAGAAGTATGTTGCTGCATGTCTGTTCAGTCCAGCAAAGATGCAGCTGGGTTTTCCTCTCAAGCTCAGATAGGTGCTGTTTATCCAGATCTTTTTCTTGGCTGATGTTAGTTTTCTCATTTCTTATCTCTCCATCGCTTCTTGGGATGTGTGTCTAGGTGTGGAGTGATGGGTGGTGCCGGAGGCTGTAGGGTCTGTGAGAAACTGTGAAGGGCTGATGGAGGAGTGAGTAGTGTGCCTGGATGGATGTGGGGGGAGAAGGCCAGAAAGAATTGAATTAATTTTAGACCCACCCATCTATCTTGACTCACACGGAGCTGCGCTATGCTACTTTTCTTAGAACTGCTTCCCACCCTTCCTCCCTCATTTGCTGTGAGCAGCAGCTTCCCTTAATGTACCCACTGCTGCCTCTTGGATCGTCGCCTGCAGAAGGAAAAAAGGCACTGTGCATCCCTGCCCAGGGACTGCAAAGCTTGTTAGATAGCATGTATGGAGGTAAGTGCATCAAATGTAAAACGTGGTTGTGTTTGGCTAGCTCTAGGACAGACAGCAGTTTTATAAAGAGGGCCTGGGAGCTGGGTAAGCAGCTAAATATGTCTCATTCCTTCCACTAAGTTGAAGTGTTTTATTTTCTGTTGTAAACGCACCCACCCAAAGACTAGCTGAAGACTTAACATGTCATAGCAGAGTCCTTCGTTTGCTGCCTGACTGCCAGCGCAAGGGGCTGACTGCAGGCAACCGCCTGGGAGACAACTCTGAACGTTGCAAAGTCCCGGTGGTGTTGACAAGGTGGAGCCCAAAGTATATGTGCAGGGAAGGTGAGGAGGACAGATAGTTTTCCTACCCTCTTCATGATTGCAGAGTTTTGTTTTATATATATATGTATATATATATAAAAAAATAAAACTCGGCACTCACACGTGCATATGTACACAAAACTTCACTGTATGATATAAGAAAGTAATGTATGTTTTTCTTCTATCCATACCAACCCTGAATCTGTGTGACCTCAAAAAGAGGGGTCCAAGCCTATAACTGGTCTAAGCCGTTATCTAGTACACTGAGCTTTGCATGAGTAAAGAGTGAATGCTCAAGCCCACGGATTACGGGGATTATTTGTTTCTTCAATATGCTGGGAAATGTGTCTGAGCTGGTATCAGGGACCTAGTTTAATGTGTCTGGTTATAAGCACGTAGGTTATTTCTGCAGTAGCCCAGATTTCTTACTCAGAGATGCCAGCCGAAGAGAGCATCACCATAGGCACGCTCTGGTGAGCTCTGGGACCTATTTTGGATACAGTATGAAGCAGTGCTGCTCAGCCTCTCTCAGCACTGTTTGTTCAACAGTGAAAGGACCTAGGGTCAAAGTGTTACACATTCGCCTGGGAGCAATCATAGAATCATAGAATGGTTAGGGCTGGAAGGGACCTTCAAAGGTCATCTAGTCCAACCCCCCTGCAACAAACAGGGATATCTCCAACTAGATCAGGTTGCTCAGGGCCTCGTCCAACCTGGCCTTGAATGTCTCCAGGGATGGAGCATCCACCACCTCTCTGGGCAACCTGTTCCAGTGTTCTACAACTCTCATGGTAAAAAATTTTTTCCTAATATCCAACCTGAATCTACCTCCCTCTATTTTAAAACCATTACCCCTTGTCCTATCACAACAGGCCCTCCTGAACAGCCTCTCCCCATCTTTCTTGTAGGCCCCCTTGAGGTACTGGAAGACCGCTATCAGGTCACCCCGGAGCCTCCTCTTCTCCAGGCTGAACAGCCCCAACTCTTTCAGCCTGTCCTCATAGGAAAGGTGCTCCAGCCCTCTTATCATCTTCGTGGCCCTCCTCTGGACCCTCTCCAGCTGGTCCATGTCCTTCTTGTGTTGGGGGCTCCAGAACTGGACGCAATACTCCAAGTGAGGTCTCACGAGGGCAGAGTAGAGGGGGAGAATCACCTCTCTCGACCTGCTGGCCACGCTCCTCTTGATGCAGCCCAAGATGTGGTTGGCTTTCTGGGCCGCAAGAGCACATTGCCAGCTCATATTGAGCTTCTCATCCACCAGTACTCCCAAGTCCTTCTCCTCAGCTCTCCAATCACCACAAGGTAGGATGTGGCTCCTTTCCAAAGGAGCCCTCAGGCACGATGTTACCAGGTGTGCAGAGCTTTATTCACTCCATGATAACGTCCCTGGAGCTGATGGACTCCTGGAGCCCTATGATGCTGCCCATGTCCCCTCTGCCAGGGGCTGCTTGACCCTGATGGGGGAAGCCCAAGCCAGTCAGGGAGCTCTTTTGAAGGAGACAAGAGGCTATGCCTTTGCACGAGACGTAACTTGTGCAAGGTTGTGTTGGCAGGTTTTGTTCCCCGCAGTGTCTTTCAGCCTTCTTTGCCTTCCCATGCAGAAATGCAGCTGTATCTGCTCGTATTAGGTCACCCACCTGTGCAAGGTGTGCAAGGCACACTGCCTGCCATCCCCACGACTCCTGCTGGTGTCTACTCCACACTCGGTCAGGAGGGGAGGGAAAGGAGAGAGGCTGGTGTTAAATCATCTAGAGGGAGAGCAGAAGCAAAGCAGTTTCAGACGGTGCAACGTTTAATGGATGCCTGTGAGCCCGAAAGCTTTTGTTAATTTTTGGAGTCCTTCTGGTTGGGCTGTGTAAGCTGGCTGGTTGCTGACAGTGCCCGGAGTGCCTCTGCCTGTCCCCCCAGCCACACGCCTGCCCGTGCTGCTCCCTGTGGGCCAGGGAGGGATGTGACAAAAATAAAAGCAGGAAAAGGTCTTCCCAGTGGCAGCTCTCTGCTCCTCACTTAATAACAGAAACACTTTTTGCTTTCCTGACTATAACTGCTAGGTGAGCAAATGTCAAAAGCAGTGTTGACAGCGCTGAGATAAGCCCAGACCTTCCTGCGAGGGGGGAAGGGAACGTTATTAGTAGCTATTAATCATCCTAAAAGGATGGGGGATGGGTTCCCTGCCCTTGTGCAAACATGTTTGCTGTGAGCAATCCTGGCAGGGAGTACAAGCTGGGTGTTGCAGGGGAGCAGTTGGTGGAAGATTGCATTTCAAGGCAAGTTATTTCCAGAACTGAAGAAACTGGATTTTAAAACGTTTCCTTTTGGCAAATTCACTTATCTTTTTTATTACTGTGCATCCTTGTAGCTTCCCCTTAGGGGAGAGGTTTGTATGGTACCTGAGTGGATGTAATCGCCCTTGTGCTACCAGTGGCTCTTATCTGATGGAGAAGAGCACTCATGTTTCACATTCCTCTGAAGTGGACACAGAAGGGGAAGGGACACCGCAAGCGCTGGCAAAGCGCGCTGAGATGTTACTGCGGATGCCACTCGTTCATCGCAGTGGCTCTTGGGGTTTATTCTGGAGGATTCAGTATTTCAGTGTCCCTGGCTGCTCCAGCTTAGCTGCTCCTTGTGCTGCAAGATCATTTCTAGCAGCCTGCCACATGTTGGGTAGATTATCAGTCATTTAAAGACTGCAGGCTGTATGGCTGAGCCTCTGGCAGTGTTCCAGTGGCCATATTAATCCACAGTTATTCTTGACCCCTTGGCAGTCTAGTCTGATCGAAAATGAATCATGGTAATAGTGTGCTGAGCTCGGTGCTCCTCACAGGGGTGAGTAATATGCCCCTCTCCCTCCTTTGGTAGCAGAGGAAATAAAGGCACCAAGAAACCGAGTGACTTGGTTAAGGCCCAGCGACCAGGTGAGGACCCATGATGTGTCTCCCGCAGGCTCCCTCCAGGGTATCGATGTCTTTAGGGATCTGCCTCATGGCTTCTGAAATAACAGCTCCCAATCTGGTAGGACTGTGGACGACTTTCAGCACTCAAGATTTCTTCATGGCTGCAGGCTGTGCCTGTCACAAGGTTTACATGAAGGTACTCTCAAGGCATTGGATCCAGTGGAGCAGCAACAGGCTGTACTCAGTGGTCTTAGTAGGCCACCGGTCAGCTGCGGGCTGCAGCTTGGGAGGCAATGATCTTCACATTTAAAGCAGATTTTCTATATCCATCTGGTGGCTTGTCTGGTCTTTTCATTAGCGTTTCCTCTGTCAGCTTGTAGTCTGCTTGCAGCATGAAAAGTGATGAGTGGGTAGATAGGCACTATTCGGTTGGTCTTTGGCCAGCCTCGGACATCTGTGATATACATTTGCATCCTTCCCTTTTTCACTTAGTAGAGAGGTGAAAAAAGAAAACCAGTGATTGCACCTGATGTGTGACACCTCTAGGAGGTGAACGTTTCCCTTGGGGAATGATTTTGCCATCTAATTCCACATTAGGAGGACTCTCTAAATCTTGTGAACAATGTTTATTTATGTCTGACAGCTCTGCTGAGTTTGCTCAGCTGCTTTCCAGCATGCTGGAACCTAGCATGAATGCGTAGAATGAATACCAGTTGCAATGGACTCATAAACAAGGTATGCCTCAGCTGCAAGGCATGTTTTAATCTGTAATCTCTGTCTGGGAGCAGTCCACCCTGCTCATTTCCTCTGCCTATTAAATAATTGATGAAAGCCCACAGTAATCATTATGCTTATTCCACAAAGTCATTAAAACTGCACAAAATCTTATGTAGTCTTTGCAAAGCCACAAAGAAATGTGACATTCTTCACCATCCACTCAGGCAATAATTTTGACCCAAAGAGGTCTTGGTTGTCAAGAGGACATCTCTTTAGCAGAAGCAGGGAGAAATGAATGAGCCATCTAGTAGATTTGCTTGAAAATGCCAAGTTTTAGTTGGGACCTTCTTTCTCATGAAGAGTATCATACCAATGGTGTTGCTGCGTAGTGTCTTCTCTCTGGGATCTCACAGAGATTACCCTGAGCTCCTTCCTATCAGTCATTTCTCAGGCAGAGCACAGCACTTTAGCAATGCAGCGATACATCTGCGAAGCAAAGCAGCATATGTGGAGAGGAAAGGGAGATGTAATATGGCAGAATATATCAAGGTGAACTGTAGTTAGGCTGGGGATGATGCTTCTACTTTTTCAGGAAGTCTTGTCAGAATGTGGTTTAAAGATGAAGTTTCTGATGCCTTTTTCCCAATCTGCTTGTTAGATCAAGCACTGCTTTGGGTTTGATCTCACTGAAGTCAATGAGTGTCTGTTGTAGCTGTTCCTGGGTAAAACCAGTTTGTTACAAGTAATTCAAAAATCTTGAGCCTGAACCTTTCTTCCAAGGCAGGAAGCAAATTGCGTTGTGATGCAGATGAAGGTGTTTGTGATTGGCAGACTGTGTTGCAATGACTTTGATAACTCTTTGCTGTCACCTCTGTTCTTAGAGGCTCAGACTTCTTGGCTGTCCTCAGCACCTTCTGTTTTGGAGAGCACTTCTCTGTCCAGCAAAGACCAGAGTTGCTTTCTGCATGTTCTCACTCTCTAGCATGAAGCCAATTGCCTTGAGTGAAAATACAATTTTTGTGGCTTACCTGTTCTCTCCTCCCCAAATTTCTATGTGTGGGTGCCAAAACAGAATCCTGTCTAATACTGAGGAGTATTGAAGAGATCCAGACCGAGATAGATTCCTGTTGAGAATTTACTTCCGTTAGTTTTCACCTCGTTGCTTCCAGGTACCAGTGAGAGAAGCCCTGAGTGCTCCAACTGTTTTTCAGATGTCGCTACGGAAGGCTTCTCTTTGGAAAGTGCATTCACTGATTTTGTTTTCTTTTAGGTGACTCCAGGTAGCAAAGCTGCAATAGCCAACTTGTGTATAGGAGACCAGATCATAGCCATTGATGGAGTGAACACAGATAACATGACGCACCTTGAGGCGCAGAACAAAATCAAGGGTTGCACAGATGAACTGACTCTGACAGTCAGCAGGTACGTCGCTGAGCAAGACTGGGGATGGGGAGAAGGAGGGATGTGGGGTGGGCAGCAGCTATGTCTTGGTTTGACAGCAGACCTCTCTGGCTGGTTTGTTTAATTTGACCTCTTAGTGCTTTGTCTGGCCAGGCACTGGAAAGCAAGAGGGAACTGTGTTTCAGCCTTTAATCCTAATGCTGCTTGCATTTGTTGCACTTTGGCCTTATGAAAACAATTTTCCCAGTGAGAAATTGGCTGATCATTTGTGGCAAAGTCTGTCAGCTTTTTCTGTGGCTCCTGACAGCAAGAAATCAAAGACAGGTCTCATGAAAACTTCACTCGTAGCAGAGGAGGTACAACCAAAGATAACCTTTCTTCCTCTTGCACTAATTTAGCAGTTAAAATATATGGTTGTGTGTTGTCCAAGCTATTAATTGCCTAGTTTCTGCCATGCACGGACTCAGAAAGGTTGCACGTTTTGGAGCCTCTTGATTAAACAGCGCTGACGGTACTAAACAGTGATGACCCAGGGTGCATCAAGGTGCCTGTCAGGTGTCAGTCTCTCCGAGTCCTGAAAATGAAAGGAAGGTGACAGCTGAGTCGTGATCTCTGTCACCAGTGTATAGTGTATGGACTGGCTTCAGCCTTCCCGCTGTCTTGAGCTGCAGAGTGATGGGCAGCTTCATTCCTTTCCCCAGCCACACTTTGTTTTGAGCCATCTTGGTACAGAGAAGAAATGGAGACTGGAAAGGCAGAGATCTGCTTTGCATTGACCCATTGCTTCTTAGAAGAACTGGAGCCTGTTTGTTTTGTTTGTTGGGTTTTGTTTGGTTGGGTTTTTTTTTCCCCCAAGGGTGCTGAGGATTTATCCTTCCTCTTAGTTTGAATTGTAGTCGTAGGTGCCAGCACCTCTTGAAGTCAGATGGTAGATGCAGTATGGCATTTCTAGTTGCTGTGGAGTGAGTCTTTCCTGTGGCTGTGCCTTCTACTGGAGCGATTGTCCATCAGCTTCATGGCAGATGCAGGGGAAGTGCTTTCAGGAGGAGTGCAAAAGCATGCCTTAAATGACACAGTAGTTCAGTTGTTCGGGGATTTTCTGCGATAAACGAAGGCTTTTACCATAGCTTGGACAATGCCAGGAGTTCAGCAGGCATTTCCCAGTTCAGGAAGAGGCGATGAGTCTTAGCCAAAAAAAGCCTGACAATTAATTGAGGGAATTCACAGAGGGAAGAACAGAGCATGGTGCAGGTGGTGTGAATGGGTGGTGAGTATTGCAGCAGCCTGTTAGCCCCAGAGTTTCTCATACTGGCCTCTAACTCGGCAGCCTGTAATCTTCCTGCAAAGGGCTGCTCCTTTTCCTCTTCAAAATATCTGGCTGCTTGACTTAGCAAACCAGTGCCATGTGGTTCTGGCTGTGAGAGAGGAGGGTTCTTTCAGCCTGCAGGCAAGCTCTCTCTTACAGATCATTGAGTCTGTAAAATGTGTTTGCTAATGTTAATTACAAAGTCGTTAACTTTATAGCTACCCCATGCCTGTTCCATTGGCCTTGGGTGTAGAAGCTGCCCAGGGCGAGGTTTCTAGCTGGCTGTGCAGCTGTGTAAAACCATGCAGGGGCTTTGAGTTAGCACAGCCCAATTCTTTTTCAAGACCCTCTTTCAATGAGTGTGTGCTGGATGCTTCTGCAGCTGTACTGATCGATGAGAACTGCTGACAAGATGGCCAAGGAGAGTGTCAGGACCGCAAAGATGTGAAAACAGTGATCTGAATACTTATCCACTTTAGGGTTTGATATTGCTACCCATTGCTCTATGTAAAATCAGTTTTAGATGTTTCAAGGGGACTTCTAAGTCTTTGGTCCTCTTCCTTCTTTGGGAGTAAAGTTCTGCTAAGGGAAGCATTGTTTACTTGTTTGGAGACTTGATAGCTGCTAGGGATGTGTTTGTATTGGAAAATATGATACTGCAGGAGGCTTTCTCAAACGAGAAAGCTGCTCTTTAATACCAAAAGACAGTAGTGTGCATCATGTGGTCTTTCCTGGTTGTAGTCTGTAGAGAATATTTTATGCTAAGCATCCAGCTGTCTCCTTCTGGGCCACTGTAACTATGTTGTCCCAAATGTGGCTGGACTTGGTGGTCAGAAATGCTGTGTAGTCTTTGTTGCTGGGGCCGAAGCCCTTCTTTACTTTGCAGTCTAAGGCCAAGACCTTAAAATGGAAGATCTTGACAGGAGGCCTAGAGGGGTGATAGAGAAGGCATTTTAAAACAGTTGAAGCCTATGCTTCATCGTCCTGCTCAACTTAGGGTAGAGGAAACGGATAAGGAAAGCAGACTATCCATCAGTGGTCAGCCCTCCTCTGAAGAAACGAGCATTGCTATGGAGGTGGAGAAGGTGGAAGGCACTTGAGAAAATGAGTGCCACCTGGCCAAGTGGTATGGCTTGGGCTTCCTCAACCTTGGTGGGCCAAACTCTGTCAGTAAGGCTTGACCATGTAGTTAGTGAGAAAGGCTGGCAATACAATTAGGTCAGAGCCGGAAGTTTTTTCTCTGTCAAAGTAGCTCTGTAAGTAGTTGGCTGAATATGAAAACGAAAGTTTGCACTTCAACACCACCAACTCATGAGTCTGGTCCCTGTGCTCTGCAGTTGTAGCTCGTTAGCTGAATCGGTTGTACCAAGGAGCTGTGCTGGGAAGGACAGCTGGTCTGATATGGCAGCAGCTCCGTGGGCTGGAGTGTCACACAGCTTGTGCTGAGGATGTGCCCAGCTGTGCCAGGTTTTCTGGAGTGAGAAGTCTTCCAGTCCTTTTTTCTACTCACCATCATAGAGATGTCTCGTGAAAGCATAAATTTTGATTAATTTTAGATGATTACCTGTGCAAAATGGTCTCTGACCTGCATTCGGGGTGGCAGCAAGGTTGTGCCAGGAGGGATTTTAGACATGGGTCCAAGGTCGCATTGAGTATTTCAGTTCCACCAAAGGGTCAACACTGTCGTGACAGTGGAGACCTTATTTGTGACTTCTGTGAATGCCGAAAGTGCACGTGAGTTCAAGAGGAGACTGGGTGAAGTAATGGAAGACAAATCTGTAAAGGATATTATGTACCATGGCAGTATCTCTGCTGCAGAAAGCCCTTAAGCTGCAAGTAGCCAGAGGCTGGGAGAGTGTTTTAGGGAAGTATTGCGCTATGCTTGTCTTCTTCTTGTGCTCTTCTGTGGACCAAAACAAACTCTTTATGTGTGAGTTCTGCACACAGGCAACCCTCTTCTCTTTTAATGGTAGCCAAGCGGTTAAGATGTCTTCATGTTTGGCTGTACTAATGATTATTTAAGAGAAGTGTAAATGTAGAGAATTGAAAGGACTTAAACACTTCTGGTAAAGGAAATGCTGTTTGGACTGTGTGCTTGATTGTGAATATCAACAGCATTCCAATGTTTCCTGTTTCAGTATTTTCCTTAACGATGGTAACAGTCCAAAAATATTTCAGATCAGATTGTAGGCAGGAAATCTAGTCGAATGCATGTCACCATTAAAAATGGATCAAATTACTAGCTGAAGCAAACACGCATGGTCTGCTTTTTCACCCAAAGGTGCAAATCTGTTAATTTCCTAGGATTTAAAACCTAGCCACAAATTGCTTTCTCTGAATGTGCTTTTCTAAGCAGCACTGCCAGGTGCTTTGCAGTTTGACATGCGAACAGAGTTTGAAAGGTCTGTTTTCTGCCTCAAAAGTGGGTGTTCAACAATGTTGGCGCCAACACCAAATTCCTGCTGAACTTAGCGTGTCTAGGAGCTCCCTGGTCTTTTCTGAGCCTGTGTTTGTTCATTCATTTTGCTTTTGTTTCAGGCTAGAGAATGCTATGAAATGTAGCTCCCAAGAAACTGAAGTAAAGGTTCCATTATTGTCTTCAGCGGTGTAAAATCAAGCTCAGCACCATGGTTTTGTATGGTACACACAGAAAGTCTGACCCACAGCAGACAGTGTGCCTCAGTCAACTCAAAACCACCTGGTTGCTAAATAGAGAAATTTTAGAGGCAGATGGTTTTAGCCTCCCATTCATACCAAAAATCAAGGTTTGGATCTTGAGTCTTTAAAAAAAGCTTCTTTCTTTTTCCTTCTTTTTCTTTTTTTTTTCCGTCTCTTTTTCCCTTTTTCCGTCTCTTTTTCCCTTTTTCCGTCTCTTTTTCCCTTTTTCCGTCTCTTTTCCCTTTTTCCGTCTCTTTTTCCTTTTTCCGTCCTTTTTCCCTTTTTCCGTCTCTTTTTTTCCCTTTTTCCGTCTCTTTTTCCCTTTTTCCGTCTCTTTTTCCCTTTTCCGTCTCTTTTTCCCTTTTTCCGTCTCTTTTTCCCTTTTTCCGTCTCTTTTTTCCCTTTTTCCGTCTCTTTTTCCTTTTCCTCTCTTTTTCCCTTTTTCCGTCTCTTTTTTCCCTTTTTCCCTCTCTTTTTTTCCCTTTTTCCGTCTCTTTTTTTTTTCCCTTTTTTCCGTCTCTTTTTTCCCTTTTCCGTCTCTTTTTCCCTTTTTCCGTCTCTTTTTCCTTTTTCCGTCTCTTTTCCCTTTTCCGTCTCTTTTTTCCCTTTTTCCGTCTCTTTTTTTTTTCCCTTTTTCCGTCTCTCTTTTTTTCCGTCTCTTTTTTTCCCTTTTTTTTTCTTTTTTCCGTCTCTTTTTTCCCTTTTTCCGTCTCTTTTTTCCCTTTTTCCGTCTCTTTTTCCCTTCCTCCTTCCTCTCTTTATAGTGTGTACATCATTGCACTGACATTTTAGGGTTGAACAAAGCCTCCCCCCCAGGCTGCGCTCCTTCAAAGCACACCTCTGACTTTCTTTTAATGACAGTAAGCAGCAAGACATGTCCAACAGCCTGGAGAAAGCTATCAACTTCATTTGGAAATTTGGTGTATTTAGGGAAAGACGCTTGCTTTGACAAAGAGCACTCAAAGAAAGGAAGGCTCAGGAGGAACAAATTCTCCTACCACAAAGTTCACCAGATAGCCAAAGGATCCAGACTTCACTGACTGATGTCAGTGGTGATGCTCGTGATGAATTTGACACACAGCTCTGTCTAGCTGTAGCTGCAGATGTACAAAACCAGACAAATGTTCATTGCAGCACAGGTGAAGATTAGTTCTAAAACAAATGGCTCTTTGCCTATGGCTTTAGTCACCAAATGGGTGGTGGAACTCTGCAGCCCTGAGCAACTCAAAGATAAAGTGTATATTTATATGGGATTTTTTCAACAAAACATAAGTGCTCCTACAGTGAGTCTGTCCTTCTCTCTGTCTGGAGGCAGGTTGGGGGTGGTAATAAGAGAATAATATCAGTGAAAAGGGATTGCAAACATGTAATCTCTTGTTCTGCTCCTACTATCATTTTCTTCAAATTTCAAGCTGCTTTTCTGCAGCTCTTCTGCCAGCATATAATATATTAATGCACCTTTTTTGTTTGCAAAACAGTGTGTTACTTTGCTTAAAAGTGATGTCAAGGAATGAAGCTGTGTATTTGTTCTTTGAAAAGTGCTAGGTTCAGGAAAGTCAGGTCTGCTGCCAACACGTTAAATGTGTTGTCAGAAAGGATTGCATGTAGATGCTTATGAAGAAGAAGAGAGCATGTGTGCGATGTCATCTGCATTTTATTCAGTATATTCAATTGCACTCTTGTTTGTTCCATCCATTCCCAGGTCTCAGCTACGGAGACTAGTTGCACAAAGCCACAATAGGCTCGAATTCGTGTTCTAGGAAGTTGGTGGAATACGTTGACTCATTTAGGTTTGCTTTTTGCTTCCTTGCCAAAAAGAGTTTTCCAGCTCTGTCATCTTGCTAATAATTCTTTTGGCCCTGGGAAAAGCCTGATGCTCTGTGTGCAGCTATATAAGGACACGCCGATTGCCTGGCCCTCCGCAGCAGCTCGCGACCTCTCTGTGGCTGGCGTGGTGCTCCCAGCCCTCCTGGGTGCATGCCAGCAGCTTTTACTAACAATTGGCATGTTTGAAGTCATTTTGGCAAGTCAATCTTGGCCTTTGTTGTGTTTTTACAGCCTCTTTGGGTAGCTAGGTAGTGGAAGAACAGCCTGAGTCTGAGCAGCTTGTTGTGTTTTAACCTTTGTAACTTTGTAATGAAACTGCTTGTGATTAAACTTCGCTCGCTGTTTCTGTGTAGCCGGAGTTGCCCTTTTGTTTTTGCCCTTATGTGAAGAGACACCTGAACTCAAGGAGCGGAGGGCGAAGCATGAAGAAATTAATGTGGGGCCTCTTGTCTCTAGGAAGTTGTGACTAGCATTGCTGTTTGAATTGGCAATAAGCTGCATGCAGCCCTTACGTGTAAGGTTTTGCTTGCCAAAATGAATATGTCCATTAGTGGATGGTCACTAAAAGCAACTGCTGGTGTTTCAATCCAAGGGCACGTACTTTGCAGCTGTTGTAGCTAAAAGGTACCTTCCTGGTAGCCTGAGCGCTCTTCGTAGTTAGTTTCTAAACATTATTAGAATTCCCATCTAAAACTCTGGGGAGAGTTTTCCTTATTTTTCAGCTAGCAAACTTTGTGTTGTGCAAGGAACTTTTCAATCTTTATGGGCTTATTTGCTACTTTGGTATCTTAGTCATGATCATCCCAGTGTTTGAAATGGGAATGTAAACGTGCCTTTCTTCTTTTCTTATTTGTGCAGTTTCTGGCACAAAAAAATGAGGCTCTCATTTTCCAGCTCTGAATTTTCCCTCGAAGCTATGGCCCAGCTCTGCACACAGAGCATTGATAGCAAAATCTAGGCTCTTGTAATGTTTATATTACACCATGTTCAAGCCAAGCTTCTTGAAAAATGTTGTATTTCGTAAATACCTCTCCAGATTCCTGCCTTGACTTGCATGCAGTTTTCTTCCTTCCCTTCCTACCAATACCTCCTCATCCAAACTAGCATCACAGAAATTTCTTTCTAATCTTGGGTCTTGGTTTGTGCCTGGATGAAACAGCAAAATCATGGCTCATTCCCTGGCCCGGTCTTGGTTGCTCTCCCTCCTGTAGTAATGAAACAGCATGGAAATGTAAACTGCAAATGTGATGAAGTTTGTATATCCACGTGCCTGCAATTAATTTGCTTGGCACTTGTTCCCAGGCTTGTTAGTGTCATGTTTTTGTCTTCTTTTTCTGCACTGTTTCAGTGTTGCTCTCTGCTGGAGTCTCATTTGAAAGAATATGCATTAAAAAACATTTTATAAATGGTTTATTTATTATAAAATAAACATTCATCAATTTAAGCAGGAGTCTGTGAGATCCTATAGGGATGCTGAAGCCTGCTAGCTTTCACCAAACATAGGGTGGGATTCCCCGCTGGGCTGTTGAACATTCAGCCCCACCACTGGTGGAGCGGCAGGTCTGGCAGCCTTGCTAGCATGGCCATGCTCAGTGGCAGGGGTAAAGCCTCACTGAGAGGAGTGGAGGTGGTTTTGTGGCTGGGAGTCCTCTTCCCCAGGTTTGGAAAAAATCCTTCAAAAAGTCACCATAGTCTTACGTGTAGCAGCTTGCTGTGAACTGAAGGCACCGTTGCCAAGGCTGGGTTTGAGATATCTACTCTGTTGCCTGTTCCCTGCTTCATATAAATAGAATATGAAAGCATATGGATAAGATACAAACATGATGAGTGTCATGATTTAACCCCACCCAGCAACTAAGCTCACTCCCCACCAACGGGATGGGGGAGAGAATAAGAAGAGTAAAAGTGAGAAAACTCATTAGTTGAGATAAAGACAGGTTAATAGGTAAAGCAAAAGCCACACGCACAAGCAGAGTGAAACAAGGAATTCATTCCCTACTTCCCATCAGCAGGCAGGTGTTCAGACATCTCCAGGAAAGCAGGGCTCCATCATGTGTAACGGTTACTTGGGAAGACAAATGCCATTACTCCGAATGTCTCTCCTTCCTCCTTCTTCTCTCTGCTTTATATACTGAACGTGTTGGCATGTCATATGGTATGGAATATCCCTTTGGTCCATTGGGGTCAACTGTCCCAGCTGTGTCCCCTCCCCTCCCAGCTTCTTGTGCATCTCCAGCCTACTCACTGGTGGGTTGGGGTGAGAAACAGAAAAGGCCTTGAGGCTGTGTAAGCACTGCTGGCAATAAGGAAAACATCCCTGTGTTATCAATGCTGTTTACAGCACAAATGCAAAACACAGCCCCGTAATAGCTACAATGAAGAAAATTAACTCTATCCCAACCAAAACCAGCACAATGAGCCTAACCAATCTTCCTTACTGTCTATGCCTTGTGCCCACACTTCCTAGCCTTTCAGAAAACTTTGAGGTGCTATTTTTTGTTCTCCTGCCATACTTCAGTAAAAGTGTAGGCAGTGACGTGAGGAGCAGAGACAGGAAACCCTTGCTGAGAGCTGGGACCATATAGGTCCTACCAATGACCTGCAGACCATGGGCTCCATGGATGGTGCAATGGGACTGGGCATGCACCTTGAAAGCCCTTCTAGGCAAAGCCAGGGAGAGCAAAGCTATCTCCTCTTTGCAGCTTTGCTGGGGCCATAAATGGGCTGTTGAGAGTGCCTGAAGCACTCTGCTGCAGCTGCTGTGAAGACAAAGGGAAGCTTTATCCTCCCAGCCTTAGAGGGACAACCGCACAGGCTCTTTAACCTTTCTGTTTGGATAACTTTTAAACTGGATTGAAAGTAAAGCCTGGAGTGACCTTGCTGCTTCCATTTTTATCCAGTGACAGATCAGAGTGGCAGCAGGCTGGGAAACAAACTTGAGCTTTTTTTTGCCTTGCTAATAAATAAGGGAGAAAAATCTGGTCAAAAAACCCTGTTGGCTGCAGTAGTTGGCCTTAGCTGCCTCCCCTACACTGGAGACCAAAGTGCTGTGTCACCTCAAATGCATTGAGTGAGGGCCAGTGAGACGAAAGCAAGTGCCTGGGGGGAAGTTTCTGCTCTGTATTCATACATTGACCTGCTCTGAGCTTAAATTTTCAGTCTGAATAAGGCCTTTTGGTGCTTTTGAAATCTAATAACGTTAAACTGCTGTAAAAGAAAGTGCTACCTCAAAAGTGCTTAGACCGCTGCAAGTGAGAACTGGCACAGGGATGCCTCATGCAAGAAATCAGCTGAAGCGTTTAACACTCTGAACTGCTTTTTCATCTCCAGCCAGTGTCCACTTGCTTACAACCTGGCTGGCAGGGTATTTGATTTCCATATGCTTTGCTGTGTCCCCTGTTTTTCTGGAGGAGATGAAACTTGGTCATATGTGATCTCAACGCTTTCAAGGAATAAGGCGCTGCATCAGTCAACTGGCTGCTCCTCTCTGTGCAAACACAGTCCTCAAGTGCAAAATACAGCCGTCCTAGAGATGATAGTGACTTTGTCAGGCTTGATAGCCATAATCTGGGTAAAATTGCTGGTTCCTCAGGCACCTTAAAGCACAGGTTGCCACAAGCAAGGAGGGAACGGTTATTTTATACTCACCTGGGTTATACTGTGTATCCAGTAACAGCGACTATTCATAGAATCGTAGAATGGTTAGGGTTGGAAGGGACCTCAAAGATCATCTAGTTCCAACCCCCCTGCCATGGGCAGGAACACCCTCCGCTACACCAGGTTGCTCAAAGCCTCATCTAACCTGTCCTTGAACGCTATTGAGACAAGGTAATGATCAGAGTGGCATAGATGTGATCCCATGCAGCTATTACATTCATATTTGTTGGTCTGTGTGTGTCCCAGCTCACCAGATGCCAAGATTTGGGTGGCGTAGGTTGTCAGGTATCAGCTCTGCAGCTGGGCCTGCAGGATACAATAGCCTGGAGCCAAAGGCTTTCTGTACCTGAATGCTTGTAAAGGATGATATCTGGTGAGACCTGTGTCTTTGCACTTTCCTGTGAAAGGAGGTACAGCACAGCAAACTTTATTCAGGTTTCTTCTGTGTGAAGTCCAGCAAGCAATAGAGGCAACAGCAGGTCAATAAAATTTCTCCTCTTTCCTGAGTGAGAATGCTGCCTCCCATCTCTTCCCACTGAGCTACCCTCTGGATGCAAGTATTAAAATACTGTTTATGCAGCAAACGTCTGGGATATCTGTGTGCATCACAGTTAAGTTTGGGTTGTTTAAAATGTGCCCTGACATTGGAGGGCTTCTAGAGGAATGGTGTAGACCTGCTTGAATTTATTGTGGATAGCTCTACACGCTGTTTCTCCATCCTTGACAGTTTTAGATTATAAGCCTTTTCTGTTTAAAGTCTCTTTCCAGTTATCCATTTAATTTCTTAGTGGAAGCATTCTTGTTTTGCTAACTAAGTACTTAAATTGTAGCTGGCTCTGGACCCACAAATAATCTAGGAAGTACATCTGTCTGCAGTTGCAGAGTTGACAAAGGGCTCTTGTCAAAACAGGACATGGTTTTCAAAACTCATCCTAAGAGTTTATCAGCCATCTGGTTGCCGCATGATGCAATGTTTAGCATTGAACAACAGTTTTCATTCAGCAATACTGCAGCCACCCGTTCCCTGCTATCAAAAGTTTGAGAAAAGTGGCACTGTGTAGTCCATCTGAGGTGCTAACTTCTGAGAAATGTAGGTAGCATATGTTTCCCACAAAGTATCTCAAGCAAATCTAAGCACTGTACTTCTTCCTCACCATTTGTTTGTCTGTTTTCTGGGACATAGCAAAACACCAGAATGATGATGGTAAAAGCGGTTGGTTTTGGTCATAGGTCCTGATTTGTGTTGCTGTGAGTAATTGGGTCAGACCACAGACCAGTAAAGGTTATGTAGACTTTCTCTGACACATTATGTCATCTCAGTCTTGGTCCCATTGCAGACTTGGACCCTTTTTTTTTTTTTTAAATTCCCAAAAGCCTCTGTTTGTTCAGCATGGATACCACTGTATAAATAAGAAGAAAATTCCAGAGACCCAAATAAAAAAATATTTTTAGCTTATCCAAAGCAGCCCAAGTTCAAGAACAAAATGTCTTCTGTATCGTCAATACAGACAAGAACTGTTCCTCTTCCTGGCTACCATAAAAGCTGAAGCACACAGTAATCTGAATTGTCCCACTTAATTAAAGGATCTGTATCTAAGGGATAGGTTTAGCTTCTGCTGTTGGATGACCCCCAACTCTGTTGCCTGGGTTGGAGCCCATGCTCGATGTGTTGCCAATGGAGTCCCAAGGGATAAACCAGGACAGTCACTGCTGAGATCCTGTCTTTCTCCAGGGACCTCATACAACATAACTGAGTCATCCAAGTTATGTGCCTAAAACGAGGCTGTCTGAATTCCTCTTGATGTGGATAGTGCTATATATAAAAGACTGGGGAAATGTTTGGGAAATTGATGAACTTCCTGTCTTTTAATAGCAATAATGATGCTTACTGATGAAAACAGATTAACTATTCAAAATGTGTGTGTTGCAGAACGGAGTCAAAAGTCTGGTCACCACTTGTAAATGAGGAGGGAAAGACGCATCCTTATAAGATGAATCTGGCCTCCCAGCCACAGGTGAGTAATGGAGTATCTGCATGCTTTTACTCTTGTCCGACTTTCCAGCAGTTTCTGACCTGATCCTCCAAGGAGCTGAACATTTGTCACTCCATTGGCCGCACTGACGATAGTGCCATGCCCTGTACCTCCTACAAATCATGCCGTGAGAGACGGACTCCCTCCCTCGTGGTGAGAAGCCTGCTGCTGTGGAGAGCTAGTGGGATACCTTGCCAAGGGTAAGCTGCTTGGATCAGAGGCGTTGTCTCCTGCCATCTGCATGGCACAGAAGGCACTGTAGAGGAGTGGCTCAATAAATCATTACTACTGTTGCTAAGCGTGTTAATTTTCATAGATAAGAAGGATCTTAAGGGAGGAGGAAAATTATTCACTTTTATAGTATTTTCTGTTGGGTTTCTTTTTGTTGTTTTTTTTTTTTTTTTTCCTCTTACTAGCAGTAAGAGCTGTGGAGAAAGTGGAAGAGAAGTACACCAGTCTTTCACGTTTTTATCTGTGTGGCAGATCTTGCCGCCTCTGTCTAGGAGGTTGGTTTTGCAACCTGTTGACAGCCTTGCTTCATTGGTCTGCTGCCTCTGTCAAGTAAATGTAGTAAAAGTGACCTGTGCAAGGGCATTGCCTGGGCTAGATTGAGGAGATTACACTGCAAAAATCTCCAATAATTACACTAAAATCGATGGCATTTCTCTGGATTTTCACTGGGGCAGTGACATGGTTTCTGGCCCTAGCACACATCCCGTATGAGTCTTTCTAGCAAAATAAGTAGAGATAAAACTAGTTTGGCTCTGCAATTAATTAAGCGCTAATACGTCTGTTTGGGTTGGAAAGGATCTGAACCTGAAGTAGCACATGTGCAGCAACACCTGGCTTAGACCTTGATCTAGGATCTGTCCGTGCTCCCTTTCACGTCGAGTTGCTGTGTGTTGCTTGGCTCAAGAATGCAATGCAGCATTCTCCAGGTATTTCATAACTCAGCCAAGGCATGGCATGAGACTGAGCCATTTGGACTTAATGTGGGCTGGGGCCATATGGTGACACCTGCCTGTGACACTGTTGAGCTGAGATCTGGTCTCTGTCTTCTGCTGCCCAAGCTCTGGAGATGTTATAGTGCAAACCTTGAGACCTGGGGGCTATCTTTTGCCAAAGGAGTGGCAGAGTCTACACTGAGGCTTTGCTGCAAGGCTTCAGAGGGCTATTGTTTAATTCAGCAGGAGATCCGATCCTAGAGACCAAGTCCCTAACCCAGCCATTAACCAGAATTTATCTAAATGCCCCAGCATTAAACATAGGGCACTACACATGCCAAGCAGGAGTTTAATGTAGCTCACTAAGCTTAGTTAACTGCAACAAGAAACCTGCTGCTGCAACCCACCTGCCACTAGCTGCCCTACCACCCCACTTTCCCCCCAGTCCTTCCTGGGTCACTGGGTAGATATCCACTGCTAGTCAAGTGCTAAAAATAGACTATTTTAATTAACTAGTGCCACCTCTTTCCTAAACTCATTTGCTATGGCAGTTTTCACCCTAATCATTAGCTATCCTTTAGTCAACTGCCCTCTGGGTGGAGTGTTTGTGTGTCAGCCCTGGACTGTTTCAGGGAGCCTGCTGCAACTCAGTAAGAAACACAGGTGAGAGGGACTAACCTTCACTCCAGTCTTTGACTTACAAGTCATGCCCTGCTTTCTAAAATCCAAGTACAGGACATCACATAAGGTCAGACTTCAGGATTCAGCAATAATCCTGGCAGTGGAGCACATCCCCTCCTAAATCCTAACCTTAGTCCTAATCCTGGTTCTAGCTCTATAGATAGCTTGATGCTGCCAGTTTGTAAGCATGGCACAACTGAATGTGTTTATACTCACCTGTAACTGACTTCAGCAGGAGAATTTGCTGAGAAACTGTCTGTGGAGATATTCCTCTTAGAAACTTTGTCTCGGAGCAGTGACTCTTGTCTTAGTCTTGAGCTAGGAAGCAACTGTTGCCTGAAAATTAGGCTTTGACCCCTTGTGATGGTTGATACTGGAAGAGTTATTTCCTGGTGTAAAAGGAACATTCAGGCTCTCACAGAAGTCTTGCCTTTCTTCTTCCCTTCCGTAAAATGAAGCCAATTAAGTCATTTGCGGTTGCCTGTGTGAGTGAAGCTCGCTGTTTTTCAGAGCATGGGACTTTCCTTTAAAGGGCTTTGCCTGCCGTGTACTCAGAGGAATTCAGCAGGGAAGATGTATCATGTCTCCAAACCACAAGCTCCCATTTCTTCTTACTGCTTAACAGTGCCTCAACATCTTAGTCTGGTGTGCCAGAGAAAAGTGTCACCAACACCATCAAGTTCTAAGGTTTTTGGGTTTGTGTTGGTTTTGTGTGTTTTGTTTTTTTTTTAAATACACACCCATTTCCTTTTTCAGTAGCTGACTGCAACAAGTAAGGTTTGTGGTGAGGTCTGTCTGCTTGGAGCATGGAATCAGCAGAGCATGCCAACTCTGGCCAGAGCTGTGGTGAGCGTCGGCCGAGTTGCTCTGGGGCTGTGTCTTTGCAGCATCACCAGGGATTTCAGCCAGGCTTTCTGCAAATCAGGAGCAGCAGAGTGCCAAAGATGCTGTGCTTATATATACGAGCATGGCAAACTGCTATGAATTTTACCACAAGGATGCTGATCTCATTTTTCCAATAGGATTGGTAGAAGTTGTGAGCAAAGCCAAATCTTCGAAGGCAGCACTGAGCTGTTCAGGTTTTTTTAACTTGCTCGCCAGTGAAAACAAGATATTTGCTTTCCTTGGCAACAGTCTTGCGCAGAACACTTACTAATTCACTTAGCAAAGAAAATAGGACATACTGAGTCCAAGTGGTTCATTTCAGTCCTGATCCAGGGTCCTCTGACAATTTTTCTTTCTGGTTTTGCATACAGCCCTTTGAATGCAGAAATGTAATCATACATGTGAATAGACTTACTTTAGGCTAAAAAAAAAAAAAAGCTGTAAAACACTTGCTGTAGAAATTGGACTGCAGTTATTCAAATAGGTTTCCACCTTTCTTAGAATTAGGTAGTTTGATGTTGCCTCTCCTACTTTCAATATCTTAACTGAAATTTCTCACACCACTTGTCCACTTTCTTTTCCTCTTCCCGTTTTATCGGTGCAGTTAAATAACTAGATCTTTGCAAAAGATCTTGCAGAAGAAACTAGTTTTCATTTGTCTGAAGAACTGTATGACTAGATACATATTTTAAGATCACTGCTTACACATTACCCCATTTGAAATAGACTGTTTATTTCTGTAATCCTTTTGGAGGCTGATACTTGTTGAAATGCTGCATTGTCCTGTGGAAGTATTTTCCCTTACTTGGAATGCAAGTTCAAGATACTGTTATGTGCCTTTGGAAAATAAAAAGGCATTCTACAACCTCCCATGCATTCTCTGAAGTCCTGAATCCCAAGACTGAGTTCATTGTCTAAGCCGACCTTTGCCCATGAAAGAGCTACAGCCTTATTATTATTTCATTGTCATTATCTTTATCCTTCTAAATTAATTTAAACTGAGGCAAGAGTGATGACAGAATCACGTTTCATCAAAAGGTGCAGCAGCTTGTCGGTGGTGATGGCTCAGTGGCTGAGCCAGCTTTGTTTTGGGTGTGACCATGGCAACGTTAGGCAAAGGAAATGACAGTCGTCTTAGTATATTTACTCAGTTATTTCACTTGCACTTCTCACCCAGATCCGAAGGGCGATTGCTCAGTGACATTTTCCCATCAAGAGCTTTTCCTCACCGCAGTGAGAAAGATTAAAATAACACGTCTGCCTCTCCCTTCTGCTTAACCTTTTTATGAGAAAAGTGATTACAGCAAGAGAGAACAAGTTACTTGGTGACTAAGGTAATTTTAATGCTTATGACACTGACCAGAGACGAGAATGGTTCAGACTCAGCCATGTTCTCTTTTGACCCTGGGCCAGGCATTAAGCTCCGAACCCATAGAATCATAGAATGGTTTGGGTTGGAAGGGACCTCAAAGATCATCTAGTTCCAACCCCCCTGCCATGGGCAGGGACACCCTCCACTACACATGCGCTGTTGTGTGTGGCTGTATTGCCCCTTAATAAAATAAGTAATAAAACTTTATCCCTCAGACTGTGCTGTGTCTTGTCAGACCCGGGCTCTGTGGGAGAAGGTTATCTTTTTTTTTTCCCCGCTGTATTTGTAGGATGTTGAGGTCAATGGGGCCTAGGACTCTGTTTGACCTGAGTGAGCTCATGTAGGGAATGAGCTGAAAGAGACCAACTTCAAGGGCAGTCAACACCAGGACTGTCTCCAAAAAAGCTCATCCAGCTCCCTGAAGGCCACACACCCCATTTGCAGCGAGGTATAAGTATTAACATCACCCCTCAAATATGTCAGTGAAAACTCTTGGTTTGAGATGGATAGATCAGCTCTTCTCAAGAAGAAGATATGGGCTTTCAGACCTGAGGATGTTTTGGGTCTTTTTAAATGAGAAGTAACCTCCAGACATGCAGCTGGAGGAGCTCTGGAGGTGAATCATGGTATTTGTGGGATGACAGAGACAGACAGCCACTTCTGTCTTCCCAAGGCTTCTTGAGAGCGCCTGTCCTGTCCTCCTCATCCTCACAGAGTGATGTCATTGTTTCCGCCTTGTGTATTCTATCTCCTTGGATACAGAGGAGGCAGTGGCTATAGAAACTGGGTGTGTGGCTGGCTTGGCCTTTGATAAGGCCATGCGTGTGTGGGCAATGCGTGAAGCAATAGGTATATAAAGTAACAACATTGCATTTCAGACAAGGGAACTGCGCTGGCATATCGTGACCTGCTGGTTTTGGTTAAAAGGCGTTACCGCATGGATGTGGAATGTGTCGGGGACGCAGAGGGAGAGGATGTGGGAAGCCAGCCTTGTTGTTTTACCCCCTACAATAACAAAACCCCAAACCCTTCCTAATTTTTAATCGAATTTCAAAGCATTGCAGAAGATCTTTCCATAGCTGAAAAACCCCAAACAATAACAGAGGGAGAGGTGAAAGTAAAGGCACTTCTTAATGCTTGTGATTGCAGCTGATGAAACATAGCGTGGAGTAAAGTTTGCCATGAAGATGTCCTCTTCCGAGCTGTCGCTGCATGTTTGGTGTGAGCAGCCTCCCCCAGCACACCGGCTGGGCATGGGCATGAGCATGGGCACGGCTGGAGCTCCCTGGGCGGCTTCACAAGGGCGAGGATGGGACCGGCGGGGCTTGGCTGCCGGTCTCTACTCTCCTTCACTGCCCGCAGGACCAGAGTGTTCTTGTTCACTGAGGTTTGGTCAGAGGCCCGTTTTCTTAGAGCTTAGTAAACATTTACGCTGAGAAATATTTAATCTTGTTTCCTCTTTGCTGGTGCTCGAGGTGCGCAGCCCGGGATCATCCACCCCGTGCCTCGGGGCGCAGCAGCTGCCCACGTTCCTGGGGACCGGGGGGCACTGGGTTTGCTGGCGCACTCAGCACCTGCGAGGCCATGGGGGCTTTGGCTTCTCCTGGCAGCTGCAGGGCCTGGGTGCTCATTTTTTGTAATTTGTAACATAAGGTCAGAGTAAATCCCCTGTCTCCGAGAGCTGCAGGAAACAACTGACACTGGCCTGTCTCTAAATCACGACTCTGCACCTGAAACAAGGTTTGGGTGACCTCGGGCAGCACCCTGCTCCATACTCGAGCTCCCTTTCCCGGGGGGCTGCAGGGAGGTGGCTGGGAAGGGGCAGGGGAGCGGGGTGCTGCGGTGCAGCAGCCGGCACCTTGGAGGCCCCAGCCCTGCCAGCTGCCTTCAGGATGTGCTATGGGGAGAGGACAACCCTGCTTCGGAGAGAGGAGTGCCTGACCCCTCACGCCCCATTTTAGTTTATTTAGCAAGTACAAAAAGCCTCCAGGTTTTTCCTGTTTCTGGTGGTGGTGAGGCCAGTACAGCTGGGATGGCCTTGGCCACGTCACCGTCACTGTACGGCAGATGGAACTCAAGAGCCCACCCTCACCCCAGACCATCCCTGACCTGCCGGAGAGCATGTGCAGAAGCATCTGGGTGGCTCTGTACCACTGCTGCCTGGGGTGTGCCCCAGCTCAGCTGACGGAGGTGGCTCATCCTTGGCTGTCCATCTGTCTGTCTGTCTTGCTGACAGCTGGGAATTTCCCTGGAGTCCCGTGCCCCGATTCCCAGGATGAGCAGGTCTCATGTTGGCAGCCGTGTCCATCTCTGGTGCATGGCAAGGACGAAGCAGCCACGCACACTGCCAGCCACCGGCTGGCCCCAGGCTTGGAGGGGATGGCTGACGCAGCTGTGGGGACTTCACAGGCTGGACTTCAGCATCACCAAGCATGGCTTGGTGTGAGTGGAATGAAAGGGAGGAAGGGGCTATTGTTTTCCCAGATAATTCCCCATGACGCAGCCTGCAGACAGTGTGATAGGAAATGCTGATCTGCATCCTGCCCGGCGCAGGGACATTTTCCTTGTCTCCACAGCCTGGCACTGTGGCTGGTGGCTCCTGGCTGGCATGGCAGGGGAAGCCCTTGGGCACCCAGCTGGAAGGGCTGTGGTGCAGCACCTGCAGCACACAGCAGTGTCCCTGTCTACCCTCAGAGAGGGCTGCTGCCACTAACAGCTAGCACCCAGAAAACCCATCTGGCAAGAGACCTGCATATTTTAGCTGAAGCTGTGGTCCCACAAACCTTGTTTATCCTTGGGACTGGGAAATAGCTTTTTCTCTGGGGTGAGGGGATTTGCACTGGTGCCTGAAGGACTTGGGGGCACATGGGATGGTGTTCCAAAGCCACTTGGAGCTTGTTCATATAGAGGAGGTGTTTTCAGGTAGAGAGGGGGCTTTTGGAGGAATGGCTTCATTTTGAAAGTGAAGCAAGATGGGACCTCGCAGAGTTCAGAAGCAGCGCCCTGGCAGAGAAGTTTGTGCAGTTGCTAATCCATTTTGCCTTGGGTTAGCCACTCTGCCAGCCCCTCTGGAGACATACTTCTCTCTGCAAAGGAAAGAGGGGAGCGAGGCTGGTGTCTGTGCAGACAAAGTGATTTAACTATCACATTATCAGTTTATAGTGGTAAAATATTGCTCTTGTATATCCTACCTGGAGGCTTAGGAGCTTCCGTACCCCAGCTTCAGACCGAAATAACTGCTGCTGGTACCCCTCTGCTCACTGCTGACTGCAGCTTGCTGCAGACAGGGCCAGCATCAAGGGACTGAGGAAGCACCATGGCTTGCAGGAAGGGTGAGGCAAGCACTTCTAGATCTGCCTGCAGATGCCAACCAAAGATGTCTCTGAAAAGATCTAATATTAGTCACACTCCTCTGTACTACTGACAAAGAAAGAGCGCGTCATGCTCCGACTGGATAAGAGCATGTCCTTGTGTCTGACTTCTAGTTCTTCCTTTGCAAACAGACCAATGCTTACTGCTCTTGCAGTTCGTGCCCCAGCCAGGGATGCTGTTTAGTGCTGCTTGTCCCCTTTTCCTTGTGTTGGTCCTGGGAATGCCACAGCCTCAGAGATACTGCAAACCCCGGGCATCTCAACTGCATAAACAAGGCGCTGCTCCCACACATGTATGCAGAATAGCAGTGGTTTTGTACTAATGTTTTTCACTTGCCTGCGGGTGGATAGATTTTTGGGAATTATTTTTTTTTGCAGTATTAAGTCAGAGATTCTCACATAAACACATGATTCCAGGAGCTGAGGCTTTAACAAAACTGCTGCACAGCACAGAGCCCAGATTGGTCATTTTTGGCAAATCCCTAGGTAAATACGTTTGAGAGAACATGTTATCTTTTGATCTTGGGATCATGAAAGCACTTGTTCTTTGCAAATTCCTTCTACAGCTTGAGCAGAAAGAGCAGTATGGTGTGACACAAAGGGCTGGAGAATGCGGATTATCCAAATACCATTTATAATGTTACTGCTCTTGTAATACTTGTCTGTAGATTCTCAGGTTATACACCTGTTCTCCAGAGGGGATTTTTCTAATCTAATCTTCAGACACCACCTTCTGCACCGATATCTCTATTTAACCTGCTATAAACTTATAGTCAGTGGACTTTATCCACATGAGAGCTACTACAGTTGAAAGCTTCATTTTATGGTCTTGGATCTTATTACACAGCAGAAAATCTACCTGGTGGCCAAAAGGAGGCCAAAATCTCCTATGTGGATTCTGTGCCTGAGCGCGTGTTGCAGTTCTTCTTGGAGTCAAGGCACTACTGTGATTTCAGTCTCTCTCTTCCATCTGGCTGTCTGTTTTCTCAACGCTTGTAGGAACTGAAACATCCTTGAGGCCTCCATCGCTGTCGAACTGATTCGGGCTTGGCTGACAGGTTCAAAGGTCCTTGGTGGGGGTGGGAACATTCCCATGTGCACGTGGAGTATGTAATTGAGACATCTTACTTCCTTAGGGAACCAGAATTTTAAAAGAAGTACTCTAAATTACTTCCCTTTCTCTAATTCTTGGTTAATACATAAACGTTTCCACAATACAGGTTGTAACATGATTTCAATTTTGAGCCTATTTGACCTAAGAGTATAACACCTTTAGCCTAAAACTTCTGCCTCAGTCTTTCGTTAGGCCAACTATTTATGTGCACGCCTGAAACCGTCTCCTACTCGTGGCCTCCAAATGGTGGATGTATTTAATGCTGATACAAGATCACTGATACTTTTCCCCATGGTGTGATATACAGGCTGAAGTAATTTTCTTTTTGCTAAAGTCCACAGTTTCTGCCATGGGAAAGACTATTTTTATGAGCGCTATTATGTGCTTTGAATGAGATTGCGACAAAGAGAGATTAGCTAATTACTCCAGGGTCTTTCTTCCTTTGGTGTGTGGGAAGGCTTCATGGCTGATGTCCATACGCATCGGCCAGAAAGCCGTGGGAGAGCAGTCCCGCCACCCCACACCTGAACAGCTTGAGCTACCCCACTGATTTCAAATGACTTGTAACTCATGAGTGCATTTGGATCCACGCCGCTCTTCTCTGAGGGATCCTATGCTGTGCCATAAATAGCATTTGAGTGCCATGAAGCGAAATGACTCCCATCTGTCAGTCTGGGAACGCTAGCCAGCTGCCTAAGGAAATCTGGGGACGTAAAAGTGATTTAAAGAAAAATCTATAGGGGAATTTAGTCATCCTTGTTTCTAGTAAGTGTTTATCCTGTAACTATAGCTCTATCAAACAAACGCCGTGAGATGTTCAAAGGGCGGTGAAGGCTCACTTCGTTGCTGTAGAAGTCAGTGCCTGTATGGAGTGGGAGGGGGAACCGGTTGTGTTAATTGGAGCTGGGAACCATGGGTGCAGCATGTTAAGAAGGGCCCTATTTCATCCTGTGCCACTGGGCGTTAGCCCTGTAGTGAAGCCATTCCCAATTTCTACAGCTGGCTGAAACATTTCAAAATGCACATTTTAATGCCATCTGTTAGCCCTGGGTATTTCATCCATCTCTGTGGACATTAGTCCTTTCTTCTGGCTGCTCTAGTGAGGCCCTGTTGTGCTTTCTGCTTGTTTGGTCAAGTGTCTTCTCTGGGGACAAATAAGCCCTGGATGTTGTTATCTCTGCCCCGAGGCTGCTAATTCCCAGCCTGCTGAACTGGTGATGGAGCTTAGAAGTTTCCCTGTTTTTTTAGTGCTGCCTGTGATTCAGAAGAGCCTTACCTCATGTCTTATTTAACTTGAATTTCACTCCTTTCTTATTAAATCGTAACCAGTGTTTCTAAGTATCCACTAATACCTCTGGAAGCCTCCAGTTTGCAGCAAACCCAGGACATCTGTGTGATATCTCATACTTCTGGCCCTGAAGAAGTCTCTGACATTTAGCTGTCACTGTCTGTGGACAGTCTTTTCTATTAACAATGGTCATCTCATACTTCTGGCCCTGAAGAAGTCTCTGACATTTAGCTGTCACTGTCTGTGGACAGTCTTTTCTATTAACAATGGTCATCTTCCTGCCTTTGTTGTGAGCATTTCTTGTCCAGAAAGTCTAAAGTTGTTCTTCAAAGACAGCTATGAACGCTCCAGAGCATTTGTAGTACTGACAAATCTCTTGGTTTTGGGCTGCCCTTGTCTAAGGAAATCCAAACTTCAGATGTCATTGAAGAATGCTCCTCTTTCTGCCCCTCATCTTCACTTTTCCATAGAAATCAGCCCTGCTTTCAGGAATTGCAAGAAATGCTTAAAATCAGAAGCTCCCAGGTGTGTGGCAGCTTGAGCTTATAGCTCTGGCAGTGTTTCTCAGCTCGTATGTTCCCAACGCGTCAACTCTGAAGCATGCTGAAGGTCAGCCTGAAGCCATCCAGGACAGAGCTGAGGGCTCTCACGATGTGTGGAGGACACTCACCTTCTTTGGTTGTCGTGATGGCGTGCTCCTCAGCTGACACCACATGCAAAGACCACCGTTGCGGTGGCTGCTTGCTGCGGGCTGCCCTTTCACATCCCACCTGCATGCCTGAGCACCTCTGATTTTTGCCTTTGCTCCTTTGCATGCAGGAAATAAGGCACATAGGAAGTGCACACAACCGGAGCGCGGTGCCCTTCACTGCTGCCACGGCTTCTGCCCCCAGAGTGATCACTGCTCAGTACAACAGCCCAGCAGGCCTCTACTCCCCAGAGAACATCCAGACCTTCAACAGTGCGGTAGAGTCAAAGACATCACCTGGGGCCCCGGAGCCTACCAAGCCGTAAGTACCTTCCTCGCCTGTCCCTCCCTGCCTGTGTTCCCAGGGGAAGGCTCCAGGAGACGTGAGTTTGCTGCGAGGGTACCAATGTGTTAACCCAGAAAAGCTCTCTTTCAGGACAAGGGAAGGAGCAGAGGCGCGTGTGTGGCTGTGGTTCCCAGGGGCAGGGCTCGGAGGAGCGAGGAACGTTTCATGAGATGCAGAAATGAAATTAACGCTGTTTTGTTTCTTTGTTTAGCAGAGACCAACGCAGTTTCCGCGTGCGTTCAGCATGACATACCAGCCCGCTGGTTTGAACAGGTGCCTGATAGCTTGTTACGAGCACTTTGTAAAGTTAGCGTTTTGTGCTGGCTTTGCGGGCAGTGCTGGGCAGGAAGGGTACCAGCTAGCGCAGGAAGCACACGTGTCCCTGTTCCTGGCTGGCCTGGGATTCATAAGACAGGCTCTGCCCAAGTTTGGCTCTTTCTATTTTTTGTTATTGAACCTTGTTTTTCACAGGAGTTTTAAAAATTAGCTGAAACATTCATACCTGTGTGAGTGATTTCATATATGCGATTGGAAAGGATGATCCCAGCCTTAAAAGGGCCTGATGATTTTTGTGGTTGCATCTGAGGTTCACCAAAGACATTACGTTATCCTAAAGTTCCTCTTTTTTCATTGGAAGCAATAAACCAGGAGCTTTCTGAAATCTTTTTGGCTGTGTTGGTTAAGTTGCTTAACTACCCTACGTCTCTGTATAGCAGTACCAAACTGCCGGTAAGACTTTAGCCACCTTTTCAACAAAAGCTGCAAGACCAATGATTTAGGTGATACTCAACTAAGTTCCTGACTTGTGAATGGGGAGACAAAAGTATCTTCAGCCTCTGCTTTTGCAAGGCACAAAGACCTGAGATTGTGGTTTACCACAAGCCTGAAAACTTGCCCCTGACTGAAACCAGATTCTTGCACTGGCAGCCCTGTCTGCAGCATGGGCCCTTCTAGGCAAAGTTACGGTGCTAGCAGACGAGGTAACAGATGTTTGTACCTCATTTGCTTCTGGTAGACCTCAGCAGCCTCATTCAGCTGAGCAAAGACACAGCACGGACAAGGGAAATCTGACTTTGCATTAACCTGATGGGACTATTTGGCAGTCAAATACCACCTCTGGTCTAGCCTGGAGTCTCCTCCAGGTGAGAGCACTCCCTGGAAGCCAGGTATATTTGGCTGGAAACTTGTGGGTGATCCCTCATTCTTGCAGGGATCAGCAAAGACGTGGGTTTCTTCTAGTGCTGTGACTCACTGTGCTCCTCCTAGCAGGAAGGTCCATTGCCAGCCCTACTGCATGGGGGGTATATGGCATCTCTTTCATCTTTCCCTTGCTAAAACACAGCAAGTTGCAAAGGAATGCTGGGGAGGCTGTTGAAGAGACATTCGATGCTAATAAACTTTTGTTTACAAAGTCATCAAAAGCAAATGAATTGCTGCTGGTTTTCAATGAGTGCCAGGGGCCTCACCCTGCCATTAAAAACCCTCTGTGGTCTCCCCAGTGCACAAGCACAGGATGCATAGGTTCTCCCTTCACACAGCCTTCCAGCTGCCTTTAAATTCCTGCCCACCTGTTTTGCTGAGGTATGGCTGACTTTGCTCTGAGTTTCCCTGGCATTTATCTGCATCCCTGCCCTGCACCCAGCAGACACACAGCCTATCTGAACCCGGCAGCCTGATCCCACCACTGCACGTGGTGACGTGACACGGGGACCTGCTCCATCCTTAGAGGGTGGGTGATGTAAGTGCAGGGCTGTGGTACAGACAGAAAAAAACAGCAAACATCTCCACTGGATTTGGTGTTGCAAAGCAGGCAGGGAGGGCAGGGAGAGGCCCCACTGCTGAGCACATCTGTTTGGGGATCAGAGGTGAGATTGCCCCTCAGTAGGTGCCCAGGCTAGCTTTGGGAAGGGCAGCAGTGAAGCTCATATCGCTTGAGTGGACAGTGGGATCATGAGTGTGTGCTCAGGTAGCTATTTCACAGTGAAACCCCTGCTGCCATGTCTTCATAGCTTTTACAACCCCTGCATCTGCTCATCAGTAGAGCGACTGCATTTTAGTTTTTGTGTGGACACACCGGGAGGGTGAGACCAGAGCCACAGCATTAGCCAGAAGCCTTTAATGTAAAGTTATTTATTCAGTGGTGTGTCCCTCCGGCACAGGGAACAGACAGTATTCTGTAACTGCTTATATCGCTTGGAGTATTTGGTTTAGCTCTTCATTAATTTCTTCCTTCTTTCCTTTCTTCTCCCTCTGTGTTCTTCCCTCGATTCCACAATGTAAAACCCAAACGAACCCTTAAACGACCACAACTCACACTGCCCGTGTGGACGCATGGGCCCGTAGCCGCCCATCGCCAACGAGCGCGATGCAGGCTCCCTTCGCCTCCATCTATAACCCTCTGCAGGCACAGACCTCCGAGCCACTGCAGCGGAGGCACAGCACCTCCTCCGTCCCCAGCCAAGTCCGAGTGGGGCCCGAGCAGCTAAAGCACGCGGCCCAGGTCTGCCCCAACAGCCCCGTGGAAGTGGAAGTGCCGGGAATCAAAGTGCGGCACGTGCAGTTCAATTCTCCCCTGCAGCTCTATTCGCAGAGCAACATCCTGGATTCCCTGCAGGGGCAGATCTCGTCTGTTAGCCCCGATTTCCCCAGGTAACCTGCCCGCTGCCTCTGCAGCTGGCTCGGCGCATCCGTTCATCCACATCTTGGTGTCCACAAGTGCCTCGTCCCTGTCTGTGGCTCACAGCATTGGCCAGTCACGAGGAAACAGTGTTTACATTTCACCTTTCTGACATTAGTGCATGACTCTTCATGGGAGCTTTCTCTGCGTTGTGTCTGTGTCCAGCACCATGGGAAGCACCAAAACGTCATTTCAGCCTGTCAGGTTGTCCATTGCTCCCTGCACACCCATGCAGCAGGGCCTTGACAGCAGCTGGTGCCTTTCCTGGAGGAGCCGCCTGCAGCAGATGGGTTTGCTGGGGGCAGGCGGGTGCTTTATCCTGAAAGCTGGGGTTTCTCCTGCGTTGAAACAATTGTGCTGTTTGCAACTGGAAGGTGCTGCCACACATGTCCTTGTGCTTTTGTTTCGTTAGCTGTGGGCTGGGCCGTGGGTCTGCACAGGGCATGTTTCATTTCAGGTCGAAGCAGGTCCCCATGGGTCTTCATCTTTGGCTGATAACAGCAGTTTGGAGCAGCCTGGGCAGGCACCAGGCACATGGAGGACCCGGTCTGTTGTCTCAGCCCTGCCTGCTTGTCTGCATAGGTTGCTGCTCTTGAGGCTGCCTCTGCCTGTAGGAGCAGAGGAAGCTCAACATCCTCTGAGGTCTGCAGGACCTGTGGAAAACCTCAGCATCACAAGGCCTGGGTTCTCCTTGGTATTTGCTCTGTGTGGCAGTTGGGAACCAGCTGGCCTGTGCTTCTAAATGACAGCCCACAGGGTTTTACAGGAAGAACTTCAGTATTGAAATGGGTGAAGCAAAAAGCACATTTAGCCATCTCACAGGAGGGCTCACATCAAGGCTGAATTGTTTCAGGAGATACAAACCTTCAGCAGAGTTACCCTGCTATGTGACCAAGCAGCTTGCAGCTGTGTGGCCTGCGGTCCAGGGAGGTGGTCAGTCCCATGGCCTCCATGGGACAGAGCAAAAGGGCACAGCCTCATAGCTCCTAGGCTGCTCACAGTCCCCTCCTGGGCCAAGCAGTGCATGCTTCAAAGCAGAAAAGTTGGTGTGCTCACCCATGGACCCACACAGCTGAGCTTTGCCATGTTTCAGCAGCCAAGAGATAATGGGAGGCTGTGGATTTACTCCTGCCTTGTTACTCACTCCAGTTACTTGCTGTAAGTCACTGCTCTGGCTTGCGGTCGATGCTGCGCACGCCAGGAGCGGCCATGCTCGGCTGGCTGGCTGTGCTGGTCCACACAGCTGAGAGCACTCACAACGGAGCCCCAGGCATCAGCAATTGTTTCGTGGCAAAAGTGAGTGCTCCAAGTACTCAGCCTTCCCGTAGCCCGGCTATGAGATCCTTGTAAACTTTACACAATGTGCTAGCATAAAATAGTGAAATGACATTAGTAAAGAATAAGCTGTGCTTTTCTGAAGCAAGGCTGTGTCTTTATGGGATTTATTGCCATCTTCTTGCCAATTTTCAAAGCTCAGTGATCCAATGTAATTCAGTCAGCGTTGAGAGTCGCCCATGGTAAAAGCAGTGAAATCCAGTAACAGTTGTGTGAGTCTGAAATCCAGTAAAGGTTGTTGGAGTTGTCCCCTACAAAGTTTCTGCATATGGAAAAGGACACCAGTTGCTGGTGATAGCTGCAGATAAAGTACCTGTGTAACAGGAGGTGTCATAAATCAGCCAACATACATAGACTTGTTATCCTGTGCCTGTGGCCTTGCCCATTCAAAAGATGCATGTGCTTTTTGGTGTTGTGTTTTTTGTTTTGTTTTTTTTTTTCTTTAAGCAGCACCGCCTGCTGCCCTGACAAGTTGAGGTATTTCACTCTGCTGGTACAAATTCTAAGATTTGGGGTTTTTTTTAATTGTCTTTCAGAAGTCTTGCATATGCAAGAATATCTGTAGGGTGTGTACCTGGGAGGGCTGAGCTGTATGTTTTGCACACTGTCACAATGCATGGTTGAAATGTGATGGCTTTGTTTGACTCTAGTGCTCTTTAAGATGATTTAGCCTTTGCTTTTTGAATGCATGTTAGTGAAACATTCTTAGTATGCAAACTGCAGTGACAGACTTCTTGCCTAATGTTTTTATGGGTGGATAGAGTGGTGGGAGTATATGAATTTACACAAGAAGAACATAATGTGGAGCATGGATTCGCTTGGGATAACCTAGGCCATTTTCTGTGTAATATAAGGCACATCATTATTTTATTTTGGGTGAGAGGCTTCAGTAAATGAGATTCAGGCTTCAAGGGTTCAACTGCTTGCAAGTCTAATGTGCTTCCTGCTCCACAGAAAATTATTAAAGATGGAAACCTTTTATGAAATTCTTTTTGTAGAAATAGCATTTTATAACACATGCGATGATTTTTACCTCTGATGCTTGAAGAGTTTATTATGCAGAGTAACTCCCAGATGACTCAATTGCACATTGGCATGGAAAGTATGCAGTTGCCTCCTCAAGAAAAAGATTTCCCTCTGCAATTTAGTCTGAACTTCAGAATGTTTATATACTTTTCAGGCAATCACAGAGTGCAGGAACAGTGAAACCTAGTAGACCATTTACATTTATAAAGCTACATTATGTAACTGAGCTGCTGGAGGAGACTTGTCAGTTGTCTCATTTTTCCGGAGACGTTTTATTCCAGCCACAGAATACAAGGCAGGCAGGAACCTCCCATGTCCTTTAGTGCATCCCCTAGCCCCACATTTGGTCAATTTAAACCATTGGTTTAAATTATTCCTAGCAGACATTTGTCCAGACTCTTTTTAAATCCGTTAGTATGGATGTTGCTCACCTGTCCACAGCAATCTCCTCTGTTATTTTGATATCTGTCTGTTGGAAAACTTTTCCCAAGGGATATTCTGAATATCCTTCTGCAGTTTTAAGCCTGTAGTTTAGCCTGTACCCACTGGATGTGGAGAACATCCTAGGTACTGCCTCCAGCCTCTTTTTCGTTTCCCTAAAGACCCTTCTGGTGGCACAGTGACCACCCTTTCAGCCACCCTGCACTGTGTAAAGCTCCCCCTGAAGCACCTCGGACTCTAGGCTGAGGGTGCGAGTCCCTCATGACACGAGCGGCAGCAGCAGTGCCTCAGGAGGCAGCTGAAAGGAGGGCATAGTCTTAGCAGTCAGAAATCTCCTCTACCCTTGGCCTGCTCATTGACTTTAGTTAAATGCTGTAAATGGGCTATAGCTCAGAGTCTCCACCTATAAAATGGAAGTAATAACACTCACTTGAAAACCAGATTAAATTATTGCCAACCAGAGGAGCTTTTAGTTAGATTCTACAGCTGTTACTTTGTGAAGGTGGCCTTTAGGACCAATTCATAGTGTATTTGCACAGATTTCTTTTTCATGGAATAACCTTTATTTAATTTGAAGTTCACAGCGGTGTAAGGTAGCAGTCTAAGGTAGCTTATGCATGCAAGGAACATGCATAGACGGCACAGCTACCATGTGGGATTCCCATCCCAGCACGAGTTCTTAATTTTTCTATTAACAGTGCAGTAATTTCCAGGGCAGAAAGTTTTAGTTTCTGGAGTACTTAGTAATTGCGAAGCAGGGAGAACACTTGGGGACTGGCTGGGGGGCGGCTGGCACGAACCCGTTGGCAATGGCGTACACGGATAGCCCAGCGTGCCAATCCCGCCTGAGCTGCAGCTGTCTTGTGCGAGCACCTCTGTGTTTTATGGCGTTGTGTTGTGTGTTTGTTTTGCATGTTCATTCTTCAGTCATATGATGCACTGTGAAAATTTTGCTAGAGGGACTGGCTTTAGTTTTCAACCGTTTAACAAGTGTGTTCTCTGTTCCTTCCTCAGTTTAGATCAGCATAACCAGCCTCCAGGCGGCATCGTCATAGACAGAGAATCTGAGGTTTACAAGATGCTCCAGGAGAATCAAGAGTCAAATGAACCACCCAGACAATCTGCTTCCTTCCTCGTGTTGCAAGAGATTTTGGAGTCAGAAGAGAAAGGTAAGCACTCAGTGCACACCTAATCTGAGTGTGCTCTTCCCCTTTGCCGTTCCTTGGGCTGTATATGGTGTTGAAGAGCAACAACTAAAACTTTATTTGCCTTCCTTAGCTGGTGATTGTTCACAGCAGCGTGTGTAGATGGTTTCCACAGAAACAGACCCTTTCACTAACTTTACTCTTGAATTTCCTCACCTTGGTTAGTTTCAGTGTCTATGGGCCCATATTATTGCTTACTCATTGAGTGAGTGCTCCAGAAATAAATGCCTACAACATGTAGTTATCAAGAAGGAATTAAAAAAGTTGCAAAAACTCTTATTTACTTTCTAAAGTTTTGCCCCTTTAAGATTAGGGAGGCCAGATTCACTGATTAAAGACCATCTTTGATTCAAGACTTTGAATGGTTCCACAAGATAGGGCTCTTCAGTGAGTCCTAAAGCTTCTGATTGCCATCCCTCTACTCAAGACAAAGGATCCACTCCTGCAGCTGAATGTAAAAATATGGAAGCTGAGTTACAGTGAGCTTTTAATCATTAAAGCTTCGTAGCCTTTTAATCGCTGAAACTTCACTCTGCTTGGCATTCTAAATCTGACATCTGGACTTGTGCAGTTCAGGGCTATGGACTTTAAGATAAAAAAGCCTATTAACGTAGGTGGGAGCCAAATTGTGCTCTCTTCTCCCCTTGAATAAAATAAAATAAACAAATAAATAGGAAAAGAATTCCAAGAATGACTTTTTTTTCCTTAGGCCAGTTGAGGCTTTGTCTTTTATGTTATTAGCTTGGCAGTGGAACATTCAATTTCATCCAACAAAAGCCTGGTGCTGAGATCTATTTACCACAAAGGGAAACAGATCAGCCAAGTGCTGGTAGGTCTGAGTGATCTGTAAGGAAAGAGCAAAATGAAGGAAATAAGGAAACAAAAGGAAGATAGAAACCAGATTCTTGGAGTCTTTAATGTGCTGTTAAAATACCTACCTGATTGAGTGTTTGCAACTTGCCCTTCAGGGTTCAGCTCCTGCATGGAAGGGACTGGAGTAGCTGGGACTTCTCACACATCCAAGGTCCTCCCCTGTGCTTAGTAGTGCTGAAGAAGATAAGAAGCAAAAGCCTCTCAATTTTATCTTTCTTTGAAGATTTGCAGCATTATTGGGATTCTCTGGCACAAGGTTTGCCTGCCTGATCACAGGCCAGGATAGGCTTTGGCGTTGCTCCACCGTGAGCCGATGATCACCCATGCGGAGCAGGGCCAGGAGGTTACACAGCCCCAGAGGCATGTCTGTCCCCGAAGAGACAGTGTCCCTGCCTGCCGTGCCGCTCAGCCGGCCTCGCACACCGCTGCTGCTACTGACTCACATCATGTCCGTGACGATAAGTGGCAGATAAATAGCACGTTTGTTGGCTGCTTCTCCAAGCCTGTCTTCAGGCAAGGGCTTGTGAGTAGCAGCAGGGAACTATCTCCTCAGCTGAGATGTGTCCCTCGGGGCATGGCTGACTGTATGGGCTGTACTGGCGTACACCAGCTGAGAGCCTGGCCACAGACATGGACACAGAGTCTGTGTGTGGGCGCTGCTGTGTGGAAACACCACGGCTGGTCTGCGTTTAGACCTGACCCTGCACTCACAGGTGGAGAGTGCTTTGCAGGGCGGAACAGGTTACGATTCCTGTGGATATCTAATTAAGCTGATTCCTTTAGAGAGATTTAAAAACACACTGTCAATGTTGTTGACGTGAGCAAAGTGCTATTTGAGGCAGAGGGAATGAGTAGACGTGATAGAGAAGAGCCTGACAATGTGGTTGCCACGGCTTCATTCCCAGGAAGGGTCACTTGCAGTAGCTCTGTCGGAGGCCAGGTGCTTCCTGTGTTTGGAGGGTGCATGGGCTGTAGCCCCCATTAGGGCACTTGCACTTCTGGACCAGCATCCCTGCACAGTACTGGGTGCAAAATTCTGGGCCGAAGGCCCCCCGAGGCAAAGCAACGCAGTGTCATCTGCCCCACGGGCGAGCGGCAGCACTCGGGCTGCTCTCTGCACTCGGCTGGGTGACAGGGAGGTGCGATGGGCAGTTCCCCAGCTTTTCTCCTCAGCTCTTCTGTCAGTGGTGCTGCCCACCAGACTGAGAGGTGTGCCTGACCTTGCTGGTCACCAGAGTGTGCCTTTGGAGAGTGAGTCCTTGCCTTACTCCAGGAACAAGCGGTGCAGTGTGCTCTTTACTTGGCACTAGTCAGAAGAGTCCCTCCCAGTCTGAGGTGACACAGGTCTGCCCATCGACCCCCTCTGTTCCTGGTGAAACATTGTGGGCGTCTCTGCAGGCCTCCTTCCCTTGTTGCCTGGTGTTCAGCCTCTTGCAAAAGTCATATGGATAAGACTAGTCACATCAATCACGTCATTTTCTAAGAGACTCCTTCTTCACTGCAGATACTTAAAGGCTTGCCTCGTATCCTGTATCTAGGATCTGCTGCCATTGTAGGCATCCCAGTCAGCAGATGTGTCTTGCGAAGGACCTGCTTCAGAGAGGTTGCACTAGGGAGATACCATCCCTGGAGCACACTACACAGCAGGAGCACGCAAGGGCATCCCCAGTGTCCCAGGGCCCTGCTACACAAAGAGTTTGTTAACCAAATCTTCCAGGAGTCTTGGGGGAGCCAGCCCCAACATACACCAGACAGCAGACTGGTAAAGGACTTTGATGGTCTTCCCTAGCCTGCCAGGACACCCATCTCCTCTTTCTGAGCCCAGATCTGGCAATCAGCTTGTCCCTGCGTGTGTGATCAGGGCACGGCAGGGCTGCCAAGGCTGGGGCTGGGGCTTGGCTTTGCTTTGTGCATCTCTGCATGCGAGACATGTCAGCTGAAGTCTGATGGGCTTTCAAGATGAGAAGAGACATCATCTGACTGCCCATGGTCTCAGGCCCTTGGATTTCCAGGGCCAGGTTCAGCTGCGTGTCTTCTTTCCCTCCTCCCCACACACCCCTAAATCCCTGCCCCCTTTCCATGCATGAATCCCTGCCTCAGAGCTGGGGTTAAAGAACATCACCCCTCCCTAGCAGAGCGTCTGCTTGGGAGGAAGAGCCTAGAGCCACGCAGCTCACATGCTCTGAAGCACTCTCCTTCCACCCTCCAGGAGACCCTACCAAACCATCCGGATTTAGGAGTGTCAAAGCCCCCACCACAAAGGTGGCCGCATCGATTGGGAATGCCCAGAAGCTGCCCATGTGCGAGAAGTGTGGATCTGGCATTGTGTAAGTAAGCCTGTCCCTGGGGTTGCAGGCTGTGGCCAAGCATCCCATCCCTGTGCAGGGGGGCTGAGGCACTGCACCCAAAACACCACACCCACCCACAGCCAGTGCATCCAGGAGCCAGATCAAGGCATGTTTATTCTCACCAGCTTTGACAGCACTAACTTTGCAGTTTCCCACAGTGAGGCAGGAGTTGCATTTCCCTCTACAGATCCGTATCAATGGAAAACAAAGCAAGTACCTATGAGACAAACCTCAAGACAGTTGTTGCTGCAGTGTTTTGCTTCCTATCTGAAATCTGTTTACAGCACCCAGAAACAAAATGACTTTTCCATTCAGGGTCTGTATGTTTAATGCTTTTCGTGTCTTGGTGCTTCCAGACATGGCATGGTGACGTGCCTTGGTGGTCAGAGGCAACGTGGGCCAGGAGAGCTGTGTTCTGCTCCCGGCTCGGCTGTAGGACCACACATCAGTGCTGTGTCTACGCACACATGATTTTTGTTGTCTTTGTGTAGGTGTGTCCAACTTCCAGCACAGCAAGGGCATGGAAGCTCGCTACAGAGCTGCTGTAACATAAGAGTGAAGCACGAGGGACCCAACCCATGTCTTTGATTCACCATTCAGTTTCTCAATCACAAATTCTTCCTTACAGCCCCCTTAGCTTAACAGTTGACTGCAGCAATCAAGTGCTGGTAGCCCACCTTCATTGTCACAGAAGAATTCAGATTTTTTCCCATGCTGCCCACCACAAGCTATCAGATTGTTGCTGAGTCTCACTACACCATGATTGCATGGTCCTGGCATGCCTGGAGCACCAAAGACTGGCAGAGTCATTACAGAGACAATCCATACCCTGTAAAATATGAATCAGAGATAAACTCTGCAATTATTCTACCATATGGGTAGATCTGGAGAGCAAGCACAAGGCTATGAATAGCACTAAAAAATAATGAATTATGGAAAACATTGATGGCTGCTGGAACAAAACGATACTCCTGGCAAACTGTTGTGTTGCTGCTGGTGGCAGTTAATGAGTTGCTATGTAGTTTTCCTCATGTGCTGGGTTAAGCTATGAAGTTTTCCAGTAAGAGCTGGCCCATGTTTGGCTGGACCTGTTCACTGCATCTCCCGAGCAGCAGTGTCTGAGTTCAGAGCCAGGATCTGCTCTCTGTGCTTCTTCCACACATACCTGGCATGTCAGTCGCTAGCAAAAGGGCAGTGGCTGGCTGCGCAGCCTTCATCCCCCTCGGTTGGTGGTAGGCACTCCTTTCTGGATTTGTTCTGCAATCCAGTTGGGTTGGACCTGGATTTTGCTTCCTCAGATGGTCAGGCTGATACCTGCCATTCGATCCTGGGCATTTGAAAGCTGTTGCACTGTCTCCAGCCATCAGCTAAAGATGCCATCACAGTGATTCTTGCCACCACAGGTGATAGGACTGTCCTGTGAAACTTAGGCAGGCCAGTGCTATGAAACACTTTACAGAGGAGGGCTCCCATGGCAGCACATGTTGGGCTCTAAAAGTGTAGTTAACATCTGCCTGACCAGCGACAGGGCCTATACTTTGATTTGTCAGGAGAGGGAGAAAAATTGTCTACCTTCAAGGCTGGTATGGGTTGGGGCTGGGTGGGAGGTAGCTGGGGGGGAGGAGGGAGGCGGTGGTGGGTACCTGGTGCTGAGGGGTGCTGGTTCCTTCCCCAGAGGGGTGTTTGTGAAGATCCGGGACAAGCAGCGTCACCCCGAGTGCTACGTGTGCAGTGACTGCGGCACCAACCTCAAGCAGAAAGGACACTTCTTTGTGGAAGACCAAATCTACTGCGAGAAGCATGCACGGGAGCGGGTGATTCCCCCAGAGGGCTACGAAGTGGTCACTGTCTTCCCAAAGTAAACCGTGCTGCTCACAAAGCCAGTGTTAATGGTTTCTCCTCTGCTGCTTTTCCTTGGAAAGCATCATCCCTGTCCCCCTGCCAAATCTTGTTTGCAATAAGGAATGCTCAGCATGGCTTTGAATTTCTTTGCCATTATTAATCCTCCATCTGTTCACATGAGATGTCAGTAATTGTTCAACATTCTTTTCACCTCCTCTTTCACTGTTTGGTGGGTTTTTAATACACAGAATTATTTTCTTTTTCCCTCCTTTGTGCTGTCAATTGCACAGGAAAATCAAGAGGCCAAAGTCAGATTACAACTCTCCTGCGTCCCTGTTATTTGCATTCAATAAACGAGGTGAATCAACAAGGCACATGTGTCTGCTTTCTCCTGGTATCCCTGTGCACTGGACCGGGGTTTCCAGGGCAGCGGAAGAGGTGCCCAGTGTGTGGCTGTGTTTACCCTGGAAGACAGTGGGTCTGCTGGCACCCTGCAAGGGCCAGGTGGGCACAGCCAAGCCACAGACCATAGCTGGCACTGATGGCCCATCTCCGGCACAAGGCGGCCAAGAGCTGCCTCCTTGGGGTCCAGCACAGCTACATGATGACAGGACTGACCACTTCAATGCTTCCCGTTACTGCATCACCCAGGTGCCCCTTTGTTCCCCATGGTCACAAACCAAGTCCTATTAAAAAAAAAGGTCCACTTGAAGCTTGCTAGAAACCAGGGAGTCCGGGAGCAAAGACGGGAAGGTTTGAGCGACCATAGTCCCTGTCCCATGGGGTCCTGTCCGTTCTGTGGCAACTCTGCCCTGCCGTACTGCAGGCTCGGGACTGGGTGAAGGCTGGTGAGGGTGGGTCTCACCACCATACATCCCCTGGTCCAACCCAGGGCAGAACCCATGGCCATGGTTGTTTCTGTCTGCAGACATTTGGGACAGTCCCCTAAGCAAGACCCCGTGTGACTGCCAGCAGCATCACCCTGCTCCCCGTGTCTCTGGACACACATGGCTGCTGAAGGGTGCCTTTGGAGTTGATGTGGGGAAGGGGCACATACCCCTCGTGCTGGATGAGGGGGTTGATGATGCCCAAGCAGCACTTCCACCCATGTATAGCAAAGAGATGATCTGTGGTGAAGGTATTTCTCTGCTGACACCTCTGAATTAGATGCTGACTGTTCTTTTGGTGTAGAAATAAATGGTTTCTAAAACATAGTATGATCTTCGCTTTAAAACAAATTGCCAGAGGTTGAAAACAGAAGGGATGGCACCTGCCTACAGGCCCTCTTTGCCAGGCACAGGGCCACCTCCACCCCTGGGGTTAGTGGGTGCATCTGCAGCAGCTATGGACAAGGTCATGTGTCTGTCCTGGAAAGTCCTGGCCGACTTCAGCAACACTTTACTGCTGCACTGTTTCTGCTCCTTCACAAGGAATCACACCACAGCACAGCTGCCTTGCCGAAAAAAAAACCCAAACCACCAAATAAAACACCCACACAACCCAAAACCCTATTCTCATCTGAGACAAAGCTAACCTGTCACCAAGATTAAAAGCTGCCCCCTGTCCAGATCAACTGTACAGCTTTTTGGCAGGTTGAGGAGGGGAGTAATTCACCAATCCAGCTAAATTTAGCTCTTCTTTCAGGCTCCTTCTATGGGCAGCAGCAAGCAAGGATGACATAGCTTAAGCAGCAAACTCCTTGTCCAGCTCAACCCTGGCTTCTCCATGCTGCTGGCACATGCCTGCACGCACACCCGCACAAACTCCAGATGTTAACACAAGCAGCTTTATTTTTCAAGGTGAGAGTGGTGGTTTTTTGCCTGCTGGGGTGATATCTGCCCTCACTGCTGCTAATGAGGTCTAATTCTCTCCCCTCCTGCAGTACGTTTCTCCAGGGAAAGGCTCTCCCTGCTGCAGCGCTGACAGATGCAGGCAGGCTGGACTGGACAAAAAGCCAGTAAATGAGTAAACCCGTAGAACAAATTGCTCAGATCTCAGATCAGCACTCAGGCTCTGCCGTGGTGTGGGACCGTGGCTGCTCCCAGCACGGCACGCTGCTGACTGCCCACTCTCCCAGGAGGCTGGGGCTCCTGGCCGCCTGCCCTGCATGGCCGTCTGCTTGCCTCGCAGGAAGAAAGCGCCAGCGTGTGTGTGAAGAAAGCCGGGTGTGCTGCACCCCAAGGCCAGTGCGCACCTCCAGCGCCTGCAAAGTCACTAAATGTTTTCATACTGTACACACATGTCAGCAAAATGTCGTTGCAGATAACCTCATGAGCTTGCTTTCGCATCAGGGGGTCAGGACGGAAGAGGCTGAACTGTGCCTGGCATTTTCCCTGCCCTCCCCACCCCAGCCCCACACCGCAAACAGAGGACAAGCCTGGCTTTGTCCAGGGCCATGTGCTCCGTCGCCCCAGCCGCACTCCTGCGGCGAAGGCTGGCAGCACAGCTGGGAAAACAGATTGTGCAGGGCTTGATGCACTAGTCGGGAACTACAAAAGGTTTGTGGGGTAGCTCAGGAAGTGTAGGTTTCTAATGCAGATACCAGTGTTGATCCAATTTATTACTATGGGAACAGGCTAGCGAGGCAATTCACATTTGGTATGTGGGGAAGACTTCGCCACTTCGATCGCTTTCTGCTGTAGCTCCCTTGAAAAGGAGTGCATTTCTTTTTTTTTTATGATGGACAAATCATTTGGCAACTACAGTGTTCACTGTAGTCTGACTTTCCAAATTCCTCTTGAGCTTAACAGTCAGCATCTGGAGTTTGTCAACAATAACAAAATAAGTTAAGTGAGGTCACGTCTGCAACCAGAGAGCTGCCTGCTCCAGAAGTTAACAATAATGTAAGACAATGTAACGTAACATGTAAAAGGATCCTATCTGAAGAGCATCAGGCAGTCTGCAAGTGAGCGAGCAACCGGCTAAAGAGGGACTGTCTCACAGTAGGTGTGCAGCACAGCACAAAGCACAATCTGCCATTTCAAACACAGATTACTTGGGTTTCTCCCTGCCACTGCGACATCTCCCATTTCTCCTTGTGCAGCAGGCAGTGCCTGAGCACTGCTGCTGCTCCCTGCTGGTTTGCGGGAGCCCCCTCTGCATGGCACAGGGTGCCAAGCTCAGCCCCACGTGGGAAGCTGCCAGCACAGCACAAGCCGTGGGCCATGGCAGGCTGGAGAAGAGGGCTTGCGTGAGACAGAGCAGCACATCTCCCTTCCAAGCTGAGAACACAAATAACTGTTTAAACAGTTTTTAGAAACAGTGAAAAAGATCAGCAGTGACTCAACAGAGCTGGTCCCCAGGAGATAAAGCAGATAGAAAAGGGTTAAAAAAAAAAACCAAAACAACAAAACTAACAGCGCTATGAAGACCTCTTGAAGAAGACCTCTTGAAGAAGACCTCTTGAAGAAGACCTCTTGAAGAAGACCTCTTGAAGAAGACCTCTTGAAGAAGACCTCTCGTTGTCTCCTCCTCACATCCCACACCATCACCACCACTCTCCTCCCAGCAAAACCACACTAAGCAGCACGGCCAGTTGCTCCAGCTTGCACATTGAAGTTTTATTTTGCTAAAGGCAACCCTGTGAGCTCAGATGGTTGTCAAGGTGGGGGTCTTGGCAGCTCAAACATCATCTTTGCTAAGCAGGTAACTAAAAACACCCAAATGATGGTACGTGCAGGGTGCATTTGAGTGCTGGTGAAATGCCATTAAATAGATACTAACATGTGAGATAAGTTTGCCACACGTTTTCTTGCCATCACCTGGAAAAACCATCAGCAGCATCTGCCCAGCCCTCCTTGGCTAAGAATATGAGCTTCTTGTCAGATATAAAAAAACCCCAAAACCCATAAACAACCCACCCTGCAAAGAGACACACAGTAGCAATGCACAAGCAAGCTGAGACTCCATCTTTCTGACCATTCATTTGGCCTCAACAACTCAAACATCCATAGACACGCCCAATGGGAGGACAACAGCTGGGTGCAGCATGAGACAGGAGCCTTGCTTCCAAGTCACCAGGACAAATCTATGCTTCAAGAATTTGTCTTGCATCTGCTGAAATCTCACACACAGCCCCAACAGACAATCAAGTGGACGTTATTTCACCCATAACAATTTAAAACTGTTAGCACCAGTCACCCCTCTGACCCCAAGCATCCTCTTATTGTCATTACAGCATTTACTTGTGTATTTCTTCCATATATAGGGAGGAAGGCTGCTCTCTGAAACACCAACACCCCTCTCAGCACACCCCAGACTTGTCTGTAGGCATTAAGTGCACAAATGCTGGACTGCCTTTCCCATAGCTTAAGTGGATGGCAAGTGTGAACATCACTCTTGACTGTAGGAATAAGAAAAGCAAGGTCATGCCAAGAAGGTGCTGTGCTTGCTTTGATCAACAACATTCACAGTAGTTCAGGAGCCAAAAAAAAAAAGGGAGGGGAGACAAAGAGGCGGGCTCCCCTATGGCAGCATGCAAAAAAAGGTGCATGCTTTTGCTTTGTGAAAGTGGGCTAGAAAAGCTGTCACAGCTCTGCAAAATCTCTCTAAAAACATCAAGCTCCACACAGTGGAGCTGAACAGTGACTACATTTCACTAATGCTACCATCAGCGTTAATGCTAGCTTATGCATTTTTAGGAAGGCAGCAATTATTAAGTCCTAGTGCTGGCTATGGGATAGAAACTCTTGTTCGTTTTCATTTCCCACCACACTGCCCTGCAGTGACGTTCAGGTAGCTGTGCAGGTTGAGCAGAGTAAATCAGCCTTCAAAAGCTAGGTAAGCCGGTGTGAAAGCAGTTATGCCAGTTATTATTAAAACTTTCACAATTATTCCATTTAGATACTATTGTAAATATATCATTTACTCTTAAATCTCGTAGTAGGTCTTTGCCAGCACAAAACAATGCATAAAGGAGACCAGCACAGTAGCTCAGCAAATAGAAGTAACACGTGGAGACCGCACATGCTGGACTTTGTATTATTCAGGCTAATAAGTAACTGAGTAGAAAACTTAGAAACTTTGTCTTCAGCAATTAGAAACAAGACAGGGTTTTCAACAGGCAAAGGTCAAAGCCAGCCTGCTCAATAATGAAACAGATTTATTTACCCTTAGAGGTAAGAATAAATATTTGTGACATAAAATAACGTTCTCTAAATCAGGCTAACAGATTACTCCCTATGGAGAGTAAGAATAATCACAAAGTGACTGAAAACTAAAATCTGATACATTAGGTAAAATTTAATTTTATTCCATGTTACCTATGCTTTGGCGTAACTAGCACAACTGCAACTGTGACAGCTCCAGCTGCAGTTCCATGACTGCAGCCTCTAATCACACCTAGACGGCATTTTCACACACCAGAATTGAAAGTTTAAAAGCAACCTGATGCCCAAGTTGAAAACCACTGCTTACAGCTGGATCTTAGAGGTTACATAGGCAGGTAATATCCTTCACCTGTCTTTTCCTGCCCCACTGTAGTTTCAAACCATCCCTTCCCAGAAAGTACTCCTCAATCATCCATACACCCCCAGAGACATTCTGCGCTTTCCTCTTCCAGTACCCTTAGCACCTCCCTCCATGTGCTCCAAACGGGCACCTCAGCTGTGTAAACCGACAAGCCAGTCAATACAGAAGTAATGTCTGCATCAGAAACATTTAAGGTTATTTTGGGCTCATTCAAACCGCTTGGGTTTTGTTGTGGCTTTTTTTTTTAATGTGTTAAGATTGGCTAATGTGCTAAATGAGTTGGGAAAGTGTGAATTAATGGATACAACATAAGCTTCGCTTATTTAAGAAGCTATGCTAAAAAAACCTACACTTTTAGGACAAACCAAACATTTCTTTAATCAAAATAATTTGCAGAAGTTAAAAACAGCAGCTACACAAATCGGCTGTAAAAGGCACACATTCTCTCCCTTCCAAATAAAACCATAATTGAGACCATACTAAAAAAAAAAAGTATTAGGACTTCCACAGGAAGAGTTTTTACACAAATTTGCCAGTTTTTACCACTGATCACAAGAGCTTGCTGCAAATGTGAAACATGCTAATTTTCTTAATTCTTTATGAGAGCCTACCAAAGCTACAACATAAAACTATAACTTGCATTATACTGTAGAATGTGTTAAAATTCACTGAAAGAACATGAGGGATTTGAACAAGGCCTTCAAGAAAATCAGCATAAAGGATCAGTATGTGTAAGTGACATCTCTGGAAGACCTGATGTCAGTCATATGTTGGTCCTGTAAGACTACAGGCCACATTTGCACATTAAAACAAACATTCTGGACTAGAATCGGATGATTCTTCTAGGACCTTGAAGACACCTATTTTTTCCTTTTTCATTTTTTCAGAGGTCTTCATTTGATCTAGGATTAAAACAAAACAAAGATCAGCAATAACAGGTGAAGTGTCTGCAACGTTACTATTGCAGTTTTATGTATTTTTGATTGGATTTAGAAAGCAAGTTGATAAAAAATCATTTTGCTCCTTCATCAACAGTTTGCTACTAGAAGTTTGGGCTTGAAAATATTTCTCACATGTGGACTTTAAGGAAGAAAAAAATTCCAACACTTCTGGCTAAATCTTAATGGAGATAATCAGTTTTAAAATCTGCCTGCACTAGTCTTGTTTTCTTGAGAAGAAAAGAGAATGTAGTAAACCTGGTTAGTGAAGCTACTAGGAGAAAGACAGAAAGCTATGGCTCTGCTAAGCAATATTCTTTTCTGAAGTTCAAAGACCTACATCTTGTTTTCCTATCGTTTGCAATCACTATATGTTGCCCTTCCAGTTAATATAAAGCTAATGAAACACTATTTTCTTTATATAAAATTTAGTAATTATACCTTACAGGGGTGAGAGGTAGCATTCCAGTTTCTAAAGCACTAACTGCATTTAGCTGTAGTAAATATTTGATACATAATGCTAGACTAATATCTTTGTGTAAACATTTCTTGACATTATACCAATTTTGCTTAGTATAGCCAAGAAAAAAAAAAGGAATAAGCAAGGAATAAATATGATGCATACTAATAACACAATGGCACCTTCTCCAGCTTGAAAAGAGAAATCAGATTGTTTCACAGCCTGAACTTGTAAAGACAGAGATAGGCCATATTATCAGTGCATCAAGAACCATCTACTATACCAACAGTTAACTGAAATAAGCAGTTTTATAAAATAATTTCTTTAGATAATCTAGGAAAAAAATTGAAGTATAACAACAATTCTCCTAAGGCAAAGTTATTTTCCTGAAAGCATACACATCACACTTATTTAAGGCTAACTATAATTTTTACTTCTAAATTCTGTAATGACTGATTTTTTTTCTGTATCTATGCTTTGAGCCTTATCTCTCCTAAAGACGCTGAAGGAAACAAAGCATACTAAATCTACTGGTTTTACTAAACGGACAAGAATTTTTTCCTTTCTCAGAAAAGTTAAGGGTTTTTTTTATAACATCTTGGCCTGGTCAAGCACTAGAATTTGCAGACAACCTCAAAAACTTTTTTTTTTATTTTTAATTATTTTAAAATAATTGATCCACTGACAAATCACAGTAACTCTGAAAAGTGCATTTTTTTAAAAAAAAAAAGTGTTAGACTATATTTTGAATTATGATAGTATCAAAATAGGTTTTTAAACAAGTTTGCTGAAATAAATATTTTCTGAGAATAATTTCTCTTTTGATCAATTACAGCAACTTCCAAGGAAATTGCTTTGTAGAACACCTCCTAATCTGTGCTTTTTTTCATTCACAGTATGCTCAAGGCACACTATGCATGAATGTGGTTTTCTGGAATACTTTTGTTTAAGTTCCATTATTTCTACTTCAGCAAATCCTGGAAATGTCAGCGAAGGGGCCAAAGGTTCCTTCTTCAGATGTACAACACAGCTATAGGGAAGTGAAGCTAGGGCAGCTTTCCACATATAAAGACTCCTACAAAATAAGCATTTACTGTTGAACAAACAAACAAAAAACAATAGATGAAAATTCTGACTTACCAATAAGATCGCTTCTATCCAAGAGTAACTCTAGATCTTTATCACTGATTACTTTTTCTTTAGATCCTTTAACCTCCCTGTTGAGGAAGAAATCTCTCTTAATACAGATAAAAGCATGTTACAGTCAGTATTGCATAGAAGTCAGTTTTCCCACATAGCAGAATCCCTAGGACATTCTTTCCACTATGAAGATCCACATACCACTTCATAAGACAAGAGAGCTATTGACAGCTGCTTGCAAGCTGCAAGTTACAAACTCATGGTCCAAGAAAAATACGAAATCTGCATACCTCTCATAGTCTCTGGATTTCAGCAATTCTACTAATTCCTGAGGATCCAGGCAGCTCTTTGACTGTGCTAGACCGGATTTGCCACCTTTAAACTGATCTGTAGAAAGGAAAAATTTTTGAGAGTACACAGAGACAGGAACAAACTCTGTAAATTGTTACATAAATGCTGGATGCACAATTCAAATGTGTTACTCTTGCACATGGAAACTAATGCTATGTTTCATTGGTTTAGCCCTCAGGTAAACAAATCTTATGCTAATAGCCTAGCTGGTGAAAAACTCGGAGGTACATGAAGAGTTTACATGCATGCCTTTCACCTTCCAGCTACAGTATGCAGAAGAACTGATTGAAACACCAATTCAACATGCACACACGCACACAGAGTAGAAAACCCATTAGTTCTACTTACAGTAAAAACACTGTAAATAAAGTTAGATGGTGGATGCTGAAGTTTGTTTCCTTTGTATTGTGAGCTGCTTGAAACAAAGTAAGCAGTATTAACCACAAGATAGGAAATATGTGAAAGGTATGTGGTTTACAAAAGAGAATATCCCCCAGTTTAATGGACTAGACAGACATGACAAAATAATAGACCTGGACAGGTTTGTTTCTTGAAGAGACTATGCTAACGCCTATCTACACAAAAATCTGGATGTCAGCTCAAATATCCCAAAAAAATATACAAGATTGTTACTTAAGCTAAGCATGGATGAAAGTGAAGTTCAGTCTTGCATATTTCAAGGGGACAGGCAAGGCGTATTGTTCTGTGCCAAGTTTCCTCAGTTGTTACTAACACATGCACCTATTTTGTTAATGTTTTCATTGATCCCTTCCATCACACTCACTGCTGTTCTTTCCTATATCTTGGTTTCAGAAGTCCTCCCCACACCTCTTCCTATCTCCCTCCAAGGACTGGCTGTTTCCCTGTGAAGCGCAAATCAGACGCAAGTTCCAGAGAGGTCTGAGCTATAGGATTCTCTCCCCCATTAACATCTCCTGCGGTGACACACAGGATCTAGGTTCTGTCATGCATTATTAGTGATGCAGTCTGTCGTTTTTAGTTTTCATAGCTTCACAAACTATATGGTATTGAATTAGTGCTGTACAGGTCTTGGGCTGCTATAATAGTGACACAGAGAGAAAAATACAGAAGATCCTATCAAGCATTTTAACACTTTAAATAGAAGTTTATGTCCATGACTTCTTCTAAGTCAGACATCTTCTAATTTAACTAAAATCACGCTGGTGCTCATACAGTTATGCTGCAGATTTAGGTATGATTCAACAATAGTTACTAAGATGAATATTCAGCTTATTGCAAAACTGAAGGCAACTTGACACTTGGCTCCCTTACAGTACAACTACTCCCAGTTCCCATTGCTACTTTAGTATATGGCAGTCATCTGCTATTAGAGCCCATTCCGTTTTGTGCATCCATCTTACCATTTTGGTTTTAACTATAGGTTGGATCATAATCAGATCAGTAAAAACAAATTCTTACTTACATCGGTCATTACATGCCTACAAAGAGTAAGACAGCAGTAGCAAAAAGATTACAAAGAAAAAGGATAAAGCTAGGATAAAGGAAGCATCTAACAAAGATTAGCGAACATCATCCAAAACCAGAGGCAAACCACAGCTCAGGCTTGACAAGCAGTGCACTGTGCAACAGTTACCGCTGTGGTCTTTCTGTCCCTTTATGCCCTCATGAAAATGCCTGTTTTTTTCCCCTCCTTAATATACTATGAGAAGATCTTAACCTCCTTTAAAGTTTAATCTAAGGCTAATTATTGCCAGAAGCCCATACCAAGTTACAAGAATTATATTTTTCAAGTGAAAATTATATTAGGTAGCTACTGTCCAAATATCACAAACAGAACAAGCTATGGAAGCAAAGGAGGATTCCTATAGCACACAAACAAGAAAAATATACCTCCAAAAGAGACAGTTCAACCCAATCACATTCTAAAGACTTTTGAGTATGGCCAGCTATATAATCAAGAACACAACAAGAATCACCATTGTTCTGCATATGAAATCTAAGACCATTGTTCTATTCAGCACTAGTTAATTGTTCAAACAGGACTATTCTATTGTAGTTATACTGTTCTTAAATTCAGAAGGACAGAGGCAAACAGGATGTTAAAATTTTTTACAGTGATTTTACAGCTCTAGGATTTGCAAATCTCAAACAAGTTTAGTAGGAACCCCCCAGAAACCAACTTTCTATAGTCTCTACTCAATTTTAATAGGAACATTCCCTACTCAAGATAGTTTGCCAGCGCAACTGGAAAACTCTATTGCTAAACTTCATAGATTTCATAGATTTCTAGGTTGGAAAAGACCTTAGAGATCGAGTCCAACCATCCCTAATCCCCATTAAACCATATCCTCAAGTAGATCATCCACCCTATTCTTAAACACATCCAGGGATGGGGACTCAACCACCTCCCTGGGCAGCCTATTCCAGTGGCTGACAACCCTTTCAGAGAAGAAATACTTCCTAACATCCAACCTGAATCTCCCCTGACTAAGCTTATGCCCGTTTCCCCTTGTTCTATCACCCATCACTAATGTAAATAGCCCCTCCCCCACCTCCCCACCATCTTTTCTCAAGTATTTATAGGCCGTAATCAGATCTCCCCTCAGCCTCCTCTTCTCCAGGCTAAACAGCCCCAACTCCCTCAGCCGCTCCTCATAAGTTTTATTTTCCAGCCCCTTGACCAGTTTAGTCGCCCTTCTTTGGACTCGCTCCAGGAGCTCAATATCTCTCTTAAAGCGAGGGGCCCAAAACTGGACACAATATTCCAGGTGCGGCCTCACCAGTGCCGAGTACAGGGGCAGGATCACTTCCCTGCTCCTGCTGGTCACACTATTCTTGATACACGCCAGTATCCCATTGGCGTTTTTGGCCACCTGGGCACACTGCTGGCTCATATCAAGCCGGTAGTCAACCAACACCCCCAGGTCCTTCTCCGCCAAGCAGCTCTCCAGCCACTCTTCCCCAAGCCTATAGCGATGCTTGGGGTTTTTACACCCCAAGTGAAGGACTCTGCACTTGGCCTTATTAAAGCTCATGCCATTGGCCTCAGCCCAACGATCCAGTCTGTTCAAATCCCTCTGAAGGGCCTCCCTACCCTCGAGCAGATCGACACAGCCTCCCAGCTTGGTGTCGTCCGCAAATTTACTGAGGGTACATTCAATCCCCTCATCCAGGTCATTGATAAAGATGTTAAACAGAACTGGACCCAGCACTGAGCCCTGGGGAACCCCACTGGTGACCAGCCTCCAGCTGGATTTAGCCCCATTTACCACCACTCTTTGGGCCCGGCCATCCAGCCAGTTTTTAACCCAAAGGAGGGTGTGCCTATCCAGGCCAGCAGTTATCAGTTTCTCAACCAGAACACTATGAGAAACTGTATCAAAGGCTTTACTGAGGTCTAGGAAAACTACATCCACAGCCCTTCCCTCGTCAACCAGGCGGGTCACCCTGTCATAGAAGGTGATCAGGTTTGATTGGCAAGACCTGCCTTTCATAAACCCATGTTGGCTGGGCCTGATCACCCGGTTAACCTGTATGTGCTCATTAATAGCACTCAAGATAACCTGTTCCATGACTTTGCCCGTCACCGAGGTCAAACTGACAGGCCTGTAGTTTCCCGGATCCTCCTTCCGCCCTTTTTTGTAAATGGGGGTAACATCCGCCAGCCTCCAGTCCAGCGGAACTTCCCCAGTGAGCCAAGACTGCCCAAAGATAATGGACAGGGGTTTGGCAATGACATCCGCCAGCTCTCTCAGGACTCTCGGGTGGATACCATCAGGCCCCATAGACTTGTGGGCATCCAGCCGAAGGAGCAGATCCTTGACCCGTTCCTCTTGGATCACAGGAGCTTCGATTTGCTCTCCCTCCCTGCACTCAGACACCGAAGGCCAGCTCACCTGGGAACTGCTGACCTTATTATTAAAGACTGAGGCAAAGAAGGCATTAAGGACCTCAGCCTTGTCCTCATCCCTAGTGACTAACGTACCCCCTGAGTCCATTGGGGCTGGAGGTGATCTTTAGCCCTCCTTTTGTTATTAATATATTTATAGAAAGACTTTTTGTTGTCCCTTACGGAGCAGGCTAGTCTAAGTTCCAATTGGGCTTTTGCCCCCCTGATTATCTCCCTACATGTCCTAACTTCCTCCCTGTATTGATTCCTGGATGCCTGCCCATTCTTCCAAGACTTATAGACATCCCTTTTTCTTTTGAGATGTTCCCAAATCTCCTTTGTCATCCAAGCTGGTTTTCTACCCCGGCGGCTCGACTTCCGGCACACAGGGACAGCTCGCTCCTGTGCCTCCAGAATTTCCTTTTTGAATAGTAACCATCCCTCCTGCGCCCCTTTACCCTTGAGAGCTGTCTCCCATTGGACTTTGTTAACCAGACTTCTAAACAGCCCAAAGTCAGCTCTCCCAAAGTCCAGCTTAGCCGTTTTAGTGTTCCCCCTCCTAACTTCCCCTAGAATTGAGAATTCTATTATCTCGTGGTCACTATGCCCCAGGCGTCCTCCAACCTTAACATCTCTCACAAGACCCTCTCTGTTCACAAACAGCAGGTCTAGGGGAGCACCTTCTCTAGTCGGTTCACTGACCAGTTGTAATAGGAAGTTGTCCTCCACACTCTGCAGGAACCGCCTAGACTGTTTCCTGACTGCCATGTTATACTTCCAACAGACATCAGGTAGGTTAAAGTCACCCATAAGGACAAGGGCTAGTGAGCGCGAGACTTCCCCCAGTTGTTTAAAGAATAGCTCATCAGTCTCACTGTCCTGATAGGGTGGCCTGTAGCAGATTCCCACTACAATATCCGCCTTCATAGGCCCCCCTTTGATTTTCACCCACAGACATTCTACTAGGTCATCCCCAACATTTAACTCTAAACAGTTTAGATCTTCCCTTACATACAGGGCAACCCCACCACCCCTTCTACCTCTCCTATCCCTCCTGAAGAGCTTGTAGCCATCCATGGTAGCACTCCAGTTATACGAGTCATCCCACCATGTTTCAGTGATGCCAACTATGTCATAGTTTCCCCGGATAACAAGAGCTTCCAGTTCCTCTTGTTTATTGCCCATACTGCGTGCGTTCATATAGAAGCACGTAAGTTTCATGTTACGAAACACTGCTCTAGATGTCATTAGGTAGGCGTATTGCTCCAAATGAAGAATTGTTATAAATTAAACTGCAAGCAGTAAGATATTTTTTTTATTTGCTTTTCCATTTACTTTCTGGTTCTTTTAATGTGATTTAAAAAAGCTAATCAACTTGGACTTGTCATCTAATCCAAGTGTTTTCAATGCTAAAAGTCCAAAAACATTTGGGTCAAACAAACCCATCTTGCTGACAAGCCGCCACCAAGCCCAGAGCTCTCTACTCTATCATTGCCTGGTTTTACCTATATTTCTTCCAGGTAGGCTCACTGTCCTATCACATCTCTTTTTCTTCCCTCCACCTACTAGTAAAGGAGTAATTGTAACATGGTGATTCTAGAAATATTAGAAGTGCTTTCCTTTAACTTGCTGCAGAAGCTACCTACAATGTGTCTAAGAACACATTTTGGAAAGTAATACCATGTAGCCCCTTGTTAGGAGGATGAAGCTTTTTGCGGTTAAGGAAATATACTAAGCAGTCACAAAACGGAGCAGTAAGAGTCCTCTCGAGATTTAAAGCAGCAACACATGCTTATAGGAAGTCGTAAGAGAAAGATACTAACTTTTGTGGATAATCAGCTTCTCCAGCTTTCTCTTGGCAGCAGCTCTCTCCACAATCTTCTGGTCAATAGTATTTGCTGTCACAAGACGATAAACAACCACTGGTTTTGTCTGGCCAATTCTGTGACACCTGTCTTGGGCCTGCAAATCTGACTGGGGGTTCTGAGTAGATACAGAAACAAGTTAGCTACACCATTAACCTTTTTTTAAGAGACTACCACAGGCAGCATTTTCAGTAGTGAGCTCTGAGAGCCAGTGCAGAAGCAATAAGCAGGGCAGCCATGGTATAACAGAACTCTCCATCTCTTTACCCAAACTCGCCCATGACAAGCTCTGCTGCTGTAGCTGCACAGCCAGAGCAACCCAACTAGCTCGGACTGCTTCTGCAATATGTGCTGCAGTTTTCAACAGATGGACATGTTCTGTATCACAAATTTAGCTGAGGGTGTTAGTTGTAGGTTTGTGGGTTTTTTTGTTGGAAGATAAGAAAAGACATTTAAGAAGTTTTCAGCCATTTCTGAAGTTGCTTTAGCTCTCCTGAAGCTGAGTAGTCATGCCAACAGCAGAGCTGTCTATTAAAATAAAGCAAAGATGCAGAGGTCCTCAAATAATTTCCTTCCATACCTCTCTTCTTCCCAGCCTCACAGGAGCAGCAGGATTCTAGCTAGCTGAAATGCATGTGGCAAGTCACAAGAGGAAATTCAAGGGGCTGGTACTAACATGACAGCTGTTGGAAACAGGGAACTTGCAGAAGGTCCAGCTACATTCAAACTTAAATAATAAATCGAAAGAAGGGAACGTATCTTCAACAGTAATGGAAAAACTCCTGCTTTTGTTGTAACTCAGGGTCCAACAGGCTAGTTTTGGAAACCAACTCTAACGTTGTATTTGGTAAGCTGGGACTTTTCAAACAAGGCTGTATATTTCATATATAACATGCTTGCATACACTATTATCTTCACGTAATACCTCATTAAAGTTACAGAAATGGTCTATACCATAATGGGTTAGTAAGTGATTATCAAAAGCAGCAATAGAGACAGCATTTTATGACATGTATCACCAGGTTAACAGTCTGTCAACATACCCAGTCACTATCGTATATGATAACTGTGTCTGCCGCAGTTAAGTTAATGCCCAAGCCTCCAGCTCTTGTACTCACTAAGAACAGGAAGACTTCAGGGTCAGTATTAAATTGATGCATCTGGAAGAGAATTTGTCTATTAAAAAACAGCAGATGGATCAAACTCAATGTAGCTTATGATTTATTTTGAGACACCTATGTTTAAAGATATGAACACAAATAAAATACAGCACACTGTCAGAGGCCAAACTAAGGCTTTAAGAAACACTGCATGCATTTGGGACAGGACAAGACCAAGTAGTGAAGCAGCTGTATTTTCTTATCTGATGATTCCAGTCAATGAGTTGTCTAACACATGACTATAATGAAGTATGATCCAAATCACATTCACCTCCACATAACTCACCATCCAGTGATGAGCAAGGTGAGCAAAGTCCAAGCTGGCAGAGGTTAAAAACGTATCTGCTTCTTGACACAAGCAACAATCTAAAATACTGATGCCAACTTGACTGTAACTTCCAGCCACCTTGTATACCTCCTCCTCTTACTTCAAAACTAAGAGTAACTTTCAGGCCTCCTACTCAGCATCTAGCCTACTTTCACTGCAAGATGTTTCCAAGTGTCAGCACACCTCCTATCACGTCTGCCATACCAGTGCAAACTTAGTCTACTTAGTCTGACCACCCACATCCTGGTAGAAAACTGGAAGTGTATGTTCATTTTCAGGACTTTGATCACAGCAGAGAAAAGGAAACCATCACCCCACTGCCAGGTGGAAGCAGCTACCCAAGCTCTCTAAAAGCCAAGTACCCTCTGGGATCTCCTGGACGTCAACATCTGCAGCATCAGCAGCAAATCATGGAACTGGGAAGAGCCTTGCTGAACATAAGACTGGTGACATGGAAGATTTCTCTCATCCTGCACCCATACCACACTGTGGTAGGAACACAATAAACTCCTAAAAACCCCTACAAGCCAGCAGTACAAAATTTTACCAGCTTAATAAAAGTCACTATAGCTTGCTGACACGTTGCTAGTTAGCCTTTCCTCTTTAAAAATGAGATCTAACAGTAGCAACCAAAGTCTTTAGGCGTTTGGTTTTCCTCAGCCACACTGTAGCACAGAAAAAAAATGAGGCAAAGGGAAGCACGATTTGATCTAGGTGATCTATCATCTGCCACTGTTTTTCTGTATCTTCACAAATACTAATGCATACTTTGGAGACCAGATAGCAATTGCAGCACACTCCTTAGATGCATCCTGTATAATTTCTCCATATATGCATTGCTCTTTTAAATCCCTCAGAGAGGTGGTTTTCCAGAACCACCCTGCACAGCTGCTCTTCTTGATAAATATATGCCTCAGTAGTAAAGCATCCTGTGGTTATTTGAAACCATTACAAGTATGCAAGAACAAAGGATTGCATTGGAATGAATCCACGTGCAATTTCAGGCTGAAGTCACATGTGTCCCACTAGGTACAAAAACTCATTTCCTGGAAATCTACTTTATTTGGCATAAGACTTGCAGTACGCTCCCACAGATGGTGGCATCACATCCAGGATGCTAGGAAACAACACATGCAGGGATAAAACTGGGATTAGCATCTGCCACGATATAGATATATTACATACTTCACGTTTGGGCAACAGAGTACATGAGCACCCATCATTCTAGGCATACCCCAAGATGTTGGCTAGTAACATATTTCATTGCTTCAGTATTTCCAAGCTGCGGATATTAAAGCAGCAGCAAGGATGCCAGTTTTTAACATAGATGTTTTTAGCCTACTTAAGGCTAAATGCTGTGCAAAATCATATTCCAGTGTTGCGGGAACAAACAGAATTTGTTAACAGGCTCAAAGGGCATGTACATCTACTTACATTTTTTTCTCTCTCAGAGTAGGACATAGAGCCATCCAATCGACTAAATTTGAAGTCTCTCAGATAGCAGTAATCCATCAAAATGTCAAGCATCATAGTCATTTGTGAGAACAACAAGACCTACAAAACCAGGAAGATTCCTTGATATCATTTTCTAGTCATAAGGACACAAACTAAGGCCCACTCCCAAAATCATTAGTTTTACCTTATGACCTCTCTTTTTCAGTTCTGGAAGCATTCGGTCCAGGAGCAGAAACTTGCCTGAATTCTTCACTAGATCTTCATCAACCTTGGAACAGGGAGGAAAGGAATCACATATTAGGAGGGACCAATAATACCAAAGGTTTCCCGGACTCAGAAGCACCAACAAAAACTGTCTCATAGAAACAAGCTTGTATCACCTTTGTAAGTAAAAGCTGTAAGACTGGAAGCAACACTAATTTTAGCAAACTACATGGAATCAGCTAAATCATGATGAAACAAAAATCAAACCCCATCATTTCATGTGCCCAAATAATCAAAAAATAATAATAATTAAAAAAACCCCACACACCACAACACACAAACCAAAAAAACAAACCCCAAACTAATTCGCTTTCATCCCATTTCTGGAAGAAGAAACCCTGAAGATCTTTATTTTCCACAGGGAAAAGCGCTATTGTTTCTTTTTCAGCTTGTAAGGCTTCCACCTGCTGGATACAAGGAAGCACTGCTCAACATGTTACTACACATCGATCAAATGACAAAAGTTCATAGAACAAGTTTTCACGCTGCTACCTTAGGCCTCTCTTGTGCTCGAGAGTTTGTTAGATCTAATTCTTGCTACGGGCTACGAGCAGAGATATAGAAATTTCTCAAGTCTGAGCCACACAGCAGCCACCTTGGCAATTCCTAAGCCATTTTCCTGAGTAGGTTCTAGATCCTGCAAGTGGTGTCAACCGTCAAAGGGCCTGCATTTTCTACACATTTACTAATTTCCCCTCATCATCCAGACTGAGCCATCTGCTTTTCATGCACTGACTTTACATTGATAAACTTCAACAGCTTGCTCCTGAGTGCAGCTTAATCTGTTATCACTCACTGAACAGGAAACATGACTACACATGCCCACAAACCTACATTTAGAATGTGCAAGCAATTTCCAGTTGTTCCAAGATGCTTTCAATTCAAATTACTTCATACTTTCCTATATCGCCAACTGCTTTGTGTAGATTAAACTACCAGCTGGTCTTTGTGATATAATTTGGATTTTTCCCCTTTTGAGGAGGTGAAAGGGTGCTGTATTCTCTGAGCAGCCAACCCTTTTGTACTTGGTTCAGCCCTTCAACACCTCAAAAAGTTACCACCGCACCTCCTGCGGTGTGTACAATTTGTGTCATGAACATTTCACCAAGGTCAGTATTTTTTGTTTCGAAAATTAACCTTTGCAAAGAGAACGTGAGGCAGATCTTAAACCACTTTGAGTCAAAAGAATCCAGCTACTGTTTGAATTCAGTAACTTTGCCCCCAGCAGACGAGCGCTGCCATAATGAAGAACACTACAGCATCACTATGCAAAGGCTAAAGTGGCACAGAGGCTGAACTTGTCTCTGCAAGTGCTGCTGCAGGAAGCTTCAAATAATAATTCAGCACACTGTTGGAATTCAATGGGGAGGCACATGCCAAATACATCAAAAAGGTCATTCCTTACTGCCATCAGCTCACAATGTATTGCTTTTTAACGCCTGGAATAATTTTTCTCATAATGCTTTTAAAATATGTACCTTGAACTGTTGTGTAGCAGGGTCCAATGGATATTCAATAAGATAGGGGTGATTACAACATTTCCTCAGTAACATCATAATATTCTGCAGTTTAAGGTTCACCTCTGAATCCATGGGAATGCTCACTTCTACCACTGGCCTGGAAAAGACAGATCATCTTATTAGTAGAGAAAGTGTCAACTTATGCTACAGATACTGAAGAGGAGAGAGAAAAAAAAAAAACACACACACAACACACTATCAAAACCAAAATCAAGCAATGGATCCACATGCTGTGTAAAACGTCCTCAAAATCCCTCATAGTTAGCAAAGCTATTACCAGACAAAACTTCTTTTAGTGCCATGCTCAACACCAAAGGCACAAGAGTTTGCCATTACTGGTATAAGATACAGAAGGGCAGTGAGTAATAATGAGAAGCAGAAAAAATCTTGTGCAAGTCACCCAGCAGAAAAAGGAACAGAAGCAAGCCCTCTCTAGAACAAATGGTAAGATCTCCTGAGGAACAATATATAAGCTATTCCAAGATCAGCTCTCTTCCTATCCCATTTCAGCCACATGTACACATTGTAGGATTCACAACAAATACAGCTATTTAGCTCTTCCACATCCAAGTACTGTCTCCGACATCAGGGATCCATGCACACCATAAAACTAATACAATTATACATCTAAGTGTCTGTTCTTGCAAGACACACGGAACTACAATAAAAATCTAGCAAAATAAATACATTTCAACCTGAAGATTAGCCTGGTTTTTCCTTATGCCCAAGGGACTTACAACCAATTCAGAGCCACCAATAGACCTTGCCAAACCCAGGAACGAACATGATTCCTCGGCTCCCTCAGTCCTGAACCTCAACTCTGATCTTAATCACCGGAAAGTGACCAATATCTGCCACCAAAACAGTAATAACCATCCTGGCTATCTGGGTTCGAGGCCTCAGCTTAAGCCTACCTATTTTACAAAATTTAGCAAGGAAACTACTCCTCTCTTTTCTCCAGTCCTGAGCCCAAACTTTGTTTCAAGCACTCCTGAGTAATTCCACAAAAACCTACGAGGTAACTGTAGTTAGCACGCTAGCATTACCCCTTGTCCCATCTTTGAACCAATAAAAGATATACCTGTGAACATAATTGGACATTGGAGACAAAAGGTTTACCTGAGCCTTGCAAAGCCTGCAAAACTTAGCAATAAGCCAAGCTCTTCAGCTCTTTGTCCTCACTGCTAGCTGTAGCCAGAACCTAAGCTATTACACTGAAATTTCAACTACCAAATCACTAAGATAAAGCAGTTCTTCCCTGGCTAGCACCCGACACCATCTTAGACCTTGAGGCTTTGGTGAAATCACAGCCCTCCACTACCAAAATGTTTAAACAGCCCAAAGGAATTACATTTCACACTAGGACATTTTAGCTCTTTATGGATTATCAATAGCACTATCATCATGGGACATAGCTAGTCACATATTGTGACTAATGAAAATAGGGACTCAAGAAGCAATTTTATTACTAAATCCTGCAAAAGACACAGGTCTATGAGTAAATGTCTTGTAGTTAACTACAACTCTAATGAGTCAGTGAGTGATAGTATAACCTAATCATTGCTATCATGGCCCAGCAAAAACAAGGTAAAAGCAAAGAAACCAATCAAAGCTACAAGGATAGTGAATTACGAAATGCCATTCTTCTTGATCAACTTAATAAGCAAAGCTCTGGAAGCAAACTAAGAGGGAGATATTCAGTATAATAAAAAAAAAAAAAAAATATGTCTTTTAGGGCAGGCACCTCTCTTTTTCTACTTCCTCTTGCATTTTGCTGATCAATTTTTCCAAGTCATCAGGTGAACCAATATGTTCTTCACAATAATCAATCAGTTTTCGACTACGGCGTTTTGGTCGGCCTGTAGGACTCAACTCAACTACTTCTTCCTGTGGAAAACGATAACATTGCCATCAACAGGAGACAGCTTCAGATTCAAAGGCCTACGCTGACCTAAGAACTCTCAATACTAAAAAGAGGTCTCAGCAACATGCCTCACGCAATACTTAGACTCAGCAGCTGTACGTTTTTCTAAGTAGAAAATGCAGCCCAAGTTTTAAAGGTCTATAATTGTAGATTTTGAAAGCTTCTGCTTGAATTTTAAAAAATGCATTAGTACTTTATTGATTTTACAACAGAAACTGTCAACTCTATATAAACTGTCTTTTTTCCCCCAAGCTACAAGTAATCGAGAACATATTTACACTCGTATCATATTAGTTCTGTGCCCTCTGAGGCCAGCCACAGTAACCACCACTGAAATACATAAGAGGATCAGACTAAAAATCTAAGAAAAAAATGGGTTTAGTTACAATGGTAATGAAGCAATACCAATACGATTTTGCCTACAAACCATTAATAGCAAGCACATTTCTAACATCTTTATCAGTAGATACCTCATTATTTCCAAGCAGTTTCCTAATGGTGCGATTTACAATAGCAGTATAGAAAGTTTCTTGCTTCTTTGCCAGCGGTGCATATACCACAACTTCTCGTTTAGGAGGAACCTCAAGAGCAACATCAGATTTCAGTCTTCTCAGTAAGAAAGGTGTCAGAATCTGAAGTATTGAGCAGATGTGCTACAATTACTAAAAGCTTTCAACATGGCTAGCTTAAAAAAAACCAAACACACACACCCCCCACTATGTAAACGGGTCTACTGATACAGTGCTATTTTGACAATGTAAAGCCAGGTAGTCAATTTAGAGTTTCATATTTCATTTTTTAATATAGATGCTTACTCCAAAACTTTTACACACATGCTTGTGGTAATACATGTGTTCAAATACATACATTGGCATTTGTAAAATTTTGAAGTGTTTAATAAGGGTGCAGTAGTAACTACATTACTGACCTTTTGAATAATTCTCATTAAGTAAAAGTAATTTTATTATGAAACAGTTCATTTTTATTATATTTCTTAAATCAAATTATTCTGGGAAAGCCCCAAACTTTTAACTGAAATAAATAATAAATTGTCATAGACAATTCTATCAAGAAGATACAATTCGTATCTCTCACCATCAGCTTATGATGGGAAAATGAGAGTCCTGTAAGCATTTACTTCCACACCACCCCTTAAAAAAATGGTTTTGAGTGTTAGTTTGGTTCTGAAGACAGGCACATTATACAACTAGTTTGTCAAAAGGTATTCTGTTCAACACCTAAAAGTTACATAAATTCCCTCAAAGTTATCTGTCAACAAAATAAATATACCAATTAAATCTTTTGGCAAACACAAGCAAGCAACTGCAATTAAGTTCAACTAAACTCAATTCAGTTCCAAGAGTAAAAATGAGTCATTATCGAAGAGGTATATTGTTCCTTTCAGCATTTATAAGAGTTGTAAAGACTGAAAAAAAAAACCCAAAACAAACAAACAAAAAAACCACAAAAAAACCCAAAACAAAACAAAAAACCCAACAAACCAACAACAAACCCACAAGTCTAAGGAAGTCCAGAAGTGTCACAATAAAAGCATCAAGCCCAGAATTCAGCTCCACAAGAAGATTTTGACACACTTTATAATAATGGTCAATGTTAGAAATAAAACATGAAAAAAATAACAAAGAAAAAGTGAAAACCTGATGCAGCATATGCAAGATGTTTTGCTCTCTTTCTTTAGCAATAATATCTTCGGCAGTTTCTGTAATGCTGGTAATATCAAACCAGGATTCAAAGCTATAAAAACAAAGAAAGAAAAAAAAAAAAAAAGCTTAGTTCACAGCTATTATTCTTCATTATTTAAGTATACTATTCTTCTCTTATCCTGCAATTTAAGTAAAACAAAGCACTAATATCCATCATCAATAGTGAGTGAACAGGAGGTACTTCTGAAATATACCTGTCAATTCAGATGCTTGAGGTTTTAAGTGATTGGTAAAAATACTCGTATTAGTTGGAATATTCACTGTGATCTACTATATTCAATCTAGTCTACATCTTTTTCCAAAATTAGTCCAAAGACTGTTTTGGCAACGTTCTTCCACCTGACCCTCTGCTGCTTCAGAAAAGGATGTCTGTCTCCCATGGGTCCCATGTCTGTCAGCCTCACACAGCTTTCTCCAGCACATTACAGAGTCTCAAGTAGCACCAGGCACTTACTAGGAAAACATCTCTCCCTGCAGATGCTCATATTTTAGCTCACAGTGGAGCTTCCACTATCCATAGAGCTGACAATTGCTTCCTTACTTTCTGAAACAACTAAGAATGAAGGCAAGACACATTTCAAAGCCTTTACCACCAAACAATCATACCAAATTACAACCATACCATAAAACAGCTCTTCACATGCTGATACAAGTTTAACAGTTAAAGAGTCACGATAATGCCCGAACAGAACAAGGGGGAATAGTTTTCACCATCAGATTGCAACCTACCTTTTCAAATCATCAAACACATCTGGCAACAGGAAATTCAGCAACGACCAAAGCTCTGCCAAGTTGTTTTGCAGGGGAGTACCAGTCAACAGGAGTTTATTGTCTGCATTAAATCGTTTCAATTCTCTGATAAGGCGGCAGTTCATATTTTTAATCCTGTGACCTTCATCTACTATCAGATATTTCCAGAAGCAGTGCTACAAAAAAAAAAAAGGATATTTCAGTAAATCTTAGCCTTACTCCATCAAAACACATGCCAAATGAGATAAGCAGCACTAATAAGACTGATACGGCCCGTTACAAAGATTTTATTTACTGTTGTTTCTCACTTCGCCAGGTTAGAAGAGCCGAGTCCAAACATTTAACACCATACATCTGCTTCATGGTTGACTGCATTTAGAAAGCTTAGGTGACTACAATAAAACTTCTACAAGAAACTCATCTCACTGAAACAACCATTCTGATGTTAACCATGATATTTATACACTAAGTATAGCTTTTACTCCAAGACTCCCTCACCATCAGCTACTGAGAGGTAATGAAACAAGCAAGTATGCTGTAACTATTTGCTTACTTCATTTTTTGAGTAGCATTCTGTTTGAAGAACTTCTTAAGCATAAAATTCCAGAGCCACTGCTACCAAGAAAACAGAAGTGAATCTCAATATAAATGCTACAGTATGACACTCGTACAGGCAGCATGTGGGCTTTTTTTTTTTTACCATATTCAAAAGCATTGCTATTAGTGATGAGGCATTCCACCCATCCCAGGACTTTCAGGAGAACTTAGATACCTGCAGGGCATTTCTGTCTCGCATTGCTATTTCAAAGGAAGTAATGACCACAGGATGGATTTGCAGTGATCCTTGTCGTCCATGAATTTTACGAACGAGCTTACGACGTTCCTGCTGAGCTCCATGATAGAGCAGTAGTGGAATCTGAAAAAAAAAGAGGTTTAGAATTCAGGTGAACTAAGCTCATTTAATGGAATCTGAAAAAAAAAGAGGTTTAGAATTCAGGTGAACTAAGCTCATTTAAACCTAAACAGAAGACAGTAGAGATAATTAGCTCTGTTACAAGAAGGCTGTAAACACACAGCAAGTCATGGCACAGTGTGTAGTAACCACATAAACAACTACAATTAAACTGATGTTCTATATAGAGAAAGTTTCAAGGCAAAGAAGTAGAGTAAGAATTAAATATTTTTTTCTTTTAAATCTAAGGAAGAAAAAGATAAACCTTTGTTTCTTTTACCTCTGGAGTAAATCTCTTGAATTCAGACATCCAATTTGGAAGAGTAGATAAAGGACCACACACTAAGAATGGACCAGGGACTCCTCGCTCCACCATCAGTGCTATTGTTGCAATACACTGGATCGTCTTCCCCAATCCCATTTCATCAGCTAAAATGCCATTGATACCATTTTCCCAAAGCATCTGCATATACAGGAGGAAAAAAAAAAAAAAAATGCAAAATAGCTAACACACCTTAAGAATGGCTATCTTTAGAAATGTAACACCTGTAGAAACTACTAGGCACATTTTATATTACAGATGAGTAAGATTTCTCCACGACGAAAATATATACAAGCATCTTGTAAACCCCAGACAATTGTATGCAGGTGTATGTGCTTCTAGCCAATAAAGTGCCTGACTAGGAGGCAAAAACCAGAACAGTATTAAAGGAAAGGACGTAAATTAGTGTTATATCAAAAAGCACTTCAACTGCAAGTACAGCTCAACTATCCAAATTTTTACTCATCCCAGCTCCAAAGAATTACCTTAGCTCCTCCCTCTAAAAGACCAAGTTATTGTGCCGATATTTCAGCATTATCTGTTCAAGTAGCTTCTACAGGAATAGCTACTTCACCATAGGAAAAAGGTGCAATTCCTGATCAGCACAGCCAGCTGCTCCAGCAAAAGTTCAGTTCTTTGTGCAGACACTGCCTATTCTGACAAGTGACAGAGCAACCTCTCACAAAAGAAGAGAAAGACAGACACAAGAGTGTTCTTTAGCTACTCTATCTACTATTCATAAAGATTCATAAAGAAGGTTATTATAACTGAGGGCTCAAGGAAGCTGTTTTTTCCCCTCCCAGAACAGGCCTGCCTTCCCTATGCACTTCCCAGTGACAGAACAGAGTGAGTTTAGTGGCACTCACTTGTGAGATTGGCCTAAACCTGTTACAACAAGATAAATATGCTCGTGAGAAAAAATAAGGGAAATATGAGATCAGTAGCACAATGACAATGTTTGGTCTGGCTCTGATATTTAAAAAGCAAAGTCATTCTAATTTGGCTTGCAAGCAAAAATGGGTAGAAATTAAACATGTACGTGGACCATTTTTACAGCAAATTTCTTTAGTTTTTTATTTCAAAGGCCAAAGATGAAACATTTTTAAAACACTGTATTAATATTACTAGTTAGATTCCAAGATGCAAAGATCATAAAACTCATCTGTGTCAGGCCTGCAAGGTAGTGGGTCTTTAAACTGGTTTTGACTGGGACAGTTAGTTTTTCTTTTTAGCAGCTAGAAGAGTTCTGTGTTTTGGATTTAGTACGGGATGCATTATGAGAAGAACGTTCATAGTGCACTGAATGTTTATAGTTGGTACTGAGACAGCAAGGACCTAACAGCTTCTCCTATTTTGCCAGTGTGCAGGAGCACAACGGGCTGGGGGGGAGGTGGGGAGCACAGCTGGAACAAACGGTTCGCAACTCCTCTTATGATTCGGACTTCAGACTTCAGATTGAGGGCCAAATTGGCCAATGAAATATTCCATATCACACAACGTTAAGCCCAGTATATAGATGAGTGTTGACCAGGAAGGAAAGGTCTTGCTCTTCCAGAAACTCTGTTCCAAGGACTCTCTCTCTCTCTTTTTCTCCAGGCCTCTCACTCATCTGGGATTGTGGTGTCAGGACTTATCTGTTTTGGGATCACTTGCTGGGACAGGACAGGCATTGATCATCAAGTGGTGAGCAATTATACTGTGCATCACTTGCTTGTATATATTATTATACACATATATTCATATATAATTATAATAATAAAAATTGTTCTTATCTCAACCCACGAGTCTCCTTCTCTTTTCCCCTTAAATTCTCTTCCCCATTCCCCAGGGGTGGGGGAGGCTGAGCAAGTGGCTGTGTGGCATTGTTGCCAGCTGGGCTAAACTCCGACAATAGGACAGGTATTCGAGCCATTGAGAGAGAAAAATAGTAAGACTGTCCCTTAGCAGTGTGCATAGTCCTTCTGCTTTCACAAAGTATTTGTAAGGAGAGCCTGAAAAGACAGTTGAGTTGAACAAGAAAATACATGGAGAAAGGGAAGACAGACACACAACTAGAAAGCCTAACAAAATGTTTACAAACACAAATATCATCCCCACACTGAAACAGTCATCTGCTGCTTGACAATTTTGTCATAACACCAGATTCTTGTATCATGAGAAATCATAAAAGAATCATGTCTCACTTCTTCACCTTCCCTGTACCAACTATGATAATCAACTTCTCATGTCTCTTCTCCTCCATTTCTGTTTCCAATCAGCAATAGGCTTAATTGCATCAACAATCACTCCATACCCTTAGCCATTCCATGCCTTCCACTTGGTACCATCTCATTACACCTCCAGTAAAAATCTTTGGCTGCTGAAAAGGCACTGGTTGTCCATTAAATTTCCGTACTGGATCAAGGAATTGCTTGGCACTGTGTCGTACAGCTTGACACAATCTATCCTTAATGACACTATTTGAGTCTCCATTTTTCTGCAGGTCTTCTGGACACAGATTGTCAGAAGAGTTTTCATCCTATAGAGGGAAGTTCAAGGAACACGTGTCAAGTGGAATACACATCAAAGCCCAGCTAAGATATATTTTTGCCCAATTTACACCAGTCTTAACGTACAGTGAAGTAAGCCAGACCCTGACACAGAATCAGTTATTTTGAGCAACTGTCAACTCAAGAGTAGAATTTATTTTTAGGATTTATATTACTACGCAATTAACTGCAATAACATGTGCCAACATACCTGATTTTCCAGTTTACTTTTTTTTGCCACTGATAATATTTCCTGGAAAAAAAAAAAAGAAAAAACTTGCTTATATGCTTTTCAACCTTAAAGGCTACAATTTGTATTTCATGAGATCTTTTAATTGAAGAATCTGGACATACTTTAAAAAGTTTTCCATACAACATTATTAATCATACAAGTGACTCTAAACAAGGCCACCCACCAGAGAACACATTCGAATTACAAAGGGTAACTGGAAATTCAACTGACTATGTAGTTTCCTCACAGCTTGCTCCCCCAAAGACTTTTTTAAATAAAATTAAAAAAAAAAGCATCCAAATTCTACAGGTCTGACAACACTGCTTGTTACCTAGATCTTTGCTGGAAGAAAGTCATACGTTCCACACAGACTACTGTGGGCTGTTGGTTGATAATCTCTGATGGCAATGTATGAGAACATATTGCTCTAAAATACAGATGTCACACAGCGAGTGCCTCACCAGTTAAAATTTGTGCAGCAAAAATCCAGACAAGCCTATTTATAGTTATGGCCTACCTCTTTGGACATAATTTCTGAGATGTTGTATGTCCCGTCTTCTCTCCCTCTCTTCTTTTTTGCACCTATAAGATAACATTTGAGTTTATACAACACATCAAAGAAACTAAAACCACCAGTACTGAAAAAAGGCAAAGCCTAATACATTACCTGATTTCTCCTCTTTGCCATCAACTGGATTCTGACCCTAGCAAATAAGCATAGGAAGAGGTTCAGCATCTTATGCATCTCAAACTACCATGACATAGATAAAAAGATGTAATCAGTCTCAAACCATTGCCTTTGAAAGCTTCTTGAGACACTTTTACTATTAAACAGTTTTTAAAAATACAGCAAAAAAAAGTTCCTGCTTTTTTTTTTATTATTACTTATTCAGCATCTTGGCTGATTAAACAATCATTGCTAAACCAAAAAACCTCCTCAATACAAATTCAAACCATTTTCTTTAGTATAAATTAGTCAGAAACATCTCCTTAAGGTGACTGCCATGGTATGCAATTTTTAAGCACTTTATATAGTCTTATTATGGTTAAAATAAATACCGTATACTGCAAAGATCCTGTAGGTAAAATATTGGCTAATCTAACTTACTTAGTTTACCTGCCTTGATCAAAACTGACACCGTGATTGGTCAGACTTCTATTCAGAAATTTGCATAAAATAGCTAGTTCATCTTACCTTGGTAGATTTTAACATCATCTCTCTCTTTTTTTCCAACTTTTCCTTCCGTCTCTGTTCCTAAAAAAAACCCAAAAAAACACATTTCTTATCTTTCAGTAACACCCAACAAGAGAACTATACATTCTAGAAGTGATAACAGGCATAGATTACATTGGTAATTTAGAGTTCTATGTACTCTACAGATTTTGTTTCTGCAATCTCACTAAAAGCCTCTATTCTGACATAGTTTAAAATGATAAAGCAAAATTTGGGCTAGAAAGTGCAACTGCTCCAAACTACTTTTCAGTGAAAACTTAACATACTTAAATACAGTAATTTAGAGTCAACAAAAACACTCCCAATTGCAAATTCCTTAAGACTACATCTATTGCAGCAGGTTTTCCATGTATGCAGCTCCCCTTTAACTTTTACATGTTACCACTTGCGTTCATTACAGAACAGAAAGCAATGTAAGTATGCTACAATGCCTTTAAGGATGAAGTGCTTTCATGTCTTGAAGAATTTAAGATTTTAATTCCAGCTACTATTTTTACTTGCTGAAAGTAAAACGACCCTGGAAAAACAGGTAAGACATCTTGGTATTTATCAGATTGAGCAAGACTTGGTACTGAAACATGCATTCTATCAATGCAGTAATTCAAACTGACAGCTAAACTATTAAAGTATTTCAGAAAGAAGGTTCCTGCAATCTGTCAGTGTCACTTCTCTGAGAAAGTTGTTGCCCTGAATCTTTTCCCATGATTCTCCCTCTCTCTCAAATGTAAACTCTTACAAGCTTGTCCATAAAGGTAGAGTTAAGATAGTCAAGATGAAGCTAGATATGAACTCAGCAGCCCATGGATTTGAAGGAAAAAAAAAAAATTAACTCCTTTTTTGGAAGCTCTTGTTTGGGAACAGCATGGCCTCAAATCACTAATTCATAAATTTGTTTGAGGGAGGCCTACGTTCAGATCCTGAAAACACACTTCATCCTCAGCCTTCAGTAATTGCACACAAATAGGCTGCACAACTTCCTACTTGTCAATTCTTTACATCTTCTGTCCTCTCTCCCAAGTTTTCTAGCTCCCATAAACTTTGTTTCTTATTTCAAATACTTATTTTCTCTTCCTAGCACTCAGGGCAACAGAAGAATCGTAAAGATATCAGTGCCACCTTTACACTGTGATTTTAAATTATAATTCATGCTCTTTCCAGTCTGATTTATCTATTAATTTGTAGAACCCATTCTGAATATTATGTAAAGCACCACTTCATTCCTGGGCAGTAGTTCCAGTAGATTTTCATGTTGTTATTATTATTGTAATCTCAACAGCATTTTTACTTCAGTTCAAACAGATGGATGGCAAGAAAAACCCCAAACCCAAACAGGTGGCATCCCATCTTAAGACTTCCCAATGCAGACAAGAATACACCTACCTCCAGTTGCTGCTGTTCCATTTTGGTTAGCAAAAATTTGGAATAGATGTTGCTTTTTTCAAGCAAATGTTGAAGCCTCTTATAGCGCATTTCACTTGACTCTCTATCCCAAGAAGTGCGAGCCTGGCCAACACAAAGACATGTCAAATATTTATAGATGCTTTGTCAAGTATTTATAGATGCTTCAGAGTTAACGTTTTCAATATAATGCAGGGTTCTTATAAGGGATAACCACAACTGTGTCACACACACACACCACCTCTCACTTTAAGTCATTATACATCTATGATTCGTAAGCGTATGGACTCACATGTAGCTGTGAAGTGCTGCAAGATGAAAGTAACTGAGGATTGCATTCGCTTGCATATGTACACAGAGCTCTGCAACACATGTGCTTTCAGGGCAGTAGCACAAGGCATTCAAGGGCTCAAAGGTGTCTCAACTCCAATTCATAGATTTAGAGCAAAATGAAATTTAAGTTAAGCCTGCAAAATTTGGGAAGGGAAAAAACCCAACAAACCTTATCTGGCAAAATTCAGCAGTTTCTCAAGTATTAGTTAGGACTCCTCCAGGTGCCGTTTGCACAAAGGTACAGTTTTTCATTATGAACAAGATGTCAGATAGCTACAAAACCAACCATCATGCCTAATTTACAGAGGTAAAGTCAACTCTCAGTGTGAAAACAGTAACTTCTAATTGCTTTGCTTACAAAATCCACACATGCTTTTAAAAGTAACTTCTGTTGCATGAGTCAAGGCCGTGCATCTAGAAGTTTGCAAATTATTCTTTAAAACTCAGATCGATACTCACACAAAAAATAAGAAAGCATTCACCCCCGCATTCATCTAACTTGCCTGTCAGACTGAGGTATCAAACAAGTGAAAAGGTATAAATTAGCATCTCCAAAAGAAACCCCAGAAAGGCAAGAAGCAGAGCTTTACAAGATGCTTATCTATGCCATTGCCTTCAGAAGAAACACTGGGGGAAGGGCACGCTAAAATGGAAAGGCAAGAAAATCTTCTGAAACTAAACAGACTAACAGGCAGGGAAAAGGGATATTAGCTGAATCATGGCACAAACTACGTGACATAGAAAAGAGGGAGCATGTTTCTCTCCTTTAGAAATCACACCTTTATTTTCCACAAACAATACTCCACGTTATTCTTATTAGGTAGCTATCACATTATTTTATGAAAGGAAGATCTATCTCGACAAGTTCTTTTGAGGGAAGAGATCACCTTCTCGTGATTCTCAGTAGTTTTTGTTTGCTTCTGCTCTCCCCAATCCAAGTCTTTTCCTTCAGATGAAAAGTACCTGAGCTGAGAAAGATCAATCCTTGAGGGCAATGCCAAGAGAGAATATAATTAAACCTAAGCTACTTCATTCAGCAAATCGCTATTGCTCACTTTTTATTGGAGTGAACACAGACAGCATCCTCCCATCAATTGTTCAATCTGAAGGACTGTTCCCTTGACTAACTGCAAAAATTTGGGGGGGGGGAGGGCGGGGAGGGAAGAAAACTCAAAGATGATGAACAGCATTGAACTCTGACGATTTCTCCACTTTGTCCTTTGACTCAATCTTCAAGCCTCAACGAAGTGGGGTTTTTTCCTCTTTTTGACTGAAAAGGTAAAAAACTTGCGACTCTTTCATCACTCTACATTCTTGTGTATTTGCATAGTGGTATTTTGCCATCAGCTCATAGAAAGAACAAGCGACTCTCTTGTTGAATTGCTGTACGAATCACCTGGCAGGGGGTTTGCCGAACTGACAAGCATAAAAACCCCAGAAGCTTCAAGAACATCAACTGCCCCCAAGATGCCAGTAAGCCTAGGTTTAACATGAGTAATGTACCTTGGTCTGACTGGCCCCGCATTGCACAGAGAAAGCATGATAGAAGCACTCAGGATAAGGGAGTGATACACTTGCTAGAAGTAAGCTCTGTGGATTCTCAAGAAATGGAGAGAACACAAAAAATCCCAGCCCTATCACATTATAGCATTGTTTCAGAAGTGGTTGGTTGTGAAAGAAATTAAATTTTAAGTCCTTTTCTCAATACTTCCTGTGCGATGAGACAATCTGCTCTACAGGGATTTCCTCCTTACCCTTCAAAAGCATTGTCCCCAAATTTTTAGTTCCAAGTCTGACCAAGAAATACCTGAAGAGAAGTTCAGACAGGCTCTATCATGATTTATTGGTTGCAAGAAAGAAGATCATGAGACTTCTGAGAGAATAAAGTATTATTTTCTACAGTATCACAAAATGCTACAGCCTATAAACAAACCTTTTTAAATCACAACTTTCCTTAGTGAAAAGAGAAAGACTAACTAAAATTAGTTCCAAGCCTTAAAAACTGTATTTTTCACGCCCTTAGAATAATGCTTCAATTTTTAAGACATCAGTCTCCTGTGGGTTGAATACTTACAGAAAAGGGGAAAATGAGAGCACTCTGAAAAACAGGAAAAAAAAAAACAGATACTGATTTCTGAAGTATTTTAAGTAAAACCATTAATTCTTTAGAACACAATTCCCAAAAGGGCATTTAAGAGAGTCCTTTCAAGCTTATATTTCCTTACACCTGAAATACGCTACCTTACATAGCATTCTGATACCTTGAGAATTTGCTTCAGCACAAGTCTAGAAGCACCATGTTTTCATGTTCTCTCTCTAAAACAGATTGGTTAATATCAACCAATGCTTAACATCAACATTTGAAAACATTCACAGCAAGAGAGAAATGAAATGTAGCAACGATTATGTCATCTGTGTTAGGGATGTACCATTTCCTTGGAGCAGCCTACAATTCCTGCACCGTAAGCAAACAGAAGCGCACAAACCAAACATCGGCTCTCAGAACGATTACATGCAGGTTTCTCCCGGCAGCAATGCCAGCTCAAGCAGCTCCTGCTCCCCTCAACTTCGGGGTGCCTGGACAACTGCGCACAGGGGAGAGCAGACCAGGAGAGCGACTGGCATAACACCGATTTTTTCTGGCTGAGCTCCTTCTTTCCTTGATGCAGTTCAGTCGCGCCCTTCAAACATCGCTGCGAAGAGAATGAGCTGCCAGTGACCGCAGCTGCCTCAACTACACCTGCTACCAAAAGAAACGCATAAGCGGGCTTACTTCTGGAAAGAATAAATTATATTTATAGAAGTGTTTGCAGAACTCCAATCAGGTCGTTCGTTTGGTGTTGTTTTTTTTTTTATAAAATAAGGAGCAAAAGGAGGAAAAGAAGCTCTAGCTACGCATACAAAAAAGGCTTGCCTTTACTATTTCAGACAGAAGAAGAATGTGAAATTACGACCGTTTTTAAAATCAGTTTACTTTAAAGGCGTATCTTACATTTCTAGCCTCATAACGACAAAAGTAAAAAGGTATAACCTCCTCATCGCAAACCTGATGGAATATAAAACGCAACAAGCTGGTTGCTGACTGCAAGAGTCCACCGTTAGCCTTCGAAATAAACGAAACAGCCTCCGGTGGATGACCGAAGGTGCTTGGGAATCACTGCCGCCGCCCGGAACTTCAGCAGCCTCCCACGCTTGTTTGTTTTGAAATGAAAGGAGCGGCACGACGCCCGGACCACAGGCCGCCGCCGAGCGACTAACGGCGCGGCGGCACGGCGCTCAGACCCACGCACGCCCAGCGGGCCCCCCCGGCTCCGCGGGGCAGCCCCGGCTCGCCGCCCCCTCACCTTCTCCAACATCTGTCGCTCCTTCTCCAGCCCCGCCGCCTCCAGCTGCTCCTCCTCCTTCAGCATGGCCGGCGTGATCACCGCCGCCTCCGCCTGCTCCCCCATCTCCGCTCCCAGCGGTTCTGTAACGAGCGCGCTGTTAACCACGGGGGCCCAACCACGGGGGCCCAAACGCCGCCGCCGCCCCGGGCTCTCACCACCGCTCCTCGCCGTGTTCTGGGCCGGCATGGCCGCGCGCCGGGGCCGCGGGGCGCGAGGCGGTGCAGCACCCGCAGCCACCACCGAACTCCCGCGCTTGCTGCCGCTCCGCGCGCCGCCCGCCCGCCTCGCGAGACCAAAAACCGCGCGCTGCTCAAGCCGCGCGAGAGGCGGCGATGCTCTCGCGAGATGACTCCCCCCCCGCCCGGAGGCCATCTTGACTCCTGGCAGGTGACGGGAACACCCGGGCGTCGCTCCGCGCCCCTGCCCGTCGCGCCGCTGTTGCCCCGGGCAGCTGCTCGGGCGCGCCGCTGCTCGCTGGCGCTCGGCGCCGGGCCTGGGTGCTGTAGCGCTCTTGGGCTTTCCTGCCCAGCGGGGCCTGGGCCGTGCTGACGGTGGCGTTTCCGTTAACCCGTGCTTCTGGCCGCGCGGTGGGCAGCCCTTCCCGAACGCCGCCGCAGACCGGTACCGTCAGCAGCCGCCGGGCAGGCACAGCGCAACGAAACTGCTTGGGCGTCATCGTCCCGCTTCCGTCTGCCAGCCGGAGCGGTACCGGTGCGGGTCTCCGGATCGCCACCCTCGAGAGCACGGACACCGCAAGGGCCGGTTGTGGCCGCCGGTGCGGCGCCCGAAATGTTCACTTGAACGCTTCTGGTTCGTGCCACGAGAGGGCACAGGAGCGCTTAAAACCCCAGCGGGAGCGAGACTTCCCTCAGCCGGTGGAAAACCCTCTTACCAAAACACAGCCTACGTTAAAGTAAATGTTTCTAGTGTTCAGAACGCAAACGCTTTGACCTCACCTAAATAACACAAGCTGTCGAAATAGCTCTGGGCTTATCACCTCGGATCCATTAAAAGTTGCTGTGCACCTGACCGTCAAACGGATCGCTATTTTAAACTTGCTCCACACACATGGGGACCAGAGCTCCTGGTTCTCAAAAGAGACCTGGAAAGGGAGAGGGGGGAGGAAAGAAGATGCAGAGGAACAAACTAGTAATAACCGACATGGATGGCATTCTTGTCATTCACAAAGCCGTAGAGGCTGATTCTGGATGTTGTAATGTAGTTTATGAAAAGTGATTCCGTTTTGCAAGGTGTAGTTTGGAGGCTAACTCAAGATGGTTCTGCATCGGTGGGAGGGAATGTTAGCAGGGAGAAATGTTATTAACCCCCTAATAAGATTATTTTATTGGTGGCGTGGCAATCGAATGCAGCCTTTTTCAAGCTTCTATTTCACTTGCAACTATTCTCAAGACATCGCAGTGAATAAACAAAGAAAACCTTTATTTGCCTTCCAAACTACATTGTTAGAGTAGACAACTGAAATGCATCCAAGATGGAATATGATGGTTGGCTTCAGTGACTCCCAATACCAGTTGCAGGCAGGAAGCAGGGATGAAGGGGTAACTAGAACTTCAGGAGCACTCAGGAAAATGAAGTTGCAAAGATTTTGGCTGAGATATAAATGGTAACATCTCTGCTTCTTTTAAAAAACACCATAAGATCTGTCCTGCCCAGAAATTTTAAGAAGCACAATCTATATCTCTTATCCAAAGAAGAAGCAGCTCTAACTAAAATACAGAATAGAATACAAACGTTCCATCTCACCCCTATACCCATACATGTTATTTTCTAATAGCATTAAAACCATTTTTAGAATTGTGAGACAGTGAGACATACACCACCTTACCTCAGATTAGCACTTAAATCAGACAATTTTGTTTCAGCCGTGTCCTGCTGTGCCCAACACCTTGTCTGTAAGCTGTTTGGGGTGGGAGAGGCTTTGCTGGTGGGTAGCAGAGTTGCGGCTCCCTGTGGATAGCTTAGCATCACAATTGCCATTCATTTTTGCAGGGAGAGACTGTGCTGTTCTGTAGCAATCCTCACCCTCCCTCCCACCACTCCTGCCATGGCTGCATTCACCCCTGGACCAGGACCCTCTGCTATGCCCTGCAACAGGAGACTGGCTCTGTTAGCTTCTAGGGGAGTATTTGTCTTTGTGTGCAGGATGTTTCTGTGTTCAACTAGTCATAAGGTAGGGCTGGAATATTATTTTCCCTGTTTATTGGTAAAAGTCATCAGAAATGACAGAACAGTAATTAATTAGCCATGCCTTTGATGGCATTCATATACTCAGTAACCACAAAACTCAATGCAATGAAAGACTTTGTAAAACACGCCTTTTAAAAAAATATTGCAGGTAAATACTACCAGATCAGTCAGTTGTGGCTGGAGCCTGTTCTTAACATCTCACAGACAGACGCTTGGGGAGTGTGCAAAAGACTGATGTCCAGTCTTGCAGACAAGGGCACTTATCCTGGCTTAGCACACGTGAATAAGGCGATGCTGACAAACATCCTCCTCCCTCCAGATCCAGCTATTCCTGTGGAATGAGTCAGTGCTGCTTGTCATGCTCCTCTCCAACTGCTCTCGAGGCTGAGACTTCAGTATTTTATATTAATGGTCTGAGGTAACAAGGGGAATAAGGCCGTGTTTATGAAAATTGTTCATGAGGTAGGTTCTTAGGGGTTGAAAATAGGGCTATTTCCACCAGCAAAGGATGTTAAATGGGCAGAGCTGGTAACACTTGCCCTAAGTGTAGCAAGATCCAGAAAATGATGTGTCTCCATGGCATAAGTCTCCACGCGCTACTTAGCCCAAGCAAAGAGGTTGTATCATGTAACTTCTATCCAGAAGCAATTTCTGTTACCTCAGTAGTAAGCAACTTGTTACTGCAGTGCAGAAAGTCACCAGCCCATCAGCTTTTGTTTCAGAAGATCAAAGTCCCTCATAACACACCTGGACTCTTACACAGTATCATGCAAGGTGCGGAGAAAGATGAACCTAGTGGCACGGAGGGGGCTGCGGGAAATTACAGTCCAAGAGAGCAGATAAGAGTTAGAAAAATGCAGATTGTAAACAAAGACAGTTCTGTTCTCAGGATGGCCAAGTAGCTGCTGCTAAGTCGCAGCAAGCCTGGGTTGTCACCTTTGAGATTTACTTGTCACTCTGGTATGCAATACAAGAATGCATGTCATTTCATCATGCTCCCTGCCTGCACAGGTTGCCTAACTAATGTACTACAAACTGTAAAAGCAGTTCCTTGCACTAATTGCCCTGTCTACTAAATGACCAAAGAGGAAGCTGGGACTTTGAAATAAGATAGTTTTCTGTAGATGAGAAAAGTGAGGCATACGGATTCACACTATTTTGCCCTTGTCTTACTCATTCACATTATATTACAAGGCTTTCCTATTCCTCAGCAAATGAGAAAGTTTCCAAAGCACTGTGGCAGATAGCAGTGGCATCCCTGGAGTTTGCTCACTGATCTTCAAATTTCAACTTAGTTTTTCATTTTTCATTTTTCCTTTTCTTTTTTTTTTTTTTTTCTTAAGAATCAATGACTGCTAAAATGCAGCAGTAGCAGCCACGGACACCCTGGTTGCTCTTCTTGATAGTAGCAACACATGCTTGCTGGGTAAAAGAAAAGCTAAAAGAAATACAGTAGCAGGATCCTCTCCTCCATCCACGAGCACAATCTTCAGGTGGTCAGAAATATTGGATATCATCAAGATCAGTGGATTGGCAAGTTTAACTAAATCTCCTGTAACTTAGAGTTAAACATCCAGCTGGGACATGTGTAGGAAAAAAGCACTGAAGCAATCTGAGGTCTCAGCAGGTAACCAGCATGCTATATATACAATAACGCTAGATGGCTGCACAATCTCCAAGAAACTGCTGTTGCCTTCAAGTTTAATTATGTAGTTTGTGGGCCTGAAATACAGGAGGTAAGATGTGTTGATCAGTGAAGTAGGAGAGTGTTTGTGCGCCAGCAATCAAGTTTTCCTCTGAGCTGGCAGTCGGAGCTGCAGGGTACTAGGAATGGCATTTTCTGACAGCTGGACTGAAACATCCCACCAAATAACGAGAATATCACGCTACAGCAATGCAGCCTTCCTCCAGATTTGCTATGTCTCTGTCAGCAGGAGCTGAACCACACGTGAAGCAGCTCCTGAGACACCCTTTTCCAGCCTGGCCTTTAGAGTAACCTGAAATCCCCATAACCAAGAAAAAGGGTGGAGTGTGCAGAGGGAGGCAGAAATCTCTATGGCCATCCAGCTTTCATCAGCCGTATTTGTTTGTTTACAAAGTCATCTAAATAACACCACCCACCATTCTGTACATCAACATTTCAGCACACAGTTCTCAGTTTTCTAGCTCCTGCTGCAGCATGCAGCCCAGACAAGACAGAGCAGGATTAGGGTTGTCAGGAAAAAGGATTGATAGTGTGATGTTATGCTTCGGCACGTAAGCAGTTCTCTTCAGGGCCAGGATCCTTCCTTAAAAAGCTGCTGCAAAAGTGACAAAAAAAATCACATTAGTCTGATGGTTACAGTGAGCTCTTAGCCTGGCGTTTGAATACACAGCTTTTATTCATGCATTGCCTAAAACATTGCTTGTGGTTTTTCGCTACGATTAGGTCTGGATGTCACAGCACTTCTGCTTGTAACTGAGAATACAACATCTGCTAAGAAATGACAGTTTTATCCAGCTCATCACCTGGTCCAAATCTTTCAAGCCTAAATTCTGTCAGCAATGTGTTTCCTGGCTTACATTTGGGTAACTGCATCAAAATCCTCTCCTAGTTTCTCTGCCCATAACTGTTTGGCTCTTTGCAATGATTTGTGGCTGTGCATTCACACAGGCACCAACTTCATGCACAATGAGAAACAGCACTCATCCTGATAACTTTCTGCTCCAAAACTACAGGCTGCTCTCATTTGACGTGAATATGTAGTAGGATCAGAGCTTATGTCTTCATTTCCAGGCACCTCAGGTGGGCAAGGTCGCTTCAAACCTTGGAAGGCATCCAACTCCGTTGGACAAAGCTCCTGGTCCTTAAACCACCTCTTTCCTTGTGGCTGCAAGAAATGAAAATGTTACGGGAAGGCAGAGAGGGAAAGCACAGAAATCCTGCTGTAGTGCAGCTTGTTACCTGTCCAGCACTCTTGCCAATCTGCCAGTGAAGCCTGGGGGTCACAGCACGACTGACTGCAGCCGGTGACCCACTGGACACTGGGAGTTCGCAGGCTGTTTCTGAGAGATCTGGAAAAGTTGATCACAGGGTGCAGCTTTGCGTGTGCTGCACAGCAACCCACGGAGGTGCAGGCTCAGAGAGAGCCCTCGCCTACATTTGAATATGCCAACTCCCTGCCTCTCCTCAAAGTCAGAGTCGACTCCAATCAGGAATGATTACATTTTGAGTGTCACATGAGATAATGACCTCTAAGTGACGCTAAAGGAAAACTCCTGTGAAATTTTTGCTGGCGGGCAAAGAGGGAACACAAACATCTGTGAGCTCAGTGTTCCAAACATGCATGTTGAGATCTACTACAAGTTGAGAGCACAGAGCAGGAAGACATGTACATACAGGCAAACTCCATCTCTGACGACATTTGAGAGTGTGGTCCAAGCACTAGGATGTTCACAAAACTGTTGTCTGTGGGTAGTAAATCAGCTCCTTCCTTTGTGGCTTTTGATCACTGTGATTCAGCCGCATTGCATGACAGCTGGTTTACACACCATGATCCGCCTTGTCTTTTTGTAACTTCTTCAGAACTGGGCTAGCTACAAGCTTTCTGCCAGGTAAATATTCCTTACTCATTTAATTGTCATTACAAATACCAGGACACGTTGCCTCATTAGCAAGACCATGGTTTAACCTAATCACAATCACCTTCTTGAAGGCCTTTTGAACCACACCAGAACCATGGTGGAAAGGGACCTGTCAGTGCCATTAAGAACCCTTTCCCAAAGCATAATCAGCATGTTCTTTACCAGGCTTAGACAGTCTTCAGAGGAATCTACATTGTACTGGTTTGCCTGCAACTGTACTTATAAATGTGATTTACTTCTGTTTTGTAACATAGGATCTAAAATTAACTTAATTCACAGCATGCAGACAGTAAAGGGAAGTTACTGTCTCATTTGAAATCCCATTCCTTCTGATTCCTCCCTACTCGTTTTTTTGATGACTCAGAAGGGACTTGCACTTTGCAAGAGCATATTGATTTTCAGCAACAGGCAGCAATATACAGAGACCTGGAGTCTCCAGCCTGGTTAGTAAGTCCAGCGTGTGCCAGAGCTGTGGGATCAGGCAGCCACAAATGGCTCTCTGTAACCTGGGTGGGGTGGAGAGCCCAGCCTGTAATACATGCTTTTAGCGTATCTGCTGAGAAGTGAAACTCCCTTCCCTTGCACTCACCACAGCACAAAGGTATTTTGAATCCTACAAAAGGCATGTCAAAAATCAAATTTCTTGCCAGCAATAAAGAGAATGAGGAATGTGTGTAGCTGGTCTGTTGGGCGCTAAGGGGGGAGATGATTAATCATCAGTGAGGGAGGATGATTGTAGATGGCAAGTCAACATCTCTGAGTATTTTGTTTTTCCTCCCCTCATACTTTTCTCCTTTTAAAATGAATTTTAAGAGATTGTTTACAGTAGGGTCCCCCCGGCATACTTTCGCATCTTGTCTCAAGTCAGCAAGTCCCATCCTTTCTGCCAGCATTCAGAAAACACTGGTCTAAAAGACAGAGCCTTCTTTGAAGACTAACCAAGGGGTGCAGTGGTTCAGGATTAGCTGCAGGTGAGGCCTTGGAGACAGGCTGAGATGGCCAGCAAAACATCCAGGGGTAACTGGAGGGAGTCCCAGCCTCAGTGAACCCACTGAGTATTTTGCCATGTCAGCGTGTATCCTCTCCTCACCAAATTTCTGTCAAAATTCCCAGGATTTCACCCCAGAGATTTTCTGCACTTCTAGAGTCTGCTGTTCATGAAAGCTTCTGCTGTGATCCAGTCAGACTGCACGGCCCAGGAATGAATGACTCAACACAAGGGATGAGCAGAAGACAAGCCGTGATAAGTGGTAGCCTAGTGATGCCCTTCTTTTTTAACTCCCAAGTCACAGAAAGCACTACGGTACAGACTACACGCGGAAACAACACAGGATAAGCTACAGGTCTTGTGTTGGTGGAGATAACTGTGCTTGGATTTAAATGTAAGCCTGGAGTTCTCATGCAACTACAGTCATTAAGGGTCACATAGTATTCACTGAATAATAGAGATGTTAATATTTGCACCCAGATGAAACTCTCTTGAGTCAGTTCCTGCCCTATGGTTTCAGCTGGATACACTGTTCCCCATTTTGTCTCAAACTCTTGACTGGGAATGAGGCATTTCCTTTAATGCTGTTACACTGAGACCAAGATCCACCTCATTTATAAAGTATTCCAGATGCACGGGGAATGAGAAGCCCTATAAAGGTGTGAAAGTGCAGCCGTTCCCTCTTTCTTTTAAGTAAGAGAAGAGGCAAAACACACCAAGCTTCCGTCAGAAGACTTTTTGCTGTGGTCTTGACCCTGAAAAGGCAGAAATACTAATGAAGCCAGCAGTTTTAATCCAAAGGAAGGTTTTTAGGTGGTTTTGATAAAAAGTGTATCTACAGCTGTCTTTCTGGTCTGAACCCACTCTTTAACCTTAGTGCTGGGTACATAAGTAGGGCTCCCACTTGAACCTGTATATGCTTGTAATTAATACAGACCTTGCAGAAGGGAGTGGTGCTAGGTAAGAGATGGTCCACTATAGATCAAGCGAGCTCACCCTCTGTGGGGCAAGCCTGTAGCACCCTAGGTGCTGTGCAATGTAACACAAATACTGTGGGGCTATCACTCACCTTTCTCTTTTCCTGGAGCACTAAATATTGGCCTTAGGACCTACACAGGAATCACCAGGAACTGTGAACAACTGGGACGCTACTGTGCAGCTCATCGGTCATTACAGTACTCCACTCACGTGGAAACAACCCAGGATCAGTAAATCTGCTTTACAGCAAAAAGCCAAAGAAATTTGAGCATTGTGGACTGACATAATTAGGTGCCAGACAGGAGGGCTCAGCACATATTGTACAGACTATTTGTAAAGACACGTTCCTGGCATTCTGAGTCCATAAATAATGTTTGCAAAAAGGTATTAGGTGCCTTCCCCAAGGGCTGCCAGAAAAAAGAAATAAGCAGACCAGAAGGAGCTTAGGCACATTCCACTTTGGGGAGGAGAAAGAGGCTGCAAAGACATCTCTAGCAGACTTATTACGGTACCTTTATGATATGTTTGCCTTTTCTTACCCAGAGGGCAGGGGTGGGGGAAATATGACTCCTCGCTCTGACAACGGTGGAGATCGAATGCTGTATCTGTATGGACAGCACTCTCTTCTCTTGGAGCCACTCCTGCAAAGGTGTCTTGAGCTAGACTGACAGCAGCCCGAGGGGGTTCTGGCAGCTGCTCATATCCCAGGGAGGTGGCAGGTATATGAACCGATCACATCAAACTTGGGAGAAAGCGGGAGGAATGAGGAAAGTGTTTGGATCTGCGCGGAGGAATCTCTTCTTGCTCCATTCTTATTTACAGGTTTGATCTAGGGCAAAGCATTACCTCTTCAACCCAAACAAAGCAGCACCATGCAGGGAGCACGGCAAGCCTGCCAATGTCCTTGCTGCAATCCTGTAGGAACCTTGAAGCACTCAGAGTTAAAAGAAATGGACTGCGATGGTAAAAGAGAGTTATCTTCGCTTTATCATCATATGCTCAGTAAACTCCCATCAAAACACAGCGAATTCCCCCTGCTGCTTCCCCAAATGCCTGTGCCTCAGGTCCAAACTCAGTTACCCCTTTAATCCTGTGCAGAAGATCCAAGATCAAAGTTGGTGGGACTTTGTTTCATTGCAGTTATTCCCAGCACCATCCCTGGAATTCAGACAACTGCTGGTTTTCATTCCTCAACCATGGGGTAGCCAGACCCAACACTTCAGTGTTAACCCTTGGGTTTGGCACAGATTATGAATTGGAGTCTGCCTCCTGAAAGCTCTCCTGCTCTGCAAAAGATGGCTCACCTTCACTACGGTACCCCATGGGGATAAATTTTGCAGTGGTACTTGCCCCAAGGGTAGCAACATTCCAGTGGCAAAGAAAGCAATCCCTAGGCAATCTGGGATCCTCTGAGATGGAAGGTGATCTATAACTGTCCATTACATTATCCCCAGGAGAGGGGGAAGAGAATTAAAACATCAAACATTTACTGGAAAAAACAAGACCAGCCCTGTATTTAATCAAACATTTTGGTTTGTTCCATTTGTAATTATTTCCATGCAATGAACAAATATTTTAGCAATGAAAATGACAGTTCCCTTCCATGGGCAAACAAAATAAGAAGTCATGTTAGTTTCTGTACAATGCCGCAGTGAAGGTGACATATTTTTAATGCTGTGTTGAAATTTTCTTTACTTGTATTCCAGTAATACTGAAGGCATCAATTTAGGTTTAACTATCTATTGTGCCCAGTGCTGGAGGGTTTTGTCAGGGTGATGGTGGTAAAACCAAAGATTTGTGGGGAAAGTAGCTGAAGTGACACTTCATTTTCCCTCGAGCCTGTGAGAACATGAATATATGAACATTGAATATGCCCTTGAGACTGACTGAGGCAGAGGTTCCTGGCAGATGAATGCCAACCTGAGAGCCCAGGAGAAGTATTGCTGTTGCCAGCTATACTAGTACCCTGCATTTTTTATAGGAAACTCTAGTTTTCACCTGCTGGAAAGAGGTAAACAGGAAAAAAAATACCCATCCTTGTACAGAACTTGCTCTTATACTCAAATGACTGTCACAAAATTGAGGCAATGAATTGTAGGTAGCTTGGCTTTAGTTTATTGAGACCTCATGCCAGCCAAAGGCTCTCTGTATGTTTGCTTTAATTATCAGTATCCATAAAGAGGGTAACAGTTCATGCAGGTTTCCTCCAATGCCTGACAAGCCTCCCTTCCCTGTGCCTCAGGTACGTAAACTCTGTATTCCCCAAAGAAAAGTGGAAATAACCACAGAGACTTCCGCTGCAAAACACATGGAGATCTACTAGTGAAACACCAGTAGAAAACATTGTCACTTCCAGATGCTGAGATATTTCTTCCCAGAGCTCTCAGGCAGTCGTCAGCAATCACAGTTGCATTTTCCTGCCTGGAACAGGCCAACCATTTTCTCTTTAATACCATCTGAATTCAGCACCCAACAGAAAAGGGTGAAATGGGAGATGTAATTCATGGATGTCACTGCTTGCTTTTCAAGTCATTTTTCAAGAAGATCACACTGGTTTCTGCACCATCTTGGTGTAAATCCTGTTTCCTGGTAATATCTCTGCACATCGCCCATCCAACTCAACAGGGACATTTTCATGCCCTCTAGCAACAGTTACTCTGCGGAGGAGTCAGCATCTGCCAAGCATGGTTTACTACTAATTAATGCAGGCTCCTCCTCATTTTCTCCTCCAACTCAAAATGACAACGCACCAATCTTTTTCACCGGCCCATCGTCTGACCACGAGATCAAAATATCGATGGAGACCCAGCTGCATGGCCCTTCGCTGCCCCACGAACAGGGTTCAGCTGCTGCCTCTCCGACAGGTGTGATGTTCCGGGACCCAGCTGACATTGACCGAAACCCTTGCTACTGCATTTCGTAGCAGAGCGCGTGGCTAGTGTGCGTGATGGTGGGAAAGCAGTATCTGGTTTGGGGAAAAGGAGGAGTATTTTGAAAAGGCAGAGGTTACTCAAGATGTGCTGGCTCAATACAGGGAGAGGCACCTGGAAAGCAACAGTGGAAAGATTAGGAGGTTCGTCTGCTGGCTGGCTGATGGGGTGGAGTGAGAACGGGAGTGTAACACTCTCCCTGGCAGGAGGCCAGCACCCTGATAGCAAGGGAAAGAAGACTACTCTGTTTTTTGTGAGGGGAAAGCATAGTGGCCACAACACACTTGGTAGGCCAGATCTTCACCAAAATAGCAGGGTGAAATCATAACTTTTATCTGAGATATTTAGACCTGCTGGTACCAAACCTCACATTACTCATCAAGAGCTCCACCTCGTCCTCCCTTTGGGTACTGCTGACATTGCAAAATCTTTTTCTCACCACAATTCTTTCCACGTAGTGTTTTCTGTGCCAGCAGTGAAGTCTGGTCTGCTTTGAGAGGTCAGGAAATCTGCAAAGCACCATCATTCTAGTGCTTTCAGCTAAACATATGACAGCTTGCAAGAAACTGAGAGTTAAAGCTGATCAATGATCCAAAAAGTTTAAGATCTATGCCAAAGAATCCCCTGAAAAAAATCCCAGCTGGGTGCTAACGAGAGCTGTCTAGCCTGTCTAGCTTTGTCTGTCTTACATCCCACTGTCTTCCTCCACCCATGGCTTTAAAGATTGCCTCTGTCTCTCCTAGAGCTTTCTCAAAGTGTTTGCAAGCTACTCAACCCAAATTTGTGTTCAATCTCTGTAAAGGTCCAGGTGTTCAGATATAGGGCTTGGGTTGTCTTCATACCTCAAAACTGCCAGATCATTAGCTCCCATGTGTGAGGGTAGCAAGTGAGTCATAGACTCACTTGTATATTTGCATCATGATGGATTTTCTCTAATTGTCTTTTTTCTGAATTCTAACGGTCGTGAGCCATTGCAGGCATGAATTTATATAGCCAGAAAGGCTAAATATAAATATTTCAATCTATTGGCCACCAAGAGAGACTAGTGTATGAAGAGAGAGGCCAAGGAGGTTCAGAGTTAAGGAGTATTTCTATTTCAAGTGGACAAACACGTAATGCTACCTGCAAGGCTTGCTGATAAGAATGTGCAGACACTTGGGTTAGTGCTGGAGCCAGAAATGTTACACCAGATCTGACGGGGAGTGGCGATGCACCGCCGCAGCTGCTCTGCCTTCAGCGTCCAGGAGCACCGCAGCCGCAGAACGCTGCTCAGCAGCTCCCTAGGGGCTGGCTGTGCAACCACTCACCATCCCTTGAGCCTTCTTCTGTGTTTTGGAATTACACTGACCCACCTTTTCAAAAAGCAAGAGCTCCCTGTTAATAAAAAAAGTCCCTAAGGTATGATCCTGTGGACCTCCTGTCTTCACAGGAACATCCACAGCAATTTACAGATTTCCACTGGCTTTTGTCTTTGCTTGGGCCGAGTCATCTACAAACACAAGGACAATGACAACAAAGGCTTGCTATTTCTGAGGTTGCTGTGGCCAGGATGAGTGGCTGCTGGCAGCACACCGTCCTCTGTGCCTGCTGTCAGGGATGGTTGAAGGGACACTAGTCAGGGTATCTGCTTGTCAGGGTATCTGACATATGTCAGAGGAACGAGGACACCCCTCCGTACAGCAGCTCCCTGGTGTTTCAGCTGAGGGACCCAAACCTGCTTCCATTATGGGGAAACTGGGAGACAGTGGAAAGAGGCACTCCTGGCCTTCCCACACCTCCTCCCTTCCCCTGCTTGTTCCTCATTCCTTCCCTCAGTGAATCCTCCCCCGGGCTTATCACATTCCCTCCATTCCTCTTGTCACCCACTGAGCTTGCCTCTGAAATGCTGAGCCCATGCTGCCGCATCCCACCGCCTTCCAGATCCCCTCGCTCAGACCAGTGTCATGGGGTTCCTGGCCTTGGCGATGACAGGGGTGGGGAACTTCTGGCCTCCCACTCGTCGTCTTCTCCCATAGCTCTGAAAAATATATATACACGCTCTTTATCCACCTCTGCTACGCACAGCACCACATAAACCACCCTTCTTCTCGATGCTATCTATTTACCATAACTCAGTTTCCATAAACTCTCCTCCATTTTTTCCTCACCTTATCTTATCTTGTAAACCTGACTTGACATCAGGCAGTTTGGTGTTTATATGAAAAAAGGGTTTGGCTTTTAAAACAGCTCAGCAGCCACAAACAGAGCTAGATCTTCAGAACAGCTTAGCCTGCATTTTTGGGCACTAAAATGAGCAGCCAGCTCTTCCCAGAGGGATCTCTGTAATGGTGTGCTTTGAAAACATGACTTTAAATAGCCCTGTAACAGTTAGATGTGGAGCTTTTGCTGAAAAATCAGACTCTAGCTCGGTGCCTCCCTGGCAGCCAAGCTTACCTGAAATCTGCTCTGCAGCCCTTGGCAGCCCTTCCCTTGTTTCCTGCTGCGTTCTCAGCCTGCACGAACACAGGCTATCAGGGCAAGGGTAAGGCTGGCCCCCACCTACTACTGATTTTGACGGACTGGAACTTGACTGATTCAGTTTGCAAACTTGGGACAATATTTTATTGTGTCTTTACTTGTTCCTTCACATTAGAACTAACTCGGGAGCAAGCAAATTGTGCTGTTGGACTGCAAATCACCCAGATTCAAAGCTGGGTCATCTAAAGGTCAGTATTTGCTCTCGCTTTTTTTGTTTTTTGTTAAGAGCACTGCCAGGAACTCCATGGAAGGCACCAAAGAAAGCTCTCCTGACACAAATCCACTAAAAATGCATATGCCCATTATTTTTACCTGGCATGGAGACCTGCGTGTCTTAACTCATCAGTTCAATCGTATTGACTTTCAATGAAGGATCGCTGCACAGTGACTGTGTTGGTGTACAACAGTTTGGTGACATCTGTCCTCCATCCTGTGAGTCGCGGAGCACCGCAGAGTCATGAAGTGATGCATCACAAGCCGCCAGTTATTTCGAGATACGGAAATATCTCTCAAGCGCTGCATATAGACTACGAATTCATCATGCGCCAACCTGGAAATATCAGTCTGAATGGCAGTCTTAAATTAGTAAGCACAGGGAAGTCTGCAGTAAAACAGCAGACTGTCTCCATTCATCCCACACTAAATAAGCATACAAGGGAAGCAGAGTTTTATAGACAAAAGCACAAGGAGCACTGCTAAGATAAAAGTCACAAAGGTCCTGTCCCGACCCCTGAAAGTCCTTGGTAGTATTTAATTTTCTTCCGTGGTCTTAGATCAGACCTGAACAGAGGGGATGTGAACACATCGCTGGCATTTCCCATCTGGACCTAGAAGAGCCCTGCTTTGGGATTAGTTTGGAGGGGGAAAAAAGTCTTGTCACGATGAACTTGCTTTTGTTACTGTGGAGAGCCACGGTCACTTATTGCTCATAGAAACACCTGATTTAATACAGACTCACAGCTTTAATACCCAGGCAGCTTTACCAAGGAGAGTGGTTTTACCTCCTTTTTTCAGGTAGTGAAGTGAAAAGCACAGAGCACTGAACTGACATGCTGAGGAGGCAGAGCACCTCAATGCTGGTGTCAAATCTGAGCTCCCGTGCCCTTTCCACTTCGTGAAGGAGGTGCCAGATGTGGGGCCAAGCAGCAGCACGCACCTGCTACTTGCACGCAGTCATGTACGCAGACCACGGCGTACGGTCCCCAGTCACGTTACCAACTTCAGTTCACAAACAGTGGAGCCAGAGATATCCTCCGGGATGTCCAGAGGAAATACACACCCAAGAACTGGATTATCAGAGTTGCACGCAAATGAAAGAGCATTGATTTGGCTTCAGCAAGAGATTTTTTTAAATAGCAGGTTTGCAGAAACACATGCTATTTGTAAAGTACATCCTGGAGTTATTCAGGGAGGTCGTTGGCTACTGAACACTATCTGCTCATCAAGACAGTTGTTTTCAACATTTTTCAGCCTGGGAAGCCTCTGTACACTTCTCCAGTGAAGGTTAGGTCTCGTGCAGCGTATTTAAACCTACTCACAGTCGGCCTGCTTTCCTCAGTTACTTCTCCCGAATACCGGAGCAGCCAGATCCACAGGAACTGGCAACCACTGCTCCAGGCTAATCTTACAGTATTCTTTAGTGAAAGCCCATGTGGCAACTCTCAGTGCTCCTATTGCATCTAGGGACAAGGGAGCTCCAGCATTTCACTGGACAGGACGAATCATGTCATTCCTGAGCCCAGGCTCATGTAATGCATGTCAACAGTCCACGGTTCCCAGTTTTCTTGTAGGAGGTGTACAACAATGTATACCCCCTCCAAGCGGGAAACAGTCAATTCTGTAATCAAACTGTGAAAGCCTAATTATGAGTATAATTAAGGTGAAATATAACTCTATTGAAGTTGGTGGGAGTTTTATTATTAACTAAAGTTTCACCCCTCTATTTCAGGTGGATAGTTATCCTGTTCAAGCAAAGACGACATTATGTAATCAAAATGACATTTACAATGCAATGCCACTATCGTATTCAAACCTTCAGGACATGTTTACTTTAATCAGTTCTAATTAAATCACTACACAAGAAAAATATTTAGTTCTACTGATGTGTGCACATATATTCAGGGGAAAGCAATGCAAATTGCCCAGGATCTCGTTAGCTGCTATTTGTACTCCTTTAAGCTCTGGTGATGCATTTAGCAAGTCACATCTAACACTTCTTTTGCACACCATGAAACAGACCACTCTAAATGGAGAGGAAGCATTTCCAAACTAAAGCAATTGCAGCACTTAAGACGATGCAGCATTTGCAACAAGGTGAATGAGGCAGAGATTGCCAAACCCTCAGCCCTGTTAATTGCAAGCTTTAAGCAGCACTTTCACAGCCGCCCAGATTCTGCAGGGATAAAAAGCAAAGCAACAAACAGGCTGCGGGATGCTCTTGGGTACTCTCGCTCCTCAGCTCTGGCCCAGGACGTGGTGTTGGCATGTGCCTGGCAGATCCTGCCCAGCCTGGCTGTCTCCTGCCAGCAGACTGAGCGAGAGCGGAGGGTACCCCTCCTTCTGCACTGGGCAGAGTCGTGATGGGGATAGAGAAGCAGGCTGAGCACAGACCTGGATGGAGCTCCAAAGGGCTGCGAACACCTCGGAGGGTGGAAAGGGAGGCCCGGGTCAACAACATCATTCTTCTGAGTTCCTCCTCATCACCTTTTCCCCTGATTTCATGGTGGGAAACTCCCCGATCCTTCCCTCAGGCCCTCTGATCTTTTCTGTCATGGTCCCCTGGATTCCCATCTCATTTTGCCAGTCTCCTCTCAGCAAAGCAGAGCATGGAACTATGCAGCACTGCCAGCGTGCTCAGCCAGGGCTCCACAGAGGAGAATAGCACTCACCCCTGCTGCGCCGTGCTGCCGTGCCCTTTGCCTGCCCCACCACGGTGTCTCTAGGCCAGTGCCTGCACACACAGATACCAGGTTGAATGTGGTACCCCTCTCTCCTATGAGATTGTCTTTGTGAAAGGACTTATGGGAAAGGGGACAAAGCTTTGCCCAGCTCTGGGAGATGCTGTGAGCCTGATGGTTTCATGGTGGGAAACTCCCCGATCCTTCGGGGACACCCGCAGGTCTTACCTTACCCGAAGGTAAGACACCCACACGTCTTCTGCTCCTGGGGCTGTGATCACCCTACAAATCCGCATCCATCTGTCCTGGTGGGAGGTGGTGAGAGGAAGGACAAGGCGGGCCCTGAGGCAGCTCCCGTGACAGCAGGGCTCTGGTGAAGGGTGCTGCCCACTGCTTGGCATGAGACAGGGGGGTGCCGGTAGGTGAACTGGGATGGGAGGTTGCCACAGTGCTCCTCACAGTAACCCCTATCAGGACTGTCCCACAGCTGCGGGCTGCTGAACTGGAGGAGATGCTGCCCTCCATCACGAAGATAAATTAAAGAATCATAGAAATAAAGGCAGCTCAGGAAAAGTGGGCTCTGCCCCCCACCCCTGCCAACGGCCCCCGGCAGAGCCCAGCAGCAGGGTGCCCCTGGCTCTGACGTGCCCTTTGTCAAGGCCACTGAAGCAGCACCCTGGCATCCCCCCCCAGGACACTGAGGTCCCAGCAGAAAAACAAGGCGCCTCTCTCTCCGATCCGGTTCAGCCTCCACCCTTCCTTCCTTCCTTCCCGAGGGGGCTGCCGCTGCTCCTCAAGCACCTCTGCTGCTTTTCCTGCCCCTCACCAGCTCCCCAGCATCACTCCCCTCTGATCCTCTACTACTGCCAGGCTGCCCCACCGGTGTGTGACCCCAAGATGCCCACCACTGCTCTGCTGCACATCCCGGCACAAGCCAGGCACCCTCCTCACCTGGCTGAGCCCCAGCACCCACCAACTTAGACACCTGACCTGAAACCACAGGTGGAGAGGGGCACGGGGGTACTGGGGGCAGGAGGAGCTGACGGGGAGCCCTCTATGCCCACGTGCCACCGGCCAGCCTGCAGCATCACAGGAGGAGAATGGAGGGTTTGGGTTGTGCCATAACATACTGCACAGGGCAGTGGTGTTACGGAAAGTGTTGACGAGGTATGCCAGCTTGTCACTTGGCTAGGAAAGGGGTGGACACTCAGGGCAGGTAGTCCGGAGGAAAGAGAGGGGGACTGTTGGCTCCGGAGAACTGAGAGCAGCAATCTGAGTTTTAGCATGTGTTGCAACAGCTTTTGAAGTCAAAGGTCCCTTCAGCCCAACTCAGTGAGCGCAAAGGTGTTTCCATCATGCACACAAGGAAGTGATGTGCCTGACAAGTCACCAGCCCCAGCTCCCTGGGGCACAGTGCTGGGCTCCCCACCTGGCTCACTGAGGCTCCTATCACAGCAGGGAGGAGCAGGGACCACGAACCTGCTCCAAGATCCAAAATACGCCTGGCATTTGAGACTTCTCTGCTCTGGAAAGACTAGTGGGCACAGCAGCCAGCCGAATCAGGGCAGTAGGTGCTGAGCTGGCTGGCAGCTTTCTCCCCTACTCTGTAGTTTGGGAACTGCTTGGGGCAGTGGTGTCCATGCGAGGCAGAGAAGATGCAGAGGGGCTTTGCTTGTATAGACAGGCTTTGCTTATTTTGAGTATTTAGTGCGTTTATCAGATTCCCTGAGGAAAGAACAAAAACTGCAATGTACCTAGACTAAGACAAGTGTCTGGAGCAAGACACGAGATTTGCAGCGGTTAACGCGTTACTGCTAAGAGACTCGAGAGCTGCTCGCTACCCCGGCAAACTATTTGTTGCACCATAAGGGCACTGCAGTAAAACAACTTCCTCTTTTGTGACCCCAAACCTTCACCTGGACAAGCTGTACACGTGCGGGCCACTGCCAAGTTAGCCAGAGAACTGTTTCACAGGAAACTGGAGTCTTCTGGAAACTTCCGTTTACAGGAATGCAAATATCATGCATTTCCTCTTTGAACTCTCACCCTGTCCGTTTTTTTTGCCATTGACCCAGCCCTCATACAAGGGGCTGCTGGCCGAGGCTGCGTGGGCTCCGGAGCCATGCACAGGGGCACTGCCCAGCATGGGGCTCTGCAAGGCAGCAGCCCCTGGCATCAGGGTACCCCCACAGCAGCACTGCACACCGCCATGCAGGAGACGCTGCCGGTCCTCACTTAAATTAGATCAATACAGCACTGCTGGCATGGCTGATCAGGCAAAGGTAGCTAAAACCTAGGACAAAGAGCAATCCCTTACAGTCACCCATCAGGGACGGGTCCAAGCCAACCCTGATGGCTGCTGCACAGATCATCCCCTCCCTGTCTGCTCTCTGCTGATGGGGAGTCCCCTCGTAGCACAAGGTTATATCCCCCCTTTTTCCCAGGCTGACACACAGATCCCATGTTCCTTTGCCAGCTACATACCAAAACCTTGCTTGTTCCAGAATGAAAGAAAACGTATTGGAGTTGAGGTGGCAATTGCATTGCACGGGGTCCTTTTGTGCCACACTGCAGGTGTACAAACCAAACCAGGAGGCAGTCAAGCAACCTGCCCTGATCTGGCCTTTAACTAAGGGGGTCAGGGAACGAGATGGAAAATGAGGTCTAATATATACATATGATGAAAGCTTGACAGTTATTTCATTGTGTGCTTCAGTGTGAAAACCACAGTGACAATGCTATCGGAATGTGTTTTTCTTCACCACGAATACTTCATGCCAGGTGGAGGGGCCTTTTACATGCATGAGAAATCCTGTGATTTGGGGGCAGCACACCTTACAGAAGACAGGTCCTGAAACTACTGACAAAAATCCTGCTCTGCCAGACAAGCTGCAGCAGAAGGAGATGAAGTTATTTGCACAGGGGACTTGCCTAAAGCCAAACAGCAGAGGAACACCTGTCCCAGCCAGGAGAGCTCACCCATGCAGAGCTGTACATGCTCATGGCTCTGTCCTGCTACTGCGAAAATTGCATTTTAGTGAGTTTTTTGAAGCAAAGATCACTTTTGACAGGCATCTTCATTTGCAACTGCAGGGCATCTCAAGGGACACCGTGATTTCAAACCCTGTAGTGCACAGTAGTAACTGGAGCATGGAGGAACAGCACAATGGCCCATATAGTTTTAGGACTCGCCACTAAATGTCTCTTGCTTTCCAGGTGCCTAACCTGGGAATTGCACTGTAAGCAGACCTTGCCGCACACCGTCACCCTCCCTCCTTGGTGAGCCTGAGCAGGTCCCTGCGAGCTCCTGCCTGGCTTCTCCTTGGTAGGGAAGTGCCCTCTGCTCTGAAGTCACTTTCCACCAGCCTCAAGTCTCACAAAGATGACAAGAAAGATAGGATGCAGCCGTATGCCCAGGGGAATTCAGAAACACAACAGCTTTCTACACTCAGGGACTTCTTTGGGTGGACAGTTTTCTATGGCTGAGGAAATTGATGCATCCATCAGAAATGAAGCCAATGCTGACTAAGAGATTTTTCCTCTTCCCGTTACATCCTCTGCAGCTCGAGAGGGAATTTCCTGCCTGGTTGCAATTTGGAGAACCCGTCCCACACTCTCAGCACACTGGTAAGTGGGAAGGAGCCTGGGCACAAGGCCTGGCAGCTGCAAGGAAACGGCAGATGTCGTGTGTGCCATGAACCACAGCATCCTCACGAGGTGCCTAGTAAGGTGGCCCAGTCCTCAGACCAGGCTGTTCCCGCAGCTGAGGCAGGTCCATTTCCCCTCCTGGCTGGTTCTTCCCCGTTCCTGTGCTCTACGCCCAGCACAGTGACATACAGCTCAACCCCAGTGCTAAGCTATTCAGGTGTAAAACATTTTGATGCTAATATAGCAAATAAACATGAGTTGAAAAAATACATAAAACACAGTTATGCCACTAAAACTTTTCAAGTGTAGACAAAAATAACCACTTACAACACTTAACAACAGCTTTGTGAGGCACGCTAGACTCTGAACACTGTCACATATTGTGTCAACATAGGGCACTTCCAATATTAATTATCGATTACATACACACAAACACATCCTCTTGTAAGAGTACCTAGAGCACTAAAATCTTGTGCTCATTGCCAGCCACTTTCCTTCCACATTTTGCCCTAGCCCAGGGCTGGAGCACTTGGCTTGTGCACATTCCAGGTGATGTTTTATTCTTGTTCAAAAAGCTTACTGTCACTGGGTTTTCTTTATTATATTTTGGTAACACAGTCATTTCTGTCGGCCCCAAGCATTTGTTGAACACAAGGAGGTAAACTGAGCTTAGAAACGGCCAGCTTGAGACTCTCTTTAGAAACCTAGTTTTCCAACAGCAACATTTTGCTCACTGCAAAGTAGAGACATTCCAGAGCACTTTGAGTTGCAGCTATATACAGACATCAGCACTGTAGTTTATTTCCCTTCTCCAAACTAGTTATTTAAAAAATAAGCCTCTGGAGTGTGTTCAGCAGGGTACAAAACAATGGAGCTCTATGGCAGGAAGAAAGGAGCATGCAATGGTATATAGACAGCAGAGCTAGAAGTGAGGAGGTAATACCTTGTCCCTCTGGCTGCTAACAGTGTTCCTGAACTCAAGCTAAGGCATCTGTAAATTACCCTTTCACTGCTCTCATAACTTAAGTCTGCCCACTGAAGCTGGGAGCTGAGACGGTGAGCCTGGGCTGGTAGCATGGGTAGAGCATGGCAGCACATTGCGAGCCAAGCACATGGCAGTAACCACAGCAGTGCACATCTCCCCGGCCTGCGACTGTCTCAGTGCAGGAAATAGAGATCTCCTTCCCCGATGGAATTTGTGGCCTTTCCTTCTCACCAGCTCTGGACATAACCCTCTCTGTCTTTCCCAGAAAAACAGGAGCAGGCACTGGGTACACGATGAGTGCCCGGAGTCCAGCAAGGAAATTGGGTGCAGCCCACAAACACTTTATCCCACTGCAGTGGGAGGCAAGGGGGAAGCAGTGTAACGAATCTCCCAGCCCGAGGAGGAAAGATGCTTTCTGTTGGATGACATGTGTTTGGGAGCAACAAAACAATAACTAAATATAAGAACAATGTGGTGGGGGAAAGGGGACAATTAAATACCCTGTCTTTAAATTGTGGCTGGTGACAATCAGCAAACACCAGTGACTGCTACAGCAAAAAAGTTGATTCACTTCAGTTGATATCTGGCACGGTAGTTGATGCAGAGGCAGAGGAGGACCAGCACCTGAGGGAGCAGAGCAAGGGGGCAGCTGGACTGGATCTCCCCTAACAGCTCCCCTCCAGCCTGGCTTTCTCATGGTATTTGTAGTACCCACTGGCTCTCTGTGGTGTCCTGGGGTAGCTGATCCTGTGGACAGCTGAAGTCCACAGAATTAGGCTTGTTTAACCGGTGGAGCAGCACATTTTCTCCTGACAGTGCTGGAGTCAGCAGAAGTCTGGATAGGAGAGTAGTGCAGGGACTCGCACTCTCTTAGCAAGCAAAGACCCCCTATAGGTTATGGGGCTGTTGGTTGTAAGGAGCTTGTACTGCTTAAACCTAGCCTAGGAGTAATTTCCCACACGTTTCCCAAGGCAGGACTCTAGGGAGTGCAGCCATGCCCAGGGCATGCCAGAGCTCTTCACCCCTGGCCTGCATGCTTAAAGTTCACTCCAGTGGGGTGGCACCACAAATCTGCCCGTGGGAGCTTACATTTGGGACAGCCATGCCACTTCCCTCTCATCCCTCTTACCCATAGCCTGCAGCCCCAGCTACAGCCAAGGCAGAGTTTTGCATTATGAACACATAACATGCAATTTAAATAGAGAAAGAAAAAAAGACGAAAAGAAAAAAAACCCACTAAACCTACTCTACTCCCCACCCAAAACATTCCAGCCTGTCCTTTCCTGCCACTTGAAAAGGGGGTTGTTTATTGACATTATGCAAGTGCTGAAATTTTATTCTTTTTCTTCTCCCGTCCCTTTTTCCCCTCTCTCCTCCGGGGGTTGCGAAGGTAGTTCAAACCCCTCCAGTCATCTCGGCTTATCAGCCAAAGGAGATGCATTCCTCTGGGCTGCTCCCTTTATAAGTCACCGCTGGCCGGGCGCCCGCTCGCCACTCCGCAGCCTCCGCGCCGGCAGTGCTGCCCGCTGCCCCGCCATGCCCTAGCCCGGGCCCCGCTCGCCCGCCGGGGTACGCGCAGCAGCCCGGGGAGGGCTGGCGGCCATGGCACCCCCGTCCTCGTCCCCCTCCCGCCCCTGAGGGCGGCTGCTGCCGGGATGTTCAGCTGGCACCGGAGCTTCACCTTGGGAGCGCCCTGGAGAAGAGGTGAGTCCGCCGCCCCCCCGGGGTCAGCCGGCGGCTGCCGGCACACCTCCCAAACCCGCTCCTCCGCCACCCCCTTCCTTCCCCTCAGCGGCCGCGCAGCCGGTACTTAGGGCAAACCCAGCCCGGCCCGCCCCGCTCCCGAGCCCCGCCGGACGGGCTGCCCGCGCCGCGCCGCTGCGGCCGCGGCCCCGGCCCCAGCCCCATGCTGCGCTCCCTGCTCTCCGGCTGCGTCTGCCCCCACGCAGGTAAGGCTGCAATAAGCCCCCTCCTCGCTTAAGCCTCCGGCCGGTCGGCTCCTGCCCTGGGGCCGGCGGGGGCAGAAAGATCGCGCTTTACTTTCCTCTTAAACCGGATTTATGTTGCGTTTTTAAGCGCGGAAACGCTTGGGAGAGAACAGCAGGAGAGGCGGGAGCGCGGTGGCTGTGCGGGAAGCAGGGCGAACTACCCAGGATGGGCGAACGCAGGGGACCGGCATCCGAGCGGCTGCGCGCACGTCCCGCCGGTACCGCTCGGGTTTTGCGCTAACGTGAGGCGGATCAGGTCCGCCCTCAACCTGTCACTGCGCTGGCGATGGATACCAGATCGCTTTCTAGGCTGGTACATTCCCATCCAACAGGGATTATCCCGAGTTTGAGACGTCTTATTTGCTCCCTCCTGTTTGTGCAGATGAGGGGACCCCGGCAGGGAAGGCAGCTATGGTCCTGCAGCAGATCACTTGTAACTTTATAAGCCTGTTGTCAAAACAAACCATGTGGTCTCAAGACCACCTTTTTCAGGCACAATGGGTCTGATATGTTTTATTCCTTAGCCAATGCTGCAGGCTTTGAGATCACAAATCCCAGGTAGCAGAATCCCCTTAGCATCCCTGTTTACCCTTCAGCTTGGCTTGTGCCAGCTGTGGAGAAGATCTGCCGTTTCTGTCTCCATTAACATCACTGCACTGGGTTCGTTTTCTTGGCACGGAGGCGACTACAGACAGGGTTTGCCAGAGTCTAAGCATGGCGTGCCATGCAACAGCAGGATGGTAAAGACGTTGCAAAACACTGTGTCGGGGTGGTTGTGCCTCCTGGGGTCCCGACTTCTCACCTGTGTGCTGAACTCCTGCTTCCTTGGACTGCTGCAGTGCAGGCAGCCCCCTGTGGAGCCACCAGAGCTGCCACATTCGTGGGCATCTGCTCAGGCACTCACTGCTGGGACTGCGCTTCCCAGCTCTCCTGCTCTGGGGCAGCTACTCGGAGCTCAGTGTGTGCTGGAGCCTCTCTGAGGTGCCCTAGCAAGCACTTGCTGGGCACTGTGCTAGCAAGCGCTGCTGAAGCACAATGTTCTACCTAGGTTTGGTCTGGAGGCTGCAGCTTTTACCCATCAACACAAAGGGCTCTAGAGCAGTGCTGCTGTGAGAGCACTCCAGCATCATCACCACAAGATGTAGAGAGTGTCTGAAGAAAAGCCATTTCACACTATGGTGGAAACTGCTCTTTTTTTTTTTCCCTGGATGTAATTTGACCATGAACTTGTTTCCCCAAGCAAGCCTGACAGCAAGGTTAGGAGGGGAAAGGAAGCTTGCTCTTCCACATATAAGCATCCCTCCCTCATCATCCAGACACAGCAGTATTGTTGTATGGTAGGTAAAAGCTTTGGGGGGGAAACAGACTTAACACACAGAGCACTGAGGAATCGGAGATCGAGCTAGAATTTCTCCAAATAAGAAAGAGGGATAGCACTCCCTAATCACCTCAGCTGGAAAGATTAGCTGGAAAGCACCAAATATTGTTTGTGTCCTGGTTTGGACCCAATCTACTCAGAAAGAATCAAAAATATACTGTTTCTTGCAAGCTTTGTGGTAGGGGCTTTAAAATTGCATGTTCAAATGCAGCTTAAGATAGAGAATATAAACCTAATAATATATAGGCTGAGTCTTCCCCCCACTCCTTGAGGGGGCTTTAGAGCGGACGTATCAGAGTAGCAGGACCTCTTGTATCAGCAAGTTCAGTTTACTGCAGCTTCAGAGCCCTGCATCACCACCTTCTCCTCGTCATCTCACCAAGTTCCTTGTGCGGCCCCAGCAAGAGAAACAAACACAAGAATTGTCACCACTCTCATTGCAACCATAAAAGATTTCAGACATACAGAAGAGTATGGTTACACCTGTGCACTGCTACCTTGTTTGAGCAGAAGCAGCTCTCTGAGGTTTTGCCTAGGGACAGCAATGACTGCACATGAAGAATGGGTTAACAGTGACCTTTCTGATATGATTCATGAGTTTCATGAGTTTCTTTGTCTAGAGTTGAAGCACTGGGGTCTTAATGGCTTTGGTCTGTGGGGCTATTGAACAGTTGTTTATCCAAGCTTATTATAGGCAATAAAACCTGAATTACTACATACCTGTCATCCCTGGGGGCCAAGTTCTATCCTTGCAAAGGGCCTCCTGTCTCCTAGTTCATTTCTAATTGAATACTCCTTTGCAATATGAGGCAGCCTGCAAATCAGATGTGCAAAGAAAGATCTCCTAAATCAGAAAGTTTTTACCAAGGTGTGGTATATTTGTTTCCATTGTTTTCATTTTCTGCTCAGACACTTTAGCGAGCTGTGTGCCAAATAATATTTTGCTATCATAAATGCTGCTCATGAAAGCACCATTTCCTTTATTTCAAGTTTTGAACCTTCCTCCTAAAGGAGCACACAGCAATTTCCAAGGAGAAGACTTTGCAGGTCTTTAGTGAGAGCCCTCATCTCCCTGACAGTCTCACAAAGAAGCACCATAGGTGGCTGTGGGAGCTGAACCTCCCCCTCACCCCAGGAGCAGTTACGTTCAGAGTAGAGAGGACCTGGGCACAGATCCTTGTGCACCAAAACTATCCTTGACCTGGTTTCCCCACTGGGCTATATATCAAAAAAAAATAAGTTGCAGGGTAAATGCAGTCACGAGCAGGAGAGGCTCTTCAGGTGGCGCTATGTGCAAGGTTGAATACTCGTCTAAAAACTGGTGACTACCAGCCTATACAAGTAATTGATAAACCAGGTGGTTGGTGGGGACCTGCTGTGCCCGAGGACTTTCTGCCAGAGGTCACTAATCTATCAGACCTGTCGCTCTTGTTTCAAAAACTTCACAGGTCACTTGGAATGAATAGAAGCAGGCTGTAAAAATGTCAAGTGCTCTCTCTACTTGGAAATCCATTTCCTCTTTAGTTCACCCAACTATATCCATCAGTAAACAATCAATCTCCTTCTCATTCCTCCTCAAATGCCTGAAAAAAGCTATAATTATCTCCTCTTCTAAAACATATATATTAAAGCAATGAATGCCTCTTCAGTCAGAGTCCTTGAACCTCATTATCTTTCTCTCAGCATCTGTTTTATTTGGATTTATCATTACCAGCTGCAGGTATGGGGGACCTATAACATTTCTGGTCACATTATATTACCAAGCTATCATCCAGGGGAACTTCAAACACTTAACTAACAGTGAGACTGGAGAGCACCTTGGAGCCAAAGCGATCCAAGAACTTTGTGATTTTTGCTCAAGGACTGTCTGAGATCTCAGCTTTGTCATAATTGTTCCTTTGCATTCAACATTTTAAGCAAATCAAATTGTATATATACTCCCATGAAATCCACATTCACTTCAGTTCCTCAGTTGGACAAATTGAAATTTCAAGAATTGGGTCTATCATGCAAATATTTGGTTACTACATAGGAGTGTGTTCCTATGCAAACATGAATTTTTCAGTTACAGTCCCAGTAAAACACCCCACATTTCTGTAACAGTGACTTTCAAGCCTTCACAAGTTTCCACCATTGTAGACAGCACTGAAGACACAAGACCCTTCTATAAGCTCTCCTTAGAAATTCTTAGGCTCGTGATTGTCTTAATTGTTTAAGGGAAGTCCTCGCTTAGACTGGGCAGCCCAAGATGCAGCAGCATGCTCACAGACAAGCTTTGTTTGAAAGGCATTGGGAAGGCAGATTGCCTGCAGAAACTTGGTGCCAAGCAGCACTCTTGCCATCGCCAGGACTGGCATCAGGTCTGTAACAGGCCTGTAAGCAGGGAGATCCTCACCACATGGAAGTCCATGGCAAAGCTCTGTGGAGATAGATTTCCCTCCCACGGGGCCAACTGGTAGCACTTACTAGGGATTTTTTTGGGTGGAGGTTGTTTGTGTGTTGGGTTGTTTGGGGTTTTTTGGCAGCGTAAGAGTAATCCAATTATTCTAAGTATTGGAGTCCTATCCATGCAATGAGTCCCTGTGCCTGCAGGGCTATGTGAGGGATGGCCACTGCCCAGCTAGGAAAGTTACACAGCTCCTGCATGCTCTTCATGGGGGCCAGCTGGTGGACTAGTGCTGAGAAGGAGGTGCCAGCACAGCCCCACCACCCAGCCCCACCCCTCAGCACTTAGGAAGAGGGGGAGAAGAGTCAGCAGCAAAAAATGCCTATTGTTTCAGAAAGGAAGTGACCTCTTTTCTTTTAAATGCTGGGAAATTGAGACCTCATCATTGGTGAGAAAAAAAAATCCCCTCTTCACAGTGAAAGGGAAATACCACCTGAGCTGTACTGCCAGTGGTGTCAGAGAATGTGTCACAGCCAGGGGACTAAAGGGAGATTCTTTTGTAAAGGAAGGAAGGAAAATGAGGGAATGCAAGGACTGAATGGGAGAGGCAGCCTTTCATTTCTAGGTCATGAGTTTCACTCACTCACTAGTCACTGCTGCCTAATGGTTCTTCAAAAGTTGATGATCGTCTGTTACTTGGAGGCCATCACAGAACCTGTCCTGAATTGCACAGGATTTAATCCTTGGCACAGCTGGAGCTAGAGAGGAGTTACTAGGCAGGCTGTGCAGGTTCTCTATGGGATGCTGAAAGACCCTTTCTGAGGCTTCACACACGCATCTTTCTCCTGTGCTCAGGGCTAAGCAGACCAGTAAGAATGATGGGGATTGACTTTGGTCTTCCTTTGCAGGGCAGCTGTGCAAAACCTCTGCTACTCCAGCAACCCGAGTCCTTGGTGATGCCCTTTATTTCTGGTGCTCTGTTCCTGTGGCACACTACAGTTGGAAAGTACTGACCTTATGGACTTAAATCCACGTTGTTGCATGTCTTGTGGTGGATGGGAGTGGGGAGAGGAATAGGCACTCTGAGCATCTCTAGACCGCTCACCTTGTGCCTCTCCCTGGGACTGCCACCCTGCAAACCCTGCCAGCACCACCCACTGTGGATGGGTTCACTGTGCACATGGAAAAAGCAGCAGCTCTGGGCACAAGCAGAGGACTGCCATGGCTCTAATGCTGCTATCCTTTTTAACACAATGGCAGATGGAGAAAAGCAATGCTTTGGCTCCAGTTGTGCTAGTTGTTGCACACATGTTTAACAGAGATTCTCCCCATGCCAAGCAGCCTACAAATCAGGATGAAAGTTTCAAGAAGACAGGTGGGCACACACCAGAAGGAAGGAGAGCAGCACAGGGCAGCACTGTATGGTATAGCTCTGGACTGCCAGTAGTAGCATCTATCCCACTGCCAGCCTGGCTTCTTCCCACCACCAGTACTCCCATTAGCCAGATGCATCAGAAGACTGTGCGCTGTGATACTTGAGTCAGTGACTCAGAGGCCAAGAACCCCTTCTCAGGGATGTAGCAGAGCTTAACGGGACTTGCACTGAAGGAATTGTCAGTGAAACAGGGCTTTGAGCCACTCATAGGTGTAGATGCAAAAAAGGAAAAACTGGACCTGGATTTCAATACTTTGGAGCATGGGGATTTGAATACAGGCTTTGGCTTGGTTTACTAGAAAAGTGGGAGCTTTTGCAGGTATTGGGCCTGGGCAGGACTGGGAACGCCTAGGAGTTTTGCCTGGGCAGTTGTTCAAGTGCATCTCTTGCATGCAACTTACTTGGGATACAGAAACTGCTTGAAAGCAGTTTCATGTTTAGATATCTGCCCTCCTTCCTCAGGTCAGAAATCTCTATGTTCGTGCACTAGGCTGTGTCCTGACAGCTGCTAGTTATTGTGCAACAGGAAAAATACTCTTGGACATAAAACTCCAAGGAAAGGAAAGCCTTGGGAGAGGAGCTGATGGGAGGGTATTCACCTGTGAAGGATTTAAGTTCCCCTGCTCAGCTTTGCTAACTGCCAACAGGGAAGTATCCTAGAAAGCAATGTGAAAACAAAGCAAAGCAAAGTTCTAGAGACCTAGCTAGGGCACATAAATTTCTTTCACTTCCTACTAATTACCTTCAGCTAGCAGCTACCTCACTGTTACCACCTCCCCACGAGATAGGAAGCAGTCTTATTCTCCAACTGTACAGGCACAGGAAGCCCAGACACTTGCCCAAGGTTACCGATAGTCAGTCACCATCACTTACAGATTTATATTACAACTCCAGGAACCCTGCTTCTCTCTAGTGTGATTACAGAGCCACATAACCCTTTGAGAGGGCTACTAGGCAAGTAGCACAAGTTAACCCAAGACAACATTTAGCCTGGGCACACATCACCAAAGGTGCTGCAGGCTGCAGGAAGCTATACTGATTCCTTAAGCATGCACACACAACTCCATTCCCTCCCCCACTGCCATAACAGTGTCCCAGCTAGTTGCCTAAAAGCAGCATCTTTTGGTACCTTACTCCCACCCCAGAAGGGGTGCAGAAAACCAGTCCAGGGGAAAGGAAACAAAACAACAATAAAAAAATCTTGGCTGACTTCCCAGTAGCAGCAGTGTCAAACCTGGCTGGCCTCCAGTACAAGTAAATACATCTCACCAACCTTAATGCTGCCATTCAGCTCTCTGAAGTTCTTCACACCTCCTTTCAGAAGCCTCAGCACAGCAGTGTAACCATAACCCTGCAGCACACTCCATTCAGCATCAGGCAGGAACCCATCTTCCCTGCTTTGCTCCGAGGCCCTGGTACTGTTACACAAAGCACTCACAGGCTAAGCCCTCAGCCAGAATTATCTGACACAATTCTGTTAGGGGCCCTGGTAATGAGCTAATTTATAGCAGCTGAGGGTCTGGCTCTTCTTTTTTTTTTTTGTAATTGCACAGATGAGCTTTAATTGCACCATTCTGGTGTTTGTTGGCAATATGCTTGAAAGAGCTGTGCATTTTTGTATGCCTCTTTCAAGATCTGTAGCAGAAACAATCTGCTTGTTGGAAGCCCCATGGTTTAGATTCCATAACCCAGTTAACAGAGAGGAAGAGTCTGTTCCGTCAGTGAGGTGCAGCAAGAAAAGCTTGAGTTTCAGGTCACTGCCTGAACCACGGGAGATCCCTCTGCTGTAGCACAGATGACCTCATTGACCATGGGAACATATCATTGAATGAGTGAGGACAAGGTGCCTAGGTGTGTTGCAAAATCCTGCCATCCTTTGCATCTACTCTGAACTTGTGGTAGGAGGATGATAACATTTTGCATCATCGCACAGAGTTGGGAGGATGGATCAGAAATACTCAAACGCTGTAGTTACCAGTGCCGAGATCAATGGTTTGCAGCCCAGAACAGATAAACAAGAAATTGTTGTGAAACCATGTGATGCCAGTGACCACAGGATGAGGAGAGCAAAGGACTGCGTTGTCCAGAGCACAGACCTTTATCAGCACTGGAGTTGTCAGCTCAAGGGGACTCTCACACAGAGGGTCAGAGTTTTAATCTTTTTTTTTTTTTTTTTTCCTACTCCAGCCAAACTTTCTGGTACACATTGTAGCTTTTGTAGTCATAAAAAATACAAAGTGTCTGGCATTTTCTTCTGTGAGTAGCAAGACTTCATTTTAATACACTGCTTCCTGATTTCAGACAAAGAAATATTTGTGTAGGCTAGGGTGAAACCGGTTAAGCAAGAAAAAAAGGTGCAGATCAAAAGACAGTGAGAGAATCTCCAGTCAAAGGAAAGCATGGCATGATTAATAAGTGAAGGCAATCAGAGCCTGTGGGAAGGAAATACCACCATTGCATAGAGTAATTCTTGGTAAGAGTGACAACTCTATGATTTGTTCTTAAAATGAAAGTGCAGCAACACAACTGCTCTCCTTCTAACTCTCGGTGGATTTATTGTGCCATCTGGGCTGGTGATGCCATCAGAAGAGCCTATTGGCCTTTTATTTTTCATGCAGATACAATGCTTTGCCTCTTGCTGCCAAGACATGTTTGCAGGTAGATCCTCTTAGCTGAGGAGGTAGATCCTCTTAGCTCCTGATCAGTAACAGCTCAGCTCCACCTGAGCAGGCAGGTGCAATTCTGTATATGTTAAATAAGATCTTCTATAAGGAGTTGTATGCGCTATGTGCCTAAGTGCCTCAAAAAGCCCATCAGATGGGATTATTTATCACTGACAGCCCTCCACGAATATCCAGTGTAAAATATTAAATCTATGACTGCCTATGAACAGTAAAGGGCATGTTTCAGTGGTATCCCAAGAAATCCTCAAGATCAAATAGAAGAGATTTAAATAAAGTAGAAAATGATCCATGTAATAGCTAGCTTGGCCTTAATGAGTAAAAGTCTCCCTTGTTTGTAGACATTGCGGAAAGCAAGCTGGAGGAGGGAAGGCTGGAAAATGGTTTATTTCTGAAATGGAGTTTTCCGGGTTACCGTGAAGGAGGGCTGCACAGTGGAGCTTTCCCTGCTCTACCAGTAGTGGAGGGTCCCAGGCTTCCCTGCCTACTCAGTGATAATTACGTTACTGGGAGTGAGTTTGTGAAACAGCTGCTGGTTTGATGTCAGGCAAAAAGGAAGGAAGTAGGAGAGGGGAATGAAAGGAAATGAAATAGGAAGTAAGATATCCTGAAAAGCATATGCACTGTAGCCCTCTGAGGTGCTCTGAGTCAGGCACTAATAAGGGAAAAGATACCAAGAAACTGAAGTTTCGTACTGCAGCAATTCCTGGTCCCAAATCCATGAACAGATGGATTTGGACCTGAGATTTGCAGTTTGCTAGAGAGTGGATGCAGGGTTTTCACACTGGCTCTCATACCAGCGTGAAGCAGAAGTCTGCACTGTGAAATATTAGATTCAGAAAAACTGTAAGAAAACCTGGGGGCAGATCAGCCTTTCCTCCAGAGACTGTTCTACCACATTACCGTGTGAAACAATGGTGATGTGAAAGCAAGTCTTCTTTGTCCATGTGCAAAAAATCTCATGAGCAAAGCTGCCCCCATTTCCTTTCTCTTTACAGAGAAGGTAAGAGTTCATTTAAAGAAATTACTTCATAGCTAAAACCATACAGGGAGTGAAAAAGATCTACAGTGCCTCGTTTGCTTTTCCTATCAGTACTTGCTTTTCATCACTTGTATGTGTGCAGGGAATACCAAACAGTTTGCAATTTGCTTCTTGCAACCCAAAGGTCACTTAAACTTGCAGAAAGACAGATTTCACTTTACCCTTTTTTCTGCTAGTTCAGAATACATTTAATTGGAGGAAATATTTTAGCCTTAAATTAACATCTATTGTGCTGAAAGAGCATGTACTTCTCTGCCTCTGTATGCAGGTAATCACTATGAAGTTATCTGGCTACATGTGTTGTTTTATACCTACTCTGTGTGCATTTATGATGCCCACTGAAGGACTCTGGGGCTATGAAACACAACACTTCTGTTGTGACAAAGCCTACAAGAAAGGTCCGTATAGCTCAAGAAAAAACAAATTAGGGCTGTCCCCCTCTACCAACTTACTATAGACAATTCTACATTTCACATCCCTCAGGGGAAGCATTAGACACTGAGTTTTGTAGCCTCTTGTGACCTTCTACTTGTTTTCTTTTAAGCAGGTAAGAAGAGCCCACCTGCTGAGGACAAAGTCGTGTTAACACATATGAAGATACTGAGCAATGAAGGAATTCAAAACCCAGGGTTAATCCCAGAGGCTCCAGCTGACACAGCCTGCAGAGAAGAGTCCCATCTCCCCAGCACCAGCCTCCCACTGGACTGCCAGGGAGATCCAAATGCGGCAGCTGCTCCGGCAGATCCAGACTACATGGATGCCCCGCCAAGCACAGACTATGTAGCCACGCTGCCTGACCTTGGCGCCTTCGAGTCCAAGTGCCGACTTCACAGATTCTCCAAATTTGAATCCGAGGATTCGGGGGTTGAATTGCCAAGTGGGGCTAATTCTCCATCAACACCGACAGGTTCAGAGAAGAGCTTTGTGCTTCACAGCAGAGACTCATTTTGTGACTCAGGCATGCTCAGCACCTCCTCTTCTCCAGAAATTGACCATCTGATAATGAGAACATGTAAAGAGCATGCCAGAAAAGTCAGCCACCAAGATCCAGAGAGTGAAAAGCAAGCTGAGTACTACAGCCAGGAGGCAGATGCTGTGCAGGGTCCTACAGCTTCCCTTGAAGACTTCAGCGTCCCTCAGGAGGAAAGTCCCCATGAACATTTGGACCAAAGTGAAAGGCAGTCTTCGGAAAAGGAACCTATCCCAGAGAGAGACCTTCCCAGGGAAAGCACTCTTCCCACCCCAGCTCCCATAGAAGAGCCAAAGGCAATTGCTGACAATTTCCCAGAGAACTTTGGCAGCATGCAAGACCTTCAGATCCAGGGACATCAGCTGAAGAAGTACCCCACAAGTGACAGTCTGGATGAATACATGGATGAATGCTGTAGACTGAGTGAGGTAAGAAACACCTAAATCAAATCTTATAGGTAGGCCTGTTCAAATACCTCCGTCAGGGTTCAAGTCCTATCGTCTGTCACAAACTAGAACACATCTGAGTGAGTTAGAAAATCTCCCCTCAAACTGTTGTAAGCAGCAAATCTTGGCAGTTGATTTTTAAAAGCTCTTTTCATAGCAGTGAAATTCTGAAGTAATTCACATATATTTGGTCTGAGTAAGGACGTCTAATGGCTCCTGGAGATCTGATGTTTCAAAAAGCCCTAGGTTAGAGGATGGACTTGATTCTCGTCTTAAAATGAAGATTATGAAGTTAGTCATTGTCCTCTGATACATGGGATGGAGGTCAGAACATTGTTTTTCATGGTCAGGTTATTTCTGTTCCTGGGAACAGCAGGTCTGCTGTCAGGGCACTGAAGTTTGGAAAAAAACTTGTCTAAGGGGTAGCTCATTCCTGTCCAGGCCTATCCTGTCCTTTTGAGCCAGCTTTCTCAAATAATGAGTGAGCAAGAACTAATGCACAAACTCAAATCTTTGCTGGGCTGGAGATGGAGATCCCATTTTAACCCACCAGCACAGCTGTGATGGAAACTCCTGTGTTCTGAGACTGACCAGACTGCAAAGACATAATATTTTCAGCAGCTCTTTCCCCCTTGCTGGGTACACCTTGCGACTGACAGGAGAACAAAAAGCCCTTCACGCACCTTCTCCCATAGCAGCTGCTGATGAGTGCTCACCCCGGTGCTTTGACTGGAGCCCCACGCTGCCGGCACGCAGACAGATCGCTGCCATGCCTGCCCACTGTGGTGGCTTCTATGAACCAGTGACGGAAAGATCTAACTGGGGAGCTGATCCTTGATAGCAAGAGAGAGACCAAAAAGCCCCATGAGCTAAAGGAAAGGAGGAGGCAGGCTAGGTGAAGATGGTTACACAGGCACGCCAAAAATATCAAATAGTGCATAATGGGGATTTCTTTTTGGGGTGTTCACTACAGTAATAGTGATGAATTGGAATGGGAGATGGGTGGGAGGAAGCCAAGTGACAAGTGCTTTGTGCTGTGCATATAAATTCACCATGACCTCTCCGCCCGGGCCCTGAGCCATCAGGCAATGGTGTTCCTCTCCAGCATGCCAAACCCTCCTGAGCAGAGAGGAAGGTCAGAGATGGTTACATTGCATATTGAGGCAGCACAAGCAACACACAATCCAATGGAGCAACCTCTTCCTCCCCAGAGCTGCCTCACACACGGCAGAAGACAGATGCCTATTTCGCACGGTTTCCAAACAGACAGCGACCTGGCCTTTTGGCAGAGAGTTCAAAAGAGGACCGGAGCAGGAGAGTTTGAATACAAAGAGACTTTATAAAAGGTTACCTAAATTCTCTGTCGCACTCCAGAGGGTTTGCAGCCAGCTTGGTCTCGTCTGACAGCTCTGGCTGCCTGTGAAATTCCTTTAAATCCTTTGTGAAATGGAGCCTCAGTTTCCCAAAGCAGAGCATTTAAATAAACAAGAGACTAAATTAGAAAAAAGCCGAAGAGGAAATGAAGCTCTTGGTGGCTTATCTCCCCTCCTTTTTAATATCCTCACTGGCTGAGTGCTAAAGCTCTGTGCCCCAGAGCACTTTTCTTTGTTTGTTTTTCAAGTTGTATAAATACAGCTGTGATCTAGATGCTGGGGAGGTTTGCCCCTCTTCACAGAGCACCTCCAGGCTGCTGTGCCTCAAGAGCAGCACTCTTCAAACTGCAGGGATGCCAGGTAGCACCCAAGCTGACTGGGGCAAGAAACGCAGATGGCTGCTGGCCAGCCCTGCCGCTGCTGCTGCGGCTCCGTGCACCTCTGGGCACAGGGACAGCCTCCTGCAGCTGCAGAGCCTTCTGCCCTCACCAAACCTGCACAAGGTTGACCTGTCCTCACTGTCATATGACAGAGGCAGGGCAGAGTGACACCCACTCAGAAACAATGTCCAGATGATCATCTGCCTGTACATCTGACAGATGTGTCTCGGTTCACCCCAGCTGAGGCTCTGCTCCAGGCTTACTCTGTGGTTTTCACAATTGCCTGTAACCTCTCCAAGATACAACATGGTACTTAGAAGCCAATCTCTTGTCTGGCCTGATGTCATCTCAGGGACTTAGATATTCCTGGAAATGCAATCAATGTTGTCTGAAAGACAACAGGCCAGTACTGGGTATTCCCACTCTGGTTGGCAAATAACATGGCAAACGAAATTGTTCCGTCGAATCAATTCCTGCTGCATTAAATTCATGCTGAGAGTGCTTATACTGGCTTATATTTAATGGCAGGTGAGAGCATTATTTCATTATAGGTGACAGCAGCTTCCTCAGTTCTGTTGCTGGTTTTGGGAATATAACTTTCAAGTTACGGGAGAGCAGTTCAGTTTCCCCAGCCAACCTGGCTGTGGCAATGCCAACAGCACTGTGCTTACCGGCACACCACAGCCGAGCAAGGATTTAGTCCCTGGATGAGGATGTCCCTTGATGTCCTCCTGGCCTCCCTTACTGCTGAGGCCACTTCCAAGAGAACAGGAAGGAAAATACTGAACAAGAGAGACTGGAAATGACCAAATATTTTGACCATTTGGATTCATTTGGTGAATGGCTTTGGCTGAAAATACACATCAAATCATTTCAGTCTGGCGTTTCTTAAACAAAGGTTTCTGATCTTTTGTTTCGAACTGTTGTTATTTTGAAATCTGCCTACGTTTAGAAAGATGAAAGAAGGTAGAAGCTGTCAAACAACAAGTGAAAGAACTTTGAAGCCTAAATAAAAGCATTTCCTTTTAAGCCAAATTAAATGTTTGGGGTCAGTTTGAAGATACATAGCTTTTGATGCTTTTGCTTTGCAAACATTTCCTCATGCTCCATAAAGTTTACATTTAAAGTCAGCCCATACCCCTAGAAGAAAAGAGAGGGTGGGACCGTTGTTGGCATTAAATGAAAAAAAAAACAAACATTATTCACAGAGAGCTGATTATCCTGGGCCAAAGCCATCAAAATACTCTGTAGAGAGTGGCATGGTTCAGGGGAAGGATAGGGCAACCTGTGATAGTCAGCCCCGTAGCCTGTGCGTGCTGCTCGGAGGAAACCAGAAGCTATCAGTAAGCGCAGCCCCTCCTGGACAGCAGGGTGGAGCTGTCAGAAATACACACCACGATCCCTCTCTTTCCTGTTATTCACAAGCCTTTTGGTGCTGTCAGCTTCCAGTGACAAATGCTTCCCACTCAGCCTGTGGCGTCACTAATCATTTGCTCCAAGCCCACGATGGGAGGTTTGTAAATATGTTCCTTGGCTGTTGGCGCAGTGACCATACTGGCCATGCTAACGTGTTGGGAGTGGGCAGTGAGGGATTTATGGGAGAACAGAGCATGGTATAACTCAAAACTATCCGCAAGAGAAAGTGAAGAGCATCACAAGAAGTGCAGAAACCTAAGTCACTGTGAGAAACCTCAATTAGCTCCTGTCTGAATGAAGAAGAACTTTACCTGCAAGCTAGTCCTGCCCACCAGCCTGGCTCCTGCTGCCAGGTCCAGCCCATGACAGTTTTTCATTGAGCCTGATTGAAGAAAAGCTCCCACCTCTTTGACTGTCCTGGCTTCTGAGGAAAAATGTGATTTTACACCTGTCAAAATATTGACCGGAGGGCTCTAGATAAGCCAAAGATCCCAGAGCAGGTGTTGATCTTGTATTTTTAGGCTTCCTAAGAAATCTGTGGGCTAGCACAACTGTGATGGTTTATTGCCAGCTAAGCAGGGCTGTATGTAGTGAAAACCTGTCCCCAAAATTTAGTCAGGTGAACACTCACAGGGCAGAGATCTCTTTTTAGTTACCTGGGTGTAAAGTCAGTGTAGTGCACCTTAACTCCACAGGGTCAAAACTGTGGTGGCAGCAACTCAGCATAGTACAGCTGAGAGCATTGGATTCCTTTTCTTCCAGATGAGGGTCTGGTTCAGTCTGATGTACCTGAAAGCAAAATCTGGCACCTATTTACACATAATCTTGTCACTTTCCTATTTTAAACATCTGATTCATAAACTGTGTCTGTCTGACCCTCTGCATCTTCACCATCAAAAAAAAGGTGAGATCTTTTTTCTTCTTCATAGGTTTCATCGACTCAAAAATGGGCATATGGCTTTGGTTCCAATACTATTTGACAATCTCCATGTGGAGAATGGGAAAAATTTCAGTTCCGTTAGGTGAATGTTTTGGGAAGCTTCAACTGGGAGGACAGAGACTGGAAGAGACTCATCCTGGAAAATGTTTGTAGTTTCCCTATGGTTGCTCACCCTCCACTGCTAGCACAAAACTCACAGGTGCTAAGAGGAAAATATTTAGACCAGAATGTGACAGAGCAGGTTCTATGCTGCACTTGGCATAACCAGAACATAGGAAGGACTGTTTAGGTATTTCCAGTCTATGGAATAGAAAGTCCTGGAAGGATCCCTAGAGAGGCCCTTTCTGAGCAATCGTTTTGGGGCCAACCAGATAAATTACACAGATTTTCTGTATTGAGCATCTGCCACATCTGAGCAGTCCTGATGCTAAATGGGCTTTGTGACAGGTCAAGCAAGGTGAAGCATCCCCCTTAAAAGCTTTTGCCCTTGCACACTGATAACAGAGGTGGCTGGCCCTGCAGGGATGGGCAGGCACTGGAGGCTCTGCACAATTTGCCTTTTGCTCATTTGTGCTTGCTGGGATCACTTCAATAAAATACAAATTAATTTCTTATTAAATAGCCCAAGCTGCCTGCCCTGAGCGGCCTCTGAAGGATGGCTGTGAAACAGGGGCTTCCAGCATATTGAGTCCAACCTTCGGTCTGGTTTTACATCCTCTACAGGGGTAAATCCACCTTGCCCCAAGACATGGAGCAACTGCTTTACAACTTTTCCCTCTCATTTTCTGGAGACTTGTATTTATTCTCAGGAGTTAGAAGTTCTCTCTAACTTTTGCTAAAAGCCAGATTTTCTCCATGCCCACCCCAAACACACCTTTGCTTTCAAGTGCCTTCAGCCCTAGACACAGAGCACTGGAAATCAGGGCTACCTTCTCTTCTCCTCCTCCTGCCCGTTTTGCCCTATAGACCTGGCAGCCATGAACACGAAGCAGGACAAATATGGAACAAAAAGAAGGTCTCTAACTGAAAGAGATCACAGTCAAATGCTTCAGGCTTTCTCCCCAATGCTGAGGTTACAGCCAGATGTTTTAATTTATCCTCTTCTCCAAGAGCTCCTCTGTCCCTTGTAGTCTTCCGTTTTGTTTCTACAGCTATAAGGGGTTGGATTTGGTTTGCTGTGTTCTTAGGACATTACAGACATGCCATCAGTCACTGCGACAGCAAACGGGCAGAAAGGGGAGTTGTTAAATGTGAAAAAAAGGGTACGGAGTTGCAGAAAGTACATTTTCAAGGATAATGAGGAACTTCTGACTACTCATTTTGGGACAATGTAAAAAAATGACTACCTATTTTGAGACAGCTCAAAACTGCCAGATTTTCAGAAGCTGATACTCGTGTACTTTCTGAAAATCATTCTTCTGAAGCTAGCTACTAGCAAATCCCTAGCTGCTTTCAGATACGTCAGTTATAGTGCTTTTGATTGAAGCTTTTCCCAGCAGACACTATGTAGGCTTTGTTCTCCCTGTGGGTCCTGGGGCTGCGCCCCTTCCCACTGCACAGACACGTTAAGGACTCAGTTTTATGGCTGAATAACCTTTGTCTTGCCACCACTTCTGCAGGCTCTGCCCGAGAGGAAAATAAAAATCATGAATGTGAATGACTAGTTGGCTTACAGTCATCACAGTTTTTCATATGATTTCATGTGACCTCTGTCCCAACCTCAGACACAAAAGCATCTGGACATAATAATACCTGTTTATAAAAAACATTGTATCATCATTTGTTTAAAAAGAAGTAAATCCTAATGTTGATTATTTTCGAACACACCATGAGCTTTCTGACATAATGAAAAGACAGGAAGAGTCCCAAGGCTGGCATTTCCCCAAAAATGTAGTTTGTTGTGGGAAAGGAGACAGAGTAAGCTTCCTGCTTTTGTAGAAGGAACTTATTTTTTGAAGTAAGATAAACTTAGAGTGCTGCTTTTGTAAAGATCGAGGCTTATTTTACTTACTGATATCACATGCACATGGGCAGGCAGCGCCAAAGTGGAAGTGAGCCTCCGCGTGTATTTGTTAGCAGTGTGTTCGGCAGAGCCCGCTCATGGCACAGGAGAGGACACTTGCTGCGCACGGGGAAGTCCTGCGGCCAGAAATGGTGAAGGGCAGAGCAGGAGGCTGGGAAGCATCATTGCCTTTCTTCTGCCACAGGATTACTGTCTCCGGCAGTGCCTTTGGCTGAGCAGCAGGGAAGCTCTGCAGGTCCTAGATGTAGAGAGATCAGTGGTACACAATATCCTGCCATAGCCAGACAGCAAGCTTGATCCTGCAGACTTTCTTCAGGCATCTCTTAATGACTGAGAAAGTAGCAACAGGGACGTAAACTGGGATCTGCTTAAGACCAGTGGAAAAATGTTCTTTCAATTCGGCAGCTTGGTTCAGGCACACGCCCTCTCATTGATCCACCAGTGATGAGAGTCTGAGTTCAGCTGTGCCATAATGGCTGCAGATTGCCAAAGGCAGACAAAACGTACCCCCGAGTTGGTCACAAAGCAGCAAATCGCTGCAACCTGCAGATACGTGCCTTTGGGTAGGAGCCAAGCTCAGCCTCAGGACACAGAAGTGTGACTTGCATTGAGGGCTATGGGCTAAGTAAGACATACTAATCCCAGCCACCGATAACATACAATGGAACTATATTTATTTGTAAGGGTCCTGTGGCCAGTAAAAGACAAAAATTAGCCTGGGAAGTGGAACTAGAAACAGGCTGTCATCAGGTTTTCCTCTGTGTCAGCCTATGATCAGTCAGAAGAGTCCCTCTGATGGCGCATCTTGCCAAGTAATCCAGAAAAGAGCTGTGAGCAAGCAATGCTGAAGCTCAGATCTGGCTTGCAAGAGGAAGCCTGAGTGTCTTTATCACAGCCCACATGACTGTAAAGAGTGTGCTGGGCTCCCAACTGCTAGTAAGGATTGCTCTACTGTTACTCCATGGTCCAAGATGCATTGTCCTTGCAGGTGAACCAAGGTAAGAGTAAAGCCCTAGGATCTGGTCTGGGATACCTGGAACACATTTGCCAACTGATTGAGAAGATTGGGCAGCTGCAGGAGCACAACCTGCGTCTCCAAAAGCAAGTGTGCAGCTTGCAGAAAGAGCAGAAGATGAGACAGATAAAAGAGGTAAGCAAACACCATAGTATCTTCCATTAAATGATATACTGAAGGCCCAGATGGAAAGTTCCAAGTCTGTGTGAGGGAAGATGCTAATTTACTTGACCCCACACCCACTTGAGCTGAGTGCTCTGGTCTTCAGGGAGCCCTTGCCCACCACAGTGGCCTCAGCTTCCTTTGGGGTGCGCTTAGGTTTCTGTTCTTGTTCAGTATTTTTTCCCAGATGTGCTCGCTTCTGTTGAGTTAAAGCATCCCTCTCACCTCATGTGATGGCCAGCTTGAAGTCCGTAGCTTTTACTTCTCTCAGTTGAAAACTTCCCAAGAACACATCTCCCTCCGTCAATGCTATCAAACCAAAACATTTCCATGGACGTCCTTAGAAATTGTGTTTTGAATTAAAAGCTCTTTCTTTTCCTTCTGGTTTCAAACTGTCAAAAATCACAGAATTTCTCACAAAACAGACAAAATGGGAAGGAGAAGCAGTGGTACCACTACCCAACTCCATGCTCTCTTTCCCTTCCCATGCTTCTGAGCTGCCAAATGAAGAACCTCTGAAGTGAAACATCTCAGTGTTCCCATCTGTCTTTTTTCATCAGCCAGAGCTAGCTGGAGAATTTGACTGAAATTTGCAAATCATTTCTGCATCCTCCTAAGCAGCATTTTTCAGCCCCTGCACATTTTGTTCAGCTCTACTACCTCTACCTCACCTCTGCTTCTCAGTTCTTTTTCTTTGACCAGCATACCAGGCTTCCAGCTTTTTTCCTTCCCTCCCTTTCTATTTATGTTATCACTCCCCAAAGGAATAGAAGTGGTTTGTCACACAGCTATTTCTTTCTGGCCATGCTGTGGTGAGTCTTTTATTCTCCTGACAGCATCATTCCTCCCCCAGTGCTGCTCTCCCACCTGCTGGGACTGGATCTGCAGTAGGTGACTGACTCCTCCTCAGACCCAAAGCCAAGTTGTGAGTCAGGTTGCAGAGCAGCGTAGCCCGTCATTTCCATGTACCCATCTCTCATGCTCAGAGGAATGCAGCCTCCTACATAGAGCCTGGGAATTGTTAACACATTTCCTGAGGCTTTACAACTGTGAGTCATTGCTCAAAGTAACTCTTCCAAGCTGCAAATTCAGGGTCAAATCCTCATCTGGTGTATGTGCCCCCTCCTCCCTGGCTCCCACTGAAATGAAAGGCACCGTGCTTTCATTTAAATATTTGAAACTTTGATCTTTTTGGTATTTTCTAGTATCTCTCAGCAGTGCCTTCCCAGCCACATTTGTCCCATACCATTCAGTGGGGAATTGGACTCCCAGATGTAATGTTCAGCACTTGCAATGTGCTCTACAACACTTAGTGCCCTCTCTTGGGTGTCTCTGCAGTGACTGCGTCTCCTATATCTGAGCAGCTCTCTGTCATTTTCCTCTTCAAAGTCACAGCCCCTCTGTGTAGAAGAGGGTACACTACTACTGCCATTTGTCATGAGATGTGGAGGTTGCTATCCATATTGCATTTTGGAGGGTGTCCAAAGGCCACTTTCCAATCCGTGTTCACTCTCCATGCAGATTATGGGCATGGAAAGGTTTCCATGCCCCAGACATGGCTGATGAAGACACAACCCCCAGAGCAGAGATGGGTTAGTGTGGTATTAAGAGCTGGTCACGAGGATGGTAGATGGCCAGTGCTCCCAGTGGTGCTCCTGAGAGCTGTACAGGCATCACCACTGAGACTGATGACATTTCAATCCTGGAGCACTGAGGGAACACAGTTACTCCACATCCTCTCCTTTACAGGGAAATCTTTAATGCTCTGAGCCAAAAGCAGCATCTTTCATCAGAGTTTTCAAAGCACCTCCCAAGGTATAAGTACTGCAAAGCGCCGTGCTGCTGTGGCAACATACCCAGATGAGATGTTACATTAAAACTGTTGATTGCTTGGGGGTCTCCAGAGGTGCTAAACTGGTGTTGGCCTGTGCTGGTTCCTTCCACTTCAGATGGATGAAGCTCTCCTTGCTTCCTGCCCTGCTAAACTCTTGTGCAACATGGTTGTGGCAGGTAGAAAACCTCCCCTTCCCACCACACCAGATACAGCAGAAGTACACCAGCTCAAGTACCACGTGTGTTACCAGTCAGATTCACTGTGAGTGAACTATGGCATCCCATCAATAAAAATACAAGATACTGTTGTCCCTACACTTTCCAAAACAAATAACATTATCTTAAAATGCGAGTCACTGTTGTGATGGATCTATTTATTTGCACAAATGCTTTCGCTGAGCAGCTCTCTGTTTAGAAACTTGTATTCAATTCCTTCTGGGAAACAAACCCAAAAGATGCTGAGTATCAGGCAATTTAAGTTAAACACCAATGAACCCATGAAAAATTCACATTACCAACTCCAGGCTCCTCAGCCTTTTAGAGAATTAAATAATTTGTCTGGGTTTTGATGGGTCTCAGAACAAGGCTGGGCATCCCTGGGCTGGAATGATTGCAATTTGTCTGTGCCATCACACCACGCGGTTACCTTGAGCTGTTACAGCCTGGGAGTCTGCATACTTTCTTCTTGTCTGGTGTAGGAGTACCTTCTGCAGCATTGCTCCTGTGGAGCTGCCAGTGTCTTCCTCAACTCTCACCAAGATCTGAAGACATCTTTTGCTGGGAGGAGCAGACCTCACAGCCTCTTGGTTCAGACTGGAAACCCTTCCGATCTTTCCATCATCCCAGAAATAGGAGGGAACACTGAAAAGCTGAGCAGCTGCAATGGTGAGTTAAATACCTCTAACCTGCCCTCCTGCTTGCCACTAGTTGGGTGAAATAATCTGACCAGCAACTTCCTTTTCTCTAGGAAAGAGAGATGGGAACAGAGCAGGGTGTTAGTGGAACTATACCTTAGCTGGAAAGCAAAGAGATCTGCTTTATAATGCTTTGTCTACACCTAGGATTTTAACACTTGCTTCTTTACATGTGTGAAGCCAGACTTTTAGCTCTGCAGCTTTGGCTGCAAAGATTAGGACAAAGGCATTATAAAACAGGTCTCTCTTTCAGAAACTTAGCATGCCTGAATGGGTCCATTAGTGGAGCACCTCCATGTGGCTTTAAAATACCCCCAGCCAAGGTAGGATTTGATCTAAGATGGAAAGCCTTATGCCTGTTAATAGTCTCCTACCCTCTCAGGCAGGCACTGAACACATTCCTGGAGGATGACTTATTCTGTAGACCAAGTGGAAATAAGTCCCAGCTGCAGAGATTGGATCCATAGACCAACTTTTCCAGAAGGCAGAGAAAGACTGGGCTCAGCCTACTGATGATAAAGCCAGCTGAAAAGTCTAGATCCAATGTTATATGCGAACCAACCCACTAATTGAGGCTGATCAGTTTATTTCAAAGCTTGGACTTCAGCCTGCCTCTAATACCTGGTGGAACACAGAACATCAACACACCTCCTAGCAGGACTGAGTCAGAGTGTAAATGACCTTTGGGATCTCTAGGGCTGAGGCTCAGAAATGCTCTTTCCTGGCAGTTTCAGAGCAGACCTGGAATGAAAATAAGACCATGAGGAAGACATTAGAAAGTCTGCTGTGATCAGACACTTTATTGCAGCATTCACCTTCTTTCCACTGAAGTGTGGCACAAAAACACATAGGATCTCATTCCACCATTAAGTCCTCAGGGTTCTCATCACATTTAGAGTCGAAGCTTGCTGGCAGCGCTGTCCAGAGGCCGTCCTAGCAGGACACTGATGAGAAATGTGAGCAGGTCCTTGTGTGTCATTGCAGGAAGAGAGAGATACCCAGATTCAGGAAACAGCCAGCCGATGGTGGGGCTCAGGAAGTCGTCAAACAATAGGAACAACAAGGAGAATGAGTTCAGAGAAGCCGGTAACATGGCTGAAGGGCAGGCTTTTCCATCAAAGGACCCTGCAGTAAGAAAGGTGAGTGATAATCTTGGGGCCAGACTTCAAATGGGACCTGTGGGAGAAGCAGGAGAAGTTCTGCTCAGGCAGAGCAGAGTAGGGTGCTGGGAGGACAAGCCAACCCTGTCTGCTACTGAACGGGGCTGGGTCAACGAGGGCCAAGATGCTCTGTGCCTCTCTGATCCTAGCCTTAAATGAAGACAATGGCTATATCCATATGCTAAGAAAGGCACAAACAGAGCACTGCAGACAGCAGCAGGGGCTTTAGCCCCCTCTAACTCTGGATAATTCGACATGTGAACTCTGTCATAAGTATCTTTACTGCTGCTAGCAAGATTAAACCAAGCACACGTTTATTACTACATACAAAAATTTTAGTGAGTCAATCCTTAGCTGGCAACACTTACTACCAGACTGGCAGCATATCAGCGTAATTAGCTCCAGTCCCCAAAGTGTGTTTCAGGGAAACCGTGTCGCTGAAGTACGAGGGAGCTGGGACGAATGCTTTTCCTCTCCTTTTCTTTCCCATTGTTTGTGGCTGCCTCAGCACTTTCAGGTTCCGGTGGGGATCAGGAGTGCTGAAATGCCAGGGCAGAGGCTCTAATCAGAGTATTCCCAGCCTGACAGGAAAGAGGAAGGAGTAGGTCTCTCACGGGAAAAACCTTCTCATGAAATTTCCATCCCAAAGTTCCAAATTGGTTTCAAACATTTCAGTGAACTTCAGAAACCCAATTAAGGCTCAATCTTAAAAGGTGCTCCATGCTCTGGCTTGTGTCCAGCAAAATTCTGGACTACGAGCATTATTTTAAGCACATGGGAAGCCTTGATGACTTCACGGGACTGCAGAATCAAGATCCACACTCTTCCAACAGAATCCTAGTGCTCTCTTGTTACACCACACCTTAGTATTGTCACAGTATTGCATTTTGTACCCTGAGCATGAAATGCCCCATTTCCTTCTACAGTGCAGGTACTGCATGGGAATCCTGCTGCATTAGTCCCCAGGCTACTAGGTGCTGTACACATGAGCTGGCAGTCTAAATACAAAAGAGAGGTGAGAGGTGGAGGAGGAAAGAAGCGATTATCACACATGTGAGGGACTGAATCATGGTAAAGAGATAAAGGACTTGATCGAGGCTACGGATCGACTCCAGGGCAGAGCTGAAAACAGAGCCCAGTCTGTTCCCAGCACTGTAAGATGGTCTCACTGTTTCAGTATTTATCAATTTATTTCCCTTTTGTTTTTAGGGTCTGGACATCAGCAAGAACATCTCGGTATGTACTGCCTTTGCAAAATATATTCAACTTGTACCTGCCATCATCATGGACCAAGCCCCTCTAGTGCACAGCATTACACATGGAACAAAAGAGGTTCATTGATCCCCAAAGTTTACTATCGAAGTAACAGACACTCACGTACTATGACTTGCTGCATTTGGTCCGTGGTTCTCCCACCCCCGCTGCAGACAACAGCCAGCTAGCCTTCAGGAACAGGCAACTGCTCAGGCTTCTTGTGGTATTAACAGCGCTTGCTTTTCTGGGACACCACCAGCACAGTGAGGGACTAACTGCCGAGGCTTCCCAACCCTTCCCGCAGCACGCATTAATCCTAGTAGCAAGCACAAAGGTTTGATATTTCCATGAGCAAACAGTCTCACTTACGGGCAATTAACTCAATAGCTCAGAAAACAGCGGTGCCGATTTCAGCCGAGCCCATGACCTCATCTGAAGTTTTGAACCCAAAACTGGGCACAGCCCCCAGACCGGCCGCGACCGCCGCGACGGGCTCTGCCCAGACCGCCGCGCTGCGCGCCCGAGGTGGCCACGGCTCACGCAGCGCTGGCCACGGCTCACGCAGCTGGCGGCACCGCGGGGCGGGACGGAACGTGACAATGGTTTGAGAGCTTCGCTGGAAGGGGAATGGTTTCTCCCCATCACGCTAGTCCTGGGCCGTGATCTTTTTTTTTTGTTCTGTTCCCAAGGTTCTCCAGCCGTTACTTTAGGACATTTAAAACAATTTAGCAAGAAACCATGCATATTTTTTTAATGCATCGCTCTTTTTCAGTTCATGAATTCAGATGAGCTCAACCCTGAAAGAGTAAACATGGAGGGGGGGCCTCTTGAGACTCCCTGACCTCCTGATAATCTCTATTAGCATTTCAAATGTAAGTGCCCAATAGCTATGGCTTGTAGACGTGACAAGGAAACAAAGGCTTGATCTCTTCTAATTTATGGTCTACAAGAGTCACCACCTTGAAAAGGGCTGATACCAATGCACCTGGCCTAACAGAAAGAAGAGAGTCAAGCTGCTTTTTTGGGTTGGTTTTGTTGTAAAGACACGCCACCCCCCGCACCCCTCCGCGCAAGGGAGTAGGTAGGAAACCAAACTGTGATCTTTTCTTTTCTTTTAGTACAGTATAACAATGGGGTAAGACGTGCCTTGAGGCAGGTAGTCAGCCAAGAGCCCTCATGCTCTGAAACCTTGTCAGAAAGAACAGCAGGGTCCTAAACACAGAAATGTTACCAAACAAAATACAAAAAGGATGGTTTTAATGATGGTTGATCCATCCTGTCTCGTTGTGTCCTATACAGGTACAGGCCGGCCACCAGTCATCATTGCAGGGTGTTAAAAATTATTTTGTGGGACCTGACTCCTATCAGTCCAAAATAAAGAAGCTCCCCTCTTCCCACCACCCTGGAGTACCCCAAAGTGTGGTGTGTTGGCCAGATGAGGTCTGCCAGCAACTAGCCTCTGGTCCTTCAAGTTGTGGTTTGTTTTTGCTCCCTAGGGTGAGAGCCATGCTTGGGGGAGAATGAAAGATCTTATGAGGAAGACAAGGCTGAGAAACCAGAACAAGCTGGGGCTGTCCTCTGTGGCTCTGAAGAGGTCTTGCCCACAGCTGTACAGGTAAGAGCAGTGGGATGTTTTCACTTAGTGTTAGAAGGGGGTGGTGAGAGATTTACCTCTGGTTGTTGCTGGTCAGAGAAGACCCCTCCTTACCTTCTCTCCATTGCATATGGTGGTCCTAGCCAGCACAGCCATTTGCTTCCTTAGTGCCCAGGTGCTCCAAGATTCCGACTGGGTGATGCTACCTGTATGAGAATGATGGAAACATTAGAGTCCCCAAAATAAGGTGCTCACCCCAGCAGGGCAAGGGGATGTTCACAATCAGTCAGAGCCATTCTGTAGCCTAATTATTTGTGTTTCTGCTCCCTCCTAAGCATTACAGTCGAGGTTAATGCTCTCCACTTTCACATCTTTCATCCAATGGAACAATATCCCATATTGCATCTGATGTGTGACAGGGTGGGACAGTTGGGATCAGCTGGAAGGTTTCCTGTCAGAGGAAGGGGAGACACGGTTTGCTGAGCGTATGCTCATGGCTGGGTCCTGCTTGTTGCTGTAGACGAACATTTGGGTCAAGCACGGGGTCTTATTTCTATTAAGAGATCTGTGCTGGTTCCTTGGCCAAGTTTGTCTACCAGCCTAGTTATGGCCTGGCCTCTGTCTGAGCTGTACTGTGTGGTGCATGTCTGTCCGAGGTGATGACAGTGCTGTCAGCTACCCCATGCACAGATATTCCCTGTGCATTTGCCAAGTCCTCCTAGCTGGTCCAATGAATTTGGGATGTTTGTCTATATAATCAAGTAACAGGAAGAGCCTGGGTATGTTACTCACCAAAGCAGGGGTATTACATGGAGCTGGGCACCTCTCTGTGTTTTTTCAGCTGAGGTCTCAGTAACCATAAGTGGAACAGCTCAAATGTGCTTAAGCCCTCCTCAGGTTTTAGAGGGGAAACAGCAGTTGTTTAAGCACTCAGGAATGTCCCATTGTTCCCCTTAGACAGCCTGTACCTACCTTACAAAGTGCATAAGGGAACTGGGAATCTTCTTATTACAGCTGGGGAAAAAAAAAAAAACCAACCCAAAACAAAACCAAAAACAAACCTCTGTAGTTCATGGAGTGGTTTTTCCAGCTGGGAAAAACTTGGTTGGAGCCCAAGCACACGTAACAGGCGAGCTTCCTCCTATTGTTTGGGAAACTGAAAGAAACACAAATCAGAAAGAGATCAAACAGTTCCATCTAAAATAGATGGTGAACCAGCTGGGGAAAAAAATACAAACTCTTGTGAACCTTCCCTCTAAACCTGATTAGAACCGGGACTTTATTTGTGCTTCAGAAAAGTCCTGTCTTGGTAACCTCCTGCTTGGCCCTTTCTCCACAGCACTGAGGACACTGCCATGAGAACTGCAGGCTAGGTCCTCAGCTGGCTAAATCGATGTACTTCCAATGAAAGGCCAGCCCAATAGCTTCTAACAGAAATAGCTTTTGCTACTTTCACATGTATACTGAACAACTACTACTGTCATGGAAATGCTGTACAATGAGATGCCAAATGAACTATTTTTTACCTGGCTGTAACTGAGCAGCCCCAGAGATCTTGCACACTGATTTTTCCAGGCTGCTTTCTGTAGCTGGTGACTGGCCTTCTCTTTTCTCCCACTAACTTTCTTCTCCCCTATATCTACATAAAACTCTTGCCTCTACTCATGCCTCTTCTCTCCCTCCACTTCCTCTTCTCCTGCTTCCTAGCTCTTATTCCCCAGCCCTATCTGTATTTGCCCTTCTCTTTCTACCCCACACCCTGCAATAGCAATGCACTGACACTGGGCTTTTCACTGGTGCCTAGAAAAGCTGGGCACCTTGCTCCTATGGCATTTTGAATATGTAGTTGCCCTCAGGCTCCTTTGAAATAAAAAGTTAGGCTTAGTGGATCAATGAGAGCCCTGCAAACGCTGGACAGAAAGCCAGGCTCTTCCTACATCAGTACCAGGATAGTAAAGCAAGAAAGTCTTGCTTGTCTGAAGCTCTTAAAGCCCTGATATTCTCAGCATTTAAATCCACTGTCTTTGTTATAATTTATGAAACATGTTTGTCCTGGCTTCTGGTCCTGTTTGTACATGCAAGCATATGGAATTAGCTTACCCGGGCTTCCTTGGGCTCAGAGACATCTCCCAACGTCTTGAACAGGAACAGGTCGGAGCCTGGTGCTCTGTATTAACATATAGCTCTGAAGGAAGCAGAGATTTGTTGCTTTTGACACCCAGTCCCACTTGAGTCATTTGGTCAATTAGAAAAAGTCTCTTTGTTTTTGTTTTTGTAACTAGGTCAAAGCAAATCCCCTTTCATGCTCCTACTCTGCGTATTATGAATGATTTGCTCCAGGGTGGTTGTTTTGTTTTTCTTTTCTGTGTTTTTTCTCTTTAACATCCACAAAAGAATTCTCATAGTAGAGAGAGAACTTGGTTCTTACAGCTGGAGAGAGGTGGGCCTGCCAAGGTAAACATATTGGCACAAGGCTCAGTGGTTTGTCATACATTGTTCTAAACAGGCTCAGGTTTCCATTTTGTTTTCTTTTTCCTGCTAGTACATTTACTCCCACAAAGCAACGTCTATTTTGTGCAAAGGACCAGAACAGGCTGATGAATGACTTGATCATGGTGTTATGAACTTAAGCAGCACATGGACCTGGATCTGACCTGTGGCAGGAAAAGTAGATTTCTTCCCCAAATCATTGCAGAATGATCCCTCCACAAAGCGCAAGGAACTTACTTCCAGCTCAAACGATCCCCAAGACAATAGTTTTTTTGCCTTTCCACTGTGACTGGTTTTAGCGACAGAATATTGTTCTCAAATGATAGCAGAGCATCATACAGTCAAATACTTGCCCTTGTTAAACAATTAAAGTCTGATGCTGCTTTGAACAGAAAGGAGAGAATCCAGCCTGGCCTGTGAAAGCTGAACTGCAAATTCTGCAGCCCACTCTGATCAATTTATTGCCTGTAACATTGCCACTCCATCTGACATTGTAAAATATGTGGAGTTGTCTCTGGCTAGAATGGTGTTACAAATGATCTCTAAAAATCCAGGGTCAAGGAGGAGTGCATTAGCACCTTCGTTTCATTTTTCCTTGCTTTCCCTAGCTCCCTTTGAGGACAAGCAGACTAGCCCAGCAGTTGTTCCAGCCCTGGCAGAGATGCAGAGGCAGCCATCTCAATGAAAGCAATCATGCTCAGGAGCTTTTTCGACACTATCCCCAACTCTTTTCTAGGGCAGGATCTAATTTGGGAAGTTTTGGGCAACCCCAGCCTGGCATTCCCTGTGCAGACACACCCACCTGTGTATCTATGGGAGCTGCAGCTTTAATACAGCTACATGGGAATGAGCTAACCTCAAATCACGATATCTTTCATGGCAAGGTTGCTAGTTTCAGGTTGACAGTCACCAAAAGCTTGCCGCTCTATGACGACTACTTTGTGATTAGGGTGGAGTAAGTTAGGAAGGAGGGTGCAGTTCCAACGTTACAAAAAATGTATCTTCAGTGTCGTATAGCAAATGCTGAAAAGGGCCCGAGAGCCTAAGACCTAGGTCTGAACCTGGTCTTCACAGGGGAAATTACTACCAAGGGAGATCTCTGCACAGGGTTGAGAAGCAGCCAAAGAATTAAAGAATAACGGCAAGGCAGAAGTTTGACCATTCCATTGTAAAAGACTTAAGAGGTCAACAAAACAAAAATCATATAACAACAGACTAAAACCAAAACAAAGTAGTAGCTGGCAAAAAAAAAAAGAAAGTCTGCACCACATCAGTCAGGGATTTGAGTTAAATTTTTTTTCAAAACCAAGCTAGCTATTAGCTATTCATTTTCTGTAAATAGCTTTGAAATATTGCATTAACAAAAACCCCCAAAATCCAAAATGCACAGCTTTTCTACCTTAAACAGCAGCTGTTTTTAAAAAGCATTCCAATAAGTTTGTATTTCATAAATCCTGGAGGCTTGAGCTAACTACGCCATTACAACCAAACAGGATGCATTACACTTATTTCAATTGGATATAATAAATAACGGACAAAAAACTAAGCTGGAGACAGCCCACAGCAACTAGCTTAGCGTTCTTCAAAATGTCTCATTTCCTACTTACTACTTCAGGCCAGGATTTTTAACTTCCCTATGACATTCACCCACCAGTCTCTCCCCCTTACTTCCACTAGGAAGAAAATACTGGTTGCTCTCAACAAAATGATGTTTGTATCTGTCCATTACATTGTGACTCCATGCCAAGTGATGCATTTTGAAGCTCTCTTTTTTTGGATGCTGCCACAAATATTCAGACAGCATCTATTTTGCAATTTCCAACTGGAGAGGGGGAAGCTGCTTTGGATGCAGCTTGGATGTTGGGTACATGTGCACAGTGTGTTAATGCTAAAAACACAGCCATGTGTTCTGACCGCTGTCAACTTTAATCATATTTTTCCATTTGTTAAGGCCAGATATTATGTCTTCGGAGCTGAGGAAAACTGAGAGGAACTCCATGATCATTCTGGGGCAAAATACAAAGAATGAACATACATGGCCTTTCTGATAACCCGAGTCAAATGGAACAAGGTAAAATAAGTAAAGCAGCATGTGTTTCTTTATGGGTTGGATTTTTTTTTTCCTCTTCTCAGCACAGAAATGAGACAGTCCTGTTCCTTCATCCAGACACGCTCCAACATGCAAAGACAGGAACAGGTCAGATTTTTGAAGGTCAAATTATATGGATTTATGCCAGCTGAGGACTGGCCTATATGCCTTCATTTTAATAGTCCCCTGCTTTATTTAAAAAAAAAACAAACACCCACAATTTAAAGACCTCTATAGTCATATAGGCTATGTCATGCAGCCTTTTTTCAAAAAGTACAGCAGCAAATTAATTTATCTACAGTCAAAAGACTCCTAAATAATAAGCCAGCCAGATGTCTTGGGAAAGAGACAATCTGCCCATAATCAAGACTAAAAGAGAACCAGGCTCAGCCTCGCCTTCCACCTTCCCAACTCATCTCATGGGTTAAATGTGGAGAAACCCTTTCTGATCTCTCACATTCACTGCATGTTTCTTTTTCAGAAAGGCACAGTGGGAACACCAAATGGACACAAAACCAAGAATCCCAGGGTTACTTTGTGCAATTACAGCTGTGCCATTTTACTGGAATCCAACAGAAAAACCAAGTCTGTAAAGTCTAGGCTTCCTATGAGGCCATTCCTGAATCCACCACTAGCTTCCAATCCTGTGAGCCTGCTCCTTCTGCAGAGGTGCCTCAACTCTAGTGCAGAAGTTTTCTTCAACTTCTGCAACTCTATACAGAAGTTGGCATCATGCAGGCTCACTGCAGAGACCAGAGCGAAGAGTGCTGCAGGAATCAGCCTTTCGAGAGACTGGAAAGTGCATCCAAGGCAAGAACTCAGCTTCACCAGGCAGCTGAGCTCTTGTGTTATCAGTCTTTGGGGGGAGTGGAACCAGGCTTGCATTCCTATATTTAAGTCCTCTGGCTATGCAGTTGGTGGCCTGGGGCTGTAGGAGGGGCAGTCATGGCTGCTGCATGGCTCAGCCTGTGCTCTCAGCTGAGCAAGACAAAGAAGAGGCAAGAGGGAGAGCAGAGCTGCAAGGAAGGCTTATTCAAACATATATATCCTTTATAAGCTGCTGCTCTTTTGGGTCACATTAACAACTGTGTAACACTATTGCCACATGTCCACTGAGTCTAGACTCAAGGGACAGGCAGCACATGTGTCTGAAGTTCCCGTGGTTACGGCAGTCTCTGCACACCAGCTCTTACTGGTACTAGCACAATAATTAATGCACATGGAGTAAAGATTTAAATAAACAAGTTTTCCTCTTGTTAAAAGATTATTCTGCTCCCTAAATTACAATATAATTGCAAGTCTAGCAATTGCTGTTTAAAAATCACTCCCCAATCCAAACTTGCCTGGGAACCAAGATTTGAGAAGCTGGCAGGAATAGATCAACTTCAGCAGGCTTAGCCTTTCAGCAACAGATGCTTCCACCTTGCTCAGCTGGAACCCTTGGAGTCCTCAAAACAAGAGCAGGATCTCTGCAATTCAAAGCACCACAGCCACCCTCTCCCAGGGCAGCTGTAGTTTGCAGAGGTGAGTGAAGGCAGCAGCCCAGGCCTGGTTCTCCAAGTACTTGGAAGGGTTGTTACTTGGCGTCTCCGAAAAAAAAAAAGTGTGCTAACTCAAAGTTAGCACCCTAAAGTAGGTGCTATGTTTAATGTTTCAGTTGCAGCTGCTGCGGGACTTGGTTATCCACTGTATCTCTTGCTAGCTTCATCCAAAGCTAGAAAGATTCATAACTTGATTATTCTGTGAATAGTCTGTATATCTCCATAAATACAGGGGGCTAAAATCCTGCATTAACTTACACTCTCCATTATCACTCCAGCTTTACAGAGACTGTAAGGAATGTGAATCAGTGCAAACTGAACTTAAAGTGTTGTAAGATGTAGCATCATGAATTGCTATTCCCCACCACCACCTCCATTCATATTACAGGTTCACTGTTTGTTTTTGTTTTGTTTTTAAACTAAAGTGAACTAGCACTCTTTTTTATTATAGCATTATATGAAATGTATTCATGTATTTTCAGATATATTTATAATATGTAACATACTGTATAGTCCTCCACTCCAGGATGCATTGTAATACAAGCATAAGAAATATAATAAAAAGCATTACTTATAGTAACTGTTTTCAGATATTTTATTAATGAACACCTAGGTTGTAGTATAGCAGCTGCCACACATTTAAGGTTTCAGGTGAGCATAGCTGGTTGAGAAAGGAATTGTAACCTCCAAGCTTTTAAAGCATTTCTTTAGCTCTGGCAAAGAAGCAAGTTTGTTCTTTTGAGGCTGGTGCTGCTCTCAGAGATCCAGAGGGCATGGAGAGGCTCTGGAAAGTTCAGATATAGCCAAGCATGGATGTTCATTTTGAGCAGCCCTGTATCAGGTGCTATTACTGGGCTTTGCTTCCAAAGCCACAGAGTAGGCAGACATGGCAGGCCAGCACACACCACTTCCAGAGGAAAGGGTGAAGGCACTGGGGCAAGGTGTGCTGATGCTCAGCATCAGGGTTTACTTTCTGAAAATCTGAGTTCCTTAGTAGCACTGCACAACAGTCTCAGCTGACAGGTGCTGGCTGGCCTCAGGGCTGCTTTTGCTCAGCTTCATTTCCAGCCCACAGCACCTTCCTGGGTAGAGCAACTTTCCTTCACCTGCCGGTCTGAGCCCATGTCTACAGCAGCCCACATCACCTTTAGTGCTGCTGTATAACCAGGCAGTATGGAGGAAAGTTAAAGAGGGTGCTGACACAAGAAGTCACATAGTTACTCAAAAAGAAAGTAAAGGAGAAAGTCAATGAGACTCAACTAAAGAAAATGGACGCGTAAAAAAAACAAGCCAGAAATCCACCTATGAAGGTAGAAGGAAAAGAGCATACATTTGCAGGAGAGAAAATTGCAGAATAAAGCCGCAATGAAAGCCACTAACACACCAGTAGAGAAAGAACAGCCTAGGAAGAGGAGGATAATGCACTAGAGGAGGAAACCTCTGTGTTGCCTAGCTTGCACCCTGTGCCAGTGCTTCACACAACAGCTTGCCTCCCACCACTGCTCATGCCCTTTCTCTCATGCTGGGGACCAAACAGCAAGCCTTAAGCACAGACTTCCCACAGAGTGGATAAGGTAATTAAGTTCACTTGCTGCTTGCCCACCTCCCCTTATCACTGCATGCACCCTGTGCTAAGCAGCAGGTCTGTTACAGCAAGATCCAGCTCTGCAGCAGAAGTGAGAGTCCCTGCAGGGAAATCTACCTGATCCTCAGAGACTACAGGCCCAGAGCTCCCTGTCACTTTGGGACAGTTCAGCAACCCCACGGAGGGCAGCAGGGAGCAGCTGGGCAGGGACTCTCCTAGCCCCTTCAACCACCAAAGGCATCTACACTCTCTAAGCATGTATTTGTCTGCCTTACTGAGGCATGGGGAGACTCCAGCAGCAGCAACCAGGAAGGCGTTTAGATTTTGGCTAGCACACAGAGCTAAGAACAGTGCCAGAGCACCCTGCCTGCGGTACTGAAAAGGTGTGGTCTATATTACTCCTTTAATTGCCCAGTTAATCAACATTACAGACAGCTGCTAAAGACTTGTCATAAGGCACACTATGATTTTGCACTGCTTTGTCAGCCAGAACTCCACCTGTACCAAGGCCATTTAGTTGCCAGAGGCACTCCCTAAAGGAGGAGGGCTGTTTGGCTTATCTCCAGCTGGTGATTTCTCCAGCTTGTGATCTCCTTCACTCTCCCACCATACAAGTTAGAGAAGTCTTATCTTCTAGTTAGATTTTAAAAGCAGGCAAGTTAAGAGCACTAGTTATCCTGAGAGTAGCAGGGAAGCGCAGTTATGCTAGAAAAATAAAAGCATTAAGAATTCCTGAAATTTCTTGTTGAAGTAAGAAAGGAATTAAAAAGCAGTTCCCACCACCTGTTAACACCATCCAGTTGCACACAATATTGGCAGAAGCCAATATTAAATAGAACAGTATCTGCTACCTCAAACAAGATACCATTCAGTTCTTTACTTCCATGTATATCAGAGCTGCTCTTCCCCTTTAAAGGCCCCTAAACAGTATAATTAAGACTATTCCCAGAGCAGAATAATAGCCAGAAAGTGAGATTCAAAGAAACAGCATTTGGAAAGTTCTCTCAACCATCAGGATAGTTTTTGTCTTGCAAACAAAAGCTTACAGCCAGGGTCCCCAAGACACGCTCCTCTTCAACCCTGTGTGCTCTGGGCCAGGGAGGACTCCCACAGACCAAGTGGGTTTGACAGCCACTTTATTGCAATACATTGATTTCATGCATTACAGGCACCTTCCTTGGCCACAGCAGAGCAGCCACCAGCGCCATGCACAGAGCTGCCCCAGTTGCTACAGCAGTGATCCCCAGAGCCCAGGGGGCTGCAGCGTGCACAGCTGCTCCTGTGGGGAGAGAGGTCCTGGGTAGCAATCCCCCAGTGAGGCACAGAGATGCCTCATGGGCTCAGTTTTTCTGCAGGAAAGACTTAGACCAGCCCTCTTCCCAGCCCAGCTACACACTTACCAATGCCATCCTTGCCTGTGTTCCATCTTAGCTCATCCTGGAGGAAAATTACAGGGCCTTTGCTGGAGACATGGGAGGCACCATCCTGAAGAGGATGCGCAGCGCTCCTTTTACCTCCTGCAGAGAAATATGAAGGTTGTAGGTGAGAAGATGTATAGCCCTGAAGTTCAGCAAACTTTGTCCAAATCAGCTTCTCAATACATCAGAAACCCTGAAGGCCAAGCCTTCCATGTGAGTCAACCCAGAATTAAGAGCCTATGAAGATATCTGCCTTTTTTGGTATAAAAGGGCAAGGGCCTTTCCTCAGTGGAAAGGAGGAGGAAATGCCTTATATCAAGTTGTCCATGGCTTAAGGGAGGTAGTTCATAGCCTATGTGTCCCCCTATCCCCCAGCTTGGAGGCTAGACCCCTGTTGCCCCTTTTGATAGGGAAGCAGGAAGGCCAGGACACTTACTGGCTCTAGCAGGACAAACAGTGGTGCAGGACTCCTGTACAGACTGGTGGCACACTGAGGCACTGCAGTGCAGGTACACCTAGAAAGAACAGCACACAGCCTTGAATCACTCAGGCAGTATCTGTAGACAGGCGATATCCTGGTGCGATGCATTGACCGTGGCCAGCAGTTAAGCACCCACACAACCACTTCCTTAGTCCCCCTACTCTGCCCCAGCAGGGTGGGGAGAGAATAGGAAGAGCAAAAGCAAGAAAATCCATGGCTGGAGACATAAGGACAGTTTGATAAGTGAAGGAGAGGGAGAGAAAGAACAACAAAACCAAAGCACAGGTGATGCAAAGACAAATCACCCATCCTGCTACCAAAAGCAGTCTGGCCAGTCTCTGAGCATCGGCTACATTCGAAGACAAAATCCTCCAGTGTTTATTGCTGAGCATGACAACATACAACACAGAATACCTCTTTGGTCAATTTGGGTCAGCTGTCCCAGCTGTGCTGCCTCTCAGCTTCCAGCCTACCCCCTCAGGGTTGGGAAACAGCAGAGCAAGGAAAAAAAGCCATGATGCTGTGCAAGCACTATTCAGCAAGTAGCTAGAACATCAGTGTGTTATCAACACTAGTTTAGCCACAAATCCAAAAACACAACACCGTATGGGCTGCTATAAGGAAATTTAACTCCATCCCAGTGCACCCGGTCACAGAAGGGAGAATGTAGAAAGATCGCTGTGGCTTGCTTCACACACAGGCCGTACCTTGGAGCCCTCTGCTGCCAGGCAGCGTCAATGCTTTTACCATACACCTTCAGGCTGTCAGTTCTGGCATTACAGCACTTCTCCCCGACACCTGGGACACGGCAGTTCAAGCACCACTACACTATGACCACTCCTAGGTACAGCTGGGACCAGTTTTCAGTATTAATTGATCCCAGGAGCACTGAGCAAACAGTGCAAGGCATGGTTAACTTCATGTGACTTAACTGCCCAGAAGCTCATGAGATTCAAAGCCTAGATTCTTCCCAGGTACCAAAAGCTATTTCCAAGTAATTTTGGCCAAGAAATTTAGAGAATACTGATTGGCATAGTTAGGGCACACACCCTAAGCTAGTTCAACAGAAGAGCTTAGGCTGCAAGCTAGCACTTGCTTAAGTAGACATACCCTTTCAGTAGTCTCCTTTTCTATCACACTCCTCCAGTGATGCATCTTACCTCTACCAAATTCATCTCAGAGAATAAAGAATTTCTTGCATCAACCTCTCCTCTCCTGTTTCAGGAAGGGATTTTCCTAGCCTTCAGGCCCCCTAACCTCCACCCCAAGGCAGCCAAGAGTTTCATAGTTATGAAATAGTTCCTATTGCTCACACCTGTTACTTGTCTTCAATAGGAAGCTAGGCAACCAGGACAGGATCTTACCAGCCCAGAGAGCATCTCTTGGGAAGTGGATTCCACAAAGGTGAATGTGTAGAGGGTGAAACGCTGGTAATGAGAGGGGAACAGTAGTCCTGAGGCAAGACTTAGAGGTACCAGCTGCGTCTGATAGTTGTCCCCTGCATAAGGGCACCTGAGAAGGAGAGATCAGCAGTGAAAGAAGTGCAAGTCATTCCCTTGGCCCAAAGCTATTTACAAGTCACTTACCCATCCACCAAAACAGGCCACTGCAGCTGTTGCTGGGGATTGACATTCGGTGTGGCCCAGCAGTGGTGCAGGACCAAAACCAGGTCTGGGTCTGTTCTCTGAAGGATCTTGACTTCTGCATAAACAGGGTCCCTCAGCGTCTTCACAACAGGATAGTCACTGTCAGTATAGTAGGAAGCATAGCTTCTATCTGGGACAGATGAAACCCAAGAGCCATTTTAGAGCAGGAACAAACAGAAACAGGCAACCTGAGAGCATCCTTTATAGCCATGTCAATAAATTCCCACCATGGCAGGGAAGAAGCAGTGTCAGGGTTTACCCATCAGTACTCCCTTATTACTTAGCAGTGACCAGAGCCCTGCACCAAGAGGCTTGAGCAAGTCCTGCAAACCTCTCATACCTGAGGCAACACGCAGCTCCAAGGACAGAGGACCTGGCTGGGACACAGCAGGGGGTGGTGGCAATGTGAAGACCTGAACACTCAAGGGAATGAAGCTCCCAGTGATGGAGTAACTACAGTGGACTTGTAACCTGGTGGGATAGGAAAACCACAAGCCAGACAGATAAGAAAGGTCACACTGGTATCTGCTTTCTGTAGGTAATGTAATATATGGCAATGTAATATTGAATTTAATTAGTCATATCCCCAATCTTTCCTCCAACACTTCTTTTTAAACAAATACTTTATATTCTCCTCAGAGTTCAGATTTGAGTCTGCAGTGTCACTGATCAGCACCAGCTTTATTCTCACTAGAGACATACCAGTCCTTAGCCTACTCCTGTTAAGAATTCAGAGCTTGGGACAAGCAGGAATTTCTCTAGGGACATTGAACACAGTGGCAACCAGCAATACCAGCCCCAGGGTATTACCTGAAACTGCTATCCCTAGTGACAGAGCCAAGGCTCCCAGTCTTTACATGCCTGGATGCCACCAACTCATTCTCATATACGGCCTGATCTCCAGTCACCTGCAATGACAGACCAGGCACTATTAGTGCATTAAAGTCAAGCAAGATTAATGCAAGGCTAGAGAACAGCATTTGGCCTCTGGAAGTCTGTAGGTTGCCCATTAAGTAGCCAAAGCCACATCAGGTTGTTCCAGGTCTGCAAGCTCCTGCTATTCCAGCCTAGTGAGAGCTGCAGCTCTTACCTGAAAAGTGGTGCCACAGGAAGAGAGTGGGAATTGGTACACAACAAAGGCATTGTTTTTCATGACAGGGAGACAGCCAGTACTCTGTCCACTGGCCAGCTGCACAGAGTCCAGGACGATGGGTGGCAGGGTCACATCCCTAGAGATGGCAATGGAAAACTGACCATCTGGTGTGCAATGAGCTGTTACTGGAGGAAAAGATATAATGAGTCTTGAGCTCAGGGAGAAAAGGGGATGGAAAGGAGGCTCAAACACCACAGCAAAGACAAGGTCTGCAAGTGCTCCTGCCTGTAACCCCCAAAGTGAGTGCTAAGCACAGCAAGACAAGTGCAACCAACTCTAACAGCATCACTGATTCTGACCATAAACGCAGGTCTATTGCAATACACATGAAAGGGCTGGACACTTCAGTGGAACACACTATTCTTGCCAGCCAGAAACCAGTCCTAAGCCTCCTGCAGGACTGGCATGCACCAATCCTGCTCTGCCAGGGAAGCAAGGAATCCTAGTTTGCAGCTCCTTCAGGAGGAGGGGAGGACAGTTGCTCACTTACCTGTGTTACCAAAGTAACAAGGCTTCACCCTGTCCTGAGGGTTGTAGCAGCAGCCTCATGCTTCACAGTCTCCCTGGCTAACAGACAAGGAGGCACACTGCAGCCGGTCTTGGCTGAGGACAGCAGAACAGACACTGCTGCTTGGAGCATCCAGGGCTGGAAGAAACAGGAGTTTGCAGCTAAAGCACAAGAGCAGGGGAACAGAGGACACTACTGGAAGGTGTCCTGGTGACTGTGTGCAAATCAAGGGAACTTAGACTCAGGTGGGGGTCAAACACATGGCCTGGAGCTGGCATGGAAGCCTGCTCAGAAGGGACCTGCATTTCTCTGGAACAGAGACTCCCTGAAGCCATGTACAGGAGACTGGACTGCATGGGATCTGTCAAGATAGTGTTCTGGATCAACTCTGGTAGTTAGCAAAATCATTGTACTTAGTTTCTGGCTGAATATCTGAACTTGTAGAGACTCATGCAGTCAGAACATGGCTAGGAGACACAAGGAACATTCACCTGCTGACCTTGCAAAGGAGGGGCAAGTCCCCAGCAAGTTGGTGGCTCCTGTGCGCAAACTCTTCTCCAGAGAGTCTTCTGCACAGCAAAAGTCCCCTTCCCAGCCCCTAGACCGGCTAGGAACAGTCATCAGAAAGGAAGGGCACTCATCGCCACAAGATAAAAGCAGGGTTTCCCAAGGAGCTATCAGAATCTTACCAGGAAGGTCCACAGGGCACCTGAGCAGCTTCTCCTCACGAAGAACCTTTCGTCCAGCAGCATCTGTTCCTTCAAGCCCAAACAACATGAGGTAATTGCCATTCTGGGGAGAGCCACACTAGTCAGGGCAGTCAGAGCAGCAATAGCCACAGTCCCAGCAGAAACCCTAAGGCCACTCACCCATTCAAAGACATAACAGCTGGTATAGGAGACTGATACTTTCCTGGAGCCATCTGGAGTCTCAGATACCAAAAGTCCACAGTCAGAGTCATTCTGCAGAGCGTGCACCTTTCCTTCAGTATCTAAGGAAAGAGAAGACAGCAGCAGCATCCCTCACTGAAGATGAGGTCCACTACAATCCTACCCTTCTGTAGGAAACAAAGCTCTAGCCAGTATTAGGGTCTGGGCCAGCAGGGACCTGTGAGTGAACCCAGCAGCCAAGACCATCTAGATCCTGACACAGCACTTCACTAAAACCCTTGACTGCTGGGTCATATAAACAGTCCCCTAGTTACACAAGATACACTGAAGCTGTTAAACAGCACTTCATATCAAAACCTGCCCCTTTCTCTTCATTCCAGGCATGCTTCTGCACTGTGCAGACACAGCAGTAAGAGAGACCCTTGACAGAGGCTTACTCACTTACCCCAAGTAGTCACCACAAAGGAAGCATTCCCTTCCCAGCCTAGAGGTAAGCTGAGCTGCAGGCTTTCTTGGCCACAAGCCAGCAGGGTGGGATCAGAAAAAACACTACCTTGAGCCCCCACAACCAAAGCAAGGGGACCAAGAAACACCCAGAAGAGCATAGCTCCAAACACAATCCTAGACCACCCTGTAATACCCATCCTACTCTCCTGCTAAAGACCATAAAGGAGCTGCTCTTAGCACAGCCCTTTTAAATTGTGGAGCCAGCTGGGATCAGAAATTCCTGAAGTGTCCAGGTGGACCCAGCCCTGCAGTTTAACACCTTCCATTACCCTCACCTGGCTCTGAACTCATGACAGTCTGCTTGTACCCTTTGAAGAAAACCACAGGGCAGGAGCTGAGCTTATGTCAAGAGATGGGTCTGTATTCATATCACTAAGCTGAGAGGAGTTCATTTGTGCAATTTACTGTAGAGTCCCAGGAGGGTCTTCAAACCCTTTTCTCTCATCATGAGTTCTTCCCACTGCTGGCTCATCCAGGAGATACACCTGCTTTTGCCATGTACCCTACTGCTGCTCTAATTGCTCATTACACGGCATGAGTGCAAGAAGCCGAATGACAATGCTCTTTTGCTCTTTTAAAGGTGCCACTGCTTCAAATGCTGGACATGGGGTGCTGACACATAAGCAGAGAAATAGCCCTCCACATGAAATCTGTGGAAAACTATCGAGCTCAGGAGGCTTTGCACACCTGAAAGGAGGTGATTCCCATTAAACACTCCTGGCTGTGGACTACAGCCTCATTTGCAGTGTGGTTGTGTCATTGTGGTTGTCATAGCTGTGGGACAGTTCCAGGCTGGGCCATATGTTCTGTGGGAACCTTACCTCCAAAAGCTGACAGGTAGGCCCCTAAGATAGGCCTGAAACACAAGTAAGGGGAGCCTCTGTGATCCCAAAGAAAGCTCTGCCTGCCTGTAACTGCAACGTGTCTCATGTAGAAGACTCTACTTCTCCCTAGCCACGCATCAGGCTATAGCACCCACACTGAGTAAAAGCCTTATTGTCCATCTTTCCATACAGACGTTTCTGCATTCATGCAACAGAAATGTGAATGTCTTTACACTGTTGCAGAGGTGATGTGCACATAGTGTGTGCATGCCTTTTTGTGCCCTACTTTTTGCAGCAGGAGCACTGGCATAGCCTATGCCATCATGTTCTTCTGCAATCTACTTATTTCTTTGGGGCTAGATCATCACACACATCTCAGCATGGTGTGGGGGTTAGATGAGTAGAATTTCTAATCTTGACCCTTAATAACGCACTTCCATTGGTAGCCACCCACGCTCCTGCTCTCAGCAGACCCTCCAGCTCCTGGGCGTCTGCACAGCAGGACACAGCAGGCAGCGTGCTCGCCCCTCCAGCCAGCCCTCATCAGCAGGCATGGGGAGTAGCTGAGTCCAAGGGAGGCGATTCCTCTGCACTTCCACCTTAGTTCACAGCCTGTCTTTCCTCTACAGCTCTACAGGATGCCGTGATCCCAGCTGTGATGCCAGCTGGGTGAAGAATGCCGCTGTGCCTATCCTGCACGCTGCTTATTTCATGCACCAACTGGGAGGGCTGTTCCACAAAGTGTGAGACCTTTACAGCTGCTTTGCACAGCAGGGACTGAAACAAACAGAACTCCACAGGCTGCCTGTGTGGCTACTGTTTGAACAGTGTTCATGAACCAAAGGTGCTTGTCCCAGCCCCTGCCTGGGGTCACTGGGCAGACACAGTGGAGAGTCACCCAGGGAAAACATTTGGACTTTGGCAGGGAGGAAGGCTTCATCTCTATAGAAGCTGAGTGTCGTGCCAAGACAGCTTGCCCAAATCTCACAGCCACTGTGTGACTACTGAATGGTTCATTTGACTGCATTACCTGCTGATAATTGGGTAAAAAAAAAAACAAACAAATAAAAAAAGTACTTTGGAGCTATAGAGAGATAGTTTTCATTATACTTTAACCCACTAATACTTTGTTTATGCTGACAGGAAAAATGTCTACAGCTACTTGAAGAACAACTATGTGAAACCCCACTGGGAGTGCTGTAGATCCACCAAGCAATTCCTGTGCTGAGAATGGTTTCATGTAATTGCCCTTTCCTAATTTCTACACATACACTTGACAGCTGTGTTGGATGATGTGGAGATGGGAGGCAAGTGAAACAAGCCTGCAATTCATGGAAATTAAATGCTTTGTTTGCAAGAAGTTGGTACAGGCAGTGGAAAGCAGCCTGGCTGAGAGGAAACAGGCATATCTCTCTTCCTCCCAAATCTCTTCCTCATCCATTCAACCATCCTCACGCGTTACAATGTCCCACCTGTACACACTGATTTAGCTCGCACCCAAGGCCACCACAAACAGGACATGCAGAGGATGAACGTAGGTGAGGCAAACGTTTCTGCAGGCCAGTAGCTTGAAGCTGATCATTACCCCAGCAAACTAAAATCCTCCTGTGATATCCATCAGGAAAATCCTCTCCTAACAATTTTGAGCCTGGAAGACTGAGGCAGACATAGTGGCAGTGTAGGGGTTGCCCTGGCTGTAGAAATCTCTCTAGAGACCTGTGGGAAGAAAAAGGAGGTATTAAACACCACCATCACCAAGAAGTGCCAGGAAAAGGAGTACAAAACACCCCGCGCATTGTGGGACTGCCTCCGACAAGACGGCTGTGTGTCTGGCTGTGCCGTGCGCTGTATGTGGTACGAAATGGCAGCGCGTGGAGGAGTGACTTAGTCAAAACACTCCTCCGCAGAAGCTGAACAGCATTTGCAGACTGCAGGGATATCCCCACCAATTGTCCCAGCGATGGAGGGTGCTGGCTGCGCAGTGGGCAGGAGTGGCATGTCACAGTGCCACCTTCTGAACCAAGGTCCAAAAAGAGAAGGCACAGGCAGCAAGCCTGCAGGACATTCTACACAATTATGACAGATTTTCTTCAAGCTTGTGCTTTATTTTAGAAAAAAAAGAGGCAAAGCTACAACACTGGTAGCCTTTTAATACTCCTAACATGCCTCCAATGAACTTAAACCAAACATTCCTGGGTGTCCTGGTTTCAGCTGGGATAGAGTTAGCTCTTCTTTTCAGCAGCTACAAGAGCTCCATGTTTTGGTTTTAGTCTGGGACTTGCTCTGAGAAGAACCCTGACAGTGCACTCATGTTTATAGTTGGCACTGAGGTCTCAAGGACTTTTCAGTTGCCATGTTCTTGCCAGTGTGCAGGAGCACAACAGGATAGGGGGGGAGCACAGCTGGTCCACGACTCTCCTTATGATTTGTGCTTACACTTAGGATCGAGGACCAAACTGGCCAATGAAGTATCCCACATCATGCAGTGTCACACCCAGTATAAAAATGAGGCTTAGCTGGAAAGAAGGGCCTTTGCTCTTCTGGGGCTCTCACTCTTGGACTCTCGGAGTGCCATCTCTCTCTCACTCTATTTTCAGGCGTCTCGCTCATCCGGGATTGTGGTGTCAGGACATACCTGTTTTGGGATCATTAGTCTGGGCTGGGCCGGGCCTTGGTCAAGGGGGTGAGCAATTACATTGTGCATCACTTGTTTGAACATATTATTATCATTATACATATGTATATATTAATATATTATTAGTAGTAGTATTAAATAGTTCTTATCTCAACCCACGGGTCTCTTTCCCATTTTCCCTTTAATTCTCTTCCCCATCCCCTAGGGGTGGGGGAGGGTGAGTGAGCGGCTGTGTGGCGTATAGTTGCTGGCCGGCCTAAACCACGACACTGGAGAAGAGGGGATTTCAGCCTGGCCTTCCTGGACTTCCACATGGATGGAGAGGAAAGACCACCTTGCCTACTCTTAGCGTCTGCAAACAGACGCGTGTATTCAGAAAAGCCTTGGACAATACTGTGACATGAAAAGGCCCGTGGCTTCCCATAGGGATAGGTCTGAGTGACCAGTCTTGTGGGTTTTTCTACCTTATATATCCCCAGTGTGTCTGCCAGGGTGGTGGGTATATTTCGAATATAATGATTCTATCCTGATAAAAATGAGAAATCTTGAAAATATTCCTAGTTCCCGGGCTTTTGCACAAAGTATGTCGCTAAGTGTGAAGCAGAGCTGATAGGTCAGCTCTTGCCCCAGGAACAAGGGAAGTTTATGGGGAAGGTGGCAAGGTCATGAACTCGCAGCAGAGACACCTCATGTGGCAATGCAAACTCCCATGAACTCCACTTTCACAAATTGGAAGTCCCTAGAGCTACATGAACTTCCAAAAACTGCCCTGAAAACATCTGAGCTGATGCAGGAGTTTAGGCCAGCAGATCAGCAAGTAGCCCAGCCCTGTTGTCAATTCAGTTTTTCCACCCAAGTATCAAGGATGGGTCTTTAAGAAGTGAAATGAGATTTAAAAAAGACAACCAGCAAATTATTGCATCTTTGTAAGAGAGCGAGGATGACTTAGGAACTCATAGGGAAGCTACAGAAACTTTTGCAAGGGATGGAGACCTTCACTGGAACCTCTGAGCAAAGGGAAAACTCACATTAACACACTGCTGCACAGCAAACCCAGCACACTCCAACCAAGCACCCGGTTCACCAAGGCCCCTCGCTAATTCCCACCAAGTCCCACATCCCCTATTGTTTCAACACCTTCTGCTCAGCTGGAGGAGATCTGTCTGCCTGCAAGAGTGTCACAGCTCAGGAGAAACAGAGGGATATGGCCAGACTGAGCAAGCCCAGCACAGCCCTGAGGGTCCTTTCTACCTGCCATTGCCACTCCTGTTAGGACCTCACAGGTACGCAGCCCCTGGAGTATTCTTGGGCAGGAAGCCTCCAGCTCTTTTTGAAATCCTCCCAAAACACCAGACATGCTCTGCAGCCTCCCAGAGCACATCTGGCCTCTCCAGGGAAGCGGTTCCTCATATCCGCGTCAGATGTCAACAAAACAGTAACTCGTGCATACCAGCTTCCAGCAGTAGGTTGGGTGGGTTTCTTTGGTCATTGGAAGTGCAAGGACTAGTTGCCAGGTTGCACTACCCTATACCCAGGCTCTCACAAATGCAGATGTGTCTCAATGTGGAAAGCCATTCCCCAGAGACCTTCTGAAGTTGTTGATTTCTCTCTTCTCTACCTGCTTCTCTCACTCTTTCTCTCCTCTAGGACACGTTGAAGAGGTCAGAGTCCCAAGGTCTAGTCTCTTTTTCTTTTGTCTTTATCTTATTTCTCCCAGCAAGTCCTTTCTTGTCTACTGTGAGTCTGGAGACCTTTCTGCGCTTGCTAGATGGATATTTTATACTTTCCTCTCTTGTGAGGCCAGACAGCACTAGGGAGAGAGACTGAGGCAATTGCTGTGCACTGAGGAGAGCATGTCAATACGTTCTTTGGCACATCACATGCAGCATGAACTCCACTGATAACGTCAGGAAGACTTCAGGAACAAGCAAGGATGGCTGTACCCCACTGAGAGCTTGTACAATCAATAGTAAATAGCAGAAAATCCAAATGGCACTGAAGGACTTGGAAGATGCTCTTGTGACAGTGAATTTCTGGGAGCGCCTCAGTAGAAGAGTGTGACCCTAGTGTGATCTCTTTAACAATCAACTTCAAGTAAAACAAAAGCAGTTTTATGAGCACATTATACATTTCCTAAACTCTGTTGGCCTCTGCAGTTGTTTGAGATAAGGCGTGTCTTCAATGAGCAATTAATACAGTTTCATAACACAGGGCAGTCTAACAAATGATTGACTAGGAACATTGACTAACTCAGCCCCGTGATCCAAAACCCGCTGTTGAGCTAACATAGCTAACATAGACCTTCACTATATAAACTCGGGCTCTGGCAGACAGACTCACTCCCTCCTGAGCCGCAGAAGCAAATGGAGCTCCTGGGAGCTGCCACTGTTGTCCTCCTGGTTTGCATTGCTTGCCTGTTCTCCTTCGCAGCATGGAGAGGGAGGTCTGGAAAGGGGAAGATGCCTCCAGGACCAGCTCCCCTTCCAATTCTGGGTAACGTGCTGCAGGTGAAACCAAAGAACTTGGCCAAAACCCTCCAGAAGGTAAGGCCACTTTTTCTTCTCTCTTGCTTTCTTCTGTGGGTGAAAAATGTGTGGGACCTGTGCATGGGGACCTCCTGTGGCCATGGCTTGATAAGTGGCAGTCCCAGCGGAGCAGAAAAGCCATGGGGATCTCAGCTGTTCTCTACTACTGCCGTTGCCATTGTCGTTCAGGGTCTGATAGATGGGAACCCTCTCCACACCCACATTTATCATAAAAGGACCAAATCTTGATGTTGTGGGTCTCTGAGGCTGCACTGGCTGCAGTGGGATGCAGCAGCAAAGCTGCTTTCCAACTCGTCCCTTTCGGCTCCACAGCCATGTTCTCTCTTGCATCTTGACAGCTCAGTGAAGAGTATGGATCAGTGTTCACAGTGCACCTGGGCACTGACCCAGTGGTAGTGCTGCATGGACACGATGTGGTGAAAGAAGCCTTGGTTGTTCGCGCGGATGAGTTTGCTGCCAGAGGACACATGCCCATAGGAGACAGGGCTAACAATGGATTAGGTACGTTTGCTGACCGAGCTCCTTCTGAGGAGAAGGGAAGGGCGGGGGGTGCGTTTGGCAGATTAGGGCTGGAGTGTACTGTGCATGAGGGAAGACTGCGTGGAGTGGGTGGGCCCCATTGCGAGTAATGGCTGGCTTCCACCACCCAAAGAGGGTAGCAGAGAAATGGAGCTGGATTGATCTCAGCAATGGGCAGGGCAAGGGCAAGCAGCAACTGTCACCAGCTGCAGCGAGGGAAATAGCTGCAATATGAGTGAAGAATTGTTCACAAGGAGGTTGGGTATGTGGTGGAGAAGGCTAAAAGTAGGTGGTTGGACTATAGGACCTCCAGAGATTGCCTCCTCCAAACCACAGCACTCTATGACAGTACCAGGTCAACAGTCTGCCAGGGACAAGATTCATTGTCACCGTGAGCCTCTTCATCTCACACTCAGCACGTCCATGTCAGGTCTTCCCTCTTCCTCCTACCTCTGCAGGGATTATTTTTAGCAACAACAAGGAGTGGTTAGAAGTCCGGCGGTTTGCTCTCAGCACTCTGCGCAACTTTGGAATGGGGAAGAGGAGCATTGAAGAGAGGATCCAGGAGGAAACTGACTACTTGCTGGAAGAGATCAACAAAACAAAGGGTATGGTCCATTAATATAACTTATGTTTGCAAAAAAAAGACAGTCCATCCATGTCTTTAGCACAGAATCAAAGTTCCCATGTGTTTGTTCCATGCACCAGCTACCCCTCATTACAAAGTAGTAAATAATTCCATGATCACCAACTGTTCGTTTTGGAGGACCCTTCTGTGCCGCTCAGAGACCATGATATGATACTTCCCTTAACGACCAGAGCTCAGGTTACCCACAGTAGCTATAAGTAGCCATAGTTTTGGGACTTTTTTAATGGTTTGTAACTTTTCTGAAATCACAGGAACACCTTTTGACCCAACCTTCATGCTGAGCTGTGCTGTCTCCAATGTCGTATGCTCCATCGTCTTTGGAAAACGGTATGACTATAAAGACAAGAATTTCCTGGCTCTGATGAATAACATGAACAACATCTTTGAGATGATGAGCTCCATCTGGGGACAGGTACATCCAGTAGCTGTTTCACAGTGCCAGCATTCTCCCAGGGGAGTAGGAGGCCTCCCTCCCAATGAAGTCCAATTTCAGTCTTCTAACTAGGACCCCATCAATGCTCTGCTGCACAGCAATTCATTGGAGAGCAAGAAGCACCCTCATCAATGGAGCTGGCTTTGCCAGCTAAGTGCAGTTCCCCCTAACCCTGAACACCCTTCTCCATTCTCCATCTCTAAGGTTCCTACTTCTACTAAGCAAACCCCTACTGTCCTGTCAGACTGTCCAGCCTCATAACCCTTCTGCTTGGCTCAGTTGAGAGGGATGTGGCCTTCCTAGGCTTTTTGCTAATGACAAAGAAAGGGGCAATGGTCATGCTAGGGACCTTCCTGTTTCCTTCCTTCCAGCTCTACCAGATGTTCCCAAATATCCTGGTTTACTTCCCTGGCCCACACAACAGAATATTCAAGGAATTTGATGCTCTAAAAGCCTTTGTGGCAGAGGAAGTGAAGGTGCACCAACGTTACCTAGATCCCAGCTCCCCTCAGGATTTCATCGACTGCTTCCTCAGCAAAATGCAGGAGGTAAGGAGAAGGCATACAGCCCCAGCTCATCCCCAAACACACCTACGCTGAGCCCCTTTCCTCTCCTAAGCAACACAGACAGTGGGATGACCCCTTCCCAGGCAGCTGGGCTGTGCAGTGGGAAGACACCAACAAGACCTCAGATATTGCCTGCGCTAGAGCTCAGAGCTCTGGCTCTGCACACTCACCAGCCACCACCTGCAGCTGCTTGGACAGCAAGACCTTTGTCTGCTCTCACTGAAACACAGGGACATCTGCCATCTGGTCTTGCAGTCCTTTCACTGTAAAGCAGTTGGCACAGCAAGGGCTAACAGGCAGCTACGTACTGTTTGGTGCACAGCTTGAAAGAAGGTTGGTCTGGGGTTGAGCTGACTGCACAAAGTCAGCATTACAATGTCCCAGATGGCAGCAATAGCTCTAAGTGAAAAGGAAGGTCTGGCACGACACAAGAAAGGGCCACTTTTCTCAGCTCAGCCAGAGAAACAGACCAGCCTTTTCCGTAGGAGAAAGAAGATTCCAACTCCAGTTTCCACATGAAGAACCTGATAACCAGCACCTTCGACTTGTTCATTGCCGGAACTGAGACAACTAGCACCACCATAAGATATGGGCTTCTGCTGCTTCTAAAACACCCAAAGATACAAGGTACCAGTCTGCGACCTCCTCCTCTCTAGCTGTTAATCTGGGCTAAGTGCATGTTTCACATCACATCCTCCTCCCATCTTTTCTTCCCTCTCTCCTGCTTTACCCAAATAGGCGAAGTCCTTGCACTGTCCTTTCCCAGGGTGGCCATTACAGATCCTTCAGCTTCACTGGCATCATGATCAGCTGCACCCCCCTCACAGTCAGGGACTTGACTGCGTCCTCATCTTTATCTCCCAGTACTCCTATCTAACCAAGTCACTAGGAGGACATTCTTTGCATGGGCCGCAGTGGAGCTGTGCTCTAGTCAACACCAAAACCAACATCAATGCTCCTGTGATCTATGGTTTCTGGACAGCTGTGGGAAACCTGTTTAGGTAGGTTTGGTTTTATTAACCCATTTTACTCTTTGTGCCTCTCATGACAGAGAAAGTTCAAGAAGAGATCGACCGAGTAGTAGGACGATCGCGAAGACCTTGTGTGGCTGATCGCACCCAGATGCCCTACACAGATGCAGTGGTCCATGAAATCCAGCGCTTCATCTCTCTTGTCCCCCTGAGTCTCCCTCACACTGTCACTAAAGACACCCGCTTCAGAGAGTATGTCATTCCCAAGGTTAGTGGGCAAGCTCTCTTCCCTCAAGTTCAACAACAAGGTGGCAGCACGTTTGCTCTTAGGCTATCACTCACATGCCACAAGCTAGAAATGCTGTGGCCTGACCTCGTCACACAGCCCTTCATGAGGGTTTTACCCTCAGTCTCCTGTAGCTCACTTGCAATCCCTTGTTGCCACTCCATGGGCCAAGACTGGAGTAGTAGTCTCTGGAGTCGTAGTAGCTCTGCCCAACACCTTTGCTCGCTTGCTCTGCAGCCTTACCTATCTGCAGAAACACAGCAGGTTCACAAAAACCCAGAGCAGTGACTCCTCACACAAAACGCAGCAAAGCTGTGAAACTGCCCACCACCATCTAGGAGAGCCTGTGCACATGCTTGGAAGCACAATCAGTTGGTTGTTATTGAGCACAGAAAGCCCCTGAGTCACAAAGCTCTGGAGGCTAAGTTTGCCTCCACAGGAACAAGCAAAACCTGTTTGCTCTCTTCTTGCACACTTCTTGAGGCAGTCACCACTGGCCACTGATGGGCTAGAGCGACCCATGGCCTGGCCTGGCCCGCTGCAGCAATGCTCATTGCTCTTCTGGGTGACTGTGTAGAGCAGAGGAACAGCAGCACAGGGATGGCTGGCGTTTTAATTTACAGCCATCTGCGTAGAATCAAAAGGTGGCATCTGAGAAACTGCTCAGCTTTCAGCAGAGGGCTCTTGTGTCATCACTGCTGCATTATTTATCCCACTGCCCTCATTAAGGGAAGACGGAAGGAAGAGGATCATGGCAGGAGAAATTTGTCAGGCAGTTGCATTAAGTGATCTAACTTGCCTCCCCTTCACGTTCTGTTCTCCTTGTGTTATCTCAGGGCACCACAATCTATCCCATCCTCACTTCTGTCCTCCATGACAGTAAGGAGTTTCCAAACCCAAATGAGTTCAACCCCGGACATTTCTTGAACAAGAACGGCACCTTTAGGAAGAGTGAGTTCTTCATGCCCTTCTCAGCAGGTAAAGCAGAGACTTCCTCTCTCTTCCTCTTTCTGTCGACGAACTCCTCCTCTGGGGACTACCCTACCTTTCCCTATAAACACACACTCTTTCTTCCCAGCGTGGTCCCACTGGTGCTTCCTTGGGGCTCACTGCTTTCCGGATAACTCCTCCCTGCTTCTCGCTTCCCCAGCTGCATCTCCCATCTTGTTTGGGTCTGGTGGCTTCTCAAACCTCCTACGAGGACTTGCCAGTGTAATGACACAAATGGGACCCATTGACACTTTCTAAATACCTGTCACCTTCCTACACAACCACCGAAGTCAGCCTTAACCAACCTGCCTTTCTGCGCTATCTCCACTTTTCCCCAGCACCTCTCAAGTACCTCTCAGGCTACATGCAACCACTCGCCTACCAACAGCCCCAATCCTCTGACTTCTCAACCTTGCTTTACATCACCTTGCTCTCTCTCGTCTTGCCTCCTATGATGCCCCTTCCATGTGTAAGATTTCTCCTGCTCGTGTTCTTCCTTCACACACCCAACAAAACCACCTAGGGTCTTTCTCCAACAAACTCTTCTCTTGCAAATGTCCTTAGTAATCCTGACAGTCATCTCACAGCTGAGGCTGTACCTGGTAAATAAAGATGCACAACACATCTGCTTACTGCAAACTCTGGTCTGCTCGGCAACACCTGTTAAACGCTCTTTGCTGTTTTCACTTCCAGGGAAGCGAATATGCCCTGGAGAAGGCCTGGCACGCATGGAGATATTCTTAGTCATCGCCACCATCTTGCAGAATTTTACCTTGAAGCCTGTTGTTGACCCTCAGGAACTCAGCATAACCCCGATACTGAGTGGGACAGGCAATGTACCTCCTGCCTACCAGCTCCGTGCTTTGCCCCGCTGAAACGCACAAAACCTCTCTCTAAGGTGTCCTGAGCCTGGCTGCTCCTTTACACCTCCCTTGCTAAATCCAACAGCTGGAGCATTGGCCTGCCTTCCCCAGGCCTCTGAGAAGGCAAACCCAACACAGGTGCAGGCACAAAGTAGACACCTTCAAAGCCCTCCAGAACTGCTCAAACAAATCACAGAGAGATCCCAAGAGCAACATGTTTGTTCGGCATGTGTGTATGTTACTGACCCAATAAAGAGAAATCTATGAGGATTTGAGCCGTTATTTTCTTTGGGTTGGGGCAGCACCCACATCTGCCACTTCACTATAGAGTTCATCTGCTGCGACTGTGGCCAGTGTCCTGTGAGAAGAGCTGTCTCTCCTTGGGCAACGGTTCTTCCTGCTTCAGACACTGGACCTACTGCTGCTGCCTGCAAGGAGGCCCTGGCCGGTCATGGTGAGGGAGGGGAAGGGGTTCTTGTGGCCCGGGGGCTATCAGCAGCTCTATCTGCAGTTGCTGGGGCTGCCAATCCTGCTGCCCACTGCCAGACAAAGGACAGCTGCAGCATGCTTCCTGGAGGAGAGCGCTGCTCCAGCTGCCTTCATCCCCTCGGTTGGACCTCTGGCTACTCCTGGGTGCTCCTCTCATTTATTCTGTTCCACAAGCTGGGAGCACCTTCCCAACGACTCTTTTCTGTCCTCCTCCCACCATCTCCTCTAGGACTTCTGCTCTCCCCAAAGCATTTACAGCCACAATCCCACTTGTCAGTGTCACCACTTGGCACTCCCAAGCACTGCTTGGCGGAAAGCGCTGCTCCAGCTGCCTTCATCCCCTCGGTGGGACCTTTGGCTGCTCCTGGGGACTCCTCTCATTTCTTGGATACTCTGTGGCCCAGCCTTTCCACAAGCTGGGAGCACATTCCCTATGACTCCTTTCTGTCCTCCTCCCACCATCTCCTCCAGGCCTCCTGCTCTCCCCAAGGCATTTGCCAGCAAAACCCTGCACATCATTGTTGTCACTTGACAAGCCCAAATGAATCAAGATGAGGCTGCCGAAGAGATCGTTTCTCTGGATGGTGTCTCCTGCCTGAATCATATTCCCACCTCACCTCCCAGCTAAAATGCCAAGGCACAGAGGAGAGAACAGTGAGTGAATGGCCATTGCAGCTAAGGAACAGCTGAGAACTAAGGGAAACTGCCATCACAGGAGCGAAGTGTTGCAGCTGCCGTTGCGTTCTCCTTCCAGTTTTCTTGAGCATAAAACTTCATGTCACTCATGGTCTCAACTCCTTCTGCCCAATGAAGAGCACTTCCCTGTCTTTGCAGGCTGTTGCCAGGCGCTCAGGCACCTGAGTGATAGGGACTCCAACCAATTCTCTGGCTGCTCTTTTCTACCACCAGTATCACCGCAAGGATTTAGATGTTCTTTATTAAAATGAATTAATTTAAATTTAGGAGGACAGCAAAACCATCTCTCCCATAGAGCTTGGGCACTCCAAGGGAATCTCGTTTTCCTTCCACATCTCAGAGGCATCATTGCAAACCAGTTCTTTCCCATGCAAAACCTCTTTGTCTTGTCCTCTGTAGAATTTCATGTCTGCAAAAAGAGAAAAATCACTTGTTCATAAACAGCAACCGTGTCACCCCTGGTGCCCAGAAAAAGGATTGTGTCTGTTATTTCTGGTCCCAGCCACTATTTGGTGCTTTTCTTTCAGCAATTGGTTGGATGGCTTCCATATCCGGATTCCATCACACATGGCTCTTTTCTGGGCTTCTCCATCCTCTTGGGCTTTGGTTGTGTTTAGATGTCTGATATGTGGTGTTTGTCTGGATCTTCATTTACATAGATATTTGTTGTCCCCTGCATCATGGTCATATAAAAGTTCTAGAAGCTAAATATAATTTCTGTGATGGTTGTCACATGGTACTCAGAGACCTCGTGAGTACTGCAGAGAACACAGTATGCAAGAACTCCCCGCTCCCTTTGAAAATGCTGGGCAGTATTTTAAAGAAAATGTCATATTTGCTCACTTCCCACGTTCATCCCTCCTTCTCTCTCCATTTTTCCCCATGTAGGATGTAACTTTAATGCCTGTGTATTCTAAAAGAAGGGCAAACCATTGCTGGCCTCTCATCTGGGATTGCATCAAATGAACAGACACGCAACCAGAAACGGCAGTCAGGTAGGAGCCCCAGGCAAGCACGGGGAGAGAGCTCTCTATTAGCGTAGGGATACCCTTAAAGCCACTCCTGCATTTAGGAACTCACTCAGCAGCATGTGCGCTACATTGAGAATCAGTGAATGGATGACTTACTTCTGGAGGTCTGGGAGGAGATGATTCATATTCATGTTCTTGCTGCCCATTGGGATGTTGATTCATCTGAAGCAACGGACAAAACAGTGGCAATGAGAAAACGTGCTCAGGACCTACTCTGTGAAAAATAACCACACAGGGCACAGTAACAGGGATAATATCCAACATATTCTAAGCTAGATATGCCCAAACTCTTTCATTTGGAACAATCATAGAGTCCACTTGGAGCCTGCCCATGAGAATGACCTTGCAGAGGGGAAACCTCAAAGCCTGAGCCTTGCATTTACTAGAACATCCAAAATTTGTTTGGTCCTTTAACACTGCGGAAAACCCTCACTTCCACATTTACATCCGGGGGGGAAAATGTTAACCAACAACAATTACAGGGAAATCACCTCCCTCAGCACGGTTACACTTTTCTTTCTGAAGTAAAGAAACATAAAGTTCCCTGCAAGTACTAGAGCTGGTGAAAAAACATCTGTAAAGTGGCAGTGGAATTTCTATCTGAAAGGGCCCTTTTAGATAGAACTGTCAATGTGTGGCTGCCAGAGCATTTCATGGCTTTCTTCCTCCATGGGCATGTTGACTGTCTCTTTGGTGACGTGGGTGCTTTTTCACCTCAGAAGGAAGCGTGGTGCTACAGAAACTCCTGACTCTACCCCAGTATGAGGAGGCAGGCAAGGCACGAAAACCCACGCACCCCATCGGCTGCAACATAGCAAAAAGGGTGACCAAGCTATACATACTATGAAACACCTTGGCAGCGTTTCTGGAGCTAAGTAACACCATGCTGGAGTGAGAGGATCCCTAAATGAATGATTTCCTGTGGGAAACTACAGAGAAATCCACTGACAAACACTGGTGATAAATTGGGGTTTTCTGATTTCCTGCTAGTTATCAGATCACCTGAAGGTGCCCCTTCACTATTTTCATATTAATTTCTCTTTTATCCTTATGAACCTGCAACTCCTAAGCTGAAGTGCAGCCTTTGAGAGATAAAGCAGAGACAGTATGAGTGCCTAGGGATGTGGTCCTGAACTTCCCAAGAGCTTCAGAAGGAGCTGATGTGGAGGTCTACACTGAGAAGTAGCAAGACACCCAGGAGATGGAAGGTAGTCACCTGATTCCAGCTGTAGCTCTTCCACTGGAGAACACAGACCACTGCCAAGATGACTGCAAGGACCAAGACCAGGAAGCTGGGTATTCCTGCAGCTACTCCAACCACCAGGGCTCGTACTAACTCACAAAGACAGATGGTCAGGTCAAACGCGTGCAGGTGGGATCCTTTACCTTCTGTGCTTAGCAGCTGAGCGAGTAGCTACCATAAAACAGCAAGAAAAGCCAATGGGAGGAATAAACTGCAGCCCCAGATCTGAACGGTGGTGGCCAGCCCCGCTGTATTGCACAATGACACAGACTGGGTAAGCAGAGGTTTGATTGCAGAGAGAAAACTTTTGTCACAATCAATCGTATTAAATCACGAAATGAACTCTTACCCCAGAAGAACAATCTGCCTGGACAGCTGTGATTCCAGATGTAGGAGCAGAAGTCTAGAAAGAAGATGGTTATACAACATTTAAATAAAAGCGTCTCATACAAAGCAAGCAAGGAGAGAGGCTCAGCGAGCAGCTGCAAGGCTTCAACAATGGCATGTGGTTGGTAACATGTGGAGCACCCAGCTGCACCCTTGAGCCACTGCCTTCAGCAAGCAGGAGGGCAGGATGAGAAAGCCCAGATCTTTGCATGCCCACAACTTTTTGCGGAAAGAGAGAGGAACCCCATGTCTTTTAGCAAAGAATTAGCAGTGACACGTGTCTTAATTGAGTGGAAGGACATGTGAGGGACACTCTGGTAACTGCTGTGATGGCTAACAGCCTGCTCCCCTCTTTATCCGCTCTCTCACCAGGAGAGAATAGAAATGAAATCTGAAATGACATTCACGTTCTTGTTGGTGATAGGAGCAGGAGGAAAGTTCAGCTGCATTACAGGCTTAGCAAACTCACCTCTTGGCTGGATTTGCTCACTTCTAAATGAACAGGAGAACAGGCACAAATGCAGGAATCTGGGTACTTTAAACATCTCACCTGTCTTTACTGCTACAATACAAATGTCAGCAGCATGAGGACAGTCTGTCAGAAGATCCACATCAACACTCAGCCATAAAAGTAGCAATTTCTCAGCATCAACTCTCTGACATACAGACAATACTCCCTTCCTCTTAGCTGTTCTCACACTTGCTCAAACTGTGATCGCTCATGGGCAGGGACCATCTCCTCTTGTCGTGGGTTAGGTTGAAAACTTCCCCCCACACACAGCCGGTCACTCCCCCTCCCCCTCCCCCACCCCCAGGAATGAGGGAGAGAATTAAAGGATAAACGGGAAACCCGTGGGTTGAGATAAGAATGATTTAATACAGATGATTTAATACAGTGTAGGTGCTCACCACCCCCTCGTATGTGAAGCCTTGTCGTCCCGGAGCTGCAATCCCGGACGAACGCGAGGCCCCGAAATAGAGAGGGGCAGAGAGAGAGAGAGAGAAAAGAAAGAAAAACAGCAGAGCAACAGCGCAGCAAGCGCAAAACAGCAAAAGTGCCAAAGCGCAAAAGCCCTTCTTCCCGACTGACCCTCACTTTTATACTGGGCATGACGCTGCATGATATGGAATACTAATTGGCCAGTTTGGCCCTCAACCTTAAGTTCCACCACAAATCACAAGGGGAATCGTGTCCCCCTTGTCTCACCGTGTTCCTGCACTCCGGCACACTGAAAAGTCCTTGGAGTTTCACTTCCAACCACAAACATCAGCTTGCTATCAACATTCTTCTCAGAGTGAGCCTCTAAGTAAAACCAAAACACTGAGCTCTTCTGGCTGTTAAAAACTCTGTCCCAGCTAAAACTAGGACAGTATCCACCCCTTATTCCATACCATGCACGTCATGCTGAAACCTTACATATATATTATTCCCTTAGCCATGGGTCATCCCTCCAAAATGTGTCTTCATCTGTTACAGCAGTCTCTCAGGGCAGGAAAGGTGACGTGGAATTCGCTCAGTCGGTAGAACGGATGACACGTAGTCTTTGTTGTGTGTAGCATCTGGAGCTCGTAGTTGGTGTATCCAGCCGCCGTCTGCAGGTTGAAGATGTTGATCTCGAAGAAGTTGCTGGGTGTTTGGATTCTGACGAAGTTCATTCTTCATTAACCTGGATGATTCTTAATATAATGACATTAGTACAATGTGACAACCATAGCAATGATGGTACGCAGGGACAGGGTTATTCAGCAATTAATATCACGCAATTAAATTCATTTTATCATCTATTTTCACCCAACATCAAATCCCCTTGAGGTACACATCGGACTTTCCCATCCTTCTGCATCACCCACCAAGTGCACCCAGGTCCCTGAGCAAAAGCAATCCCACGAATGGGTTTACCTTTACCCGAGGCAGGAATAACCCAAACTGTCTTCCCGAGTATATTCCTCATGTGCACTACAGGGACTTTATCTCCTTCTACAGTATGTAGAAGTTCTGACTGGGCAGGACCAGCTCGATTGGCAGATCCTCTAGTGTTGACTAACCAGGTGGCTTTCGCTAAATGCGTATCCCAATGTTTGAAGGTTCCACCACCCATTGCTTTCAGTGTGGTTTTTAGCAATCCATTATATCGTTCAATCTTCCCAGAAGCTGGTGCATGATAGGGGATGTGATATACCCACTCGATGCCATGCTCTTTGGCCCAGGTGTCTATAAGATTGTTACGGAAATGAGTCCTGTTGTCTGACTCAATTCTTTCTGGGGTGCCATGCTGCCACAAGACTTGCTTTTCAAGGCCCAAGATAGTGTTCCGGGCAGTGGCATGGGACACAGCATAGGTTGCCAGCCATCCAGTGGTCGCTTCCACCATTGTAAGCATGTAACGCTTGCCACTGCAAGTTTGTGGAAGTGTGACATAGTCAATTTGCCAAGCCTCTCCATATTGATATTTCAACCAACGCCCTCCATACCAAAGAGGTTTTAACCGCTTGGCTTGCTTGATTGCAGCACACGTTTCACATTCATGGATCACCTCTGCAATAGTGTCCATAGTTAGGTCCACCCCTCGATCACGAGCCCATTTGTATGTGGCGTCCCTTCCTTGATGGCCTGAGGCATCATGGGCCCAACGAGCTAGAAATTTTTCACCTTTATGTTGCCAGTCCAGATCCACCTGAGCCACTTTAATCTTGGCGGCCTGATCCACCTGTTGATTGTTTTCATGTTCTTCTGTGGCCTGACTCTTGGGTACATGGGCATCTACATGTCGTACTTTTACAATCAGCTTCTCTACTCGAGCAGCAATGTTTTTCCACAATGGGGCAGCCCAGATGGGTTTACCTCTGCGTTGCCAGCTGCTCTGCTTCCATTGCTGTAGCCATCCCCACAGGGCATTTGCTACCATCCAAGAGTCGGTATAGAGATAGAGCATTGGCCACTTTTCTCGTTCAGCAACGTCTAAAGCCAGTTGGATGGCTTTCACCTCTGCGAACTGACTTGATTCGCCTTCTCTTTCAGTGGCTTCTGCGACCCGTCGAGTAGGACTCCATACAGCAGCTTTCCATTTTCGATGTTTTCCTACAAGGCGACAGGATCCGTCTGTAAACAGAGCGTATTTCTTCTCATTGTCTGATAGTTCATTATAAGGTGGAGCCTCCTCAGCACGTGTCACCTCCTCCTCCTCTGGTGACATTCCAAAGTCTTTACCTTCAGCCCAGTTAGTGATCACTTCCAAAATTCCTGGGCGATTGAGGTTTCCTATCTGAGCTCTTTGTGTGATCAGCGCGATCCACTTGCTCCATGTGGCATCAGTTGCGTGGTGTGTAGACGGGACGCTCCCTTTGAACATCCAGTCGAGCACTGGCAATCAGGGTGCCAGGAGCAACTGTGCTTCCGTACCAATCACTTCAGAAGCAGCTTGGACTCCTTCATATGCTGCCAATATCTCTTTTTCAGTTGGAGTATAGTTGGTTTCGGATCCTTTGTATCCTCGACTCCAAAACCCAAGAGGTCGACCTCGCGTCTCCCCTGGTGCTTTTTGCCAGAGACTCCAGGTAGGACCATTCTCCCTGGCTGCAGTGTAGAGCACGTTTTTGACATCTTGTCCTGTCCGGACTGGTCCCAGGGCTACCGCATGGACTATTTCTTGTTTAATTTGTTCAAAGGCTTGTTTTTGCTCTGGGCCCCATTCAAAATTCTTCTTCTTTCGGGTTATTTGATAGAGGGGTTTTACAATCTGGCTGTAGTCGGGAATATGCATTCTCCAGAAACCCACAATGCCTAAGAAAGCTTGTGCTTCCTTTTTGTTGGTTGGTGGGGACATAGCTGTTATTTTATTAATCACATCCATCGGAATCTGACGACGCCCATCTTGCCATTTTATTCCCAAAAACTGAATCTCCTGGGCAGGTCCCTTGACTTTACTCTGTTTTATGGCAAAGCCTGCTTTCAGAAGGATTTGGATTATCTTTTCACCTTTCTTAAAAACTTCTTCTGCTGTGTTGCCCCATTCAATGATGTCATCAATGTATTGCAAATGTTCTGGGGCATCACCCTGTTCCAGTGTGGTCTGGATCAGTCTATGGCAAATAGTGGGGCTGTGTTTCCACCCCTGGGGCAGTCGATTCCAGGTATACTGGATGCCCCTCCAAGTGAAAGCAAACTGTGGCCTGCATTCCGGTGCCAAAGGAATTGAGAAAAACGCATTAGTGATATCAATTGTAGCGTACCACCTGGCTGCCTTTGACTCCAGTTCATACTGAAGTTCCAGCATATCTGGCACGGCAGCACTCAATGGTGGTGTAACTTCATTCAAGCCACAATAGTCTACCGTCAGCCTCCACTCGCCATTGGACTTACGTACAGGCCATATAGGACTATTAAAAGGTGAGCGGGTCTTTGTGATGACTCCTTGACTCTCCAGTTGACGAATCAACTTATGGATAGGAATTAGAGAGTCTCGGTTGGTACGATATTGCTGTCGGTGCACTGTTGTATTAGCAATTGGCACCTGTTGTTCTTCGACCCTCAGTAACCCCACAGCAGAAGGGTCCGTTGAGAGACCAGGCAAAGTAGACAGCTGCCTGCCTTCTTCTGTCTCTACTGTAGCTATGCCAAAAGCCCACCGATACCCTTTTGAGTCTTTGAAATAACCTCTCTTAAGATAATCTATGCCAAGGATGCACGGTGCGTCTGGGCCAGTTACAATAGGGTGTTTTTGCCACTGCTCTCCAGTTAGTCTCACTTCAGCCTCTAACACAGTCAGTTGTTGAGACCCCCCTGTCACTCCAGAAATAGAGATGGATTCTGCCCCTCTGAATTTTGATGGTATCAAGGTGCATTGGGCACCAGTATCCACTAGAGCCTTATACTTTCTGGGGTATGATGTGCCAGGCCACCGAATCCACACAGTCCAGTAAACTCGATTATCCCTCTCCTCCACCTGGCTGGAGGCAGGGCCCCTCTAATGCCTGTTATCATATTCATCAGAGGAATCAGCAGGATTAGAGTCAGGGTGGCTAGGAGGATCAGCCCTCCCATTTCGACTAGTGGACTGCTCACTGTAGACTGGGGCAACAGCTGTCCTGGAGGAACTGGAGAAAGTTCTATTTCTGTTGGTTCTTCCTCCCAACTGGCGTACCCTGGCCTCTAAAGCGGAGGTGGGTTTTCCATCCTACCTTCTCATGTCTTCTCCATGATCACGGAGGTAGAACCACAGCTCACCCCGTGATCTGTACCGTCTCTCTTGTCTCTCTCGAGGAGGGTAATGCCTGGTTCTGACAGCTGAAATTCTAGAACGTTCAGGTGGTGGGAAATCTACTTTTTCTCTTAATTCTCGGACCTCCTCAGACAGCTTTTCCACAGCCGCAACACAGGTTCGTATAGAAGTATTATCATCATATCGTTGGAGGTAGGTGACCAGATTACCTACGGATAGTGGTGCTTCATTGTCTCCGAAGTCCATTATTGCCAATGAGGTGGAATATGCTGCTGGCGCACTCCGTATAATCTTCTGCCACATTGGTTGTGTGCAGCGGACGTCATCTGGATCTTCGAGTCTTGGTCCACTTCTCGAGTCAAGATAAATCAACTCTCGCACAGCCAGTTCTCTCAGATACTGAATAGCTTTTTCTATGTTGGTCCACTTGCTTACATTACATGGCACCTCGTCCTTGTAGGGATACCTTTCCTTTATAGCTGCCAGGAGCCGTCTCCAGAGACTGCGGACTTGTGTCTGCCTTCCCATTGATTTATCAATGCCTCCATCCATGGCAAGAGCTCCCAGCTGCCTGGCTTCATTACCATCTAACTCCAGACTATTGGCTCCCATGTCCCAGCATCTGAGCAACCAAGAGACAATGGGCTCACCTTTAAGACGGCCATAATCTTTTCGAATATCTCGCAGCTCGCTCATTTTTAGAGATCTGGTGGTTATTGTCTCATCTATGATGTTACTTCTCCTCCATTGAGATTTTCTCTGGGGCAAAACAGAACGCTCCCGCTTCATTTCTCGTGATGGCCCTGGTCGCTCTTCATCATCATCATCCTCTCCTCTGCGTTCTGACTTTCGCACACATTTCCTCGGTTGCTCTTCCTCCAATCGTTGTGATAGCCCTGGTTGCTCTTCTTTGTCTGGTTGCTCTGATGGCCCTGGTTGCTCTTCCTCATTTGGTTGTTATGATGGCCCTGATTGCTCTTCTTCATCTTCTAACTTTTGGATACATTTTCTTTTCCTTATGGGGGCAACTGATACCGTTGTAGTCTGAGTAGCTATAGTGCTTGTCATGGGAGTTGAGATGGCAAGCACAATAACCCGAGAAATAAATTGATATACACCCCTAAATGGCCGATTGATTTTGAATATATAGATAATTAAACATATATTCAGGAGACCTTGCAGGACAATCAAACCAGTTAAATTATTCCAATGATGTTCGGCATTATCAAAATCAACGTAAGCTTTTGTGAATGAAAAGTCACTGGTATAATTGGCGATGATATCCGCCAGGTGACACTCAAAATTAATAAACGAGCTCCACATCACCATCCCCCTCTGCACCGCCGAATACAAAGACTGAGCAGGTCCCAGCACCGATGATCTTATCAGAGTTACACCGTACAGTATAGCAAAACCCTTAATTACCGATAACATACTTTTCATGCCGGTCCAACACCCAGAGCCAGAAAACCGCATAAACATTCCGCCTAACATCATATAGGGTAAATAAGGCAATAAATTATAAATGTCCGGTAACATGTATGCAAGCATAACAAACTAGGACATCTCTTCTGTACCGATACAGCTCCACGGGTGACACCTGGCCAGCTCTTGGATGGAGCTGGCACAGGCTGCGTGCTGTTCACTGGGTAGGCTGTGGAAGAGAGAGAAAGGGAGATCCCAAGGGGAACAACATGGGGAAGTGAAAGAAGATCAACAGAGCATACAGAGAGCAAAGCCACTGATCTATTACTTCTGTTTGTATGCCATTAACAAGGAACTCTGTGCTGAGCTCCCCTAGCTCTGCTGTCGATCCAAGATCTTTTGAGAGCACGTTTTCAGTGAATGCTCATGGAATCAACACATTATCAAATTTCAGTGGAGAAGGTTGCCTTAGCTTCAGAGCCAGCTAGCTGCCGGCAGGAGGGAGGTTTTGCTCACTCTCACCTGGCAATTTACAACAAACAGCATGTTTCAGCAGGTCCATGTCCCAGGACAGGAAATCTCAAGAAGGGTCTGCTGCATGATCCAGGGCACAGGCCTCCTCTTTCCTCCAGCCACCTTAAGACCAGGTGATATGCCCAGGACAGAAAAGCTTAGGCAGACACTAAAATCCAAGCAGGTGTCTGAAACTGTTGGCTGCACTGCAGGGCAATGCAGAGCTAAGGAAGGGGCCAGCTCGATTGATCTGGTCGGGGCAGAGAACAGGAGGATTAAATGCTCCTGGGGAGCTTTTCATCCAACAGCTAAGCGCTCCCGTGGCCTCACCTCTCCTGTATTCTGACCTCAGCCTGCTGCCTCCTTCCAGACCATTCTCAGTGCACTCGATTGGATGACTCCCACTCACCATTTTGCTCTTCTCCCCGAGAAATCCCTGCATGCGTTAACAGCAGACCACCCGATGCCAGGGTTAGTGCTCCTTTAAGGATGAGTTCCGCTTCCTGCTAAAAACACGAACTGTGGACCTGCAACGAGGAAGAGACAATGGCATTTCCCTCAGGCTGACTCAGACAACCTGGCTGGGTCCCAGCACACCTGACAGAGCCAGCTCCTTGCCAGGGGCAGGGTCTGGCACTGCCTGGGAAGCTGGGCTTCAGGGCACCAGGGACTCTGCCTCTTCTCTGCCTGCCCAACGGCAAATGAAACCGCTCCTGGTTCCGAGAGCGTGTGTAACAGGTACCACGAATCAGCGTGAGGGGAAGCCTGCTTTTGCCTCCTAAGGCTTGCACCTCATCTGCCAGAGCATGTTTGCTGGAAACATCAGGACAAAGTGGAGGATTCTGCCCTGAGGCACCATTCTGTGTCTGGAAGTGCCTAGAGCTACATGAACTTCCAAAAACTGCCCTGAAAACATCTGAGCTGATGCAGGAGTTTAGGCCAGCAGATCAGCAACTAGCCCAGCCCTGTTGTCAATTCAGTTTTTCCACCCAAGTATCAAGGATGGGTCTTTAAGAAGTGAAATGAGATTAAAAAAAAAACAACCAGCAAATTATTGCATCTTTGTAAGAGAGCGAGGATGACTTAGGAACTCATAGGGAAGCTACAGAAACTTTTGCAAGGGATGGAGACCTTCACTGGAACCTCTGAGCAAAGGGAAAACTCACATTAACACACTGCTGCACAGCAAACCCAGCACACTCCAACCAAGCACCCGGTTCACCAAGGCCCCTCGCTAATTCCCACCAAGTCCCACATCCCCTATTGTTTCAACACCTTCTGCTCAGCTGGAGGAGATCTGTCTGCCTGCAAGAGTGTCACAGCTCAGGAGAAACAGAGGGATATGGCCAGACTGAGCAAGCCCAGCACAGCCCTGAGGGTCCTTTCTACCTGCCATTGCCACTCCTGTTAGGACCTCACAGGTACGCAGCCCCTGGAGTATTCTTGGGCAGGAAGCCTCCAGCTCTTTTTGAAATCCTCCCAAAGCACCAGACATGCTCTGCAGCCTCCCAGAGCACATCTGGCCTCTCCAGGGAAGCGGTTCCTCATATCCGCGTCAGATGTCAACAAAACAGTAACTCGTGCATACCAGCTTCCAGCAGTAGGTTGGGTGGGTTTCTTTGGTCATTGCAAGTGCAAGGACTAGTTGCCAGGTTGCGCTACCCTATGCCCAGGCTCTCACAAATGCAGATGTGTCTCAATGTGGAAAGCCATTCCCCAGAGACCTTCTGAAGTTGTTGATTTCTCTCTTCTCTACCTGCTTCTCTCACTCTTTCTCTCCTCTAGGACACGTTGAAGAGGTCAGAGTCCCAAGGTCTAGTCTCTTTTTCTTTTGTCTTTATCTTATTTCTCCCAGCAAGTCCTTTCTTGTCTACTGTGAGTCTGGAGACCTTTCTGCGCTTGCTAGATGGATATTTTATACTTTCCTCTCTTGTGAGGCCAGACAGCACTAGGGAGAGAGACTGAGGCAATTGCTGTGCACTGAGGAGAGCATGTCAATACGTTCTTTGGCACATCACATGCAGCATGAACTCCACTGATAACGTCAGGAAGACTTCAGGAACAAGCAAGGATGGCTGTACCCCACTGAGAGCTTGTACAATCAATAGTAAATAGCAGAAAATCCAAATGGCACTGAAGGACTTGGAAGATGCTCTTGTGACAGTGAATTTCTGGGAGCGCCTCAGTAGAAGAGTGTGACCCTAGTGTGATCTCTTTAACAATCAACTTCAAGTAAAACAAAAGCAGTTTTATGAGCACATTATACATTTCCTAAACTCTGTTGGCCTCTGCAGTTGTTTGAGATAAGGCGTGTCTTCAATGAGCAATTAATACAGTTTCATAACACAGGGCAGTCTAACAAATGATTGACTAGGAACATTGACTAACTCAGCCCCGTGATCCAAAACCCGCTGTTGAGCTAACATAGCTAACATAGACCTTCACTATATAAACTCGGGCTCTGGCAGACAGACTCACTCCCTCCTGAGCCGCAGAAGCAAATGGAGCTCCTGGGAGCTGCCACTGTTGTCTTCCTGGTTTGCATTGCTTGCCTGTTCTCCTTCGCAGCATGGAGAGGGAGGTCTGGAAAGGGGAAGATGCCTCCAGGACCAGCTCCCCTTCCAATTCTGGGTAACGTGCTGCAGGTGAAACCAAAGAACTTGGCCAAAACCTTCCAGAAGGTAAGGCCACTTTTTCTTCTCTCTTGCTTTCTTCTGTGGGTGAAAAATGTGTGGGACCTGTGCATGGGGACCTCCTGTGGCCATGGCTTGATAAGTGGCAGTCCCAGCGGAGCAGAAAAGCCATGGGGATCTCAGCTGTTCTCTACTACTGCCGTTGCCATTGTCGTTCAGGGTCTGATAGATGGGAACCCTCTCCACACCCACATTTATCATAAAAGGACCAAATCTTGATGTTGTGGGTCTCTGAGGCTGCACTGGCTGCAGTGGGATGCAGCAGCAAAGCTGCTTTCCAACTCGTCCCTTTCGGCTCCACAGCCATGTTCTCTCTTGCATCTTGACAGCTCAGTGAAGAGTATGGATCAGTGTTCACAGTGCACCTGGGCACTGACCCAGTGGTAGTGCTGCATGGACACGATGTGGTGAAAGAAGCCTTGGTTGTTCGCGCGGATGAGTTTGCTGCCAGAGGACACATGCCCATAGGAGACAGGGCTAACAATGGATTAGGTACGTTTGCTGACCGAGCTCCTTCTGAGGAGAAGGGAAGGGCGGGGGGTGCGTTTGGCAGATTAGGGCTGGAGTGTACTGTGCATGAGGGAAGACTGCGTGGAGTGGGTGGGCCCCATTGCGAGTAATGGCTGGCTTCCACCACCCAAAGAGGGTAGCAGAGAAACGGAGCTGGATTGATCTCAGCAATGGGCAGGGCAAGGGCAAGCAGCAACTGTCACCAGCTGCAGCGAGGGAAATAGCTGCAATATGAGTGAAGAATTGTTCACAAGGAGGTTGGGTATGTGGTGGAGAAGGCTAAAAGTAGGTGGTTGGACTATAGGACCTCCAGAGATTGCCTCCTCCAAACCACAGCACTCTATGACAGTACCAGGTCAACAGTCTGCCAGGGACAAGATTCATTGTCACCGTGAGCCTCTTCATCTCACACTCAGCACGTCCATGTCAGGTCTTCCCTCTTCCTCCTACCTCTGCAGGGATTATTTTTAGCAACAACAAGGAGTGGTTAGAAGTCCGGCGGTTTGCTCTCAGCACTCTGCGCAACTTTGGAATGGGGAAGAGGAGCATTGAAGAGAGGATCCAGGAGGAAACTGACTACTTGATGGAAGAGATCAACAAAACAAAGGGTATGGTCCATTTTTAATATAGGTTATGTTTGCAAAAAAAGGAAGCCCTTTCTTTAGCACAGAATCAAAGTTCCCATGTGTTTGTTCCATGCACCAGCTACCCCTCATTACAAAGTAGTAAATAATTCCATGATCACCAACTGTTCGTTTTGGAGGACCCTTCTGTGTCGCTCAGAGACCATGATATGATACTTCCCTTAACGACCAGAGCTCAGGTTACCCACAGTAGCTATAAGTAGCCATAGTTTTGGGACTTTTTTAATGGTTTGTAACTTTTCTGAAATCACAGGAACACCTTTTGACCCAACCTTCATGCTGAGCTGTGCTGTCTCCAATGTCATATGCTCCATCGTCTTTGGAAAACGGTATGACTATAAAGACAAGAATTTCCTGGCCCTAATGAATAACATGAACAACATCTTTGAGATGACGAACTCCAACTGGGGACAGGTACATCCAGTAGCTGTTTCACAGTGCCAGCATTCTCCCAGGGGAGTAGGAGGCCTCCCTCCCAATGAAGTCCAATTTCAGTCTTCTAACTAGGACCCCATCAATGCTCTGCTGCACAGCAATTCATTGGAGAGCAAGAAGCACCCTCATCATTGGAGCTGGCTTTGCCAGCTAAGTGCAGTTCCCCCTAACCCTGAACACCCTTCTCCATTCTCCATCTCTAAGGTTCCTACTTCTACTAAGCAAGCCCTTACTGTCCTGTCAGACTGTCCAGCCTCATAACCCTTCTGCTTGGCTCAGTTGAGAGGGATGTGGCCTTCCTAGGCTTTTTGCTAATGACAAAGAAAGGGGCAATGGTCATGCTAGGGACCTTCCTGTTTCCTTCCTTCCAGCTCTACCAGATGTTCCCAAATATCCTGGTTTACTTCCCTGGCCCACACAACAGAATATTCAAGGAATTTGATGCTCTAAAAGCCTTTGTGGCAGAGGAGGTGAAGGTGCACCAACGCTACCTAGATCCCAGCTCCCCTCAGGATTTCATCGACTGCTTCCTCAGGAAAATGCAGGAGGTAAGGAGAAGGCATACAGCCCCAGCTCATCCCCAAACACGCCTACGCTGAGCCCCTTTCCTCTCCTAAGTAACACAGACAGTGGGATGACCCCTTCCCAGGCAGCTGGGCTGTGCAGTGGGAAGACACCAAGACCTCAGATATTGCCCGCGCTAGAGCTCAGAGCTCTGGCTCTGCACACTCACCAGCCACCACCTGCAGCTGCTTGGACAGCAAGACCTTTGTCTGCTCTCACTGAAACACAGGGACATCTGCCATCTGGTCTTGCAGTCCTTTCACTGTAAAGCAGCTGGCACAGCAAGGGCTAACAGGCAGCTACGTACCGTTTGGTGCACAGCTTGAAAGAAGGTTGGTCTGGGGTTGAGCTGACTGCACAAAGTCAGCATTACAATGTCCCAGATGGCTGCTGCCCCTTAGCAGAGAAATGCAATAGCTCTAAGTGAAAAGGAAGGTCTGGCACGACACAAGAAAGGGCCACTTTTCTCAGCTCAGCCAGAGAAACAGACCAGCCTTTTCCCTAGGAGAAAGAAGATCCCAACTCCAGTTTCCACATGAAGAACCTGATAACCAGCACCTTCGACTTGTTCATTGCCGGAACTGAGACAACTAGCACCACCATAAGATATGGGCTTCTGCTGCTTCTCAAACACCCAAAGATACAAGGTACCAGTCTGCGACCTCCTCCTCTCTAGCTGTCCCCCTGGGCAAGGTGCGTGTTTAACACCACATCCTTCTCCCAACTTTTCTTCTCTCTCTCATACTTTACCCAAGTAGGCAAAGCCCTTGCACTGTCCTTTCCCAGGGTGGCCATTAGAGATCCTTCAGCTTCACTGGCATCATGATCAGCTGCACCCCCCTCACCGTCAGGGACTTGACTGCGTCCTCATCTTTATCTCCCAGTACTCCTATCTAACCAAGTCACTAGGAGGACATTCTTTGCACGGGCCGCAGTGGAGCTGTGCTCTAGTCAACACCAAAACCAACATCAATGCTCCTGTGATCTATGGTTTCTGGACAGCTGTGGGAAACCTGTTTAGGTAGGTTTGGGTTTTATTAACCCATTTTACTCTTTGTGCCTCTCATGACAGAGAAAGTTCAAGAAGAGATCGACCGAGTAGTAGGACGATCGCGAAGACCTTGTGTGGCTGATCGCACCCAGATGCCCTACACAGATGCAGTGGTCCATGAAATCCAGCGCTTCATCTCTCTTGTCCCCCTGAGTCTCCCTCACACTGTCACCAAAGACACCCGCTTCAGAGAGTATGTCATTCCCAAGGTTAGTGGGCAAGCTCTCTTCCCTCAAGTTCAACAACAAGGTGGCAGCACGTTTGCTCTTAGGCTGTCACTCACATGCCACAAGCTAGAAATGCTGTGGCCTGACCTCGTCACACAGCCCTTCATGAGGGTTTTACCCTCAGTCTCCTGTAGCTCACTTGCAATCCCTTGTTGCCACTCCATGGGCCAAGACTGGAGTAGTAGTCTCTGGAGTCGTAGTAGCTCTGCCCAACACCTTTGCTCGCTTGCTCTGCAGCCTTACCTATCTGCAGAAACACAGCAGGTTCACAAAAACCCAGAGCAGTGACTCCTCACACAAAACGCAGCAAAGCTGTGAAACTGCCCACCACCATCTAGGAGAGCCTGTGCACATGCTTGGAAGCACAGTCAGTTGGTTGTTATTAAGCACAGAAAGCCCCTGAGTCACAAAGCTCTGGAGGCTAAGTTTGCCTCCACAGGAACAAGCAAAACCTGTTTGCTCTCTTCTTGCACACTTCTTGAGGCAGTCACCACTGGCCACTGATGGGCTAGAGCGACCCATGGCCTGGCCCACTGCAGCAATGCTCATTGCTCTTCTGGGTGACTGTGTAGAGCAGGGGAACAGCAGCACAGGCTTCATTGGTATTTGATTTTCAGGTGTCTGTGTAGAATCAAAAGATAGGACCCGAGGAACTGCTCAGCTTTCAGCAGATTGCTCTTGTGTCATCACTGCTGCATTATTTATCCCACTGCCCTCATTAACAGCTTGTCAGGAAGAGGGAAGGAAGAGGATCATGGCAGGAGAAATTTGTCAGAGAGTCGCATTAAGTGATCTAACTGGCCTCCCCTTCATGTTCTACTGTTCTCCTTATGTTACCTCAGGGCACCACAATCTATCCCATCCTCACTTCTGTCCTCCATGACAGTAAAGAGTTTCCAAACCCAAATGAGTTCAACCCTGGACATTTCTTGAACGAGAACGGCACCTTTAGGAAGAGTGAGTTCTTCATGCCCTTCTCAGCAGGTAAAGCACAGATTTCCTCTCTCTTCCTCTCTCTTCCTCTTTCTGTCGACGAACTCCTCCTCTGGGGACTACCCTACCTTTCCCTATAAACACACACTCTTTCTTCCCAGCGTGGTCCCACTGGTGCTTCCTTGGGGCTCACTGCTTTCCGGATAACTCCTCCCTGCTTCTCGCTTCCCCAGCTGCATCTCCCATCTTGTTTGGGTCTGGTGGCTTCTCAAACCTCCTACGAGGACTTGCCAGTGTAATGACACAAATGGGACCCATTGACACTTTCTAAATACCTGTCACCTTCCTACACAACCACCGAAGTCAGCCTTAACCAACCTGCCTTTCTGCGCTATCTCCACTTTTCCCCAGCACCTCTCAAGTACCTCTCAGGCTACATGCAACCACTCGCCTACCAACAGCCCCAATCCTCTGACTTCTCAACCTTGCTTTACATCACCTTGCTCTCTCTCATCTTGCCTCCTATGATGCCCCTTCCATGTGTAAGATTTCTCCTGCTCGTGTTCTTCCTTCACACACCCAACAAAACCACCTAGGGTCTTTCTCCAACAAACTCTTCTCTTGCAAATGTCCTTAGTAATCCTGACAGTCATCTCACAGCTGAGGCTGTACCTGGTAAATAAAGATGCACAACACATCTGCTTACTGCAAACTCTGGTCTGCTCGGCAACACCTGTTAAACGCTCTTTGCTGTTTTCACTTCCAGGGAAGCGAATATGCCCTGGAGAGGGCCTGGCACGCATGGAGATATTCTTAGTCATCGCCACCATCTTGCAGAATTTTACCTTGAAGCCTGTTGTTGACCCTCAGGAACTCAGCATAACCCCAACACTGAGTGGGACAAGCAACGTACCTCCTGCCTACCAGCTCCGTGCTTTGCCCCGCTGAAACGCACAAAACCTCTCTCTAAGGTGTCCTGAGCCTGGCTGCTCCTTTACACCTCCCTTGCTAAATCCAACAGCTGGAGCATTGGCCTGCCTTCCCCAGGCCTCTGAGAAGGCAAACCCAACACAGGTGCAAGCAGAAAGTAGACACCTTCAAAGCCCTCCAGAACTGCTCAAACAAATCACAGAGTGACCCCAAGAGCAACATGTTTGTTCGGCATGTGTGTATGTTACTGACCCAATAAAGAGAAATCTATGAGGATTTGAGCCGTTATTTTCTTTGGGTTGGGGCAGCACCCACATCTGCCACTCCACTATAGAGTTCGTCTGCTGCAACTGTGGCCAGTGTCCTGTGAGAAGAGCTGTCTCTCCTTGGGCAACGGTTCTTCCTGCTTCAGACACTGGACCTACTGCTGCTGCCTGCAAGGAGGCCCTGGCCGGTCATGGTGAGGGAGGGGAAGGGGTTCTTGTGGCCCGGGGGCTATCAGCAGCTCTATCTGCAGTTGCTGGGGCTGCCAATCCTGCTGCCCACTGCCAGACAAAGGACAGCTGCAGCATGCTTCCTGGAGGAGAGCGCTGCTCCAGCTGCCTTCATCCCCTCGGTTGGACCTCTGGCTACTCCTGGGTGCTCCTCTCATTTATTCTGTTCCACAAGCTGGGAGCACCTTCCCAACGACTCTTTTCTGTCCTCCTCCCACCATCTCCTCTAGGACTTCTGCTCTCCCCAAAGCATTTACAGCCACAATCCCACTTGTCAGTGTCACCACTTGGCACTCCCAAGCGCTGCTTGGCGGAAAGCGCTGCTCCAGCTGCCTTCATCCCCTCGGTGGGACCTCTGGCTGCTCCTGGGGACTCCTCTCATTTCTTGGATACTCTGTGGCCCAGCCTTTCCACAAGCTGGGAGCACATTCCCTATGACTCCTTTCTGTCCTCCTCCCACCATCTCCTCCAGGCCTCCTGCTCTCCCCAAGGCATTTGCCAGCAAAACCCTGCACATCATTGTTGTCACTTGACAAGCCCAAATGAATCAAGATGAGGCTGCCGAAGAGATCGTTTCTCTGGATGGTGTCTCCTGCCTGAATCATATTCCCACCTCACCTCCCAGCTAAAATGCCAAGGCACAGAGGAGAGAACAGTGAGTGAATGGCCATTGCAGCTAAGGAACAGCTGAGAACTAAGGGAAACTGCCATCACAGGAGCGAAGTGTTGCAGCTGCCGTTGCGTTCTCCTTCCAGTTTTCTTGAGCATAAAACTTCATGTCACTCATGGTCTCAACTCCTTCTGCCCAATGAAGAGCACTTCCCTGTCTTTGCAGGCTGTTGCCAGGTGCTCAGGCATCTGAGTGATAGGGACTCCAACCAATTCTCTGGCTGCTCTTTTCTACCATCGGTACCACTGCAAGGATTTAGATGTTCTTTATTAAAATGAATTAATTTAAATTTAGGAGGACAGCAAAACCATCTCTCCCAGAGGATGAGGAGAGGAATCAAAGGAATCTCATTTCTCTTCCACATCTCAGAGGCAGCATTGCAAACAAGTCCTTTCTGATGCAAAGTCTTTTTGTCTTCTCCTCTTTAGAATTTCATGTCAGCGATTGGGTGGATGATTTTCATATCCGGATTCCATCACACATGGCTCTCTTCTGGGCTTCTCCATCCTCTTGGGCTTTGGTTGTGTTTAGATGTCTGATATGTGGTGTTTGTCTGGATCTTCATTTACATAGATATTTGTCGTCCCCTGCATCATGGTCATATAAAAGTCCTGGAAGCAAAATATAATTTCTGTGATGGTTGTCACAAGGTACTCAGAGACCTCGTGAGTACTGCAGAGAACACAGTATGCAAGAACTCCCCGCTCCCTTTGAAAATGCTGGGCAGTATTTTAAAGAAAATGTCATATTTGCTCACTTCCCACGTTCATCCCTCCTTCTCTCTCCATTTTTCCCCATGTAGGATGTAACTTTAATGCCTGTGTATTCTAAAAGAAGGGCAAACCATTGCTGGCCTCTCATCTGGGATTGCATCAAATGAACAGACACGCAACCAGAAACGGCAGTCAGGTAGGAGCCCCAGGCAAGCACGGGGAGAGAGCTCTCTATTAGCGTAGGGATACCCTTAAAGCCACTCCTGCATTTAGGAACTCACTCAGCAGCATGTGCGCTACATTGAGAATCAGTGAATGGATGACTTACTTCTGGAGGTCTGGGAGGAGATGATTCATATTCATGTTCTTGCTGCCCATTGGGATGTTGATTCATCTGAAGCAACGGACAAAACAGTGGCAATGAGAAAACGTGCTCAGGACCTACTCTGTGAAAAATAACCACACAGGGCACAGTAACAGGGATAATATCCAACATATTCTAAGCTAGATATGCCCAAAACTCTTTCATTTGGAACAATCATAGAGTCCACTTGGAGCCTGCCCATGAGAATGACCTTGCAGAGGGGAAACCTCAAAGCCTGAGCCTTGCATTTACTAGAATATCCAAAATTTGTTTGGTCCTTTAACACTGCGGAAAACCCTCACTTCCACATTTACATCCGGGGGGGAAAATGTTAACCAACAACAATTACAGGGAAATCACCTCCCTCAGCACGGTTACACTTTTCTTTCTGAAGTAAAGAAACATAAAGTTCCCTGCAAGTACTAGAGCTGGTGAAAAAACATCTGTAAAGTGGCAGTGGAATTTCTATCTGAAAGGGCCCTTTTAGATAGAACTGTCAATGTGTGGCTGCCAGAGCATTTCATGGCTTTCTTCCTCCATGGGCATGTTGACTGTCTCTTTGGTGACGTGGGTGCTTTTTCACCTCAGAAGGAAGCGTGGTGCTACAGAAACTCCTGACTCTACCCCAGTATGAGGAGGCAGGCAAGGCACGAAAACCCACGCACCCCATCGGCTGCAACATAGCAAAAAGGGTGACCAAGCTATACATACTATGAAACACCTTGGCAGCGTTTCTGGAGCTAAGTAACACCATGCTGGAGTGAGAGGATCCCTAAATGAATGATTTCCTGTGGGAAACTACAGAGAAATCCACTGACAAACACTGGTGATAAATTGGGGTTTTCTGATTTCCTGCTAGTTATCAGATCACCTGAAGGTGCCCCTTCACTATTTTCATATTAATTTCTCTTTTATCCTTATGAACCTGCAACTCCTAAGCTGAAGTGCAGCCTTTGAGAGATAAAGCAGAGACAGTATGAGTGCCTAGGGATGTGGTCCTGAACTTCCCAAGAGCTTCAGAAGGAGCTGATGTGGAGGTCTACACTGAGAAGTAGCAAGACACCCAGGAGATGGAAGGTAGTCACCTGATTCCAGCTGTAGCTCTTCCACTGGAGAACACAGACCACTGCCAAGATGACTGCAAGGACCAAGACCAGGAAGCTGGGTATTCCTGCGGCTACTCCAACCACCCAGGGCTCGTACTAACTCACAAAGACAGATGGTCAGGTCAAACGCGTGCAGGTGGGATCCTTTACCTTCTGTGCTTAGCAGCTGAGCGAGTAGCTACCATAAAACAGCAAGAAAAGCCAATGGGAGGAATAAACTGCAGCCCCAGATCTGAACGGTGGTGGCCAGCCCCGCTGTATTGCACAATGACACAGACTGGGTAAGCAGAGGTTTGATTGCAGAGAGAAAACTTTTGTCACAATCAATCGTATTAAATCACGAAATGAACTCTTACCCCAGAAGAACAATCTGCCTGGACAGCTGTGATTCCAGATGTAGGAGCAGAAGTCTAGAAAGAAGATGGTTATACAACATTTAAATAAAAGCGTCTCATACAAAGCAAGCAAGGAGAGAGGCTCAGCGAGCAGCTGCAAGGCTTCAACAATGGCATGTGGTTGGTAACATGTGGAGCACCCAGCTGCACCCTTGAGCCACTGCCTTCAGCAAGCAGGAGGGCAGGATGAGAAAGCCCAGATCTTTGCATGCCCACAACTTTTTGCGGAAAGAGAGAGGAACCCCATGTCTTTTAGCAAAGAATTAGCAGTGACACGTGTCTTAATTGAGTGGAAGGACATGTGAGGGACACTCTGGTAACTGCTGTGATGGCTAACAGCCTGCTCCCCTCTTTATCCGCTCTCTCACCAGGAGAGAATAGAAATGAAATCTGAAACGACATTCACGTTCTTGTTGGTGATAGGAGCAGGAGGAAAGTTCAGCTGCATTACAGGCTTAACAAACTCACCTCTTGGCTGGATTTGCTCACTTCTAAATGAACAGGAGAACAGGCACAAATGCAGGAATCTGGGTACTTTAAACATCTCACCTGTCTTTACTGCTACAATACAAATGTCAGCAGCATGAGGACAGTCTGTCAGAAGATCCACATCAACACTCAGCCATAAAAGTAGCAATTTCTCTTGCAGAATCCCACCCCAGCTCCTACAGATATTGCAATGGTGAGGAAGCAGTTGATCTTCATGCTGTGCAGTGTACTTACTGAATTTACAGTCGTGTGGTAAAATGCTGAGAAAGACGTTGTTGTCTCCTGCAGAGAAATTTAAACAAATAAAGAAAACCAGAACTGAGCATTAGCAATCAGGAGATGCACTGGGCAGGTGTGGGAGTGGGGAGATGTGCTTCTGAAGTGACTGGAAATCATGGCATGAGAACATACTCATTCAAGTTGAAAGGGGAAGGCATGCTAGTTACTCCAGGGAAAACAAAAACCATGCCATGCTACTGAAGAGAGTGATAGGAGGTAGATGGACAGGTTTGCCTGCATTGTTTATACCAGGCAGAGCCTCTGAATAGGCAGGGGCTTATCATTTAAAGCATTTCCCCTGACAGCTCCCCAGTGAGAAAGGATAAGGCTGTTTAACAGCACTATGGCTCGGGAGCTGAAGTACAGTGGCAGCTTGGAAAAAAGCAAGGACTTGCCCTTTGAGTCCAAAATTGATCAAATGTGCCTGCTCCTGTTGATTCAAGGACAGCTGAAAATGATAGAAACACACTAACTCTTTCCTTACTAAACTGTTTCCATGGGTAGAAAGGGAGATATTCAGAAGAGTCTCTGTGAGATGTGCTGTCTCTCTGCCACCCGGGAGGAAGGCAGAAGGAGGCTTGGAGACAATCAACAGCTGCTCTGAACCTCTTTTGCTGGTGCAGCTCTACTGCCAGAAGCAATACTGGGTCCGTTCCATGGTGAGCTCTGCGGGCAGTTGGGGCTGCCTGTAGGGATTGGTGCTAGTGACAGTGTTAGGAATGGTACTGCGGAGAGGCTTAGCTTCAGAGGGGGGTTATCAGGACAAGCAGTGCAGGAGCCTCTCCTCTCCTGTAATCCAGGGCCAAGCAGTAGGCACATCTGTGTGAAATAGCCCTCTTATGACACTTAGGTTGAATGTCATTCCTGAACCCCGTTCGGTCCCAGAAACATGTAAGAATTAAATAAACTAGAGTGAAAGAGCACAGCTGCTGAAATCTGCCTTGGAACTGAAACTCTGGTGCTCTGGAAGGTGAAAGGAAGAGGCGGAGAGAGAGCTTTGCTCTTCATCCACAAAAACCCCATAGAGAGGGACCTGGGAGAAAGCTGTCCTTTTTCTGACTGTGGGAAGTTCTGCTGCAGTGAAAGTGTGCTGAGAAAAGTTTGGATACTGCTGCTTACGGAGAAGGAAGGCTCAGAATACAAGCAGGCTATGAGAGATTTAACTCTTCATTCTTGGCTTGGTCTGTCCTGCAGTCTAGTAGCAGGGCACATCCCTGTGTGTCGAGGAACAAAATGCACAGCAAAGTCAAAGAGGGGATGAGATTATTGAATGATCCACAACTCATCCTCTTGGTGCAGACACCAGCTGGAGGCTTGTTTAGAAGTGTGGCCTTTATACGCACGCCGTGGACATTGTACCGGCAGCGTAACCTTTCAACAGCTTAGCTTGTGGGACCAGCGATGTTGGGAAATGCCTCTGAGCATGCAGACACAGCTAGCAATCGGTCACCAACGGGAAAAGATCTCTCTCAGACTCCTTAGAGGTCCCCAGGTATTGCTGCACCCAGGCTGCCAGCTGGGAATGAAATATAGCAGAGACATTGCTCACCTAAATTCCTACTGTGCCTTCCTTGAATTTTCCTCACTGAAACACACCTGACATTAACACTGTCGTTACATGACACCTGTCATTAACAGCTGACCTGTTAATGTTTGAGCTTGGATTTTCATATCTGCCTCTTCTCTGGAGTCACAAATTTATTTTATTTCCTCCTTCTTGGTCACAGACACTGCACTTACACTACTTCATTATTATTTTAGGAACTTGCATGCAGGTTAAATGAAAGTTTGAATAGAAGGAGCCACTTAAAGAACATATTTACACATGGTCACCTTTCTCTGATTAAGGTGTTTGTGAAACTATACTTGTGTGTGCAACTAACTATTTACAAATGCAAGTGGCCAGCTAGGAACAGGTCTGTTACAATAACCTGCCTGGCAGCCCTTGATCTGAGTAGAAATGTTCTTCCTAGCTTCTTCAATCACAGTTCCAGACCAGGGCTAAATACTTACTTTCCTAAGGTAGAACACTAGCAGACAGACTGTATAAGTAAGCTCTTACTGGAAGCAAAAGCCTGGTTCTGCACTTAAATCCCTAACAGGTCACTTGCAGGGCACTGGGCACTTGTGCTCTCCTCTGACCGACTTTAATTACAAAATGCAGCATTTGGGCTATCATCAGACCATCGTATTTGGAACCCGAAGTGTCCAACCTGCTAGCGAGCAAATAGAGAAAGGCACAGCAAGACGCTGAGCTGTTTCTCTCAATTGTACAATGGTTTAAAGCTGTTGTCTCAAGTCTCTTGCAAAAATGGATCAGTATATGAGTTTGTATGCCAGTCATGTCAGGAGAGACAAGGATCTCCTTTACGTGAAAATGACCATTGACTTCCAATATATTTCCTTCAAAAAAGAAAGAAGCGGACAAATTTAATCCTCCTCATTAAAACTCCTGATCGCTGCTGTGACATTTTTAAGTGTAAAGTAAAGGTAATTCAATACTGTGATATCTTTCTAGGCCTGCAGTGCCCCTGCTTTTGCTCAGCGATTGCCCCGACTGCTCCAGAGTGATGTTGATCGGGCTCTGAGTATCAGTGACCCCGATATGAGTCAGGTAGGTTTCCCCGCAGCATCAACTACAGCAGCTACTTCCTGCCAAGAGCACATCTTGGGTGAGAGAAAGCCTGACACTACAGCTGGAGTAAAAGAACCTGCTGTAACCTCTCCCTTTCCCTTTTTGCCACTCAATAACCCGTAGCAGCCTGAAGTCCTGGAAACTGGAGGAGAGAGCACAAGGAGACAGACTTCTTCCCTAACCAAAATCAGCATCACTGGGCCCCGGTGGTTCTGTACAGAGAGCTTCTCACTGAAGGGAACAGAGGGGAGATGGATGAATGCAGTTAACACACACGTCCAGCAATCAGATGCTCTGGATTTACTTCTCAGATTTACCACAGATGCTTCCACCTCTCAGCATCAACTCTCCAACACATAGACAACACTCCCTTCCTCCTAGCTGTTCTCACACTTGCTCAAACTGTGATCGCTCATGGGCAGGGACCGTCTCCTCTTCTGTACTGATACAGCTCCACGGGTGACACCTGGCCAGCTCTTGGATGGAGCTGGGACAGGCTGCATGCTGTTCACTGGGTAGGCTGTGGAAGAGAGAGAAAGGGAGATCCCAAGGGGAACAACATGGAGAAGTGAAAGAAGATCAACAGAGCATACAGAGAGCAAAGCCACTGATCTATTACTTCTGTTTGTATGCCATTAACAAGGAACTCTGTGCTGAGCTCCCCTAGCTCTGCTGTCGATCCAAGATCTTTTGAGAGCACGTTTTCAGTGAATGCTCATGGAATCAACACATTATCAAATTTCAGTGGAGAAGGTTGCCTTAGCTTCAGAGCCAGCTAGCTGCTGGCAGGAGGGAGGTTTTGCTCACTCTCACCTGGCAATTTACAACAAACAACATGTTTCAGCAGGTCCCATGTCCCAGGACAGGAAATCTCAAGAAGGGTCTGCTACATGATCCAGGGCACAGGCCTCCTCTTTCCTCCAGCCACCTTAAGACCAGGTGATATGCCCAGGACAGAAAAGCTGGGGCAGACACTAAAATCCAAGCAGGTGTCTGAAACTGTTGGCTGCACTGCAGGGCAACGCAGAGCTAAGGAAGGGGCCAGCTCGATTGATCTGGTCGGGGCAGAGAACAGGAAGATTAAATGCTCCTGAAGAGCTTTTCATCCAACAGCTAAGTGGTCCCGTGGCCTCACCTCTCCTGTACTCTGACCTCAGCCTGCTGCCTCCTTCCAGACCATTCTCAGTGCACTCGATTGGATGACTCCCACTCACCATTTTGCTCTTCTCCCCGAGAAATCCCTGCATGCGTTAACAGCAGACCACCCGATGCCAGGGTTAGTGCTCCTTTAAGGATGAGTTCCGCTTCCTGCTAAAAACATGAACTGCGGACCTGCAACGAGGAAGAGATGATGGCACTTCCCTCAGGCTGACTCAGACAACCTGGCTGGGTCCCAGCACACCTGACAGAGCCAGCTCCTTGCCAGGGGCAGGGTCTGGCACTGCCTGGGAAGCTGGGCTTCAGGGCACCAGGGACTCCGCCTCTTCTCTGCCTGCCCAACGGCAAATGAAACTGCTCCTGGTTCCGAGAGCGTGTGTAACAGGTACCACGGATCAGCGTGAGGGGAAGCCTGCTTTTGCCTCCTAAGGCTTGCACCTCATCTGCCAGAGCACGTTTGCTGAAAACACCAAGACAAAGTGGAGGATTCTGCTCTGAGGCACCGTTCGGTGTCTGGAAGTGCCTAGAGCTACATGAACTTCCAAAAACTGCCCTGAAAACATCTGAGCTGATGCAGGAGTTTAGGCCAGCAGATCAGCAACTAGCCCAGCCCTGTTGTCAATTCAGTTTTTCCACCCAAGTATCAAGGATGGGTCTTTAAGAAATGAAATGAGATTAAAAAAAAACAACCAGCAAATTATTGCATCTTTGTAAGAGAGCGAGGATGACTTAGGAACTCATAGGGAAGCTACAGAAACTTTTGCAAGGGATGGAGACCTTCACTGGAACCTCTGAGCAAAGGGAAAACTCATATTAACACACTGCTGCACAGCAAACCCAGCACACTCCAACCAAGCACCCGGTTCACCAAGGCCCCTCGCTAATTCCCACCAAGTCCCACATCCCCTATTGTTTCAACACCTTCTGCTCAGCTGGAGGAGATCTGTCTGCCTGCAAGAGTGTCACAGCTCAGGAGAAACAGAGGGATATGGCCAGACTGAGCAAGCCCAGCACAGCCCTGAGGGTCCTTTCTACCTGCCATTGCCACTCCTGTTAGGACCTCACAGGTACGCAGCCCCTGGAGTATTCTTGGGCAGGAAGCCTCCAGCTCTTTTTGAAGTCCTCCCAAAACACCAGACATGCTCTGCAGCCTCCCAGAGCACATCTGGCCTCTCCAGGGAAGCGGTTCCTCATATCCGCGTCAGATGTCAACAAAACAGTAACTCGTGCATACCAGCTTCCAGCAGTAGGTTGGGTGGGTTTCTTTGGTCATTGCAAGTGCAAGGACTAGTTGCCAGGTTGCACTACCCTATGCCCAGGCTCTCACAAATGCAGATGTGTCTCAATGTGGAAAGCCATTCCCCAGAGACCTTCTGAAGTTGTTGATTTCTCTCTTCTCTACCTGCTTCTCTCACTCTTTCTCTCCTCTAGGACACGTTGAAGAGGTCAGAGTCCCAAGGTCTAGTCTCTTTTTCTTTTGTCTTTATCTTATTTCTCCCAGCAAGTCCTTTCTTGTCTACTGTGAGTCTGGAGACCTTTCTGCGCTTGCTAGATGGATATTTTGTACTTTCCTCTCTTGTGAGGCCAGACAGCACTAGGGAGAGAGACTGAGGCAATTGCTGTGCACTGAGGAGAGCATGTCAATACGTTCTTTGGCACATCACATGCAGCATGAACTCCACTGATAACGTCAGGAAGACTTCAGGAAGAAGCAAGGATGGCTGTACCCCACTGAGAGCTTGTACAATCAATAGTAAATAGCAGAAAATCCAAATGGCACTGAAGGATTTGGAAGATGCTCTTGTGACAGTGAATTTCTGGGAGCGCCTCAGTAGAAGAGTGTGACCCTAGTGTGATCTCTTTAACAATCAACTTTAAGTAAAACAAAAGCAGTTTTATGAGCACATTATAAATTTCTTAAACTCTGTTGGCCTCTGCAGTTGTTTGAGATAAGGCATGTCTTCAATGAGCAATTAATACAGTTTCATAACACAGGGCAGTCTAACAAATGATTGACTAGGAACATTGACTAACTCAGCCCCGTGATCCAAAACCTGCTGTTGAGCTAACATAGCTAACATAGACCTTCACTATATAAACTCGGGCTCTGGCAGACAGACTCACTCCCTCCTGAGCCGCAGAAGCAAATGGAGCTCCTGGGAGCTGCCACTGTTGTCCTCCTGGTTTGCATTGCTTGCCTGTTCTCCTTCGCAGCATGGAGAGGGAGGTCTGGAAAGGGGAAGATGCCTCCAGGACCAGCTCCCCTTCCAATTCTGGGTAACATGCTGCAGGTGAAACCAAAGAACTTGGCCAAAACCCTCCAGAAGGTAAGGCCACTTTTTCTTCTCTCTTGCTTTCTTCTGTGGGTGAAAAATGTGTGGGACCTGTGCATGGGGACCTCCTGTGGCCATGGCTTGATAAGTGGCAGTCCCAGAGGAGCAGAAAAGCCATGGGGATCTCAGCTGTTCCCTACCACTGCCGTTGCCATTGTCGTTCAGGGTCTGATAGATGGGAACCCTCTCCACACCCACATTTATCATAAGAGGACCAAATCTTGATGTTGTGGGTCTCTGAGGCTGCACTGCCTGCAGTGGGATGCAGCAGCAAAGCTGCTTTCCAACTCCTCCTCCCTTTCGGCTCCACAGCCATGTTCTCTCTTGCATTTTGACAGCTCAGTGAAGAGTATGGATCAGTGTTCACAGTGCACCTGGGCACTGATCCAGTGGTAGTGCTGCATGGACATGATGTGGTGAAAGAAGCCTTGGTTGATCGCGCGGATGAGTTTGCTGCCAGAGGACACATGCCCATAGGAGACAGGGCTAACAATGGATTAGGTACATTTGCTGACCGAGCTCCTTCTGAGGAGAAGGGAAGGGCGGGGGGTGCGTTTGGCAGATTAGTGCTGGAGTGTACTGTGCATGAGGGAAGACTGCGTGGAGTGGGTGGGCCCCATTGCGAGTAATGGCTGGCTTCCACCACCCAAAGAGGGTAGCAGAGAAATGGAGCTGGATTGATCTCAGCAATGGGCAGGGCAAGGGCAAGCAACTGTCACCAGCTGCAGCGAGGGAAATAGCTGCAATATGAGTGAAGAATTGTTCACAAGGAGGTTGGGTATGTGGTGGAGAAGGCTAAAAGTAGGTGGTTGGACTATAGGACCTCCAGAGATTGCCTCCTCCAAACCACAGCACTCTATGACAGTACCAGGTCAACAGTCTGCCAGGGACAAGATTCATTGTCACCGTGAGCCTCTTCATCTCACACTCAGCACGTCCATGTCAGGTCTTCCCTCTTCCTCCTACCTCTGCAGGGATTATTTTTAGCAACAACAAGGAGTGGTTAGAAGTCCGGCGGTTTGCTCTCAGCACTCTGCGCAACTTTGGAATGGGGAAGAGGAGCATTGAAGAGAGGATCCAGGAGGAAACTGACTACTTGCTGGAAGAGATCAACAAAACAAAGGGTATGGTCCATTAATATAACTTATGTTTGCAAAAAAAAGACAGTCCATCCATGTCTTTAGCACAGAATCAAAGTTCCCATGTGTTTGTTCCATGCACCAGCTACCCCTCATTACAAAGTAGTAAATAATTCCATGATCACCAACTGTTCGTTTTGGAGGACCCTTCTGTGCCGCTCAGAGACCATGATATGATACTTCCCTTAACGACCAGAGCTCAGGTTACCCACAGTAGCTATAAGTAGCCATAGTTTTGGGACTTTTTTAATGGTTTGTAACTTTTCTGAAATCACAGGAACACCTTTTGACCCAACCTTCATGCTGAGCTGTGCTGTCTCCAATGTCGTATGCTCCATCGTCTTTGGAAAACGGTATGACTATAAAGACAAGAATTTCCTGGCCCTGATGAATAACATGAACAACATCTTTGAGATGACGAACTCCAACTGGGGACAGGTACATCCAGTAGCTGTTTCACAGTGCCAGCATTCTCCCAGGGGAGTAGGAGGCCTCCCTCCCAATGAAGTCCAATTTCAGTCTTCTAACTAGGACCCCATCAATGCTCTGCTGCACAGCAATTCATTGGAGAGCAAGAAGCACCCTCATCAATGGAGCTGGCTTTGCCAGCTAAGTGCAGTTCCCCCTAACCCTGAACACCCTTCTCCATTCTCCATCTCTAAGGTTCCTACTTCTACTAAGCAAGACCCTACTGTCCTGTCAGACTGTCCAGCCTCATAACCCTTCTGCTTGGCTCAGTTGAGAGGCGTGTGGCCTTCCTAGGCTTTCTGCTAATGACAAAGAAAGGGGCAATGGTCATGCTAGGGACCTTCCTGTTTCCTTCCTTCCAGCTCTACCAGATGTTCCCAAATATCCTGGTTTACTTCCCTGGCCCACACAACAGAATATTCAAGGAATTTGATGCTCTAAAAGCCTTTGTGGCAGAGGAGGTGAAGGTGCACCAACGCTACCTAGATCCCAGCTCCCCTCAGGATTTCATCGACTGCTTCCTCAGGAAAATGCAGGAGGTAAGGAGAAGGCATACAGCCCCAGCTCATCCCCAAACACGCCTACGCTGAGCCCCTTTCCTCTCCTAAGTAACACAGACAGTGGGATGACCCCTTCCCAGGCAGCTGGGCTGTGCAGTGGGAAGACACCAACAAGACCTCAGATATTGCCCGCGCTAGAGCTCAGAGCTCTGGCTCTGCACACTCACCAGCCACCACCTGCAGCTGCTTGGACAGCAAGACCTTTGTCTGCTCTCACTGAAACACAGGGACATCTGCCATCTGGTCTTGCAGTCCTTTCACTGTAAAGCAGCTGGCACAGCAAGGGCTAACAGGCAGCTACGTACCGTTTGGTGCACAGCTTGAAAGAAGGTTGGTCTGGGGTTGAGCTGACTGCACAAAGTCAGCATTACAATGTCCCAGATGGCTGCTGCCCCTTAGCAGAGAAATGCAATAGCTCTAAGTGAAAAGGAAGGTCTGGCACGACACAAGAAAGGGCCACTTTTCTCAGCTCAGCCAGAGAAACAGACCAGCCTTTTCCCTAGGAGAAAGAAGATCCCAACTCCAGTTTCCACATGAAGAACCTGATAACCAGCACCTTCGACTTGTTCATTGCCGGAACTGAGACAACTAGCACCACCATAAGATATGGGCTTCTGCTGCTTCTCAAACACCCAAAGATACAAGGTACCAGTCTGCGACCTCCTCCTCTCTAGCTGTCCCCCTGGGCAAGGTGCGTGTTTAACACCACATCCTTCTCCCAACTTTTCTTCTCTCTCTCATACTTTACCCAAGTAGGCAAAGTCCTTGCACTGTCCTTTCCCAGGGTGGCCATTAGAGATCCTTCAGCTTCACTGGCATCATGATCAGCTGCACCCCCCTCACAGTCAGGGACTTGACTGCGTCCTCATCTTTATCTCCCAGTACTCCTATCTAACCAAGTCACTAGGAGGACATTCTTTGCACGGGCCGCAGTGGAGCTGTGCTCTCGTCAACACCAAAACCAACATCAATGCTCCTGTGATCTATGGTTTCTGGACAGCTGTGGGAAACCTGTTTAGGTAGGTTTGGGTTTATTAACCCATTTTACTGTTTGTACCTCTCATGACAGAGAAAGTTCAAGAAGAGATCGACCGAGTAGTAGGACGATCGCGAAGACCTTGTGTGGCTGATCGCACCCAGATGCCCTACACAGATGCAGTGGTCCATGAAATCCAGCGCTTCATCTCCCTCGCCCCCCTGAGTCTCCCTCATGCTGTTACCAAAGACACTTGCTTCAGAGAGTATGTCATTCCCAAGGTTAGTGGGCAAGCTCTCTTCCCTCAAGTTCAACAACAAGGTGGCAGCACGTTTGCTCTTAGGCTGTCACTCACATGCTACAAGCTAGAAATGCTGTGGCCTGACCTCGTCACACAGCCCTTCATGAGGGTTTTACCCTCAGTCTCCTGTAGCTCACTTGCAATCCCTTGTTGCCACTCCATGGGCCAAGACTGGAGTAGTAGTCTCCCTAAAGCTGCCTCCTCAGATCAAGCGTCGCCAAAGGGAAACCAAAGGCACTGGTAGGGCTGTGCTGGGAAGTTCTGTCTTAACTTGTCAGGCAATCGTATTAAGTGACCTAACTTGCCTCCCTTTCATGTTCCGCTGTTCTGCTGTTCTCCTTGTGTTACCTCAGGGCACCACAATCTATCCCATCCTCACTTCTGTCCTCCATGACAGTAAGGAGTTTCCAAACCCAAATGAGTTCAACCCCGGACATTTCTTGAACGAGAACGGCACCTTTAGGAAGAGTGAGTTCTTCATGCCCTTCTCAGCAGGTAAAGCACAGATTTCCTCTCTCTTCCTCTTTCTGTCGACGAACTCCTCCTCTGGGGACTACCCTACCTTTCCCTATAAACACACACTCTTTCTTCCCAGCACGGCCCAACTTGTACTTCCTTGGGCCTCACTGCTCTCTGGATAACTCCTCCCTGCTTCTCGCTTCCCCAGCTGCATCTCCCATCTTGTTTGGGTCTGGTGGCTTCTCAAACCTCCTACGAGGACTTGCCAGTGTAATGACACAAATGGGACCCATTGACACTTTCTAAATACCTGTCACCTTCCTACACAACCACCGAAGTCAGCCTTAACCAACCTGCCTTTCTGCGCTATCTCCACTTTTCCCCAGCACCTCTCAAGTACCTCTCAGGCTACATGCAACCACTCGCCTACCAACAGCCCCAATCCTCTGACTTCTCAACCTTGCTTTACATCACCTTGCTCTCTCTCGTCTTGCCTCCTATGATGCCACTTCCATGTGTAAGATTTCTCCTGCTCGTGTTCTTCCTTCACACACCCAACAAAACCACCTAGGGTCTTTCTCCAACAAACTCTTCTCTTGCAAATGTCCTTGGTAATCCTGACAGTCATCTCACAGCTGAGGCTGTACCTGGTAAATAAAGATGCACAACACATCTGCTTACTGCAAACTCTGGTCTGCTCGGCAACACCTGTTAAACGCTCTTTGCTGTTTTCACTTCCAGGGAAGCGAATATGCCCTGGAGAGGGCCTGGCACGCATGGAAATATTCTTATTCATCACCACCATCTTGCAGAATTTTAACTTGAAGCCTGTCATTGATCCCCAGGAACTCAGCATAACCCCGACACTGAGTGGGACAAACAACATACCTCCTGCCTACCAGCTCCGTGCTTTGCCCCGCTGAAACGCACAAAACCTCTCTCTAAGGTGTCCTGAGCCTGGCTACTCCTTTACACCTCCCTTGCTAAATCCAACAGCTGGAGCATTGGCCTGCCTTCCCCAGGCCTCTGAGAAGGCAAACCCAACACAGGTGCGGGCAGAAAGTAGACACCTTCAAAGCCTCCTAGAGCTGTTCCAACACATCACAGGGGGGCCCCATAGCAGCATGTTTTGTAGAGGGATAGCGCTGCATGTGTGTATGTTACTGACCCAATAAAGAGAAATCTATGAGGATTTGAGCCGTTATTTTCTTTGGGTTGGAGCAGTGCCCACACCTGCCACTCCACTATAGAGTTCGTCTGCTGCACCTGTGGCCAGTGTCCTGTGAGAAGGGCTGTCTGTCCTGGGGCAAGGGTTCTGTCTGCTTCAGCCACTGGACCCACTGCTGCTGCCTGCAAGGAGGCCCTGGCCGGTCACAGCACAACACAGGCTGTGAAGGCTCATGGTGTGGGAGGGGAAGGGGTTCTTGTGGCCTGGGAGCTATCAGCAGATCTATCTGCAGTTCTTGGGGCTGCCAATCCTGCTGCCCACAGCCAGACCAAGGACAGCTGCAGCATCCTTCCTGGAGGAGAGCACTGCTCCAGCTGCCTTCATCCCCTCAGTGGGATCTCTGGCTGCTCCTGGGGGCTCCTCTCATTTCTTGGGCACTCTACAGCCCAGCCTTTCCACAAGCTGGGAGCACCTTCCCTATGATTCTTTTCTGTCCTCCTCCCACCATTTCCTCCAAGGTTTCTGCTCTCCCCGAGGCATTTGCCAGCAAAACCTTGCACGTTATTGTGGCCACTTGGCACCCCTAAATGAATCAAGATGGGGTTGCTGAAGAGATTGTTACTCTGGATGGTGTCTCCTGCCCGAATCACGCACCCACCTCACCTCCCAGCTAAAATGCCAAGGCACAGAGTCAGAAAAGAGCGACTGAGAGGCCGTTGCAGCTAAGAAACAGCTGAGAACTAAGGGAAATTGCCATCACAGGAGCTAAGTGTTGCAGCTGCAGTTGTGTTCTCCTTCCAGTTTTCTTGGGAACATCACCTCATCTCGCTCATGGCCTCATCTCCTTCTGCCCAATGAAGAGTGCTTCCCTGTCTTTGCAGGCTGTTGCCAGGCGCTCAGGCATCTGAGTGATAGGGACTCCAACCAATTCTCTGGCTGCTCTTTTCTACCATGAGTATCACCGCAAGGATTTAGATATTCTTTATTAAAATGAATTAATTTAAATTTAGGAGGACAGCAAAACCATCTCTCCCATAGAGCTTGGGCACTCCAAGGGAATCTCATTTCTCTTCCGCATCTCATAGGCATCATTGCAAACAAGTTCTTTCCCATGCAAAACCTCTTTGTCTTGTCCTCTGTAGAATTTCATGTCTGCACAAAGAGAAAACTCTCTTGTTCATAAATAGCAACCGTGTCACCCCTGGTGCCCAGGAAAAGGACTGTGTCTGTTATTTCTGGTCCCAGCCACTATTTGGTGCTATTCTTTCAGCGATCGGGTGGATGGCTTCCATATCCGGATTCCATCACACATGGCTCTCTTCTGGGCTTCTCCATCCTCATGGGCTTTGGTTGTGTTTAGATGTCTGATATGTCTGAAGGTTGCCTTAGCTTCAGAGCCAGTTAGCTGCTGGCAGGAGGGAGGTTTTGCTCCCAGCCACTCTCACCTGGCAATTGACAACAGACAGCGCACGTTTCAGCACGTCCCATCTTCCAGGACAGGAAATCTCAAGAAGGGTCTGCTGCATGATCCAGGGCACAGGCCTCCTCTTTCCTCCAGCCACCTTAAGACCAGGTGATATGCCCAGGACAGAAAAGCTGGGGCAGACACTAAAATCCAAGCAGGTGTCTGAAACTGTTGGCTGCACTGCAGGGCAACGCAGAGCTAAGGAAGGGGCCAGCTCGATTGATCTGGTCGGGGCAGAGAACAGGAGGATTAAATGCTCCTGGGGAGCTTTTCATCCAACAGCTAAGCGCTCCCGTGGCCTCACCTCTCCTATACTCTGACCTCAGCCTGCTGCCTCCATCCAAACAAGTCTCAGTGGACTCGACCGGACGACTCCCACTCACCATTTTGCTCTTCTCCCCGAGAAATCCCTGCATGCGTTAACAGCAGACCACCCGATGCCAGGGTTAGTGCTCCTTTAAGGATGAGTTCCTCTTCCTGCTAAAAACACGAACTGCGGACCTGCAACGAGGAAGAGACGATGGCACTTCCCTCAGGCTGACTCAGACAACCTGGCTGGGTCCCAGCACACCTGACAGAGCCAGCTCCTTGCCAGGGGCAGGGTCTGGCACTGCCTGGGAAGCTGGGCTTCAGGGCACCAGGGACTCCGCCTCTTCTCTGCCGGCCCAACGGCAAATGAAACCGCTCCTGGTTCCGAGAGCGTGTGTAACAGGTACCACGGATCAGCGTGAGGGGAAGCCTGCTTTTGCCTCCTAAGGCTTGCACCTCATCTGCCAGAGCACGTTTGCTGGAAACATCAGCACAAAGTGGAGGATTCTGCCCTGAGGCACCGTTCTGTGTCTGGAGAGCACTTTGCCACTGGGCACTTGTGTTTTTAAAAGAGGAAGACGATGGATGTTTCCTTCAGGATCTCACACGTGGTGACTGATGGTCCTTGGGCGCTTTCTAGAAAATTAAGTCCTGTTTCTAGAAATAAGCAGAGAAAACGAGGACCAGCCATGTCACACAGCACTGCTGGCAGACAATCAGTCTGGAAAGAGACATTAAGAGAACATGGTAGTTGAATAGCAAGGAAGATACAAGCCTGCAAAAGATCTTTACACACACAAGAGACGGATCGCACACACAGTAGGAACCTGTCTCACTGCAGTTGCAAATGTCTGCGTGTTTCTCTGAAACTTGCGACTTGGAAACATGTTCCACCTTCTATTTTCCCTCCTGTTTCCCACTGCCTTCACTTGGGCTGCATCATTTCTACTGTTTCAACATCACTTTGGGCTGTGACTCTCTGTGTGACTGAAGGCTTCTGGCCCTCATTTTGGAAATGATGTCCACCTGATGACTTGACTGTCAGCCTCCAGGCTCATCCCAGGATTACAGTGTGGCACGATACTCTGGTGCAGGAGGCTACATGCGGATGCTTATTGCTTTCTTCATCTCCATTGCTGCTTTGCCTTTGGGAACAGCTGGTGGCAATTCACTCACCATGAAGGCTTGAGTGGCTGTGACACACACCACCACAAACATTGTGGCTGGGGAACATGCATGAACTGGGTGTGTGTTGGGGAAAGAACACAGACATGATCCTTAGCAAGCAGAGCAGACATCAAGCAGAGGACAGAAGAGGGAAAAAAAGCATTTTAGGTGCTGCCTAGCTACTGAACATTTTGCAGCTGCAGTGATAGAGTGGACCACAACTTTTCCATAAGGAACGTGTGCCTCATGCTCATCCTGCTGTCCTTTGCACAGCAGTGTCATCTCCCAGGGTCTTTAAGACCTGCTGCTGAAGGTCATACCCAGCAGTGTAGTAAATGAACCTCCTCTTTTGAAGTCTCCTTATGGAGTAATTCCCAGTTCCCTAATGTCTACTGCTGCAGATCTGCATCTCAGCCCACTAAGCATGAGTGCAGATCATGAAACACAATGATGCAGCCCTTTAGCTGACTAACTTGTTCCTCTGCCCCACTTCCTAAATACCCTCCTGATTGCAAAAACCAAGAGAAAGCTAAAGGATCAAGGGAAAGTCACTTCCTGCAGAGAGTAAATCCCACCCAATATTAGCAGTAGACACAAACAACAGTTGGCAGAAAAAGGAATGTGAGAGAGACTGACCTGAAAATATTCCTAGTTCTAGGGATTTTGCACAAAGTATGTCGCTAATTGTGAGGCAGAGCTGAGAGGTGAGCCTTTTTTCCCAGGAATGAGGGAACTTTACAGGGAAGGTGGTAAGGTCATGAACTCGCAGCAGAGATACCTCATGTGGCAATGCAAACTCCCATGAACTCCACTTTCACCAATTGGAAGCTCCTAGAGCTACATGAACTTTCATGAACTGCCCTGAAAACATCTGAGCTGATGCAGGAGTTTAGGCCAGCAGATCAGCAACTAGCCCAAACTTGTTTTCAATTCAGTTTTTCCACCCACGTATCAAGGACAGGTCTTTAAGAAGTGAAAGTAAATTAAAAAAGAACAACCAGCAAATAATTGCACCTTTGTGAGAGATCAAGGATGACTTAGGAATTCATAGGGAAGCTACAGAAACTTTTGCAAGGGATGGAGACCTTCACTGGAACCTCTGAGCAAAGGGAAAACTCACATTAACACACTGCTGCACAGCAAACCCAGCACACTCCAACCAAGCACCCGGTACATCCAGGCCCCTCGCTAACTCCCACCAAGTCCCACATCCCCTATTGTTTCAACACCTTCTGCTCAACTGGAGGAGATTTGTCTGCCTGCAAGGGTGTCACAGCTCAGGAGAAACAGAAGGATATGGCCAGACTGAGCAAGCCCAGCACAGGCAGTGCCACAGCCCCGAGGGTCCTTTCTACCTGCCATTGCCACTCCTGTTAGGACCTCACAAGTACGCAGCCCCTGGAGTATTCTTGGGCAGGAAGCCTCTAGCTCTTTTTGAAGTCCTCCCAAAACACCAGACATGCTCTGCAGCCTCCCAGAGCACATCTGGCCTCTCCAGGGAAGCGGTTCCTCATATCCGCGTCAGATGTCAACAAAACAGTAACTCGTGCATACCAGCTTCCAGCAGTAGGTTGGGTGGGTTTCTTTGGTCATTGCAAGTGCAAGGACTAGTTGCCAGGTTGCACTACCCTATACCCAGGCTCTCACAAATGCAGATGTGTCTCAATGTGGAAAGCCATTCCCCAGAGACCTTCTGAAGTTGTTGATTTCTCTCTTCTCTACCTGCTTCTCTTACTCTTTCTCTCCTCTAGGACACGTTGAAGAGGTCAGAGTCCCAAGGTCTAGTCTCTTTTTCTTTTGTCTTTATCTTATTTCTCCCAGCAAGTCCTTTCTTGTCCACTGTGAGTCTGGAGACCTTTCTGCGCTTGCTAGATGGATATTTTGTACTTTCCTCTCTTGTGAGGCCAGACAGCACTAGGGAGAGAGACTGAGGCAATTGCTGTGCACTGAGGAGAGCATGTCAATACGTTCTTTGGCACATCACATGCAGCATGAACTCCACTGATAACGTCAGGAAGACTTCAGGAAGAAGCAAGGATGGCTGTACCCCACTGAGAGCTTGTACAATCAATAGTAAATAGCAGAAAATCCAAATGGCACTGAAGGACTTGGAAGATGCTCTTGTGACAGTGAATTTCTGGGAGCGCCTCAGTAGAAGAGTGTGACCCTAGTGTGATCTCTTTAACAATCAACTTTAAGTAAAACAAAAGCAGTTTTATGAGCACATTATAAATTTCTTAAACTCTGTTGGCCTCTGCAGTTGTTTGAGATAAGGCGTGTCTTCAATTAGCAATTAATACAGTTTCATAACACAGGGCAGTCTAACAAATGATTGACTAGGAACATTGACTAACTCAGCCCCGTGATCCAAAACCCGCTGTTGAGCTAACATAGCTAACATAGACCTTCACTATATAAACTCGGGCTCTGGCAGACAGACTCACTCCCTCCTGAGCCGCAGAAGCAAATGGAGCTCCTGGGAACTGCCACTGTTGTCCTCCTGGTTTGCATTGCTTGCTTGTTCTCCTTCGCAGCATGGAGAGGGAGGTCTGGAAAGGGGAAGATGCCTCCAGGACCAGCTCCCCTTCCAATTCTGGGTAACGTGCTGCAGGTGAAACCAAAGAACTTGGCCAAAACCCTCCAGAAGGTAAGGCCACTTTTTCTTCTCTCTTGCTTTCTTCTGTGGGTGAAAAATGTGTGGGACCTGTGCATGGGGACCTCCTGTGGCCATGGCTTGATAAGTGGCAGTCCCAGAGGAGCAGAAAAGCCATGGGGATCTCAGCTGTTCCCTACCACTGCCGTTGCCATTGTCGTTCAGGGTCTGATAGATGGGAACCCTCTCCACACCCACATTTATCATAAGAGGACCAAATCTTGATGTTGTGGGTCTCTGAGGCTGCACTGCCTGCAGTGGGATGCAGCAGCAAAGCTGCTTTCCAACTCCTCCTCCCTTTCGGCTCCACAGCCATGTTCTCTCTTGCATTTTGACAGCTCAGTGAAGAGTATGGATCAGTGTTCACAGTGCACCTGGGCACTGATCCAGTGGTAGTGCTGCATGGACACGATGTGGTGAAAGAAGCCTTGGTTGATCGCGCGGACGAGTTTGCTGCCAGAGGACACATGCCCATAGGAGACAGGGCTAACAATGGATTAGGTACGTTTGCTGACCGAGCTCCTTCTGAGGAGAAGGGAAGGGCGGGGGGTGCGTTTGGCAGATTAGGGCTGGAGTGTACTGTGCATGAGGGAAGACTGCGTGGAGTGGGTGGGCCCCATTGCGAGTAATGGCTGGCTTCCACCACCCAAAGAGGGTAGCAGAGAAACGAAGCCGGATTGATCTCAGCAATGGGCAGGGCAAGGGCAAGCAACTGTCACCAGCTGCAGCGAGGGAAATAGCTGCAATATGAGTGAAGAATTGTTCACAAGGAGGTTGGGCAGAGAAGGCCAAAAGCAGGCGGTCGGACTACAGGACCTCCAGAGATTGCCTCCTCCAAACCACAGCACTCTATGACAGTACCATGTCAACGGTCTCCCAGGGACAAGATTCATTGTCACCATGAGCCTCTTCATCTCACACTCAGCACGCTCAAGTCAGGTCTTCCCTCTTCCTCCTACCTCTGCAGGGATTATTTTTAGCAACAACAAGGAGTGGTTAGAAGTCCGGCGGTTTGCTCTCAGCACTCTGCGCAACTTTGGAATGGGGAAGAGGAGCATTGAAGAGAGGATCCAGGAGGAAACTGACTACTTGCTGGAAGAGATCAACAAAACAAAGGGTATGGTCCATTAATATAACTTATGTTTGCAAAAAAAAGACAGTCCATCCATGTCTTTAGCACAGAATCAAAGTTCCCATGTGTTTGTTCCATGCACCAGCTACCCCTCATTACAAAGTAGTAAATAATTCCATGATCACCAACTGTTCGTTTTGGAGGACCCTTCTGTGCCGCTCAGAGACCATGATATGATACTTCCCTTAACGACCAGAGCTCAGGTTACCCACAGTAGCTATAAGTAGCCATAGTTTTGGGACTTTTTTAATGGTTTGTAACTTTTCTGAAATCACAGGAACACCTTTTGACCCAACCTTCATGCTGAGCTGTGCTGTCTCCAATGTCGTATGCTCCATCGTCTTTGGAAAACGGTATGACTATAAAGACAAGAATTTCCTGGCCCTGATGAATAACATGAACAACATCTTTGAGATGACGAACTCCAACTGGGGACAGGTACATCCAGTAGCTGTTTCACAGTGCCAGCATTCTCCCAGGGGAGTAGGAGGCCTCCCTCCCAATGAAGTCCAATTTCAGTCTTCTAACTAGGACCCCATCAATGCTCTGCTGCACAGCAATTCATTGGAGAGCAAGAAGCACCCTCATCAATGGAGCTGGCTTTGCCAGCTAAGTGCAGTTCCCCCTAACCCTGAACACCCTTCTCCATTCTCCATCTCTAAGGTTCCTACTTCTACTAAGCAAGACCCTACTGTCCTGTCAGACTGTCCAGCCTCATAACCCTTCTGCTTGGCTCAGTTGAGAGGCGTGTGGCCTTCCTAGGCTTTCTGCTAATGACAAAGAAAGGGGCAATGGTCATGCTAGGGACCTTCCTGTTTCCTTCCTTCCAGCTCTACCAGATGTTCCCAAATATCCTGGTTTACTTCCCTGGCCCACACAACAGAATATTCAAGGAATTTGATGCTCTAAAAGCCTTTGTGGAAGAGGAGGTGAAGGTGCACCAACGTTACCTAGATCCCAGCTCCCCTCAGGATTTCATCGACTGCTTCCTCAGGAAAATGCAGGAGGTAAGGAGAAGGCATACAGCCCCAGCTCATCCCCAAACACGCCTACGCTGAGCCCCTTTCCTCTCCTAAGTAACACAGACAGTGGGATGACCCCTTCCCAGGCAGCTGGGCTGTGCAGTGGGAAGACACCAACAAGACCTCAGATATTGCCCGCGCTAGAGCTCAGAGCTCTGGCTCTGCACACTCACCAGCCACCACCTGCAGCTGCTTGGACAGCAAGACCTTTGTCTGCTCTCACTGAAACACAGGGACATCTGCCATCTGGTCTTGCAGTCCTTTCACTGTAAAGCAGCTGGCACAGCAAGGGCTAACAGGCAGCTACGTACCGTTTGGTGCACAGCTTGAAAGAAGGTTGGTCTGGGGTTGAGCTGACTGCACAAAGTCAGCATTACAATGTCCCAGATGGCTGCTGCCCCTTAGCAGAGAAATGCAATAGCTCTAAGTGAAAAGGAAGGTCTGGCATGACACAAGAAAGGGCCACTTTTCTCAGCTCAGCCAGAGAAACAGACCAGCCTTTTCCCTAGGAGAAAGAAGATCCCAACTCCAGTTTCCACATGAAGAACCTGATAACCAGCACCTTCGACTTGTTCACTGCCGGAACTGAGACAACTAGCACCACCATAAGATATGGGCTTCTGCTGCTTCTCAAACACCCAAAGATACAAGGTACCAGTCTGCGACCTCCTCCTCTCTAGCTGTCCCCCTGGGCAAGGTGCGTGTTTAACACCACATCCTTCTCCCAACTTTTCTTCTCTCTCTCATACTTTACCCAAGTAGGCAAAGTCCTTGCACTGTCCTTTCCCAGGGTGGCCATTAGAGATCCTTCAGCTTCACTGGCATCATGATCAGCTGCACCCCCCTCACCGTCAGGGACTTGACTGCGTCCTCATCTTTATCTCCCAGTACTCCTATCTAACCAAGTCACTAGGAGGACATTCTTTGCACGGGCCGCAGTGGAGCTGTGCTCTCGTCAACACCAAAACCAACATCAATGCTCCTGTGATCTATGGTTTCTGGACAGCTGTGGGAAACCTGTTTAGGTAGGTTTGGGTTTATTAACCCATTTTACTGTTTGTACCTCTCATGACAGAGAAAGTTCAAGAAGAGATCGACCGAGTAGTAGGACGATCGCGAAGACCTTGTGTGGCTGATCGCACCCAGATGCCCTACACAGATGCAGTGGTCCATGAAATCCAGCGCTTCATCTCCCTCGCCCCCCTGAGTCTCCCTCACGCTGTCACCAAAGACACTTGCTTCAGAGAGTATGTCATTCCCAAGGTTAGTGGGCAAGCTCTCTTCCCTCAAGTTCAACAACAAGGTGGCAGCACGTTTGCTCTTAGGCTGTCACTCACATGCTACAAGCTAGAAATGCTGTGGCCTGACCTCGTCACACAGCCCTTCATGAGGGTTTTACCCTCAGTCTCCTGTAGCTCACTTGCAATCCCTTGTTGCCACTCCATGGGCCAAGACTGGAGTAGTAGTCTCCCTAAAGCTGCCTCCTCAGATCAAGCGTCGCCAAAGGGAAACCAAAGGCACTGGTAGGGCTGTGCTGGGAAGTTCTGTCTTAACTTGTCAGGCAATCGTATTAAGTGACCTAACTTGCCTCCCTTTCATGTTCCGCTGTTCTGCTGTTCTCCTTGTGTTACCTCAGGGCACCACAATCTATCCCATCCTCACTTCTGTCCTCCATGACAGTAAGGAGTTTCCAAACCCAAATGAGTTCAACCCCGGACATTTCTTGAACGAGAACGGCACCTTTAGGAAGAGTGAGTTCTTCATGCCCTTCTCAGCAGGTAAAGCACAGATTTCCTCTCTCTTCCTCTTTCTGTCGACGAACTCCTCCTCTGGGGACTACCCTACCTTTCCCTATAAACACACACTCTTTCTTCCCAGCACGGCCCAACTTGTACTTCCTTGGGCCTCACTGCTCTCTGGATAACTCCTCCCTGCTTCTCGCTTCCCCAGCTGCATCTCCCATCTTGTTTGGGTCTGGTGGCTTCTCAAACCTCCTACGAGGACTTGCCAGTGTAATGACACAAATGGGACCCATTGACACTTTCTAAATACCTGTCACCTTCCTACACAACCACCGAAGTCAGCCTTAACCAACCTGCCTTTCTGCGCTATCTCCACTTTTCCCCAGCACCTCTCAAGTACCTCTCAGGCTACATGCAACCACTCGCCTACCAACAGCCCCAATCCTCTGACTTCTCAACCTTGCTTTACATCACCTTGCTCTCTCTCGTCTTGCCTCCTATGATGCCCCTTCCATGTGTAAGATTTCTCCTGCTCGTGTTCTTCCTTCACACACCCAACAAAACCACCTAGGGTCTTTCTCCAACAAACTCTTCTCTTGCAAATGTCCTTAGTAATCCTGACAGTCATCTCACAGCTGAGGCTGTACCTGGTAAATAAAGATGCACAACACATCTGCTTACTGCAAACTCTGGTCTGCTCGGCAACACCTGTTAAACGCTCTTTGCTGTTTTCACTTCCAGGGAAGCGAATATGCCCTGGAGAGGGCCTGGCACGCATGGAAATATTCTTATTCATCACCACCATCTTGCAGAATTTTAACTTGAAGCCTGTCATTGATCCCCAGGAACTCAGCATAACCCCGACACTGAGTGGGACAAACAACATACCTCCTGCCTACCAGCTCCGTGCTTTGCCCCGCTGAAACGCACAAAACCTCTCTCTAAGGTGTCCTGAGCCTGGCTACTCCTTTACACCTCCCTTGCTAAATCCAACAGCTGGAGCATTGGCCTGCCTTCCCCAGGCCTCTGAGAAGGCAAACCCAACACAGGTGCGGGCAGAAAGTAGACACCTTCAAAGCCTCCTAGAGCTGTTCCAACACATCACAGGGGGGGCCCCATAGCAGCATGTTTTGTAGAGGGATAGCACTGCATGTGTGTATGTTACTGACCCAATAAAGAGAAATCTATGAGGATTTGAGCCGTTATTTTCTTTGGGTTGGAGCAGTGCCCACACCTGCCACTCCACTATAGAGTTCGTCTGCTGCACCTGTGGCCAGTGTCCTGTGAGAAGGGCTGTCTGTCCTGGGGCAAGGGTTCTGTCTGCTTCAGCCACTGGACCCACTGCTGCTGCCTGCAAGGAGGCCCTGGCCGGTCACAGCACAACACAGGCTGTGAAGGCTCATGGTGTGGGAGGGGAAGGGGTTCTTGTGGCCTGGGAGCTATCAGCAGATCTATCTGCAGTTCTTGGGGCTGCCAATCCTGCTGCCCACAGCCAGACCAAGGACAGCTGCAGCATCCTTCCTGGAGGAGAGCACTGCTCCAGCTGCCTTCATCCCCTCAGTGGGATCTCTGGCTGCTCCTGGGGGCTCCTCTCATTTCTTGGGCACTCTACAGCCCAGCCTTTCCACAAGCTGGGAGCACCTTCCCTATGATTCTTTTCTGTCCTCCTCCCACCATTTCCTCCAAGGTTTCTGCTCTCCCCGAGGCATTTGCCAGCAAAACCTTGCACGTTATTGTGGCCACTTGGCACCCCTAAATGAATCAAGATGGGGTTGCTGAAGAGATTGTTACTCTGGATGGTGTCTCCTGCCCAAATCACGCACCCACCTCACCTCCCAGCTAAAATGCCAAGGCACAGAGTCAGAAAAGAGCGACTGAGAGGCCGTTGCAGCTAAGAAACAGCTGAGAACTAAGGGAAATTGCCATCACAGGAGCTAAGTGTTGCAGCTGCAGTTGTGTTCTCCTTCCAGTTTTCTTGGGAACATCACCTCATCTCGCTCATGGCCTCATCTCCTTCTGCCCAATGAAGAGTGCTTCCCTGTCTTTGCAGGCTGTTGCCAGGCGCTCAGGCATCTGAGTGATAGGGACTCCAACCAATTCTCTGGCTGCTCTTTTCTACCATGAGTATCACCGCAAGGATTTAGATATTCTTTATTAAAATGAATTAATTTAAATTTAGGAGGACAGCAAAACCATCTCTCCCATAGAGCTTGGGCACTCCAAGGGAATCTCATTTCTCTTCCGCATCTCATAGGCATCATTGCAAACAAGTTCTTTCCCATGCAAAACCTCTTTGTCTTGTCCTCTGTAGAATTTCATGTCTGCACAAAGAGAAAACTCTCTTGTTCATAAATAGCAACCGTGTCACCCCTGGTGCCCAGGAAAAGGACTGTGTCTGTTATTTCTGGTCCCAGCCACTATTTGGTGCTATTCTTTCAGCGATCGGGTGGATGGCTTCCATATCCGGATTCCATCACACATGGCTCTCTTCTGGGCTTCTCCATCCTCATGGGCTTTGGTTGTGTTTAGATGTCTGATATGTCTGAAGGTTGCCTTAGCTTCAGAGCCAGTTAGCTGCTGGCAGGAGGGAGGTTTTGCTCCCAGCCACTCTCACCTGGCAATTGACAACAGACAGCGCACGTTTCAGCACGTCCCATCTTCCAGGACAGGAAATCTCAAGAAGGGTCTGCTGCATGATCCAGGGCACAGGCCTCCTCTTTCCTCCAGCCACCTTAAGACCAGGTGATATGCCCAGGACAGAAAAGCTGGGGCAGACACTAAAATCCAAGCAGGTGTCTGAAACTGTTGGCTGCACTGCAGGGCAACGCAGAGCTAAGGAAGGGGCCAGCTCGATTGATCTGGTCGGGGCAGAGAACAGGAGGATTAAATGCTCCTGGGGAGCTTTTCATCCAACAGCTAAGCGCTCCCGTGGCCTCACCTCTCCTATACTCTGACCTCAGCCTGCTGCCTCCATCCAAACAAGTCTCAGTGGACTCGACCGGACGACTCCCACTCACCATTTTGCTCTTCTCCCCGAGAAATCCCTGCATGCGTTAACAGCAGACCACCCGATGCCAGGGTTAGTGCTCCTTTAAGGATGAGTTCCTCTTCCTGCTAAAAACACGAACTGCGGACCTGCAACGAGGAAGAGACGATGGCACTTCCCTCAGGCTGACTCAGACAACCTGGCTGGGTCCCAGCACACCTGACAGAGCCAGCTCCTTGCCAGGGGCAGGGTCTGGCACTGCCTGGGAAGCTGGGCTTCAGGGCACCAGGGACTCCGCCTCTTCTCTGCCGGCCCAACGGCAAATGAAACCGCTCCTGGTTCCGAGAGCGTGTGTAACAGGTACCACGGATCAGCGTGAGGGGAAGCCTGCTTTTGCCTCCTAAGGCTTGCACCTCATCTGCCAGAGCACGTTTGCTGGAAACATCAGCACAAAGTGGAGGATTCTGCCCTGAGGCACCGTTCTGTGTCTGGAGAGCACTTTGCCACTGGGCACTTGTGTTTTTAAAAGAGGAAGACGATGGATGTTTCCTTCAGGATCTCACACGTGGTGACTGATGGTCCTTGGGCGCTTTCTAGAAAATTAAGTCCTGTTTCTAGAAATAAGCAGAGAAAACGAGGACCAGCCATGTCACACAGCACTGCTGGCAGACAATCAGTCTGGAAAGAGACATTAAGAGAACATGGTAGTTGAATAGCAAGGAAGATACAAGCCTGCAAAAGATCTTTACACACACAAGAGACGGATCGCACACACAGTAGGAACCTGTCTCACTGCAGTTGCAAATGTCTGCGTGTTTCTCTGAAACTTGCGACTTGGAAACATGTTCCACCTTCTATTTTCCCTCCTGTTTCCCACTGCCTTCACTTGGGCTGCATCATTTCTACTGTTTCAACATCACTTTGGGCTGTGACTCTCTGTGTGACTGAAGGCTTCTGGCCCTCATTTTGGAAATGATGTCCACCTGATGACTTGACTGTCAGCCTCCAGGCTCATCCCAGGATTACAGTGTGGCACGATACTCTGGTGCAGGAGGCTACATGCGGATGCTTATTGCTTTCTTCATCTCCATTGCTGCTTTGCCTTTGGGAACAGCTGGTGGCAATTCACTCACCATGAAGGCTTGAGTGGCTGTGACACACACCACCACAAACATTGTGGCTGGGGAACATGCATGAACTGGGTGTGTGTTGGGGAAAGAACACAGACATGATCCTTAGCAAGCAGAGCAGACATCAAGCAGAGGACAGAAGAGGGAAAAAAAAGCATTTTAGGTGCTGCCTAGCTACTGAACGTTTTGCAGCTGCAGTGATAGAGTGGACCACAACTTTTCCATAAGGAACGTGTGCCTCATGCTCATCCTGCTGTCCTTTGCACAGCAGTGTCATCTCCCAGGGTCTTTAAGACCTGCTGCTGAAGGTCATACCCAGCAGTGTAGTAAATGAACCTCCTCTTTTGAAGTCTCCTTATGGAGTAATTCCCAGTTCCCTAATGTCTACTGCTGCAGATCTGCATCTCAGCCCACTAAGCATGAGTGCAGATCATGAAACACAATGATGCAGCCCTTTAGCTGACTAACTTGTTCCTCTGCCCCACTTCCTAAATACCCTCCTGATTGCAAAAACCAAGAGAAAGCTAAAGGATCAAGGGAAAGTCACTTCCTGCAGAGAGTAAATCCCACCCAATATTAGCAGTAGACACAAACAACAGTTGGCAGAAAAAGGAATGTGAGAGAGACTGACCTGAAAATATTCCTAGTTCTAGGGATTTTGCACAAAGTATGTCGCTAATTGTGAGGCAGAGCTGAGAGGTGAGCCTTTTTTCCCAGGAATGAGGGAACTTTACAGGGAAGGTGGTAAGGTCATGAACTCGCAGCAGAGATACCTCATGTGGCAATGCAAACTCCCATGAACTCCACTTTCACCAATTGGAAGCTCCTAGAGCTACATGAACTTTCATGAACTGCCCTGAAAACATCTGAGCTGATGCAGGAGTTTAGGCCAGCAGATCAGCAACTAGCCCAAACTTGTTTTCAATTCAGTTTTTCCACCCACGTATCAAGGACAGGTCTTTAAGAAGTGAAAGTAAATTAAAAAAGAACAACCAGCAAATAATTGCACCTTTGTGAGAGATCAAGGATGACTTAGGAATTCATAGGGAAGCTACAGAAACTTTTGCAAGGGATGGAGACCTTCACTGGAACCTCTGAGCAAAGGGAAAACTCACATTAACACACTGCTGCACAGCAAACCCAGCACACTCCAACCAAGCACCCGGTACATCCAGGCCCCTCGCTAACTCCCACCAAGTCCCACATCCCCTATTGTTTCAACACCTTCTGCTCAACTGGAGGAGATTTGTCTGCCTGCAAGGGTGTCACAGCTCAGGAGAAACAGAAGGATATGGCCAGACTGAGCAAGCCCAGCACAGGCAGTGCCACAGCCCCGAGGGTCCTTTCTACCTGCCATTGCCACTCCTGTTAGGACCTCACAAGTACGCAGACCCTGGGGTATTCTTGGGCAGGAAGCCTCTAGCTCTTTTTGAAGTCCTCCCAAAACACCAGACATGCTCTGCAGCCTCCCAGAGCACATCTGGCCTCTCCAGGGAAGCGGTTCCTCATATCCGCGTCAGATGTCAACAAAACAGTAACTCGTGCATACCAGCTTCCAGCAGTAGGTTGGGTGGGTTTCTTTGGTCATTGCAAGTGCAAGGACTAGTTGCCAGGTTGCACTAACCTATACCCAGGCTCTCACAAATGCAGATGTGTCTCGAATTCCACTGATAACGTGAGCAAAACTTCAGGAACAAGCAAAGGTGGCTCTACCCCACTCACAGATTATACAATCAATAGTAAATAGCAGACAATCCAAATGGCACTGAAGGACTTTATACAGTTTCATAACACAGGGCAGTCTAACAAATGATTGACTAGATCACTAGTTAGATGGACTAACTCAGCCCCATGATCCAAAACCCGCTGTTGAGCTAACATAGCTAACATAGACCTTCACTATATAAACTCGGGCTCTGGCAGACAGACTCACTCCCTCCTGAGCCGCAGAAGCAAATGGAGCTCCTGGGAGCTGCCACTGTTGTCCTCCTGGTTTGCATTGCTTGCCTGTTCTCCTTCGCAGCATGGAGAGGGAGGTCTGGAAAGGGGAAGATGCCTCCAGGACCAGCTCCCCTTCCAATTCTGGGTAACGTGCTGCAGGTGAAACCAAAGAACTTGGCCAAAACCCTCCAGAAGGTAAGGCCACTTTTTCTTCTCTCTTGCTTTCTTCTGTGGGTGAAAAATGTGTGGGACCTGTGCATGGGGACCTCCTGTGGCCATGGCTTGATAAGTGGCAGTCCCAGAGGAGCAGAAAAGCCATGGGGATCTCAGCTGTTCCCTACCACTGCCGTTGCCATTGTCGTTCAGGGTCTGATAGATGGGAACCCTCTCCACACCCACATTTATCATAAGAGGACCAAATCTTGATGTTGTGGGTCTCTGAGGCTGCACTGCCTGCAGTGGGATGCAGCAGCAAAGCTGCTTTCCAACTCCTCCTCCCTTTCGGCTCCACAGCCATGTTCTCTCTTGCATCTTGACAGCTCAGTGAAGAGTATGGATCAGTGTTCACAGTGCACCTGGGCACTGATCCAGTGGTAGTGCTGCATGGACATGATGTGGTGAAAGAAGCCTTGGTTGATCGCGCGGATGAGTTTGCTGCCAGAGGACCCATGCCCGTATTAGACAGGACTAACAATGGATTAGGTACGTTTGCTGACCGAGCTCCTTCTGAGGAGAAGGGAAGGGCGGGGGGTGCGTTTGGCAGATTAGGGCTGGAGTGTACTGTGCATGAGGGAAGACTGCGTGGAGTGGGTGGGCCCCATTGCGAGTAATGGCTGGCTTCCACCACCCAAAGAGGGTAGCAGAGAAATGGAGCTGGATTGATCTCAGCAATGGGCAGGGCAAGGGCAAGCAGCAACTGTCACCAGCTGCAGCGAGGGAAATAGCTGCAATATGAGTGAAGAATTGTTCACAAGGAGGTTGGGTATGTGGTGGAGAAGGCTAAAAGTAGGTGGTTGGACTATAGGACCTCCAGAGATTGCCTCCTCCAAACCACAGCACTCTATGACAGTACCATGTCAACGGTCTCCCAGGGACAAGATTCATTGTCACCGTGAGCCTCTTCATCTCACACTCAGCACGTCCATGTCAGGTCTTCCCTCTTCCTCCTACCTCTGCAGGGATTACGTTTAGCAACAACAAGGGGTGGTTAGAAGTCCGGCGGTTTGCTCTCAGCACTCTGCGCAACTTTGGAATGGGGAAGAGGAGCATTGAAGAGAGGATCCAGGAGGAAACTGACTACTTGCTGGAAGAGATCAACAAAACAAAGGGTATGGTCCATTTTTAATATAGGTTATGTTTGCAAAAAAAGGAAGCCCATTCTTTAGCACAGAATCAAAGTTCCCATGTGTTTGTTCCATGCACCAGCTACCCCTCATTACAAAGTAGTAAATAATTCCATGATCACCAACTGTTCGTTTTGGAGGACCCTTCTGTGTCGCTCAGAGACCATGATATGATACTTCCCTTAACGACCAGAGCTCAGGTTACCCACAGTAGCTATAAGTAGCCATAGTTTTGGGACTTTTTTAATGGTTTGTAACTTTTCTGAAATCACAGGAACACCTTTTGACCCAACCTTCATGCTGAGCTGTGCTGTCTCCAATGTCGTATGCTCCATCGTCTTTGGAAAACGGTATGACTATAAAGACAAGAATTTCCTGGCCCTGATGAACAACATGAACAACATCTTTGAGATGCTGAACTCCCACTGGGGACAGGTACATCCAGTAGCTGTTTCACAGTGCCAGCATTCTCCCAGGGGAGTAGGAGGCCTCCCTCCCAATGAAGTCCAATTTCAGTCTTCTAACTAGGACCCCATCAATGCTCTGCTGCACAGCAATTCATTGGAGAGCAAGAAGCACCCTCATCAATGGAGCTGGCTTTGCCAGCTAAGTGCAGTTCCCCCTAACCCTGAACACCCTTCTCCATTCTCCATCTCTAAGGTTCCTACTTCTACTAAGCAAGACCCTACTGTCCTGTCAGACTGTCCAGCCTCATAACCCTTCTGCTTGGCTCAGTTGAGAGGCGTGTGGCCTTCCTAGGCTTTCTGCTAATGACAAAGAAAGGGGCAATGGTCATGCTAGGGACCTTCCTGTTTCCTTCCTTCCAGCTCTACCAGATGTTCCCAAATATCCTGGTTTACTTCCCTGGCCCACACAACAGAATATTCAAGGAATTTGATGCTCTAAAAGCCTTTGTGGAAGAGGAGGTGAAGGTGCACCAACGTTACCTAGATCCCAGCTCCCCTCAGGATTTCATCGACTGCTTCCTCAGGAAAATGCAGGAGGTAAGGAGAAGGCATACAGCCCCAGCTCATCCCCAAACACGCCTACGCTGAGCCCCTTTCCTCTCCTAAGTAACACAGACAGTGGGATGACCCCTTCCCAGGCAGCTGGGCTGTGCAGTGGGAAGACACCAACAAGACCTCAGATATTGCCCGCGCTAGAGCTCAGAGCTCTGGCTCTGCACACTCACCAGCCACCACCTGCAGCTGCTTGGACAGCAAGACCTTTGTCTGCTCTCACTGAAACACAGGGACATCTGCCATCTGGTCTTGCAGTCCTTTCACTGTAAAGCAGCTGGCACAGCAAGGGCTAACAGGCAGCTACGTACCGTTTGGTGCACAGCTTGAAAGAAGGTTGGTCTGGGGTTGAGCTGACTGCACAAAGTCAGCATTACAATGTCCCAGATGGCTGCTGCCCCTTAGCAGAGAAATGCAATAGCTCTAAGTGAAAAGGAAGGTCTGGCACGACACAAGAAAGGGCCACTTTTCTCAGCTCAGCCAGAGAAACAGACCAGCCTTTTCCCTAGGAGAAAGAAGATCCCAACTCCAGTTTCCACATGAAGAACCTGATAACCAGCACCTTCGACTTGTTCATTGCCGGAACTGAGACAACTAGCACCACCATAAGATATGGGCTTCTGCTGCTTCTCAAACACCCAAAGATACAAGGTACCAGTCTGCGACCTCCTCCTCTCTAGCTGTCCCCCTGGGCAAGGTGCGTGTTTAACACCACATCCTTCTCCCAACTTTTCTTCTCTCTCTCATACTTTACCCAAGTAGGCAAAGTCCTTGCACTGTCCTTTCCCAGGGTGGCCATTAGAGATCCTTCAGCTTCACTGGCATCATGATCAGCTGCACCCCCCTCACCGTCAGGGACTTGACTGCGTCCTCATCTTTATCTCCCAGTACTCCTATCTAACCAAGTCACTAGGAGGACATTCTTTGCACGGGCCGCAGTGGAGCTGGGCTCTCGTCAACACCAAAACCAACATCAATGCTCCTGTGATCTATGGTTTCTGGACAGCTGTGGGAAACCTGTTTAGGTAGGTTTGGGTTTATTAACCCATTTTACTGTTTGTACCTCTCATGACAGAGAAAGTTCAAGAAGAGATCGACCGAGTAGTAGGACGATCGCGAAGACCTTGTGTGGCTGATCGCACCCAGATGCCCTACACAGATGCAGTGGTCCATGAAATCCAGCGCTTCATCTCCCTCGCCCCCCTGAGTCTCCCTCACGCTGTCACCAAAGACACTTGCTTCAGAGAGTATGTCATTCCCAAGGTTAGTGGGCAAGCTCTCTTCCCTCAAGTTCAACAACAAGGTGGCAGCACGTTTGCTCTTAGGCTGTCACTCACATGCTACAAGCTAGAAATGCTGTGGCCTGACCTCGTCACACAGCCCTTCATGAGGGTTTTACCCTCAGTCTCCTGTAGCTCACTTGCAATCCCTTGTTGCCACTCCATGGGCCAAGACTGGAGTAGTAGTCTCCCTAAAGCTGCCTCCTCAGATCAAGCGTCGCCAAAGGGAAACCAAAGGCACTGGTAGGGCTGTGCTGGGAAGTTCTGTCTTAACTTGTCAGGCAATCGTATTAAGTGACCTAACTTGCCTCCCTTTCATGTTCCGCTGTTCTGCTGTTCTCCTTGTGTTACCTCAGGGCACCACAATCTATCCCATCCTCACTTCTGTCCTCCATGACAGTAAGGAGTTTCCAAACCCAAATGAGTTCAACCCCGGACATTTCTTGAACGAGAACGGCACCTTTAGGAAGAGTGAGTTCTTCATGCCCTTCTCAGCAGGTAAAGCACAGATTTCCTCTCTCTTCCTCTTTCTGTCGACGAACTCCTCCTCTGGGGACTACCCTACCTTTCCCTATAAACACACACTCTTTCTTCCCAGCACGGCCCAACTTGTACTTCCTTGGGCCTCACTGCTCTCTGGATAACTCCTCCCTGCTTCTCGCTTCCCCAGCTGCATCTCCCATCTTGTTTGGGTCTGGTGGCTTCTCAAACCTCCTACGAGGACTTGCCAGTGTAATGACACAAATGGGACCCATTGACACTTTCTAAATACCTGTCACCTTCCTACACAACCACCGAAGTCAGCCTTAACCAACCTGCCTTTCTGCGCTATCTCCACTTTTCCCCAGCACCTCTCAAGTACCTCTCAGGCTACATGCAACCACTCGCCTACCAACAGCCCCAATCCTCTGACTTCTCAACCTTGCTTTACATCACCTTGCTCTCTCTCATCTTGCCTCCTATGATGCCACTTCCATGTGTAAGATTTCTCCTGCTCGTGTTCTTCCTTCACACACCCAACAAAACCACCTAGGGTCTTTCTCCAACAAACTCTTCTCTTGCAAATGTCCTTGGTAATCCTGACAGTCATCTCACAGCTGAGGCTGTACCTGGTAAATAAAGATGCACAACACATCTGCTTACTGCAAACTCTGGTCTGCTCGGCAACACCTGTTAAACGCTCTTTGCTGTTTTCACTTCCAGGGAAGCGAATATGCCCTGGAGAGGGCCTGGCACGCATGGAAATATTCTTATTCATCACCACCATCTTGCAGAATTTTAACTTGAAGCCTGTCATTGATCCCCAGGAACTCAGCATAACCCCGACACTGAGTGGGACAAACAACATACCTCCTGCCTACCAGCTCCGTGCTTTGCCCCGCTGAAACGCACAAAACCTCTCTCTAAGGTGTCCTGAGCCTGGCTACTCCTTTACACCTCCCTTGCTAAATCCAACAGCTGGAGCATTGGCCTGCCTTCCCCAGGCCTCTGAGAAGGCAAACCCAACACAGGTGCGGGCAGAAAGTAGACACCTTCAAAGCCTCCTAGAGCTGTTCCAACACATCACAGGGGGGCCCCATAGCAGCATGTTTTGTAGAGGGATAGCGCTGCATGTGTGTATGTTACTGACCCAATAAAGAGAAATCTATGAGGATTTGAGCCGTTATTTTCTTTGGGTTGGAGCAGTGCCCACACCTGCCACTCCACTATAGAGTTCGTCTGCTGCACCTGTGGCCAGTGTCCTGTGAGAAGGGCTGTCTGTCCTGGGGCAAGGGTTCTGTCTGCTTCAGCCACTGGACCCACTGCTGCTGCCTGCAAGGAGGCCCTGGCCGGTCACAGCACAACACAGGCTGTGAAGGCTCATGGTGTGGGAGGGGAAGGGGTTCTTGTGGCCTGGGAGCTATCAGCAGATCTATCTGCAGTTCTTGGGGCTGCCAATCCTGCTGCCCACAGCCAGACCAAGGACAGCTGCAGCATCCTTCCTGGAGGAGAGCACTGCTCCAGCTGCCTTCATCCCCTCAGTGGGATCTCTGGCTGCTCCTGGGGGCTCCTCTCATTTCTTGGGCACTCTACAGCCCAGCCTTTCCACAAGCTGGGAGCACCTTCCCTATGATTCTTTTCTGTCCTCCTCCCACCATTTCCTCCAAGGTTTCTGCTCTCCCCGAGGCATTTGCCAGCAAAACCTTGCACGTTATTGTGGCCACTTGGCACCCCTAAATGAATCAAGATGGGGTTGCTGAAGAGATTGTTACTCTGGATGGTGTCTCCTGCCCAAATCACGCACCCACCTCACCTCCCAGCTAAAATGCCAAGGCACAGAGTCAGAAAAGAGCGACTGAGAGGCCGTTGCAGCTAAGAAACAGCTGAGAACTAAGGGAAATTGCCATCACAGGAGCTAAGTGTTGCAGCTGCAGTTGTGTTCTCCTTCCAGTTTTCTTGGGAACATCACCTCATCTCGCTCATGGCCTCATCTCCTTCTGCCCAATGAAGAGTGCTTCCCTGTCTTTGCAGGCTGTTGCCAGGCGCTCAGGCATCTGAGTGATAGGGACTCCAACCAATTCTCTGGCTGCTCTTTTCTACCATGAGTATCACCGCAAGGATTTAGATATTCTTTATTAAAATGAATTAATTTAAATTTAGGAGGACAGCAAAACCATCTCTCCCATAGAGCTTGGGCACTCCAAGGGAATCTCATTTCTCTTCCGCATCTCATAGGCATCATTGCAAACAAGTTCTTTCCCATGCAAAACCTCTTTGTCTTGTCCTCTGTAGAATTTCATGTCTGCACAAAGAGAAAACTCTCTTGTTCATAAATAGCAACCGTGTCACCCCTGGTGCCCAGGAAAAGGACTGTGTCTGTTATTTCTGGTCCCAGCCACTATTTGGTGCTATTCTTTCAGCGATCGGGTGGATGGCTTCCATATCCGGATTCCATCACACATGGCTCTCTTCTGGGCTTCTCCATCCTCATGGGCTTTGGTTGTGTTTAGATGTCTGATATGTCTGAAGGTTGCCTTAGCTTCAGAGCCAGTTAGCTGCTGGCAGGAGGGAGGTTTTGCTCCCAGCCACTCTCACCTGGCAATTGACAACAGACAGCGCACGTTTCAGCACGTCCCATCTTCCAGGACAGGAAATCTCAAGAAGGGTCTGCTGCATGATCCAGGGCACAGGCCTCCTCTTTCCTCCAGCCACCTTAAGACCAGGTGATATGCCCAGGACAGAAAAGCTGGGGCAGACACTAAAATCCAAGCAGGTGTCTGAAACTGTTGGCTGCACTGCAGGGCAACGCAGAGCTAAGGAAGGGGCCAGCTCGATTGATCTGGTCGGGGCAGAGAACAGGAGGATTAAATGCTCCTGGGGAGCTTTTCATCCAACAGCTAAGCGCTCCCGTGGCCTCACCTCTCCTATACTCTGACCTCAGCCTGCTGCCTCCATCCAAACAAGTCTCAGTGGACTCGACCGGACGACTCCCACTCACCATTTTGCTCTTCTCCCCGAGAAATCCCTGCATGCGTTAACAGCAGACCACCCGATGCCAGGGTTAGTGCTCCTTTAAGGATGAGTTCCTCTTCCTGCTAAAAACACGAACTGCGGACCTGCAACGAGGAAGAGACGATGGCACTTCCCTCAGGCTGACTCAGACAACCTGGCTGGGTCCCAGCACACCTGACAGAGCCAGCTCCTTGCCAGGGGCAGGGTCTGGCACTGCCTGGGAAGCTGGGCTTCAGGGCACCAGGGACTCCGCCTCTTCTCTGCCGGCCCAACGGCAAATGAAACCGCTCCTGGTTCCGAGAGCGTGTGTAACAGGTACCACGGATCAGCGTGAGGGGAAGCCTGCTTTTGCCTCCTAAGGCTTGCACCTCATCTGCCAGAGCACGTTTGCTGGAAACATCAGCACAAAGTGGAGGATTCTGCCCTGAGGCACCGTTCTGTGTCTGGAGAGCACTTTGCCACTGGGCACTTGTGTTTTTAAAAGAGGAAGACGATGGATGTTTCCTTCAGGATCTCACACGTGGTGACTGATGGTCCTTGGGCGCTTTCTAGAAAATTAAGTCCTGTTTCTAGAAATAAGCAGAGAAAACGAGGACCAGCCATGTCACACAGCACTGCTGGCAGACAATCAGTCTGGAAAGAGACATTAAGAGAACATGGTAGTTGAATAGCAAGGAAGATACAAGCCTGCAAAAGATCTTTACACACACAAGAGACGGATCGCACACACAGTAGGAACCTGTCTCACTGCAGTTGCAAATGTCTGCGTGTTTCTCTGAAACTTGCGACTTGGAAACATGTTCCACCTTCTATTTTCCCTCCTGTTTCCCACTGCCTTCACTTGGGCTGCATCATTTCTACTGTTTCAACATCACTTTGGGCTGTGACTCTCTGTGTGACTGAAGGCTTCTGGCCCTCATTTTGGAAATGATGTCCACCTGATGACTTGACTGTCAGCCTCCAGGCTCATCCCAGGATTACAGTGTGGCATGATACTCTGGTGCAGGAGGCTACATGCGGATGCTTATTGCTTTCTTCATCTCCATTGCTGCTTTGCCTTTGGGAACAGCTGGTGGCAATTCACTCACCATGAAGGCTTGAGTGGCTGTGACACACACCACCACAAACATTGTGGCTGGGGAACATGCATGAACTGGGTGTGTGTTGGGGAAAGAACACAGACATGATCCTTAGCAAGCAGAGCAGACATCAAGCAGAGGACAGAAGAGGGGAAAAAAAGCATTTTAGGTGCTGCCTAGCTACTGAACGTTTTGCAGCTGCAGTAAGACCGCGGACCACAACTTTGCTGTAAAGAACATCTGCCTCATGCTCATCCTGCTGTAGTGTAGTAAATGAACCTTCTCATTTGAAGTCTCCTTATGGATTAATTCCCAGTTCCCTAATGTCTACTGCTGCAGATCTGCATCTCAGCCCACTAAGCATGAGTGCAGATCATGAAACACAATGATGCAGCCCTTTAGCTGACCAACTTGTTCCTCTGCCCCACTTCCTAAATGCCCTCCTGATTGCAAAAACCAAGAGAAAGCTAAAGGGTCAAGGAAAAGTCGCTTCCTGCAGAGAGTAAATCCCACCCAATATTAGCAGTAAACACAAACAACAGTTGGCAGAACAAGCAATGTATTAAGGAATTTCCTCCCCTTGAGGAAGTGGTAAACGCATGCATACAACAGAACAGAACGTGCAAGTGAATCCGCAGTCCTTAATGAAGGCAGAGAGTCGTTCTGGGCACAGGTACATTTGTGATTGCTCCCATATCCTCCTCTTCTCTCCTCTTAAAAAATCATTTCAGTTAGTGAAATGCAAATCCTCACGAAGACTAGAATACATACACACACCTTAGAGGGTCTGACATTTTTTTCTTTTTTCTTAAGAAACTTCAACAAATTTAGAATTATTGACTGTTAAGCTCAGTCAGTACAGCAAAAATATTCTACACATATCATTGGTTGAAATGCATAATACAAGAGTTGTGAGCACACTGTCACAAGAGACACCTGCATGAATGCTAACAAGTGTAGTAGATACATCAAACCACATTGCAAGCATTTGCAATGAACCAGTCTAGGGAAGACAGGAAATTACCAGACCATGGAACAGAGATGTCGAAGTACATGGGACGCTGTTACAGTCACTTCTCTCCAGAGTCATTGTTTCTGTTCGAGCGCCAGGAAATCTGAACTGCTGCTTGCCACCTCAAACTTCCCTTCTGTTTCACAGGGATCACCGTCATGCTTTTATTTCCAGACCTAAGTCACTGCAACTTTGCTTGAACAGGGCAAGGAAGAGAAGGACGAATGCAGACCCCATCTAGCAGAGCTCACTTCCCCAGACATGCATGGTCAAAACCAGCTTCAGATCAGAGGTCTTGCCTGTAAGAAGGCCACAAAATTTGAAGAGGAACAAAACAGAGCTAAAAAACCCAAACAGAAATACCATGGTTTTATACAGTCTGCAATAAAACTATAGTCAATGGTACAGTATGGTTTACATGACACTTATTAAGGCTTTGACTACTGGTCTTCTACATGCACATTTTATATACATATAATCTCGTGTGTGTGTATAAATTATTTTTTTTTTTTTTGTACTAAGCAAGAAAATACTTCCATGCATTTGCTTCTAGTATTCACAATACTTAGACCTTATTGTGTTCAAGGACTTCTGGAGAGGGCTAGGTCTATTTATTATCCATCTGGAAATGCCCTTATCTCCAGGAATGTCGTTTGTGCCTGACAGTGGCACTGGCCCCACACTTCTTCCACAGTCATACACCAGAGAGGAGGTGTCACGTCAGAGCCTGACAGTACATTGGCTATGTAAACATAGTAATCCTTGGATTATAAATACTTTATTAAAGCTAACATACCTCAGCTTTTAGCTCATAATTGCCCATGAGTGCCTTAATGAGATATCATTCAGAATATTTTTCTTCTGTTTTTTTTTCTCCCCGTATGAACAGCCCAATTACAGTGGTTCCTCCAAAAACACAGTTTTCCCTACTTATTCCCAAAGAAGTGCCAAGCTACCTGTTAATTCTGCAGGCCCACGGCTTGGTAGCTTCCATGTACATAAATAACTGCAATGTAGAGCATGTCTGAGCCTTATAGCTCAAACTGCTTAAGTCATCATCTCATTTGCACCCCTGCCATGAAGTTAAGAGACTGGGCTATGGGTCAGTGAGGAGTGAGGAGGAAGTAGGAACCAGCAGACTTGCTCCTAGTCCCACGCCTGGAGTTTGCACGTTTTACAGTTTCCCAGAGCTCACCAGAGCTGACCTGTGGCATTGGCCGTGTGCCTCTGCCTCAGAGACATCCTGACTATCTCTGGCCCAGCGTTTCCTTCAGGGAGATGCTCTGGCTAGCTGATGTTCCAGAGCAGCCTTAGGTTGCAGTGGGGAGCCCTGGGGACAGCAGCTCAGCTGTGAAAAGGAAGGGCTCACAGGGAAGTAGTATCAAGGAAAGGAAGCAGCATAAAGAAGGCTGAGAAAGCAAACATGGATGGAGTGAGGAGGAGAGATTCCTCATTTAAGGTAAGGACTGGACTGCTGCCACAGCCCTCTGACCTGCCTTGCCTGGTGGTGTAACTGGAGCACACTGCCAGCACTCCAGCTGCTAAGCTTTGTCACCATCACAGTCATGCCTTTCATCCCATCACAGTACTCCCCTGTCAGCCACCACCTTTCCCTTGGCTGCTGCATTGAAGTACTTCCATTCAACATATACCATGACAATTACTGCAAATCAGGCACTGGGCCTTTCTCGTTCACTGTGATTCAAGTAACTAGCAGCTCTAAAGAGACTGTCTCTGTGCCCCTGCCTGGCTCTCAACCCACAATAACCAAGACAATAAATAGACAGGACAGAAGGAGTGATGGAGTTCCAGGTATCTGGTTGTTCACTTATTGCACAGGGTATTTTGGGCTGGTAGGGGAGAGTGGGCAGTTCCCAAAGTCCTTTGAGAAAATCCTACTGGGTGACTGTCTACACCACGTGCTCCAGAAAACATGTTCATTAAGCTCACGTGTATAGGATGCTTGGGAAATGTCACCTAGAAACAGGATACACAAGAGACGAAGGTTTTTCTCAATTCAAGCTCAGTCTTCACTCAGCCCCATGGCAAGCTGTGCAAAATACAATGTTTATGCCCTGGCAGGTATGATTAGAAGACAATTTTTGGTCCGGTATGTTAACAAGAAAGGGTCATGCTAATAATTGCAGAGGCAAACCTTTGAGACTGGATTTAGTTTTAGTTACAGAAAATACTGTACACAGCTTTTGGTCAGGTGCACAGAAGCTTTAAAAAAAAAAAAAAGACAAAGATGACAGTTAAATGTCTCAGTCTTCAGATGGGGAATGTCTATGAGGAGCAGTCAAACTACTTTCTCATGTGCAATGCATCCTGAAATTTGGTACTTATGTACTGGGCGTGAAAGCCTTTCTTGTTGATGGTGTCATCTGTATGGAATCGAATCATAATGGAATCCCCTGCAGAGTAGATTTCTTCCAGAGGCTGCAGAAAAGGAAAGGAGACAGCACAGAGTGTTGTGTATTCTTGTTCCAGTCTTCTGAGTTTGCTCTAATTTGTCCTTACCTTTCAGGAAATGACACAGTCCAAACTGGACTCTGTTTGGCTGCTGAGGCTCTCCCATGGTTCATTAGCAGCAAAATAACTTATCCACTTAATAACTTATCCACTTATCTTACGTGATAACTCTGGTTATCTCCCCCACTGTTGTGACCTGCTACAATCTCCCTGTGCTTCTCTGCAGGACCAACACTTTTACAGCCATTCTCCATTTGTCAGTGTGAAGGTAGGTAGATTACTACTCTGCCACCCTGAACTTCTTCACACCAAGCTGCCATGCCTTTGTTTATTTTCCAGACGATTTCCCCAGTTTGTGAGGACTGCTTCCACAGACCCGCTCCCTGGCTGTCTCTCTTTAAATTCAATAAGAATCTTCTCCACTTTATTGCTGAAGTCCTAGAGAAATCAAACACAGACCCTCTGATTTTAAATACCACACACTATTACTCATGCTAACAGCGTCACTCCTGTTAATGGAGACAGAGATAACAGTTTAGGAGACAGCACGCCATCCTGGAGCCAACAAGCAGCTCTGCAAGTCCCTCTACCTTTTGTCCTCACCATGTCCACAACATGACTTGGCATCAGGCAGGAAGTGACTGAGGATGAAACTGGCTTTTAGAAGCTGTTTCCCACACTTACACAACGCTTTTGCGGCAGGGCTGGGGCACAGCAGCATGGTAGTCCCATGCTGCTGCACATGGCCCAGGGCTAACAAGGGAAAGTCAGTCAGCAAGGTTTTCAGACCAACTCTGTGCATCAGATAAAACAACTGTGATCTCTAGCAACAGGGGAAGATGCAAAACGCAGACACGCAAGGCATTCTCATCACCAGTTTGTGACAGCTGCCCCTCTCCAAAAAGGGTATGAGAGTATCCTTCCTTGCCACCCCCCAGTTATCCCTATGAAATCACCACCACCACGGCTTACCCCTGAGCCACAGAAGCGTCCCAGGCGGGGTGCGGTGCTGTCATAACCATCATAGATCTCCATGTAGTCGTACCCACAGTCAGCCTCCTCCTCGATCTCGAATGTCTGGAATATCAGCTCCACCCCATAACCATCTTCAGCTACAACCACCCATTCACAATTGGTTTGACTTGGGTAGTTGTTGTCCCCAAACTGAGCATGGGAATATAGTTCCTTAGTTCGTACTTCAGCCTTTAAGAGTCCACCACATTCTGGAGGAAGAAAAGGGCACAAAATAGTCTCTCAAAGGCCTTACCTCCCAAAAAAGTCTCACCATCCCACTTTTGGGCCAGTCCTGAGGAGAGAAGACCTCCAGCTTGAAGTGCATGTACAACAGGGAAGGTAATTAACCACTGCACCAAACTAACATAAACCAGTCAATTCTCCAGTCATCCATGAATCCAGTGACCCACATAGTGTAGAGAAGTTTGGTTGTTTTGGTACAGGACATGCATGGAAAGAGGCCATCAATTAAAACTGGCAGGATGGAGTTCCTGCCACATTATACTCTGGAAAAATGTATTATTTGAGAAAGCAATTGCTTAAAGGAAGATTTAACATTTTCTTTGCTATTGTCCCATAGCTGAAATTCTGACCCCAAGTATTTTGCCAGCAGTAAGTTGAAACACGTCAAAAAACTGGGGACCAAAACAATCCTTTTCTACCCACACAATGCACAAAAGTAGCCCTGTGCTTGTGCAAAACGTGTGCTTTGGTGCAGAGCTTCCCTGCAGCCAGTCAGAAAGACTCCTCTTCACCAGCCTCCCATGTACTGCCACTCAGAGCATGTTTCAGCTGTTTACAGTGGCAGGGATTTCAAAAGAGTGAACCTTGGTACAACACGCTCACCTCTGGGCTGCCACAGATAAGAGGATCAAGCTGTATCTGTCCATAGCACATCTCTGCTTCCACCATAATCAATCTAATATGGGCCTCTTCCATGTGTGGGCCAATATACAGGCTAAATTGCATTATCTCATTTTCTGAAGGCTGATGAGGAACAGAAGGGGTTGCTGCTCAACCAAATACCTCCAATTTAAATGAAAGAGCATGAGCAGGAATGTCATCAAGACATCTCCGAGCTGATAAGGAAGCTGGCATTTACAGTATGGTGCCAAAACCGGCCTGGCAACTGGATAGCACAATTTGAAACCACTTAAAATTCAGGCTAAGCTTATTTGGGAGAAAGTGCGTCTGGTTTTGCCTGGTAAAAAATGCATTGAGACTTGATGACATCTCATTGCGCTGGTGTATTGGCAGGCAATCAACTTACCTGTGCTGTGCTTTGCCTGGAAACCTTTTCTTTGCACAGAAGCATCAGAGTAAAATCTGAGGAACATCTTGTTGGTAGAAGCCACCACAGGGTCTGGTTTCTTGCTGCCACAGAAGCGGCCAAGGATAGGTGACTTGCTGTTGGGCCCGTCATACATTTCCAAGTGGTCATAGGCACATTCTTGGTGTTGTTCAATCTCGAACTCATTGAAGGTCTACAATAGCAAGGAGAATCGAGACAGACATTTGTAAATCTGAGTATGCAATTTAGCAGAGGAAGAAATGTCAAGTGAGAAGCAGGTGAAATGGTATGTCTGTTCCACAAACTAAAACAGAATAGTGCACTTTCAGATTAAAGTGATATCAGGGTGGCAAAGCTCAGACGTTCGTATGAATGTGTGGTGTAGCCTTAGCTTTGCTGCCTCACATGAGTGCATGACAACAGTTTTCAACTGCAAGCCTTACATACTCTTATTTTTCCTGCCAGGAACCCTGCCTAGCACACTGAATGGTTAGTTCTTCAATATTACTTTTACTGAGCACAAGGATCCAGGCATTATTTCCCCCGTGCATGGGCCATCTGCACAGCTTTGGGCATGTCCTGCCATGAGCACCAGGCACACTCTCAAATGGGCCCGACACTGCACCCTCAGAGGGGCTGTGGACTAGCCCTGCCACCACGGTGCGCAGAGACGGTCCCAGTGGAGCGGCTCACTGCAGGGGGCAGGGGCGGGCGGGCACATTACACCTTCTGTTAACAGGGAGACAACGCTCCACAGTCGTCATCTGCTGGAGCCTCCTCCAAGCTGCGTCACCCCTGCCCTGTGCCTCCCTGAGGTCTCCCGCCCTTCTGCGGGCCACGGGCAGCCTCCCCGGGTGCCCTCCTCCGGGCACTCCAGATGGACCCGCGGAATCAACCGAGTCCCGCTCACGCAGCAGTAGAGGGAGTCACTTCAGCTCCTCACAATCCAGCCCGCTCCTCCCCTCACACTTTCGCTCGCTGGTTACTCACCACTTTCACTCGGTGGCCGGGTGTTGCAGAGATGTCCCAGGTGCACTCTTTCCGGCTGGGGTACTTGTCAGGCCAGTTTGGACTGCTCATCGTTCCCTCCGCACCACTCAGCTTATGCTCGCAGCCAGCTTGAGAGAGGGAGAGATCACGATATGGAGGCATCAAGGCAGGTCTCACATGAGAATCACGTAATGCCCTACATGCTCCTTTCCACCCACTGAGAACCTCAACAGGGCAGAAACAGGAAAGGCTTCAGTCACTGAACAAGACATTTTAATATTACTGCATAGTTCTGGTGGGTCTGTCCTATCCTTTTTTGAGCTAACTTGGCAGCTGGCGAAATGGACTACCTCATTCCCCTGGGGCTCAGTAACCTCATCCACCTCCTCATTCCCAAACGTATTCTCCTGCTTCTCCATCTTGTCTGCCCTGTTCCCAGTGACATGGTCCAACCCCTCCACCATGTTGACTCTGGTGCTATGTCAGCCTAGAGTCATTTTGCCAACTTGGAAAGCTGAATCAGCTCACGGAAAGATCAGACAAGGACCAGAGACTGTGCACAGCAGGAGTAGAGATGCAGGAAAAAAGGTAATTTTGACAGCTGAAAGCAGTTAGATCAGGTCATCCTTTCTTTTCTGACTCAACCCAATAATTGAACAAAGCAGCAGTGACTAGTCTAATGGCAATATCCCACCATTGCTCCTTTCTCTAGCCCAGCTTCTTGCCTCTACCCTATCCATCCCTGTGGTCATATAGAGGGTCAGACTGGGAAATGGATCCAGGTGAAAACAAGCCCTCCTCTTCTTTCTTCTAGGTAGTTTTCAGCTAGCTGGGGCTATTTCAGTGGCCCAGCCTGGTACACTGTACAAACAGCCTTCCAACACTGAGCAGGAAGCACCCTGGCACAAATGGTGTTTGAGGGTCTTTCCTGAGGGCAGGGAGCAGGGACCTTACCTTCTTTACAGTCGTGGCCATTTTCATGCAGCATGAAGCCGTTTCTGCACTGGCATACGTAGCTCCCAAAGGTGTTGATACATTCATGCTGGCAACCACCATTGTCTTTGGAGCATTCGTCCTTGTCTGGGCAGGACCAAACCAACAAACACTGAGCTGACAGTGAGAAACAGACTACCACAGATGCCAGCTGGGAGACCTATGTCCAGGTGGGCAGATACCAGGGCAAAATTCCAACCTCTGCTGCTGGATTGGTCCAGTCAGCTTTTTAGCCCAGATACAATTCTCTTCAATTGTCTTTCATTCCATAAAACGCATCACAAATGTGTTTTATTGTACAATGTAGGTTTTGAATGATTAAAGACTCCTATCGAAAAGAAACCTATAGCAATGTCTCATTCTTTTAGAATAGAGACCAGGAAAACCATCGCACAAATAGCCAAAAATCCACTGGCAAGTCTTTATATTGTCAAGTTCCTACATGCTCTGATTAGTGTCCATCTTTAAATAGCTCTGTCCAAGAGCACAAGCAGCCAGATGGAGAAGAGGATCTAAGGTACAAGATGCTCCCTAAAGCTGAAATATACCCCACTGGATGTACACTCCTGTGTGTTCAGGACTATGATTCCTGAATTTCACTGTTCTGAACGCAGGATCTGCTCATGGTTTCCAGTCCAATTTAATTTATGAGCAGTTTATCTCAAACTTTTCTTAGGCTAATGCCCCTCCTGGACCTCATTAACCTCATCTCCTCACTTCCAAATGTACTTCTAGATGAAACATACCCCACCTCATCCTTCCTCTTATTAGATTTAGTAAGCCAAACCTCTAGCCCTGATTCTACTCTGCAACTGTCTTGAAATTCACGGCCGTTTTGCCTGATCATCCTCCTCAAAAACATAAATACTCCTCAGTCTCTGCTGAAAACACAGCATGAAATTGAATTTCCACCTCTGTACAATGTACAGTTAATCTCCAGAACTGTCTGCCAGCAAGACACATCACTGACACCAAGAGCTAAAAAGGATTCAGAACAGAGGATTAGAAACTTCCATTAGCATGCACTACTTTGATGGGAAGGATTGCTATATAGAAGACTTCTGGAAATTTTCCACCTCTTCTAGTTTCAGAGGAAAAAGCTTTTCTTTAATGACTCCAGGGACAGTAACAACTTCCAGGATCAGTTTCCCCATTACTTCCCGCTGTGGAAAGACTGGAGGCATTGATGAAATCCATACATCTTGCTGACACCACACTACGAAACTGGACCACACACTGCACTGAGAAACTGAGATGAAAAGTGACACAGCACAGAGTAACCATGCTTTTTAGATGTAACTAACCATGTCAGGCTCTGCCTGATTTGACAGGAGGTTGAAGAAAATTCACCAAAACCAAGAGGCTCAGTCAGAGGAGACAGCAAAGTGAAAGAATACATCCACGTACCAGAGAAGTAGTGAACTTTAAAGCCTTTCTTGGAGACCGTGTTGTCTGATTTGAACTCCAGTCTCATGTTGTTGCCATAGGACGTGATTACTTCGGGCTTCTCTGAGCCACAGAATTTGCCATGCAGCTTGGAGTCAGAAGCCAACCCACTACGAACCTCAACATAGTCGTATTTACAGACCTGCCAAAAGAAGAGAACATTCCTCAGCTCCACGGACTTGGAACAGAGCATTTCAGAGGAAGGGGACAGAGGCTTGACTGATAGGGAACAGAAACAGCCTTATACTCACACTCCTAACTTCCCCCAATTCTCCTCTGTCAGTGTTCTCATCCCCTTCCCCTTCTGCCCTGGTCTTAAATCATGAGTGTGTTTATCAGAATAGCAAAGGTTCCATTTAATTCAGCTAAAATAATTACTCCCGCATTATCCAAGAGCCTGACAGTGTTGAATGAATTTCAGCAGCCTGCTGAATTAAGGAAGAGTCACTGCCCCCATTTACGGTGGGGAAAGTGAGACCCGAATGCTTTGTTTAAAATCCACCCTGCCCTCAGCAGGGTGGAGAACAGACTCTTTTACTGGTTATTTTGTTTATCCTTGAAGAACTCTACTTCACTGTTCTTTTCCACTTATAGTCCTACAAAAGCAGCTCTGGGAAAGAGAGGGATGGGACACCTATTATGGATGGAAAACAACTACGATTATGCAAAAGTGGTAGGGAAAAGAAGCCCATTTATAACAGAACAGCTTTAATCCTTCCACTCCATAGATAAAGCAGATCCAGACTTCAAGGAGAACAATCACTGTTATTGGCTTATTATACCAAGGGCAGGGAAACAAGACAGTAAGACAGAGCCTCTTCTTCCTTGTACCCCAAAGATTTATCTAGTTCTGAGTTAGCCAATAGTCACACCTCTGAGATGCAGGGACTGGTTACGTACATCATTGCCTTCCAGCTCAAACACTTCGAACTGCAGAGAGATCCGGTACTGGGCTGGAGCTACCACCTGCCAGACGCAGTTTTTGTTAGTAGGATATTCCTTGGGCCATCCAGGGCTAGTAATGGTCCCATTGAGCTTGGTGATGAAGCCCCCACAGGCAGCTGGAGAGGCAATAAATGAACACAAGTTTTACTTGGTTCGGTTCAGACACACAGATTGGGCCACATTGTTAGCTAGGAAACGAATCAGATCCTGGTTGGTGGCGCATTTCAAATCCCTGCAGCCTGAACAGGTTTAAAATGCTGGGAGCTGCAAAGAAGACAAACTTCACCTGCTATAAATCACCAGTGAAACACACACGGCCAGGCTGTGGCCCTGAGAGCCACGTAAATCATGTAAGATTTATCTTCTTTTTACTCTCTAGCCTTGGGCTTACTACGGATCAGTTGACTTGACATGTACAAAACAGCTGTAAAGGCCAGCTTGGTAAATTCACCCACACTCAGTCCTACAAACCTTACTATTTCCAGTTTATCAGTAATAGAATAATTAGAAGATAACGGAATCCTAGGGAAGACATCCTTGTCAACCGTTCAGCGGCTTATTTTATGTGGACTGCACCTTCTCTAGGGAAAATGGAAGACAAAGACTTAGCTTTATTATCCCATTGCCTTTAAAAATTTAGGACATCTCAGCTTCATCCTCCTGTGGGAGGGCATGGCTTTTACCTCAGTATGCTCTTTTGCTGCAAAATTCTATTTGCAACAAAGCAAATTTTTCTTGCTGTTTCTTGGGAGTAATGAGATATGGACAGATCTTCAAAACCCACAGGGATAAAAGCTCCCTGTGACTTGTTCCCAGCATCATTTTGCGTTAAGAGAACTAACCCAAGGGGGCAGCTGCAATACAAAAAGTGTAGCAAGCAAGTGTGTCTGGAGAAACAAAAGCAATTTACTCTGATATGCATCACTACAATTTCAAAGACTATCCTGTCTGTATTGCCCACAAATGAAGTTTAAAATGGGAGGTTAAGAGTGAAGTTCAAAAAACGCTTGCCAAGTTATACCAACTGGCTAGCTCAAAATTGCAAGAAATTATTTAAACAAATAAAGTAAAGCTTCCAAAAGGCTTTTGCACGCACCTAACTCTGCCCTCACCAAGTGGATAGCAGCCTTCCTCAAACAGTTTGACAAAGCAGAAGTCAGGGCAAACCAGGTGATTTTGAGAGCACCATTCACAGCATGTGGAGCTGCCCACACGTCTCAGGTGAAGGGCAGAGCTATGAGGCAAGAACAGCATGTGCGTTCTCACCACACCAATAGTTGTATTGTTGGTGAGAGCAAACGCTTGTTGCAACAGATTAACTGTATAAACAGAAAGCTGAAAGAAACAGTTTCTATCAAAGACATGGAGTTCTTTTTCCCCCCAATAACATAATAAGGAAATTTACTCCTCAGTATGGAGAATGTGTATTTTGCATGCAGGCAAAACATTTGATATTTTATTCTACAAAAAAAAAAATTTCAGCCTTAGACTGAAATACTTTCGGGCCACGCAACAGTTAGGTTATAATGCTTGCCCGCACTTCATGCTGCACGGTGGGAGATGTGGTCTGAACAGGGATCTCTGGCCATGAAGACCAACTGGTTTTAGAGATGTTTAGCAGTAGAGAACCAGCGTATTTTCAGTTTTTCAACAAAAACTTGTTTTTCACTGGAAGATGTTGACAAAAGAAATTTTTCAGGTGGAGTAAGATACACAGAAATGAAGAAGCAAGGAAAATCATCTCTAAGACTGTTCATTTCATTATTAGCTATAGTACCCATTCTATAGACAGATACCTCAATCTGTAGGTTACTCACCTTCACAGCTCTTTTTATCAGCTGTCAACTCATAGCCAGGCTCGCAGGTGCATTTATAACTGCCCAGTGTGTTCTCACAGTGCTGCTCGCATCCACCATTGTCTGGCAGAGAACATTCATCCATCTCTATCAGGAAAAAAATGGAACAAGTCACACTTTCCTGACCACACAAACCCCATCGTATTCCTCATGCAACACTTCTGGACAGAAGGAACAGAGCACTAGCTGACAAGCCGAGCCCACAGAGGAGGCACTGCAGCAAACTTCACAAGTGCTAAAGCACTCCTACCACCAAAATCATAAAGGACTGCAATTACTGTTACTAGTCAAGAGTGCTTTTTCTAGACAGGAGCAGGAAAACATGGTCTCCTGTAAAGATTTCACTGCATTTTGTTCTTGTTTGGCCCTGTTGTTTTGTTTGTTTTTTAAATTCCTTATGCTCTTGAGTGAGTTGAGCTACCAAGTCCTCCACAGGCTGCAGGGCATATCTGCTCTGCCATGGAGCACCTCCACCTTCTCCTCTTCTGATCTTGGTGTTACCTCTGCTGTTTCACACTTTTGTTCCCACCTCCTCTCTCTCCTCCTCATTTTAGACCTTTCTTAAACATGTTTTCACAGAGGCGCCACCAGCTCAGCTGATGGGCTCAGCTGCGTCCTGCAACAGGTCCACTGTGGATCCAGCATGAGCCATCTGTCTAGCACTGGACAGCCCCTGCAGCCTCCCACTGCCAACACCTTGACACCTACATCCAATATAATGCTCCAGTAACAGTTACTGCTATGTAGATCAAATAGAAACAGTCTTGACTAGATAATCATTGTAGGTCCCTTCCAACTGAAATATTCTATTCTATTCTATTGATAGCACTGTCTTCCTGCAAAGCCTTCTCGTAGCCAGGAACCCCTCACTGCAACAGTTCCAGTCCAAACGGATTTTATTTTCTGGTTTCTGTTTGTAGATTCACTATGAAGAAAGTCGAGTATTTTTTTGCTGCTCCATGCTTGAGTACATGTTCCATAGCTTCTAATCTGGCTGTTAAATCACTTGCTTGAGAGAAAAGAGAGGCTACAACTCCTACGATCATCAAAAATCCCTGTGATCAGCCTTTACCATGACAGGGACATGTCCTGGCTATGGACAGGTATATTTTGCAAAGTATTGTCTTTCCTCTAATGTTTGCCATGAAGAAGAAAGGCACAACAATGTGAGTGTGAGACAAGCACATCACTACTCACGCTTTGACCATATACAAAAGAGGCCTCAGTGATACAAACAATTTGTTACCAAAATGAAGATAAGTATAAAGAATAATCCTAGAGCTTTCCATTGAGATATACATGATGGGATGGACATGAGGTAATTGCTCTCTATATTTTCCTGTCATTGTCTCTTGGAGCTCTCTCTGAGCTGTTCGCAGACTTATTTTCTATCAAAACTTAGAAGTTATCCCTGCAAGTTCTCACAAAGCGTAACACTCAATTCCATCCTTAACTTTGGTCTTTTTAGGCTGAGTTATTTTCTTGCAATGTTGCAAGATGTGTAATTGAAGCTCTATTCCTTTCATAATTCATTAACACAAAGCTAACCTGTTGCTCAATCAGCTATGCATGGCCATCTGAATAGTGCCTGCAGAGCCATCTAATTTGTTCATTTACTTTGTTCATGAAGTGGCTGCTAGTCAAAATCCCTCTGGGTATGGAGGTAAAGGATACAGGCTTCAGATCCCAGCTTGAAACTCCACGTGTAGCCTGCAGGTATGTCTACCCAGACTTTGCAAACTGACATCAGCTCTGCCCACAATGCAAGCTCGCTAGAATTTGTGTAGCTATGGCTACTGTGGTGCTTGGTCTAAGCAAATATATTTTGCTCCTCAGCTGGGCTTACTGGCATGGACTTAGCAACACCCGAACAATCCATGAGCTACACGGTTTCTGGTTCAAACAGGTGAAGTCTGAGCAGATGCTGCAAGATCTAGTCTGCCAGCAAAAACTCCACAGACAATACCTGTGTCTACAATTATACTAACAGTATACGTTTTTTGTGTAAAAAAAAAATGCATAAAGAAATAAATTTATTTCTGACTATCTGTATTCACAAGGCAGGCATCCCAGGTTCAGGTGTGTAATTTTCTTCCCTTAAAAACTTGCCAAAGAACCTCAGATTCTACAAACTGACTTGCTGCAGGCCAAGAAGTCTCCATGCAGTGCTAATCCCTGGAAGACATCTCTGTCACACAGTCAGCCCGCTCTATCACCTCCTGAAAGAAGCCGAAATGTCTTTAGGAAGACGTATTCTCTGTGTCTTTATGGAATCTGAGAAATTGAAACAAGGAAGTCTAGGCACTGTGAGAGTTGTTCAGGGACTGGAATCAAACATCACAGTATTTGCCAGCGATCTCGCAATCACCTTTTGTCACGGTCCGTTTGGATCTCTCAAATTCACAGCACAACGTACTACGTGAATTAAAAGTTTATTTAACAAATTTTTTTTTTTTTTTTTTGGCATAAAGTGCACGGATTAAGAATTATGGGTTATAAATTACGAAACCTTATAACTTGAATAGTGAATAAGTGAATTCACATGATAGACTAGTCTGAGCAAAGGGGATTGAACCCTGCCATGTTTGTTGTATTTCTTAACAAGCTCAAGAAATAAACTTTAATTCATAGAGTACATTGTCCTGTAAATTTGAGAGATCCAACGACCGTTGCACCCTAACATGAGACAAAAGTTAAAGTACAAATAAATAAAGGACTTATGCAATCCAAATATTGGCGTTGCAGCTATTATTTCTGTACAATTGTCACTGAACCTGAGAGAAACATGACTTGCAGTTGCTCCACAGGTATTTTCCCAAGTGGTTAGACATGTGGTTGTTGCCTCTATCAAGTCACCAGGATGGTGGTAAAGGACCATGGCTTGAGTCCAGCTCTTAAGAAGAATCTTACTCTTCATTTGCATATTCCTGAAGAGGATCTCAGTTTAGGAACACATTTGTCTCCCAAAGCACTCTGAATTTCCCCTGGGATTCTACTTGCAATCAAATTTACCCTCTCTCCAGAAGTTTATTTTGGAATAAGACTTAAGTAGAGAGGTGGTTTTAACACTCTTTGTACAGTACTAGTACCTTCTTTGAAAATGTCAAAATCCCCTGGCCTGGATAAAGAGGGGTCACATTCTGTCCAGCTGTGTCAGTGCTTGTGCTGGTACTGACCCATAAATGAAATGCTAATGTTTTTGAGGTAGGCTCTCTGCCTTAATCAGCAAGGTGGTGTTCATGCCTCAGCATCAAACCCCTCTACGCTCTCAAAGCAATTTGTATATAAACTTGATATTGTCAGTTGTACAGAAAAGTCTAACAGCTCTTAACTACAAGCACATACAATGGTAACTGATAACTTTGGGATGGCAGTAGGTTAAGGAATGAGTGACCCCCAACTTTGACCTTGAGAGGTACTAGATTACATACCTTTAAAGAAATTTGCTGCAAAGCCTGCTTTATTGATGGTTGCATCAGATGCAAACTTCATCCATACTTTATTTGAGCTGGATTTGATATCTTCCGGCTTCTCGTAGCCACAGAAGTGACCGATCAGTGGGCTGTATTCAGTGAGGCCATCTCGGATCTCCAGGTAGTCATAAGAACACGCATCATGCCATTCAATCTGCAATAAGACTAGTATGAGTGCTCTGAGTCAGGCTAGCTACCCAGCTAGACTTTGGCCAGAGACCAGCTTCCAAAGGAGCAACCCAAACAACTGGTCACAACCAGGTACTCACCTCATGGTTGCCACTGAACTCTCCTGCAGTTGAAATTGCATTCAAGCCCAGGCACATGTCAGTTCTACTGCTATTTCATGGCTACCCTCCAGTGAAACCTGATCCCTGACTATCTGCAAGCTGCTTTTCCATGAGAAGCTGTAAGTGACAGTGCAGAACAACTATAAACAAAAAAGGCTCAAGGCATAGCCATGGGGTCACAGCCAGGAGGTAACAGTGTCAGCCTTTTCCAGGACAAGCATAGTCAGTATGCACAAGCCACAGGAGCCTATGGGCTAAATGGGTTTTATGCACCAACCCAGGTCCTGTCGACTCCTGTCTGTGATTTCTAAATCAGTAGCCAGAAACACATGATTGGGCACCTATCTAAGAGTGTAAGACATCCTGTAACCAACAGGAGAAAATCTCTTCTGAGCTGTTCAAAGCCTGTCTGTCATCTGGGAACACAATGTTTCTTCAGAGACTCACAAACACCTTGAAATCTGCCAAATCCCAGCGACACCAACAGGATTTTTTTGCCTTGATTGTGACCATTCAATTTCATTTGACCAGAGTGAAAATTCAAGGACTCATGAGTCCCTACTTAACATCATCAGAAATTTTGTGCCCTTTCTAATTCTTTCTGTCCAGAGTAACAGTTTTTGAAAACTCATGATATTTAAAAATTCGTTTCAAAATCTCTGAACAAACTTCTGGTGAGGAGAAACATTCTGAACTATTCAAAAGATTTATTTTTTATTATTATTATTTACATCACTTCCTTCTTATTTTTAAAGGACCTACGAAAAGGGAAAGAATATCTGTAATATAATATAAAATGACATTTCTCACCTCAAAGGCTTGGAACATGATTCCTATGTGAAAGCCCTCAGAAACTGTGATCTTCCAGATGCACTCTTTGGAAGGTCTGTAGTCATCTGGGTAATTGGGAGATTGGATCTGGCCAGCATCTTTGTGAATTTCTCCACCACAAATAGCTTCATAAAAAAAAAAAAAAAAAACAAACAGAAAAAACGTAAGATTGTAGGTTTTCCCCAGGTAAAGCCTGTTCCATACATAGCCTTCTTCCTCATTCAAATCTGTACCCATACTGCTTTTTCCACAAAGGCAACACACAAGTCTTGGAAGTTTTTACAAATTTAACATTTTGTCTCAGTGACAGCATCTCTTGTCTTGCTGTGCCAACCTCCTTAGAAGGTGAACTCATTGGGACAGAGAATTTTTACAGATTTGTGTGTTTAACACTCCTGTCACCTTCATAACTGCTTAAAACCTGCTACCAGCACTAAGGACCAAGAAAAGTTGGAAAAAAAACCCGCCACAATTAAAAACCAGTTGCAAATCTAATCCAGCCACACGATGGCAATGTTAGCAAGCATGAGTTGAGCTGTTCATCAGGAGACCAACAGGCTGACTGCTGTGCATGAAAAATTAAATTTTGTGCTAAATGCAAGAATAAGTAAGCTTAAAGACCAAGAACATAAAATATAATGAAAATCTAGTTTAATACAAAACTAGCAGAGACTTCAAAGACAGTAGCAGTCCAGCATAATTGTCTGCAAGACTATGTAACAAATGAAAGGAAGATGACAGGCTAAAACCTGTGTTATCCCATGACGTAAGACACACGTCTAAAGAAGGCATATGAATGTTTTGGCTGTGCTTAACGTCAGGAAAACAAAAAGCACTGATAGTAAGTACGAGAGAGACGGCAGTGTTGTGGGACCTGCCAGACATCAACCATCTTCATCCTTGGGGTCTCCCCACAACGCATTGCAGTAGCAATTCAGATGTGAGTCTCCCTATAGTGTCCTGGAAATTGCTTGCACTGGGTAACATCACCTTGGGTTTGCCTTGTAAGCTGCTAATGTTTAACTATGACCTAGTTAAAAGCACTGTTTAGCTAGTGCAACGCTATCTTCTTTCTGGGAGAATCAGTGCTAAGGCATCACCAAATAGTTGCACCCAAAATTCAGCCGCAGAGCACACTTCAGGTTGTAGTTTGAGTTCCTATATTCAGAACTACAAACGGTGCTAGAGAGAACCCTTGAGGGACCCTTTAGAGAACTGTCTCCTCCACCTAACAGAAAGAAGACTACAAGAGCAGAGAACTGACAATTTTTTAAAACTGCCAGCCAACAAACAGTATTTTCTCTATCCACTACAGTAGTTCACGCTGAAATTCAGCTGAGCGCCAAGCATACTGGAAGAGCTTTACTGCAAAAAGGAAAGAACATCTGCTGAGAAGGCAATAATGATAACAAACGTGGGGCTGCCAGCAGTGCCACAGGGCAAACCCACCAGTATCTTCCCATCCTGAATGTCATGAAAGAAAAGAAACAATATGACTGAACTCTGAGGACACTTTCACTACATAAACTGTCATTTAATATCAAGTAATTCTCCCATCATGTGGCTACATGGTTCTGCCTCTTTCCTCTCATCTACTGAAAACTTTATGGGCAAGACCTGAAGCAATCCAAATCCAAAAAAATCAGTCCTCACCCACAGAGCTCCCAGTAAAGTTCAGATGCAGAAGCATTTACATGCACTCTCACTAAAGCAGAGGACAGAGAAGCAGTGCTAAAACCCACTTTGGCTTTTTAGTATGTGAGAGAGAAGAGTTCAAAAGAAAAAGAGGAACTAACAGCAATACAGAGAGTTTTTGGATAAAAACTGATAGAAAATGAAACACTTAAGGGCAATCCCTCCTGGAAATAAAAATTATCCTTATTGCCTAGACACAGAAGTCGCAAAACAGCTGAGCAAGCAACCTGACAATGGAGGAAAGAAACAAGCCATTACCAGAGCTTGCATCAGAGGGAAATTGGGATTAAGGAAGATTTTTGGAAACTCTCTCATTTCAGCAAATAATTTATGAAGAGAGATGCAGACAATCTCATTACCTGCTGCTCTGACAAGAGGAGGCTGAGCTAAGAAAAGAACTATGCAATGGGCCATCACTCTCTGTGGTACAAGCTGGTTTCCATCAGTCATACTCTGTGCTTGCTCTCAGGCTTAGCAAGAGATTTCATACCTTTCCAATGGGAAGTTTCTTGCAGGAAAGAGTTACATAAAAAGCCAGAGCCTTGATGAGGCAGGAAAACATGAACAGTCAAAGGGATGCAAAGTTTGACCGCTAAATGCATGTTCCACTTTCATTTGCTCTCCTCAGAAGTCAAGTGAAGCGAGTATGGCTTATGTTTACTGAACCTTTAGGGGTCATTTGTTAATCAAGAGGAAATAAGGAAAATTATCAGGAGAAAAGAAAATTTTGCAAAGTGACTTTGGCACGTAGCCAACGTAAAAAAAAAATTTTCTTTCAATACCATTTAGCAATATGAAGCATGATGCCATATTAACACGCATGATGAAGAACAGAGAAGTCGCTTCCTAAAAACAATCCTCACCTTGCCTTTTTTTCTTTTTTCTTTTAAAGTTGGAGCAGATATGACTGGGGAATAATCCACTGTAAGAATTAAGCTGACTAGCCCACCAAAGCAATAAGCCAAAATAAAACAGTCTATTAGAGACACACTAGTTTGATCACTTCTAATTCCAACAAACTTCCATAAAATGGGTGTTACAAACCACATTGTCCAGGCAACAGCTGCTTCTCAGGAGAGACACACACACACAAAAAAAGATCAGGCAAGCTACCTCTGTCTCTGGGGCAACAATTCCAGCAGAAACCAGATATTTCTCCTGTGAAACAGATTTGTTAGCCCTGCACTGTTGTGAAATCCTCATATTGCTTTATTTGCACTTCCCCAACAATCCACATTTTCTTCACTTCCCTCTGCTAGTACCATTATTCATGAGCATATGGGACACTTGGGCACTGGGCTTCCAGTGTCATGCTTGCTTCTGTGGCTGCAGAAAGAAGAAGATGTAAAGTCGGTACCAATACAGTCAACCTCAATACTGTTGACAACATTGGTACTTCTAAGAAAATGCCTGTTGCGCAGAGAACAATGAAAGCTTTTAATACATTTTAGAATCATTGTTGTAAGAAATAACCATATATGGAGAAGCGATGTTACTGATTTGTTAGTGACTTTGGTAGTATTGCTCCTCTTGTGAAGTGGTTTCAGCATCCCAGTGCCATGCAAGTTTCCAAAGCGCCTGACCTGCAGAACATCTGACATGCTAATTTCTAATCTTCTGCAAGAAAACATACAAGGGAGAAACCAAAGAACAATCTTTGCATTTGAGAAAAAAAAAAAAAAGCAAGCTGCATTTAGAGACATAAAATGTATGATCCGAAACAGAACTTTGCCTGTTAAATTACTGGAAGGAATTCCTGCTACACCCAGCACTGCTGCTTGCAGGGGCTGGTTAGGGCAAACCTATGAACCTGGCCTATGAATGGGAACTATTGCTCTGTTCTGCCATCCTGTTGTCCTCTGAAAAACGTGATGATCTATTCCGAAGATCCATGCCTTGTCTGCTGAAACAGCCCACCAAATCTGCCAATTCCCATAAAAACAAGAGCGAGGGCTGTGTCTAGCCACACGGTGAAGGAGAACTCCTACTGATCCCATAAACCCCTGCATCCTGTCCTGGCAGCTCCATGCAATGTGATAGACGACTTCTAGCTAAAGGCTGTACCTTCATAGACCACAAAGAAGCCTTTGCCCAGGATGTTACTGCTGCTCCGGAACTCGATCCACAGCCTGCTGTCCGTGGAGATTACTGGTTCAGGGATCTTGTCACCACAAAATCTACCTAGAAGGCAGGAAAGAGACGATCAAGATCTCCTGGCTGACAGGCAGCATAGCATAGCAGGCACCTGCGGCTCCAGGAAGCAAAGAGTCTGTGGTTAAAAGGAGCTGTGCTTGTGTAAAACATCCTTTCACTCTCATATCACTTGTGCTTTTGAATGAGTTTCTGTTTTCTTCCCCCATTAATTCATATTCTCTTAAAATATTAAATTAATAAAGGTTTTCTTCATCTGGAAGCAGAATCCAGTAATCATGGACGCAGCCTCTGTTGCCCTGGTAAATTCAAAAGGGCTCTTGTTTTCATCAAGTGACTGGTCAAATAAGCTGCAAGGGTGGGGAACCATCCCCTGTCCTTCTCGAGATGTGACATTAGGGAACATCCTTTCCACCTGCTAGGCCTCAGAAACTCCTTCATTTCTTTTCATCCAAGAGCAAAGTGTTCAAGTGAAACCGAGGGTGGGATATGGCCATGCTGATGAGAAAATATCCCTTATCTCACCCTCTGCTCTCACTTCCCTGGTAAATCCACCTCTTCCCAGTCAAGCCTCTGCAGACACTCAATCTCTTTCAAGAGCTTTGTGACCAAGACAAAATGGTTCACCCAGCTCTGAGCTCTCTGTCCTGCACCAGCACTGGTAAACACCTGAATCCTGTCAACAAGGGAGAATCTTTAAACAGAACAGCTGCAGATGGCATCTGTAGCCCCAACAACCTCAACAACCCTAATTTGGTGCTCCTCTACTTGCACCAGCCAGAAGCTCCTCATGGAAACAGAGCAAGCACCAAGTATGCACTGAGAGCACACAGTGCAAACATAGCTTTTCACTTCAGCTGACACCAGCAGGGATATATACTGAATTCAACGTGGTCTTGGCACCCTGTCCAACTGAATGCCCAGTGGGAGTCTGACAGCAGCACAGAGCAGTTCCTCAGGCTGAATTTAGTGAGGACAGTGGTGGTAGGGATCTTGGCCTTGCAACACCAGACAAAGGCTTCTTTGAACAACCTTCAGTGGGTAAAAACCTGGTTAATGCCTTACCTGCAAGGCAGCACCTTAGTTCCCATTAGCAGGCTGCACTGGTGGTTCCCTACACTGGACAAGGAGACAGATAGTTCAAGGCCTGTTGGCTGGCAGGCAGAGGGCTGATGCTTTTCCTACGTATGGAGGGTAGAGTAGTTGGCATGAATTTCATGCGTTAAAAGCCATGGGGCTCCCTGCTTAGTTAGCTGCCCACACAGCCAGCTACTGCCACTTTTGGCTCTTTCTGCCCCACCTTCACCACCTGCCAGCCTTAGGAAGGTGATGACCTTCAGGGATGCAAGAGCTATGCCTCTGTAACAGGCCAGTCAGTGCAAATCAGACTGCATGGAAGGTGAGTCACAAACTCCGTTTCTCTTCAATGGTAGTTTCATCGCCAACATTTTTCACTTGTGGAGCCCCCCATCCAAACATTAGCGCAGATCCTAGCTTTATTCAACTATTCAATTCTGAGCCCCTGTGCCCCAAAGCTGCCCGGCGCTGTTGGGCAGTGTGACAGCCCTGTGGCATATCGATAGCATCTCCCATCTCCGCTCCCAAAGGGGATGCTAACAAACAGCATCGGTGCTGCAAAGCTCCTTCCTCTAAGGTCATCAACCAACTCCCTCCTGGGTTTAGACTCGGAGTTTAACAAGGGTGTCAAGGAGAGGAAACGCAGATGAGGAACGAGAATGAGCAAACTCCTCAGAGTGTGATAAAGGGCCCATTCATAAAAAGTTATACACCATTTAAAGGCTGGGTTTTCACACACTTCCCTGGGAAAATACGCAGCGCACATGTATTTTTTTTCTCTCTGCAAGAAGCCCGTGCTTTCACAACTCACGCTAATCCCCCTCCCCACTCCCTGCTGAATCGCCGTCTGTCTGCCTCTTCTGAGCTAATTTCATGGGCTCAGCCCCTTGCGGGAACCGTGGCCGCTCATGCAGCGTCTCCTTCCAGATGGAAACACTCACAAGTCCACCTGCATTAGGGGGTCGGGGAGGTGCTTGGCTTCTGAAATACCTTTAAATTACTTGGCAGAAAAAATAAATAACGGGGGACTAAGTTGCAGCTGCTGAAGCAATGTTACCTGATGCATGTGCTGCAGAAAATAGCAATAAATGCTGCCAACCCCAAAACAAGCAGGAAGCAGTAAAACCTGCTGCCAACTGTGCATTGAAAGGCAGGCCCACAGACACCTCTAGAGAGCAGCACGCCTCCAGTCTCAGCACTACACCTGCTACCAGAGCTGGGATGTCCAGTGGGGCCAAGGCGAGCATCCAGACCTCCCTAAGCCCACTGATTCCACGCTGACTAGCCCAGACCTGTGCTACAGCATGGGACATGACATCTCTAATGCAGCTGGAGATGCTACACAACCTGATTGCTTCTTTCCTTTCAGGTAGAAGGGGCTGTTTGCAGTGCAACATTTTACAAGTGGGGACATTGAGGTTAGGAGACAGAGTCAGGATCAAAGCCAGTGGCAAAGCAAGGGGAAATCCTGACTGCTCACTCAGGATGGTAGAAGCTTTGCAGTTACAATAGCAAGAGGCAGAGGAACAGCGAGGACACAGAGAGCTGTGCTTCCTTGAGATCTTTGGAAGCAGGAGCGGAGTAGAGCCCTTGCACAGTCTGATATCCCAGGCATGGTCTAGCAAGTTCCCTGCTAGAAATACAGAGGCCCAAAGTACAGACTGCAGTGTTATTTGTAGATAGAAATATTTGAGAAATAATGGCAGGAGTTTGCACCAGGAGCTGTATGGCTGCTTCATTCTGTCTGCCTGACAGCTCTACCCAGGTTTTAGGAAAAAGCGATAATAAAACTCCAGAGACTATGCTTTTAATTCCAGCCATGCCCCCAACTCACTTCCCACTCCACCTCAGTTCTCAAGCTGAAAAAGGAAGGAATAATGTCTTTGCTACCAAAGGACTTGGAGCATGGACCATTTAATGTGAATATAGCACACTGACATCTCTGGATGGAGACAGTAATGGATGGCCAATGCACTGGCTGGACATAAGCTCCTTTCAGGTAAAGTAAGGGTGATATCTGTTTGGGTTTCCCCCCCCCAGTAAGCTTCATGAAGAACATACGAAATGCAATTAAAATGAAACAGCAGCTCACCCAGTAATGGAGCCTTCCTCCAGTAGCCATCGCGGACCTCCACATAATCATACCAACAAAGGCGACTTTTAAACAGGTCCATTGACGTGAAGTTTAGCATAATCTGAAAGGAGAGAGTACACGTCTCTCTTTGGGAACGGAGCTACTTCAAAAAGATCCTACAGGTTACGTGCTTCACCTCTGCTATAGCGCTGCCTAAGAGAGTATGCAGGAAAAGACAGCTGGACAGTTGATTGGATATTTTAATCAGCTTTCCGCAAAAGAGAAAGGCTTCTCAAGGTATTTTAATGAAACCTTGAAAGTACATGACAGCAGACAGCATTTTCACTATCCATTCTGTAACTCACAGTCACTGTTCCCCAGTTAGTAAAAGGCTACTAAAAAAGCCTGATTTGTTAGGGTTTTTTTAAATTAAAAATTGAATCCTTGGGTTTGATTAATGGGAATATCATAGAGAAACACACTACCTCAAAATTCAGCTGTTTCAAGTCTAAACCCTTATATAAATAGCTCTTGTAAAAAAGAGCTAAATTTGCTGACAAGTTTCCATGTTCTGACAAATACACTCACAATCACCATGATGCAATTGTGTTCAGTGGCTTTGCCGAGCAGAGTTCAGCATAAAAATTCTATCCCTTTGGTCTCTTTCCTCTGTAACAAGGATTACAGGCCTTGCTCTGGGCCTATGGAAGTCGATGGAGGTGTACCTGTGGCATTTTTGTCCTTGCAAGATTTCCCCCATGTATTAGTTTACATCTATAGTCTGCCACAGAAACATCATGAGATTAAAACAGATACAGACACAACTCTTCTGAAGAGGCTGAGAGACAGTGGGGGAATTTACAGTAAGATTTACACTGCAAAGCTCCCAGTGCAGTATTCCGAAACCCGGACAGTCCTTGGCACTCTGGCCCTGGTGAAGCTCTCCCTGCAGCTAAGGGCAGGCACTCAGCGCTGAACCGGACTGGGCTTGCAGGGGACAGAACTGGGTCCGAGAGCAAGACAGCTGCTGCAGAATGAACAAGCTCTGCTCCTCTTTGTTCGAGTCCGAGTCCTAAGCGTGTCTCGAGGGTGGTCCTCAGCAAAGCCGCTCTGCCAAGGAGCTCCCAAGCCGGGCTGCACATTCTTGCAGCCTGGTATGGCATGACAGGCCTGAAGGGCCGGTATTAGTGGATTAAGGAAAGATTTCATTTCCACAGGAAGATGAATAAAACAAAGGGAGCTGGGCAGAAAGCGGACAGGGTGGCCGACTGATGTGTAGCAGGGCTCAGCGTTCCAAGGCGGAGAGTTGGAGCTCCCTGACAGGGACATTATGCCTGCGTGACAGGGGCAGGCCACTGATGTCACTCACAGTTCCTCAGCTCCCTTCAGGACCGCGGCTTGCTGGCACATTTTATCTGACTCATCTGACTGGCACCTGGCTTTGAAAGGAGATTCCCCCAGTTCCCAGCTCGGCCAGAGCTAGCGGGTGGCAGGAGACTGTCCCAGTAGGGTTTAGTCTCAAATAGAGAGGAAGGATGATAGGATCAACACACAGCCCAGACCTGTGAGGGGCTTCTGCTCCAGGGTTACCTCTTCCCTCCTCAGGACTATGTATTCCTGACCCCATATCTGGAAGGACGGCGATGATGCTCAGGAGCCTTTCCAGGCTCCATCCCTGCACTCCAGGCATGCAGAGAGCTACAGCATAATCTTATGGTAGCTGCTAACACTGTCATCACAAGCAAAACTAGATACAAGGGAAGCACACAGTACCCTCATGCTGGTGCAGCACCTACCTTCTCCCCTGGGGTCACCGAGATCCTCCAGACACAGTGGGAATAGGAGGGGTAGCCATTCGGAAAGCCAGGGGCTGAGAAATTCCCTGTTGAGTCCTGCAAGGTCTCTCCACAAGCTGCAAGAAGGGAAAAAAAACAGCAACAAGGAGTGACCCTCTGAAAGATACCAGGGTCTATGAAAAGGTGGCTTGTACTCTAAGGATGGTTTTTTCATGGTACTACCCAAAGACCACCTGAGACCTCGTCGAAGGGGTGATGTGAAATTTGTCAGGATTGCCAGGACAGAAGATTATCAGTGCAAGGACACAGGGAAACAGCTCTTAAAAGGCACTCATCTTCCTTCCATACATCAGCACTTTTAGGTTTCAGCCCTACTGAGGAGTATGTCATCCACTGATCAGATGCAAAATATCAACCCCACTCCTCTTTGCAACCCCACGACTGCTGCCACCAAATCTGTCTTCCCTTCATTATAAGTTCTCCTTCGTTACCACTGTTAAGTGTGTTTTTTTCAGGTTAAAACATCCTAACAAAAGCAGGGCAAGCCCCACTGCCCTCATGCTTCAGCTGTCCAGCACCTACCTTGCTGTCACACTGCTTAAGATAAAACATGAACGCTGCCGCGTGCTCTGCTCTCCACCTTCCCATTTTTGTGGCCTGTTGTAGCTGATGAAATGTAGATCCCAGAGCGACTTTTGGGAAGCAAGTAATATGCACACGCATATGCTCCTGTAGGGAACCGCAGCTTCCAACATCTGGGAAAGCCACGACTGCTGTAGTATTTGTTCTCTGAGCTGGAACAAGGAGCAGCCATCTCTACATCTGCAGAGCAGCTGACTGGCTAGGTAGGATGATCACAAATATCAAAGCTCCCATTTCTTTCAGAGTGCTCACTAGACACATCCAAATACTCATCCCAAGGAGCAGGGACCTTGGCTTGCCTGCTCTCCAGTTACTTTTTCTAATTTCATAACCTGCTGATGTTATAAAGCTGCCCTTGACCTGCAACTTGGTCTCCTCAGTGACAGTAAGGCAGCTCCCAAAAATCCCTCCTTAAGCAGCAGTGCTTTGAAAGATCCAACAAGGCGGAATGTTTGGCCGCTTTCTCATGGAAATGCCAGGGGATGTTCTTCTGCCTGATGCTATCAAACACTAGCTAATTTTTCAGCCAAGATCACATTTAGATGGGTGGGTCTGAAGTTGGAGGTGAAAAGAGGCTGGACCCATTCACAAAGTTTAATATCTTCAAAAAGAGCAGAAGGAGTCACCTAGGCCAGAAATTCCTAATTTCCCTGAAGTAGTAGTTTGACCCACAGCTTGACAGGTCAGACAGATGAACAATAGGCAGGGACACAAAAAGGGGTTTTGCTCAACCAAACAGCTCCTAGGGGTGCTCTGGAAGGTGGAGTCACCACTAGGAACAAGTTGCACATATTTCAAGGCACAGGTCGGCATGCGACCCAGCAAAGTGATTCCTGTCAGGAAAGATAAAGGTATTTTAAACTACTAGAAAAAAGCACCACTGAGCAAAACAGGCAGGTAAATGAAAACGTCTGCCCCAGAGGAATTAATAAAATAAACAAGAGTTCAAAACCTCTACATTGCTCCTTCCTTCTCAAGCAGTTTTGAAATCTGAGAACTCCTCCCACCATTATGCAACTAAAAAGGAGCGTTGCACAGGAAGTTTTAATTTTAATTATGCAGAAATAGCTAATATCTTCCCACCTTTCCCAACATGTTTGGCAAGTGATGCTGTATGTATTCTACAGGCGGGCAGAGAGAGATGCTTGTAAAAGGTGATGACTGGCATGAACTGGAGAAGAAATCTGGACTTCTATTTGCAGAACAAATACACTTTCTTCCTTTCTACGTCTTGCAAAGATGCCTTGCCTTGTTATCTGTGTCAGATAATTCCAGCTTCCAGGATTTTTCTAGGACCCTCAAGCAGCAAATACATGCTGCCCCAGCAGATAAACACCTCAAAGAAGCTCAGATTCAGCTACATTCATCTTGAGGACAGCAAGCCATTCTTCAGCTGATCCTCTGGCATCACCACTAGTCAACACATGGTTTGGAGAGGCCACCACCTTAGGATGGCACTAGGAAGGCCAACATCTGACAATGTGTCCCAATAGAGAGAAGATTCCAATCCATAACTCACCAAGATATAGAAAAGTTCTTTTCCTCTGCTCAAAAATCTATTTAAAAAAAAACTGTCCCCATGAAATGATAAGCAAACTCACTGGGAACACATACTACATTACCATAATGACACAGGCCAAAGACGATCACCACCCTCAGCTGAACCACAGTGAAGGCTTCCAACATTCTAGATTTAATTCTCCCAAGAGTAATTGCACAGTACTTGGCAAGACTGTGTAATTATGAAACAGGTATTAATGTTTCTACTACCAAACACTACTCTGCTAAAACATCATGTATGGACACCTAGCTAACTATCCAAACCTTGCAGAGGAAACTCTCCAGACACAATGGGAGAGACTGGCCTTTCAGCACAGAAGAGAGTGAGTGCCTCCATTTGCAGAAGGAAGCAAGATACTAACAAGCAATGTATATTTATGTGTAGAACACAATCTCTTGCAGAGCACACCGATAAGCAATACAAGTGTACTCTGCTTAGTAGCAAAGAAGCCAACAGGTCCAATAAGACTAGTGTTTGGTACTTCTGGGATCCAAGAAACTGAGCTGAGGTGGTTTTCAGTCATAGTGAAGAGGCTGTTGCACACACAAGCTGCTAGAAAGGAACAGGGGCAAAAAGCAAAGTAGAAAAGGTGAATGCTTTAGAATTTATTTGTAAATGAAGTAGTTGAGCGATCAACTTACTCACTGGTCATCAGATGGTTACTGGTACCGTATCTTTTGAAGCTGCGCAGAGAATTGGATAGGATGACATAAAGCAGGACCATTCTCAACTTACAGTTTGACCATTCTTGCACAGTTAGCACAGTCACACAGGCCTGTTTCCTCTAGTACAGCACAAGACAGTAGGACGTGCCGTTTTAGTCTTTGTAGTGACAATATTCACCAAATCCTCAACCATGCAGCCATATCAAATCTAGCACTTACCATGCAACAGGACACATCTTGCCTTCCATAAATTCCTTCAGCAAATTTCATCTGGTTTCACCTGGTTTGACACTAACTTTAACCCAGCAGCTATAAGCTTTGGGGAATTAAAAGCAATTTAAAACAGCAGGGTTTTAGAATGGAAAAGCTACGACAGTCCTAACTGTAGAAACCACAAGAGCTCCAGTTTAACGAGCTGGAGAGCCTGTTTCTTACAATAGGCACAGCAGTCGTTCTGGCTCATACCAGTGCATGCTTGTAACTCATCCTGCACCACGCAAGCTCTTTTTTTTGAGGGATTTTCTCAGGCGTTCTCAGATGGACACTCTTTTAAAAAGTGAAACCATCTGCCATTCAACTTCTGGATGATTACTGAACAAATTGTCCTCAACAAAAAGTCTCACTCAGACCCTGCTCAAACATACAACTGAAGTCCCTTGGTTTTGAACTCCTGTGGTTTGCATTTTGCAGAAGAGAACTTTTCATGCTACAGATTCAAATGGCAGCTGAAGACGTTCATGTCATTAAATATACTACATCCCTTCTCTTCAAATGCAACCTATGTACAAATTTTGATGTAAAGCAAAAAAAAAAAAAGGCAAACTGAAACCAAAACAGTAGGTATTTGAAGAAAATTTGTTTAGTATGCTTAAAGCTCTGATCATTCTGCTGCCAAATATTTTCTGAACTGCATTAACCTCTGCTAAAGCTTTGTGGAAAAAAATAAAGAGTAGAAAAGTTTACTTCGCAACTGGAAACTTGAGACTCAGAAGTGTCCTCATTTTAAAGAAAGTTGCTTTGTAGCTTTTAGTTTGACTTTAACCTCAGGCCAACGTGGCTTTTCAGCTTGCCTCAAGAAATCTGAATCTGTAGTCAATACTTCCAGCTATGAGAATGAAAAGTCTGCTTGGATTAAGTCTGGCTCAATCAAAAAACATGGTGCAAGACATCCCTAATTTTTTTTTCAGCATTCAAATGAACCAATCCCTAAACTAATCAAAGAGGTAATTTTCCAAGAACTACATCTTGTTCAACCAAAAGCAAATCGGAGAAAATTATAAGTGGTAAAAAGCAAAAAAAAGTTAGTTAGAAGTAGCACATCTAAGAAAGTTATACCACTCACTGTGAGCTAAGCAGTGATCCCCAGGCATCACGGACCATGAAGTCTACTGCTGATCCTCAGACTCTATTCTAGATCCTTATGAACCCACATTCTGACCCATAGTTGGATACAAAGAAGAAAGGGATTTGCACACCAGCTATTGACCATTTTCCATGGCCTCATGAATGACTCACAGAGCAGTGTTAGCCAGCCACTCACTTAAGGTGTGACTCTGTATACTGGTAAAACTCCTCTCTCCTCCTCACTATCTCCCCTCTCTCTGTGATATGTTATTCAAAGAAAATTAGTAATTTATGATTGTATTAAGTTTATGATCAGTCAAAGCCACTTTCAATGGGACTAATACGCTAACCAGACCAACTTATTTAGATAAACTCCTGAGCCATGCTGGCAAAGTCCTTTTTTAACTCCCTGCATGATTATGAATGTTACAGAGTCATTCTGCAAAATTAGGGCAACTCTCTCATTCTCCGCTATCTTCTCATGGATGTTTCACTATCAGCAGAAATTCAACAGAGCTTGTTAAATTTTCTCCTTCCAAGCACAACATCTTCCATGCTATCTCCCTTCTCAATCATTGCAGTCCATGCCACAGGCACCAGGCTGAGCGCCACCTTTGCTTCAAGCCTCTCTTTACATCCTCATATTCAACCTGTCCTTAAGTCTGGCAGATTTCTTCTCTGAAATCTGCTTTTCTCTATTAACCTATTCAGCTAAAACTATTGCATAAACTTTCACTGTCTAACATCTCCATTTGAAAAGGATCCTTTTGTTCTGATGGGTAAATTTAGTCTCCCAGTCATAGCTGTGACCCCAATGCTCTTTTGCCAATCTTTTCAGAGCCCAGACAAAGCAGCATGCAGACTATTGGTTTTTAGTATGTCACACAGCTATAGATGGGTTCTCTATCAAAGCTCTTCCTGGTCTATCAATCCTTTGGCAGCAGAAAGAGGGATACAGCCCTCCCCTAAACAGCCCAAGCATCAGCTTCCAGCACCTGGTTGATTCACAAATTGGCATCTTTTGAGCTTTCTTCCAAGTTATCTCCCAAGCCTTAGTGCAACACACCGTAATCACAGAGATACACTTACAGTTTCCTTCAGGTGTATGTATCCCTGGGACAACACCTATGTAAATAACAGAGGTTTGATGGTTGACATGCTGAGACCCTTGGTCTACCAGATATCCCTCTGCCACTTTGCTAACTCCTAGTCCCCACTCTGTCCATGGTCTTGAACACTGATTTCATCTTCTATGAACAGAGCCTACACTCTTTATTCTAGACAGTACATGTACATGAAAACGACAGCAAAATAAAAGCCTTGTCCTAGCCCCTTTTCACAGCCTACACTGTAGCTCCTCTTACTAGTTTTAGTAGAGAACACTGGACAAACCTGAAGCCCTAAACCAAACAGGAGTACTGGCAAAGTACTAATAGAAGACACGTTAGGCAAGTTCGATTCTCCCATAGCTCCAGCTTGAAGCATTTGATGGTCTGTATTTCCCAAGTCTCTTTCAAAGAGATTTTTACAGTGCTCTTGAACTCCAATGCCTTCCAGATAAACCATGTGTCTACAATAAAGCTGGAGCCATCTCCACAAGCCGTATTTACCTGGGCATTTGTACAACTTCCTTGCCTGAGCAATGTCTCCCTGACTCAGGCGAATACGCTGACCAATAGTTGGCCGGACCCCATTATCATCACGACGGGGAAGGATGGTGTCGAGGAAAACCCCTCTAAAGGGAAGAACAGAGAGACAAAGATCAGTGAAGTAGGGAAAGTGACACGATGCACAGAAAGTCATCCTGGCAAGCCTCCCGTGCCATCCCCTTGACCATAGATCCCACACTAACAAGCAGGAGTAATGCAGACTGTGATAACGGCATGTCTTGAGGTAGTCTTCTCACTATAGCAGATAGCTTCCAAATGTACAAGCAAGTCTGCCAAGCCAGTAAATTCCTCTTTTGATATATCAAGATTGCTGCTGCCTCTGTTTGAGTATAGATACATTCCTTGCCATAAATCAGAAAAGGCAATGAAATATTCTAGCGGAAGGTTCATGGCACATCTGGCTCAGCAGGTGCACATATTGGACACTTAAGGCAAAGGAGCAGAGGGAAAGGGAGTTTGTTCAGTAGCAGATGGGGCTAGGCTGGCTGTTACTGTGGTTGCCACAGACAAGAGAAAAAAAAAAAAATCAAGTGCTCTACTTTTGTTCTGCATGAGTTTCCAAGCTAATAACTACATTTCTCTCTGCATCTTTTTCCCTCGCTGCTTTTTCTTCCATGTGGTACTTCATTCTCAGGAGCTCTCTCCCGCACTTCTAATCTCAGTTCAGAAAAGGATTTAAGCTCACTTCCATCAAAATGCAAAGTCTGTGCATCCAAGCAAGAGCTTGCACACAAGAAAGATCCCTAGGCAGCATTAGGGCTACAGGGCTAAAGTGAGAGGGAGGAATAAGGAACCTGAACTCCAGGTTGGTGAAGTCCAAGAGCTCATAGACAGGCTGTCCAGCCCACAGAAACCATTTCACTGCACCCCTGAATGTCCAACAGGCTTGGAGGTGCCAAGACTAACAGTGAGCTTGAAACTTCGGCATCAGCTCTGGGAGGCAGACTTCTCTTTCTGAAGGACAGGACATAATACTGTCTGTAGAGTCCAATAGGAAATCAGGGCAGAAGCAATAATTTTAGTGCTCCCTAGTCCTGATACAAGAATCTTCAAGTACGTGTTAAGCTCTAAGCACATGAGTAATTTGTTCATTGGACTGCTCAGCTGCTTTAAGAGCCTTTGGGAAGAAGTTTGAGAGTTTTTTTTTGTATTGGTTTAATTAAATAAATACTGTAAGCAGACTATTTGGATCACAGCTGTCCAGAGCTGCAGCCAATGTTCTTGAATAGAAAATATCATTCTATTCAACATATTTTGTGGAGGAAAGTTCTTTTGTAAATATTCAAACTGAAGGAAGAAATAGAGGGGAAGCAATTTAATCTGTTTTAAAAACTACAGTCAATTCTTGCATGGTGGATTTTGAGGTTTTTTTTCAGTAGTAGGAAAACTCCTGATCAGCAGTAAAATCGGTACTTACAAGCTCTGAGGTGATCCCATCAAATTTTGATTGACAAATTCAGGCTGGCATTCTAAATACTAGCTGCATGCCTCAGGCTGAATTTATTTAAGTTTATGTATTGAAAATAGATCCTCCAATTCCAGAAACACCACGAACAGACAAACAGGTCGGTTTGCTCACAGTAAGTTTTCAAACCTACTCAGGAGTTCACAGAACCCAGCATTTGGCAGGGACATACTTCTGTGGCCAGTGAAATGCTTTCTGCAGATTCCAGGCTCAACTAGGAAGGAATGACAAAGTTTAACAGAGAAACCACCACTTGCACGCTCAAACTTTTGATCCTTTTTCCCGTTTCAGCCCTCATGACTGCATACTCACAGTCCCCAGCCTCCTGCACAGAGCATACACCTATGGTACTGCTCACACAACACAAACAACCCTCAGCTTCAAATTACCTTGTGATCCCTTATTACCTGTCAAATACATTTTCTTCCAGAAGGCTGCACCCTAGGTTGAGCGAGTAAGATCTCTGGTTTTGCTTTTGCCACCAACTGAATTTCATGCTTCCTTCACATGCTTTGCTGAACATGACTCCAAATTAGGAGGCAGTAAGTATAGTTCCTCTCATTTCACAATCAAAGGAACTGAGAACAATGGAGAGTCTTTCTGGTCTAAACTACAGAGGTCCCAGCAGCCTCATGCTGTCCACCCAAACCCCATCTGCTTAAAAACACTTTATGATGTTAAGTTGCATGTTTAACAGCGAGCATCTCTAAGAGCACCAATATTTTGGCTCACAAATTAATAAACACCAAGCAGATATCATTAAACAGAGCAGCTCAGGTACTCTACCGCCAGAATCGTTCTCAAATAAGATACCGAACCTCTCCCCCCAGAGGTAGGAAAAGAACCCAGTAGTCCTGGATGCCTCACTCTCCTGCTGTCCAGGCAGAGCATGCATTAGCTGCCCAATGCGGTGGTAAGTCAAGCACAACAACCCACCATTGCTACTAGCTAAGAACAACAGTTTAAGCAGAGATGCTCTCAGGAGTCATTAGCACCTGCATAGCACACAATGTGTGTTATATAAACGTTACGAAATTATCAACTTGAGAAAAGCCGAACGTTCACCATCCCATCTGAGGGCAACAGAGACAGGTGCTTTAAACACCACTCAAGGAAGCAGATCATAGAATGGTTTAGGTTGGAAGGGTTCTTAAAGATCATCTAGTTCCAAACCCCTTGCCATTGGCCAGGGACACCTTTCCCTAGATCAGGCTGCTCAAAGCCTCATCCAACCTGGCCTTGAACACTGCCAGGGATGCAGCATCCACAGCTCCTCTGGGCAACCTGTTCCAGTGCTTCACCACCCTCAGAGTGAAAAATTTCTTCCTAATACCTAATCGAAATCTACCCTCTTTCAGTGTAAATTCATTGCCCCTTGTCCTATCTCTACACGTCCTTGCAAAAAGTCCCTCTCCAGCTTTCTTGTAGGCCTCCTTTAGGTAGTAGAAGGCTGCTAGAAGGTCTTCCCAGACCCTTCTCTGCTCCAGGCTGAACGACATCAACCTCTCAGCCTGTCTTCATAGCAGAGGTGCTCCATCCCTCAGATCATTTTCGTGGTCCTCCTCTGGACCTGCTCCAAAAGGTCCATGCCCTTCTTCTGTCGGGGACTCCAGAGCTGAATGCAGTATTCCAGGTGGGGACTCTCGAAAGCAGAATCACCTCCCTCGACCTGCTGGCCACGTTTCTTTTGATGCAACCCAGGATATGGTTGGCTTTCTGGGCTGCAAGTGTGCATTGCTGGCTCATGTTGAGCTTCTCCTCCATCAACACACCAAGCCTTTCTTCTCATGGCTACTCTCAATCCATTCTATGAGGATGGATTGAGCACCTTTCCTATGAGGACAGGCTGAAAGCATTGGGGCTGTTCAGCCTGGAGAAGAGGAGGCTCCGGGGTGACCTTATAGAGGTCTTCTAGTACCTCAAGGGGGCCTACAAGAAAGATGGGGAGAGGCTGTTCAGGAGGGCCTGTTGTGATAGGACAAGGGGTAATGGTTTTAAAATAGAGGGAGGTAGATTCAGATTGTATATTAGGAAAAAATTTTTTACCATGAGAGTTGTAGAACACTGGAACAGGTTGCCCAGAGAGGTGGTGGATGCTCCATCCCTGGAGACGTTCAAGGCCAGGTTGGATAAGGCCCTGAGCAACCTGATCTAGTTGGAGATATCCCTGTTCCTTGCAGGGGGGTTGGACTAGATGACCTTTGAAGGTCCCTTCCAGCCCTAACCATTCTATGATTCTCCATCCAGCTTGTATTTGTGCTTGGGATTGCCCTGACCCATGTGCAGGACCTTGCACTTGGCCTTGTTGAACTTCATGAGGCTCACATGGGCCCACCTCCCAAGCCTGTCAAGCTCCCTCTGGATGTTATCTCTTCCCTCAAGCATGGTGACCATGCCATGCAGCTTGGAGTCATTGGCAAACTTGCTGAGGGAGCACTCAATCCCATTGTCCTGTTGCTGACAAAGACGTCCAAGGCTGGTTAAGCACTCAGCTGCAGGTAGCTAAATTTCATCCCACCTCTCTATTTTCATCCCTGTCTGCAGAGGAGAGACAACATAACCCTACTTCACACAGTAAAACCTGTGGAGGAAGAAAGTGCTATGTGTATACGTCTTGTGCAGGATTAGGATGGTGTGCTGCCAATACATCAAGAAGATGCACCTTGACATCCAGACAGTGCTATCTGCATCTTGATTCAAACAGAAGCTTTGCAGAGGTCATGTTTTGTAACTCCAGGCTGTGCTGCCATTGTCTACTAGCAAGAGGCTTAGTGAATTAAGATAACCCACTATTTGCTTAGGGCTCAACGGAGGTTTAAACTTTCTTAATGCTAAGCTGCCATTTATGAGTCTTGACAGCAGAAAAAGAAATTGTTTAATGAGACAGTAATATTCAATTTAATTGGCTGACATGTCTGTAAGGAATGCACCAAGAAATAAAAGCCTGCAGTCATACTCTGCAAAACAGGCAACTTTCTGACACAGAGAAGAACAGAAGTTCCCATGGTAAAAACTTGTTACTGCTGTCGTTACAGCCTCTTGTGCCATACTCCTATTCCTATTAGCCACAGACACAAATGAAAAACATGTTTTGCTGTGAACTGAAAAAGAGCAGTGACTCCTGCAGCAATTTTCAAAAGCACCGCTAGAAACAATTTCCACTGCTACAACTAATTTGGTGCCAGAAAAACTGTCTCTCTCTGTTCTAGGTACAAAGTTTAGAAGAAAAAGGGCCTACGATTTGCAGCAGCATTTGACCATGACAAACACTATATGATTTGCTATCATCAGTCTTCACAAGAGTCATAAACAACAAGGCTGTGCTATATACCATGTAAGAGTTGCTTCAAGACAGCAAGTCACAGATGCAGCTCTGTGTCCTTCACCTCCTCCTCACTGACATGCCCCATTCTTCACTGATGGTGTGCTCACACCATCTTCTTCCTACATGGACTTTCTGGTGCATACTAACATATTAACACACCACTACAGTTCTTCCCTTAGCAGCATCACACAGGGGCTATCTCCCCATTCTTAGCCACCGATCTTAACGAAACATGCTGGAACTTGGTATCTTCATGGGCTTTGTGCTTTTATTAGTTTTGGTTACAATTGTCCAGCAGCCGCAAAACTCAGTAAGGTGGGAAGTAGACATGCAAACACTCACAAATCTCTACTGACTGGTCAAAGTAAGCACCATTCCATTAAGGAAGCAGATACCAAGACAGGTCTTGGTAAAGGCCTGTTCCCAGCACTGCCTAGTTACGGCGAGAGCTCAATCAGCCCACAGGGGCACTTAGTGCTCAGTTCAATTACTGCACAAAAACTGCTGCTGGGGTGAGGGCGAGTCACAGAGACAAAGGGCTTAAAGAAAACAGACTTAAAAATCCTATTAAGCACCAATTTAAATTTAGGACTCTTGCCATTTTTGTCCCTTTTTGGCCTAGCAGTATTCTGAAGGACCCTGGTTTTCAAGAGACACAGACTCAAAGGCATCCACAACATAAATGGCGGTAATAACTTAATCCTGCTTTTGTGCAAAACAATTCTAACCATTTAGAGTCTAGCAAATGCTGTAAGGGTCCAGCAGATGCCTCACGGGAAGAAAAATTGTTTGCTTTGAGTATTTGATCCAAAGAAATCTCTGAAGACTACAAAGCACCCTTGCCCAGCCGCCATCTCCCCCGTCAGAACAAGTAGCATTTCAGCAAGTTTGATAATTTTCTCTTGGTTGATGTGAAGTGTCAGAAACAAAAGAACAAAACGATAGGCTTGGCAATTCCATACAACAGGGGAGTAAGAAATTTTAAAAATCCCCAAAGACACATTTAATTTTTAGAACAAAAAGTTCTCAAGAACGTGAATATTGCACTCTGCCTCCCATCCCTTTTACTCATGGTATGTAGTGAAGGAAAGCTCTTGGGAAGGAGCAGTAGTAGGATTCATGGAAAAAACAGCAAATAATGCAGCAAAATAGAGCTGGTCATCCATTACTCTCATTCCAAATCCAGGACATAAATAACTATGGTCATTTCACCTCTCTATGCAGTAGAGCCGTCTGATCACAAAATGGACTCTATCTGGAGTGCTGATATGGGAGTCAAGAGCAAACAGCCTACACAGAAATTGGCCAGTTAGTTGGGACAGGAATAGGACTGAAAAATTCTCCAAGAAGAGCTCAGTCACATAGAAGACCACAGAGCTGCAGAGGCCATGATCTAAGGCACATACATAAATGGTTTAAAAAACAGCCAAGCAATTCTAGATCATGATCTAGAGTTTAAATTCTCCCTTGGCAAAGTTGCCAGGGACTCTGAAAGCAATATTGCAACTCCAAAGCATGAGCTGGACAACCAAGAGATTCAAAGGTGTTTTTAACAGGTAGGCAGATCCATACACGCATACACACATGCTGTCTGGGATGGTTGCAAAGCATGTTAACATGGCTTTGGAAGATCTCTGAGATTATGAGCACTGGGTGAACATAGTGGGGAGAGGAAAACAGGAGTCCACCATACATCTCTTCACCCACCTTATTTTTTCAAATAATTTCCAAGATTTGCAATGCAGCAGAGCTCACTGCAACTGCCACATATCTCTATGATAGACCACAGATCTCCTTCTAGGCTCCATGTATCCCACAGAGCTAATCACCACTACTGAAAATAGTCCTAAGGACAGGTAACCTTGGATTATCACCTGGAGAATGTGTTCCTAGCATAGTGCATGATGCTGTCGAAGTCATAGGTCTCTCCCAGTGAGTTCACTTCCCCAGCTTCCATCTTTAAAAAGTTGTACTCCTGACCTGTGATGCCAAACACAAACAGAAAAAAACACATCACTTAAAAAACCAAACCAACCCAAAAAAGCACCTTCCACCTCTGAGCACCTAGCATGAAAGGGATATACTCCTACATTCCAACAATTGCAGCTGGACATCCAAAATCCCTATTCACTCAACTATTTTGATCCTTATTCTAGGCAAGGACTAGCAATATTTCTTCTTCACCATCCCAGCTCACAGACCACTAGTTTTCCACAAGTCCAGCAAGACAGGTTTCCACCCACCCAAAAGCCAGGTGGAATAACCTGAAGTGCTATTTTACCTTGCTGTATGTTCTCTCTGATTATCGTGACATGCTGGTCCCTGTCAGGCCGTGTGTGCTCGTGCCAGAAACCCACCACATGACCCAGCTCATGAGCCACAATACCAAACTTGTCACAGTTCTTCCCAATGGATATAGCCTGAGGGCCTCCTCCTCGGCGACCCACGTATGAGCAGCATCTGGAAAAGAAAACCCACAAACCCATGCAGCTCATCGATGAATTGGGGAAGTCTGAGACAAAGCAACAGCAGATGGCATCTGGCAGGGTCCAGGACAGGCCAGCAGTACTTACGTGTGCGTGTGTGTGCGCGCGCATATGAATAAGAAAACACATATGTGAGTATCTATAAAAATGCACATATATACTTCAGTGTTATCCCAGCAAAAAGAATCCAGAAAGGCTTAGCACCTTCTTCTGAGCAAATACTAAACTATCTTGGCAAACCTTACAGAGGGTAAGGATGGATCTCCGTGACAGACTCCCTGATGTGGCCATTGGTTTATTCTGACCAGAGCTAGACTTACAAAGCCATCTATCAACGAAAGGGATGTTTGCAACACAGATAGCTGCAGACAATGTGCGTATCACTTACCCGCACGTTCTGTACGTGAACACAATGAAACTCTCTTCATCAGTTCTCTCCACAAATGTCACACAAGTGTGCTTCTCCCAGTGCCTCATCGCTTGCTTAAAGATAGCTCTTTGGGTTCCTGAAAAAGAAATCCAAGAAGAGCAAACAGTGAAGGCCTGGCTTTCAGGAAAATCTCTAATGGACTTCATCTGGATAGGGGAACAGTCAATCTTTCCAACAGTCAATCTTGCACCTGTATACACCTCTAGGAATCTGGGACCCACTTCCTACTATAGCACTAACTTCCTGTATCATACTTTTCTCTCATTCTGTTTGATAAACTAATTGCACTAATTAAAACAGGTAGCAAGCTTGGTTAAGCATATCATTACTACTGCACATGAAAAATGTCACCTCACTAGACAGAGGTCATTCTGGCAGAGCTGCTGGGTGTTCTGATCTGCGCACTAGCTACTCAGTGGTGTGCCAAATTTGCTCTCATGCTGCAACATAACACAACCACACACAGCTTCCAAAACCCAGGAATCTCATGAGTGCAAACACACCACCAGATATTTAAAATTAGAAGCAAAAACTTCATAGGAGCTAGAGACAGTCTCAGGGCAGTGTAAGAAGGTACGGAGATACATTGCTGCTCTGTGCTTGAACTGAGGGACAGCTCGGGACTTGCACAGAGAGACAACTGAGAAGTAGGGTATTTTGTCTGTTGCACACCAGCAAGAAGAGAGGCTGCAGGACCTTCCCTCCCCAGGAGGAAGGATACCTCCACAGCAGTCACTCAGCATTATCCAAAACAGTCACACAGACAGCTGGGCAGGGTTGCCCCAGAGCAGTACATGGCCAGGAGGGCTCCCTACACTGCCGTTCCAGCATAGCCTCTGCACATAGAGCTGCAGAGCAAGCTGCCATGCTCAGGAAGGACTAGGGAGGGGGGAAAAGGCCAGAAGTACATGAGAAAGGCACAAGGAATAGACAGGAGCTCCAGGGATGGATTAAGCTGAGGCAAAACACCAAACTGATTGCAAGAGAGTGGTGAGAGCTGCTCCTCACACACTCACCCAAATGGAAGGATGGCGTTACCTACTCTGGACTGGTTAAGGGCAGTGGGACACACATAACACAGAAAAGACTTTCTCATCAGTTCCTGAGGGATGGGGATGTTTGTTCTCTGACAAACATAGGGGGAAGTTGTGGCTAGCAGGCCACTCAATATCTTGCCAGGTTGCATGAGCCTCTCTTTTTGTAGGAGGTGAACAGATCCTTCCACTGAGGCTTTACATACTCCTGGCAGCAGTGTGGGAGCCAGTATGAGATAGGGTCTGGGTGAACATGTTAAAGAGGTCTTGAGGATTACTCCAAACTGGCAGGAGAGGCAGGACTGGGGAGGCAAACCCACACTGCACAGGAGTGGTTCCCAAACTGCCCTTTGCTGCTGGGACAAAGTACATCACAGGAGCTCACAGGACTAAGTTCTACTGGATCTAAGTGGGAGATGATGGAGGCAGCCTGGGAGAGACAGGAAGGAGCTGGCTGCAGTGAGGCACAGAGCATTTGTCATCCATGAGTCAAGGGAACCACTGAGCTATAGAGAGGTGGCATCAGGGCAAGCTGTCTGTCTGCTTTGCGTAAGAGACTTGCAAGAGATCTGCTGCACCTCAAGAGACATCTTAGATTGGTCAGTGCCCCGGAGACGCCATAAAGATCCTAGAAAGGATACTCTGGAGAGCTCCTCATCCACCATGGGACCCAGCTCACTGTTCCTCTCCCTCACACAGCTAGAGGAGACCCTGAAGTTTGGTGCCCAGAAAACAGCAGGTCAGGAAGCAGAGTGCACAGGAAAAGTTCTCTGAGTGAGGATTCAGAAAGCAACCCACTCTACTTCTGCTCCTGCTCTTCCAATAGCAGAGAGGATCCCTTTCCAGAAACACAGGGTGTCAGTGCAGCCCACAAGTGCTGGCCCTTGAAACAATCAAGAAAAGTGACCAAGTCACCCGATTATTTCTTGGACTCCAAGAGAAGCATCATCTCACTGCACACTTCAGTCTCAGGCTTCCACAGTGCACAATTCCTTGTTCAACCACATGCCACCATGCCTCAGGGGAGAGCATCCCAAGGACCTGAGTCATTTGTGGGTATACTATGCTCCCGAGATCTCCCACACATTTTGAGACACTCACCCCTGAGCAAACAGGGAGCAACTTTTTCACTACTGACCAGTGAAATTTCCTCCGATCACATAGGGGATGACCCCCCCTGGCCAGATCCTCTCAGCCCTGGATGTGGTTGCCCTGCGCACTCTGGGAGAGGAGTGTGTATCCATCCCAGACTCATCTTTATATTCCTTCCTCTTCAGTCTCCTCACAAGCGTTGTGTTCTGCCTGCCGTCTGCAAGACAGAGTGGCAACACTGTTTAAATCCTCTTTAATTCCACGTGCAGCCCTCAGGTAATACCCTGGAGCTTCAGAAAAAGAAAAACAGGAAAAGCAAGATATTAATCCAAACCAGAAGCCATAGCCAGATTTGCCAGTGATTTGTTTGGGACTCAGAGACAGTTAATCTGTACCACCCTGGCCCTTCTTGCCTTGGAGCCTCCCTATCCATATGCCAAATCTATTCTCCCATAAAAGTATAAAGGAACAGCCCTCCTGTCTCTGGCTACCCACTCTCTCCAACTGCAACTTCATAGATGGGGAGACAAGTACTTAAACAAGGGGAATGGGAGAAGGGAGGTCAAACAAACTCTTAACCTGCCTTACTCTTCCAGATCTGCAGAGAAACGGTTGTTCTGGCAGGGCTAGCTTCACAACAGCAACAACTACTCATTCCAGCTGACCTTGGACAAAGAGGACAGGCCACTTAGACTGAAACATGTACTCAAGGCTGAAAAGTATTACATAAAAGCGTTTGTTTTCACATGCTAGGTCTTGGGTGGTTTGGAAACATAGATGGATCAGAGAGTCTCTGCTGGAGGAGGGATGCTGAGAGTGGAAAAGCTGAGGCACTCTATATTTAGCACAAATCTCCATCCATGTTGAATCTCTTCATTTTAATGAAAAGGAGCAAAATACAAAAGGGAAAACAACATGTGTCTCAATTCTTGCTAAAAAGGCAGAAGAGCCTTGGCTGTGTGGTGTCCAGTGCTGGCCATAAAACCTGCCTGAAGATTCACGCAGGCTTCTAGGCAGGATGCGTCCATTGCCCTGCATCTGCGCTGCTGCAGCTCTGCTCCGATACTGGTTACACTTACGTGAGTTGCACTTTTAATGTGATGTGGGTCTGATCCAGCAGGAAATATCCTCCATTCAGAGCTTCCTGGCTGTTCATCCCACATTTGCTGTGCCATGGGTGACCCTCAAACGTCAAAGCAGTCTTAGTCCGGCTGCGCTTTACTAGCATGTGTAAGGACTGTGTAGACACTTTCTTAGACAAGCTGCCTGTATTGCACAGCCAACCCATCAGCTGCACTTCGACAAAGGAATAATAGAGTGCAGGGGCTTCTACATCTGCAGAGTGCTGGCCTAAAGGGAGCTCTCTGCTCACCTCAAGAGGCAGCACTGCTGGTGGTGGCTCCTCAGTGCTGGTGGGCCTCTCTGAAGCCCCAAGAGGAGGGATCTAAGCTCCAGTTGCAGTCATGTGATTCGTATGGAAATCAGAAAGAGCAGCTACAGCTTTGCTTCCAAGTGAGGGACTTGGGCTGCTGGGTTATGAAAAGGCACAAGCCCCACTGAGACCTTCCTCCAGTGACTAGAGGGGCTGCTCAGAGCCTCTTCTCCCATTCATCCCTCCAGAGGCAGCATAGGTAAGCAAACTACTACTGCCAAGGCTGAGGGGATCAAAACAATGGGAAGAAAATTAAGGCAGTGCAGGGGGATAGAAGGAATTAACTTTTTCAAACCCTCCCTCTGCTTCACCAGGTCCAGCCCTTCCTGCTGGAGGTCTTGCTCTGAGCTGCAAGACAAAGATGGGAATTTGCCTTTGTTCCTCTTCTTCCTGAGCACCTCCCCAGCATGCTGACTAGGCATTTCAGAAGCTGTCCCATCCCCAAACTAGCTGCTGAACCCTGGAAGGAAGATGCTCTGAGGTTGGGGGTTCCCACAATCAAATAAGAGCCGGTCTCCCCTTCTTTGCATACACTGTACTGCTGGGGCATTACAAAGGCCACAGCTGGAAGAAGGGAGAGGGTCTCAAGACACAAGTAATCTGGATACCTCTCTCCCAGTCACAAACTGCTCCTGGGGCTGCCCAAGATCTCTGTGAATTTGCGCACAGGCAGCTCCTGCTAGCAAAGCCAAGTAAGGAGTCATCTGCCCCACGTTCTCCTTCACCTGGTGCAGTAGGAGCTCTGCGCAGAGGACCCTGGGTCCATATCTCTGTGCCACCAACACTTCTTTCCTCAACAGCAATGCACCTTGGGCGAATTCTCCACATCAGTCCTGCAACAGCTCTTGACTGCTCCTAATTCTTAATAAAATCTTCTGCATCTAACAACTAAAATTTGCAGTGGGTCCTTGGAGAGGCTTCATACACCCTCCTATCAGGGACTTGGGGAAACCAGGCAGCAGATGCCGTATCACCAGGGGACAGAAGAAATCTGGACAGCAAGCTTGAAGAAGCACTGCTTACAGCCCCTGCCAAGTTGCATGTATGGAGAGGGTTTCTCCAGTGAAAAATAAGCCATGCAGCCTTTCTAAAGCTTAGTCTACCTCTCTTACTGACTAGTACTATTGCTAAGCCTGGGACAAACAAGGTCCTTTCTAAAATCTGCCCCCTTCCTCCATGATAAACAACACTTAGAGGCTTCCATACACCAGTCATGGGTGGAAGCCTCTCTATACTGCCCACGGTCCAGGCAGCACTCTGCATCTGCAACATGCCATGAAACTGCCTCTGCTGCTCTCTGAAACTCACTCAGGGGTCTCTCAGACTCATCTGGCCAGCAGAGATGGCTCAGCTCTATGTCAACAGCAGCACCAGCCCATGTCTAAGTGGAAACAGGCAGACAGACGCACCAACACAGCTTTTTAGAAGTACTTTCCTCAAGTGCTCTTGCCTGCTGCTCCACTGCCCCTCAGGCGTGCCAGCAGCTCCAGAGATATGAGCAACTCCAAAGAGGGAATACAGCACTAGGCTATGAACGCATCCCTCCATGGATTGACCTGCTGATGAGCCCTCTTCACTCCCAGGTGAGGAGACATGGGATAGGCAAGAAGTTGGAAGAAGATGCAGCTGGGACAGCTGACCCAAAATTGGCCAAATGGATATCCTATACCATATGTCATCATGCTCAGCAGTTAAAAACTGGAGTTTCGTCTTCCAAGGTAGCCATTGCTCAGAAACTGGCTGGCCATAAGTCTGCTTGTGGATGGGGATGAGCAATTGCCTTTATATCACTTGGGTTTGGGTTTTTTCCTCTTTCCTTCACTTCTTAAACTGTCTTTATCTCAACCAATGAGTTTTCTCACTTTTGCTCTTCCTGCACTCTTACCTATCCTGCTGGAGGGGGATAGTGACCATGCAGCTGTGTGCGTGCTTGGCTGCTGGCTGTGGTCAACCCACCACACTATACAAGGCAAACCCACCCTTGCAGAGAGTCCACCAACAGTAAAAAATGCAGATGCCTGGGCAAGGCTGGTCTCCTAGGCACAGAGGCACACAACATGTACATGGGACAAAACATGGTTTTACAGGGGATAAAAAAGTAAATAAAAGATACCCAAAGGTCTGGGTGGGGTACCACATTACCCTTTTTAACTGCTTCGTTACTACGATCGGTTGAAGTGGTGTCCTCACTTGACATGAGAGATTGTTCTTCCAGGCCTCCTGCAAAGGAAAAAGAGCACAGACACATCTCCTGGTGAGCAAGCTGGCAGAGCTCTGACATGGGAAGGACAGCAGCTGTCAGTGATGCCATTTGTGGTGTGCAGCCACAGAAATCGGCTGCTTTCCCTGTGCAAGGAACAAGGACTAAGAGCCTGATAAAGCTGGGCTCTTTTCCTGGATTTGCTCCTAACTTACAGTGACACCTTGCAACTCATTACCATCCTGTGCCTTAGTTTCCCCATATACTGAATGGGCAGAAAGTCTCTTCAAGAGAAGTTTAGTTCCACGGAGATTTACTGAGAATAGGAGCTATATTATGGCTACCATCCTCCTGGTAAGTACCACTACTAAATCTCCAATTAAAAAAGGTACACTTTCAAGGCAAAGAATGATCTACACTCAGACCAATAAGCTCTATCAACTCTTATACATCGGGCCTGAATTCAGCTTCACCTGAAAATAAAAGTTCTTCTCTGTGATGCTAATATCTACCAGCTACCTAAGCAGGAAGAACTGTGATGTTAACTCCTGGGTATTTCTTGTGCCTCATCCAGTGCCAGCTACCCCTCCCTTTTGGAACAGCATTGCCAGGGACACAGAGGTCCCCAGCTTGGCCACAGAGGTGGCTCCCTCCAGCTCAGGCACCAAACCAAAACTGGTTGGTCCCACTCCAAGTGCCTCCCTGCCTGGCTTTTCTATCTCCTCCATGGAAAACTGACTCATGATATTCCCATGATGTGTAAGATACCAACATGTTAGGGGAGCGATTTGACTGCTTGATGTCACAGCTATTGGGCACAGAAACCATAGCAGCTTCATGGTATCTTCGTACCAGTGCTGTGCCTAACCCTCTCCCCCAGACAGCGCTGCTGCTCCCTCTCCCCAGCAGCATGGTAGGGCAGAGCATTGCTGGCAGCAGCTGCAGGGGCTGCAGAAATGACTCCACTAGGTTAGGCTGTCCAGCACATCAAGATGGCTGAGGGGGCTCAGTGCATCCAGAATCCTCTACCGTAAGATAAAGACTCGGGGAGAGATCCTACCTCCCCAGGAAAGCCACGTTGCTAGGAAATGGAGACAGAGACCCCTGCCTATAGCCCCTACTGGTCTTTTGACCACTAAAGTACTATGATATTTAGCAATAGCCCAATACTTCAGTTTTTCTGATATATGATAGAAATAGGATCTTCCCTCAATATCGGATCCATTCTGCCACAGAAAAAGATTTCAAATGTCACCCAGTGCCAGAAACTGATTTAAAACAAACAATAACTTGTTAAAACTTCTGTTTCAGAGGACTTCAGAATAGTTCTGCTCAATGTAAAAGAAAATACCAACTGTGCAAACTCACCTGTGCTAAAGGAAGCAAATTGAGATTCCCTCCCTTACCCAACGTTACTACTAAAGTCTGATTTCTATAAGCACCATTACATCCACCCTGGTACCTACAATCCTAAGGTCTACAGCCAACCCTCCCACAAGCAGCACAACACAACAAAGTGACACAGGAGGACTGAGTTCCACTTCATATTCACTTGGCTGCTGGGCTAGCAAGGTGCCAGACACAGTGAAGTTCTGAATGCTCACAGGCAGCTCATGGATAACTGCTTTAATCAAAGCAGGTTTTAGAGCACTGGAAAGACCCTGAATTACGTATCTTCTGTCTTGATTTTGTAACTATATTTTTCTGTTCACAAAATACTTTCTAATCTTTCTTCCCACCACCATCATCTTCAACTTCCCCTAAAATGCCTGCTTCTAAACTAACTGTCCCAATACTAGCTAGGAAAGAGAAAAAAAAAAAAAGCAACAAAAATCCCCCCAAAACTCAGAGAGGTTAAATATTTCAAAGTGGCTAACGAAGCAGAGGTATTTTCACAATATTGGTTTTCTGTGGTATTTTTCAGTTTCTTAAAAAAATCTAAATGAATAAAAAGTTTGGAGTGCTTAATGAGTTTGCACTCTGCCATAAAATCTACCCAGGGATCTGCTGATCATCCCACCAAAGAAGGTGGGGAGAAAGGATGAAATCTCCAATGGGAGGTGCAGCAAACTGAGTACCTCAAAGCCTCTCAAGGCTTGTTTAGATGTCTCTTGTCCTTGCGTGAAAAAATACATGTGAATTGCTAAAAATCAGGATCTGGACATTTCAATAGGTGCAAATCTTTCCAGTTTAAACCAGAACTCTACAAGGAAGGGGCTTGGGATGTTTCACACTGTTTCAGTGTACCTGCTCTAGCCTCTCACTACATTGGTAACCTGAGTTATGCTAAATGCAATCTTCCCAGAAGCACTTAAAGTTCCTGGGATAGTTTTCAAATTTTGGACATCTCTTAAATGACAGTTGACCAACAATCATACAGTCTTGAGATCTGAATTCTGTGTAGTACCAGCAGCTGCTGAGCATAGGGAGGGAGGGAGCACTAGGAGATCATCCGGCAGCAAGATAACCTTCAGGACAGGGACAGCAGACAAAAATGTAGTGGAAAGAGACAGAAAAATGGTTGGAAAATGGGAGAGGGGGAAGAGAGAAGAACAAGGGTCTTCTTTCTATAGCTATCCGTCTTCCAGGCTTCCTGGGCTTTCCATTCTGCAAAGTCCAACTTGGGAACACCACAGAAGCCAGAGAGCAACTACACAGCGTATAGAAACGTGGGCAGCAAGCTGCTGAACAGTCACAGATCCAACGTGGAAAACCAACCCAGCATCTCTTTGGCAGGAAAGTTCTCCATGGTGACTGAAGTAGGAGGGAGAACTCAAAAACAGTGCCTAGAGTTAGAAAGCACAACATGTGAGACAGCAAGATGTGCAAGAGAAATAAAACATGCTTTGGGACTATATTCGCAGCTTTAAGAAGTGGTGCTGATACCACCTCTGTTGTCCCCCTCCCTTCTTCTCTATCTTGTTATCATGGTTCCCCCGCGAGCAGAAAGGAGGCTGAATGAGCTGATCTCTGCAGAGGTATTAGCAAGAGCAAGTTTCTACAGTCTTGGCAGCAAGGTAAAGCAGAAATAGCATAATCAACCACCATATGGAAAAAGGCTGATGCTGCTAGTCATAGAGCACTGCTGGATGCTGTGTGGACACTTCAGGAGAGATGTCCCACTTTCAAGAGAGCTGGACATCTTCCAGCCCCTGAACCAGTCTTGTTTTGCCAGCTGGACTCTTCTTTTTGCTCTGGAGCTGGCTTCTTGCAAACGCTTCTCCAGCCCCTCCAAGGGGGCAAAGACAGGGGAAAAGGTGTATCTCTGACACCTCAGAGGAGAGCTGAGAGGATGGTACCAAATTCTATGTCTCTGACATTATACTACTATAACTAATTAGAATATCAGGAAAGGGATGATCAAAGACAGCAATAAAATGAATCAGAGGAAAGTGAAATACTCAGACTCTCAGCTGGCTATAGGTTAAAGCTTCCTGGTCCAAGAGATGCACTAAATCAGGGGATTGTCTCCCAAAGGAAGTGCCATAATTTAACAGAGCTTGACTGGACAAAAGCCACTAGATGTGTGAACAGGAACAAGCCTGATTCAACAAGATGGATTGCTCTGAACTTTATCACTCTTTTCCAGCCTCAATGTCCCATCCTAAGATTTCCCTTTGTTTTCTTCATGCCCACTCCTCGTCACTTCCTTAAGCCCAAGCTCAACAAAAGTTCCTCTTCTCAGTTAAATTCTACATCCCCAGGATTTCTCACCCCCCCCCCCTCCAAAGTAGGCAATTCTTCACACAATATCCCATTCCATTTAAAGGAAACCCCAACTAGCCATTCACTACCAGAATTATTAAGGCATGTGGTCTTTGCTGAAGCAAAGGATAATTTTGTATTTCTAAATAAATGTAGCCTGCTTCCAGTCACAGATTGCTTCTTAATTGAACTTGGGAGGTGAATTATATGGTGAATTAGGAAAAAAGAACAACTCTGCATTAGTGAATTGTTCCCCTAAGAGGGAACTGTATGGGATTGAATTGCAAATGATGGCACCAAACCCTACAGCCGGGCCCCCTCTTCTGCACCCAAGCTGCTGACCTCCACTGTGCTGCAGTGTCATTTGCGCAGACTGCTCTTCCAAGCTGTGAGCACATTCTTTCCCAGAGATCAGTGCAAGCCTTGGTTTCTTATGCAAAGGAGAAGTTTGAATAAACTAGTGTGACTAATGAAATCTACAACATCTTTGCATATTTTGTCTCATTGTGGCCAATAAAAAAGGAGAGCACTACACAAAGGCCAGATATGGGCGTGCAGATATACCGGATATTTTCAAACACTACTAATCTCACTAGGACAGACAGGGCTCCCTGTCCCATACCCTTCTCTCCCACAAGGGTGCTTTTGAATCATACATGAGAATTTTGAAAAATCCTGTTTCGATTCACTTGAGCTTTTAGACATTTCCCATCCTTATGATACCTAAACATACCCCAAAGACTAAAGTGACCTGACAGACTCTTAGTCCTCTCTTCTGATTCTTCCCAAGAGGAGGCTAACGCATGATCCTAGCAAAGCAAAGTAACGACGTGCCATAATCAATAAACAAGGAAGCCAAGAAATGCACCTTGCATCTGGAAGCAGCTGCACACAGGTTGCAGGCAATGTGCAGGTCCTGTTGCCACCTCAACATCCTCCTGAAGCTGTACCTCTTTGTTGGACTATTCTGTTGCCTCCAAGAGTGGAGTAGCCTCCAGAGTTACTGCTCCAGAGCATGAAATGCCTGTGTATATATTGAAGCCTATTATCACTAGAAACACTGAAGAGCACAATGGATATTTTCCATTTGACACAATGCTTTGTGGAAAGCCAATACAGTAACAAAAAGGGAGGCTTGGTCTACAGCTTACATGTAACCTGTAATGGGATGAGCAAAACAGGGCTGACTTTCCTGCTTTTAATGTATGTTCAGCAGTTCACAAGTGCTCCAATATCACTTTCATCATCAGTACTTCCCATCTGCTGCCGGGCTAGACCAGCCAACACTTATCTCCAACATGACTGTTTCAGCTTTATCTGCTTCTCCTACAACCAGGAACAGAATTGTTAGATCATGCCTCTGTGCAGGGAGCTGTACTAGAACTTCTAAGCTCTTTTAACTCTCACATTTTTGTGATTCAATCCTTCTTAATGATTTGTCCTGCTTAACAACAGCTACAGCCCAGCAGGACACTGCTGGACTTTCTAACTAGATAACTTAGTTTCTGTGCACGACCTGGCAGAGAACACACAAGAGATTCTCTGCCCAGGCTGGGAATATTTCATCTTCTACATACAGTGCACTTGTGCAACAACTCGCTTTTCTGTTTCCCACAGGCCAGCACTGTCAAGGGAGCTTGGCTGACTGAAAGAAACATCCAGTAGCTTAAATGTACCATAAATCTCAAATAAATCCACCAGGCTTGCAACTCTGGCTGAAGAACAGGTGCCTAAATTGTTTGCAGGAACTAGAGAGGCAGCCTGAAGTGGTAGGTAACGGTCCAGCAAAGCAGAAAGCAGCAGCAGGCTGTGGCAGTGTTGGGAAGAAAGCAGTTTCTCCCACTCTTCCAGAACAGGAAAATAAAAACCCAGTTTTGTTAAAAGAAGTCCAAATCGTTCAGCTGGAACCAAAATAAAAGACAACATACTAAGAGAGAGAGAGAGCACACAAAGCATGCCATCAACACTATACTGTTCGCAGTTCCCTTGTACCACCAGTACAGGATGAAATTCCTGTAACCTGAGGGAAGAACAGGAAGCAGACTCCAGTCAGTACCCACGATTCTCACAAGACAGAGGGTGAAACCAGCAGAAGCAGTAATATATTGGACCTGAAAATTTGTCTTCTACAAGATGCAACTTAGGGTTAAAGGTATTTACTGCTGTGCATGTTCTGCTTATTTTTTTTTAAAGCCCAGGTAGTCTGAACCACCACAGGACAATCAGATCCCTTACTAAATAAAGCTTCTGTGCTTACTGCCACTTGAAAACAAACCATGACGGGCTTCTTGTCTGAAAAAGGAGAGGAAAGCTAGGCAAAGTAGCTAAGCAGTCCGCTGGTGAACTGGGACACACGTAGTGGGCCTACAAATACCCACCACCCTCCTATTAAGTCCCTCTAAGACCTCAAAGCTGGTGAGAGGCAGGCAACTTCTAAAACATTTTAACACTACCTATCTTCTAGCTTTTATCCAAAAACACTACTCTGGGGCCAGATGAGCTCCTTACCTGAAAGTGAAGGAGAAACATCAGTCTATCCAGAGATAAATCAAGCTTCATTTTCAGACTACACCTGTCCAGAATTCTCATCTAAAACCCAACTGCTGCCAATAGGAATTGTAGGTGTCTGAAAAATTGCAGTTTGAGAACACACAATGTCCCTACATGGGAAGTTGGATGGGATGAAGCTTGCATCATCTCCCTTTTTTCCAAAGTTGAAAAGCTCACACTAAAATCAAAACCTTCAACCTTCAGTGCAGTTCCAAGTCAGGATAATTTTTGCTCTCCAGACCAATGAAGACCCTTTCCATGTTCACTGGATCTCTTCTTCCTTCCCTGGTTGCTGTCCACACAGCAGAAGGGCTCCATAGCTCAACCTGAAAGGTAAGCTACAATCACTACTTTTATCACCTCCGTTGAGGACAACAGAGTCCCCAGTGAGCACTGAGGACTTTGCCAGGTTCTCCTATTTTTCTGATTCAGTAGAGAATAACTTGACTGTAAACATAATTATCTGGTCTCATGTAGATTGAACCTCAGCAAGGCTTTTTCTAATATGTCTTACTGTGGAAGAAAGGCCACTTCAGAGCTAGGAAGCAACCAGCGAAAAAAGCATCACAAAATACATTAAAAAAAAAAAAAAATTCACCTCCCCTGCCTATGCCTTAAAACACCTCGCTTTCATACTGTCATTCAACATATATGCTACTCGCATGTCACAGCTTAAGAGACTGGATTTCAAACAGAGGCTACAAACAAGCATCAACAAAACTAAGACATGCAGGTAACATTAAACACTTGTCACTGTTCAGAGTTTCAGTTCTGGTAAACTGTCATACTATGACCATCAGAGAAGCTTCTGGAAGAACAGGATAAGTCAAACTTGATGTTACATGCTGCTTTTTAACTTCCTCATTAATCAGCGGTCAACAACTTAGCATAGAAAAAACACTTTATTACACTGGATCTTCTAACCACAGAGAAAGTGATGATTTTATTAAAACAAGCTCTGCTGGGAAAATGCATTCAGAATGCAGAACAGATGTTTCCCAGAGCTGGTAGAGAGTCTATAGCAAAAACCGTTCATAAACCCCAGGGCCCTGGAGATCTGAGCAAATGATTTGAGATAGATCCTTCAGCATTTCCTGTCAGTGGAATAGCTGAAGTTCTCTCAATTTAGTTAAACAAAAATAAATTAAAAAGGAGAAGAATTCTGAACCCCAAATTCCCTGCAGGAATTTGTTTTTCATATTCAGAGTAAGCTGACTAGCTGCAATAACTCAGGAGAGTCTCAGGGTCCAGAGGCTTGACAAGCAGGTGTGTCATCTCCACATCAGTTCTGAAAATGCTCATGTGAGGTGAGGACACCAGCCTCCCAGGGAAGTTCACAAGAAGAGGAAGGTGAACACAGCTAAGCAAACAGTGAACTGCCACAAACGTGAGCTACAAAGCACTTAAAGCACCAAGCCATTCTGCTAGCCATCCACGTTTGGAGCGGCACAGCAGGCAAAGCAGAAGCATAGGTAGCACTGTTCCCCAACATCCTGTTTTCTCCCTGGGCACTCCCTCTGTTCTGGAAGTGGCAGTACCGCTTGTATACTGTGATGCATCTTCTTTTTAAAGAAGGCATTGCGGGAAATGAGACAACCTGACCCAAACTCTCCCCTAGCCTTCCAACCGAGAGCCAATGTTTAAGGGAGCAATGCTCTCTTGAGATGAGGAAGGACTGAGAAGATGAGAAGGGGCCTTTTCCTGCAGGCTGTAACAATCACCTCTGCTCCCTGGGGTAAAAAGACAGACAGACAGATGAGAGAGGAAAGAAAAAAAGTTACCTATGACCTGTGTCATGTCAACAGTTTCTTCCAGCGAGAAAGAATCCTGCAAGTCCCTGGCTTACAGTGCTTTTACTGAGGCAAGTGAAAATTAAAAGCCAAAGTGAGTACACAAGTACATTGGCCATGGGAACGTCTCTGCTGTACGGCCAGGTCCCCCAGAGCGTGCAACCTCTGCCATCCTACCACATCAAAGCTGTAATGTGTAGCACCAACTACTCCCCCACCCCACTGCACTTGATTTCTCGTCAATTTGATGGATCGAGATCTATTACTAACAGGTGTGCCTGCCTCTCCATCGCATTCCTCTCAATTCACAACGATCCTCCTCCTTCCCTGTCTCTCCTTTGAAAGAGAAGAGAAACTGAAGTGAACCTGCAGGTAATAGGGAAACCACAAGAGCTGTTTCGGGTTCACCCGTTACTGTTCTAGCAGGCAGGATAATGCTCCTGGCCCGGCTAACGTGCCTGTCCCTCTGACCTGCACAGCCTCATCGCCCCAGGTTCCCTCTGCTCCGGGCACAGCCCCGCACCACCCCCCATGCTGCCTCGCAGCATCCCCCTGACCCGCTGCGGCCGCGGGCTCCCGGCTGGGCCCAGGGCTCTCCACAGCCCGGCCAGACCGCTCCTCCCACTCCACCTTCCTAATCCTTTTGTTTTCCCCCTACCTTGTTTATACTGGACGAAAAGTAACTCAAAATAAAACACCACACTAGAGACTAAACCATGTCTGAATGCAATTAAAAGTCCTTCCACAAAGAGTGTGTGGTGCCATCACAGAGACCTTTCTTCCAGCGTGCTTTCTCCCTGGATATTCAGGCGCTCCCAATCCTGGAGCTTCTTGGAGATTTTTGGTGCCTTCTTACCCCTCAGGAGCCTGTGCCATGTTTAACAGGAAGTTGAGTGCCTTAAGACGACATATCAGAGACATCCCATCTGCTTGGTCACCTACCAGGTCCACCACACCTTGTTTAAAGGACATCCCAAATGGATTGCCAACAGCAGGGAAACTGAGGCATAAAGTAGGGCTAGTGGGGCTTGGAAAGCTTTGGGAGCATAAGCCAAACGTGGCCACTGCTGGGTAGCCTCAGGCCACCTCCAGCCGCATTGTCAAAGTGATGCTGAATCATTTGCAGTCATTAAAGATGCAGCAGGGGAGCTGGAGGTGTAAGTGGCAGAGGAGCTGCCCTCGCTGCAGTGAGCTGCCCACTGATTGCTGCTGGCAGAGAAGCTGTCCTGTCCGTCCCAGGGACAGCTGTGGTCCGGTGGGGGAGTCAGGTCTCAAACCCACTCTGTGCCACAAACTGACTCCAGGATTCAGCAACACCATCAACCTCAAAAACAAGAGTGACTAAGCTCCTCCTCAGCACAGCTTTATACATCTCACACTGTCTTCTTCGCTCTAGGAAGTGAAAGAGCATCATAATCTGAATATTTCCTTCTGCCTCTGATCTGTGCCCTGGAGAAACTTGTTACCCGTTCCCCAGGGCTGTCCAAGTCACCATCTGGCCTCGGAACTACAGCAGCAAACACAGTCCAGCATTTCAGCCTAAAACTAATTTGCTTTCTTTCCCCACTTGACAGCTGAATAAATACTTTGTCCTTGCCATTTGAAAAGGGGAGCCACAGCAAAGGGTTTTTTTGTCCACTGTAGCTACAAACGCCAGCCTTCTTTCCAAATTAGGCCTGAACAAGCAGCTCGAAGTGAACACATTTATTCCACAAATGTAACCCCTTTCTGTTCACAATCATCCACGAGCAGTTTACAACTTCTTCGAATTTATTTGTTGTTTGCTATTATCCATCAAGACATTTTGGCTACCGATTGTTTCTTGGACCTGCCAGCTATTTCACTGAAAAGGGTAAACAACTTTATTTTGTGGGCACAGCAACATCCCCGCTTGAAAGGAGAGAGCCCGAGGGTCAAAGCATCCAAGCCAGCCTTGCAGAGTGACCATCTGCAATGACTGCTCTCAGAGCTTATTAGACTTTCCCCTTTCTCTAACCATTTCTGCCTCCAAATTCATTTGCTAAAACACTCTCGGAAATGACAAGGCAGCCTACGCAGTTGAGGCAAATTCAATTTTTCATTTGAGTAAGTATTCAAGGAAATTAGGCATTTGCCCAGCTCTGAAACAAATGCCCGAATTAGGCAATTCCGCAGTTATTGGCTAAGCACTGTTGAATTTTACAATTAGGGTAATGGATTTAACTTCCAATGTAATTTCCATATGGATAAACTGATCTCCTCAAGTACATTTGCCCATGTGTTCCCTGCATCACAGTTAATTAATATAAAGCTATTTAATAACCTCCACTTAAACACAAAAGACTATTCAGACTCTTTGGCATCAGTAAAAAGAACAGCCTCCCCGTGCGTTACACCAGCTGTAGACAAGAGCGAAAGAAAATTTAATTAAGAGCGATCGACAGCAAGACAGTTGCAAGCAGAAATCAGATGTTATAAATGCTCTACACAGTGACTACCCCAGCTCCATAAAGGGTTAATAATACCATCTAGCACCAACTTCCAGGTGCCTGAGATGTGCCCGAAAGAGAACTCAGAGGATGGAGAAAGCAGTGGGGCCAGGAGCTAAAGCCAGGCCAAGTCAAGCAGGGAGCAGCAGGGATTCAGCATCATCAGTGCAGTGATGCTGCTGCAGCTATGCCCAAAGCTGATGGTGGCACCACGTTGAATAGGAAGGAGCTACAGAAACAGGCTGCTTGGAAGCAGCTTGGACCGTGGCATCAACGTATGTAGTTTCTGCAGGTGTCTTTGGGTGCTTCAAGAAAGTTAATTGCTCATTAACAAAATCCAAGCTGATTAATTTTTGATGTGCAGCTTTTGACAAAAGTAATGCTGAGTTATTGCCTTCCTGGCTGATTTCTGAGAGAAGCATATGAATTAGGCTCACAGGATAAACACCATCAAAAGTTTCCACTAAGAATGAGGAAGTGGCAAAGTTTGAAATAGCTGGGGATTTTTGTTACAACGGAGAAAGCTTTATTGCTTGTGTGGATTAATTTAAGCAATATTACAGAGCTCAAAAAAATCACTAAAAGAAAAACTATGTCAGGTTGAATGTTGGCTGCACAGCAGAAATAAAACCACTTATTTTGACAGGTGGGAGGCCACCATCCAGAAAACTTGATTTCAGAGAACAGTGTATTTACAAACCAAACTTTGTGGTGCATGTGACCAGCTGCCATTGGGAACCTGAGCAAGAGGAAAGAACACATCTTACTCCACGGGGAACACAGAGGCTGTGTCATCCAGGCAAAGGCCAAATGGTATCTTCATCTATTGCTTGGGACTCTCTTCTCCCTGCCCTGCAGGTCTTTTATCACAAGCAAAGAGGAAAGAGAAGACAGACGTTATTTCTCTTGGGGGGAGTGAAGCACTTCTCTGCTTGTCACAGGACACGTTTGGGACACCGCAGCCCACTGTGTGAAGGAACACTGCAAGCCTCACTAGTCCCAACTGTTTTTGATGCCATGTGTCATACTGGAAAGACCCTAGTCCAAAGAAAATCGGAGCCTGCATACCTTTTGGTGGGGCAGCTGGAGTAAAGACTCCAGCACATCTTGCTGCTACTCAGGCACACCACAAGCAGCACCTCACTGCCTCGGGAGGCAGTGGACAGCCCTCTATTAACAGCTGGTGTTGACTCAAACATTATCTAGCACTCAAAGAACGCTCTCTCTCCCATATCATACTTCAAGGTCACATAGGCACTGTACAAAACACAGCAAAAGTAGGAATAAAAAACACTTTAGGGAGCAGGAGTAACAGTAAGACACCATTTGTCAGCCTGGGAGACAGCTCTCCATGGGTATCACCTAAGGGAAAGGTCTGAGGATGCAAGCAAGGAAAAGAGCAAACTGCCTTCAATGAACATAGGATGGGAGAAACGCCTGAACACACTGGTCCCTCTCCAGGCAGGGGGAAGGTGAAACTGCCTCCTCAGGGAGGAGAATCCAGCTCTCTGGGCAAGGAGAAAGGGGCTACGGGCGACCCAAGGATGAGCGGGAATCTCTAAAGCCGGAGAACTGAACATGTAACGCACAGGCACCTGTGGAGTGAGGAAATGAGAAGAATCCCTCGCGCATACAAGGGCAAAGAAACAAGCTGCTGCTCTGCATCTCTCTTGTGTCCCCACATTGAACAGCAAGGAGAACTCTTCCTCACTGGGAGCAAGCAGTGTGGAAAGGGCAAAACAGCCCAGCTAAAAGCGCAAAAGCTGGCCTGTGTTGTTCTTCTGGAAGTAGAAGACGCAAAGCCCTCCAGAGCAGAATCTGTGCCCATGAACTGAGCACAGTTGGCTGTGCGGATAGGCCAGCACATGTGCCACGCGGCGTATCCCCAGGGCTCTAGACCCAAGCCTGTGCCATCACCTCACAGACACCGTCTGACTGACGATCAATCCAGCGCAGTGGCAGGATGAGACAGGCAGACGTGCCTGATGAGCCAACTTTCCCGCTTCTGACAGCCGTGCTGTCCTGACTCGGGGCTGCTTCTGCAACCTTGCAAGGAAGATCTGTCCTCTTTGCACACATACACATCCCATGCTTTGGCACCTTGACTTGATCACCTTCTCTCCTCTCCTACCATCAGGCACCAGACTGGCAGACTGTTGCTGTGACAAGCAAAAGGGCATTCCTAAGATCAGCAATTAGAGAGAAAAATCTCTCTCAACATTTTCCAAAAGGACTTCAAGCTGGCACTCAGGAATCAAAAATGAAAAGCATTTACAAAGATTAACATTTGCTAGCAGGACAGCCTTAACTACAGGGGGAATTAGAAGGTTCATCAGCAACAGCCAAGGGTCATGGGCTTTCTAGGCAATTATCTTTACGCTGGAGAAAATCTGAGAAGGTTGCAATAGGATTGTAAGACTCTGGGATGGATGGAGTAAACTCAGTATCTGCTTTTCTGCAAAGGGAATATCACTGGCTTATTGCATAGAAACATGGAATTGGGAAAAACAGTGTGAACAAGAGCATTTTCAGCCCTAGAGGACTTACCCAATTCTTCCAAAGGAGAGCTCCTGCCTTGCCTTAGTAAACTACAGAACTACGAGAAATTCATTTCATGGTTGTCTGCTCTGGTAAAACTCCTGACTGAATGGACTCAAAAAGGTAAACAGTGGGGCTAGTCATGGGAAAATCATTTGGCACAGCTAAACAAACCTCAGCATCAGGCCAAGCATCAGACATTTGGCACCTACCTTTCCGCAGAGCAGGCTGAGGCTCCTCTTCCTGCTAAGAGGCTGCATGGACTGCAAAGAGACATCCCTAGAGTGCACGTCACGTGTTGTGGAGAACTGAAAGGAGGTATGCAAACAGATGGACAGAGCCCTCAGACAGGTCTCTTGGAACAAAGATGTTCCTCTACTCATATAAGAGGAAGCAACCTTCACTAAAGATCTCCCAATGGAAGAGTAGACCCCTGCAGAGAGTTCACAGATGTGGGTTATGTTACAGTACGTACATAGTTATTTGCATTGCTCCTGGCCAGTTATGACCAACACAGCTCAGATTAAGTTAGCACAACCCACAGATATGCTCTAAACCTAAACGAATTAAAGCGTGGGACCCAGGCAGCCCCGAATCCAGCAATGCTGAAGTCCAACCCTTCTACTTAGAACAAAGTGCAAACATGAGTTACAAGAGAAAAACAGCTCTGAGTTTGGCATGCATCTGCCAAGTTAGCTGAATTTAACCATCTCTCCTTCAAATCCATAAATCAGATCTTCCCTTGAATCTCAGATAGTCATGGTCCAAAATCCCTGAGTTTTTCTGGAAGTGCATTTTACAGTAACTTAAATTTCACTAGAAACACATCAGTAGCATCAAAGAGTAGTTGGAAGTTATGTACAGCACTACTAATGGCCACAGCCCCTAGATTGAGCACTCTCTCCCAACATGAAGCAGCAGAAGCCCTGCTTGTTTAGCCTCTCCAGCCCGAGGCTAAACAGTACAGCTCTTAGCAGAGGAGCCACACTAGAGCAACCTGTCCTGCAAGCAATCCCAGCTCACATGGGAATCAACCCCTTTCCTCAGGAATGTAACCACAGAACAGCAAAACATATTTCAGGGGCTGATAGCCCACCACACGTGAATGAAAAGCTGCTATGTAACTTGAAAAGCACTGTGGTCACCCTCCCTTGTACCATACAGACTTTCAGGCATGCACCCACACAGGACTGCGCAGTTTTCTGCTCCCCTCCAGGTCTCTTCAAGGTTTGCCTCCATACTCCAAAGCAGTTTATGCACAGTGCATTTAGATCTGAGATTCCTGGGTTGTCATGCTACTAAAAAAGCTATGAGCCAGTCCTGAAACAGGAAAAGTCCCATCAAACAAGGTGACCACAGGCATCCCAAAACAAGAAAAAGCAAGCCAGCCTGCTGCAGATGTGGGCCTGCTGCAGACTCGGTGAAGAAGCGCAGTAGCTGCCTGCATTTTCACAGCATGCTCAAGAAAAGCGGAGCTGGTGTGTGCCAACAATCCAACTCCCTGCTCTTATTAAAAGAAGTTTTAATGCAGAACTCCTCTCTTTGCCTCATTTGCCAGAGAATAACTTGGCTCAGTCTGCTGCCAGAGCCTGCAGCTATTCACGGCAGCCTCTGTCCCTCCTCTGATTTCAGTGGAAACTCCAGACCAAACATACCCTGTCCCAGCTGCACTTTTATCTGAAGTATCACTCACTCTAGCTAGCAAAGACGCTCTGTAAATCCTTTGGACCACTGATTTGTGGCAGTGTGAAAGCCTCATCAAGGCCTTCAAGCCATGAGCCCAAAAACATCTCAGGATCAGAGGCAAAGAAAACCTGTTTTGACTGTTCTTGAAAAGCATTCTTGGCAGCAGCGGACGCAGAGTCAGTGCCCCAGCAGTGAGGCCAGCACAGCAGGGCATCCGCGAGGGCAGCCAGGCACCCGTGTCTTCTGATCTGCTGGTGCCAAACCCAGAAGAGATAAGCTTGCCCTTCTCACTCACAGAGGTGCCTTTCAGGACTAGAAACTGCCTCCATGATATAAAATTCAGGAAAAAGAGGTAATATATCAGAAAAATTCTCTTAATCCCTAAACTGCCTGAAAAGACTTAAATTAAGCCCATTAGCATTAAATAGGCACATCCTTCCCATGGGCATGGCAAGAAAACAAAAGTCCTTCTTCATCTGTGGTGAATGCTTCAGCACATAAAGCAAAAAAGCAAAGGCAACCACCTTGCACCAGCAGACTCACTTGGGTCCAAAAGAGAAGCGACATGGCGCAGTTAAGCAGCCTGCCTGTGGGCCGCCTTGTTTCCCCACATTTCAAAGCTATCTGGGGGTTCTCATCAGCACAGGAATTGTCTAAGCCTTGTTTCCAGCTTCTTCTAAACTACAAATACATAGTAAAAGCAAATTTTTTCACTGAAAAGTTAAAAAAATATATATATGAGAAATTTTTCAAAACTGTAAGCTCTTTGGGAAAAAAAAATAATCTTTCATCAAAGTGATTAGGAGTTGGTGAAGTATGGGCTTGCGGAGTACAGCACTCACTGGCAGCTCTCCAGGTACCGGATTCATTTCATTATGAACCACTACTGTACCTCTACAGGGCCAGATCCTGAGGGTATCCACTTCAACACCACTGTATGAGAACAACTGATTTTCATAGTGAACATGACATCTAAACTTTATACCACAGTAGCAGAGACAGGGGGATTGCTATCTTAAACAATTCAAATGCAAAGTAACACCTTCACGTTAACAACATCCCTTACTGTCTTTCCTCCCATTTGGCTGCAAAACATTTTTAAAGAGGAGGAGGAAATGTCCTGTTTGGCAGATTTTTAACGGGGCATTACAGATGGTAATAGCAGTATGAATGGTTGATGTGGAAGGCATAGTTTGGCCTGCAGAATCTCTAATAATACAAGCAGCAGCAAACAAAAAGAACACAAAATTCTCTGAGCGTAGGACCTAGGTTCAAAGGTGAGCTGCTAATGGGGTGGAAACAAAAATTTTTTTCCTGGTTTAGAAAAATCAGAAAAATTTTATCTCAACTCAAAGAAAGGTCAAATTGTGCAACTTTAAACAGTTCTTTTACCAGATCACTGATGAGAGTAAAATTAAGCTTCAAGTAAAGCAGGGCTGAGGTTGAGAGACCTGTACAAAAGAGCACAGATGTCATATTACTGGAATGATTTAAAATCGGGTTGGAGGAAAGCACTTTGGAATAAATCTTTGGGGAAATTCTGAAAGGGTCCAGATGAGAAATTAACTAGCTGGTAGTCCTGAGCCCTCTTAGAAGAGCACGTCTCCTGGCATTCACTCAGAGTTACTCTGCATTGTTTGCAAATACCCTCTACTAACCCACAGCTCAGAGTTTTAATCAAGTCAACAGAGATCAACATGCAGACTTCTAAAACCTGCTTGGATTAAATGGGTTACGCTTGGCTGTAGACCACCATCATGCCTGCCCTTCTCTCAATAGGGTCTGAAGAAAATCCCACCGCTATGAACATATCAGAGAACGATGTTTGCACACAAGACGCTATTGCAAAGCCTTGTGCAGTTTTCAGCTGCTCAGCCTGTGCTCTCCCTGACGCTTTCTTGGAAAGGAAGCTCCTTTGGAGCAAAGGAGACTGCTCACATGAATAAGGACTATCAGGTCATATTCTGCACTCCAGAAGGCTTTAAGTAAATAACACGTCATGCAATTGCCTGTGTAATGCCAATTCCCTGTATGTGACCACTCACACAGAATAATCCAAGCACATTGGACAGAAACATCCAGACAAAGCCGAAGAGGGACATCATTGCTGGAGCTCTGAAGCAAGGTACCAAGTTGGGTACCAAGGAGACAACTACCTCTGACTGTGAATCCCACAAAAGCCAGAGAGATCTGAGCCAACGTCCATCAGAGGGAAGGAACCATGACCCTGGCTCTGTGACACGAAGGACAATGCTATTTGGGAATGAAACACTAGCTCCAATATTTGCTGAGAAAATACTTGGAAACACTGAATTTCAAGGCATCCCATTCTCCCAGAAGCCAAATCAGGGGCACTGCTGATTCAGCACAATAAAAAACATCCCACTCTCAAGCAGGCTCAAAAACTTTCAGGGTCTGAACGGTGATTATGGCACTTCTGCAAGTAGGAAATTAATGCAGAAAACAAGCCTGGATGTTCAGCACAGAGATCTGTGGCAGAATCCAGGCTGTCCTCAGATCAGATTTCCCTGCTCCTCTCTCAAGGGCCTAGAGAAGGGCAACTATCTTCCTAGACAGGAGACTGGAAGAAGGTCAAGAGGATGAACTGGAATGGGAAAGTTTGAACAATTGGCAGTCTCAGCTCTCATGAACCAAGGTAGGGCTTTTCCTAAAACAGATCGTCTCCAGTTGGATCCAGTGAAGAACCGTGTCCCCTGTCACCATAAGAATATGGGAACCTCATTCTTCCTCCAGAGCCTTGGCAGCTGCAGATGCTCCACACTGCAGATGTGTCAAATGGCACAATTTTCACCTCTCCTCCCAGATGAACAGCATTTTCTGGGGACAAGGAAACAACACAGGGGAAGAAGAATGCCTGGCCTAGTAGCGTGTTCAGAACTGCAGCTCCCAGATACGAAGAGCCTGTGTGTCTCTATATACGTATTAAGTACTTCCTCCACTATACGACTAATCCGATTAGCAGCTTTAGGAACTCTGAGATGTTATAATTCAAGGAGTTTCATTCATAAAAGGTCTTAGGCTGTTTCTGTACAGAGGTTGCATTCTTCCCACTGGAAATAAAAAAGCAGAGTGCAGCACTTTCTCCCAGGGAAGAATGGGTCCCAATCCCTACCATGCTTAAGTAGACCACCCTCTTACAATTCACGAGTGTCAAGCAAGCCCCACAAGAGAAGAATCAACCCTTCCCGCCCCTGTAGAGAGCCCCTTCGCAGGGCAGGTGAACACAGAGATCCCTCTGTGCATGCTCCACAGAAAGCACGACAGTCACGGAGGCTGCCCATCTATCAGCTTGCGCTTCCAGGGGCCGAAAGCCAGGGGGGGCGAATGAAGCCTGCCAGAGATGAAGAGAGGGCCAAGTGAGTGACATGACATCACCATTCGCCTAATGTGAAGCATCGTATGATGCACCAGCTTCGCCTCAGTTGACAAAAGGTGCCAGGAAGGGACTGGTCCATCCACACAACATGAGCAAGGGCTGTAAGTGACCAGCACCTGCATTACACAATACAGATGTGAGTTATAAAATTCAGTTCCTTTGCCAGATGGCGTGGGTCTGGCACCATTGCTGAGTGAAAGAAACATGCTGGGTATGACAACTAAGAAAGGCACCATAGCAAACTAATACAGTCAAACACTGTCTGGCTTTGCTTCCCCAGCAGTCTCCTCATCCAACTTCAAGAGCTGACAAAGGGACTTGGAAGAGATGAACGCTGCCTGTCACACTTAGTCCTCTTTTTCTGATTTACCTTCTCCTCTGAAGGCAACCTGCTCCTAATCACCTATCACCTGAGAACATGCCACAGCCCAAAACATGACATGAATTGGCGAGGTGACAGGACAATGCAGGCTAATTGCATTTCCAGGAAGCAATCTGTATCTGAAGAACTGGACAGTCCTTCTCTGCCCAGAATTTCAGCAACTGCATGAGTTTAATCAGTTACATCAACATCGAAAGCATGCCTCTGTGTTGGGAGATGGATGTGACATCTTTCACACTCATTCCAACAGCAAGCTGGAGCACTGATCCCCAGAACAGGACCTACTCAGTGCTTAGATGCTCTGAAATTAAAGCTAGGCAGCCACAGGATACAGAACCAGCCACCAGTCCTTATGAATGACACAATATGAGATGCACAGGAGTCAGGTGAACACATAGTTTCAGTGACTTCTGCCTCTGCCCAACCTTTCATCCTACTTGCTAACCTAATAGCGTATCAGCAGAGAGAGAAAAGTTTGTCCTGACCTGCTCTGTCTCCAGTTCCTCTGGTGTGTCTCAGAGCTCAGACTTCCAAAAATTCCTCTCTTGCCAGCATAGAGTAGAGGCCACAATACTGCAGGGAGCCCTCCAAACCAGTTGCAGAGCGTTTCAGAGACTGTTAGAGCTGGAGACCAGTCAGAGCTACTGAGTCAAGAAAAAACTCTGGTCTGGCACAAGACTGAACACGTAAGAGCTGTGTAGGGGGGCAACATCAGCACATGCTACCCCATCTATTGGCTTCACAGAAACTCAACAGAATTACTAACCTATTTCAACTATGACATCACTTTCAAGGGTAGTCTGTATGAAAGACTGCCATGCGTCTTACCTAGGTAGACTGTTGAAAAAAATGCATTATTCCATCAAGATCACACATTGCATGAAGTGGGGGGAGGACAGTAAGAGTAAAAGCTAATATCAGAATGAGTGTCCCTATTTCAAACACATTTCCTTCTAAATCAGCAGAAAGACAGTTTCTCATGGAAAGCGACCAGTGCTGTAAATTTGAAAAAACTCCCTCAGACAAGATACGATTGGCTACATCAAACGCGACTCAGTTTTTATTTAACAAAGCTCAGAGCTGGATCCCATCTTCGGTCACATAAGTAAGCTCTGCATGCACCTCCCTGGCTGTGGGACCAGGCATTATGAATGAGAGGAAACTCCTTCCTCCCTAAGGATAAAACCAGGGGAAAGAAGGCACCGCCACCCCAGGGCTGCCCTTACCTGAAGTGTGTCTTGCGTTGCCATCTGAGTGCTTTGTTAGGTCAACAGTTCTGTCTATTTGAAACAGCTTCAGATCGTCTTCATCTAAAGCAATATCTCCCCAAAAGGCAGCTGGAGAGAAACAAACTGAAATTAGTTTAGTTTCTATTTCAGAAGGAAAGTACAGTTCTTACGTGGCTTGTATCGCACTTAAAAGGCTATTACTCCATGGACCAGAAAGAGGTAACACACAGCAGCAGTTTTACAGCTACAGACGGAATGGACATTGGTGGAGGCTGGGTGACAGCATTTATACTAAGCCACTGTGCAGATCCACTAAAAAGGGATGATCAGCTGGGATTCCTTGTGTTACTCGTGTTTATAGGTCTGGCTCTCAACCAGGCACTAAGGTGGGGGTGTTCGCTCTTTGTTAAAGCCTACGTGAGGGACAACCATTGGCACTTCCCTAGCTAGTATGAAGGAGCTCACTCAGCCACAGCTCATACCCTGACTGAGACGTCGCATCCGCACCATCCCCAGGCTAACAACATGCCTAAGACAGGAGGACAGTGCTGAAGCCCTCAAGCTCAGCAGCGTAAATCTAAAGGCTACAGTTCTCAGTCTGCAGGATCTCATAAACGTGGTTAGCCCTCAAGCACACTGCATCGGTGTAAATCCAAGCTGAGCATCAGCCTACCGTTTCCACTTCAGTGGAGAAACACCAGTTATTTGTCCCTTTGTGGATCAGTTACCCAGATTTAACTTTGCGGAGTTTTTGATTTTGTAAAAATCCTTGAGTTTCAGCCAGAAGCCATGAAAATAAGGTAAATAAACTGATACCTCAACATTCACAGCTCAGAGAAACAGACTGGAAGTCATTTGAGTGGAAAAAATCATAGTCTGAGAGTATCCTGACCCAGTTGATGCTGCAGTGAATAGTTACCATTTGGGGAATTTGAACAAAATAAACACAGGCAATGAAGCAGTTGATCAAGCAGATCTTTCACAGATAACAAACAGGTTACAAACAGACCTGTTAAAACTCATATGAGAAGCCTGCATAGGCTGATGAAAAATAATAAATTAAAAAACAACAACAACAAACCAGAGCAGATTAATCAGTGGTACAGTTCAAGAGAACTCAGTCAGCCAGACAAGAAGCAAGGTTGAGTCACTGTCTGCAACAGTAACCAGATTTGATGGAATCATTTTTTCTTCTCTTGTTAAGTCAACAACATCTACATTACTTGTGGGAGAAAAACATCCCATTGCTACACTAGCAACCTCACTGATCAAAGTATGTTAGGCCTGAGAAACCAATGGGTTTTACTGATCATCGCACTTCTACTGCCAAGACCAAATGAAATATGGACCTTTGCCTGAATATCAGAAACCTACAATCAGATCTGTGGCAACTGAATTATGAAATGTTAACTCAGAGAGTTTTTTCTGATGCAACACGGCACTGGTTCTGATGCAGCACTGGCCTCCTCTACGCTGCATCTCAGCACCTCCACCAGTACAACAGCATTTGCTAATGTCACTGTTTCAGGACATGGGAATGGCAAGAAGTCTTTGCCTGCTGCTGGGCACGTCCCACCTACCACAAACTGCCCCAGAGCAGCAAAGCCCTGGCATGAGCGGAGTGGGACTCAGATGCTTCCCCCTTTCCCTGGAACAAAGCTGTCTCCTCCTGGTTACCTGGCCACAGCAGAGGAATGGGAGACAGCCTCAAAGAAAGCTGGCTCTGGCTTTTTGGTTGGGTCTCCTCAACAGTGCTACCAAACCCCAAAGTACAGAAATATGGCAACAGCTCTAGAAGAGACCATAGTTAGTGCAGACGAGCCTATACATCGACTGACATCAACTATAACTAGAATAGAGCCTCCGTTTGCTACACAAATACAGAAGTCAGGCTCTCCCCAACTTCTTGGCAATCCAAGCCCTCAGAGAAGAACCTAAAACACTGTCAGATCCCCATCAGCTAATAAATCTACCAGCATGGCCAAATGGCAAGCTAATTGGGAATGGCCAGAGGAAGAAAGCAGAGACGTATGCTCCTGTGACTGCAATTTGAAGACATTTTATCCATCCAGAGAAACTATTTGCTCAGGAGAACGTAGCAGTCAAGGGGCAGAGACGCAAACAGCATCCTATGCCATCTGATCCCCTCCCCAGTCACGTATTGGTAAGTCACTATTATACCAGCCAGCTAGATATCCATTCCCTACCCTCCTGCCAAACCTATCATCCCATTTCAGCCCTAAACTAATGGCCCCTACCTTGGGCTCTCAGAGACTCTTTTCCATCAGCACCATATAATTTGCTTCTCAGGCTAAGGTTGCCCATACCAAAGCACAGTTTTCAGGGCAAACTTGCAGCATGGATTTACATCAACAGAATTGTTACATTTTCCTTTTCCAGCAGTTTTCTCCCAGCCCTAGCGAAGGAATCTCTTTCTGTTACAAAGCCATACATCATCCTGAAAGACAGCCCACTACAAAAGCTGAATTTCCCTAGTATTTATTTCCAGCTTTCTGCAGTCCCAGCATGCTCCAATAGAACAGTGATTTATCACAGTCCCAAACCAGCTGAACAACTTTCCTTGCTGGAAGTCCTGGCTGAGAATACTGCACTGCAACTTCTCCTGTGCTGTCAAAGGCTCCTTCCAAAAGGCACACAAACCTGAAAGACGCTTGCTTCCACCCCAAGGGAGCCATCCCACAGGAAAGCCCAAGTACTTTATTTTAAAGGGTCACAAGTTCAGAGACTGCTGGCAAAGGAAGCATCTCAAAGCATCCCTTCTGATTTCCTTTACCAAAGTCTCCTCCTTAATTTAATGTGGGAGGATTTCCAAAAAAAAGAAAACGAAAACAAACAAAAAAAAATGAAATTTCCAAAGAGCAGGCTAACAAACTGGGAAACCAGTATTTCTCTTGGCAGAGAGCTCTGAAGCGTACAGCCAGGTGCAAACTCTTAACACTCGATGCAACAGCGTGCCAGCTGTTCTTTAAGAAGATGCATTAATCGCGCTGGATAGTAAGAAGAGAACAGCTCTTACTGAGGTTGATAGAGCCAATATGAGACAGTTTGCTTCCATGCTGCACCAACCTGTGTCAACCACCCCGAAACTTTAACCTCACCACGTCCCAGCATATGCAACCGGACAGCATTTGTCTGTTGGGGCAAAGGGCAAGAATGACTGTGTTTAACAAACAAATTCAGCACGCAAATGAAAAAAAAAGCAGCCTGGCAAGCTGTCTTCATTTTCAGCACATTTCTTCCCCAGGAAAGCAGTCCACACGCGAGTGTCTGCACTGTGTGTGGAACACAGAGGTGCCATGACGCCTGAAAGGTATGGCAGATGGCACTGGGAAGGAGAACACCTCCTTCCAGGCAGAGGACAGGCTGAACAGTTTCTCCAGGTGCTTCACACACAACCAGAGTCCAAACCTACCAAAATCTTCACAGTCCTCATATTCCACATTCACTTTTTTGAGGTTTTTCTGGCAGGCTTCCACTCCAAAGCAATGGGACGGCCTAATGTGTCTTCTTTATAAAATCTTCACCGGTCTTCCCTGTAAATCACCTACAATCTGTTTTTTTCCCCTCCCAACACCCCCAAAGCAATTCCCTTCTCCCGTTCCCTGCTTGTATTTTCTCCTTTCCCTAGGTCTGAGTTGCACAATCTGATTTCAGGGGAGAAAAATAATTTTGCTATCTCTTATGAGAACTCAATACAAAAGTGTTCACAACAGTTTAAAATACTCTTTTTTTCATGAAAAGTGTGTTTCATCCAGGTCTTTTATCAAAATTCTTATCTTTTCTATTTTTTTTTTCCTCAAAGTAGGAAAAAAATATCACAAAGAAAAGCTTCTGGTATTCAGTCAGAAAACTGATTAACATTGTTCCTAAAAATACATCTCAAAACATAATGTAATACTGTGATTTGTTAAAAACGGACTGATCTCTAACACTTCAAGACAAATACCCTAGGACAGGTATCCTTCATCCCCTCAGCTCCAAGTTTATACGAGAGCCACTTGAGCTGGCAAAAGAAGAATATAATTCCACGCTTGAGGAACATCACCCGATGTCTGCATTTGAAATGATCTCCAGCCACCAAGCTGGAGCAAAACTTTCACCCAGTTCCTTGCCACGACCCCATGCCAGGAAGCCCCCACTCCCGCACAAGGGTATCAGCATAGGCCATAGATGTACGCTGATGACAGGGATCAGCAAAGCAGTCGCCCTCTGGACGCTATGGGAGGCTACTGCAATTTCCCCTGTAGCACCCTTCAGGACCAGCTGTGACAGAGATTCACAAAAAAAGAGGCCTTGGAAACAGGCATATCCTGCCTGCCAAGAAAGCTCTCTCCATCCCACTCCACCTCAAACACAGACTGTTTCACCGACTGAAGCTTTTATTAAGAAATGGCAGGGCTTAGGGGCTGAATGGGATCTGAACCTAGATTGAGGACTATGCCCTCTAACTTGAGCCAAAGGAGCCCTCTTTCTGTGGGGCCAGAGCCACACTAAGTTAGTGCGTGTCATCAGCTCGAGGGTCTTGTCTGAGTTTGTAGCCAGCTGGCACAGCTCACGCTGACAGACTTAATTGCAGTTCTTCCAGCATAGTTTTAACACATGGACTGGAAGGACTTTACCCTTGCTCAGCAGGTTTCCCACAGAGCAGTACAGCAATGAGCATGGAAAACAAATAGCAATGATAACCCAAGCAGGTGCCTCTCATTTCATCAATACTCATGACTCAAACTCAGTTTTTGCTAGTATTCACAGCCTCTATGTGTAGAACGGTTCTCAAGCAGGGATACCTCATAACTACTCGTGCCAGTGCAAAATATTCAAAGAAGAAATGTTTGCACAATTAACCTTGGCATCTCCAACTTCGTGAGCAGATACCACTGTCAAGCAACCCAGGTAGCAGACTCAACTGTATCACCCAAGTGACAAGCCACGCTGGCTATTTGTGGCTCACAGTGCAATCAAAGGGTATGTTTTGAACCCACCCATGAGATAATCATACATGTATTTGCAAGGGACAATGTCTATCCCCACTCAGATCTCTGCTCTCCATCGTCTGTGTTACTGAAAGATCCTAAGACACCAGCTCCTCTTGTTCCAGAGGTGACTGTACCATATCCAAATAGTACACAGGAAAAACAGTGTCCCACCTTGGCCATGTGAGCTAAAGGCCAGGAGTGCTGGCCATATGCAGACACAGGTAGGCAATAACGAGTGCCACCTCCTGGCAAACAACAATACGAACATTCATGCACCAGCAAAAACACACAAGTTATTTTTGAGCATTTGGTGATGCTTCCCAATCTGGCAGGTCTGAGAGCTGGGAGATTTAATTTTCAGGGCTGGCAACACTTTCATTAGGGCTAACACTCTGCCGTCTAAAAATAAATAAATAATTCAACAGATCAAAGTGCGTTCCCAGCATCTCCATATTTCTTTCTTTGCAGAAAGACGAGGCTGCTGCTGCTGCTGAACCGCCTGCTGGCACAGGAACCAGTAGAACAGTATGCTGAAGTATGCTAGGAAAGATTTACACCTTGAAGAAAAAACTCAGCGCATTCCTTTGGGCAAAGTAACAACTGTGTCAGAGGGAAGAGCAAAGCCTCAGAATAAGGCAGAAACCAGTGAAAGAAGAGAGAGAAAAAAATCTCAAACCAACCCTTTGGAAATAGGGCCAGATCCTGAGCACTGAACACTCGAGCCAAAGGAGGATGGGAATCAAGCAGCAATAATGAGTAAAAAAAGCATCAAGACTGCCATATTCAGCCATTATGTCTTCATCTGGATCAGTTTGTTTCTCCTTAGTAGGAATGATCAGAAGTTTCCCAGCTTTGGGGATGAGCTGGCTTGAAGGCTCTGCTGGTAAACCCATCCTCACGGCAAGGGTGTCTGGAGCCAAAGCTGGTGTCTGGCATTAACAGGTTTTCCTGGCAATAGGGACTTGGCAATTCAGTTTTCATTGGGCATGAGTTCCCATGCCCAGAGAGCACGTCTCGTTTCAGAAACCAGTTTCAATATGTGGAGGAATGTTTAAGAAAACACTCCACTTTTAAACCACAACACATACTTCAGAAACATCAAAACCTGCTGGGAATCAGAGTCTGAATCCCTGTTCAGCCTTGTGCAGAACCTGACTTGCCTAAATTATCACGTGTAGTGCTCCCACAGCACTCTCTCTTGGGAAGTTATCTGCAGGAGACCAAATTAGGCCAGAAATTCCAATTCACGTTCAATGAATTTCCTTTCCTGGAAAGTGATGATGCAGGAACAAAGAAATACTTTGGGCTTGAGTTTGTCCAAAGCCGCAAACATACATGTCAGCCTACATAATGACCAGCTTTAAGGAATGATACATGCTCTGCCTTGGCTGAATATCATGTTATTTTAACCAAGAACCAAACAATTCAGTGGCATGGATTACAATGCCTGCCATAATTAGGTTAGGAGAAAGATCTTTTCATTTAATATTCATGACTCTCCAGCTGCTGGTTGCTTCCTCACTCAAGGTCTTCCTCTTCTCCAATCGACACGGCAGCCACTCGAGTCCATTGATCTATGAATCCATACAACCAGCAATGCAGGAGGGCATAGGTGAACACAGAGCAAGAAACCATGCCACAGGCAGCAAAGCAGCTCCCTCTATGGGCTCTTAAATGGTTAAACACCTGCCTCTTCATAAGAAAGCACTGCAGAAGGATGTCTGGTGCCCAGTTCTTCAGCGTGTCTTACAGGGTTAAAGATGCTACTCCCCTGTAATCCAGTGTGCAAAACCCAAGGGACTGGCTTAACCCCTCCTGTTTCCATGCAAATTAAATTTAGTTATATGAGCTTTATAACATTTTTGCTCTCTCTGCTTTCTGCTCTAGGTGACGGTGCATGTCTCATGGCAATACTGTACAAAGCAGAGCTTTGGCTGTGCATCTCTGAATTGTTCTCCCTGAAATCTCTACACAGTCTGCAGAGTGCCTCTGGGCCACATTTCACATGTAGGCAGACAGCAGACTTCAGGAAGAAGCTATCATGGACACAAAAACGTATGTATTTTGATCTCCCAACACGGAGATGCACAGAGCCACCCCACAGGCAGCTAAATTCACTTGGAGACCTCACTCCTGTGCAAGCAAAACCAAGCTCTGCAACTCTCTTAGCTGTCCTCCTGCCCAGCCAACCCTGTCTGTCTCTTGATGCCTGAAGGACATCAGGAAGATCCCCTTCCTGGGAAGGACATCAGGAAGGTCCCCTTCCTGGCTCCTGTCCAACTCCACCATGGCCACAGATGCTCCGCTCTGCTGAGAAGAGGGCTCGATTTCAGCACCTTCACTTCTCACAAGCCAGGAAGGGCTTTCAGGCGCAGCTAGCTCCCAAGTGCAAGCAGTGTGATCCCACTCTGTGCCACCACCTCAAAGTGAAATTCTTCCTCTGCAGACTCTGCCAGCTCAGCATTCCTACCTTTCACCTTAGTGTTTAGCTCTCAGCTGAATACTACCCCATCCCATCCATGCCTGGATATCTCTCCATTTGCTATTGCTTAGTGTTTGAGGAAGCAGTCTGCACATAAGATAGGCTAAAAAAAAAATCCCATCTTTTACTGCATTGAGCCAGTGGACTATGAAGCAATACTCCCTCTTTGAAGCATCCAAGGATGATGAGAAAGCACACATTTTGTGTCTTTATCTACCTCCATCCGTAAGCTGAGCAGCTAACACCTTCCCAGCCTATAGAGAAGAAGGTGCAGGGAAATTGCTTTTAAACCAGGCTAATGTTCATAAGTCTGCCTGTTCTCCAAGTCACACAGAGTTCAGAGCTACATAGAGGAAAAGTCAGCAGTGACTCAGAACAACCTGGTATCTTCTTTTTAAGCCAACAGCCTGGCAAGATGCCCTTGCCAAAAGCAAAACAAAACAAAAACCAAACCTCTGATTTGCCAACTTAATGTAATTTAACCAATTCAACCATTGTTTCTTCTGTCCTAGCTGGTTTAAGAAGTGCCAAATTCAGCATTTGCACTAAGCTGCAATCACTTTCTCCTCTTCTTGGCCCAATCAATTACAATTGATTTTAGAAACATCTAGTGCTGGCCTTGCATCAGGAGACTGTTATACATACACATTTTTTAAACAAAAAAGTTCTTTTCTGCAGTACCCCACAGACAGGTGCTATCAGCCATCACAGCAATAATGTACAATAAACAGAAGTCAGGCACGGTCATGGTGCTTACATTGCCAGTAAAGCAGGAGCTGCTGCATCCAATTAATCCAAAGCTTCCGCCTGCTCTACATCTCCCAGCCCTGCACCAGTGAGCATATCAGTAATTTATTATGAAAATCAACAGAGGAAACAAACTTCTAGGATTGCCAGACCTTGGACCACTGGGCAGACAGCAGAGCTTTCCCCTTACAACAGCATGGTGGGTAGAAACTCCCTCTTACACCACAAAGCATTTAACACCCCTTAGAGTGGGCTGGCACAGCTCCTTTTCAGAACGACAAGAGCAGAAAGTTTCATATTCAACCAGATTTAAGGGAAGCTCTGGCATCAAATCAAGTAAAGATCTTCAAGGGAAAATCTGGGAGGACATGCTCTAGTCACAGATTGGTAGAACCTGACAGGTTGAGCTGCATCTCAGCTCACAGGAGCTGGCTTCTGAAACTCCATCACAAAGGCAAAGCCTTAGTGTCTCCAAAGCCTATCCCAGAGAGGTAACAGGAAAGTAATACAAAACAGCCCCAAAAAGTAGCTGGTGCAAGCAGGAAAAGCCTCTCACAAAGACAGCACTGATCAGGTGCAGCTTTTCATGAAAAGTACAGAAGGGACACAGATGGCAGCTGGATCACGATGCAGAGAAAGGGGAGCCACATACAACTCTCTCTCTGTTTGGCAGTTAGCAAGTGGTCCAGACAAGCCCTGGCTTCCTATAGCTTTTGTCATACCCTGCTCAAAAGTTATTCTGACTAAATAAAGGCAGCAGACAGAGACGAGAGACCTAGCCACCAGCAATCTCCATCTCCTGTGAATACCTCCACCTTGCACTGCATACAGCTCTCAACCTTAGCAGAAGTGGGAACCAAAAAACAAAAACACAAGCAGACAAAAGCATTTTGTGGTCTGATCCTAAATGACAGGACTCAAAGAGCACGGTGGCACTACTTGAGGGAAGCAGCACCTTCCCCAAGTGCCTGTGAAGTGTTCCTCGTTAGCTCAACCTGCAAGGCAGCAACGCTGGCTTGGAAGTCCAGCATCACTTCAGCTGCCCTTTAAGAGCAGGAGATGGCAAGGTTCTGGGTAATGAAATCGAAGAATGCCTTTGTCAATTAATTATGGAGAAAGCTGCACCACACAAGCCCCATCTCACACCCTCCATCATTTTTGCAGCTCAATATAACTTTAATTAATCTTTCCTTTGGCAATTTGAAGGAAGGGTGAGCACGCTGCAAACACCCACTGAGTATAAATTGATTTCCTGTTTTATAGTCCTCTTTCCCTCCCTATTGGCCCTGCTATGATTTGTGGCCCTTCACTCAGAGGCGTTTCTTCCACGCTAATATAATCCAAAGCCCCAAGCAACAATCGCATCCAGAAAAGTAACATTTTGCACTGCCGATTGCTTCAGCCCTGCCTCTGCCCGCACAGAGCGGATTCTCTCCTGCCCCATCTCCTCCCTCCACTACAAGAATTCAAATCAACCACCTAATCTCCACACCCGCAGCATTTTGGCCTAAAAAATTGGCAATGTTTTTGTCCTAAGTAACTAAGCTATCAGGTCCCCACGGTTTCCTGCCTGCAGTTTGTAGCAGTGCATCTTAATTACCAAAGGGCTAAGGCAAAGCCTGTTCCGCTCGCAGACACGACCTCCTGGCTGAGGTACCAGGCTGGTCTTGTACTCCAGGTATCTGGACCTAAAATCAGAAGGTAGGAACACCAAGTTCAGCTGAGCTGCCCAATAACTAGCCCCAGGAAGAGACACCACCTCACCTCGGGCTTGTGGAGCTGAACGCCAGCTCTTCAGCAGCAAGCAAACCGCAGCGCACAAGCCACATCAGGGGTAGGCAGGAGAATAAGGACAATTGAGTGTGGCCCAGCTATCTGGCAATGGAACAAGCTCTTTTCCAAAGGACCTTCACCTTGTGGGGGACACAGGCCCCAATTTTCAGCAGTCAACCATGTAAGGCTGGGGGAGGTTAGCGATCACCCGCTCACCCCAGTGTCCCCTCAAGGACAGGCACAGGGACTAGCTGCTAGCAGTTTCTGTCTCAGGCATCCAAGTCCCTGTTCAACACTACTTTCTCAGTACCATGGGTTAGGAGACCTTGACCTAAATCACTGCACCCCTCTCAGCAGTTGCCCAAGAGCCTTTCTGAGCCTTCTGGCCACCAGCTTCACCCTTCTGAGAGGGGACAATCCAGGTCAGACCTTCTCCTCCGGTAATTCCCATACCATGGAACTTGCCCTGGATTTATTCCTTGAAATTAAGTTGAGGAATAATAACTTCAGAGACAGCAGAAGAAAATTTAAGACTAAAACTGCTGTAACCCTACACTTCATTTGGAGTGGTTCAGTGGCTAAGCACTGTCCCCCCACTGAGGACATTTCACCAGCCATGCCCACAACACAGAGTGAACCGCTACAGTTTAACAGCATCACTTGAGGGATGTTCTTCCTTCAGGTGTCCACTTCCTTTGCAAAACCTGCCCCTTTTCCCTGATGCCCTGAGTGTCAAAACTTCACTGTTCTCACGCCAGGCAATGCAGCAAGGGAACAGGTGACCCCAGACAGGCAGGAAATTCACTGCCACCTGCCCACCCACAGAAGAAACAGGCTGATCACAAAAATGACTAGAAGCAGAGCTGTTAGCTGAGCTGCGCCCTCAAAAAAGGAAGCCAACAACCTAGGCCTGCTTGGAGCAAACTTTAAGGCAGGCAGACAATTTAAAACCACATGGTCCTGGATGAAAGGGGGCAGCTCATGATAGATCACATCTATTCAAGGGCCAGGCAAGGAAAGCAAACATGGGCTCATTTTACTCATTGTTCTTTTTCCACCAACACCAGGAGAGGAGTGTTGCAGCACTGTTGGAAAAGAGAAGAGAAATGGACAGCAGGCAGGAAAGAAATAGGAGCTATTTACAGAGGATGGCTAATTTGAGCTGTTTACAGACCTCCCCTCTGAGAGCTCAAGGATGGGAGGGTTGCAGGGGGGTGGTTTTAGCCATTAAAAATACAACGTGAGAATCCATTAATTTTCCATAGAAACAATGTCGTCATAGAAGCGAGACAAATCCGATCAGTCATGCAAATGTGCTGATGTTAAATTCTCAGGCCGGGGTGGGGAATTTGGATTGCCATAAACACAACAATGAAAAGATCAGAATGAGATCAGCAGCCAGTGGCCACGGCGCTGCATGGTGTGGTGGGGGCATGGGATGTGACCAAGGGCACCTCCAGACTATAGCAGGGTTCATGCCCTAAACCAAGCATAGGTGCCCTGAAGGACAGGTTAAGAAAAACCCACTGTCCGTGTATGAGACCTCAGGAACTGGGCAAACACCACAGTCCTGCTCTGCAAACCATCAAGGACCTCCACAGACCACTGAGCTCACTCCAGCCATGAAAGGCTCAGCACCCCACAGGACCGGGAACCAAGCTGCAAAAATCACTGTGTCAAGGAAAAGCAAGAGGTGATGGCAGAGGAAACAGGTGAGTGTGTCTCTTAGCACAACACAGCAAAGCATGAAGCGACACGAGGTTAGGAGAGAAACCAATGACACAGGTTGGCTGCATAAGGCACCAGCACTGTCCCAGGCACATGCTGAGCTGTGAAGCAGTCTGAAACACAGCATTTACGTGGCGTTAATAAGGGACAAAATTTAAAAAAAAAGCATTTTTTCCCTCCCAACAACAACAAAAACACAACAAAAGGAGACCAGCGGATTTTATCTCCTTTTCTCTCTCTTTCCTCTAAAACAATCAAACTTTACAAACCCTCCCCAGAGGAAGACACTATGAACGGAAAATTACAGCAGCACCCCAATCAGGAGGAGTGGAAATCGCTCACCCTGGCAGCAGAGCGCAGCCCTTCCTTGTGAAGAATCCAGCCACCATCCTGGACTGGCCTCGCCACAAGTATTAGGAGTTAAAAATAACCTTGCAAAACAGAGTGCTCCTCCCCCTGCACGCAAAACATTACTAGAGTAATGCCTGCAACAAGGATGCTTCCTGGCAAGTCTCACCACAGGCAAAAATGGTTCAAAGAAACATATGAACAACGCTAAAAAAAAGGAGGAAAGGTTAAAACACATCGCAAGAGATGTTTCACCCAGGTTCGTCCGTAACCCAAAATATCAATATTCGGCCCAAACAGCTGTTTGGTTCATCTGCTAAGTTTGAAAACACGTGGGTTTTACATCTGAAGCCCCTGATGCTACAAGCAAAGGGAATCCCCCCCCCAGAGGGGCTGCCTATGCTCGCGGGGCAGCTGCTGGGGCCCACCGGCCTGGGGAAGGGCTCAGCCCATCAACACCCAAGACAGGGCACTCACACCTGGGCTGTGCACCTCGGGGGAACTCCCCGTACCAACAACTGGCCCAGGAACAGGCACTTGCCAAGTAACTCACCTCGGTCACAGAAATCTGACCTCTAGCACCACATAATCCGAAGAGGCGGCTTTCCCAGAAGGGGATGATCCTGCAGGAGACAGTGATGCCCCAGATGGGAACTGCGCTGCTAGCTCGGTGTGACACAGTGCAGAGCACAGGCTGCTGCGAGGACACTTGGTTCAGGGAGACAACTAGAGCCCCCTAAACCACCCCATAAGAGGGTTATCTCTGGTCATTCTCTGTCTGTTTTAAAGTCCTACAAGAAAGCCTGAAAAAAATCCAGTAATTGCCTTTTCTCATCATTTGTATAAACAGGATCTCCTGCTTCCCCTTCTGCAGCTCACACACCTTGTCTGCAGCCTGTTCGAATACCTCTCTGAATTTGCACTTTTAGAGACACATGGCAGAGAATCCAGCCAGCCCGCCCACCCCAGCAGACACTCTTCAAGTTCATCATCTTTGCGATGGCAAGCATCATGAGATCATCAGGAGCACACCATGTACGAACACTGCACTCACTGTGCAGACATCCCTGTGCAGGACACAAAATCCCAGCGCCGTCCTCGTGGGAAAGATTTGCATCCTGCCATGGCCTTCCTTCAGGTGGTTCCTTCTGATGTCCCAAAACCTCTTCCTTTCCAGTCTAGTCCTATCAGCAACGCTCCTAGCACTCTGCTTTCACTGCTTCCTCACCCTTTTATGACCCTCACTGCCATAAAATCTCCTGTCTTGTCTATCAGTGTTACTGTCCCACATCAGCTAAACTGCACCACCTAAACATCCACAGCAACCATCCCTGCACTCTCAGCAACTCCCACCTTGGTCCACCCCATCGCAGCTGGCACATATGGAGCCAATGCTCTCAATATTCAAGGTCATTTTTTGTTGTCCCAGCCATACACATCACAGTGAGCATCTAGGGCTGTGTCGCAACACACTCCTCCCAGTGTGCAGAGCTCCACAGGATTTGAAGTTCAGAGCCTGTCACAGCTCCAGTTACAGAGGCATCAGTTTTGGGTGCAATTTCTCCCCATACGAATTTGCTCTCAAGATTTGCACCCAAAAGCCACAGCAGTCACAATGTTCTGCTTTCTTCAACAAGATCTCATTACTCTCTATTCACTAAGATTCATAGATCCATAGATTTCTAGGTTGGAAAAGACCTTAGAGATCATCGAGTCCAACCGTCCCTAATCCCCATTAAACCATATCCTCAAGTAGATCATCCACCCTATTCTTAAACACATCCAGGGATGGGGACTCAACCACCTCCCTGGGCAGCCTATTCCAGTGGCTGACAACCCTTTCAGAGAAGAAATACTTCCTAACATCCAACCTGAATCTCCCCTGACTAAGCTTATGCCCATTTCCTCTTGTTCTATCACCCATCACTAATGTAAAGAGCCCTTCCCCTACTTCCCCACCATCCCTTCTCAAGTATTTGTAGGCTGTAATCAGGTCTCCCCTCAGCCTCCTCTTCTCCAGGCTAAACAGCCCCAACTCCCTCAGCCGCTCCTCATAAGTTTTATTTTCCAGCCCCTTGACCAGTTTAGTTGCCCTTCTTTGGACTCGCTCCAGGAGCTCAATATCTGTCTTAAAGTGAGGGGCCCAAAACTGGACACAATATTCCAGGTGCGGCCTCACCACTGCCAAGTACAGGGGCAGGATCACTTCCCTATTCCTGCTGGTTACACTATTCTTGATACATGCCAGTATCCCATTGGCCTTTTTGGCCACCTGGGCACACTGCTGGCTCATATCAAGCCGGTAGTCAACCAAGACCCCCAGGTCCTTCTCCGCCAGGCAGCTCTCCAGCCACTCTTCCCCGAGCCTATAGCAATTCTTGGGGTTTTTATACCCCAAGTGAAGGACTCTGCACTTGGCCTTATTAAAGCTCATGCCATTGGCCTCAGCCCAACTATCCAGTCTGTTCAATTGTTCAGAAAGGTGCAGAATTGTGCTTTGATCAGACCTCAGAGCTTTAAACTAGTGTGTCGATACACAAGCATACAAGTGTGTCGATATACTAGCATACAAGTCCATCTAGCTAGCAAGATGGACCTACAGTCTTCTGTTGACACAACTGATCCTGCACCAGCAATGAGCAATCAGGAAAGCAGTGAAGGGTTAAATGTCATTACATCAATTCATCTTATTTATGCAGCAAGTGCCCACGAGAAGTTGGTCTTTATCGGCACACATCCTGTAACATTCTGGTTCTCTGTTTCACTTCAAGCACTTAACTATATCTGGGTGAGGACACGCTCCCCACTTCCCAAGCGAGCCAGCTGCACCCTTCACTCGCTGAAACATCAATGACAAAAGCCTGCTCAAGAATATGCATCTGTTTCACGTATGGCTCATATGGCTAATTTAAACAGTTTCCATATGTTGCCAGAAAAACTGTGACCGAATGCTGCTTGCAAATAAATGGGGAGATTGTCTGCCTTCCACACAGCAAGGTTTCTCCACACAGCTCAGAGCAACAGCTCCTTTGTTCCCAGGTCTGCCTGGGCTTCCCCAGCCCCTTCCGCAGTCAGATGCTGCTGACTGGCCTGAATGCTGCCTCCTCCCGGGATCATGCCACCACAGCAACACACTTTAGGAACCACAGTGAACAGACGTTGGAAAAGACCTGTAATGAACACCTCAACACATGAAGATCTATCAGATCAGGCAGTGCAAGCATCTGGTTCCGGAGAAGCTACTTACTCACAGGACAGGCATGGTTTTTGCTCAGCCCTCATTCAGACGTTACGATCGGCTGCCAGGCTGTAGCTGTTAAGAGTTCCTCAAAGCATAAACGAAGCTCTGGGGCTCCACGTAAGCTATAATTTCATGTTTCCACATTTTGCTGTGTGCCATCTGAAATTCGCATCTCACTTTTGATGTCCCCTTTGTGGGTTCCTGCTCAGTTCCAGCCTGGCAACAGGTCATTTGCCATATCACAGCTAAACCACATCCAAATTGATTGTCTGTAGCTGGGTAGATGGAAGGGTTGAGCAGATAGACAGTTAAGGCCTTCACCTAGGGGCACCGCTCTCCAAAAGGTAGAGCTGGTCAGGGAAGTGGGCAATAAATATCTCTATTTGGAAATGCAGAGGAGGCTATTAGGAGGACTTAAAAATTCAAAGGGGAAAGTACATGGATGCCACTATTTTCCTCGTCAATAATGGCCTGTTATACTTGCATCCCAAGAAAGCACAGTGCAGAATCTGTGCCTATGGGAACACACCTTGTGCAGTAAAAGCCACCTCATCTCTTTAGGCAAAGCTTGCTGAAGAAGGCACCAAACAGTTGTCCCAAAGAGCCATCCAAAGATATGTTTCTCGGCCTGTCCTGAAGAAGTCAAGCAATTTTCTTCAGTCACAGAATACAAGGTAGAGCTAGATGTCCCAGCTTCCCATCCCAGTGCTCCACCATTAGAGACCAGCACCTCAGTGCTGGAGTTACCTTCCCTCTCTTGAGGCTGAAGGGTTTCAAGTCCTTGCCACTTCACAGGGCAGTCATGCCACAGACAGGGCAGTCGGACCAAGCAAAAGATGAGAGCATTCAGCTCCACGCTCACTAGCATGCTGGGCTGTCTCCCATTGCCCAAGGCAAGGGGATCCATGTTCACTACAGCTATCCTACTCCCACACATAGTGGCCATCCCAAGACACAGTTAACCAAAAGCCCCCCTCAAATCTGACGTAGGGTGAAGCACATGAAAAATTACTCATGCAATTGATTCGCATGGTTTCCGTCATTCACAAATTCCTACGCATAAAGGGGAGGCATCAAATTTGCACGTAACCGATCCAGACAGCTGCAGATTTCCATAGGCAGCGAGTGCCTGCCGGCAGAAGCCGCTCCTCATGTAATCCCTTTAAACAGCTGAAATGAATGAAAACAGCATGCGATTCAGCGTGCTAACAGCAGCCACCACTGCCTCCTCCACTGGCAGCGCAGGGTCCTCTCCAGTTCAGCCTCTTCCCGTGGGTCCAAATTACAGGAGTTACTTCATGCCCTGAGCTCTGCAGGAAGCCTGGAGCACCTGTGAGTACAAGAACGCTGCCCTTGGAGAGTGCTCGGAAGGCAGCCAGGCTCTCCGCTGCAGTCTGTCTCCTCACAGTAAGGTGCAGCTTTTGGGGAGGTCACCGCAGAATGCACAAGTCTCACCATGAACAGAAATCAGTACGCTAGAGATTGGGTTTAGAAGGAAAAATCAACACATTGCCACCTCCAAAGGCAAGGTGGTGGAATTCATACAAAACATAATTGCTAGTAGGCAGAGCTCCACACTGGGATCAAAGGCTATGACATCAGGAGGATCTCAGGTGGAAGCTGCTTGCCATTTAAAGGCCCTTCGTGGCATTCAGCATTATCACATCACAGCAGATGTGAAGAGCCAGGATAAAACTATAGTGCAAGTAATTTGAAGGAGGCATCATTAATCCTTCACCTCCTATGGAAGGCCAGAAAGAGAGGCCAGCCTGACTGACCTCTGTCCCCTGCTGCAGCAAGACTGGCTTGAAGCATCCAGCAGAAGATGACATTCAACAAGGCTTATGGTTCATGCATATGCAAATACGGTTTACTTTCCACACCTCCCTAAACTGCAAACTCATTCTTACTGCCTTCCAGCCACATTTGATCACTAATACATAAAATCCTCTACAATTTCATGGAAACGGAAGGTCCCTCAGTGAAGATTAATCATGACTGTCCAGACAAGGGAGCACGATGGGACAAGCACATGCACAACGGAAACACCATCTCACTGTGCACGCAGCTCGCAGAATTGTTGATTTACATACCCAGAGGCTGATGGTTTTAACTCTTTTTTTCCCCGTTCTCCTTTCCCAGTCACTTGTTCCTATGGCCTCCCCAGTGCCACTATAAGCATTCGCAGGACTGGGAAGAAAAACAGTAAAAACTAGCTTGATTTTACCAACACAGTAAAAACCAGTAGTTCTCAACCAGATCAGTCCCTCTTTGTGCTCAGTTCCCAGAGCTCACTGATACTGGGAAAAGGAAGATGGGAGGCAAGACTGTCTTCCTCAGCAGCAATCCAGACTTAGAGCCAGAATAAAGTGGCCATGACTGCAGCCTCAGTGGACACGGCTGGCTTAGAGAGCAGCTGCTGAGCCCTCCTCAGCCAGCGGATCGTCTTCTACTTCAGCACACCCATCCCTCCCTTTCCAGCCTTGTCCTGAAAACAGAACATCACCCAGAGCTACTCATCCCAGGCCTCCCACAAACACTCACAAGGTTACATCAAATACACAACTCCGAATGGGCACCATAACCCCTTCTGCTGGCCATTCATCCCTGAAACGTCCCAGCTGCCCTCTGCACATTAGCCTAGCCCTGTCTGAGGCAGGGCTCCAGTCTCCACTTTGCGGCGGCAAGCACTTGGCACTTTTGTAAGGGATCTATGTGCTCCTGTGTCAAATACCCAGAAAAGCACAAAGGTAGCAAGGAGCCTCGGAAGGACTGCTGGCACAGCTCGATGAAGACCATGGAGGAACACTGATGCAGAACATCGGCTCGCACTCTGCCAGGGTGCCACTCAGCTGTCTGAAAGACAGAGGCTTTTCTCCTCCTTGCTCACTGGGCACCCCCCTGGCTCTGCAAGAGAAGAGAAAGGATCCCTATCACCATCAGTCCCCTTCACCCCGCAGCTGGATCTGTTCCAGGAGCAGCATAATGCAATTGCGTGATTAGCAACTATCACAATCATAAGTGGGGCTGGATTGAAGGTGCAAAAGTGAACTTCAATTTTGACGTTTCCCAGCCTTAATAAAATGTCTTTACACAGGGAATGAAGACAACTTCTTCCCCTGACAAGCTGTTTGTGCCGTCTGGATAGCAAACAGCCTTGTGTCAGGAGCGTGCCTGTCTTTGAAACAGGAGGTTGCAGTTTGACAAAAGCAGAGTAAAGGGGAGAGGGGACAGAACTGCTTTGAGACGGTTGCCAGGATTTAACAGTGCCAGTAAGGTCTCTCTGCGTTTGCCTTGCTCTGAGGCAGTGAAGCCCTTTTTGGCTCAGGCTCTGAAAGCACTTCCCAGCCACAGGCAGATCGATGTCGTCAGGAAAAAAACTCCAGCTCAAAGAACCACAAACTAGAACTGGTTCCTGGTTCCCATTTCCCGCAGACGTGAGCCAGGCCCTGCCACGAGCACCCATGGGCATCAGCAGAAAGAAGGGCCACCAGGGCCATCAGCACCACTGGAAAAAGGAAGGTACGAGAAATGAGAAGTGGTTCATTTATTGCAGAAGGACACTTGTGCTGGGTCAGAAGGAGGACTCAGTGCCTGGGCATTTGCTCCAGCAGCTGCTGGTTTTCAGCACCTCCTGCTCCTCCAGAAGATGCCAGGGACAAGAGGTCAGCTCAGCAGGAGAACCTGAGGGAGTTGCAGCAAACTGCTTTCCCTACCATCATTAGCAGAAAGGATGATCAGGGAGATCTGCCCCCTGCTCACCCCCTCAGGGAGCAGGATTCCCATGCCAGCTCTGGATCAGCAAAAAGCAAAACGCAAGCACTTTCCAGAAGGGCTGCCACCATCAAAATGAGTTTCCAGCTATTGAGGTATTGTAACAACTCAGCAGCAGCAAATCTTCTCCCCCTCATGTCGGTTTTCCCTCCACAGCCACATCAACACCACAACTTTTAACCCATCAAATGCTAGTGCTTCCCAGCATGGTACATATCTGTACTTTAATATTGACCTAGCACAAGATTGAAACCACCATAGACCAGCATTCCTTAGCATGGAGGTCTTCAAGCTGTACTCTTCCCATTCCCCTCCAGATTTTGTGCAGACTTGCAGTACAGTGGGGAGCAAAACTCCACCCACTCTTCATGCACGTGAAAGAGAGGACACAGCTCCCTCACTATCAAGACACTGAAGTGCTGAGAGCAGGCAAATCCACTGGTAAAATGGAGTATTAGTAGGGTCTAGAAGTCTGAGAAAGTTTAGAAATGTAATATTTAAGGTAGTCCAGAAAACATAACTCTGTTCCTAACATACCACTCCTCAAACAAAGCAACCAACGCGTGACAATTGCTTCTCCACACTCAATTATACAAGTACCCTCACTTCCATGGTTCATTCGTTTATCTGGACACTACAGCCATGCATCAGTCTTCATCAGACACATTCAAATACTCCACAGTATTTGCACCATACACATCACTCATGAGATATGTTGATATGGAGACTGCTGAACTACAATGCTGACAGAGGGGTGATGTAAACATGCCAACTCAATTTTTATTTTACTCAGCCAGGAGGAAACTGAGAGCACCAAGATTCTTCAATTTTTTGTGTCTCTAACAGGAACTGCTGCAATAAAAGGATACTGTCATCATCACAAAAAAAAAGCTTGCATCCAGCACAGAGATTTATACTTTGTATTTAATGCTGGTTAGGGAGAATGAACATAGCTCATGGTGCCCCTGCTGCAGGACATGGCACAGCTGTCACGCAGGAACTGGGTATCATCAGACGCAGAACAAGTACTTCCACGGCTGGTGATGGCTTCACATGCTAAGGCTGGTTTTGTCTCCTCACCAGGTCTGACTGCACAGGAAAGGTCACAAGATCAATGACAAAAGGCGACACAATGGGTCAGAGAGCAAGGGAAAGGAGGAACACATCAATGTAATTCTCTGGGCTTACTGCTAGTGGGCCCTTTTACATCTACACACTAGATGCTGAAAAGGAATCATGACTCACGTCAAACCTCATCAGCTCCACTAGTCCTAGATGGAGGGCAAAAAGCCATTGGGAACTCTGCAGAAGACAACCCAAAGAACTTCACAGATCTAGAAGCGACATAAACCCCAAAATACTCCCCCAAAAGAAAATACAATGCACTGCACTAAATACCCATGCTTCTGCCATCAGTAGAGAATACTGTGTATAAACTGCCCAAAGGAGGTGCACTGTCACTGCATGCTTTCTAAATGCCATCAGAACAAGGACAGATTGTGAACTTTCACAAGCTAGGAAGCGCTCCTAACAATTGCTCTTCAAAGCTGCTCTTTTCTAGACACCCCTAGGTCCTAAGCAGAATCCCAAACTAGCTGAAAGCCAGTTACAAGCTCACGCAATCAAAGTTTCTCTGTGGACCAGCACGCTCTGGGTTCAGAGCAAGCCACAGAACCAACTCACCCACAGTCCTGCCTTCATATTTCCTTCTGTTGACACTGATAGAGGACATATATTTATTCTCACACATCTCAACTTCTTCACCCCATCCAACACAGCTGACTGAGGACTACTAGAGATCTACTACTGACTCTATAAAGATTCTCTTATTTTTTATTCTTAACCTCACTGGCTCACTCACTGACTGCCTGTGTGAGGAACACCACCAGCAGCCACCTGTAGATGCCACAACACAGAGCTACCTGTCTGTGTCCACTGTACAACCATATCACAGCAGCCAAATGCTTAGCTGAGACTAGGTAAAGAACAACTTGTTTATCATCTTTCTCAAAGGTCCAGTACTAAGGGCACAAGGTCCTTGCCTGAAATCAGAGCCGTCACAAACACAAGGTGCCTTCTGAAACCATGCCTTCAGCTACAAAACCTCACCAAAAACTCTAACAAAGTAACAGGAGTTTCAAACTTCCAGTACTAAAAGATGCCCAGATACTACAGTGGTGAGCACATCCTCTTCCTACACCGTCCTTCCTTCCATCACAATTTGTTAGATGCTTCCTTGGAGAGGACAGGCAACGGGGGAGCAACAGCATGGACCTCCTCCAGTCATCCCCTCTCTACTGCAAGTAAATTAATGGGCACATTCAAAATTATCCCTCAAACTTGAGTGGTCCAATACTCACCTGCAAAACGTGCTGCAGAGAAGCACTAAGCAATTTCCAGGAGGTGTGGAACAAGGCTGCTACTGTCCTCAACATTTCCCCAGCCAGTGTGAGCTCAGGGTTCTTAAAGACAGGATTTTCTTGCAACAGTAAAGGATGAGTATTTTGTTCTATTAAAAACAGCTGTGTTCCTCTGAATCTCCCCTAGACAGAGACAACTCATGGGAAGCTTTGGTCTAAAAGGAGACAGGAATGCAAACTAGTAGGCAACACTAACAACACCTGACAACACTAACAACACCTCTGCAACACCTGATGCACTGACTTGCACGTGGATAAGAAAAGAGTAAAGGGATGCTGCAGTTAACCTCTGGCACTTCTCATCCCAGGAGGCTATGGATGCTAAAAGCTTACACAGGTTCCAAAAGAAAGCAGATGGAAGACAAATCTATCCAAGATCATTAAAGACAATGAACTGTCCCTGGCTCAGGAGTTGTGAAGTCAACTGCAGTCAGGGAGATTTTTTGGATGTACCCCTCTGTTTTACCCTGCTTTTCTACATCTCTCTTGGCATTTGCTGCTGGCCCAATGGAAACAGGCTACTGAGTTTGTCTGGAGGCAGATTAGCCATTCTTACGTATTAACAGTACATTTCTAAAGGATCATTTTAGCTTTAACAAAGCTCCAAACACAAAGGAGTGGATTTCTAAAAGGCATTTAGAAAGTGTTTTCCAAGTGCTTATCCATACCTTTGGAGTCCCAACTAACTTTAAAATCCTAGTCTGAACTACCTGTGATGGAAAAGGAGAATTTTTATAGAGGGCCTTTAATAAAATGGCAGAATGGAACCATCTCTCTGGGATGTTCCTAGAGACAAGTCACAGTAAAACGTGCAATATGTTGGGCATTGAATGACAGGGCAAAGAATGTTGGCAGAGAAGGAAGAATGTGGTTACCAGCCGGCAAACTACCGCACATGCAGAACCACAGATCAGCCTTCATGGCTGGAAAGCTCCTGCGATTCCCCTCACTTGTAGTTTTATTCTGACCCAGCTCAGAGAGCAACAATAATGGGCTGGATCATCCCTGCCAAACCCCAAAGCACCACAAATGGTTTCAGAAATGGAGGGGGTGTTCAGAAGAGCTAGCTTTGCAGGGCCCAACTTCCAGGCAGCGAGAGGGCGAGAGAGAAAATGCAAGGCTGAAATCACCCCCAGACACATTCAGCTCGTTCAAAGCTTCCAGCAGGGAGATTTAGCCGAAGCTTAAAGCAGTTCTCTGTGACTCTTTGTCATAGGAGTGTAGGTACAAACAAACAGGAGCTGGGACAAAGGGAGTCAACACACATTTTATTAGTAAAAAGTTAATCGGCTTAAAGTGTGCAACTAAATAAGCAAAGCTTACATTAAAGTGACCCACCAAGAAAAGATGCCATGGAAATAAAGTTATAGGAAATACAATATAGTCTCTATGTTCTTTTGTAATCCAGCATGATAAATATTCATGATTCTGGGTTAATGGGGTACCCAGCTCTCAGCCACCACAATAGTTTTTTGTTTATTCTCAAGACCATGAACTTTGGAACCATGGACCTGAATTTCAGGACTCTGCATTCATGCATATTAGCAAAATTCAGGGCAAGGCAGGGGGATGGAGACAATGCCAAGACCTTGGCTTGTGACAGTGTAATGGAGGTTGCTGGCAGGTTTTTGATAATGAGTTACAAGAGCCCAGGGAAGCACAAGACTTCTGGTGTATCCATCACCCTCTCTGCCTCACCACCAGCAGAAGGATGAGAGAAGAGGCCCCTGCAACACAACCCCATCCCTCATCTCCAGCCTCTGCAGGGCATGGTTTATTACAGAGTTTCCCTCTCCAGAGGACAGCAGCATCCTCAGGCCAGCTCTCGAGGAAGCAGCAGCTGCCTGCATTGCACAGCAGCATCACAGAGCAGCAAAGAGGTCTTCTCCTTACATAGGAAGGAAGACCTGTACGCCCCTAAACACAACCCCTTGAGCCTTCATATTGACTGAGGGGGTATTTGGACATTCTGAAAACAGTCCTGCAGGGAGAGGCCACCAAGCTCCATCTCAGCATTCACATCAGACAGTAACATCCTTCCAAAGCACATTTAAAAGAGTCCCAAATCTCCCAGGCCAGTCCCACATCCAGTTGATCCTTTGACAGAACCCTTTTCTGCTGACAGCAACACTGCCAGCTTTCCCAGTTTTGCTACAAGACCTTCCAACATCTCTACTCCCAATTGTATTAACATATACAGATTATTAATGAGGTACGTTAGGAGTCTTTGGGGTTAATGAAGGACACGAGGAAACTTCTTAAAAAAGACAACAACATAGAAACTGAAAGTTCAAAGCCTTGAAAGCAATAGGAGGAAAACAACTCTAAATGCTGAATCAAATGCTTTTTAAGACTCTTGAGCTTGTTGGTTTGTTTCTCCACATCCATTCACAACTAAAACCAAAGACTATGATCTGGTAAGGTCTTCAGAAGCTTTCTGGTATATTCTACTGAACAAAATATTACCCTCTTTCCCTACAAAACCTTCCCATTAGCTTTTCCCCCTTCTCCCACGTAATGTACTGAACCATGAAAGCAAGCCTCCAAACAGCCTGGCACCAACCATCCAGGCGATGTTCTGCTGAGAGCCAGGAGCGCAGCTCTCCACTCCACACCTCTGCCAATCAGCCTGCTTGGTCTGCAAACACAGCTTGTACCCCTTCACTAAACCCTCAGGGTTTAATTGCCTATTTTAGGAAAGTGCAGCCTAATATTTGTAAATTAATCAATCAGATTTGTTCTTCATGCATCTTCCTCTAGGAAAACCCAGATGACAAACCTTGCCACAGCGAGCTTTGTTTCTCGTTTTGGGCAAAGCTCCGCGTTCTGGCCAGCTGAACCTGAGCAGCAACAGGACAGGCAGTGCAAAGGCCAACTGCTTCTTCAGAATACAGCTTCTTGTAACAATATAGAAGTCTAAAAGAAACAACAAAGCTCTCTGAGATTTTAAGTCTCTGATGCTTCAAATGCAATACTTCTACACAGGACTACCATAAAAATATTCATATGTAAAGAAAAGGAATTCAGCAAGAGTCATGAAAGTTTGGAAATTAATACAAAAGCTTCCTTCTGTTGGAAGGAAAACTATTTCTCTAACTAGTAAAGTATCTGCCTTGAATCACAGAAAGGCTCTGTTTAAAAATCAAATACATTAGCAAAGAGCAACAGTCTTCTCAAAACCAAGGCATCCTGCTCAGACAGCAAGTATTTAGCGTTTACCTTATTTTATCTTTGCAATAGCTGCATTAGCATAATGATGACTGTCCAGAGGGAGGAATACATAAACATGCACAGGAGGAGGGGAACCCCTTGGGAAGAAAACCCTTTCCCCATTCCCTGTGTGGAATTTTGCACGGAATGTCCTGTTCTCCCTGAAACAGGGGACACCCCCATGCGCTCACACCCAGCTCCATGGACATGCCTCATCCCCTCACATTTGCCACAATCCACCTCCGTAACAACAAGCCAGTGGGACAGCCCAAACCTGGCAGCTCCTTCCATTTCACACCGAGCAGAGGTGTAGCAATGAAACACACAAGCACTGCAAAATCATCAGGACCTAGTCGCCAACACCACCCAGGAGGACGGAAGGAGCTGGCACGCTTGATGATTTGCGGGTCTCCATGTCACGCATGCTTGCAAACCCCATGGCAAACTCACCTCTGCCAGGAGATGAGGGATTGTACAACAGGCAAAGAGAGCAAAAGAATAGAAAACTCTCTTCTCAACATCGAGACAAAAAAGAGGGCAACCAGGAAGTTTTACCCCTCATATCAACATCCCATTACTAACCAGCAGTTTACCTTGACAACAAAGCTTTCCAAGAAAAGGCAGAGACTTGGGCACTCAAGCAATGCCCTCAGGAGATCTTACTCTCTGCCCAGGAAATAGCAAAAAAAAAAAAAAAAATCCCCAGCATATCACATATCACCTTCTTACTGAAGCATGACAAAGAGGAGAATATATGACAGAGGAGGCCAAAGAGGGGAAAACCAGAAATCAATAGGATCTAACAGAGCGTGACGGAAAATCACTTCCCCCATAAAAAGAGGTTACTTGCCAGGTTAATGAATCTTTTCTGTTCCGTACTTAGACACCCAGGAAATGGAATGGGTCACAGGAGCATTGTGGGTGGGAATGCAATCCCTAGAACATGCTTTCAAGAACAATCAAAGATTAGAGATTAAATCCAGGCAGCGGTCAACTGCACAGCACATCAGCAGCTTGATGCACAGACCAGCTGCAGCTCAGAGCAAAACACACTTCCAACATCAACAGCACAGCAAATAAGAGGCTTCTCTCCACTGCAAAAACAACCCAATGGGCCCCTCCAGCCCCCCCGAAGGGTCAGCCGCACGAACTGGAGCATCTCTGCCTTCCCAGGTCAGCAGTGCCAGCAAGGACAAAACAAACTGCTCTGGAAGTCTCTGAGTGACTGCAATAGGATCACGAAAACCAGTCTGCACCAGAAGTCACGCTGTGCAAATAACTCTGAAAGCTCTTGGCCCCGCAGCCAAAACTTCTCAAAACCCACTTTTAGATAAAGACCTGTGCCTTACTCTTGTTGGGAGTGCACAGGCAGCATACAAACCAACAGAGAAGCATCTGGAAAATGGCAGGGTACAAGATCTGGTAGCCACAGAAGGCTGAACTAGACCTCTGGAGACTCACGCACAGCCAAAGCCAAGTGCACACAACTTCAAACTGCAGTTTCTTCTGCCTGGAGCTCGACTGACAGACTCCATAAAAGAAGGGCAGATCCTTGCTGTCTTATCACTCCTCTGTCCACATCCAGCTTGAGCTACTGACAATGAGCCACCCAAGGAACAGCCTTACTTCGACCAAAGATACTCAGTAAGGCAAATGCAGGTGCATGACTTCCAACCTTTTCAATACCACCTAACTTGTAGGTCGCTATATCAGGTTCCCTCGCTGCCTGCCAGGATCACTTACCTACTGCTTTTTCTCAGTCTGGAGCTTCTTCACTCCAGTATAGTTCAAACATCTCTGCCATGTAGCTGTCCAAGCTTCTGCAGTAGTTGCCTCATTTGCTACCCATCAACTTCCGCAACAGAGACGTGGACAAGGCAGCCAAAAGTCCCCTTTGTTACCTCCTATTTGATGCAGTCTCAAGGTAGACACATTGCACAGGACACCTGTTCAAGAGAGGCAGAGTTCCAGTGCACATCATTCGAGTCTAACTTCATGCCCAATGAGCTACATCACAAGCTCTGAAGTACACCTAATGCTGACATTGCTGCAAGAAGGAGTTTTGACTCTGCAAGTCCAGAGCATCTAAGTGTTTTTATATCTGGGGAATTTTAAAGGAAAAATCGATGCCTTACTGAACCAATGCCTTCATTGCACAGCATCCCATCAACACACACATCAGTGCGGACAGTCCTCTACTTCCACAACAGACATCTGCCCCTGGAGCAGGACAGGCCCTTCTACCAGGCACAGCCAGCAGCAGCAGGAGGCTGAGCAGTTTGTAAGCAAATCTCTCTCCTCCAAACTCTGCTCACAGAAATGAATGAACAACTCCCAGCGAGTCTCACCTGAAATTCAGCATGCAAAACACCAACCAAACCAGATAATTTGCCAAAGTTCAGAGCAAGTGAAAATGCTGCTGATTAGGCAATGCTATTTGCAGGCAATGCTATCAAAGTTCAAAGTCGCACTGACAAGGCACAGGAGACGGGCAACACCTGCAGCTATGACCTGAGGACTGCAGAAAGGTAATTCTCAGCACCCTCCAGGATCGTATCAACCAGCTTCTAATAACCAGACAAAGGGACTCGACCATACTCCAACACTAACTCTCAACAGGAGGAGATAAAACGCTCAGCAGACTTGAACTTGTGTCTTACAACACTGTGGTGCAGTTTGCTCAGCAAACAGCTCTGGGGTTCATAGATGGGGAGGTTAAACAGATGCTTTTTGCTTGGGTGCTGACATTCACACAAATACAAAATGACTTGAGAGGATGTGAATTTCCATTCAGGTCTAAAGCTGAGCTGATTCATGGACCAGCAGCAGCTGCGGGTCTCTGGCAATTTGGATCAGTCGAAACAGAGGGTGATTTACCAGTGGCTGGGGTTTCGCATGGGCTTCCTTCACAACACGCAGTTAAACATTTCACTCCATTCCAAGCCAGGCTGACACAAACTGGCCAAGAAAGAGCAATCAATCATTGAGAGTTCTTTAATCAAGGGCTTCCTTGCACATTTAAGCAGTTTTCTATTGACAGGGAACCTTCCTGTTCAGGAAGCGCTAGAGTGGATCTGAACATCAAAGTACAGGTGCCCTTGGAGATCAGCATTTTTGGGAGCTAGGCTACAACAAAGGAGGAGGGAAAAAGAAGCAGAAGACCTAGTAGCTGAATCAAAACAACCGTCAGTTTCTACTCAATCATCCATCCATTCCGAGCAGTGAAAGCTCATCTCAGCACCAGCTGTAAGCAGTATTGTTGCAGGTTCATACCTGGAACACTCACAATCCAGGACAAACAGGTCATTCAGTGCCAGAGGTGCCCTCTTCCCTCCAAGGCTGCCAATCTCCAAAAAGAGCACACAGACCTCCCCATCGGGTCAGTGTTCTCCTCTGCTCCAGCACCATCTCCTTGGCACAGACAGCTCTGGGCTCCGATTCACAGAAGCCAGCCACAACATTTCCCTCTGGTTTCTCGAGGGCAAGGTGACATTGGCACAGCAGCCCACCCATTGCAGCAAATGGCCCCTTGCATCACACATAACACAGCAGGTAAATGCACATCATAGCACGGGGCTGCTGTTCAGATGAGCAAGGATGGAAGAACCTATGGACCGCTGGGAGAATGGCATGATCTACTGGTGGTGTGGGAGAGGAGACAGGTACCCCGCAGGCTGTAGCTATGGGAGGATGCACTGCAGAACACCTGAGGCAGAAAGGAGAGAAGGATTTGAGCCATGCTCCAGGCAGGGACTGAAGAGAGATTCAGGAAAAGGGAGGCATGGGAATATCCGAAATGGATCTGTAGGAAACACAGAGGGAAGCAGGCACAGAGCACAAGGGTCTTTGCAGAAAAGGCAACTTGAAAAAAAAAAAAGGAAATGGACATATTAGAGAAAGCAGGCTAGCAAATCCAGCATATTAGGCACACGACACCTGCAATTTCCCAAGTACAAATGCATGAGCCTGAACACACTGCAGAGAGTATTCACAGTTACCCAGCTCTTCCCCATTCCGACTGGGGCAGCAGCTGCTCACCTGGGAGACATCCGCAGGTAGAGTTTTAGCAGTGAGAAAGAGGTGCTTTACCAGTGAAATGCAGCTAGTTCCTGGGTGAGCCATCCAGCAAGGCACAGACACACTATGCAGGAGGTCTGGACAGGAGGAGAAGAAAAACTCCAAGCACGACTGTGAAGGTAGAATATAATTACACAAGTGGAAGGTACCTCAAACCAAAATCCTTGGCTTTGAGGATTTTTGAAGCCTGGAAGACTTGCAGCAGTTTCTAAATGCCTTTGGCTGGAGCTTTGTGACTTACTAATCTCATGCCACAGAACACCAGAGGAACAAGCAGTCTTCCTTGATCAAACCTGCGCAGGTTACGGTCAAGGGCATACACCTCTGAACTGCATCCCAACTGCAAAGTTCAATAAAAGCTCTACAAGGCCTTTGTGGAAAAGTTATCCATGACAACTTCAAATGCCCCTTCCCCACTCCACCAGCCTCCTTTAAGGAAATAAAAGGCCCCCTGTCTTAAGTTTGCCCATCTCTTGTCAGGTCCATTGCTAAATCTCAAGGCACAGGTATAGCACTGAGTGTTACATCTCACGCAGGACATGCAGATCCAACACACCTCAAGAAGTGTCAAAGATCAAGCATGCTTTTGTCAGATGCCAAGTAGACAGCTAAACACTGGAAGGACTTCAGACTCGGACCTCAAGCGCTCCTTTGCCCAGTGATTATAACGTTTTGCTCTCAAATTCCTCAGGCCAACTGCTTCCATACCTGAGATCTCAAGCTGCAAGAAAATGGTTAGTGGTTATTTTTTCTTTAAGCCACAGCCATTAGCTTGTGCTTGGCTAGGATTATAATAAAAGCCACCTTAAATCTTCCCTTTGAGGGGGAAGCTTCAGGTGCAGCTCAACCTCACTGCAAAATACAGCCTCCCCAACGGCAAACAGCTGTGTCACTGAGTGTGTATAAAGACAAAGTGTCTCCAGCAGTCTTCACCCACCTGTTTTCCATTTTGTAACTGCTGTCACCTCCCCAAAACAGGTAAATTAAAGACTGAATAGTCTGTTCTCTAATTCTTTCCCAGACCACCCAAAAAGACTCCATCAACTTCCTCCTAGAGCATTTAACCCTTCCTGCAACCTATCAGGGAAAAAATGTTAAGAGGAATGATTGCTTGTGAGAGCCACCTTCTTCCTCTGCAGTTAACATGATGGATCTGTGTTTCCAACAGAGAAAACAGCATCTGCATCCAACTCAAAACCCAAGCATTATTCAAGTGATTCAAACATTACAGATCCTGTCTCCCCTTTCTCATTTGATTACCCCCTCACAAGGCTTTCAGTTCCTAACAGCAAATTCCCCAGCTTCCTGCAGAAACATCTGCATGTGACTTCAGATGTTTGCACCCCAACCCAAATTAAATTCACTGCCTCCAGAACAAAAGGCACTACACCTATACAGAGGGAGAGCTAGAAGGAACAAATGACAGCAAAGCACAAGTTACCTGTCTCTGTGTGAGCTTCTCTCAGGATAGCATTCAGGGAATCTGACCTCCGGTGTGGGGCATTTGAAAGCTGGTGGATCAAATCAGGAGGTGGAGCAGGAACAGGGACATACAGTGGTATCCTGTGACTGGGCAAACAGGATCCGCCCTTGAAGGAGCAGTGGTTCAGCGGGAAAAGCTGTTCTATCGTGGCCAAACTGCTTCTCTTATAACTCTTCTAGTGACAAAGGAACAGCAGAGACAAGGAACTGAGCAGAAGTCCCAACAGGCCCCCTACTCATACCCCTTGCCTCAGTTCTTCCCCTTTTCAACACTCCGCAAAATCCCTTGGGACTGACTTGCTTTGCTGGTGCCATCTCCCTGCCAGAGCCCCGCTCCCGTTCCGCAGCCTCCTCTCACCAGCTCTTTCTGCTCAGGAGCTCTGCAAGCAACGGCCCAGTGCAAAAGCCATTTCTCTGATGAAAGTCTCATGGAAAGAAGCTGAACTTGCTTGCAAGGCTCATTTGTACCTTTGTGCAATTCCTCTTCAGTCTGGCGGTCCTCAGCACTGCAAACCCCCCTGAAGGGCACTCAAGACACACACAGGCAGCAGCAGCCCCCACCCACGGGGCTGGGTGGGCAGGTCCACCTATCTCCTAACGCAAACACCTGCACAGAGAAACACTGCATTCACCTGTTTAGCCTGGGAGTCAAGACTTGCAGGTTGGCCCACGTCCGGACTTGGCCAGCCTATAGACAGGACATGTCACACCCGAATAAACTGCCTAACCAGGGCAGAGAGAACTGCGCCAAGAAACAGGGGACTCCAACAGAGGACACCCCCAATGGATCCCACCCTGGAAGATGAGCTACCCAGGGAAATGCCAGGCTGCGAGAAGCAACACTGCACCTCCAGCTTGCAAAGGGCAGGAGGCACCATACTAGCAGCCACAGTACCCAGGAACCAAGACGCTGAGACCAAACCACAGCTTTTTCTCCTCACCAGGTGATTCGGCAAGTGGAAAAGAGCCTCGCCACAGGCTTGCTGCTGGCGGGAACAGGTTATCAAGCCTGTAAATATCCAGGGGACAAATTATTTAGTGCCTGGCTCTCCTTGCTATTTATGTCTGCGACCTCCCTTGCTGACTTAAGCTGGACTATACTATCTCCAGAGGTCACTTTGAACCTCAGAGGTTCTGCTCTTCACCTCAAATTAAAGTTCATGTAAGCTTGCACCAAAATAACTGCCAGAACAAATTACAGCCTATTTAATTCCTTTGGTTCCAGTTCACCTGAGGAGCGCCAGAAGGATGTGCTTGTTTTGTTTACCATGCATCCATAGCCGAACCCTGCTGCCTGTCTGTCAGGCAGCCTCACTCAGACCCGCACTCTGGCCCCAGATACCTTTAGCTGGACCCTCCGAGCAGCAGATCTATCGAAGCACATGTCAGGCTTACCACATTTTTCCATCTGTAACGGAGCAGATCTGGGGCAGGAACCTTTGCACTGTTCCCTTTGACAAGCTCCAGCGACCTGCCGCAACACTCAGCAAAACCCAACCAGCAGAGTCAGCACTGCCACCCTCCCTGGCAACTCAAACGACAGAGCAGCCCTGCCTCAACTGCCCCTTTAGCAGCCTTTCAGGCATTTTGCCCACTCTTCCTACCCTATCAAAAACACAGGAAAGCAGCCACAGGTTAGGAAAAGGAAATTCTGGATCGCTGAAATTAAGAGGCTGAGCAGCCATGGAGTTATGGCCCATCAGCTGAGCCCTGGTAACTGGAAACATGTTTATACCAGCAGCTCAGTAGTTGCAGTGATTTAGAAGGTTCCTGCTCTATGCTGTCCATCCTGCCTTGCTGCTGGAGACTATTACGCCCTTAGCTAATGCAACAGAGGAGCGTGTGCCAGGCTTTTCACTCCCTGTCTAGCAGATCAGCCATCGACAGCCTGCACTCAACCTCAGGGCATGAGCTGCAAGGATGAGGAATTGGCAACCTTTCACTTCGTAACCTGCCAGATCTAAATCCATCATGGCTCTGGGTCACAGCCATTAGCCTGCAGCAAAAAAGTAGTAAAGCACGGTACTTTTAACAGCTTTGGAAAACACATAAGTGGAGCAGCAGTTTGTCTTCGCAACGGGCTAAGAGCCTGCACACAACCTGCCGCCACAAGACTGTGCACAGGAGCCCGTGCCTATGGCAGCAATAGGAACATTACTGCAAGTCTCTCAACACCAGCTCTGTTTCCACTGACCATCAAAAACTTTCCCTCACAAAACATACCAGCTACCTGAGCTTTTCACAGCAGGTCTGCAACCACTGCTCTCTCACCAGTCATGCTTCTAGACAAATATTGACACTCTCCCACCAGCGGAGAAACTCAGGCTCAAGGAACTTAAGACAATTTGTCACTGCCATAGCATGCCAGGAAGACAGCGTGATGGACTTCTTATACAGGCAGTAGACAACAGCCCTGACATAATCCATGTTAGAGGGACAATTTCATTAGAGGTGTGTTCACTTCGTCTCACCGGAAACAGACCTTTTCACGTGTTAACCTTGGCTGGACTGACCCTTTGGGATGGTGTTTTCAGCAGTGAACACCTGCTTAGCTCTATTAATGGTCTAACACTGGAAGAAGGCGGCTGCAAATGCAAGGCAGGGGGAGGAGGAGAGGCAGGGTCTAACACAGGTCTGTGTGGTCTTGCTTGCTCTGTTTTGGGGCTGACTTTAAAAACTGGTGCACAGAGTACACATTCAGTGCACAGTGATAGTACATGGCACATAAGGAGTGTCTTTTGCCCAAGTGCTCTGCACTTCAGGTTGATACAGCCAACATGGAGAGATCTGATGTTGCATCAGAGAGCCAGAAAGCAAAGCCAGTCGGGACGGATTGAGAGAGTCAGTCATACGGTCCATAGAGAAGAAGACTGAAACTTGAGAAAGCCGCTAACAGTCTATACAGGTGAAAAAGCCTGCAGCAAAGCAGGAGGCACCGTACTGTCCTCTGCACCCACTCAGACTCAGGGAGAAAAGCAGACTTAAACCGTGGTTCTGGAGCCTCAGGTCAGACAATAGGAAAGCCAAAGCAACACCAGGCTAGGCTGCCTGGCAGCCTCTGCCACAGACAGATGTGTGCCCGCACTGTCAGAAAAACCAGCCTGGCCCTGGGCTCCAGAAAAGGACTGTGTGACCTCCTGTGTGACGGTCTTATTCACTCCTTCCTCTCTATTGGAAAGAAAACATTGGAAAAGTATTACAGGCATACCCTGAGAAGTCAGAATACAAAGATCATTTCTGCATTTGATCCTGACTGAATTGAATTGAATTGACAGGAATAACACACATAAGGTTTTTCTGCCCGCCAGTAGAAGAGGTGAGGATATGTAACACAAGGAGGCTGTCGTTTGCAGTCCAGGCTACTCTCTGTGTACCTGCAGAAATGAGAGGTAGAGAGCCTGGAAGATGGGGGAACTGTAAGAGAAAGAAAGGCTCTTACAGCAAAGGCAGGTAAATGACAGGTTGGGAAAGAAATTATTTCTTCTCCTTTTCTGCCACAGGTTCCCTGTCTGATGTAAGTCAATTAAAGTAAACGTTCTTTATGTGATTCTTAAAGGAGCATTCTTCATTCTCCACGTGCTTTCCCTGACAGTAATACCCAACGGTCCCAAGTGCAAGTGAGGCACATCGGAGATGATGCCATACTTTTGAGGAGAAAGCAAGGATTACACATTTTCAGATGGGAAGGCCAAAGCACTGTACCTGCAGCTCTCCAGGTCTGAACCACAGCCGTATCACTAACACCTAGTTTCACTGGAAAGAGAGTGAGACCAACTCATTACTGTTTAGAAGCAGACGCAAATACAGTAAAGCATGTTTTGGTAGGCTGGGTCTCATACTGATTAAAAAGAATTAAAAAAACTCCACCAAACCATATTTCAAATCATAAATGACTTACTGATCAAAGCAACGTTTTGTGGAGAGAAGAGGACCGAGTTGAATTTTGGAATAAAATCCACTCTTTGAAACACAGCCCACGTACAAGGCCAGTTAAACAACTCGCTATACAAGACAGAGGGGCTCCGATAGACATTGCCTCGACAGAGCTCGCCTATGTGAGCAGATATGGCTACAAGTCCCCTAAAAGCAGTCAGGAGGGAGCTGATAACAAGGGAAGCTATCACCAAGCGACACTGAGGAAGGACGAGGAGAGCATTCGGGGGGCAAAGCCCCAACTCAAAAGAGAGACCAAGAACACACAGAAAGAAACGCCTTACTTTTTTCGATTCCTACAGCATTAAGAAAATAAGATTTTGCACAAAGTTACCTGTAAAGGAATCAAGACTAACAAGGTATCGATTGCCAATTTCCCAGCAGAGAAGCCATTCACAAGACCACAACATTCACCAACAGCTGGAACCAAAAAGGAGGAATAGTCATATCAAGAGTACAACCCAGTTTTCCTAAGAGAAAACCTGGGCTGATGCTCCCTTCAAATTAAGCTATTACAGACGACAGAAGCTCTTGGAGAAATCAATTGGTTTAAAAGGGTTAGAATGAACTCAGAAACAACTGAACACAGTCTAAGACGGGAACAGAACACTCCGTGAAAGGGAGAGAGGCAGCAGCTGGAGGCTTCCTGGAGAGGATGCAGTAACTTGCACGCAGTAAAGTATCTGGATTCGCAGGGAGGCCCGGCTGGAGCCCTGGGCTGGTCGCACCGGCTCCCTGTCCGCCGGGGAGCCCGGGAGAGCTTCTGCGCCAGCGCGCCCGCGAAGCGCCAGCGAGGTCCTGCCTCTCCGGGGCACGCACCGCGACTTCGGGCCGGCCGGACCCCGCGACAAGTTGAAACAGCTGCCAACAGGCTGCAAAAACGCACAGAAAAAGCTTATACGGAGCGCGGGGAGAGGAGAACACCAAACACAACACCAAAACGCAAAGCGCCGCCGGACACGTCCCTCGTGTGGGAGGGGCGGGTAACAGGTGGGTGAGCGAAGGGATGGGGGGAGTGGGGGATAATTAAAAAAAAAACAAAAAACCAAAACAAACAAACAAAAAAAACACCAAAAACAAAACAGGAGAGCCTCCTAGCCGGGGTTGCAACCCGCAGGTAACGGGAGCGGCGAGGGTAGCAGCTGGAGGGCAACCAGAAACCCACACACACCGGCGGGACGAGGAGCAGCGGGGGAGCTCCCGGGGTGCCCGCTGCGGTTTGGGAGAGCAGCGGGATGCGGAGGCGGCTCCCGACCGCGGGGCTCCCACCGCAGCCAGGTCAACGCGGGGCCGGTCCCGCCGGGCGACACCGGGATACCGAGGAGCGCTTCGCAGGGACACCTGTCCACCACCGCCGTGCTTGCAAACTTTCTCCCGGAGTTGCAGCCCGCCCGCTCCCCTACCAGCTTTGCAAGGGTCGCGGTACTCCATCAGCTCCTCCACCGTCTCTGGTTCCCCCGCCGTTAAAGCGGCTCCCCGGCCGCCCGTCCCCGCGGTAGGTAGAAGCAGCAGCGATAGCAGCAGCCGGCGGAGCGGGGCGGCCCCGCGGCCCATAGCGGCGGAGAGGGCGGCACGGCTACCGGCGCTGCGGGCACTGCGCGGCGCCACCGGCCCCGCCGCCGCGGGAGGCGGAGGGGCGCGGCTGCTGTCACTCAAGGCGAGGCCAGCCAATCACGTCCGCGCCCGCGCCTCTTCCCCGCCCCCGACGGACCCCCGCGGCCCCGCCCGGCCCGGGGCGCGCGGACCCGCGGCCCGGGCCGGGCGGGACCGCGGGGTCCGTCGGGGGCGGGGCAACCCGCTCCCTCTCCCGGTTACCGGACTTGAGCGACAAAAGCTCGGATATTTTAATAATAATTGTTATTTTTAATAATTTAATTGTCATGTTTATTTTTCGCCCCGAAACAACAACCGTCGCTTCAGGGGCAGCCGAAGAGAAATAGCTCCTCCGCTGCCAGGAGAAACGGTATTTCGCACTGCAGCCTTAAAATCCGCGTGTAAGCGGAGTCGCAAGACCATGGATGGAGAAAGATGGGGCAAAACCAAAACAAACAAACCAACCAAAGAATGGGAGAAATTAAGGAAGATGGGGCAAAATGTCAGGGTGTGCTCTATCCCTCTCACCCATGTTTGAAGCATGTTACAGCAGCTTTCAGGGGCAACTGGGCTGTGTTACTGGAAAGTTGGGATTTGGGATGATCCATATACAGCGAGGCCTGGGAAATCCATCAGACAGATCGTGCGCGAGACGCTCAGCTGCATCAAAATCGGCACCATGGTATCCGAGCTGGTGGAGCCCAGGTGCCCAAAATTGTACGTTATCTCGGACATCTTTTAACAGCAGAGCGTGGGGGTAACACATCGGAAAGCATCATACTTCAGGGCTGCTGGCTTGAGATGGAGGTGATCTGTGCAGGTGGGATGTCTCTGCCATCTACACAGTCATCCCCCCACCCCACCCCCCACCCAGGAAATGGCAGATGCCCAAAGCCCTGCCACCTCGCTGGATGCTGAAGAGTCTTCAGAGTTGTCTTGCAAGGGCCAGGTGCTTCCGTCTGAATTCAACACTGCATGGGAAGCTGCTGCTCAGACAAGACGTTACAGTCTGAGGCTGCAGCAATAGTTATGGATCACTCACCTGTCCTCACGCTGCTCAATAGATGTGGCGTTACGCAAAGACAGTACAGATGCTATACCGCTGAGCTGAGAGGCGTACAGGCTCAGTGGGGTTTCTTGGGGTGAACGCGCATAGCACAATCTCCCTGTGCCATAACTCTGCTCCTTCAGCTGAGTACTTCCAAGCTCCCACAGCAGGATCTTCAAGCAGTGTTTCCCATTACAGCACTGCTCCCAACCCTCCCTTCGCTCAGGCAGACTATGGCTTGCCACCAGCTATCCATAAATTTGTCACTTCTCTTCTAGGCTACAGCAATGAATGATACTTGAGCATAAAAAGGCACAAAGTGATTCGGGCATCTCCTCAGCAGCAACGCAGGCTACTGCAAACCATTCCTGCCTCTGCCCCTCACCCCCCATTTAATGTTAGCTTCCCAGAAAAGATAAAGTCAGGAAATTAATATCCTCTCCAAACCTTCACAGAGGCCAAAAAGGCTGCATCGAACCCTGGCATGAAGACCATGGTCAAAAGCTCTGCTGATCGAATGCACTAGAGTTTTCTCAATTGGTGAAAAGCCCATCTGGTAAAGACAAACAGCTGGCTTGGTGCATGGAGGAGACTTGCTCCCACAGGAAGGGGAGGCTGGCGCGAGTTGTCCACTTTCCACCCCAAGCATCAGGTTCTTCACCTGTCTTCTCTAACACATAGCACTGAGGAGACATAGCCCACACAGCTACCCAAGGGGATAGGTCAAGAAAGGTAAAAAACAGATGTCACGTAAACAACTACCAGCAAGGTACAAGACAGTACAGTAAGGGCACTCTAAAAATATTTATAGCACAAGACACCTTGGTGCATGTGTTGGATGTCATCGTAGCCTCTGCACAAGAAACACCTCGAGGAAAACTTCTGACACCAATGTCTTTCTGTCTAATTTACATTGTCCAGGGGCTGTAATCAAGGTGATGGCAGTCAGGTATCCACCAACACCTCAGAATCTCTCCCATTGTCCTTTGAACCGTGATATGAGATGGAGCAAGCTGACCGTTTATTCCCGAGGCCCCCAATATATGCAGTAGCTGGTCCATGCTAACACCCAAGACCTGCATTCAGCCTTTAACATCATCAGTTCTCGCAACAGATTAGCTGAAGACACACTGTGTTTCCTTCACTTTGTGTATCCAAGCAGGTCCCAGAGGATCAGAAGAGAAACCTGAAGGACAGGGATCAGCAGTTGGGGGAGTCTGGGTCATCCATGAGGGGAAGGCTGATCCCCTTCTGTGCTTCAGAAGAATTCCCGATTCCTATGAGACGAGCACTAGGCGATCCTTTCTCTCTACTCTGTAGAGGTGGTCCTGGCAGCACTACTTTCTGAAGGTATGGGAAGCTGGAAAATAGAAGTTTGAATTCTTGCAAGGGTGGCTCCACAGCTTTCCTGACCAGCATCACAGATCAGCAGAGCAAGCACTGCCCTTGTCAGCAGTGTGGAGATTTGGGCTGTCACCCACTAAGAACAAAGTTTTTTGACTGCATGGAAACTGTTTGCGAATTCTTTCCAGAACAGCAGCCTATGCTGGGGAGCCCCACCTCTTCTGCAAATAGAAGCTCTATTATAGACACGGATGGGCATACGAGAGGACATCCTACCACTTCGAAGGAGGAAGAGGAAAGGAGCAAAATAAAATGTGGATCCTTAATTGACCAATTAGAATGAGCTCATGAGGGAGTTCAGAGGAGTCTATTACTATTATCCGCACAGGAACAAAAAAGTTCTCCCACTACAGGAGACTCTTTCTGGAAGTCCATTCCCTAACGTCAAAGCTGCTCCACCCTTCTAGAAATAGCTCTCAGCAACAATCATGGCATTTTGCAACCAGCAGCCAAAGCAGCGCACCCAGAGTAATGACTGCTTCTCGGTGTTTAGAAGATCAGTTCATGTCATCTTGACTGGCAGGTGCCTCATCAGTGCACAAAAGGAACACTAAAAGCCCTGTGAAAGTATCTTTTTCATCTGAGGTGGTAAAACAGTCAGTGAAGTTTCACACCAGCAGCGTAACTCATGACAGCAACAGTTAAATATCTGAAAACAGAACAACCTATATCCGTCACTGTCAAAGGCAGCCTTTTCCTTTGCAGAATCTCCTCCTGTCCAATACACGCAAACAAGATCCATTGTCTTTTCAAGCCTCGTCAAGCAAGAATGCACAGAGCTTTTCCTGAACAGCATCCATGAGCAAAACTGTGTGGGAGCTACTTGGCGCTGATGGAATATCCCTGCACACAACATGTCCTGAGGCCAAAACACACACACAAGTTTGTTATTTTTTTCCACAAGACCTGCTTCTTCCCTCTTGCCAACACTTGGGTCCATCAAATCTTCTAACAAAGTGACTGAGGCACCACTCCTGTGGAGCCTGTCCCACTGTGGATTCCTCAGCTGTCTCCAGATTTACAAACAGAGATCTCAGTTCCTGGTCTTAGGTCCCCAAGCATGCTAAGGTATTTCTTCCTCCATGAAGAGGAAAAAACTACTATGAGGGCAGATGGAGCCCTGGAGCACATCTCTCAACCCAAAGCATTCTCTTTTCTCTGCATTTCCCATACCCCTCACTTCCGCTTAGACTCATTTCATGGTTTCCTTTCTGGTAGGGAACAATCCCTGCTGCAGGTTTAGCCCAATGTGCCATGCAGCACTTCTATAGGCACTATTGGGCAATCTGCAGAGCCATCACCCTCCCTCTGCTTCATGACACTCTAGCAAAGGCTCATTTACTCTGTTAGTACCAGTACAGGCTTCTCACCCTGATGAAGCCTGTTGACCGTCTCCATCTCCTGTTGCCCATTTTCTCCATCCAGTTTTACCTAGCAGACCATTGCTCTCGACTCCCCTTGTCACTCCCAGAGCTGACCTTTCGTAGAACATCCTTTCTTCACCAGCTTCACCGTCATTGACAAGTCCAGGTGACAATGAATATTGACTCCTGCTCGCTCTTCCTTCCATCAGCCATTTTAGTCTCCCCTGCAGTAGGTTGGGGGCAGGTTGTTCTTTACCAAGTTTATTGCATCACCACCCAGAAAATAGCTCACCCGAGGCTAAAGGTGCTGATACTTACAAGCTCCAATGTGATCCACGAGTTCTGAAATCCACTGTACAGGTAGCACACTGCAGTCACAGGCACATTTACCTGTGCGTTAACAACTCGATGTACGTTTAACAACGTAGCCCTGTTACACATGAGCAGTGACAGCTCGGGAAGCCAGGATTAAGTAACCCATGTCTGGAAAACTCCTTTTGGTTCACCAAAGTAGCAGCAGACAGGATTTTAAGTTCTCATCTAAAAAAGCACCGAACATTTTTCCCATTGCTACTGCAAGCCTTAAACTGTGTGAGGGAAAACAAGCTACTTCTGGGGTACTTTCGAGCTGTAGTCTGAGACAAGCTGTGGGAAGCAGAGGGAGGAACTTGTCTTGTCTGGAAGTATGAGTTTTGGCTGGACTACTGGCTCCCAAACTGAGGCATGTCAAACTGATGTTTCATTATTTCACTTAAAACCCATTTCCAGGGTTCATACACGAGTCAGCTGTGCTTGGAAAGCATTGAGTAAAGCTGGCGGCTTGGGTGATCTCTGTCACCAGGTTAAGCAGGACGACATGGGAACACCTTGGGAAAATCATCTCCAGTTCAAAATTCTGAAAGGCGAATCCACCAATCTTTCCAAAGAATTTTTTGCTGTAGGAAAAACTGTCTTAAATAATTTCTCTTTCCCCAAAGGGATGGGCTGAGAAAGTAAAAACATTTTTCCAAGCCTCTGCTATGAGATGAAGATGGAATAGTTGCATTTACCTGTTCACCCTCAGGCATCCTTTCTAGAGGCTGGTGGCACACGCTACCAGAGTTCAGGCTGGTCCACAACAGTGAGTAGAATTTAATGAATGTGTCAAAACAGCAGAGATGCTGCTTCATGGAGAACTGCCTTAGAGAAGTTTCCCAAGCACAGTTTCTGCACAGGATTTCTGTACATAGATTTATCTGTAGTAACATCTTCACCCAAATCACACACCTGGCTATTGCAGAGAACATGCAGACATTTCCCTTCATGAGGCAAGCAATACTTTAAATTAGGTTCATCTTATACGTCACTCCTTAAATTGCTAAAACCAGGAACAGTGATTTCCTTTTTTGTTATTTATTTCATTATACATATATCGCACAAAAACGTGCCACATTTAAGATTCAAAGGTGGGTGTTTGATCACTTCCTGGTAGTGAGACAAACAGAAAAAAATATTATCAACAAAAATCAACTTTCAGCTAACCAATTCAAATTACTAAAAATGATCCTGTGGAGTCCAAATGCAGAACGTTAAGTAACCTAGCAGCATCTCTTCAACATTTTATTGTAAAAGTCTCCAATTCTTGCAGGTAAATGCGTGTCTGTCTCTGCAAAACTGTCAGATCTCTTTTCAAAACAAAGAGTAGGTAATGCTCACTAATTCACCTGCCAACTTCTGGCCAGGCACGAGAAGGGAAACAAGAAAATTTCCATCCCATTCTTGTAGCTGCTTCTCTGTAGCGAAGTAAGAAAAGCCTAATACTAAACTAATAACATAATTTAGTGGGTAGGATATACCATTTTTCTCATCCCAGTAAAGCAATAAGGCTAAACCAAGACTGCAGTGATTCAGAATGAAAAAATAGCATAAAATGAACCCAAAGGGAGAACTAAATCTCTAGTAGCCCAAACAACCACCATATGTTGTCTAATGCTTTTGTACATCACATAACTCTGAAATTTCAGAGGCAAACCTTTGGGAAACAAGCAAGAGCAGCCACAAAAGCCTCCTTGAGTTCAGTATTGCATGATCTTCTCAGCCATGTTCGGAAGCTTCTCAAAAACAGTTACTATAGCTCTCAAAACTTTTCAGAAGCCAAGTAAAAGCTTGTGACACACAGCCTTCATAAAAAAAAATTCACAGCATGGTGCCTAACTGTAGCATGTTTTTCTAGGTTGGTCAGCTTGTTAGAACTACTAGAGACTAGACTTCTTGGCTCAGACCCAGCACAGCATTTCAAGTTTATAGGGCTCGGGTCTACGCTTTGGCAAACTGGAATCTATCAAGGTAACTACTGCATCATATGCGTAAGCATGTCTCACAGTATTAGAAGAGTTTATTTCTAAGTTAGGACTATTTTGTAACAGAAAAAAAAAAACAACTAAAATAACAGTTCTGTAAAATTAGGTATTTTGTTTATTGCACATAAACTCCCAATTCTGAAAATGCATGTATCTTCCAGAATGCTGTAGCCATGTGACAGCAGCTGAAGGGTAAGTATGAACTTGTATAGTTATGTTTTGAAACGCTTCAAGCCCGAGGTCTTGAAGGAGATCATCCATCTAGAAAGTAAGGAGAGTTCCTATGGGTTTGGTTTTCATAAGAAATGAAGCCTCAGCATGGTAGAACCTGCAGAGATATTTGACATATTGCTCTGTATTGCATTACTAGGAGCTGGCAAGAAAATTAACCTATCAACAAGCCAAAAACACTTGGAACAATTAATAACGTCCCTCTTGCTCATGATAGATGAACCCCCGCAGTTTATGGCAAAAGCCTCGCACTGTGGTGAACACACTGATGAACACGAGAAGGTCATAACTGGTGCGGGGCTGGGGGCAAACGATACCCTGACTGCAAGTCTGTATCCAGGGGCTTGCCTTTGAAATAGGTTAGTCCACCACAGAAAAAAACTTTTTCTTAGCCTTTTCCCAATTGAATTTCTGCCCTTTAAAGTGACTCTCTCCAAGAGCTGCTTGAATTTACTGAAACTGCACAAGGCCTTCCAGATTCATGGGTTGTCCCATCTTTTGGTTGTTTTGATGGTTTGGTTTTGTTGGGTTTTTTTTGTTCCACATGCCGTAACTCAAAAATTGAAGAAAATTTCAGAACTGCATAGACATGAAAGTAAATACCATTAACAGCCCCTTTCCCAAATGAAAAAGCACCTGCTAGATAAAACTGCGAGATATGAAGAACACTAGTGCTACTAGTAGAACTCGCATGCACGTCTCCTCAGAAAATGAGGATAATTTTCTCACTGAAGCTACTCAGCAAAAAGCAAATGTTCCTTTGCAAGGCTCATTCCTGTACTTCCACTTTTGGAAAATGAAAACAAATGGCACCAACAATTTTTTTTTTTTTTTTGAGAAAAGATGCTCCTGAAGAACGCAAGTCATAAATGCGCGGCTTCAAAATTTTAAAGTGTGGCTTTATTCCTGCAGAGGTCCCACAACAGGAGGGGCTTTCATGACCTCAGTCCTAACCCGAGTAAGAGGTTATTTGTTTTAGACTGCTGGCTCTCCTCATTGAGCAGTGGTACTAACAGCCCTTTCAAGACTGCCACTACCATAGTGCATTTAGCTAGAAAAGATCCAAGGGACCAAAAAAAAGGGATAAACCTACAGAACCAAATGACTCTTAAAATGAACCACAAGCTGCACAATTAAGAACTAATTCAAGATAAGAGGACCCCTCAACTCTAGCTCCAACTATTCAGTTTATTTGCCCGTAGTCCACAGGCTGGGGAGGAGGGTTTTTTTTTGTCCCTAAGCTTATGCTTTTCGGACACATTCCAGTGGAGAAATTGCTGATGCACTCACAGTCACGCAATTTTGCTGTCTTCAGTGAAGCTGTGTACATATACTTCATTGGACAAATTTGGCTAGATGCTGGTGATGCTGAAGCCAGAGCAAAATGTTAACTTTCTCATTTGTGTTACCGCTGCAGTAATGATAGTGATAAGAATGTGCTACAAATTTTACCCAGTTTTAGCACCAAAAGTGTAAAATTCAACAGTATTAGTTTTTTGGGGGATTTGCTTTGCTTTAGGTTTTGTTTGTTTAACCTGAAACTTGTTAAAGAAATATACTTAGACTATCATACAGATAACTATTTAATTGTGTGCCATTTACACACTTTGGAATGTAATTCTGGAGAGGAATTAATAGACACTATTGCTTCACAACATTCAGATATCAATAAAAGAGCATAACATAATGCTTATTTGCAGTCTCCATTATCTCCAATCCAGCATTCACCACTTCCCATACATGAAGTACCAGAGGTGCTTTCTATACACACTCTGCCTCAACTGAAATGATTTACAACTGTATTTATTTAAAGTATTTGATCAAGAGTGGCTATTGCCACACAACTATTTACTCAATTCTCTGGCCTCTGCACCAGAAGTGGGAAGAGAAGCACTGAGCGGTCAACTGAAGTAGTTTATAAAAAAAAAAGCTTCAATTCGAGAACCAGAATCTCCTAAGAAACAACCATAGAAAGAGGAGTTTTGGCTGCAAGATCTTTATTTCTTCCATAAAAGAGGAAGGACTACATCATCTAAGCAAAGAGCTTCCGAATTCTATTAAGCAAGATGGTTCAAGCTATGTCCACAGTTGTTTTGGGGCAAATGAACACCCTTGCCCCAAAACAGCAACCATAAAGACAAGCTGCTGAAAACTGATCACATTTTGCACTCCTGCAGAACCTGAAAGGAAGGGGGTAAACAAAGCAAACCCCCAACTTACTCATGTGCTAGGGTGGAAGTATAAGAACGTCAATTACTGAAACACAGTACTTTTCCGGAGGAACGTGCTTGCAGAAACAAAAGCAACGCCTGTGCAGTATCTTTTCAATGTCACTTTGAAAGCTATACAATCCTTTCTGGATATGCGAAAGCTAATAATGCCAGAGGATAGAGAAAGTAATAGGCAGCCCACCATTCTGTGGCATTAAAATGTGATTAAATGAAATTCACAAACGATTCAGTGACATTTCTGATAGGCTAATCACATAGCAGTGCACTAAATGGAGAAACAGACCCATTATCAAAATACTCCCTTTAAAAAAAACTTGTATCTCGGTGGAGTACTTAATGTATTTATTGTGTGGAGATAATGGCTTCTCACTTCAGATTTAGAAGCACATGGATGAAAAGAGGGCTTCCCACAGCTGTAGGCACTAGCAAGAACTAGTAGAGAATCCATTCTTTGCTTTAAGTCTCCATGTTTTGGAACAAAGGAAAACTAACTGTTGATTCAGTTCATAAGCTCATCTCGAAATCAGCCTACACTTTTAAAAAAAAAGAATTATCTTCTGTTAAATGGCAGTGTTCAGCTACAGACACCAACCGTTCACTTGAAGCAAAACTTAAATTATTTTCGGACAGATTGGTTAAAATTGGCCAGGGAAATCAGAGTTGAAAGCTCAAATACTTTTCTGAAGCTATATACAGCAGGATGCATTGCTTCTCACTATAATATATCAGTTCAGTTCCCCCAACCTCCAACCCGAAACACAGTTGTTTCTGACGGTGGCTACTGCGTTATCAGTACTTTTTATAGAGACACAATACAGTCCTAATCGATACAAATACTTTGCTTAAATACTTAAAAATACTGAACTTTTTAATTCAGAAAGTTGCCTTCTCCATGGCAGGTGCTCTATTTCAGACAACCACACTGATGAAAACATCCCTATATGGGAGATGCCTAAAAAAAATATATATAAAAAAAAATCAAGCCGACTGGCTCTCAAATCTGTCACAAACACATTCAGGATATTTCTAGCTAAATACAGTGCATAATTAACAGTCATCTTAGAAAGATTTAACCTTTATTTGCCCATTTATTTCAGTCCACGCTTACCCCTGCTTTTCTCAGTACACTGGCTGGATCACAAAACAGATTTCTCCACAAACAGCTCAGCCAATAAGAATCTTTTTGGGCTGGTCATCCACTTTGGAGCTGTATTGTACAATACAGTTGTAAGCAAATTCTAAATTCAAAGCATGGGGGTTTGATATTTGAAAACCACACTAATATTGTATACAGAAACTGGCATTCCACAGTACTGCCTTTTCAAACATTTTCAATTGCAAACTCATCTATTTTCACAATAAGAATATTTTTGTCTGAAAAGTTTATTTTCGTTTTCTGAACACTCTAAAGCAACTGTGCTTTTGATGTTACACAAGTGTCCAGACAGGATTAACAAAAATTAAAATGTTCTAAATTACAAATTTAATTCCTGTAAGAGCTTGAGAAAGGAAATAGAACAGAAAAGCATGACATACACACATTGTGAAGAAACCCCAACTTTTCATGCAATGGCAGGCAAGATGTAAAAAGCCACCCAAATTCACACATTTTTACACCGAATCAGAAAAGTACTCTGTAGTAAATCTGTACATCCAAATACATTTGGGATCTACACCTAAGTTACATTATTTAATGTTATATACACTTATTACCCCTTGTATAATGTCTAAAGGAAAATCTTCATTCAAACCCAAACAAAAAAAAAAAAAAGCCAAAAAAAAAAGCAAGACTAACCTGGAAAGAAAGAGAATCACTTTAGACATTCAGTTAAAATGTTGGTTTTGTTTTAATCTAGACCTCAACGTGTTTATTAAAAAACAAACAATCCTCTTCATTTAACATTTTGCTTTCTAACTGTACAGTAAATTGCATTGCAGAGAACACATCCCGTCTTCAGACTGCATTTTCTTTGGATGGATTTAAGATGTAGCTGGATATTACTTTAAAGATAAATAAAGGGAAGTTGGTCCAACTAGAACAATAGCTGATATATTACATGCATATGGGTTTTTTATATATTTTTAAATTATTTTTTAAACAAATGAGTGTAGGGTATAGTTGATATCGCAAATAAACTAAAAAGCACCTGGAGTCAAAATATAAAACATACCTCCTATCCTGGCAATGGCAGTAAAAATCAGAAGAGTAATCTTTCTGGAACAGCATTTTTACATAATTTAGAAATGTTAAGTACCAGGAAGACTACTAATCAAGTAGTTTTAGCAGCCAAGTTACCCTCTTTTTATTGAATGGAACAAATGCTTTAAATAAACTGTTTGTCCTCTTCACTGAAGAGAGCTAGTCTATTCATCTTTAATGAGCTAGGTTTTTTGTTTGTTGTTTTTTTTGAGGGGGGGAGGATTAGCCACGTACTGTAGTAATGCCTACTGCATATAATCCAAGCATTTGCTGTGAACAGTTGGAGAAAGCAGTCAGTAAGAACCTAGGATCAATGAAATAGATGTTACTTTAAGCCATCCACAAAATGGAGACCCATATAGTGCCCAGTGTTAAAACCCAAATCTCTTCTCGCGCTTTTTGTTGTGCAAGTTCATCCCCTTGAAAACAGGAACTGATCCATAGTTCAATTTTCTAATTTCCTTAGTCAATTTTCACATTAGTGTAGATTTTACGAACAAAGGCACTTGTTCCCATGTAACCAATAGCTCCTGCAAAATAAGCCAAAAACATTAAACATGTTAGAGAGCTGATCACCAAAATAAGCCAGCAACATAGAACACACATGCTTAAACAGAGCAAGTCACAAAAAGCATGTACTCTGCACACAGAAAATTATTTACCTGCAATACCTGTTCTCAAATTCTAATTATCCATGCTCCCACTGAATGTCTGGCAAGAACTCCCCTAGTCTAGCAATCTAAATCCATTAAGCCATCTTACCGAGGCCATGCTCACTTGGCCTCGATAAATATAGCAGCCCCCCTACTGATGCCAATAACTGGGTCCCTTTTTCTGAACAGAGGGTAAAAAACACACAATCACCCACTCTGCAGGGAAGGTGGATGGGAGGGCGAGTTTTTATTCTAAGTTACATGCCTTCTGGATGAGTGTTTTATTGGCAGATGGCTTTTTTCTTCCCACAAGGCACAAATAATAATAGATCCCCATTGCAGGAGCCTTAAACTCCAAGGAGGTCCATACAAAGAGATTAAACTAGTAGCAGTTAGTACTTAAAGGAAATTGCAACCTGTGGTTTTCAAATTAGTAAGAGTCATGAGCAGCATATACATTGTCACAGCAGTAATAGCAGAACAGGTCACTGGGTTTTGACAGGGGCAACAGTTTATGCTAAACTCAAATACTGCAGGACTAAGAACACCTAGAAAAATGAAAGAAATGCACTGGACCAAGACCTCTTTTGAGAAAGAGATTCAGCAACCTACCTGGTCAAACCCAGAACCTCAGGTTTGCCAGGCTCAGTAGACACTGTTGTCTTAGGACATCTGCAGGGAATAACCCAGTACTTCTCCATTTTTTCCATGCAAAATGAGAGTAAATCACCCTTGTGGAAGTCAGTTTGGCTAACTCTCAGGTTAGAAGTGAAGTTGAAAAATCAAGCAAGACCTAGAGAGAACTGCTGTCAGACTGCCAGAGTAGCACATCACAAAATATGGGAAGGATAGAGAAGTGAGGGCCTAGAACTCAGTACAGATAAGAGAACTTCTAACATCAAACACTTGGATAGTCAGTAAAGAACAGATTCTAAGCAGGTATTTTTGCTTCCCTGAAGCAATAAAGAAAAGCCCAGAACAAAGCATAAAACAATGTTTTCCATGATCTGGGATGCACCAGACTTGTATAAGATGTGTCAAGTACGAAAGCTGAACCAATGCTATAAAAGGTTTCTGCCAAAACTTCATTTTTCAGTAAAAATATAAAGGTTTTTTTGCCTTTAGAAATTAAGGCCATACAGACCTGCAGCTAGCATTGCTGACCACAGATTTATTCAGAGCCTCAAGAGTTCTTTAAATCCTGGGGACTGCTCAGGTAATTCATGAGGTCAGACATTAAACTCACACAGAATGTTGGTTTTTAGACCCCTGAAAGCCCAACATTCATATCTAATCAGGAAATCTGCACAAGGCAAACCTGATGCATCGTTCCAATGCTATCGGAGTAGTAAGCAGCCTGTGGAGTCAGCCTCTGTGTTACACAGCTTTTCAAGCTGTCTAAATATCATGACAACCATTCCACTGGCCAGTGGCCAGCAAATGAGGGATTTGTATTGCTAACTTGGACAAAGTAGAGTTTGATTAAAACAAACACAAGACCAGGTTGCTGCTTTCAAGTTCTAAGTGTGCTGATGGTGCAGCAGAGAGGCCTGGCCATTCAAGGAGAGACCAATAAAGCTTTCAGATACACCCAAGCACGGGCTGTGCAGAGGCGGTGATGGGAGCTTGCGGTCATACAGGAGCACTCGCAGATTCTTCTGTAGCCTGTCAAGAAAGTCTTCTTCTGTCTTACACAGTAAGTGGACAAAATAATGGCACTGGACTCCTGTATTAAGACTCATTGTGTTTTGCCTGTTAAAGCAGACACTGCCAACAGAACCAATGCCCATTTTAGTTGCTAAACTCAGACACATTTCAGAACTTGTTCTTTGAGGGTTTCTCTAGTTATGTGATGTCAGATATCACAGAGATTTGGGAGAAAAAGCACTAATTGTGTTTAATTTAGGATCTAGACAACGTGTGCATAAGATGGAAGTGAGGGAGTAGAGACTAGCAGTCACATGAGATCACAAGTTCTCAACCCCATAAACAAATCATAACCTATTCTGAATCACAGGAGCCTTATCCATGAAGGCCACTAACGGCCAATACTCAAAGCAGGGGTTAAGCCTCAAGGCTACTTCACTGCCACTGAATAAAACATGGGGCAGGGAGGAGGAAACCCCAGACAATGACAACTAAAGAATGTCCTCCTGAAACAAATGTAGGACAGTTCGCTCATTTGAATAAAAAAATCCATAGTAAAGGGAATAATTTTCTTTATTTAGTTATTTATAAATATCATCTGATAAGGTGTTTAACTTGGTTATGGCCTACATAGGTTTAGGAGAAATACACTGTCATCATATTTCAGTAGAACAGCAAGCTTTTAAATAAACAGAAAAATCCAAATAGTAAAGAAGAACAACCACAAATCAGAAGATTAATTCTCATTTATTACTTCAAACCACTTAACACTTACTACAGTTTTGACTTTGCAAGCACAGATTTTTTTTTCAAAAGCCTTTCAGTCATACTTACGGTATTTATCTGTATGCTGAATTGTGGTATTGCAAGAGGCCTTTCTATACTACCTAGCTCCTAAGCAATCCACTGAGTTGGGGTATAGGCTTTATTCTTTTCTGTCACTAAGAGGGAAGCATGAGGAGCTCAAAAGGTTTGGAAGTTCTCATGGGCTCCTTACTGTCCAGTCCCAGAACTTAGATGCTCTGCAGACGGCAGCCGCCTTTGTGGACCAAAGCATCCCACTACATGTGGGATTTGAGTTCACTAGGCATTGTCAGGGGCACTTAAACCAAAGCTGGATGATACAAGTCTACAGGGAGTTTGCCTGAGGCTGCCTTGGACCCGAACTAGTTCGTCTCATATGCAACATGTGATACTGAAGAGGCCCATCTGTGTGAGCCTCCAAAGCACAGCTCTCCACACTTTTCACAGGAGACTTACAGTCAGTAGCACGCACACTGCACAATTCTCTAACACAAACGTCTTTGTTAGACCTCAATGGCACCAAGTTCCCTAGACAAATGCTTTTTGACAGGGGATTTTTTTTCTTCCCTCCACATGCTGAAAATGGGAGTTCTCAGTAAAAAGGAATCTCACAGCTTCACTTCCAACACACTTAAAAAGACAAAAAAAAAAAAATCTCAATAGAGCTGTGGAAACAAAGTTTAACGTGTTAAAGTATTTTCTAATTTTAAGTAAAATTGGATTTTACTCTAATATTCCATCAAGTAGTGTCCTACCATGACAAGAAAGCATTTGACAATCTTCCTTTCCATGTTTTAAAAAACATTTCAGTTACAGAAACTGGTGGGCAAGCTTGGCTTCTGCATCATAGACATTTTAATCAATACCAGCCTGAGCACTTTAGAAAGAAAAGATTAGAGCTGAAAGTATAAGCCTATTAAAGAAAAAAAAATGGCTGCAAGACTACCAGAACAGCAGGGAAGTCTTGTAATGTGCCAAGAACCTGATGAAGCAAGATTAGATTGTATGAGAGAAAAGAGGAACAGGTACTCAGCAGTTATGAGATGATTTCCCTTTCCTTTTTATAAAGTATTGTGAAATCACCCACCCTCTTGAGATATCAATAAAGGTATACTTTACAGAGACTAAATTCCTGCAAGACATCATGTGTCTCATATCTAACTCAAAGAAATCCTTCCACTAGAGTCTATTAGACTATTCATTCACTACTAAGAAGGAAAGTATTAAATACGGATCACACATTAAAAGCTAATAACATCACAGGAAAGTGCAAAAGAACCAAGTAGCACTTTCTGAAAGTCATATAGCAAAGGATAAAAATATAGCTAACAGGTGAACAAGTATATTTGACTTTACCGAATTGCCTCCATGGCAAGAACTATGTTTTTTTTCTGAACATCGGTCAAAACAGTAACTTAAAAAGCAATGCAATCCAGCTGTACACACAAGCACTATGCACTCTCCTCACCTGTGAATATTCCAATACTTATTTCTCAAATGATAGCCTGAGGTGTCAGTCCTTTCTGTTCTGGTCACCCTCATATATACATGCCACAACATACAGATGGTAGCGTCACCAGTATTGCAATACCACTGATACCTCAATGGGCGTACCTAGCTCCTTGTTTTGCAGCAACAGCAAAAACTCCGAAACAAAATGCTAGCATGGACTCAACTTAATTTGGAATTTATTTTGCAGAATCTTGCCAAATATTGAGTCTTTCAAGCTTGCACTGAGAGCATAATTCTCTGTACAATACATAAATTATCTTCCTATCAGAAGACACAATCCACAGAACCTCCTATGTCAGGTAAGAAGCAAGTATAAGCAGAGAATCTAAGATTCTTTTAAAGATTATAAGCTTTTCTGAGCACATCTTGCAGACAAACACATTCCACCAACAAAACCACAGAGCTAAAATCAGAAACATGACAGTCTGAAAAATTCTAATAGAAAACTGTCAATGTATTAGAAACTTACCACACATTATTCCCAAAGCTGTGCTAAATACTGCCATATAACCAAAGTAAAATGATGTTTGAAACAAGCCATACATCCTGAAAAAGAAAGACACGTATTTATGATAGATATTTTCCCCAGTTTTTCTCAATGAACTTATTTAGCAATACAGTACTCTGATATTCAAGAAAGAAAACTATCACTTACTTTGTCTTGAAAAAGTAGTAGTAAAAGGAGTACATGTAAACATAAATCGCAGTTGATGCCGCAGAAAGAAAGCTTGTCCATTGCCTGAAGTAAACATACACGTCCATCATCTAAACATCTAACTAAAAGGCTTCTCAAGAAGATGCACGATGCTCTAGAACCTCACCCTGAAAATAAAGTGTACTGGTTCTACAGACTTATTTAACAAAATCTATATGTTGTCTGCTATAAGTTACGAAAGCTTCTATGGCAACAGCTACCACTGATACCAAGTGATGATCCTTCTTCATATTCCTGTGTGCCTTGATTTTATTTTTTTTATACATACACGCTCACACATACACTCAGAAAGCTCCTGTACAGAAAGGATCCAACAACTGCTTTTATTCCCTACGGTTAAAATCTGGACATGGGACACTTTGAAAAGACTCATCCAGACTGAAGAACATTACTCTTCTGTAAAACTCTCACAATCTGGTTAACTAAGCAATTAACGCAATACTTACCACCTGTAGTCCTCTGCGTTTAGCAGGAAATACGTACAAACGATAGTCACACAAACTGTCACAATGCAGAGGATAACCAGAACCAACATCATAAAGCCATAAACATAGTAGATCTTGTAAGCCCAGAATGAAGTAAAAATAAAATACCTGAAGAGAGTAAACGAAACGTACAGATGATATTGTAATTGAACTTAAACGATTATATTTTTTAATCCAATTGGCAAATAGCTGACATACTCACATTTCAATAAAAATTGATCCAAAAGGGAGTATTCCACCTAGGCAAACAATGACAGCTGGTTCCATGAACCTGAAAGGTATTAATATTAGTTTAGGGACAATTTTAATCTGTAATTTATAAACATATTAAGACATATAACCAGATAATATAGCACAGATAATTATTTAAAAGGCACGCTAACACGAACATTTCTGTTTCATACCACCATATTAGAAAGAAGATTCCCCAAAAAATGTCATATGTACGGACAGGAGAAGTTATTCTTGATGAAAGCTGAAACAAAGCATAAGTCTCATGCCTATCACCTATAGGCATAAAGTCAGACATCTAACCAGCCATAAAGGCTACAGAACTAACCCTTCTTGCCCAAAAAGGGCCTAAGCAATCAAGCTCCGTAACAGCCACTAGCCCTGAATGAAGGCAGTGAAAACTCAGCTGTTGATGGCTACGAATACAGCAAAAAGCACAAAGAAAATTTTGCAGGGTAATGGTTACATAATTAAGAACCAGTATTTATTTTTAATGCTATACTGAGTCATGAGCCTATGGCCAAAAATGAATACTCAGCTACCTGTAGATGATACTGTCATTTACTAAAGGTGACCTCTGTGTAGTACTTGTAATGATGCTGAATTTAGCTAGTAACCAGTGATTTAATCTGCAGCTTCTTTTATTATTTATAGGGAGACTTGTCTAAGTTGACCGTGTGCGATTTCATCATCTTCAAGAGAAGTATCTTATTTCTTTTTATCTGTCATGCCCATCCAGAAAAATCCATCAGAGTCCCAAGATACAGGTCACAATATAAATCAAATCCTAGCATCTGAGCTGTACAATCCACCACTAATAAGAGACAAAGTGTGCTGCACTTCCTGGATATTGTGGGCATACACATCTCAGTGCCCCTTTCACTTTGTCTGTTCCATTCCTCTGAACAGGGAAAGCAAGAAAATGATATTAAAAACACCTTCTGAGAATATTTTAATTTCCACTGCTTGCTGCTTCCATCTCAGAATTAAATTAATAGGAAAAAATGACTGCATTCATGATTTTCCAAAAATCCAAATCTACTTGTTGAGACTACGCACCCACCCCTTTATATTCACTTCAAAAATAATAAAGGCTTATTCGCAATTCAAACTGTACACTTGGAGTACTTTAGGCTCTGTGCCATCAACAGAGAATTGTGCAGAATTGGGAACAGCATTGCAAGCTTCGCCCCACCATCACCCTGCAAATATGTCTCATCTTGTACATTGAGACCAGTAAATAGAACAGTTCTGCCTCCAAGACACATTCAATCCCAAATCTGTAAGAGGCATTAACTAAAGAGGAAAGGTTTAGTTTGAAGATACCCATACAAGAACCGGGTTGGGACCATCCCTTTTACATAAGAGACTGAAGAGCATTTCAGACCAAACATGAATCAGTGATCCAGGACTGTAAAATCTGCTACGACTATTAACCATTAACTGCACTTGGTGTTTTTATTCAACAGAAAAATCCTATTTAAGGAAATGTCAGTAGAGGCGTTCTTCTAGACACAACTCAATTTTAAATAAAAAAAGTTATTCTAGAAAACCTTTTAATTATCACATCTAAAAAGTAATTTTAAATATACTGAAGTGAATACACCTAGTTAATATGAATGCTTGTCTTTACCATTTTTTCTCTGGTATGGGACGAGGCACTGCATTGACACGACATGGAAAATTAGGCTGTCCTGACAGATTGCGGCCAAGAATTGTACCGACGAGGTTCAACGGAAGAATGACAAAGAAACAAATACAGCACACTGCCACCTGTAAGCAAAAATCAAAACAGTAATTAAAAAAAAATGGTATAAGACAACAAAAGAAGATAACCAACCTACTCCAGATGTATTAGTCCTTAGTAGTTATTGCTGTAGAATCATAGCCCTAGTTATGAAGCATTAGCCAATATACATCTATTTTATCAAATGGAAGTATTTATTTCCTGAGAAACTTCCTAATAAAAATTAAGTATATTTTCTTGCATCAGTTGGAGAACAGAACCATTACAGATTTTTTTTTTTGCTGTTTTCATCTAATCATTATACTCAGTACATTGCAAAGGAATAAAACAGAAATCTTCATGGTACTTCATCACAGAAAATTTTGTTGGCTTCTCTTATACTTTTGCAGTTATGCTGTCCCTGGGAGTTAGTATCTAGCAGCTAGGTAGTTGCATACAAAACTGCAAAAGCTGGGTGCAAAATTTTTAATGTAGTCCAAAAAAGAAACCCAAAGCCATGTCAGAATGCTACCAATCAAAATTTTGGGTTCCATTTTCTCCGCTATCCATCAATAAGGTAATTAAGAACACAGACTGCCAAAGACACAAGTGACCACTAGTACACACAGGCACACAATTTAGAAGCACAATGGCCCTACTTACATACAGAGATTAAGTTTATGCATAATGCAGCAAAGCCAAGCCAACATTCCAGCTCTTTCCAATGAAATAGCCTCCCTAAAATTTTACCATGAATCACCTTTTTTTCCAGTGTATTTATGTAGCTCTACTTTTGCTCTCTTCCTTGAAGGCAACATATTTTGTAGTGGTGCATAGAGAGTTTAAACCCAATCTTCCAAAATGGGGAAATCTAAAGTGTTCAATAAGACTCGCAACCCTTTCACACAAAATGAATTAGCATTAGACAGTTTGTTAACTTTTTGATATTGATAATTAAAGACAGAACAGTTGCCTGTAATGCAATAACCATAGTTCTGAATATTGACCCTGTGACCTTCTCTATGCAAACATAGGAAAGTACTGCCTCTTAAAAGCATTGTTGCCTGAGGCTCTGTGTACACCCTGGTGATTCCTGGGCAAAGCAGCTACATTCCTCTTTCGATCCATCAGGACGCAAAGTCCATGGCAGCAGACTAATCCAAAACAATGGACAGAGGACTAGGTTTAAGAGTCCCACACTGACTTGTTTAGGAAGCAGTTACTCCAGGATAAATAAAGGCTGTTCACAAATCTACTGGAAGCAGCTGAAAAGCAAGAACCACCAGGCTTCAGCAGATGAGGAGCTGCACTACATCAGCTCAATATAACCTCAGGTTAAGTCAATCACACTAGTTTAAGGCAACATTTGACACAAGTCAGAGGTTTATCCCTCTGTTACTGACTTGCATATCATTACTAGCCTAGGCCAGATGTAAATGGAAAATGTTGCCTGGGGTTGGATGGAGCAAGCCTTCGTGCTTCACAGAACAGGTATACCAAACAGGTGGTCAAGCAGAAGCACTGTCCAGACTGCTCTGTGTATCTTTGTGGAGAGATTATTAACAAATTACATCATAAGCCACTAAAACAGGAAGCTTCAGTGGTAAAAAAAGGAAAAGCTAAGTAGTATTTATACTTCCCAATAATAAAGCAGATTTTACACAATTAATACATCTTTAGTATCTCCTATTTATCTCCTTCCATTACTGGAAAAAACACAGGTAATCAAGCACAATGTCTTAGGTAGGACACTGAGGTTGCCTAAGAAGAAATTACAGGAGAAGTATATAACTAACTCACTTAACGGATGCAGGTTCTGCACTTGAAAACTGCTCAGTTTAAAACAATGAGCACAGGAGAATTTTCAGAGAAAAACGGTAAAAAGTGTCCGAAACACTGAAGAACAACATCTTGAGTCCTATATTTATTAAAATCCTGACCAGAAAGTCCCAGAGCTTGTTTGAAGTCCAGTGGGTAGAAGAGACCTTCAAGAATTAAGGCCTGGACAGGATCCAAAGAACTTCTGAGCTCACCGTATCGAAGCCACTTCCATTTGCAAGAAGAGCGTGCTCTGCTGCCTGTCTGGCAAGGACCTCTGGCTGTGGGAGATGGCCCTGTCCATGGTGCTCTGGCAGGGAGGTTTCAAATCTGGCTGAGGCACGAAGCTCAGACGCAGGCAGCGTGAAAGGGCGTCTGTACTGCTCATCCAGCCACAATCGTCTTTTACAGTGAAGTTATCAAGGTGTCTGTTTCCTGATCTCGGAACCCTGTGCTGACGTCAGTAGCATTTTCTTTCTTGCTTTCAACTCACTGCCTGACTCCAAGATAGTCTACCTGCTCAGACTGATGCTTGCTGAAAATGACTTTCTTCATTCTTGGCAGTAATAGTATATCCAGATGCGAGAGATGACTGGAGATAATTGGCTTTCTAGCTTCTGCTTTTTCAGGCACATTCCTCAATTTCGGACCTGAGGTGACGACATCACTCCCTCCCAAACTGAACAGGTATTGCCTATTGCCACAGATGGCTAGGGCAGTAGTGGTGCATAGAGAGTTTAAACCCAAACTGAAGCAAACACAGGGCCCTAGGGTACAGTAGTGTCTTAACTGGAAAAGAGATGAAGTTATGAGATTTCTGCCTCAAAGGTTTTGGAAAATGAGATGACAATGGTGAAAGCAGCTCAGGCACTTACTGGCCTCCATTCCACCATCACAAACAGTTAAGAGGAAATGACGGCAGGATCAATACACATACATGCTCTGCCCTCCTGCAGAAGCACCTCCCTAAAGAGGTCACTGGTAACATACTAAAAAAACCAAACCCCCAATAATAGCTGTTGCATGACAGGCAGAGGTAAGAAATTTAGGTCTTGGTGAGCCTTTTAAGAGAAGTATTCCTGTAACATCAGCCAAGAGAAACTGAGAGAATAGTTTTAACTGTCACTTCAGAAAACACAAATTATGCAAACAGGCAAATCTACTACATCTACAAACCCAGTTTTCCATCAAACAAGCACACAGTCTCCACAATCCGTATTACTGAAGACAAATTACATGTGTTTTTCTACCAAGTTGGTATATTAAAAGATACCTATTTAATTTTAACTGCTGCATTTTTGTTGTACAAAATACCTTATTTATACACAAGCACCTGATTTAGTTTGTGGGTTCTAGTTGCCATAGAAGAGATTGTCAATCTTGCCAAGCCTGCATTCTTTCTAACCCCTTTTTGTTTTGTTTTGATGGGGAAAGAATATTCTACTGCCCTTGACTGAACGTGCAGGATTCAGTTTTCCCTATTTGAAAGGAAACATTGTCAAGAGGGATATAATTTATGTTCTAGTGTCATGTGTTTCATATTTTCTGACAACTGTAGATTAAACTTCATTCAAAGGTGATAATTAAAATTTTTATGAGCATATCTAATATTAAACAGCTACTGGCAGGCTATGGCGCCTTGACTGCTTAATGCACAAGGGAGAAAAGCAGTAAAAATTAACTGTCAAAGCAGCAGCAAGCAGCAGCTTGATCCTTCCTGTCAGCCACCAAAACCGCACTCTCGGTCATGAGACATTTCCCCCTATATAGAGGTTACTCAATCAGTACAGTGAAAGAGTTTTCAGCACATCATCTGCCCAAATATTATACAGAACAACAAGAGAATAAAGGCTTCAAAATAAAGTCTTATTAATTTTGTTACAACTAAGCTGTTAATCTAAAGTGCTGCTTTGAGTAATAAATTGAACTGTTGAAAATTTAGGCAGAAGCATTAAGCTGTGTCTATTGTCAGCAAAAATAAGTTTTTTGACTAACTGTTCCACAGTTGCTTTCCAGCAATCTGAGGAAACACCCTGCTGAATGTATATAACTACCTTTTCTTCTGCTTTTAGCCAGGTGTACTTCCTTATCCGGCTCAAGGCATGAAAATCCTTGGCACTATCATGTCCTCCTTTTTCAGTAGCAGCCAATACTTAAACCAGCAACTTAAAGCTGTCAGGGATGGCTGCAGTTTGGATTAAGCAATCTGTTGAAGGAAACACTTTTTTCTAGTTTAAACAAGGTCTTAGAGATGCAAACACTAGGATCTCGATCCCAAGAGAAATTCAGTGTGCGTAACCTTATTTAATTAAATCATAAAAAATGCATACTGGAAACATTAGCCACACAGGAATCTACTGCTCAAACAAAACAAAAATGGTACATCTTAAACAGTTTAATAGAAGCTGCATGGATTCTGCAGTCAGAATATTACATCAGTCATAGTAGCCTTAATGGAAATCTTTAAATTATGTATCACACACAGAACAATGTAAGCAGTCACAACTTACAAAATGTCAGAATTAAGACAGTCCCTTCAAATTCAATCATGCTGTACTCTGCAGAAACTCTGCATTACTTAGTAAGTACTTCTGCATAAAACTACCACCACACTTCTCGTAAAGGAATACGGAGGTCACTTCGCTTGTCATGATTTGAAATTATTTTTAATGCTCCATTTTTTGCATGTAAATCAAGCACAACAAAATAGAAAAATGATTGATAACACACCAAAAAGACACAAAAATCAAGGTAAGTCAAGGTGTATAACACCTTCAGAAGAACTCTATGTTCAGGATACAATAAACAAAATACCCCCAAAAAATCGAATTTGGGCTCCAAAAGAACAAAGAACTGAACAGTACCCATTGCATTTCTATAAAGGCAAAGAGATGAGAGAAAAGACCCAGACTTTTATATCTCCTTCACATGCTTAGGGAGTTGAAAGCTTTAAACCATTAAGTTTTAAAAAGCTCTCATATTTGAATAAAATCTGTCACATTCCTTATTGCATTTTCAAGAGAAGGGCAGCAGAAAGATATCCCAGGGAAAAGATGAAGCCTTGGTTGAGGCTCATGGTGTATTTCCCTACAGAAGGTTTGTCACAGTATAGGTAGACAGCTTGCATGTATATCCAAAAGGGCTAAAGGCAAAGTCCCAAGACTGAAGAATGATTTCAGAAACAAGCTTTGGATCTTCCCAGTCCCTGCCACATCTTCGAGGAGATCCCAGACATCGGGAATAAGATACACAAGGTGAATGAAGCTTTGAAGTTTAAAACAGACTGCAATGACAGTGCGATGCATGAAGGCCCGAAGTGTCCAATCAATTTGAGCATTTCAAGACAGAGCGTGAAAGAGCAGATACCAAGTAAATCAAAGATGCAGCAACTGTGCATTAGTGCGGGTGTCTTGGCTTTGACACTATCAGCTGCTCTTGCCTACATTCCGCAGAAAAACCTGTCTGGAGAGAGGAATTAATTCAGAGAGGTGACCACGTAGCAGTCCACTGGGAAGTGGCAATGCAAAATGGGCAAAGCACAGGATGTCATATTTAAGCATAGTCTCTTAGTGACCATTTATATTATATATTATATATAAATATATATAAATAATGACTAATCGCTCAGAGTTTCTGCTTTTTCCAGATGTATCACAGTCAAGAAGAGGTGGTAATTCTTGCCAGCAATTTAAATCAAGGAAGTTGGTTTCAAGACACATCAGGGTAAAGGAAGTAATTCCTGTGTTTTAGTACATTTAGATGAAAGAGGTTTTATTTCCCCAAGAAAGCAGCAGCAGCTCATTTGCCCTAAAGAATTCTGGAAGTTTCTCTCCATTGAAAACAGAGGCGGAAAGACACAAAGGTATCTCACCCATAAAGCCAGAGGGCTTCCTGGGACTTCGACCTGAAGCATAACATGGTAATTCCAAACAATTTTCATTTTCTTCTACAAACCAGCTTCATTAGTTGATTTGAAGTCATTAGAGCGTTGCTTATTCTGATGAAGTTTCCGATTCATAACCTTCTCCTACTAGAAGTCTGCTAACTCCACTGAAGTTTTATTGCCACAGTCATAATGATTCAAACACATTCATAAAACCTTGAGATCATTAAAATCACAGTGTATAAAGAGCCCTAACATCCTGATTAAGTGACCCTTGAAGATTTATATTCCCATTTGCTTTTGCAAGTACATGTTTCCGTGATCTTAAAATACAAATCAGTTGAACAGATTTGCAAAATAAACTTCAGCACAGGTAGAATTCCCTTCCCTCAGCATTCTTGACCTCCAAATGGGAATACAAGTAAGAAATATGGTATCATAAATGCTTGCTCAGCAGTAAAACAGAGCCTCTATGCACATATCAAAGATAAATGTTGTAAACCTTTTTATCAGTATTGTATATGGCTACTAGCTTAGGAAAGAAAATCTAATACAATATTCCTTTTGGGCACTGATCAACTAATACAAACATATCCAAAGATAGAATTTTAGTCTAATTTCTTGAAGAAGAAAATCAGGAAAATTGAGAGTTTATAACCATGTTTAGCTTGATATTATATTTAGTAGTTTTATAACAATGAATTCAATGTAAAAAGTTGGTATTTAGGCATGCATTGAAAATATGACTAATCAGGAGGTGACTAGAACCAGCAATGTACATGTAAAGTAATGACTCCTCCATCAGAAAATTATTGAAAGCCTTTGCCTGAAACTGAGAATTGTCTTTCTTTTTCCTACCATTTATGATTTCTAACGCATCCATTCATTAACAATGTGTTCTTAGGAAGTATTTTCAGTCACATACTGAATTTGATTATATCCCAAATAATACAATTTGTAAGACAGAACTTGTAATACCAAGCTTCGTTTTGTGGTAGATTTAAACTAAGAAATCCAAGGCTATTCAAACATCTCTGAACAGACTGAATAACAAACTGATATGCAAAGAAGGGAGCTATTAAAAAGGGTTAAATCCCAAGAAAAGAAAAGAAGCCCTCCTGTATTAAGATATTTCTTTAAGTTAACAGTGCTACTGCATAAAATTAGAAAAAGCAATGTTATGGCGCATATTTAAAAAAATTATGCTCTCGAATACCCCTTGCAAGCTCAAAGAGAAATCCTGCTAAAGTGCCAAATCATTATTTTCTACATTGTATTCACAGGGTTATTTAAGGTTACTTCAAAGGGCCATGAAAACAAACAAAATCCTGACAAATCCACGAGAAACAAGAGAAGTCATCATGATTAATTGAGAAAGTAATCCAACCAGCATTGTTTTCCAAGTGACATGGTTTATACTCAGACACAAGACTATACCTGCATACTAAATACCACTTCACAAAGTGAAAACAGTGATTCATTTTCATCAAGCCAGATCTCTTCAGGACTTCTCATCTCATATTGTTGGTTGATCTTTTATTTTTATTTTTTTCTGCTTGACTGCAATGATGTGGAAGTAGCTTTCACTTGGAATCCTTTCCTATTGCATTTTAGCTTATAACCAGTTTGCATTGGCCATCCAGAAGAAAATTCAAGTTGCTAACTTTCCATGTTTTTATAACACTAAGTTCGAATATGAAGCAGAAGCACCATTGTAAGCAGAGAGAAGATTTGCTGTCATCCAGCAGCTGTTGCTACTGTGATTAAAACAAGTTATACTTGAAGTATCTTAAAACCCTCCCAGAATAAATTTCTAACTAGGAAGCTAAAGCTATGACTCACAATTGTATTTAGATTAAAAAGTAGTTTTCCTGTGCCTACTGTGGTGTTTACATTCTCCAACAAAATGACTCACCATGGTTCCAAAGGGTATAGCTCTTGAGGCATGATAATAGATGGCAATGAAGTTAATGAAGAAGGCAGTTCCACACACCATTGCTGGAATAAGGAAGGCTCCGATGAACATCTGCTTTATCCATCGCCTTCCTGTACGAAAGCACATTTCAATGGGGCTGGTGAGATAGAGTGTATTTTGTTTAAAAAGTTATCAGCAAGCTCTCCAGAATTTTGGTGTTTGATGACTTCTCCCAAAAAAGGTGAAAGAAATAAGTAGCAACATACTACATCGATACAAGAGCCAAGAGTCAACTAACAGTTTCATTTGACTCCTGGCAACTCACAAGATGCAGTACGTTAATCTATTTATTAGGCCAGGTGAAAAGACAGGAAAAGTGATACAGTGTAAGAACACTTCGGTTGGAGAACAGTATACGCTAATGAAGCCGGCCAAAGAACCTGGGGTATGACATGTAAGTGTATATGTAAGCTGCAAATTAGTAGAAACAGAGATGGTAGAGCTGGCCCTGTGCAGAGCCTGCTCATACCCTGAGAGCACATCAGAGCTCAGCACTGCTCCTCGGACAACTCAGCACTACAGCTGCTTTCAGGCAGCACCTGCTCTGGGTTGTCTTGATCCAACTAAGCTGACTCCATACATTCAGGATGCATGAAGGAACTGGCTATCCCTGGTATAAAGCAAAATGCCACAGCATTTAATATACAGCAAAATTGAACTCAGACATCTCCAACAGTAGAAAAGGTAGAAGGAAAGCCGGTTCTAAATCCCAAGCATAAAGGGAACAGCAACACTTGTTAATAGTTACTACTAAGTTTAGAGCTCCCTGAGAAGCTCAAAAAAACCCTCTTGGGCAATACCTTAGGAATTTTCACTTTCTGTGCTCTTACATACTGTCTATATTTAAATTTAATACACTATAGGTACATCTGTAATATGCACTAAATAAAATATAGCTAGGAAACTAGCATATGCTTTTTAAGACCAACATATGTATTTTTACCATGAGCTAACATAATCAGCATTTCACGGCTTGATACGTTTGATCTGCAGAAAAAAATGCAAATCTGGCTCAACTATACAACACGGTACATTTCAGAACAGCAACCCTAATTTATGTAGGTCTGTTTTTTCTAGGTTTATACAGAAGCCAAGAAACAGAAAAGAAACATCTAACCTCCAAACTCAGAGTAGATTAGAGTGCAGTTGAGACTGAACACTCACAAGTATGTCGTGTTAAAAAGATACAAATTTTCTTCTGCAAACTTACCAGAATTATTTTTCCTAAAACACTGTAGAAGATAATGGATATTGATTACTCTTTTATTGTAGCATAGGGAATGGATGAAGCTAGTGGACTGCAAGGATGTAATTGGTCATAATTCAGAGGCATAGCAGGGAGCAGTTGAAGACAGCCTGTCCAAATCTGTTATGTCAATTTTATTGGGCTTTTATTCTCTACTGATACTCATTTTGAATTTGCTAAGTATAAAGCAGAACACATACTGCAAAGTAGAATAATCTTTAAAAGATGCTATAAACAGTTTTCCCCATCCCCAATTAACTGTCTAGTAAGTACTGTATACGCATTCTTTCCATGTTAGTAAACATAACGCCTCCAAGTACCTATAGAGGAAGGCTATGTAGGAGTCATCTGGAGAAGATGACATGAGCTGTTTAACAGCATGCTACAGAAGAGGAAGAGACTATTATACTCTCTGGATGTCACGAGTCAAACAATTATATACAAGAGCACAGCAATTAATTCATAAGATATAACTGTTAACGGTTCTGTAGCTCTTATTACTTTTAAATTAACCAAAGACTTCAGCTATCTTTAGTTAGAAAACATAGCCAAGACTGAATAGAAAATAATATAAAAGTGAAATATACTCAAAATATTTTCTGTTTATTAAGAATTTAATGGATTCCATCTGAATGACCTAATTCCATATCAATGAAAATCAGAAAATAACAACATATCCGTTTAACAATGTAATGCAAATCCTGAGAAATTAAAACAATTTACCTCCTTGTCTAGCATAAAGGCTTCCTCCAAAATATCCATTCACTGGCGATGTTGCAGCATAAACAAAAATAGCTGTACTAAGCATTGATCCTCTCCTACAAGAAGTGATTTTTTTGATAAATGAAATAGAAAAACAAACAGTATTAAAGCAAAAGATTACAGTAAAATATGTACATTTAGCAGAAGCAGTTATTTAATATTTTTAGTAACATATTAAGTATAAGATTTAACTATTGCAGATAAAAGGTACTCTTTGCCTAATGTAAAGGCCAGTATTAACAAAAATATACTAAGATTGTGAATGATGTTTCTGCCGTCCCTCAGAAATTAACTTTTAACATCAGAAGTGTTCATCTTGCAGAAAATTAGAAAACCTGATTTAGACTATAAATACTATAATGAAGCCACAAATCAGCATGGAGTAGTCCAATCAGAGTAGTTTAGTCATTTTTAAATTATCACCTCATTAAAAGTTGGAGTACTCATTTTGGCATAATTTTTCTGAAATTTTACAGGCAAAGTTAATAATTTTAAATCACAAAAGCCATCTCCAAATACATTTTTAAAAATCATATCTAAGAATAGCAAGATATAAATGTTATTCATTAATAGAGCTGTTTCCTCATGACCCCTCTGCTACTCTCTGACAGCAAAAAGCAGTAGAAGGTTTTCAGTCAGTTTGCTGAACTATCTTCAAATTAGTTCTTCTGAAAGATTCAAGACTTTTGGTGCTTTGGTTTTTTTGGAACCATTACTGGGTGCCTGCCCTACTCAAAGTAGTAATCTTTAGTATGACCAACTGGCTTCCATCACTGGATGGACTGAACTAAGCAAATATACCTGCTGGTCACACACACTAAAGGAGCACTACGCTAATGTTTGCTTCTTAAAAAAAAAAAAAAAGTAGTTCAGATTTAGAAGGTTACTTGTTAGACAGAAACCAATTTTAACAGTTGCCCTAACTTAAGCCGATCTAGAAACGCACACAAAACCCTAGAAAACCATGCACAGTTGTCCCGGTTTTGACTGGGACAGAGTTAGTTCTCCTTTTCAGCAGGTAGAAGAGCTCTGTGTCTTGAATTCAGTCTGGGATTTGTTAGGAGAAGAATGTTGATAGTGCACTGGTATTTACAAATGGTACTGAGACACCAAGGACCTTTCAGCTACTCGTGTTTTTCTCAAACCTTTAGTCTCCTCCTCTTTTCCCCTTAAATTCTCTATCCCATTCCCCAGAGGTGGGGGAGGGTGAGCAAGCAGCTGTGTGGCATTTAGTTGCCAGCTGGGCTAAACCAAAAAATGGTCTGAAGTTACCTACGTAAATCCAGACTACCTGTAAAATGACCAGCAGATGTTCATCTAAAATGACATCTCAAAACTTATTTTTGAGCTTACTCACTTATGTTTCATATATTCTAACAGAAAAGCTTCTCAAAACACAAACTGGTATTAAGAAATTAATAGCTGGCATGACCAGATTTCAGTAAAAGACTTTAGTTGACATCAGCTACACGACTCCCAAGAGTTTTAACAGACCTGAAGAACACTGATGGGAAATCATTCTTACAATGCTGGTTTACCATCTTTTTTCACTCACATCACTATTTTCCTAAATATAAGAATTTTCTGCACCAGATTCAGTCAACTGTTCCCTTTACATACCCAGAATTAAATTAACTTTGAAAGTGATATAAAGGCCTATTGCAATAAAAGACTAAGTGCATATATTTTTTTTAATTATTGTTCTGACATATTTTACAATTGCTATTACTAACTTAGAGCTTCCCTACAGTGCACAAACATTCTGAAATGGTTTCATTCCCTCCCTTGAAGAGATGACATGCTATACAATTAAAAAATGTGTATGTAAGTCTATCCAAAAATGTAACCATGGCGCACAAGGGAGGAATAACACCATATGAAAAATGAAAACATACCAAGATACTGGTACTACAGAGTGGCTTTTTAAACACACCATTAAAAGGCAGCTAAATTAAAAAACAAGAGTTCTCCCTAGTGGCACATCAGAAGTACTACAACTTGTTAAAATCAATAGTTACAGGTGATATGCAACGGAAAACAGAACAGACATTTGAAATTTTAGTAATTGCTTAGAACAAAGCACTTGTAAAAAAGAAAAAAATCCCCTCAGTATGCAAAATACATTCACTACAGAAACAGATGAAGTCCATTCAGGATACCAAAACACTCAAGCAGACAGAAGGTAGGGAAGAGACCTAGGTGAACCACATGCAGTGTTGAATTTAAAGTGAGGTACTATTTGTTTTAAATTAATTCTATTCAGTTAAGACCACGGCCCATCTATTGCTGGAGCTTTTACATGCAACACCTGCTAGGCAGTATCTGGTGAAAAGAACTTAAGAAATTAAATCTCCAGTCCTGAGAATACTTGTGGCTAAGATTGGCTTAACGCATTGTCAGCAGTAAACAGGACTATTCACAACACAGCACACTCTTACTTCAGTCTTTACAGGACACAGAGGGGAAAAAAGGGTAAGAAATATAGTAATATCTCGTCACCCCAGATGAAACCAGGAATTAAGTATGTACATGTTAACATTTATTTCCCATATAATCTACTGGGAACTAGCTGCAGAACAACAAACTACGGTTTCATAATAAATAATGTAAAAAGCAATCATTAAAACAGTAAAATTAAAGGAGAACAACTCACATAAGAGTAGGACAAAGTTTCATTACAACTTCAAAGAACCTTTCTAAATACTACATCTGATCATTTGCTAAAGACTCTCAAACACTTTTTTCCAGACTGGTTAGAACACTCATTTTTGTAATTATTTTGTTCATTTAAGCATCTATATGCAGAAAGCATGGCACAATTACACTTACTCTGTGTATAAATCTTCTATCATTGCAACAACAATGACTATAAGAGACACAGCAAAAATCTGACAACCAGAACCAATAAGCGATGAAAATATTAGAGGATGACTGGATGGTCTAAAAACATCTCCATGGACCTGCTTCCACCCGTACTCATCACCTAGATCTCTGTCCTAAAAACAACAAAAAAAAGAATTTTAAGTCTAGTCAGGACAACTAATGACAAACACACAAGCTAGGCATAAATTAAAGGTTTGATTTATTAAAGCAACTACAAGTGCAGTATGTCTTCTCTTTTGAATGCATCAAATCTAGGAGAAATGTTTACTTTTCTGATGCTTATGTAGACAAGAAAAATTACTACCTGAATGCATGATGCAGTAAAATCTATCAGATTCCCTCCTGTCCCTAAAATCCTCTGAAGAGCTTAGGAGTCTACACAGGCTTCTATCACACACTCAGAATGGACCTCATTTAACCTAAGTGTGGATATGAACATTAACACAGTGACTACAGACAAAATCCTGGATTGCAATCTAGGAGCACATTATTAAGAAAATCAGTAACACTTTCAAGACACACATAGGGCAGTTTTCTGTCCACTTGAAGAACGCTGCTAACACAATGAATATACGAAGAGAAAACAATAAGCCTTAAAAAAAGAGATTAAAAAAGCTTGAATGGAGATCTTACCATATCATCCATTTCTTCCTCCTTGCTGTATCTTGCATAATCTTTTCGCAAAGTTCTCATTAATATCATAGACACTAGGCCAACCAGAAAGATCACCATCATAAAAGAATTGAAAATTGAAAACCAGTGAATCTACAAAAAGAAAACATATCCTTAAGGTTTAGAATGGTAAATGTTTCAAATTTGTTCCAAAAAGGATAAACCATCGCCTAGCAGAAGAGTTTGTCAGCTAAGTAACAATAAATCCATATTGTAAGTAACACTACTTTTGTAGAAAGTCTCACTAAAACTGGCCTGTGAAACCCCATACATAAAGCTTTTCAACAGTCAAGCTTGCTCATGACAAAGTTATCACATCTTAGTTAAACACCAGCAAAGTTCAAACAACTGGCTATGCATACTCCCTTGGTAAAGGAAAGGCAAAATGATGTACTGCTGCCTTCTTAGACTAGAGGTTTAAGTCATAGAAGAGATGTTCACAATCAAAAAGCCAAAGGAACCTTTGCTTTGCACAGGACCAAAATGTGTAGCAGCATTATTTTGCCTCTGACAAGCACATCTTCCGGTTTTCATCAAGCTCCAAACAGAACCCAAAGCCTCTAATTTCAGTAAGTAGTAGAGCTCAGCATACTACCCTTAAGGAGATTACAATCTCACCTACTGGTTTTGGCTACCACTTTTTGCTTTGCGTTTATTTCAGTAAAACATGTACATACGACCAATTGCAGTTATTCAGCTTACAAGTCGTACAGTTGTGTCCCTGAAACTTCACTGCTTCCAATCATGTGAATATTGTAAATATTTTTACTTGAACTACCTTGTATTTACTACAGGCTTGAAGTTTCCCTGCAGACATTTACTGAAGTACTCTAAAAAACTGGTGCCATCCTATGTGAGAAACAGAACTATCACTTAAAACATACAGTCCTAGACCTCGGTGTTTCATTGTCCCAGAACAGCTGGGATGTAAAAAAATTCAAAGATGTCATCCAAAAATTCATGTCATCCATGAATTCATCATATGAATTGAAGCAATCATTTCAAAAGAATATTTGTATGGTTTTCTTAGAATAATACATACCCTGTGCTGAAAGAAAGATGGGTCAAGATACTTGTCAAATCGGTCTTCGAACTTCACATCTGATTTCTTCCATTTCACCTAAAGAGAGGAAAATTTACACTTCAAAAGCTCATTGTGATATGTTCAGCTGTACTCACCTGCAGAAACCCAAAACACATTTTAGAAATCTGCTTCAGATGTTTTCTTCAATATGAATCCAGGTTTTGGCAAAAATAATCAACTGATGTTCTTAAAGACTGATATCTACAGGTCAGACACAGAATGAACATCAGCCACCTTGCCTCACGGACCTAATCTTGTCTATGCTTACCTTCAGGAACAAGGAAGAATCAGTCTTGCACCGCCTCAGCTCTCACCATCTCTGCGAGACCAACCAAAGAGGCAAACTTCTAGTTGTCAAAATACAACAGACCCTTTTCATGATTATAGAAGGAGCTCATAAAGATAGTCATACTAAAGGTGTCAAAACCAAAATCCAAACGACCCTATTTTTCAGCTTTGTCAAACGAAGAGTTTAAAGACCATGTTTTTTTCCACAGTAGATACCTGTAGAACAATGAATTTTCTTGAATCACTTTTGGGAAACACCTTTGAAAAATCCTCCCAAATTTGCCCAAGGTTTCAGAACAAAGGTTAGAGAAAGAAAGCATGTTTAAATATGTTCAAGAATGACATGCTAGAAAGCAGTGGAATTTTTCCAAAGATTTTTTTTTCTGCTGACAGCACACTCCCTTTTCTCAACATTTCCATGTGCTGTGTTTGTATGAAAAAGAGGCCTGTGAAGAACATCATCAGTGTGCACTGAGCAATGACACCCCCTACTTCTGCTACCCCAATAGCTGCTCAGATCTGTTTTACTGCCACAATGCATGAGACTTGTATTCAAAGAAATCCTCTGTACCTAAATTCTCTGAGCACAGCGCCCAAGAAAAAAGATGCAGCCTAGCAGAAGTGAGGGAAATTAGAAGACATAAGAGCAGATTTAAAACAGATGCCAATAGGAAAGAAAAGGGCATAAAGCAAGACAGAGGCTGGCTGGAAGGGATTTGGATAAAATGCATCAAGCTGGACTATAAAAGCCAGACATTAGAACTCTAAAAGCTACAAGCTAAAAGCTGCAGCCTAAAACCTGTAAGACCACAGGATTCTGCAATCTAGACACTTCAATTGCCAATAAATTACTCTGAAACCAGCTGGAAAAGTATGCATTTATGGCCATACTATCACAGGGTAGCACCATATTACTGCTATCAGTTACTCCACTAGCTACAGAGAGGACTGCTTTGAATTTGGAAGATTTAAGCATAGTCATGAACTATACGGTGCTAATATGGTAACACAAAGTATTTTTCAGAATTTTTGCAAGATTGTTTTAATTTTAAGTGCAATTTCAGAAATTAAACACAAATCAAAAGCATGCCAAGATCAGGAAATATCAGAATTTTTAGGGATCTTGAAACAAATGCAGACCCCTTGTGCATATCTTTTTAAAATACATGACAAGGAACTGTCCTTTCCAGATGTTCTCTTACTGAGTACAGAAGAAAGTGTATAGATGTAGATTGAATACCCCTATCACTCACCACAGTCCTGAGACAGATTAAAAACCCCAAGACTCAGTATTACTCACTTTGAGGTATGATATTAATGTTCTTCAGTTCAAGTTACAATCTTGTTCAGGATTAGTTGCTCAAAATATTAATAGTTTTCAACATTGTTTTAAGTAGATGCATTTCTCACTAGAGCATCTGCCACTACGAAGCACTGCTTAGAAGAAGTCCACCAGAGACAACCTGTGAATCGAACACCACACACACGCCAGGCCAGCAATCGCCCAGTGGTGCCAACAGAATTAGAAAGGTTAAGTCTTGAGCTCCGTAAGCTAGAAATATTTTAAGGGAACGTCTAATGTTATTTGCCTTACTGGCAGCTACTCAGTGCTGTCCGCCTCAAAAATGACAGAGTAAATGGACTTCACAATGCTGGTGGAATTTGAAATAGAATATTTCAAAATTTGTACTATCAATTTTTGCAGTAGAAATAGGGAGATTAGTGTAAACATAATTCTATAAAGCATAGACAAAAAATAACTATCTGCACTTCAAAATATACAACTTATCAGCAGAAGACAAATGTAATAGTGGCAAGAATATCCTCTAAAACAATTCTTATGCTGACACCTACTGATAACACATTGTAGAAAAGCAATACATTAAGAACTAGTTTCAGTATACAAACGTGGTGAACATGAGAAGTAAACCATTACAGATTTGAGTAACATCAAATAAATAAGGAAGAAAACAAAAAAATTTACCTTAGCTCAGCAAACATTGTTTATTCTTTACCTTTTATCATAGCAATTCAATAACAGAGGCTCCAGAAAAACCTTACTAATAAGGTTATGTAAGTAAGGCAAATGTCTACTAGAACAGCAAAAACAAAGTAAGCTTTGATACTAACTGCCTACAAAGCATGAAGGTTTACAGTGGGTTTTAAATCCAGTTCAAATCTATGATGCAAATGTCAGAGCTCCAAACTTTAAGACGATGTGTACCTACTGGGGGGTCCTTCGTACTTCTAGGATATCGTACTTTCCCACCAGAACACTGTTCTGCAGATTATAGAAGCCTCAGTTTGTTTGGAGTGTTTAAAAAAATCATTTTACATTTATTCTTAATAAATTTACCATGGTGTTTCAGTAATGAAAAAAAAATATTTGAAGGAGTGAAGATGCATCTTCCTCTACTATAGCCTGACGTATTAATACATCACAGTACCTATTTTTGAGCTATTTCACCACATAGCGTTTCTTATTATAGATGCATCACCAAGTTACTTACTGAGTATGACATCTGGATTTTTGTGTTTGGTACCAATTTCACTTTTCCTTCACTGGTCAGATTGACATCTACAATTCTATTTCCGTTGTAACCGATTTCAAGTTTTTTGTAAGTCCAAAGATAATAATCTTCTCCATTTTCATCTGCTTCTCCAACAATACCTGCATAGGAAACAAGTGCAAGCATCTATTACATGTATGCTTTTCGAGTATTCTGTAATTTTTTTTTTAAATATGCATTACAAATGTTTTGCCACCTAAAAAAAGCAACATAACTACAGTAAGGAGAACACAGCAAACCCTATGCTTTTCTTTTTAACTGTAATACCTGGATTACACCTTCAATCCACAGGTATCTGCAAGAAGTGTTTTGTAACAGCATTTAAAGAAAAAAGCATGCAGCTACAAACACCACAGAAGAAACAGAAGACACAACAACAGTACCTCTCATTTTATTTGGAATTCTTACCAGATAAACAACTAGCTGAATACACATTTAATTTCCATGAACATAACTTAGCCCCCACCTCTGTATTTTCGCATCTCCCGTCTATCCCTTCACTCATTTCTTTTCCTCTTAAAAATTTTACTTTCAGTCTGTATTCCTCATTAGTTGACTCCCCATCACATATTTTTTGCTCTCATTTTCACACAAGCTTCTAATGCTTGCCAAGAACGGTAGTTTTTTGACTATTCTGTTACTTTCACTAAAAAATTCAGAAAGTTATCATTTACTTGGAGATTTTTATTACCTCCAACATGGAAAGCTGCTCAGATGCTGCTGGTGCATTAGAACTCAACTGAACTCAATAATAGCCATGATTAAGTTCTTACTTTTTAATAATTTACTGCAAAATGTTTAATCTACTACAGAAAAATTCCAGAGAATGTACTATGCTGGGGAAAAAAAAAAGTCAAGTCTAGCAGTCATCAAGTTCATAGGCTACAAGCATCATCTTTAATGTCAAAAACATCATACCAAAGATCACATACAAGATGGAAAAGCCACAGTAAAAGCAGCACTCTAGATATACGAAATTGGGGAAGTGGGAGAGCAAGTACGTGAAGGATATGGAACAGGTTATCCTGAAACAGCAGGTACATGAAGGAATGGCACTTGTGCATTACCTGTGCTTTTTAATTTCAAGGTGGTATTTTTCCGTCATGTTTTTTACTCATACTCATCTGTCAGGATTGCCTGCTGTATGCACCCACGTGAAACACAGGCCAGCTAGTGCCTATACCATACAGCCTAGCACCTGGCACACCATCTGTTCCCATGGTAGTATCCAAGACCATGACAATAGAGACCTCTAAACTATTTAAAGGACATTCTGATCAATTACTACGTGAAGGAGTGAATTAACACAGTGGTCCATATACTTAGAGAGATGTCCTGAATCAAAGACAGTTAAAGTTAAGCCTAGCCACTCCACTGTGGGAGAGCAATTCAGGAAAAGTAGAATCACAGAATGGTTAGAGTTGGAAGGGACCTTAAAGATCATCTAGTTCCAACCCCCCTGCCATAGGCAGGAAAACCCTCCACTACACCAGGTTGCCCAAAGCCTCATCCAACCTGGCCTTGAACACTTCCAGGGATGGGGCAGCCACAACTTCTCTGGGCAACCTGTTCCACTGCCTCACCACCCTCAGAGTGAAAAATTTCTTCCTTATATCTAATCTTTCAGTTTAAATCCATTGCCCCTTGTCTTATCACTACACGCCCTTGTAAAAAGTCCCCCTCCAGCTTTCCTGTAGGCCCCCTTTAAGTACTGGAAGGCTGCTAAAAGATCACCCCGGAGCCTTCTCTTCTCCAGGCTGAACAGCCCCAACTCTCTCAGCCTGTCTTCAAAGGAGAGGGGTTCCAGCCCTCGGATCATCTTTGTGGCCCTCCTCTGGACCCACTCCAGCAGCTCCATGTCCTTCTTGTGCTGGGGATTCCAGAGCCAAGCTGGGGATTCCAGGTGGGGTCTCACGAGAGCAGAGTAGAGGGGCAGAATCACCTCCCTCAACCTGCTGGCCACGCTCCTTTTGATGCAGCCCAGGATACGGTTGGCTTTCTGGGCTGCCAGTGCACATTGCCAGCTCATGTTGAGCTAAGAAGATGGAATAACTTTATTTGAATGCACTTAAAAAGATCTGGTTGCCTTTTTAAGGTCAGAAAATAAAGTGTAAACCTTCCAAAGTCCTCAACAGCAGTCTGAAGCCATTACCTTTAGGAATCAGCAGTTAAGAAAAGTTATTTCATGCCTAGTCTTCACCAAAAAAAGAGTACTCCTTACTGGATATTTTGAGGACTTCATAAGGAGAACTGCAAATATTAATGGCTGTGCATATGACATTGACACCAGTAAGCCTTACCAAGGTGGAAAACCATGAAGAACACGAAACATTAACTCAACTGAAGTTTGCCAGGAGACAGAAGGCATGTTGCAAATCTATCTGGATGAGCCCAGAGAAGTGAGTGGTCTGCTTTAAGAATAGAAATAAATAGAGGTTGCCTAGAATTCTCAGCAGACGTTAACACCCTCTGAATCCTTTTCTTTTAAACTCTTCAGAGAATACTTACTTTCTTTTGGTACCACAAAAAAAATGACTCTAGCCATTTGCGTTTCAAGAACAAAAGTTTGGTTTAGTCTGGCTACAAGACACAAATAAACAATAAATAGAGAATTGGGTGATACAGTACAAATAATACATGCTGGCTAGTAGGGTTCTTAGGAAAATAATCCAAATGAAGCGGATCAACATGATAGCTTACACACAGTTACAAAAAAGCCATTTTGGCACAAGGTATTTTTCATGCAAGCTGAGGGTAACCAGTTCTGGACACTATCTTAATAAAATAAAAAAAACACTTATCAGTATTGAGATTATTTCACAGGTGCAATCATCATTACTAAAGTTCTTACTCCCGTGTATTTTAAGCAGTCTTAATGTTTTTCATTACAGTTCCTGAAACTAACAGCTATGTGATGACACTTGATCAAGCAAAAGACAGTTTTCCTTAGTATCTCTACCACCACATTATGGGATACTAGGCAAGTCTATACAACACAGTCGAAGACACCAACAAGCTGGAGAAGCCATGTGTATATTACTCATGCCATACTCGTAACAGAAATTATTTATAATAAAAACTGTTCAGTAAGCAGGAAGCTTCAGAGCTTAAAGTTCTAGGCAGCATTCAAAGCCTGAAATATTCCTATTGTTGAAACAGAGACCCAGCAAAACCAGAATTAATGCAGAAAAGCTATATTCACAGTTTTCTAAACTGTACTTGGAACACAAAGATCAGAAGGACTTCTTCAGACTTGCAGGCAAACAATTCCGATCAGTTCAGGTGCATCCACTCCTTTCTCAGTCCCCCATCAAGACCTGATTAATTTTCTGGAATAAAAGCCAGGCTCACATCAACTGACTAATGTGCAATCCTGCTAGTTTTACCTAGCCCTCAGGAGACACAGACCAAAATTTTCAGCACCGCTTGCCTTCTTACCTGATGTCGGATTATATCCTTGCATAATATTACCAGTACTTGCAGTGCTGCAGTCATCTATTAAGTATCACAGCTTGAGGTCCTGGTTCCAAACAACTATCAAAAACAGCGTCTTAATGTCATATGAAGATGACATCTAGATTCTGCATGTTTGTTAGCTGTAGCACTAGGAATGACTTCTTGTGCATACAAAGCATATAACTGAAGTACACTAAAAAACACTGGAATCACATTAAAACATATTTTTCAGTTGAGGAAATTTAGTCAGTGTGTAGAAGACTTACTAAGTGTATTTGTTCTTCAGTATTTGAGGTGAGAAAAAACGTTTCCAAATAAGATCAGAAAAATCAGTCCTAAAAAAGGAAGTCTCCAAGACTCGCTAGCCACACAGGATTCTAAAGAAATCCACTTAGTATCCACCATCCTTGGGCAGCCTAAAGCCTACACAGCTGCCACTAGTCTAGGAGAATCATTTATTGATCTTTTGCTGAAAGTCCAAAAGCATAAAAAAAATATTGTAGCAACAAGTGTTGCTCATGGATGCTTTTAAAAAGCCTACCACCAATTGCCCAAGAAGTACAGTAAAGGCCACACAGATTAATTAGGGTCTACTCCAAGCCCTGCCACAGACCTGTTACACACACTAAGCAGATCAGCTGAAAAGAACAAATACAATATATGAGTACTTCTCCTGTCAGGCATTATAATGTTATCTCTTAAAAACAGATACATTAAAAAAGGCAAGAGTCTTTCTGAATAACAGATAAATAATAAATAAAAAAACCACTAGCATTTCTAGCTGGGGCTCATGTTTCAATAGCTAACTATTTTCTAAAACCAATTAAAATTATAAGAAAGATTATATTTATTATTATATATTATATTTATTAAGAAAGATTATATTTATATTATAAAAAATCAGCCTTTGTCAGAATGAATAAACAATGGGTAATATTATTCAGCATACTATCTATCAAAGAACTTCTGTCATGTGGCTTGAACTTAATTTCTGTACATGTTGTGGGGTTTTGTTTATTTTAGTTTTTCTTTTTAACTTCTTTGTCAGAACACAGGCAACAAAGACCTTACCTTAAAGTATTTTGTAGTGCTTTTCCTTTCCCTTCAGTTTACACCTACAATAAGGAGATTAGGGCTTGGGGAGTTTGGCTGACTGCTATCAGTATAAAATGCAATCTGCAGACCACGCTTTTCTAGGTACGTGACCGCAGGTTACAAGAGAGTGACAAAAAAACAGAGAGCTTAGGAGACAATGGCAATAAGGACACATAAATTTTGATTCAAGACACAAGTACATCTAAGCCCAAATTAACAACACTCAGCAAGAGCAACTTCAAGAACTTTTTAAGAACAAATAAAACAAAATTACTTCATATAACCACAGTCTGCACATGCAAAGTTGTTTAAAAGTCACTAAATTATCATAAAAGTAAATCAAATAACTGTTGTGTTATTAATAAAAATGAGAACTAGCAAAACAAAGCTAAAACATTGAGTTTTAAAAAAAATGTTATTCATGAACACATTAACATGGACCTTATAGCTGACCTATCTAATTACCACTTGAACATTTAAAAGAATTTAATCCTAGAACTTGGTATTATTATATCAGTGCTTGAGAAACAAGAGTTTTTCATTTTTTTGTAGTTCACTAGTACAAGCCATCCAACTGTTCTTTCAATGCAATAATCCTTCAATTTATTTGTATTATTTGGTTACATAAGTTCTACATACTTGTGAGATTCTTGTAATGAAGCTTAGTCATTAAATTACTTCATGAAACCCACTAGTACAAGGCCTCCTGTAGTTGTAATCAAATTGTTCATGCATAGTATCACTCACCCCATATCGGCAAGTCATCAATATACATCTGGTACCAATAGTGATTCTTGATAGCATACACAAACGCATCTCTTCTTCCTTTGTCCAAGTCAATTTCACAGTAAGTAGTCTGCATTACATCATCTTGAAAAAATTAAAGCACAGTCAATGATTTATTAATGAGCCAGCTCAAAGCAAAGGCACACCAAGCAAACGGAGGAATGAACCTTGCTGGAGCCTTTAACCGCTCTTGGCGATCCTCAAGTAGGTAACAAAAAAAGACATTTAAAAAGGAACCATTAAAGCAATCATACACAGAAGCTTCCCACAGAATGGATAAAGAAAGGTTTCAAAGTATCCTTTTGCCACTTCACCTACACAAAATTAACATTCGTTTGCTGATGGCAGCTTTACCTGGACAGGCTATGGGAACTCTTTAACAGGAGGTATGAAATTATTAACAAATGCCTAAAACTGTGTACGATATTATCTCTCCATTTTAGTATAATCAGGCTCACTAACTAGGAATATTGTTCATAAAAACTAAAACTTTTTAAAGTTCTCATCAATTTTCAAGGAACTACCATAAAGGAAGAAACAAACCAATCAGGGTAAAGGTAGAAAAAAAAAGACAGAAGACAAAAATAGGAATAATGCAAAGAATGCACGTTCTTCAAATAAATCCACATCTTCAAGCCAGAAAGCTATTTTCCCCCATCTACAATTCTTAGTAATGCAGTTAGCAGCCTTTTTTTTCAATTCCAATTTCCTTCCCTAATGTTTCCTTTTCAAATGAAGCAAGAAAAAACAGCTCATATTTACAAGAATTCAGGCAGCAACAGATTTAGAGCCAAAAAAACATTCACTTCTTAGTGAATGAATGCTTTCACTCTGCAAACAGTGAAACAAAGTGAACATAAACAATTCCAGCTCCTGCTCTCTCCTCTTCTTGTGGTCACTGGAACTGAGGACCCATTTCTAGTAGATAAAACCAATTTGTGCCCCAAGTAAAGCTCTAATCTGTACCAAAATCCAGTTTACTTTCTCCTATACACTAACTGCAATATAAAGCTTGAAAAGAAAATAAAATCATCTGCATAGAAAAAGCACCAGGAAGTAGAGTATTTCCAACACAAACCACTATTCCTCTGACAATTATAATCTTTCAAAATGAGAACATGCACTGCATGTCTGCTCAAGCAAAACTGAAGCAAAGCCTGGCAAAGCAAGGCAATAAGAAATCAGCCAACAGCAGTCCTGCATAACTGCAGTGATTTCCTCTAGCCCTGGAGAAAACAGTGCCCCTGGCTATTATGGAATGGATGCATCTCTCTCTCCAATTTCTTATGAAAACTTTAGTATTTTCTATTTTCCTTTCTTCCAAGACCTAACAAATAAATACACTGTAAGCTTCATTTTTTCATTGAAAAAAAAAAATAAAATTCAGACTAATTAGGCAATAAAACTTTTGCTGGTGAAAAAAGAGAATAACAAAACCATTCAAGTCAACAAGTGTCTCAAGAAGATTTTTAGACCATGAATTACATCTTCAGGACCTGAACAGGTACATTCAGGAGAGAAGAGCACCACAGCTGAAATACAGACTTACAAATCTAGGCCTCAGTTTGCACTTATGCCACTACTGAGCTGCATCTTATATTTTTTTGGACTGCGTTTCAGAAAAAAAAAAAAAGCCTCTGCTTGGCACCTTTTCACTTTAACAGATTTTTTTGGAGTCATCTTGACATTAATTAAAAGAAAAGATCAGAATCACTATCTTCTGGATTTGTTGCTAAGTAGGGATTGATTCTTTCCAAAATAGTTGGCACTTTAATGTCACACTCCAGCAGTTTCATACTATACTCAAGGATAACGCCCTTCTAATGTTAAATTTTTTAACCCATAAAGGTCTGTTCAAAACACAGAGATCAAATGAAAATATACTGTGAATTAAAATAAGAGAGAAAGGGGTAGAGGCTGTTAAATGAAGCAATACCCAGTGTCGGAGCACAGAAGCTTGATCTGGGGCAGTGCTATGGGAGCCAGGCTGGTTTTAGATGGCACTCTCCTGACCGGTTCAACCACAGCACTACAAGCAAAACTGAAGGACAACACAAGGATAGGAGGAAATGCTGCTACTGAAATAAAAATCACATTAACTACATTTAAGTGCCCTGTTTAGAGACCTTTCCCACTTCATCGCCTGAATACAGCAGCCTTTGTTTGCAGTTAATAACCAAGACGAATTTAGTATTAGACTGTAATCTAACACCAAGTTAGTCCATGGGCTTTCAGACCTCTGGAATTTGCCTTTTTTAAAACAAACAAACAAACAAACAAAAAAAACAACAAAAAACCCACAACACATCCCAAACCTAACTGAAATGAGCCATTCTGCATCTGATGCTCTAGGATGTAAACAGTGGCTTTTACTGCTGTTAAAAAAAAAAACACAAAAAAGCTTTGAAATATCATTTGACATGAAAGGACTGCACTGACAGCTGACCAGGCTGCAGATAGCAGCATGCCACCAAAAAAACATCTTCATCCATTTTTATGGATTTTACTCCCAGTATTCAGAATATCAAAAGACATTACAGAGATACTACAATCAACTGTGGATCAACTACGAGTTAGTCCAGTGCATGGGCACAAAACCCCAGAAGAATCTTTAGAAACAATCTAATTCAATTCTTGCAAAACATAGGCATGACTTCACATGTAGTACATGATTTCGCCCTCAGTCATGCTACACAGTACATTGCCTCTCACCTCCCCCTAAAACAACTGAATGAAGGCAAGAGGAATGAAAACAAGTGAGCTCTTCTCCAGCCACTGAGATTGCTGAAGCTATTGTTTAGTTACAGAACAGAATTAGATGGTTAAGCTTAAGTCCACTGCATTAAAATGATTACATGAAAGCAGCTTAGAACAGCATTCAGTGGCTGGGGAAGCTGAAGCCTACTTCATTATAGCTTTACGAGGTTTAAAGTTCAGTGTATGCTGGATAGATTAGATGCATATCCAAGAAGAGTGTGAATTTAGAGGTATGTCTTATCTACATCAGGGATGTCAAAGAGGTAACATCTGCTATATAGTACAGATTCAGTAACATCAGTAGCACATTAAGTAAATTTCAAAACAGGATGAAAGCAAGACCCAATAAAAAGCACGCGCATTTGTGCCAGATTTCAAATTTCGTATGAACAGTCAGGTCAACTGGGTTTTATTCAAATGGATTAACCATATAAAACCTCATTATGTCTGACCATCTCCCAGCACAACACTGAACATCATCCTGAATGGCAGTCATGTTTTCTAGAGGTGTTGCAGAAGTCTTACGCAAGGAGTTCTCACTTAGAAGTGCGGTCATTTAATAACATTTCTAAATAAGCGAAAAAATTCAAGTATGTTAAAAGATCCTTTTCCCCTTTAAATTCATCTTTTCTAATTGGTATTGTATGGCAATGTCAAAAATTTAATTTTCAAACTGAAGTCACTATGATCCCAATGTTCAATACATTTAATAATTCACTAAGCCTCAGGTGTAACGTAGAGGATGCCAATTCAAATGCTTGAATAAAGAACTTGACATATTGCATAAAAAGCATTATCACTCTAGATTTAGCTTGACAAGAGAATTAAGCCAACTGAAAACTTGAAGTCATTACTTTCTTCACAAAGATATTTATACAGATTTGAGACCTGTGATATAAGAACAACATTGTTGATATTTGTAACATAAGGGAAATCCAGCTTTGCTGTATGGTCGCAGGTATCCTTTCAGGACACATTTTTAAACACAAAAGGAAACGCTACCTCATGGATTCTTTTATACACTGTAGATTTGACCCACCAGTCACCATTACGAGTATTCAAGTGCAAACCTCCATTCTCAGCAGAATACATTTCTGCAGAGCAGTAATTTTCTTATTCTATTTCAAAAATACAGGCAAGGTCCACTGATTCAACTGACAGTTTTACTTACACAGTCTACTGTACTTCAGTTACTGACAGCTGCAGCCTAAATAATTGTTTGAGTATGATGAACAACATTCAGTTTCACACTTACCTGCTACTGCTGTCCAGTCAAACTATACTGAGAAGAGAGCTGGCTTTTATTGGAGAAGCTAATTTATTAGAACAATTCTAATTCCCTTTACTCACTCCAGAGGATAAAAAGATAAAAGTATTAAATCCAAATCTAATTTAATTCTGTAAACTCTTATGACACTCATTTAAAGAGGAAAAATTGTTAGTCTTGTCATAATCCCAAACAAACATGAGGAAAAACATGACTATCTGTTAACTCAGAACTTAGATCTGATTCACATATTCACAAAGAAAATCTGTACAAGTCTTTCAGACAGTCATGCCAACATTTTGAAGAGCAAGTCCCTATAGTTAGACATTTAAACGCATATTCAAGCATCTAAATGACTACTGAAAGGTACTTGAGCAGCTCTTAACTATTTCAGCTGTAGACGTTGGACACTCAACACTCCTTGAAGCCATATCTTTTTCTTAAGAACATATTGTCTGGGTTTCAGCTGGGATAGAGTTCATGTTCTTAGTAGCTAGAATAGTGCTATGTTTTCAGATTTAGTATGAGAACAATACTGATACTACACTGATGGTTTTAGTTGTTGCTAAGCCGTCAAGGACTTTCAGCTTCCCATGTTCTACCAGGGGCACAAGAAGATAGAAGGGATCACAGTCAGGACAGCTGGCCCAAACTGACCAAAGGGATATTCCGTAACATATGACGTGCTCAGTATATAAAGCTGGGGGAAGAAGAAGGAAAGAGGGGGTGCTCAGAAGTGCTGGCACTTGTCTTCCCAAGTAACCGTTATGCATGATGGAGCCCTGCTTTCCTGGAGATGGCTGAACATCTGCCTGACGATGAGAAGTAGGGAAGGAATTCCTTGTTTTGCTTTGTTTGCACGCGCAGCTTTTGCTTTACCTATTAAACTGTCTTTATCTCAACTCATGAGTTTTCCCACTTTTACTCTTTTGATTCTCTCCCCCATCCCGTTGGTGGGGAGTGAGAGAGGGGCTGCATGGTGCTCAGTTGCCGTCTGGGCTTATACTATGACACACATGAATCTACTGGTGCCAAAACATAAGCTTCTATTTGTTAAGAAAAAGGAATCAAACACAAATCACCAATCAATCTCTGTTTCAATTTCATTGCAGCAACATCTGGACCACTAGTGCAGAGGTGGGAGTATCATAGTCACAATAAGATAGAATTTATCCTCACAAAACCAATTTCAATTTCAATGATATAATCTAGTTACAATTTTTTTTTTTTTTAAGTGAACACCACTTCAGCCAAGAACAAGATCTACCATTAAAGCCACCAAAAACCTGAGTTACCATCAATTTCAACAACCAAACTGGAAAAGAATTATTTATAGAAATACTAAATTTTAAGGGCTAGTCTATGAAATTTAAATTTTCCTACATGCATTGGATATGAATTGTACTGCTTTTATGATGGCTTTTAATCCTGTAAAAAACGAATCTCAGATAGCAATCCTTTGCTCTGTTTTTTTACTTCAAAAACCTGTGTATCAAGGGGATTTGGATTTCAACAAATTTTACATAATTTTATATTAAATAAGTACTAATAACTACTGCTACAGTTAATTTATACTTGTTACTCTGAAATTTGGAAAAAAATGTATTTATATTGCAGGTTAAAGATAGTAAAACAGAGTTGACTAACTCCCGTTCAGATTTCACTTCACAAATCCATTGCTAGAAATACTGAAGTACCTCCTGATATAGAAGCTGCTGGATGCCAGCTAACAGCAAAGAGATTACTGTCTTCATCTTTTATCCAGAGGACACAGATTGTAAGGGGAAAATACTAGAAGTGCACATGGACAGCTTCCCAGATCATGTACACACACTTAGTCATCAACCAGCTACCATGTACCATCTGCTTTACAGAAAACGTCTGACCTGCTGCCACTTTTGTTAAATTCACTGCAGGTCCAATACAGATTATCAATTTATACAGAGCTCCAATGTGTTAATAATAATTTTTTAAAAAGCAACAAAGGACACGGATGAAGAGGAACACCCCACCTGCTGGGAAATGTACCAGCACATCAATCACTTATACTTAAAAGCCATAAACACCTGATTCTTTCTGAAGTATCTAGTCTTCTGTATTGATTCAAAGCTTGTTTTGAATGACATCACACCCACTCTGTCAGGAAGAATACATCCCAATACAGCAACTACATACCTGATATGCACTGGTAACGCAATTAGAGGTGCAAAAAGGCACCTGGAAAAGATAGTATGGGTGGAAGATCAGACCATAAACTCCGAAGAAATTGCACTCCATTTTTCACAATAAATAATACTTATAATAGAGAAAATCTAAAGCTTTCTGTGTGAAAACATCAGCACAAGCAGTTGTGAATCAGAATCTGAAACTCCTAATCTGAAAGCAAACTAAGACTGAAGAAAAACAAGCGTGCCTGTTGTGAAGAACTACAGAAGATAAAAGATAAACTAATATGGCAGGGACATAATCATATCCAAGGTACAAAACCCACAGCACTTTTCCACCTTTCTGAATTCGTGTTAGTCCGGGATGACTTTGGGTCCTTGTCGTTCTGAATCCCAAAAGGCTTCTCTTAACCAAATAGGAATGGTACCAATTTCTATGTATTGAGCAGTTGGAGGTTCAGTATTACCCAAGTTGTACTTATTTTTGTTTTAGAAAATCGATGTTAAGTATCTTTTTTTCTAAGTGTTTAATTAAAGAATAACAGAAACTCATTAATTTCTTCATTATTAGCGTATTTTACAGAAGTATTTGAGAGTGTATTCACAGAAGAATGGATTTGTTCAATGCTCTGCTTCTGCATGTTTCCCTCAGAAATGGCAGAAAATACTCTGGAAAGCTAAACTACATCTGGCTACAGACTATACGGTGGTCACAAGCGGAGACAAAAGATAAACTGAAAGTTTCATCCATCTCATCTGCTGCTTCAGGAAAAAGATGATGAACACTCTTCAAATCTAAGCCAGTCTACTGCATGGACCTTCTGGTACAACAGAGGCTCTAACTTTTTTTGACCCCCTAAAGAAGAAATTTTTTCACAGATTTCAGTGATTTCCTGATGTTAAGCCAGCCCATTTCCTTCCCTTGGTATCATCTCAACACTTCCATTATAAAAACAGATTATTAATAACTGCTTCCAGGTCAATAAGAAAAAGGCAGGTCAAGGACGGAACTGCTGAAAAGTGAGCTATAGAACAGCACAATCGGCTCAGTATTTTCAGTCACGAAATGAAAGACTTGATCTAGAAAAAATTTGATATGATAGGAGAACCTTCAGAAGGATAACCTTCAGAAAATAAATCTGGGAACAAGACACTTTGGAATAGTAAACTAACTCACAAACCTTCCAGTCTTTTCAACTTGGTGTTGCATCTAGACAGTAAACTTGTCACTGGAATAACACAATCTCTTCACAAAGATGGAACAATTAAAGGAAGTAAAAATTACATATATAACTGGTTGTAAAAATAAATATTTATCATCTTCTGACAACAGAAGTTTTACTTAACCTTCACAGACATGGTGAATTGCCACCAGTTGCCTTCTCTGTTCTTCTCATTTTGCATTTCTGAGCATAATCTATGAGGTTTGACAGGAAAACTATTTCTCCCATATTGAATAAAACTTTCAGCGAGCTACAAGTCTTGCAAACCTGTAATAGGACTGTTTCCCAGAGCTTGCGCAGAGGCACAGCTCGTTTCTTAAAAGGAAAGATTCAACTTCAAATTCCTTTAATGCAGAAATGCTATCCCCTATACAACTTAAAAATTTATGAAGAATTTATGGTTTTAACAAACTTTTAATCTTTTATTCCACTTATCCTACTTGCAACAAAACCATCATCAAGTCTGTTATTTTGCAGATGTCCAATTTTGGATAAAACTTTTGTAACTTACAGAAACTAAGTCTCATCTGATTGCAAATGCTCAGACAAGAGATACTTTGCTTAAGTTCTCCATCCAGTTAAGCACTGGTGATTCAATGAAGTGTAGTCCTCTAGCGGAAAAAAAAACCATATATACACAGAAACTCAAAATTGGATTAAATACATAAATGTTAAAATTCAATACAGGCAAAAAGAATCTGTTATTATCTGAAGCTCTGCAATTCTCAGTTACAGATATCTGAAAGGACTCTGCGTATCAAAAAGCACAGGGAACTTATGCAATAGAAGATCAACCCCTAACACAAAGAAATGTATTTGCAAGAGAAGTTATATGTCATCTTCAGAACAGTATGAAAAGAGAGAGAGCAGGAAGTAACAGAAAAAAAACACACCAGCTCCATCCTGACTGGCATATGATGAGTTAGAGACAACAATATAAAGGTATTTGTCAAGGGTATTTTAAACTAGATAGGAACCAGAAGAATACAATAATTAACTTTGTGTTAAGGTAGAACTTGGAGATGTTGAGCCCTTGCTACTCCCTTCCAACTGCAGAGTCTGCAAGTAATCAACATCACAGGAAAAAAATTACATCTTCAGAAGAATTTCAGAATTTTAATTCCAGTAAATATATTTTTAATAATTCATATGCAGAAATCCTTGATTTATTTTATAAAATATAATCAGTTTGCAAGCATCTTCCTTCAAGCACACATAGATGAAAACTTTCCAGTAAACTAAAAAGCCAGTGGTAGCATGCAATCTTGCAGCGTGTTTCAAGCCACAATATGAAATACACTCAGTTGCTAGCAGCAGCAAACTCAGTTCTTCCAGTTCAAAAAAATCAAGTTTTAAGGGTTCGTGATTTTTCTAAAGTGACTAAATGCACTTCCAATTGCTTACCTTTAAATTTGATGTCAAGACCACTAAATTCCAATTCAACTCCTTGAAGTGCTTCTCCTAGGGTTTCATGGTAATGGCTGATACTTTTTTTTGATCCCACACAGAAAGGAAGAGAGAAGTATTTGTATGTTTCTTGGCGATTGTGGTAGGGTCCTACTGTATTCATCCACAGAACAACTTCCTCTTTATCTTGGTACTGAAAGATAAAGTTATTGAGTTAGATGAGAAGCCCAGCTTAACAGAAATATTCAAGAAACTCTCATTCATATTAACTAGCAAGATTGTTCAATTATAGGCAACAGTTATATTTAAAGACAGTTGAGTATTTTTGCCTTTTGGGTGGCAGGGATTTTAGGACAAGATTTTCAGACTGCTTTCCTACAAAAAAAAAACAAACCCTTAGTTAATCATACAGTTTCTTAAAGCCTATCACCGAAATATCAGAAGAGGGGTATTCATAAAATTTAATAGAGAAGCAGAACATGCAGAGAGCAAAAGCGGAGAAAAGCAGTCTCAAAAATAAATAAGTTTTTACAAATTTCGTGGAAAGATGCATCGGTTAAAAGCAACACACTACTTATCTCCACTGACAGAAAGGAAATATACTAACGTCTTGTTAAACAAGATCTTAGCAAATAAATTAGGCAATCCGCCCACGGTGACAGGTATACTGTATTTTGCTAGAACGCAACTCCTTTTCCTTTTTGTAATGGTATAAATTACCATACAAAATTCCCGGAAGAGCACAACACCTCACAGGAATCACTAAAATTCAACTGTGGCATACCTACAGTAGCCAAGAGACAAAAAAGTTACACAGAAGGACTCTATTTTGATGCATTTCCAACATTCTCACAGTGAAAAAACAGAACAGCAAGGGCTCTGGTGGCTGCCATGAAATTTTTTCTGGGAATATCCACCCTTCACTTTCTCAGCTACTGTTAGCCAGGAAAACTTATACCTTGTCAAGGAGCCAGTAACTTTTTCTGCAAGCCATTAAAACTTTTCAACATCAAAAAAGTTCTTAAATCCATTCATGTATCAGTATTCAAATACTGCATGAAGTCAGGAGAATTAAGTGATTCGAAATCATTACTTGCACTGCATCTGAATGTATCTGGATGAGGCATCAGGTTTGCTGGTTACTACAAAGCCTCTCACCCAACACAACCTCTTCGCCCACTATAATTTCAACAGATTAGGAGAGACAGTCATTTAACTTTTAAGACAGGAAAAATCCTTCTTATAACTGTACACACCTGCAAATACAATCACCGTATAGATTCTGGGTTTTTTAAAGCACAAAAAATTAAAGTACTATTTTAAGACCAATACACAAAGAACACATTGGAGAAGAAAAGAAAGTCAAATGTTAATTAGCCATAACTACTTCATAGCACACAGCTGAAATACCAAATACACTTCTGCATCTCCCTTTTTAACAATTGAACAAAGGTTCTTCAACTTCATTTGTTCTAAATAACCAGTCATACCAACAGGTTAATTAAGAAATAATTAGCTACAGGTGGAATGCAATAAATTCTTCAGATGAGGTGTTCAAAAGTTAAACTCAAGGATTTAAACAAACATGCTTTAGGAAGCAATTTAATCCCTTTATACCAACATGTCATCTCACTTACAAGCCCCATCTTTTTTGTTTACAAAGATGCACAAGGGTCTTTCCAGCCTCTTATCTGAGTGATTTCCAACAAGAAGCTTTAAATATCTTACTAATTTCACTCTAAGCTACAGCAGAGATCAAACACTTATCAGTTTCACAAACCTGCCCGTTTGCAGAGCACACACTTCGGAACATTTCTGACAGCTAAAGAATGTCAATGAAGGAATAGCGAAAGAGTAAACAACACAGCAAGAGAAAGCAGACGTTCCTCCTCCCTGCCAGCAACCAGAAAGGTTATAACAGTACAGCACAGCTGTGCAAAGGAAGTTGGGAAAGAAGGAAGAAAGAGAGGAAAAAAAAAAAAATCACAGTTCCAGCCCCCTCAGCAGCAGAAGCAGACAGTGGAATCTGCACTATGATACCACCTCTAGCTCTTGCCAACAGAGCAAGGGACAAGCAGGTCCATATCCTTCTAGACTGTTATGCCTAGCACATCTTCTGTTTCTTCCTCTAACAGCTGCAGAATATATTTTCAGCCCTTTCTCAAAACGGTCTTAACTTGTCAAGAGCCCACTTTAGCATTACTCCTTCTAATGCAAGAGCTTACATGTGAACTGACCTATGTCTATGTTCAACCTTCAGTAATAGAATATGACAACATCTTTAAGTCTGTGATTTCATCTTTGACAGTGCCTGAATAAAGCAAGCACCGACAATTGCCTTAGTTTCTTGTTTCTGACCTGGTTTATACTGAATTGGGACCTATGCATTTTTGGAACTATATCAGGTCACCTTCAAGTGACAGAAAACAACTCTTAAGAACATATTGATCAAAATCTTACTACATTTTCTGATCTAACAATGTAACTACATTGTAATTACAACACCTAAAACAACAAATTTGGTCTTTGCCTGTCTCTTATCTGCATGATGTTTAGCCCTCCTTCAGGGCCTGTAAGTTTTTCCCATTATGACTCCAACATGCCATCAGTGTGCTCTGAAGAGAAAAGGGACTAAATCAAACATAAGCAAAGAATTAAGTCTACATTTATTGCTTCTTCCTTTCTCACAACCATCCCAGAACAGCACAAGAGAAAGCTGTTCAGGACTGCTACATAAATGAACACGGCACCTCAGCCATCCCAGGTTACACCTCACAATTGCCAAGTAGCAGTCACAGCAATTAGCAGTCCATCAGGTGCTCCCAGTGCCCTCTCAAAATTAAGAGGCATGCAGTAAGAAATCCAGCTTAAGCCACTTCAGCCTGAATTTAGGGGGGGTGGTGGCGTCTAGTAGAAACTCAAACAGATTTTCTTCTGCCTACATTTGTTGGGTTTTGCTCATTCTCAATTATAAAGACGAGCTTTCACGTTTAAATAAGTCTCCCTGTCATGACATATCTCATCCTTATAATCTTACTCTAGTGGTATGTTATTTGGTGGAAAAACTCAGTGCTATCAGAGTTCAAGTTTGTGGTGGCTTGGATTTTTAGTTTTGTGTTTTTCCATTACTGCCTTCACAATATCAAAGCATCTACAACTATAACAGTGTCAATACACAGGAAAACAATTCTTATTCAGGCAAGACAAAAAACTAGAGTATCTTGTAAAACTGTTCTGTCACCTCTATATGAGGACTTCTAGGTTCCAAGAAGGCTAACACAAAACACACCTCCCAGCAAAAACGTCACACTACAAGAGAGATAACATAAAAGAAGTTGCTAAAGAGTCTGAGTTCTTCTAAGGGAGCCACAGCACTCAGGTACACTATATCAGTATCAGTCACATTTCGGTCAGCACATTCACTGTCAGTCCTGCAGCAGTTTCAACTACTGTCGTGCTCTTTTATATCTTCTTTCAGCATTTATGCAGTCTCCAGCAAACTGTGGAGAAAGAATGTGGAACCATTGAAAACGGGAAGAAAATTTCAGCTCCATAGCACCACCTTTCATTCTCAGCAGACAGAACATATTGAAGAAACTTCTCACTTCATCAGGAACTGATCATCCTTAGACATACTGGACAAAATGACAAAACAGAAGAACCCTGAATTCTTGGTTTTATTCTTCTGATAAGCAACTGTTCAACTGTACCCTCTAAGCTCTGAAGGCAACAGAGCAGATCAAAATCCTATTGCCTTCTGTCAACCTTGTCAGGCAAGCCAGCAATAACTCATAGTCAAAACCAGCACAGAATAAGACAGGATGTGAAGAGTCCAAAGGTCTCTTTCAATATAAAACTCGCACAACCAACTGTTAAGGGTGAAAAGCTTCCTCATCTTCTGCTACCTAATCAGTAAGCAAAACACTTTGACTCATTGAGATTCCAACAGACCCCAGAATGTGCCAGATGCACCAAATTAGATGGTGGAAAGGCAGCTTTTCACATGCTAGACCAACATCAGTGTCCCATTAAGAATACAGTAACTGACAAGGCAAAAAAGGTCAACAAATAAGATGCTGCAATCTCTACGCTGGTACATCTTGGCAAGCTCTTCTGGTTTTGGTTCATAGGACGGGACAATATACTGCATATAGGTCAGAGATCCTAATTAAATTCACAGACACAAGCGTTTAACAACTTGGTAACGGTGCCAGAGTTCACCACTTTCAAATATCAGAGAAGACTACAAAACACAATTTTAATACCTTTTATTTACTTAATTTATGAAAAATGTAGTACTCATTCCGTAAGCATAGCAAGTTTGGCTTTGTATCCTTTTCTGCACTAAGCTTCATACCAGCTCAGTAATTTCCATAATTATATGGAGTATATAATGATCTATTTCAACTGTGCAAAACCACAGAGGCAGCCTGAACAAGTCTCAGCATCCACAAGAGTTACCTACCATATGCTGGTACAATCTGATTAATGGCAGGTAAACCTTCAGAAACTTTTTTCCATAATTGCCACCCAGGTGGTGGAGGACCAGTCTGCACCTCAAGTGCAACCACGTATAAGCAACAATCCTCATCACAGCTGGGAACATCTGTTCCAAAGCAGCACAATATGGTTACACTGCCTGTTCAGAGCAGTGGGCTATAGAGATCTTGTGCATGTGCAAGCTAAAAATCACATTAAACCCATCTATACCGGCAACAAGGCAACACTACAATTCTAATTCCCTGCAGAACATTAAACTGGCACGAAGCTTGCACAGTTTGACCTGGCCAAGCGTGGACTTCTTCCATGACAACTACTGAAAACATCATGTGTGTGTGCCACTTTGAGGCTTAATACAATTTCCATACATCTGTATGGTTTAAAAACTATTCAAGCATAACAATGCTGAGACTATCTTCAGCACAGTACATGCATCTTTCTTTCCTGTTACCCAATAGGGCACTTGTGATGTGGAAAGCAACTTACTGTTCTCTTCACACAACCGCAGAAATTAACATGGTAGTCCTAGAAATAAACTCTTCATTCTACAAAACAATTACGGCTAGATTAAGTGAGTATATAAAAGGCTGGATAAAAGGATATGAAACTGGCAGGTTGTTGACATTCTTTGTTAAACCATGAAAATGCTTCGCAAAAAACGATGGAGACACAGAGAGGATCACAACTACCAAATCTTATCTGATGATTCAGCAAAACAAATTGAAATCAACAGTTTCTTTAAGAAAGTACGCAACTTTACTCCTTTTCTCAAGTAGAAGTTTGGAATAAGGCTTTCCACAACGCAGTTCCTAGAACACCAGCACATCTTTCAGGGGAAAAAGGACCAACGCTGTTATTGGCAGAGCAAGGCTGCAGAAGCAGGACAGGGAATAAGAGATGCAGCAAGTAAGACTCAGCCAGCAAGTAACAGCCCAGGATTCTAGTCCCCAGTATCTTACAGATATTCTATCTATCAAGCACTGTGATAACACTCCATGTTTGCAGCTCACATCCATAGTCCATTATGTGGATTTCAGCCTTATGCTCTCTTTCAGATAAAGCAGGTTATTTCTAGCAACATCTCTTCATTTCTCTCTGAATTGTAGGCCTCACCAAAACGTGGCCAGAACTGTACTGGCAGCACAGTCTGAACTATGGTACAAGCAGTCCTTTTACTGTTAGCTTCCTAGATGCACAAGGTTGCTCAGGCACACCACGTCCTGCTTCTGCGACATTTATTTCACCTCTTCAAAAGGGAACCACAAGAACTTCGAAAAGGAATCAGGTTGCTCATCTGCACACAACTTCATATGCAAAGAGGTATTTTACATGCACTGAAATGTTTTCTACAGTGTTCCTCTAACTGACAATTTACAGATACTATACCAATTTCACAATTTTATGTATTAACTTCAAACAAGCTTTACAGGCTCAGGGCTTTAACATACTTCATCAGGCTAAAAGTCAAACAAAAATGCTTTTCTCAATCATTATAAATTAAATTAGGAATTTTGCTACGCAGTATAGGCTGGGTTTTGTTTATTTTTCAATGTTTGTGATATGTTCCCATGCTTACAGAGCACTGATAATTAAATTGAAGCAATGTTAAAATTAAAATGCTACCTACTCCCTAGACCATTTCTCTGCAACAAAAACCCCAGGACATTTCAGAATATTTTTCTGATTTGTCTATTTTATCATCAACTCCAACAAGTCTAGCAACACAAGATGTGAAAGGAAAGGCCAGGCTGGAGAGCCCACCAACCCTGCTTCTGCAGGATCAGCGTATATTGTGATAAGGCCACCAATATCTCACCTATACTATCACTTTCACAAGTAAAAGGCCAACAGTCAAAAATGGTGCCATTATCAGAATACAGGCAAAACCCACTTAAATCAGTACTTCTAAATATTCAGCATGCTCAATACAGTTAAGGCCCTGTACACTGGCAGTTGAAAGTTAACTGTGGTAAGATGTGTCAACACACCTTTACCCAGATACGATCAAGTGCTTGGGCACAAGAAGTTGCACACTAAAGCATTAATAAAGAAATGGCAGTACATAACGGTGCGTATTCCTACTAAGAGGACTCAAGTCCCAAAGTTAGTGAAAATTTACATTTTGAAGTTACCAAGTCCTAAATCAGTATACTACTACTTCCCCTCCACTTCCCCAAAAGTGAGCAGTCTCCAAAATGTAATAAAGCTTTAGGTTATAGAAAGATTAATCTTCCAACTGCAATCTTATTCAAAACTGAGACTCATTAAAATGTAGTATTTAGGGAACATTTCCTTCAGGTTCTTAATCTCAAAACCAGTGTACTACTACAAAACCCTGTTCATGTTTCATTCATGCTATGAATGCTTCCACTCCAATCTCCTGTACTATATTAAATTACCAAAATATCTAAGCAAGAAGACAGTCTTCCAAAAAAAGGTAACTGTCTTCCTACACCAACTATTCCTAACACATCACGTGATGTTACTGAACTGTACACCATGTGAATGAGGATACTATACCAAGAAACTGAGTTATAATCTCAAAGATTTGAGTAATTTAGATTAAAAAATGACAAGCCTTCAAAAGGAATTTGTGATTGCCATTGGTAATTGTTTAAGTAATCATTCAGAAGATCTAAAACCCATCAGAATTCATTTTTGAAAGGAGAGCTCAAAAAATAAATAAATTCAATAACAGTTTTATGAAATCCTTTTTTCCCCAGACTACCAATATTAAATGAATAATTAGGAAACCCTCAAGTCAAACAGCCTTTAAAATAAACACAGTGCTATGTCGAAAACCATGTCACCTCAGCAGAAACCTAGCCCTAAAACACAGGTTCAGCAACAAAACTGGGACCTAAGCTAGTTCAAAGAATATCTGCTCCTTGGAAGTACTCAATATTAGCTTAACTTTTCTGTCATTTACTGCAGCACTGATAAATCCCATTAGCTTTTAAAAAATAAAGACAATTCTAAACAGTTTCCAAGTCTTATAAATAGAATTAGACAACTAATTAACTATTGCTTATACAAAAACTATCAATACTATTTATCTGTTTTATTAAGAACTTTTATTAAGCTTACTATACCACACCTAGAGAAAACCATGTTAAGAAACTGAGCAAGCGTTCACCAGCCGGGCTGCTCAAGAGCACAAAAGTTCTGACAGACAAGACACTGTGTTTAACCACAGCCACGCTCTACCCACCCATGTAATTACTTCCTAGAGATTCTTTTTGGGTGATATTGCAAACCCCTTAGAAAAGCTATCCTCGTACGAACAGGTGAGTGCTCAAGTCAGCAGTACTCTATGCACCTGTTTTCCTTAAGGGTCCATGTCAGTGTTCCAAATCCGAGACCCCTCTCTCCTGCTCTGACTCCTCAGCCCAGACCCACGCCGTACCTCCCTCTCCCCGAGGCGGGCTGTCACACTGCAGCGTGTTCCCACCGGGCTGTCACCGACCAGGCAGCGCAGCACCGCGCTCGGACTTTTGTTCTGAAGCAAACGCAAACATCCTCCCGGAAGAAACGACTGCTCCCCCAGAGCACAAGCCAAACAGCAAGGCAGCCCTCTTTAAACAAAGCGCGCACACCCGCCGCGGCGTTTATCTGCTCCAGGAAAAGGCTGGACGCGCGGGAGCAGCTCAGCGCTACACGCCCGGCCGCGCCGCTGCCACGCTCACACCCAACGCAAGGATGTCCAAACCGGATCGGAAAACTCCGGCAGCCCTGCCCCGAGCGTCCCGCTCACACCGAATTACAGAGAGAGGGACCCGATCCCGAATAAACTCAGCCCGCGCCGCCAAAATAACCCGGGCAGCGCAGAAGACGGGAAGGAAGCCCCGCGGGGCGGGAGCCGCCCGCTTGCCGTCCGGGCCGCCGCCCGCCACGCCTGCTCGCCCCAAGGCCGCGGGCCGTCGCTCCCCGCTCCGCCTCACCCGCCGGGCCGCGCTCTCCGGGACGCTGCGGGCGCCACCGCCCCCCGGGCGGCAGCAGGGCCCGCGGACGGAGAGGCCGCGGCTGCGGCCCGAGAGCCGCGGCGCCCCCGGGGGAGGCCGGGACCCGCCTCACCGTGTGCTCGTGCTCGTCGGCGCGGGCGCGCAGCGGCAGGCACAGGAGAAGGAGGAGCAGCGCGGCGGCCGCGCAGAGCTGCAGCCCGGGCGCCGCCATCTCGGGCCTCAGCGTCCCCGCGCACGCAGCAGGCCCCGCCGCGGAGCCGGCCCGCGCCCCGCCGCCAACGCCGACCTGCGACGCCACTTCCGCTCCGCCCGGCCACGTCATCCGGCCGCACGCCGGAAGCGCGGCGGCTACGGCAGCCGCCGGGAGCCAAGCCGGGCGGCGGAGGGCTGCGCGGGGCCCGGCGCTTCCCCCGCCGCCGGAGGAGGGGGGAGAAGCTGGCCGAGTCTGCGGGGGCAACAGCGGGAAGGCAGCCGGGACCCGAAACGCTCGGGCACCGCGGGCGTTCAAGACACTGCGGCCTTCAGCACGAGCGTGTTGAAGCTCGGTGGCTTTTAATTGATGAGATTATTTTGTAAAGTCGTAACGCATCGGTCAATAAAGTAAAAGAAAATTATTTGAGAACAACGCGACACAGGGCTGTGTGCAAGCACGCTCAGACACAAGCGGTCCGGCTTTTTGCAGCACTCCTACAAGCAGGAGAAGTTCGATGATGAACGCACGCGTGCAAAGCGCCGCACGGGGCGGGCTCTGAGGCAGCCGAGCTGCGCCCGGACGTAACAAACGGTAAGCGTTCCGTCAGTACGGGCTAAGATAAAGCCTGCAAACGTGTCTGTGAAGTTGGAACTACCCCAAACTACCAGGTCAAAATAAAAAATCCCAAACCAAATAAAACCCCCAAGCCAAAAGCTCACGGTATTAAGTGTTCATTGATCAGACAATTTTTCAACTAAACAAATACAGAAACAATTCTTAGAGGGTATCAGGCACAATATTTTTTAAAAAATGGGGCTACATCATCTTCTCAGATATTGCACATGCCAACAAACTGACTGCAAGGGACAGCAGCTGAATGCAGGACCTCCTGCATGCTGTTAGAGGCCATCCATACTTTGCAGGAAGGATTCAAATACAGATTTCCCTGTTCACCACTGACTGCCACACCGATTGTACAAGGTTTTCCCCTTGTGTCTTACGCATTCAAATTACCTTCCCTGAAATATTTTGGCAAGCTACATTTATATGAACCCTTTTCCATGTAGTATGTTCAATCTCCTGCCTATATCTGTAGAATCAAGGTCCCTTTAGAGGCATGGGTTTGATGGATGGACCACTCAGTGGATAAGGAATTGGCTCAATGGCCGCACTCAGAGAGTAGTGGTCAACGGCTCAATGTCCAAGTGGAGACCGGTCACAAGTGGCATCCCTCAGGGGTCCGTGTTGGGCCCGGCCCTCTTCAACATCTTTGTCGGTGACGTGGACAGTGGCATGGAGTGCACCCTCAGCAAGTTCGCCGATGACACCAAGCTGTGTGGTGCCGTCGACATGCTGGAAGGGAGGGATGCCATCCAGAGGGACCTCGACAGGCTGGAGAGGTGGGCCCGTACCAACCTCATGAAGTTTAACCAGGCCAAGTGCAAGGTCCTACATCTGGGTCGTGGCAATCCCAGGCATAAATACAGACTGGGCAGAGAATGGATCGAGAGCAGCCCTGAGGAGAAGGACTTGGGAGTACTGGTGCACGAGAAGCTCAATATGAGCCAGCAATGTGCTCTTGCAGCCCAGAAGGCCAACCGCGTCCTGGGCTGCATCAAGAGGAGCGTGGCCAGGAGGTCGAGGGAGGTGATTCTCCCCCTCTACTCTGCCCTCGTGAGACCTCACTTGGAGTATTGCGTCCAGTTCTGGAGTCCTCAACATAAGAAGGACATGGACCAGTTGGAGAGAGTCCAGAGGAGGGCCACGAAGATAAGAGGGCTGGAGCACCTTTCCTATGAGGACAGGCTGAAAGAGTTGGGGCTGTTCAGCCTGGAGAAGAGGAGGCTCCGGGGTGACCTTATAGCAGTCTTCCAGTACCTCAAGGGGGCCTAAAAGAAAGATGGGGAGAGGCTGTTCAGGAGGGCCAGTTGTGATAGGACAAGGGGTAATAGTTTTAAAATAGAGGGAGGTAGATTCAGGTTGGATATTAAGAAAAAATTTTTTACCATGAGAGTTGTAGAACACTGGAACAGGTTGCCCAGAGAGGTGGTGGATGCTCCATCCCTGGAGACGTTCAAGGCCAGGTTGGATGAGGCCCTGAGCAACCTGATCTAGTTGGAGATATCCCTGTTCCTTGCAGGGGGGTTGGACTAGATGACCTTTGAAGGTCCCTTCCAGCCCTAACGATTCTATGATTCTGTAAATACTCATCAAAACCCAAAACCCATATATAACCTCTTTATATTTAAAAAAAAAAAAGAAAAACCTAGACAGCTTTGATAACACCATGTTTCCTTATAGCTGTTCCATCTCAGTCCAAAACAGAGTAGCTCACCCTTGGGAGACACAGAGAGGAGGCTTCAGCATCTTCAGTTTTTTCAGTATGTAAGTCTCAGTCAACAACAGGGCCAGCCAGAGCCATCTGCTGCAGCAGGTTTTGTGAGGCTCGCTGTACAAAGAGCAAACACTTTCCCTGGGCCAGCCAGCTGCCAACTGAGCTTGGTGGATTGGTTGATGCCCTGACAGGTAGCCAGGGCATTTACTTTTTACCAGCAATTTTATTATTTGTTCAGTCCTTGAGCTCTAATCTTGGATGGAAACACACTTCATTCCCACTCTCCCCATCCAAAGCATATTCTTGATTAACCAACAATCTGGTTGCATGTGATTTTCTTCTCCAGTCTCTTCTGAGCTTCAGTTTCAGTGCACTTCTCATCTTGGGTGGAGGCCATACAACTGGAGTCTACATATAAACCAACTCCATGCACTAAGCCATAAGAGGCTTAAAACAACTAAACGAAACCAAACCAATGTGGAACACACCTTTTGGTGGCTAAGAAGGTGAATCGCTCCTGGCCTGCAAGAGACATGAAAGTCATACCTGCATCCTGATTGTTTACCTGCATTTAACAGTGAAGCCATTTTAGTGCTGTTCCTTTTCTCCTCGATAGGGTGATAGTTTTGCTGTAATTGAGATCCATAACTAATCCAGGAGAAATTACAAAGAGAAAGTGAGAAGGGAATGCCTGAGACTACAGCTGTATCTTGGGTATTTTCCCCTCACACAGTGCAGAGGAGCCAGAACAGACTGCATTTATAATCTTACTCAGTCCCACCTGTCCCAGCTCACCTCTTCTCCAAGACCCCTCCACTAGCATTTGGTTTTGTGTGACAGGTCAGGTCAGACTAAGGAAGTATCTGAGCAGCAAACAGGACCAGGACTGAAAGGCTACTTATAAGCTACTTTTCAGCAATTCAGATATAAACCATCTTACTGCAGGACTAGCAATTAAAATCCAGTGGTTCACAGCCATGTTATTAGGATTGTGCAAAGGCAAGTACAGTTCAGATAGCCAAATGTCTTCTGTGGGAGGGGTTTACCACATGCAGTGAGTGCAGAATTAAAAATTAGCCATGGAAGACAAATTCCTGAGCTTCTTCAGTCCAACAGTTTTGAAAAGCAATCTTGTGCATGACACTTTCATATTTTGCTCTTCCCTTCCTGCCTTGTTACGTTACAGTTTTCTCCACATCCTACATTTCTACCTTATGTTGCCCCTGGCATATGTGGAAGCAGATAATTGCTCTTATCACACCACAGCTCCAAGCTCTGGAGCACAGCTGCAGCCAATACAAAGGAGATGGGGAACTTTCAAGCAAATCCAGGGACCTGTGTGCAAACCAAAGAATGTGTGACAGCTGTAGACAATCAAGCTGTTGAATTTCCTCCTTTAATTTATTTTATCCCCATTTCCTTCATTTATCCATGCTACCATTATCCTGATTTCAGCACCAAATCCTCCTTCTCTGCTTCCAATTTGACCAAATAGTGCTAGGAACTTTGTGCTGTTCCAAGAACACCACAGGAAGGCAGCTCCCACCTCACCATTCCCCTGGCTACTGTGAACAAAAAGCAAACTGTCCTTGAGAGTCAGCAGCATCAGAGTTACTGGAGAAGGCATTGAGGTCCTTTAAAAAAGTAAAAAAAAAAAGAAAAAGGTCACCTCTGTAGCTATAGGCCTCCAGCACAACACCTGCATCCCTCTATCATCAAAAGGAGACACTATTTGAGCTGCACTTGGAGTCATGCCCTATGAGTGCAACGTGTAGATGATATTTAGCTTATGCCTATACGCCTTAGCAGGGGCTTCTCCACCTTCACTCAGTGCTGGCTGAGTCACAGTTGCTGTCTGTCACTCCTGCATCTCCGCACATTGGCTTTGCCACCCTGCAACAGAAAGGAGCTACAACTCTATCACCTGCTCTCTTACAGATCAAGGGGATCTTACATGACCAAACACAAGCCTTACATGTCCTACCTGTACCTGAGGGATCAACTAATACAGATGTATCTATGTCTCTCTCAGGGCTGGAAGAGGGGGAATCGCTCGAAAACCAAGTAAGCTTAATTCTCTACCCTGAATGTTATCTTGCAGAATTCCCATCTGTGTCACTCATGGACAATCAGAGCCCTATACTTGTCCCCCAAGGCACAGAAGACTGCAAGGCCTGGAATAAAAAAGTAGGAATACCCAGGACACCTCAATTCCATCATTTGAGTCCCTTGAGATAAGGAATCAAAATTAATTTCTGCTTTACATGCTTTCTACATTTGGAACACAGAAGAGCCAACCAGGAAGCTTTCCCTAAGCTGTTAAGTCCTCAGGCAGAAAAAAGGCTGGACACAGGTGTTGCAGATTGACATCGCTAGAAAGGAAGAGCAGATCAAGCAGAGCCCAGCCCCGAGGCTGCCTGTTTCCAGTGCAGCAGGCTAACTCCACAGCTGGTATTTGTGAGGTGTGGGCATTTATATTGGAGACTCACTACACTGTTCCAGAGCGTGAAGTGAAACGCCTTCACATTGCTTCTACAATGAACATGCGTAACAGACACAGAATACAGCATTGCTGCCAATTCTTTCCTCTAATTTGAGAGGTCATTCATGTGATTTCAAGCAACAGCATACTCAGCCCTGCCCCAAAAAAAGGCTTAACTACAGTTGTTTTGTGATACAGCAGGTCCCTTACCAGCTGCCTTGGGAATTTTCATCGTAAATGCAGCACACACAACACCTTGTTAATGTCTATCCTCTTCAGGGAGGGAAGGGGAAAGGTGTTTTCAAGGCTGTATGCAAAAATACTTTCTTGAACAAAGACAACTTCTCATCCTCCCATGGTTTAATGATTACTGGAGGGAGATTCGAAAGGTCAGTATGTCCATACCCAAGATGTTACGCCAAACAACAGTACATCCACCTGCTCCTGCTGTAATGAGTGTTCTTCAAACAAGGTCTTCAAACAAAGTATTTTCTTTACTTTTTTCAAGCATGTTTTCCAGTCAAGCCCTTTTAGGTTATACTGAAGGTTTTGGTAACATTGCTTATCAAGATTTAGTTTCTAAAAGGACATGTGTTCTTTCTTGGTCAAAGGGAAACTTCATGTTGGTGCAAGGCTGCCAAGACACGCATCAGTGTTCTCCTTCCCAAACATGATACTTTTTCTTCAAGTCCCAAAGCACCAAAATTGTTCCAAGCAAAAAAGTTATAGAAGGCCAAGAAGTTTCACTGAAAATCATGGGAAAAGTCACCAGAGCTTTAGGGAGCAGGACAGGGAAGAAAACATTTGGCTCCCACTTATAAATAATTTAAGACAACCCAAAAATATCTGTACAAACACACATACAAACAAAAATCTCATATTCCACAGATGTTGAGAGATTCAGCGACCTCTTGGGGGCACAGGTGGAGGATAAAAGCCTTCACAGCTTACAGGCCTATAAAAAAAGACAAAGAATACAAATGCATAAAAAAACCCAGCAGAGAATAGGCTTCTGGAATAACACATTGCATGCAATAACATATCTAAGAATACTGTACAAGCAATAGTCATACAAGAAGAAAAACAGACTATCAGTGATTCAGCAACAGAGCAGGTGCCAAGGTGCCAGAGCCCTGTTCCTGTCCAAGTTATTTCTTCTGCTCTTCAGCTGCAGTAATTCTACTATTAATGTTCTAATACTTGGTTGGAATAAAACTTTGACAGTATAATAGCTTTTTCCTGAAAATTAGATGATGAGCAATAGGAAGAGATCAAAACATTTAAAATCTTTTTTTCAAACTAACTACAGATAAATTCCAGCTATATTCTTGCCAGAGCCAAGGCAACATACAGAACTTACTGCACCCATACGTTAGTAATTACTATTTTAACTGTTGGAGAGTTTTATTAGCTTCTGTACTTAGATAAGCCTCTGGGACCTGGACTTCATAATCTTGCACTGCTTGGACTAAAGGAATGTTTACAAGTTTGTAGTGGTGTGATCAAATCAAGGCAAAAACCCCTCAATACCTTTTATAAAGCCAGTGCAGTTCTTACTTTGAGGCCAATCATACATGTAAGCAAGCGTGCTTTGGAGAGATCTGAAATTTGTAAAAAGAAAAAAAACTCCAAGGGAATGCCAAAGGGGAATTCCCTCTCCACTACACTTTGTATGTACCAAGAGAATCTTCTCAGGAGGATCAGGTACTAAATTTCTGCCAGGGGCAGGATACTACTCCACCTGAGTCCGTCTTTCTAGGTCAAGTGTCATGTGCTTCAACAGTGCTGTCCCTTGCAGGGTTTGAACCGCAGTAACAGCATTGCACAACAGGCAAGTTACCAACTAGGAAACCAATTCCACCAAGTACTACAGATGAGAAACAAGGATTTTGCAGTTCCTAATAGTGTGTGTTTACAGATTATAGTCTGGTAGATTTTGTTGAAAGACACGTTTGCTTCCTGCCTTGCTTTCTGCCCAAGGCTTCCATATTGATTCACTGAAAGCCCATGTTTGAGCTGCATTTTAGCTGTACCTGCTTGCACCTCGGGGAGGCACTCTGGGAGGCCTTTCTGGGAAAGGCAGCCTCTCCGCTTGGTAGGCAACTGGGCTGCGGCTTCTAGTTGTTTCTGAGACTTCATTATCCTACAAAATAAAGAAAAGTTACAGATCAGCAGAATTTGGTTCTTGTTAGCTTCACAACAGAAGTGGCTACGTTTTGCCATTTCTGGAAATGCAATGCCATCCTTGAGCTCCTTTTCTTTTGGATGGAAACAAGCCATGTAGTTAAGAACAGTGTACCCGTAAAGCAAAGGTGAGAGCTTACCTCACTGTCCCCTTCCATCCCACTGCTGACACTCAATATGCTCCGAGTGCTGGAGCGGTTACTTGCACTACCTGGCGCAAGCAAGAGAAAACAAACTGATTATTAAATCCTGGTGATTTAACTGCAAATCACTAACTTAGGACTCCTTCTAACCTCATGCTTACCTCTTGCGCACATCATTAAATGCTTGTTTAGATTAATTTATTTCCACTGTTATTTTTCACATGTTCAGGATCCAAACAACAGCATTTCATACAACACAGACCTCAAGACCAAACCATTCAGTTTTGCTTTCTTTCTAGCAGATTCCTGCCCTATCTAGGTCTCAACCATAATCTAACTGAAAGGATCCAGTGCCAGTATTAGCTGGCAAGTCAGGTAAATATTTTCACAAGTGTTACACACCCAACATTTATGTATATATAAATTATCAGTTCCCGTGTCCTTAACAACTGCATGGAGGTAGATGGCTCTGAGCACTGCCACACATTCATTCCTGGAATAAGTGACTGCTTGAGAGGTTGTTGTTCCCAATAGCCATTCACCACCTCCTCTCACAACAATCCCTACTCATCACAGGAACGTTTCCTAGTCTATTTCAGAGATAAAAATCACAAGTTTGTTCAAACAACCTTCAGCAACCATTTATGCAAATCCATTTAATTTGCATGGAATCAGAGTAGGGAATGTTTTTGCAATCAGTCATGCCATCTCTGAAGGGAACAGCAACTCACAAACATATCCTACACTGCTATGGCTGGTTTCAGTCATAAATACATAATGTTCTATAGAGCTGTGCAATACTAGGACATTAATGTTCAGAAACATATACATTGAAACAGAGGCTAGAGAGGTTTTCTCAAAAGCTGCAGTCCCTCCCTAGCCTTGGTGAGGTAACTCTCATTATCAGTGGGTACAAACTGCAGCACTCAGAGTGCTAAATACTGTGTTAGAGTCCGTTCTCACAGTCACGCCATGGGAAAGAGAGCCAACCTGCACACAGCGAACTCTGCAGCCTTGTTAACATTTCTTTAACGACTGCTTATATGCAAGTTACTGGCTCAGTCAGCTGCCTCTGGTACCTACAGATCCATACCTCTGGATGTGTGCCAGCTATATCTTGCCAAGAGCCACAAAGGTACTAACCTCACTGTGACTCAGTTTTCCTTTCAGAGGACCAAAATTATCTTGAATTCTGCAAGAATTGCTCAGTCGGCAATAACAGCAAGAATGCAGGGATTTTATGTGCACAAATTAAACCAAATAAACAAAGACAATAAAAATGTGCAGACTGTCCAAGTCACTCAAGAGATACCACAGTTAATGAAAAATGCTGTCCTTTATCTACAACAATGAAGGAAACAACATATAGAGACTGGTTCCCAGCTTGCAATGTAACTATGCCCTTCAGACCAGAATAGCACACTGCCTGCTGAGAGTCCAGCGAAGGAGCATCCTTTTGTCTAAAAGAGCAGCTGCCATCTACTTGTAAGAACTGAAGATGGGTGATATGCCTTCCCTGACAAGGCTCAATGGCAATCTTCCACTCATCTAGTTCCAACCCCCCTGCCATGGGCAGGGACACCTTCTCCTACATCAGGTTGCTCAAAGACTCATCCAACCTGGCCTTGAACGCTGGCAGGGATGCAGCATCCACAGCTCCTCTGGGCAACCTGTTTCAGTGCTTCACCACCCTCAGAGTGAGGAATTTCTTCCTAACACCTAATCGAAATCTACCCTCTTTCAGTTTAAAGCCATTGCCCCTTGTCCTATCAGTATATGTCCTTGTAAAAAGTCCCTCTCCAGCTTTCTTGTAGGCCCCCTTTAGGTACTAGAAGGCTGCTAGAAGGTCTTCCCAGAGCCTTCTCTGCTCCAGGCTGAACAACCTGAACTCTCTCAGCCTAACTTCATAGGAGAGGCACTCAGCCCTCAGATCATCTTTATGGCCCTCCTCTGAACTCACTCCAACAGCTCCATGTCCTTCTTCTGTTGGCAACCCCAGAGGTGAATGCAGTAATCTAGGTGAGGTCTCACGAGAGCCGAGTAGAAGGGCAGAATCCCCTCCCTCGACCTGCTGACTGCGCTCCTTCTGATGCATGGCTGGCTTTCTGGGCTGAGAGCGCAAATTGCCGGCTCATGTTGAGCTTCTCCTCAATCAACACACCAAGTCTTTCTTCTCACAGCTGCTCTCAGTCCATTCTCCACCCAGCCTGTACTTGTGCTTGTGATTGCCCCGACCCATGTGCAAGACCTTGCACTTGGCCTTGTTGAACTTCATTAGGTTCTCATAAGCCCACTTCTCCAGCCTGTCAAGCTCCCTCTGGATGGCATCCCTTCCCTCCAAAGGATCGACCACAACACACAGCTTGGTGTTGTAAGCAAGCTTGCTGAGGGTTCACTCGATCCCACCGTCCAGGTTGCCAACAAAGATGTTAAACAGTGCCGGACTCAATACTGACCCCTGAGGAACACCACTTGTCACTGGTCTCCACTTGGGCATGGAGCCATTGACTGCAACTCTTTGAGTGCGACCATCCAGCCAATTCCTTATCCACCGAGTGGTCCATCCGTCAAATCCATGTGTCTCCAATTTACAGACAAGGATGTCATGCAGGACAGCGTCAAATGCTTTGCACAAGTCCAGGTAGATGATGTCAGTTGCTCTTCTCTTTTTCACCAATGCTATAATTCCGTGGTAGAAGGTCACCAAATTTGTCAGGTATGATTTGCCCTTAGTGAAGCCATGTTGGCTGTCACCAATCCCCTCCTTTTTTTGCCATGGGCATTAGCATAGTTTCCAGGAGGATCTGCTCCATGATCTTGCCAGGCACAGAAGTGAGACTGACTTGCCTGTAGTTCCCTGGGTGTTCCTTTTTTTTTTCCTTATTAAAGATGGGGGCTGGGTTTCCCTTTTTCCGGTCAGTGGGAACTTCACCAGACTGCCACAACTTCTTAAATATGATGGATAGTGGCTTAGAAACTTCATCTGCGAGTTCCCTCAGGACCCACAGATGCACCTCATCAGGTCTCAGACTTGTGCACCTTCAGGTGCCTTAGATGGTCTTGAACCTGACCTCCTATAGCAGGCAGTTCTTCATTCTCCCAGTCCCTGCCTTTGCCTTCTGTGACTTGGGCAGTGCAGCTAGAACACTTCCCAGTGAAGACAGACAAAAAAAAAAATCATTGAGTAGCTCAGCCTTCTCCATATCCTGGGTAACGAGATCTCCCGTTTCCTTCTGGAGAGGGCCCATGTTTTCCCCAGTCCTCCTTTTATCATCAACATAACTATAGAAGTTTTTCTTGTTGCCCTTGATGTCCCTGGCCAGGTTTAATTTTATCAGGGCTTTAGTTTTCCTAACCTGATCCCTGGCTGCTCAGACAATTTCTCTGTATTCTTCCCAGGCTATCTGTCCTTGCTTCCACTCTCTGTAGCTTCCTTTTAGTGCTTGAGTTTGTCCAGGATCTTCTTGTTCATCCATGCAGGCCTCCTGGCGTTTTCACCTGACTTCCTTTTGTTGGGATGCATCTCTCCTGAGCTTGGAGGAGGTGATCCTTGAATATTAATCAGCTTTCTTGGGTCCCTCTTCCCTCCAGGGATTTATCCCATCGTACGCTACCAAGCGGATCACTGAAGAGGCCAAAGTCTGCTCTCCTGAATTCCAGGGTAGTGAGCTTGCTGTGTGCTCTCGTTGCCACCCTAAGGATCTTGAACTCCACCCACTTCATGGTCACTGTGGCCCAGTCTGCCCTTGAGCTTCACGTTCCCCACCAGCCTCTCCTTATTGGTGAGAACAAGGTCCAGCATAGCACCTCTCCTCGTTGGTTCTTCTGTCACTTGGAGAAGGAAGTTATCAAGAACACATTCCAGGAACCTCCTGGATTGCTTATACCCTGCTGTGTTGTCCCTCCAACAGATCAAGGTGTTTGAAGTCCCCCATGAGGACCCAAGCTTCTGAACATGAGGCTGCTTCTATCTGTCTATAGAGGGCCTCATTCACTTGGTCTTCCTCATCAGGTGGCCTTTAGCAGACTCCTACTATAATGTCACCTGTCCCCGCCCTCCCTTTAATCCTGACCTATAAACTCTTGATCAGCTCCTCATCCATCCTCAGGCAGAATTTCATGCACTCCAGCTGGTCACTGACATAGAGGGCAACATCTCCTCCTCATCTCCCCTGCCTGTCCTTCCTAAACAGTCTGTATCCTTCCATTCCAACACTCCAGTCATAGGTCCCATCCCATCACATCTCCATGATGCCAATAACATCACAGCCCTGCAGGCATGTACATGTCTCTAACTCCTCTTGTTTATTCCCCATGCTATATGCATTTGCAGAGGCATTTAAGTTGGGCCCTCAATGAAGCTGACTTACTAGATGTAATTCCTTTCTGCTGCTCTTCAAGTGCTATCAGCTTGTCAAGGGCAAGCCTGATATTATCCCAGTCCCACTTCAAGTCTACTTTAAAGCTCTGTCAATGAGCTCCACTAGCTCATGAGCAAAGACCCTCTTCCCGCTTTGAGAAAGGCGAAACTCATCTGACCAAGCCTGGTGGCATGTAGGCCATCCCAAAGATGCCTGAACTACCTGATGTACCTGGAGTTGCTTTTACAGTTTTGAGGACAGCCAGCATGAGTCATGCAGGGTTTGGGCAGCGGTGCCAGTAAGGGGATTCAGGAACTGCCCCCTGAGCTGACTCCAGAGTCAGGCTAGGGAAGTGTTTTCCATCCCGCTTTTCTGTAGAGAGGGTGACAACACTCAGGGTTTGCTTACTTGTTGTGCTGGATGTGCTTTCTGTTTTCCAGTCTCCTCGCTTTAACTCCTTTTTCGGTTGGAAAATGTTTTTCCTGGGGGCATATTCATATATTCCACATTCTGGTTTCCCCAAAGTTTTATGACAATGTCGAATAGGTACTGTAATTTCCAAATCTGGAAGGGAAAATGAACAGCTCAGAAGAGTCTATGCAAGCATAGCCTCTGAGAGACAGCTTTGCACCCCAGAACAAAGTTAAACACAACCATGTAAGTGTGATCATAACTGTACATGAATGAATCGAGATTAACATCAGATATGGGCATCCTTTCCTCAGTCTGGGAAATTGAGGAGTCAAGTAATTTTCCTATGTTTTAGCCAACACACACATGGATGTGACTATCAAGATATCATATAACTACAATACCCACAGAGACATTTCTGTCTGAAGAGCCTGTTCATATTGTTAGCTGCTTCACTACCCGAGAATGTCAGAATCAGAGACTGTTACCTGCACTTTTGTCTTTTTTTTGCTTCTCCATTTGCCTCCTGGTTATGCTGTCTCGTAGCCGTTTCAAATTTTCCTGAAAACATCACAAGATATTCTTTTCAGGGCTTTAGATAAAGGAGGATGAGCAGCTTTCTGACAATACTGATATATTTCTGCTAACTTTGCAACCAAGCTGTAACAAAGCCTGTTAGACCTGGCTGAAGTTCAAACCATGTCAACAGGTTTTAATCTATTCCCTTCAGAAATCAGTGTGCCTTTCAGAACCCAAGTTTTTTCAAATGTTCATTGTGTCTGTTAAGGTCAAGTTCACAGACTCACTGGCAGTTGCAGAAAAGCAGCACATTTGGTTTAAAACTGTTTTCTGTTTCCACTGTGACACTGGCACAGAAGCAAGACCCACGTTCAAGTAACTGCACAGTCCTTTCTGTGCTAATGAACAGATAATTCTGACTGCAGGGACAGAGGAGGCTGCCACACATCCCAGAGTGTGAGGGAATCCAGAAAGAATTCACGATGTCCCCACCAAAACAAGAGGAGACACCTGGAAATGTAACTGGGAGCAAAGTCTCTTCACCATTGTGTGGCAGCATGCTGCACCTTACAGTAAGGAAAGATGGAGTGGGGGGAAGACAACTTTTCCAACAGGGAAATATGTACATGTGTAAGAGAAGGAAACCTCTGAATAGGTGGAAAAGAAGATGGAGCAATTGCTGTACCATGAGGCAAGGTCTGGAGCAGAGACTTTGAAAGCTGCTCATGGGACGGGGCACAGAGCATGCCACTTCATCTCTGCTACAGATATTTGTCCTGTTTTTGACAAAAGTTGGAGTACTTGTTTTGGCATAATTTTTCTGGAATTTTACAGGCAAAGTTAATAATTTTAAATCACAAAAGCCATCTCCAAATACATTTTTAAAAATCATATCTAAGAATAGCAAGATATAAATGTTATTCATTAATAGAGCTGTTTCCTCATGACCCCTCTGCTACTCTCTGACAGCAAAAAGCAGTAGAAGGTTTTCAGTCAGTTTGCTGAACTATCTTCAAATTAGTTCTTCTGAAAGATTCAAGACTTTTGGTGCTTTGGGTTTTTTAGAACCATTACTGGGTGCCTGCCCTACTCAAAGTAGTAATCTTTAGTACGACCAACTGGCTTCCATCACTGGATGGACTGAACTAAGCAAATATACCTGCTGGTCACACACACTAAAGGAGCACTACGCTAACATTTGCTTCTTAAAAAAAAAAGTAGTTCAGATTTAGAAGGTTACTTGTTAGACAGAAACCAATTTTAACAGTTGCCCTAACTTAAGCCGATCTAGAAACGCACACAAAACCCTAGAAAACCATGCACAGTTGTCCCAGTTTTGACTGGGACAGAGTTAGTTCTCCTTTTCAGCAGGTAGAAGAGCTCTGTGTCTTGAATTCAGTCTGGGATTTGTTAGGAGAAGAATGTTGATAGTGCACTGGTATTTACAAATGGTACTGAGACACCAAGGACCTTTCAGCTTCCCGTGTTTTTGCCGGTGTGCAGGAGCACAACAGGCTGGCGGGGAGCACAGCCAGGACAAAGGACCCACAACTCCCCTTATGATTTGAACTTAGATTTAGGATTGAGGTCCAAATTGGCCAATGGAGTATTCCATATCATGCAACATCATGCCCAGTATTTAGATGACAATTGCCTGGGAAGAAGCTCTTGCTCTTCTGAGAACTCTTTTTCTTCAGAGGGCTCTCTCTCAGACTCTCTGGAGTTCTATCTCTCCCTCACTCTCTTTTTGGGCTTCTCGCTTGTCTAGGATTGCAGTGTTGGGACTTACCTGTTTTGGAATCGTTTGCCAGGATGGGACAGGTGTTGGTCACCAAGTGGTGAGCAACTACAATGTGCATCACTTGTTTGTGTATGTTATTATCTACTGCAAGATGAATAGATCTGTAAAACAGCTATCTGCTTGCTGCTGTATGGCAACAGTCCCTCCGTGTCAGGAGAGAAGTCTACTAGCTTGGGGACTATGTTAGCAGTCTTCCTTCTCCAACCAGGAAAGAAACGTACCCGCGCCAAACAGCTTGTGATATATACCTAGAGAGACAGTTGTATTTCTTAAACAAGTGGAATAAGCCTGTACCTGCTGGAACCGGAATGATTCTGATCTCTTTTTCTGGTTCAGTTGCCACTCCTTAAAATGAAGTACAGCTTCATCAACAGTGAGTATGCCCATTTTCACTTGCTCCTGTAACGTAATCAGCTGCCGTTGACCTGGTGTTTTCATTCCAGCAAATGGATCATATATGCTTGATTGAGACAGGTCCCTTAGAGGCCTGACTATTGTCTCTGAAGAGAACACCAAAAATATTACTGAACTTGTGGCATCTGCCCTTCTCACTGAATACAGAGAAACTTAAGCACCCCCTTGATATAGCAGAAATGCAAAAAAAAAAAAAAAAAAATCAGTGTTATAGACTGTGTTTCCCTAACCATAAGAGTGTTTTGTCATTATGCCATCCTGCTACTTGTCAGGGCTAAAAGCCCAGCTGAGAGGTAGCCTTGTACACAAGTATGTCCCAGGAATAATCTCTGTTATTAAAACAATTTAAGCAAACAGCACAAAATGTACTCCTTAAAGTGCTCTGCTTCCTCACTGCAAAAATATCTCTCTCCTCAGCAATCCACAAACCACAGCTTTCACCTTGGCAGTCACAAACCTAGACTCTTCCTAGGTAATATGTGTAGTGTAACTCCAGAAATAGAAAGGTGAAAATTCATCCTATTGATGCTGGCTCTTTAACTCATTTGCAACATAAAGATGAGTTCCCAACATATGACATAAAAGCTCAGATGTGGTTCCTGGCACTCTGATAGTGCACAGGATAAGAGGTGAAGGAATTTCAGTTTTGGAAGTGCAGAGATCAATGGCAAGCAGTTCACTAAAGGTTAAATCCTCAAAAATAATGATCAACAGGCCGTGGCTATATCCAGAAGATCAAAAGTGGGACATCGACTCCATGAAGTAATATGGGTCACAACATAAAAAAGGACTTCAATGATCCTTTATGATCCTGACTGAGGATAAACTCCAAGATGGGATATGTACACTATGTGATACAAGGGTACACCCCTCATACTCTGCAGTTATAAAAAGTTTCCAGTGTCACATAAGGTCAGACAGGTTGGGTCATTCATCTAGGACTATTATCCCCAGAGCCTTGTAAAACAGACTATTCTGTCACAATTCACACAATTGAAGCTACCTCAGCAGATTTGCTTTTGGATTACTAGAAAGATTTTCAAGGTGAAATTCTGACTTACCTTTCTTAACCCTTCCTCTAGGGACATAGAGATTCTCAGGTCTTTGAGCTTTTTGTGCAAAAACTGTAAAACAAACACTCTTTAGATACCGAAATGCATCTCATGAAAACAGAAATAGCAAGGACGAACATGGGAAGCATTCACAATTCTGCACTGCATTACAGCTGCTGTTACTCTACTAAGTCCATCGAAGAAAACAAGATAAGGAGTTGTACACTCGAGCTCCTCTTCTACTGACCTCGAAGAATTTAGCTCAGCCACCTCTAAGAGAAATCTGGACATGCTTTCCCCACAGTCCTGTCATGGGGGAAGGAGTCGTCATTGAAATTCCTCTCCCACATGTTACTGTAGTTCTTGATAGAATGTTTGTGAAATATGACCAAGATTGCCAAAACTGCCTAGCAAACAAAGAGGCACAATTTTCTTCAATTTCAATTAAACCCCACCTCAGAGAGAGGTACAGAATCATGTCCTATGTAAATGCTATTGAATCAATGATACCATTATAGAGCAGCAATGTCTCACTTTATTAGCTTGATTGTGTCCTTATAATATCAGGATCTTTCCTATTTAGTTGGATTTGTTTATGCAGTCTGGAAGTAATCTGTCATCCTACGGCTTTGACTAAGAGCAAGCTCAAGCTAAGGCTTCAGGATACAATATCCCCACGTTTTCAGAGCAAGCATAAGATGAAAAACAGATCTGAAATTGAATCCCAAAGGTAATCCAGCTCTTCCAGAGTGAGAAAGGCTCCAGAGCCAAATAATCCTTGGCATTTATTTAGCAACTGGAGCCCATGGCAAGGCTGTTCTACAGTTGATTAGTCTAGCCCTGGTACCCAACTCACTTTTGGAGATGTACAGCTCATTGTCCGGCTGTGGAGAGCTGGATTCCGGTCTTGGAACAGGAACTGGAGGTCTGCTAGCCATTTCCTGTGGAAGAGTATCTTGTTCCACTGAGTAGTATACATCTTCACCATACTGCTGGTAAACTTCCTCTGAATCTGGTACATCCATGTTGCTGCCTACAACAGAGTAGAGTTTGTAAGAAAAACAACCTGGCCACTTCACTAAACACTGGATCCCTCCAGATGCACTACGTACCACATTCTTACCAACCTGGCCATTTCATAGGCAAAAACATCCAGTTCTGCAGTCACTCAAAGTGCCAAAGCCCTTCAAGACAGGACTTTAAAGTCATTAACATCTAGTAGCACATAAGTTTTTGCCACTAAGCCTGTACCATCTGTTTTGGTGAAGAAACCATAGTGGAAATCTCATAACTGTTTTTAAGAACTCGAGGAATAGGTAGTTCATTTAATTCCAGTTAATTAACACATCATAACAGTTAACAAATCAAAGAGAGCTCTGTTTTTTCCCAAAAGCTACTTGTGGTGGTCTACAGAGTACTCCAGAGAATTATTCCTTTGTCTGAAATGAGCAATTGCCATCAGCTGACAATACACTTGATCTCAGAACAATGTGTCTCAGAGGAAGCTGGGCTGAGTACACACATCTGTGTGATGTTGTAACACCTAGTTGAGTCAATGCAACGGGACTGCCAGAGCATCGGTGTTGGCAAGGAAAACAGAACAACATGTTAAGAGCCACAGACTTAATCTTGCTCTGCCTCTAGCCGGGTCATCCACAGAGAGTGAGCCTGTATCCCATGGAACCTGGTGAGTCAGGAAAAGGTTTGGACAACCTGATCCCGCTCAGTGGGGACAGCATAGAGCTAAGGTGTGGCTTTGGTCAGAGAAGGCAGAGGGAGCAGTGAAGAGGCAGAGCATAGATCAGGTTTGGGAGCCAGCAGTTCTTTTCCTCTTTCCAGGCTGCCAATTTCAATGGACGGACTTTTGAATAAAACATCTACATTAAAATTAATCACTAGTTTATGGTGCTCTACTATATACTCAGCCTCTGTCCATCATCAGGACACCAGAATTAATTCCCATCACTAAGATAAGGACAAAAGACAGCCATTCCTGAATAGATACCAGCTGTGTGTTTGCACTAACTGGTAGGCAGGGACTGAAACTAAAAATCACTCCTCCGCTTTGGTAAGAAACTAACCACATTTGTGAAATCACCTCTCAAGCTGCTTTTTGTTGTGCCTTGTTTGTACTCACTAAGGCAAAGCTGTCCATGTCAAACAGTGTGGACTAGCTCCTATCATTAACAAATCAAGAAGAAATCTCAAGTTCTGTTTAATTGGTTTAACCATGCTACTGTCATCCCTCTCTCCAAAGAGGTCTCACCTTCTAAAAACTTGCGGAGCATTGAGTCTTTTGTAGTTAGAGAAACTTCATCTCCAGCTACTGGAGTGTCTGGTTTGGTCTGAAGCATCTCTACATCTGAGAAAAAGTAGAAAGATGAACTTGTTAATTATGCCCTTAAACATGTTGAACAATGTAATATAATATAATAAAATGATGTGATATTTCTGACTGGAGCTATGGCCTATGGTGAAAATCAAAGAGGAAGCCAGGCAACTGACCAGATACTTGCCTCAAAAAAGACTCCTAAGTTGCTATGCTCAGTCCACTCTGCACAAATCTTTGTCAGCTGCCTGATGCTTAAAGTTGAGGGTGACTAACATGGCTTATGGAGAAGTTATGACAATGTTCCAAGCAGGCACTGAAGATTAGCTAGTATTGAGAGTGTATTGGCCAAGTGAAGGTTTTGGCCTCTGCACAGTGCTCCTGAGAGATCAAACAATGAAAACTCTGCGACTTGGCAATACAAGACATTAAGGGCAATTTGGCCACAACAGAAGACAGTATTTGCTTTGTTTATTGGACAAAAGAAAAAACAGCTGGCTGAGTTAATTAGTTGGACTGGAAGGTGTTTAGAGGATCAAATGATAATTTAGTTTTGAGAAAGGAGTGACAGCAAACAGTAAGATACTTTAAGTCACTGTTTTGACATAAAGAATTCTGATTTTCAAAAAAAGACTCAATCTCATTGTAACCCTAAAACTAAAGTAAAATGTAAGGTAACCATACTCCTAATGATATTAAAACCAAGAGTGATATAAATGAATTGTTGAGGCTTATTGATATAAGTGAATTGTTGACACATATTGTAAAATATCTATTACTGTGTAAACTAGATGGTTTGGGTTACATGAGGGAATATAGAATATTCCTCTCTACATTTCTTTTTAGTATTTGCTGACTTTTCTTATTTTTTCCCACAAAGCTGAGGAGATTATGAGAAAGAGATTACAATATGCTAGCAAGATTTTGCTCTGTTGGAATGTTGTGGGGTTTTTTAAACAATAATTGTCAAAGGATCCACTGACAGTCATGTGAACGCATCCAACCTAGCTTGAATCTCACCAGAATACCTCCAGCATAGCCACAGCGATACTGCACACTGCATGGATTAACCACACCAGCAGCTTCTCAAGAGCTCTGCAGTCCATGCCAAGTTGCATGCTGCTGAAGCTCATCTGCTCACCATCAACCTAATACAAAGCTCACTTAGGTATTGCTGCACTACATGGAAGCACGGATTTGACATTTGAGCATCTTAAAGAATCAGCGCTACAGACTCGTGTTTTCCTGCAGAGAGATTTTTCCACCTTGCAGCCACCTTGATTACTTTCAACACAGCTTTTAGAAATGAACCCGTAGCAAATACAGGCCCAGAGGAAAGCCCCTACTTTATGGATTTGGAGGCAGAACAGAATGTGACAGGTGTGCAAAGTTCCTTCCACTCTCTGTGGAGGGAACAGTGTATTCCCAGTTTTGGCTGTGCTCTGCAGGATTACTAAACCAGCAGTGCAACAGGTTGCTGCAGGGTTTGTTTTCTATCACACAGTCAATGTAGTTAAATTTATCAACTAATTTGTTCTCCTTAAACACATGGTTGCCACCTTGCTACCCTCTTGCACACAGGCCTGTCTTGCATACAAATAAGACCTAACATTGTATCCATGTATCAAAATTGAAAATAAATTCTTGACTTCGTCAATGACACCTTCTGTTCCACTTGCTGCAAAAGCAGGCTAGTGAGATGGAAGTGACAAGAAGGTGGTGCACACAAACTTTATGTATCAGAGGAAAGGTCTCCAGATTTTCCTGAGGCTACTGGGGAAAGCTGGTCTGAGGGTTAGCAGGAAGAGGGTTAATTAGTTCCTAGATGTCAGAATTTAGTAGCTAAAAGACATTTATTCAGAGTTGCTGTTTCCCTTTGCAGGGTTTAAGGCTTCAGAAGGGAGCTCAACCAGCCTACGCACAAACATACAGAAGACGAGTTATGATCTACAGACTCTTTGCAACAGCTAAAACACCCATCCATGAGCACCCTTTAGAAAGTAGTAACACCCACCCTGCTTTAAACATTTGCCAACACTAGATGCCAAGTATTCCTGCACACAAAGCAAGCTACCTCTTTACACAGACCAGTCCTTTGTCATGCAAGACAAAGGCTTCAATGTGTTGGCATAAATCACACTCAGAACTTTATAAGCAGTTATATTTTTGTGCACAATTCCCTCAGTTTGCTCAAAGATGACAAGGCTGCTGTTTCTTGCATTAACTAAGGAAAAAAAAATAAAAATCAACGAGGACAGTGCTGAAAGCTCGGTCTCAAGTTAATAAAAGTGGTAGAGAAGGGAGAGGATATGCAAGAGCAGAATAAAGGCATCACAACTTACTTATAGGTGAACTAACATCTACTCTTTAGGTGTTGGAGGTCTGCAAATTACAGGACAATACATTTTAGTCAGCTGAAACTCTCTAGGATAAAGCATTAAATCTCTGCACGAAACTCACTATCTAGGGCCTGAGTGTCCACACAGTTCAGATACGGAAACAGTGCTAAGAGTTCGGAGTTGTTTCCACCAGCCCTTAGCCACTGCCACTGTCTGACTGTGGACAGAGGAAATACAGCCTAACTTTTTCACCAAGTAAAACAGCATAACACACACACCCAAAGCAGGCAAACACGTTTTCAGCACTTTCAAGACTCCTTGCTCTCAGAGCCCCTCCTGTACACAATTCCAGCCTACTCTTTTGCAAAAATCAGCAGGAGGTGCTGGTGAAAGGAAAGCAGAAAAAGCAAAGCACTCGTATGATGCTGTAGTTTATAGTACCAGACTGATACAGTAGAGATAACGCTTCCTCTTCGCTATTCAGCTGCTGTTTGTTGCGGTGTGTGACTCAGCTAAATGACATTTACCTGCAACCTGCACCAACCTGAAGCATATTATGCAAAATTATGTTTGACTTTACAGGTATTTGAAAAGTGTAGTAAGAGGAAAATGCTCTTCTGAAGTGGGAACAGTTAGATTAATGATAAGAAATTAAATAAGACCATTCAATCTCATTATTAAAGAACAGCAAACAAGTTAACAGCAGGAGCTAGTGAGTTCCCACTGATTTGGTTAAGAGTACTTTATGATCTATGCTGCTCGGGGCATTAAGATCTACCTGGGAAAGAATGCTCCTCTCCAGCAGAAGGGGAGGTAGTGTTCTGTAGAAGAACAAAACCTTTTCCATTTTTTTAATTCCATCATTTATCTAAAAACTTAAAGGGAGAACTAGCAACTCAACACAGACATGGCAACTCTCATGCGGCATCAGTTTAAGCAAAATTGGGCCCTTGCACAGCTTCCGCACTTTCTTCGTAATTTTTCCCCAGGACCAAACGCAGAGAGAAAATAACACATAAAAACGCAATGAAAAATCAGAAGTGGGATGAAGAATACAAGAACTAACAGAATACACTGGTATTCAAGTATTTGCTACTACTTTTAACTCATTACGATGTCTCCAGTCCTGCGTTACCTTATTCTCAAACCAGTTCCTGCCAAATTGACCCTGTGGTATCTAACTTTCTTTTGATCAGCCTCTGAAAAACTGTGCTGGCAGCACATCTTGATCACAATAAATGGGCATGCTGCCACAGCATGGCTACACTTAAAACACCCCAGCTATTGTCCTCTACACCACAGCCATAACTACGCACATAAGGGCTACTCTGACCTGGAGAAAGTACCTCGGTAGGAGTTGATTTCCTAGCGAGTTTTCATCCTCACAAATCTTTAAAGTCAGCACAAAAGCTTGAAGCCTTTGTGGTGGCAGTTCTAAACCATCCCGCTAATTTCAGTGAGGGTCTACTTGCGTGCTGGTATTCTAAATAATATTGAGACACATTCACTTTGAGAGAACCAATCTAATTGTCAAGCGTCACGCCAATTTAACCTTACCTGTTACAATACTGGTAGATTTTAAGCACTGTTCAGACAAACTGTAAACATTCTTCAGGCAAAGACTAAGAGACTACATAAGAAAAACAGATTTTCAGTAAAAGACTCCTGAGTGTAAGGTAACAGAATTTGTGAGCAGGAGCAATACACTAGAACTCCAGATGAAGCAGGAAACACTCACATTCCTTGCTGAGGTATTACAGATTAGTCATATACCAATGAGAAGAACATTTTAAAATTCAGACTCATTCAGCTCTGCTTTTCAGTAAAGGAACCATAAGTATCTACTGTAGGGACAGCTTGGGGTTTTTACCTTTCTGGTCCTATTAGCCCTGCAGAGCCTGCAGCACATTTGCACACCGGAAGAACTTTCTGGTGCTGATCCCAGAGACCTCTGCCACCATGCTGATGTGGCTGTGCTTGCAGAAGCTTCCCCAAAAGGACATATGCCTGCTGGGCCTTTGCTACTGAGGAAGCTTAAGGAAAGTGGCCCGACTTAGGCTTCAAAGTGCAAAACCTTTCCCATCATGGCAACCTTTCCTAGCTCTCCATCTCCATGCCTGTCAGCCAAGCAGGCTGTTTCATGTATTCAACCAAAACACCAGCCAAACTCCCTCCTGAGATCTGTCAATCAGAGTAACCGAGGGCAGGAAAACCTGTGTACTTGAACTGTTTAACTTGGTGTTGCTTGTTTGATAGAAACAGGCAAGGAGACACACACAAGTAACTGAGGCAGCAGATTGAGGGAGGTGGTGATCTTCAGCAGGGAAGAACAAACAAGTGCCTTAAAACAATTAGTTCTTCCACCAGCACTCTGGAGGGCTGGCAAATGGTTTTCTTGACAGAGGAAGCAATTCTGATCTAAATCTGAACCAATATAAGAATATTTTCAGAGAGACTTTTCACAGTCCGGTTCAAAAGTGGTAAATTACAGGGAGATTGATTTGCATCCATGAAAGAAACAAAGGAATATCTCCTGCATAGTTTCTGGGAGATCTGGACATCCAAAGGGTGGAAGAAGTCAAGTTGGGCTTAGTGGTTTTAAACACGTTTTTCCCCCTCTCTGCAGACTTAGTCACTCAACCTCATTCAGAGGTGCACTGATTGCAGCCAGGGCTTCCAAACATCTCAAAACTCGCTCTCCCATTACTGCAAACAATAGCAGCTTTGTTCCTTAGGAGTCCAACCGGCCTTACTGCTTATCTCCACCTGAAGGCAGAATAATCCTGGCTTTTGGTAGCAAAACTATCCCTGCAGCTGCCAACCAAAACTTCACAAAGAAGAGTTTATGATTTCAGGCAGAGAATCGACAAAGTCTTCTGGACTCAATCATCAACGAAAAAGTGTTTTATAGCACTGTATAATCTATAAGAGGGGAAGCCCAGGACAGATACAGTCTATAAGAAAACGTGTTTCAGTAAGAAAGCTTTTCCCCTGCGGCAGCGCACTTAAAACTGCAGAAACACTAGAAGACTTTATGTAGGTACTTGAACTATAATAAGCTAGATTTTCTGCTTATCACGGGAATCACAAAATATATCAGTGGGATGAAGACAGACCAAATAGGCAGGTAAGAGAGAACAGCAAATTTACAATTGCTTAACAGAGGTACTTAACTTGGTATTTGCCATCGGCCTCACTGAATATTAATAGAATGGTGAAAAAGTTAAACATCTGCATATTTATCAGAATTAGCTCTATATTTTTAGCAATAAACCAGATGGATTAGAATAATAATTTTCAATTATAATTTTTTCAGTACACATATTTCTAGATGTTTGCTTCCTTTTGTTCTCAAGCTGTTAAGGTGGAAGTTCAGCTCGTTTTTCAGTTTCCCGGTTGTCAGTAAAATCACATTTTACATGGCGTTCTTTTCCACAAGTGCCTGTAAGACAGTGTCCCTACTGCCCTGGATCTCAGGAGGGAGAAGCAGGAAGGACATGGTAGAAAATTTGTTCTCTTCCAAATGGTAATTCACTTGTTCAGGGAGTCCTCCAAGCACTGAGGAAACAGCTCTTGATCTTGTACACTGGCAATCAAAGAAAGATTTAGATCAACTTTATCAGCCAGCCAACATCAGAACTGGAGCATGGTTTCCTTGTGGTGAGAGCAGAAAACCTATAACCAGTCCTTACTCTAAAACTCAATTGAAGTGCTACTATGTGCAGGAGACAGAGCAGCTTAGGCCTCTTGGACATGGGGTGGGGTGCTCTGAGTAACCTGATCTAGTTGAAGATGTCCCTGCTCATTGCAGGGGCTTGGACTAGACAACCTTTAGAGGTCCAACCCAAACCATACTACAATTCTGTGATTCTATGAATATACATACAAAGATCTTCTGGGGCACCAGGGACAAATCCGGCCATGGATTCATAAAGCTCTTCATCGGAGCCAGGATTCAAGGAACATTTCATTAACAGATCAGTGGACAGATGAGCCATGGACTCATAAACAGACTCATCCTCCTCGCCTTGCATCAGCTCTTCCTTAATGTGACTCTTCAGCATATCTGCAGTTTCCTGGAGAGGAAGGAAGGCAAGAAGAAAAATGTTCAAGTCTCATTTATATAAAGAATCTGGAGAATCAAAGCAAGCAATAGATACCTCATTCTCCCATCGCTGATGGAAAAAGCCTTCTAAAAGCAGCCCATTCCCACAGGCTAAGGCTTCTCAAAGGAATTAAATCCCCACTACAGCTGTCTGGGTCCAGTCTTTAAGATCTATGTTGTAATAATAGGTAATCAAGGTGAAACAAGCTGGTGCTGACGCATTCTGAATAGCCACTACAGCCTCTCACCCCCTCAATTTCACATCTTACCCAATGTCTACAAAATGCTAGAGCATAAGCAAACCTCATTCTAAAAATACAAACGCTTGTGAAAGGCTATTTTGGGGCAAGCATAGCTGACCATAAGGGGGAAAGCTTGCCACATGTGGCGCACTTACAAGGCAGCAAAATTTTAGCTTTGGTGTAGATTCAGTTTCAGTTTCTTGGCATCAGCACGTAACACCCAGAGCGGGAGTACACAGACCCTTTTCTGTGAGATTAACAGGAAACCTCACAGCAGGCAGTTTTTCATGTAACACAGGCAACTTTCGATTCACAGGACAGCAGAACCCTTTCTCACATATCTGCAACATGGGGTGGAGGGTAGGAGGGAGGGTAGTGCAGATCTTCACCAAACCATGCAATGGAGCAAAACACAAAGCTTCATCCCAGTCTCCTTCCCAAGTTTCAGCTATGTCACAAGCACAGTCATCTTAACCAGTTGCAGTACTACAAGATATTCTCCAATCCACAACCACCACCTCACAGGCCTTCAATCCACAGGGCATGTGTGTCAAAACTGTCTACACATGCTTCCCTCCACAGTCAAAATGGCTCAAGCAGGTAGCTCATGCAATGCTTTAGGGAGGTGCAGAGGAACATTTGCCAGAGAGAAAATTAGATGAGTAAACCCCTTTGGTTTACTGGGATTTACAGATATCCATACTTGTAGTGCTTCTAGTCACTACCTTGCAGTGGACACACTGGTACAGATCATTTGTGTGCTCTGGTACTAAGCTGCACAGATAGCTTGATGGTCAGTAAGCAGGACCTGCTCTTCACACAGCTCTGCCACTGTGCTGGTGGAGAGGAGGACATGGGAGGTGCACAGTACAGCAGTAAGAGGTTCTAAGGACTACCTAAGCACCTCTCACCCCAGTGCAAAGATTTTAATCACACAATTTACAGTTTCTGCAGCCCTCCTGATCTCAGGACAGGGAATGACCTTTATACAGCTCTAAAGTATAACCCTAAATTCACGCTTATGTCAAGAAGTAAGCCCCAAGTTTAAGAATCACCCGTGCCTCCTAAATTGGGCTTAAACACTACTGTAATGGGCTGGCAAAACCATACTAAGGCTGGCAGATCTACCACCCACCATGCAGACAACTGTTAGGGACAACTACACACAACTTTTCAACTGAAAGTAAGGGCAAATAAAACATGCTCGGAAATTCATGTGATTTGACTTGATGAGCTGCTTTTTATTTTGAAGCACACAGGCTGGAAACAACTTGAATGGAGAAGTAAAGACAAACCCATGCACAGCCAAGGATCCCACAGAAACAATTGCCTGGTGCAGCTGGAGTCAGGTCCATATCATAATCTGGAAAAGTCAGAGTGCTGTTTTCTGGGAATGAGGTTAGCTCAAAGAGAGCTGAATCGTGAATTGGGATACCAGAGAGAACAAGTAGGGTATGGACAGCTACCCTAACATAGGAAGAAACGGATTTCAAGTGGTGCAGACAGAATATACAGATCAGCTGTGAATGAGCTAATAAGCAATGCAGACTGTACTATGACTAATCAGAGTACCTCAGACTGCACCTTCCCAAACATATTCTATTCCCATATAACTCCCTGAATTAAGTGGAATATAGAGACTGTAGTTTTGCCAAGATAAAAGGTTCAAAAAGCACACCAAGCACTAACCACGTCCTTGCAGAAGCTTCATTTGATGGATGGATGATAAGGGAACCCAGCATGGTGGGCTCTGCTTCCATCTTATTTGTTCTGTGAAAAAGCCCCAAGAACTTCACCAGCTCCAGAGATACACCCAACCCTCCAGCCTGGAAGCTTTCAGTGTGGCTGGATGTCTGTCTTCTACATCCTACCACACCACATTGTGTTATTACCCTGTCACTCCTGCTCCCACAACATTAAGTGCCAAGCTTGGTGCCACTGCCCACACCTGCTGTGGGACAATGTAGGACTGTAGCTCCCTCTTACCACATATTCGTCAATGAATTGGCGGAGGTCCCTAAAGCCATGCTTTTCTGCTATGGTGTTTGGATAATGTCCATATTTGTTGGCTACGCTGTAGGCCTGCAGTGCTCCAGGGCATGTAAGCAGCAAGGCAGTGAGGTTCTTCAGCCCGTATCTTGCAGAAAAGTGGAGCAGTGTTGGCAACTCCTCATCCCTCTGAGCTGTGAGAACAGAAGCCTGTTAGAATCTAAGTTTCTCTCGAGCAGCAAGAGAGCCACTAGGTGAGAAAAAATTCCTAGCAAACACACAGACCAAAGCAGGTGTGAGTGCCCTGAAAAGTATATATAGAGTTTCAAAATAAACCTAACTCGGCACAAATTAACTGAGTATCTAGTGCGTCTCCAGGCTTGAGTCCTATGACCTTTAGTGGGGAAGGTGGCATTGTAATAGCTTTAGGTACATAAGATCACAGGTTTGCAAGCACCTCTTAGACCATCATTCCAGTAGGATCCAGCTGCTTGTAAGGCAACCATGTCATGGTGCCACACCAACTGCTGAGTGCCCATGGTGCAACTTAGAGCAGAGTCATAGGATTAGGGGAGGATTGGGCTGGGGAGAAATGCCACATGGGACTGGGAGAAGAACAAGGGAGAAAATATGGGAGACATTTTGTGGAGCATCATCTTTTCATTTTGGTTGTGTTTGAAGCTGTCTACACAGCTGCATCTGTCGCAGTCCAAGGAAGTGAGAATGAATGTATTAAAAAAAGGGTCATCTGACCCAAATGGCAATCCCCCTTCTATAGGCATCATTAGAAATTGAGCTTCCTGGCTGAGATCCAAGATTTTTGAGGCAGCCTGTGCAGGTACGCACAGCAGTGTTAAGGTGCTCCATGGTAAAACAACTGATACAGATGAAGTTTAAAAAGAAAACAAGCATCTTTCAACTTACTTGTAGTCATATCTTCTTCTTCCAGCTGGTTGATTCCAAACAGGTGTAAGCCACTGGCAGGAATGTTCTTCTTAAGTGACTCAGTCAACAGTTTGTCAAGTGCTTCTATGCTGTATGGCACGATTTTAAAGGCCTAGAGATAAATGGAAAGTGATTTTGTTTGGGGGAGTCTGAAGATTCAGTTAAGGTGAGATTTAGAAGGTGTTTATTTAGCAGATGTTAGAAAACAGTAGGCATAAACACTGAAGGTAGCAATGTTCAGGTCCAGCAAAGAACATTAATAGCTTCCTGGTCCAGAGAGTATCATCAATCTGAGAAGATGAGAATCATGCACTCCACAAGACAGAGTACAACAAGGAAGTCACTCATGCAACTGGAAGCACATAAAACTTTATTCCTGTCAAGGAAGTAGGAAGTATCTTCTGAAACTGTTCCAATGAAGTGTCGCTCTTGCTCTAAGTATCAACTAGCCCATTTCCAATTGCTCTAGCGCACACTTCGAGTTTGGCTTTTAGACTGGTTATTAGTCAAAGACTGTGAAGCATGCTTATTCCCCAAGTAGAGACACAGACCAGTACCAACTGCTCCACAATTTGAACTAAAAAGAAAGGGAAAGATAGTCTCCCCCACCGCAGGTATGCTGGTGACTAACAACACTACTCTGTAGGCTCCTGCTGCATGGCTAACCAGGGACATGCAGGCAGGCAGCAAAGACAACACATGTGGAGAACTTGCTTGTGCAAGCTTTACCACTTTAATAGGATTCAGGTACCCCCATCGTGCAAAATATGACATGAGAACTGAGAAGAGGCTTTAAAGAAATAAGTGCTAAGAATAAACAAATCATTTTATGTTACTCTCCTTGGTTCAGCTAGTATGAATCTTTGCTACCTTTTCACATCTTTTCCAAGAACTCTCAGGTACAAATTTCCAAACTATTTATTTCTTTATGGTACTTTCTGTTATATCAAGTTCTGTCATCCCAATCTTTTCAAGTCATCAAAGTCTAAAAGTCTTTTTTTTTGTTAGTTGGATAGTCTGAGTCACCTTAGCCAGCTATTTGCTCCAGAGACAGAAAAAGCAGCCATGCTTTCGCTAAAAGCAGTGAAAATTCCTTGATTTCTTCATTTCAGAAAAGCTACTTCATGGCAAACACTTTTGCTTATATCCGCTTAACTGGCTCTTTCAGAGGCCAGACTTCAAAGCAGCTGTTTGCTAGATTAATTACCTGGCACATGAACTGTACTGGGTTGGCTGCATTAGCCAACAGACTGCCAATTTCCTCCATGTCGGTATGGTAAGTGATGCTTGTTTCTCCCACCATCAAATCCCCTGAATATATCTGCAAAGGCACTGTCCCAGATGTTAAATCTTCGAAAAGAAAGAAGAAATCACCATTAAGAACAAGCAATGGGAATGAATGAGTCTGCATCAAATACTCTGAGGATACGAGTTTGGAGATACTGCCAGCTGGATACCAAAAACAGTTTCTGTTTTATTGAATTCATGAAGAGCCATAAAAAAAGAGATTATGTTGGTCTGAACACTAGGTAGGAAAGTAATTTGGAATTACCTTCTTCATAGCCATGTCAATGTACATCACCTGTAACCTCCTAGGTCTTCTGCTAACAGTAGGCTGGACCACTACTGTTAACAATAAGCCATCTCAAACTAGAAAGCCTCACATCTCTTCACCCTGGCTTTCTCTGGAGTGGTCTCTAAACCATGCCAAAAAATATAAGAACTAAGGAAGAAGGGGAGAGGAACCAGAAAAGTCACTAGGGATTTTGCAATCCCTATCACTAGTCTCTGAACTAAATCAACTTAAAAGCATTCCAGCTTTGCAGCCTTACCCATGCACAGGACTTATCTCCTACCTGCACCTTGGGAGCTTCTTGATGTTTTGTACAGTATGCATTGATTGATAGGTCTGAATTTTCTCTTTGAAATACAAATATTTTGAATCCCACTGAAATTAATATTTCCCTGTATATATGCTTGGCTGTTAACAACTCAGGAAACGATGAAATAGTTACGGCCACGTGCAAAAGGAATTAAAAATATATTTCTCTTATTGTTAGAAACTGCAGAGCTTACATAGCTGTACACGCTCCATCAATGTGAAGGTCATGTTTGTAATTCAAAGTGTAGTTAGTTTCCAGGTCCATGATTAAATTACAAGCCTTGATTTAAGACAGATTAAGTTGAACATTTTTATGTGGGTGAGGTCACCTTCTTTAAATCAATCCACCTCACTGACTTTTCAGAAATGACTATTAGTCTCTATCTCAGAGCTGGCACAATAACAAATAAATAATAATTTCTTGGCACAATTCAAGAAAACAGACCAAAGTAGATAAAATCATGCTAGGAAACTACTATCAATCTGTAAGGGTCTAAAATCTTGCCCCTAAAGTGTAGTGAATTTAAAGTTTAGATAAGCTACAGTTTTGCAGATGCAAATATCTCGAGTGACAGAACATATCTAAATTAAAAGGCAAGCCAGGATAAATAGTTTCAGCTCTCATCACAGAAAGATCATCACACATTAAGCACACGCTTTTATAGTCATGCAATTATTTACTGGCACTTACCTTATCTTGGTGCCCTGCCAATGCTAACGTGGTGGTGGTTATAACACGCAGTTAAATTCAAAGTGCTTTACAAGCTGCAATCTGCTCTCAGACTGCCAGTAAGGTGTTTCCACACTGCAGCCCTGCCACTGTTGAGAGGAAAACAGAGCCCCCAAGCAGCTCTATCTCAGTTCCTCATCACAAAAGCATCACAGATGAGAATGCAAGTTCAAGATTTCCTGGCCTCAAGTTTACCTGCATTGCAACCTTTACCCCATCCCTCTGGCATTTTTCAGTACAGGCAGGTTGAGACAGAAAGGAAGCAATGGCGGGGAGAACACAGGGAAAAATATCAGCCCAGCTTACTTGGAGCCTCCACAGAGATTGTGTACTCATTCTCCATCTCAGCCAGCACACGCACAGATGATGCATTCTCTGGAGAGAATTCAACTTCGGTTTTCACTTCGCCATCTAGTTTACATTTCATGATAATATAAACTGTTGTCTGCACCTAAAAGAAGAGGCATTACAACATGCAGTTTCACAACATAAGCACACTTACTTTGTTAAGCCTCTTTTCTATGGATTTTGCTCTCATTGCAACCAACACAAATTATCATCTGTCATTTTCACGGTCCTGAATAGTTTTCAGGAGCATCTTCCAGTCATGGAGTAACTGGGCAGGTGGCTTCTGTTACAGCCTGCACCAGCATACATACATGCATTAAGCTGATAAAACTCCAGATTTACCAGCTAGATTTATAAACTGATTAAAGCTAGATTTATAAAACGATTTAGTTGCAACTCTATCAGTCTCTTCCCTCAAGCAGCACAGCCCTGTTCTAAATGGAAACAAAGGAAAAAACCTTAGACTTTATCCATTTGAGGGGATGTTATACTAAAAAATGCTGATTTTCAGACAGGAAGCCATGATCCAAGCTCTTCGGAGTCACTTGCAGGACATGCGCCAGAATTGTCATATTAAACTGCATCCAGGCTGTAGAGTTACCTGGTTCATTACAATCACCTTACTCCACTTGCCACCCCAATAAATCACACCAGAATGGAAGATGGGAAGTCAAAAGTGTGAACCTGCCTCACAGCACACAAGACAAGCAGCTATATTAATGAGAGTACCAATCCATAAGTGACCTTGCAGCCTAGAAAACACCGGGTGCTTCAAGTTACCAAGCTAGTTCTAGGTCTAGGGAACTGAGCTTCTCAAACAGAGACCCTGAGGACAGGGGGCTGAGAGGGAAGGCAACAGAAAGGGAATTAGGGACTAATTCTGAGGCCTGTAAAGCTGTCCATTACAGAGCAGCATAATGGGTTGCACCAGCCCACAGTAAGAACGTAGCCCAAGGAGTGGACATACAGTACCCCACACCGTATGCGGTCAGGCTGCACCACCGGATGGTCCCCAATGCTCTTGGATGATCCATATTCTTCACTCATGGCAAGTCTGTGGGAGTAAACTGGGTTCTTCTCGTCTTCTGTTTCTGTATCAGTCACAGAGTCACAGCCTGAGTCTAAAACAAAGTATACAAAGTCCTGTTACATCACGTCCCTTTGCTGAAAATGCGTATCATACACATCCATCGTGGGAAACACCCAGGGAGGCGGTGGGGTGGAATTTGCTATTCTTCTCAAAGTAACGCTCAGAAAAGGGGATCTAGTTGAAGAAATGCAAACTACAGAGCTTCCTCTTTTTTCCCCTTAAGACGACTGCTGAGGAACATTCACGAAGACACAGAAGTGCTGGAGTAGCACTGAACACGCTTATGAAACAAACAACAACGCCGCTCTTTGCTGAGATGGATAGTCCCTTCTCATGTTAGATAGGAAAATGAGTATGTCAATGTCTAATATAAGAATCATCAGCAACTGGACTCATCTGACTCCAGTTGCTCTCTCAGTACATTGCGGGACAGGCAGCAGCCTTTAGTCTTCCATTCGAAAAGGAAACGAAGAAAACCAACTTTTCTTTCATTTCAGTAGCCTCTTTTAGTTTTCTAGATCCTACTTATGTTGCTCATCCCACTCCCAAGTTCATTATTGTGTCGACAAAAAACAATATGAAGCAGTAGTCTGAAAGGATTCTGTTCCTTGAGCAAGAACTATAAAATCCTGTATCTATACAAGACTGAAACTGAAATGTACCAGGAACCTTTGCATAGAAGAATAACAGTACTCTACCCAAACAGATCCAAGAGTAGAAGTAAACACATGTAACTCTACAATCTGTGTGTACAAAACAAGTTCTCATTCCTGCTTCCCAGTAACAGCATGGGTATTGATGAAATAACAAACTGAACTGATATCACTGGCTGCAAAAAAAAAACTAGCAAGAATTAAAACAGATTACAGGTCTCCTACCCCTGCCAGGAAATACTTTTCCCAACTAGAGAACAGAAACAACAGACAATTTCATATCTAGTAGAGAGTGCTTTCTTATCTAGTTTCTACCTCTTGATTCACATGATTCACACCTTTTTTCCCCCTGTCTCCCAAAACATGGGGCAAAAGTCACTGACTTCCCCGTGTCAGAAGTCTAGCATGAATTCTTAAAACTCTATCTCCCATAGCCAAAATCTTCCAAACCTTGGAAAACCATGGAGCAGTCAAGGATTTATGCCAACATTTGCGGAGTTATTTGTTATTTACTACTTACTGTAAACCACATCTGTAAAGAGCAGTAAAAAATATCTACTAGATGAAATCTCAGATTTGGACTGGCAGAACTTTTACATTAGTAAGAAATGTTCTATTTAAAATGCTCAGTTCCGATAACAAAGCCCTAAGCGATCAATCGCACTATCTAACCTCTGGCATCCATACAGTGAAGCTGCCAACAGCCCAGGTTTTACTCAGAATCCCCCAACCTCTGGGTACATCAAGTATTCACAAAATAAGAGAGTCAAAGTTATTAAAGCAGGCTTCTATTAGGACATCATGTCCTGCTAGTTTCAAACAGTGAAGCTAGCAATCAGTCAGGAATTTAAATTTAGACTTCTTCATTACTATTATTATTACCAAATACTTAAATTTACCATATTTGAAATCCTTCACATGCACATTTTTTTGTTTGTATGTTTTCTATAGACTTAAATGGGATTTTCTGAATTATATAAATGCAACTTTGCTTTCAGGGGACAGGTTTTAAACCACAAAATTTTAGCAAATCATTCAGCTGAAGTTTTTTCACAAATAGTGGTGCTCACATGCTTAACTAAGTATATGAATCACTCCACATGGCAAGTAAGCCTACTCACATGAGTACAAGTAGATTGTTGCTTTAATGTTTGCTGTAGAAAAAGCAGAGACAAAAATCTGCAGCTCTGTAAAGTTCAAGTAAGGCATTACCACCAACATTAACATTTCTTAAAAAAGCCTAGAACAGTATATGTAATTTATCAAATAGATTTTAATACTGCACCAACACAAATTTGCAGATTTGACTAAGAAACTACTTTGACATAAGGCTATGTACTGAAGGGGGTCTTTTGGATTTTCAGACAGTGGTACTAAGAGTCACAGAAAACAGACTGAGACAAACATTTCTTGACTCATTATTTCAATTGATACTGTCCAGAGTTATCAGCTGCAAGAGCCAGACCCCAGTTCTGGGAACTCTTCACTTAAGGAAAGGTGGACTGCTTCCACCTGGGTCTGCCAGGCTGCACAGCAGAAAATAAACCACAAGTCCCACATTCTTCCCTTACATGATAGCTATCACATCAGGCATTCAAAGAGCAAGACACCACGTCTTTTGGGGAAGAGGAGGAGGCGCCATGGTTACTAGAAAAGTGTCTCTGTAATCTTTGTTGGTTATTTCCAGTATGACTCAATCAGAAAGAAAAAGATCACCACTGATAAGAGAGAGCCAGTGATGACCAAATTACAGCAAGGCAATAATGTTCCTGCAACACATGCACAAGCTGACACTTGGCAGCATCCGGACACTAGGGACATCATCCCCACCTCAATATGGAACCATTAGTGTGGTCATTTGTACCTCTCTTGCCCAACATATGGTCTATTTCAGAGGAAAATGAAACCTCTCAGCTACAGCATCTACAGTAAGCAAGTATAAGAGGGGAGCAAGGAAAGAACAAGCCCCTAATCTCTCTGCTTTACTGATGTTATTTGATACTAGAAACAAATTACCAGATAAAAAATAACTTGAGCTTTTAAGAAATTCTGGCATTGCCTGATCCTGTCTTGCACTTCCGCATTCTTGTAACAGAGTTGACTGCCCAAAGGTCATATGGAAGAACAGAGCTGTTAGGTAATACAGGAAGAAGCAAGCAATGTTAATCAGTAATTGGATTAACAGCTGATGGAACAGGCACTCCGAGTTCCAAGTATAAATTATTCATCTGTGTTTTCATTCAGAAAATCCTGAAATTGCAAATTACCAACTTCCCACATAAGCAGTGAAGTGATACTTCATCTCGCAATATGGTCATCTCCCAAGTTCCAGTCACGTGCTACTGACTTGTGAAATGCAAGCATTGGGAGAGGAAACCATCCCATTACATTCGATAATACCCATGCTCTAAAGGGATGTGTTATTAGATCAGGCTTCCCACTCACTGAGATACTTGAGTAATGACAATCCATTTGCACATACAGATTCAGCAATTATATCATTGTAATAATATCCAGGCTAGAGAGGCCTTCACTGAGGAGATCAACAGACTCATTAGAAAGTTAAGTGACCACCTGAATTGAGTTTCTCCATGAGCAGCTGCTGTAGGTCAACAGCTTGTGCTTATAAACAGCTGCACCCTCACTGGAGGGCCTTTCTGTTCCCCTTTAAATGAAGACTACCTCAGGCCACACTTGACAGCCTGTGAAATACTGTGAGATACAGCAGCAAGGGGTGGAGATGCGGTCCAAGAAACCCAACCACATTTCCCCTTGAAGAACGTGCCCCCCTCCAGGAAGCACCAGTAGCTGAGCTACAGCTAGCAGCCCCATGCCAGCCCCTTCTCACCTGCCCTGCCAGGCTCCTCGCACAGCTGCCCTGCAGAAACCCAGCCCTGGGAAAAGCTCAGGGAAAACAGGCATGGCCATGTGCTTCACGAGCCATTTAGCAGCTTTAGAAACTAATACGAAGCACCCAGTTATTTTGACCTGCTGTTGTACAGCACACAGCTCGCTCTATCATCCATTTCCTCCTGGCTAAGCTGGCAGGCTATCGGCACAGAGCCAACAGCTGTGGTTTCTCAGAAGTCACAGCCCTTACACCACAGGACATGTGAATGCTCGGAAGGAGCCAGCAGCTTGTCCAGACCACTCTGTCACCCAGATACTAATGCCAATAGCACAACTAGGCAACAGTTCGTCCCTATAGGTTCTGCATGCACAGACTAGCCCCTCACTGGCATCTGTGAGCACTTCCCACTCTGCCCATCGACCAGCTCACCAGTAGAGATGAGGAAATTTCATGAGGCCTCGGACTTTCATCTCTGTACACTTAGAGCAAGAGGGAAGGACCTCAAAGAGAGCTCCTGCTGTCACCGGAAGCTTGCAACTGACCAGTCTCCTTTTCCAAGCGCGAACAAGGACATTAAGTCTCCCAGAGCAACTCCAGCTGCATTTGCGAGAAGCAGGCAGAGTATTGACAAAGTAGCCAGGGAAAGCAGGGAAAGTAATCTTTCATCATGCTAACCTCAGAGCCAAAAGTATGAGGAAAGTATGAAAAGCCACAAGAATGGAGAGGACACAGAAAAGAAAGCAAGAAGAAAAAATATGAAAAAATGCCATACACTAGAAAAGAGTGGTAAAATAAAAACCTCAAGCAGATGGGGAATTGGCAGAGAATAGCAAGGTAACCCACAGGATCAAAGGTACCTTCTGTAAGAATATCCCAGTTTAGGGACAAACATCACCAGTAACTTCCAGTTGGCTCCTTGGGCTGGGTTCAGTTTTTAATTATTCCAGGCACTCATTATGAATGTCAAATGAAAATTGGGACTGAGGAGGCAAAGTCAGCTGCGAAGCAACCATGAACAGGCTGATGCATATACCCATCACATCTCATGTGACATTTCCTATGTGCAGAAGGACAAGTAGGAATCCTAGATGGGAAGCCCTTTGTGCATTCACAATGGCTGGAAATGGGAACTGAATTAAGACATCACTGGAATTCTTGTCATGGATAAGAGTGCCACACAGGTAGCAGCTGGGAAACTGCCTACCACACATCATCTGCCTCAGCAACGCTCCTCAGCCTCCTCTGCCTTGACTGTAAATAACTAATGGATGGGCTCTTACAGTTCGGTTTGGGATCACTGGTCTGCAGACCCCTCTTCCTCAGCAGCTCAGGAAGGCATACTCTTCATCTGTAATACTGTAGGGTTGCACGAAGGCACCATCCACAAAGATCTAAGCACAGGGAGGTTTCACAGAACCTCAGCAATTTCCCCAGGATGACAAGACAACACAAGATTCAGTAATCTTATGACTGATTAAAAATGAAATTGCAATTTGTGACCTCCTGCAGAACTCTTTCAAACTTACAGCTCTTGTTCAGTCACTAGCAGGCCTGAGCTGAGTGCAGGACCTTTAATGTAAAGAACTGGATGCACGTGAGATAACAATGACTCTTACAGCTGCAACGTGCAAGACCTCAGGAAAAGCAGGCAGTCTGAATCCAGCATGTGTCTTCCTCCAACCCCAGTAACAGACAGACCTTCCCCAAATACAGATACTCTCAAAACATTGTTCTGACACTGTACCAAATTCTGCTCTTAGAAACCTGATCAGATGACCTCGCACAGTCAAGGAGAAGAAATGTCTTCTTCCATTACCTAATAAAGCACACAAGTACCAACACTGCCCCTATGGCACTGTTACTTGTCCAGAAAAGACTCTTTCAGCTCAAACACACATCTCACTCCAGAGAGTTATCCTGGCTTAGTAAGACTGCTGAGCTGCAAAAAAAACCACCCAACTGTGCATTCGTCTGGGGGCAGATGTTCACGACAGAAAGAGCTATAGCAGTTTAAAATACAACTGCACCCTTCACAGTCCTCTTTCCCCTTCCTGTTTCCCCTTTTTGTCTTTATTTTCACCAGAGGTTATAGCCCACGCAGCAGAACCAGTGGAAAAGAGCATGTGTTTGGCTGCATCAGTGAGACGCAGGACCAGGATCTCTGCTTCAGCAGCTAACAGGGGCATAAGCTAAGCTGCCAGACCCTGAATTTCAGGATGGGGAGGAACATTTATACATTTCACTCATACCTGCTGCAAAGACAGTAGCTGCCAGCTCAGGGGTGAAATGCAGTGTCCCCCTTATAACACAGAAATAACATAGTTTATCTGACTGACTAGAGCGTGCTACAAGTGCAAAGTACATTTAGCTCGTAGTTCTTTCACTAAGGTTCAGGCAAACATGTACCATACCATGCCTGCCTCAAGCTCAAAGCATGCCTGGCTGTTACGCTTCAGAAACTGCAAGCCAACTCATAATAGTTCTTTGAGCTCTCAGCTAGCCTGGGGGTCTCACAGGCCCAGTGGTCAATTTGTGACAGGATTAAGTGCATAAACCTAAAGAACTAGCTGGGGTGCATGGAAACAGGACAGAGACAGAAAGAGCTTCTGAGGAAGGTAGAGTTCTGGTCACCCAGACAACAGACACTGTGTACATGACTAAAATATCAAGAAAGAGGTGTTGGAATAGTTCCCTTCAATCACCTGTGTCAGGAGGTGACAACATATACTGAAAAAGCTTATGCATGGCTGACGATTTTTGAGGGTGCCAAGAATCACATTACATCAGTCACTGATTCAAGTCTTCCTGAGCAACCCCATGCAAAAAATAGGAACATCCAACTTGCTGATTAATTATCTCTTCTCTTGCAGTATCTCCTTGCTTCAATTTCAGCACAATGCATAACACTTGCACGACAGAAAAGGCTGTCCACATAAAAGCCCACAAAGCTGGACTTCCACCTAAGAGAGCTGGGTAGGTGCTTTGGAAACATCTCACCAGGAGATCGCTGTTTGACTGAAGATGTGGTTCTACAAGTGACTTCAGTAGATATAAGGCCACATTACTACTGAAAGGGCAGTCCTGCCCTCCATCTCCTTCAAATAGTCTCTGTTGGAATACCACCTTTGCAGTCCAATGCCAGATCATCCAGCCAGACGAAAGGTAGAAAATGAGGCAGATCACACTCTCTTTTGCAGCAATCCATACTAAGGTCAGCCTGTGCCACTGATGAAACTTCCCCCTGGGAAACTCAAAATCCACTGTTATTCTCAAGTCACTTTTGAAAAACGCATCAAAAGTTTTCTGCAGTAACAAAGTCATGAAAATCTTACAAAATGCAACCCTGGATGCAAAACAACTGTCCAACTGCACAACTAAGGTTTTTGAAACAACCTGAAGTCTGCCCCACATATCTCTTCAGACCTGCTCTGTAAAACATCTTTGGTCTGACCACATACTTCTCAAGATTTTGCAGAAATAACTTCAGCAGTTGCAAACTTGGAAGAAGCCATCAGTGATGGCCACTGGGCTCTTATTTTAAGCAGGTGTTTTAAAGCTTTGCAGTTCACATTGGCACATACTTAGAACACAGCTTAGTCACTGCTTTAAAGCAACCTGTGGGCAAATTACCAGAACTATAAGCTACAAAGAAATACAATTAGTATTTGCAATGTGCATGAAGTCTATTATAGCCCAACACTTCCTAACCACACCAGTCTTTAGTAGTTCTGGGCTATCATTTCATTGTCTCTGCCTAGAAAGCTGGTATGCACCTATGCTAGCACTGCTTGAATCTCATGTCATGGAAGACAAGCTGTGAAGTATTGCTTTTAAAATGCATAAACCAGGACTTTATGAAGCACCTTGACGACAAACAATGCATCCACCCTGCAGCTGGGAAGACTACTTCCACTGCTCAATCCTGTTTGCTACAGATGGATAGACATTAATGTATATATCTCAGTATCACTTGAGGGCTTAGTTAAGGTTTCTGATTGCTTTAACCAGCTCTCTGAAGTCTCTGCATTTCCAGCATCAGTCATTTATAACCATATTAGCATCTGCAAGTAAGGGCATGCTACCAGTATGCTCTCTCAACCTTAAGTCCTGTGCAAGAGCATCACAGTTTCCTCTCCTTGACAGGCAGTGAGAACCAGCTAGGCTGCAGAGTTCCCATAAAATGAAGCAGACTCTCAATGCTCCCAGAGGGCTGACTAATACCTCACTTGTTCCTCTTCAAAGACCAGGGTCAAAGAAGCATGTCTTCTATTTCAACATAATATAACAGAGAAAAATACAGTTTTAAGAATTCACTTAGTTCACCCCTTCAAAGAGAGGGAAAAAAGGAGCGAGGGAGGGAGGACTGCAGTACAGCAGACAACTATGCTACCTCATGACTTCAAGGCCACTTCAATAAACTGGCAGAAATAAATGCTGGATGTAATTCCCTGAGATAGGACTACTCAGAACATATTCCTCCACACAGCACTGAGAGTCAGAAGTAAACACCAAACAGTCCTCAGCTTCACATTTGTCTGTTCTTTTAGGGTCTGTACATTGATTCCTGTCCCTTCCTACCTCCAGTTTGCTTCCTTTACTGTACTTCTGATATCCAAACAGACTCTGAAAATGCAAGCAGAGGTAAAAACTTGGCACAGGCATCCATATCCAATCTGCAGTTTCTAGAACCTCCTAAGGGCCAAAACAGTTCTTGCAGAGAATGGCAATTGCATGGCTGGGACTGGAAACTCCTCAGGAACATTTTCAAGATGTGGGACCACAGTATGAAGGCTTGAAGAGATCAGGTGGCGAGGAAAATACAAAGCTAGGATTTCATCTAGGATCTCATACAGACAAGTAAAGAGACTCCAGCAGGGCTAGAGGCACATTGCAGTAAGTTAGAGCTACCTGGACTGGGGTCTGCTCACAAGCTGAGCCTCAGAGATACAGTTTTGGCTCTCTAGTAATGTAACAGGTCCCCAAGCATCATTTACTGTAAGGCCAAAGATTAAGGAGGTAGTTTCACAGAGGCATTGATCTGATATAGCTTCATGATTCTTCTCTAAGATGATGACCAGGGATGCCAAATTAACTCTCAGAACTCTTTGGCTGACGTATTTCCAGGATGCATTCTTTAAGGGGGTGGCATATCTTTCCCATCGAGAGACACATAACAAATAGGAATTTATGTGTCATCACTGAACAGATCATTTATTATTAACCTCAAAAGTAACTGGAGAGCAGCTCCTGCCAAACTTAAAAATTCATTGTAAATTTAGTGCTCAAGCCCTAAATGGCAGCGATGAGCAAAAGTAATCAAACAATTACAGAAGTGTCAGGCTGAAAGGTATCACCTGCATACTACCACTTCATCCCCCTGAGTTGAGACACTTGAGAACATTTTATGCATCTGTCCAACCTGACTTCAAACTCCAAGTGGCCTACTCCAATTATCTTTACAACTTGAGTTCAGCACAGGATCACAAAGATGACTAAAGGACCACAGCATCTTTCATACAAGGAGAGGCTGCAAGAGCTGGAACTCTTCAGCCTGGAGAAAAGACGACTCAGAGGGCTCTTACTGATGTTTACTTGAGGAAGGGAATGAAAAAGAGGCAGCCACATTCTTCTTCATAGTGTCCATTGACAGGACAAGAGGCAATGGGCACAAACTGAAGCACATGAAATTCCATCTGAACACAAGAAAACACTTTGTTACTCTGACAGTGGTCGAACACTAGAACAGGTTGCTCAGAGAGGCTGTGAAGTCTCCACTTGCAGAGATATTCAAAATCTGACTGGACATGATCTTGGGCAATCTGCTTTTTCTGACTATGCTTGAGAAGGTTGGACTAGATGATCAAGAGGTGCCTTCCAATCTGAATGATTCTGTGAAACGCTCTCAAGTTTCATTCGTGGTTTCACCAGTGCAACAGAAGAAAGCCAGGAAGTTAATTTAATTCCTTGACATGTACAGGAGGGAGAATGATAACAGCTTATGTGGTTCCTGTTATGCCATTTCCCTGCCAACAAAAGCTCACTGCCTTGGTCTCTGGCATCTCTCCATGAGCCCCTCACTAGATGGAGTAGCATTCCAGCTGTTCCTCATCTACTGGGCTCCAGTAAAATTCTCATCTTCCTTCCAGTTGCCCATTGTTCTCCATATTCACTACATGCTTCCTTACACCCGCTTCTGATCCTCTTATTCTGCAAGAAGTTTGCTGATCTTTCTTGTCCATTTCATTGTATGAGAGCTCTGCTCAGCCAAGGCTGCACTTGTCCTTCAACGGCACAGTTCACAGCTGCTGTTATATTCCGTTGCCTTAGCAATCTCAGGCAGATGTCAACTTCCCTGGGTTTTTCCCCGTAAGAGTTTGCTTAGGTATAGAAAGTTCAAAGCCACTGATTAATTAGTAAACACTTTGGAAACATCAACTTTTAAAGCAGGAAATTTGAAATTTTTCAAGACAACATAGGCAGGGGCTGAAAAAAAATGGAGATATTGAAACATGCACAGCACAAAACAGATGTCAACTAACCTTTGACAACACAGGAGGAAGAGAAAGGTCACTGACTCCCACTGTGCAGCACACACTCCCAGCTGCCCAACGTACACAGCACAGCACGGTGTGGTATCACAAGCCAGATGAGGGCTTAAATAGCAGGCTGGTCACCGCACCCTGGTTGGTGACTATATCCTGCTGGACCTGAGCTGGCTTGTACAGTGCCATCCTGAGCGTTTCCATGCCCTTAGCAAGGCTATTGCATAGCCTGAAAGACTTCTCCACAGACAACAGGAATGCCTGCAAATGGAAACCTTCATACCCTCTGTAATTTGCCAGGATTGAGAAACTGTAGAAGTAAAAATGCCCCATTTACAAGACAGCAAGTGTCAGTGTCAGCACACAGTTCTCAACAAGGCTAGATGAGTGCTTCCTCAATTCTGAACTCATACTAACTAATGAAAATTAAATCAGCTTTCAGCATATGATGTCTGGGGGCGTCACGTTCCCATGATGCACTAAACAAACCACAGCCTAACAGCTGCACTAGAGGCAACAGCACAGCCTGAGCAGGGCCAGTGTACAGGTTCTGGAAAGGTATTTGCCCTCACTATGTCCTGTGTCATGTGCTCCAATGGCTCAGGATTCAGCTATTACAAAGCTGAAGCTCAGTCAGTTTTGCATCAGGCTTAGTTTTTCAATGTGCACTGATGCTGCTGTTAGAAGTACCAGTGAACGTGTGTGGAGAGTACTTCCCTGAGGAAGACAGCCAGACAAACAGTTTCAAACACGGTCATAAATTTTCTCTGCTAAGTGCTGTAAGAATTGAGGGCTGCCTTACTCAGTAAAAGTTCATAATCTACTGTAGAGAATGGACCTGAGACCTTCTAAGAGCTGCAACTTCAAAGCCTTCATCTAAAATCCTAACAAGGAAGTCCTGGGAGCAGAGCACAGGCTGTTTCTCTATGGGAGAGGTCTGCTGTCACAAACACTCATACTTTAAATCCCTCATGCTGGGGTAAGCTGCAACCAAACTATAAGGCAGATGCTAATTTTTAATTACCAACCAAGAAGAATGTTTTCACACTTTCACCCAAAAAGGGAACTATGTCCACCTGGGGTTGTCTTCTCTTCAGAGGAAGCATCAGAACATTTGCATTTAAGGCCATTCACAAAACCTGGGCTGCAGAATCACACAATGGAAAAGGTCACCTAGTCATTTTTTTCCTATACAGAAGGAGGATCCAACACATTCATCCAAATGCTTTTGCCATGAAACCAGCCTATCTTAAGTAGGTTCTTCCTTCACAAAAGTCAGAGTGACAGCAGATGGCTTGCCTTGGCAACTGCTATGATGTGCATGAAGAAACATGACATTACCCAACTCTTGTGTGCAGCTGATGGCTCACAGCAGGTAGCAACCAAAGTCCAGAAATTCTGAATCTTTATGTACCAAACTATTTGGAAAAACGCTACAGCAGAGTCCACAGCAAATGAGTTTGGTTTTATCTCATTTTTTCTCTCAGTCAAATATTTTTTAGGTATACTGAAGTCAGTTTGAGATCAATGTATGCTTGTTCAAGTGAGAAAGAAAATAATCTGATTTCTTTGTTGTTATGTAGAAATAATAAAAATCCAAAGCACAACCTCCCTTTCAAAACACTGTTTACATAAAGGTAAAGCACAGTTACTTTCAGCACATGCTAACTTTCAGCAGAGATGAAACCTCTGGAGAAGGACTCTACATCCAACTGTGAAAAGTCAGACTGTAGTGCCTCACCTCAAAGAAGTTTTGCCATAGATTTATGGCAGCCAGCCCACTAAACAGCCAGGTGCACAAGACGTACTTCTCTGGCTGCTCAGACAGCATAGCACTACCAGTAAGACCCACCTTTGCCCCCTCGCAGGGTGGGCTCTGAGAAGTGCTGAGAAGATCCAGCACCCAGGTCCCCCAGGCACAGCCCCCAGTGTGCCAAGGGGCAGCCAGCTGTACACAGGGAGCTGGCTCACCTGTGGAGAACCATTTGTTGAGTGAAGGAAGAGAGCCAGGTCAGCTTCACACAATTCATTGACTGCATCTGACATCAAAGAGAACCGAGGCTGCTCTTTAGTTGACAAGGCTCTGCATTCAGTGTACCACTGCCAACAGATATGCTTTCCCAGTATAAAAACCTCAGATTTTGCGTGCTTCCCCTTGACAAACCCTTCTCTATAGAGAGAAGCAGATGATTCAGAGTGGTTTCTAGCTGATCCATTCCTACGCTTGTCCCTTTCCCTTCACCTCAAATTCTCTTTGATTTTTAACATGCTCAAAACAAGCAAGATGGGTAAAAGCCTTTCACTGTAGGGATCCACTCGGCTACGTGAAACCTCCCACTATAACCAGTCCATTTAATGAAGGACAGCGACACTCACGCTTCCCGCTCCATCCACAGCCCAGGAAGCAGGAGTCTTTCTCCTGCCCCATGTTGTGCTTTGTGCACTCAGAATGCATCAAGCCAGAAAAGACTGGTGAGAGCTGGCTCTGACAAGAGATTTCGGGATCAATATCCCTTTGTACTCTCACATGCTCTTCAGCTACACCAGAACTTGCTCCTACTCTGGCCTAAAATAACTCTGACAGTCCTCAGACGTGTTAAGTAAAACCATTAAGACTAGTAATCCACAGAGATGTTGTTTAAGCCTCCCTAACTTTGAATAGCATATTTAAAAATCAATAAAACATTGGTGCCATGCTCTAGACCCAAGTTTGGAGGAAAACAGTAAATAAACTTTTACTTTTGCCAGAAAGTGTCACAAAAGCTAATTATCTCTGGTCATTTTTATTCTTCAGAGTACAAAAGCTCAGCCACTCAGCCAGAGCACAAAAGCCACTCAGACACTTTTCTGTCTTCTTACAGGCTGAAAGCAAAGGAGCAGACAACTTTAGCCCTAGGTTATCCATTGGGAAACCAAGATGTTTTAGGAGTGTTTGAATGGTAGATGCAAACTTTAGTTCATGCAGTTTTTTAAAAGGTACTAGGAAACAGCTGTTGTGGCCTGGTTACCTGAGAATGCCATCTTCAGCAGAATCCCTAAGTCATCTTTTTTCAGAGGGACTGTTTCAGCCAAGATGATTACTTTCAAAATTTATTTTTACTGTGATAAATTTATCATGATGATTACTGTCCTTGTTATCCTGGCATAAAAGCACCTTTATGCAGACAACACCAGATGCACTAGAAGACTGCACTGCCTCATTTATGCCAATAAATACAGATAAATCTTAACCCAAGATGCAACCACAGGACTCCAATCCTGCTAAGGCTGACAAAGAACACTATAACCCTAAGTATGGCAGTGTCATAAAAATGTCCTGACCAGCACGACTGCTCCAAGTTCTCCATCCTCATTTCAACTGAAACTATGAGAAAGGAGTACCACACACTCCTCTAGAGTTTAGGAAAGTTCAGACTCAACTAAAGCTCAGTACATTGGGCTTCTGTAGTCTCCAGCTGTTAACACTTCTGCGTTAGTAATTCCTCTGTGCTTGTTACGAGGTGAGCACTTTCAGATTGGTTGGGTTATTTTAAGGACATCAGTGCAGTTCTCCAATTAATCTCTGCCATTCCATCACAGGTAAGAAGGTGATCTGTTGCCAGTATGGTTATAACTGATGTTAGGCCCAGTGCTAGAGAATACACATTACACAACTTTATTTTGGTTCTGGCATGACAGAAAAGTAAGTCTGAAGGAAAAGATAATTCTCCACCAATTGAGGTCAAACTGCAGGGGAAAATATTTACAGTTAGAACTTTAAAAGATACTGGGTTTATTTTCAACTTGCATTCAAAATCAGGCACCTAAGATAACCTCCAAATTCAGAAGTTCTCTGTGAGTCACTGCTCATCTCTCCTGAATTAGGGATCAATTGAGCAGGCATAGAAAAATTAACTTGCAAAACTTCCTAGTTTACAAGTGTTGTGCAATTTGCTTTAGTGTTCTATTTCAGTAAAACACATTACCAGTGTTAATACAAGGATAAACAACATATCTCCCTCCTCCAACCCCTGATGAGGAAGCGCAACACCATAGCTGCTACCTTACCTTCTGAAATAGCCCTCTTGACAGCTGCAAGGTAAGCATCAGGCTCATCATCATTTGTGAGTTCTTGCCACTGAGACCAGTCCTTGAAAAAGGTCAAATAGTCATCACAGTCCGTGACACCACAGAACAGCTTGACTACTTTGTATGGGGGGCACAAAGCTTCCTGAAGGCTCTGCAGGACAGGAGGGAGATAAAAACTCTGCACCAACTCAGCAGATAGCAAGAGGATGATGCTCCGACTCCTGTTGAATAGGTCCAGCTCCTGGTGGGAGATGGCAGACTTGCCTTCCAGTTGGTAGCTCAGAATCCGATGCTTTCGAACGTGACGACTAAAGAGGAAGAGGTTCTGGAGGTACTGACACCACTCAGTGGCGTCACTTGCATACACAATCAGTACATCATATCCTCCAGGGGTTCCTGTACAGGTGCAAGATGATCACAGGGAGGAGGATTAAATACAAAGCAAGAACCAACCCATAGCTTTGCAGCAAAAAAACCCACAGGGCTGTCCCTATAAATCATGTCAGAAGCTCCAAAGCACTTCAAAAGAACAGCAGATACACCCAAAGTGTGATGTTCACAGCCACAGAGCAATTCTAAGGGTGGCTGAACTCCTATTTGCATTTACCCCACTAAAATTTAAGTAGTTTTTTCATTCTCAAAAACCTTCCTATGAAGAAGGGGATTTCCTATGTAGTTTCAAGTGAAACAAACCACATGTGGAGATTTACAGATTTAAAGCATGATGATAGGAAAAAAAACCAGAAAAACCCAACCTCCAAAACAAACTAGCTTGAAAAGGGGAGTGCACCTTTGCATGTGAAGTTAAATCATTTTAGGCAACCATAGGGTCTCTATAACACAACTGCAGACCATTACATGCTCAAGCGGAGTATGCACTAAACATAGCACACTTAAAATAAGAAAGCCCTTTATTCAAACGAGGTCCCACAACGCTTACAGGAAGTCACCATGGCTTCCATGGTGTTAGACATTTGCTCTCATTGCAGCAGAAAGTAAACTCTCTGCAAAGCATGCATCCAACTGAAGGGTACATCAGCCCCAGTGCTCTCAGCACAGCAGTTCTATCATTCAGGCTTTAGACCCTTTGCATGCCTATGTTAGAGTCCTTTCTCCAGAACTGTCATACAAAGGTTTCCCAACCATTTTGGCATGACAAATCCTCTCTTCAGAGGGAAAGAACTTATACAATAGTGGTGGCATTAATAACACAGCCAAAAATATGCTCACCAAAGTTGACTTATTCCATAGTTCTCTAGAGACAGCTCCTACCTACACACTTCTGCTGGAATGAAAGCACTTTTAAAACTGTTTCCAGCTTGCTAAAAAGATCACATGCAGATTGAACCAATATGACATGATACAGTGCTCTCCCATCACAATCTCAAGAAAACTTTTAAGTCTAAATTTAATTTTCCCATTCACCTGTGAAGAAGTTTACCCAAATTTGAGGATTATGACTACTCTGGTCCCACGGTAAATTTCAGTGTTGAGCATTTCAAATCTTACTAGCAAACTGTCTTCTTCTAATTCCAGTTTGACTCTTTATGAGCGTCAACATTTCCAACCCATCTCCATCCAGAAGTAAATAAAGGCAGATTTTTCTAATTAAAGTAGAAGGCAATGCCTAAAACTTGGCACGCCTTACCAGAATTGAAGATGATAGTTTTGCAGTCACCTTTCTAAAATTCAACCAAAATTGAATAGCCTCCAAAGACTCCATTCTGCCACCTTCCCCAGAACCTTCATTAAGAAACAAAGGCTGAAATGATACTCAAGGCTACAGTACCCAAGCTCTAAAACAACAATTACCAACTTTAAACTGTAGTTGAACAGAAGTGGTACAACTGAGAAGTAAAACGTGGAGACGTGCTCTGTGCTCAACCAAAAGCGTTGTGGCCACCTGCATAAATAGAAAGTCTCTATCAGTGAAAGGATGATGTCCCATCTATGGAGAACACAGGCACTACAGTTCAGCAGTATTCACTAGAATCGCTGCATGTTTCTGTGTGAATGCAGCTCCTGACCTCCAGATAGAGGCTTGTAGGAGACAGTATTCTCAATGGAGGGGATCCAGCAAACTCAAAGCAGACAGAGATCCAAAGCCTTGAGACCTTTAAGCTAAGAGTGTGAACTGCTGTGAAAAAAGGTGGCTTTCACATCAGCGAGAACACCACTATCACCAAAATATTGCTTCCGGCTGAACAGCACCTGGCAAAGACAACAGACTCACATGAGCATAAATAGGAAAACCAAGCAGAATTCAGGTCAGCTGTATTATTCTAGAAAGGAAGGAGTTCTAGAGCCACATGTTGATTTACATGCAGTACAGTGGGAAAGGTCAGCACAACGATCTACCAAGAACAGAGGCCGTGCACTGCAGTACAGCCAGCTGAGCCCAATCTCATCAGACAGGCAGACAATGCAGCAACTCTCTGAGGTGTGCCCTGGGCTCCTCAAGTCCTATCCTGGCACCCTCTGGAAGTAGTACCACCTCTGGACTGTGGGGAAAGTGGCAGTGGCCTCCATGGCATTTTAACATTCTGTAAAATGGAACACTTAACTTACCATGCATTTCTAAAAAAAAAAATAAAAATCGCAGCTTCCGCTACTAAGCAAACAGGCCCTTCTCCAGTCTTTCAACAAAAGGAAACAGCTGTGCTTGGAGAGGACACAGGGTAGGGGGAGTCATTGATTTTAAACCTGCATTGCACTGTAAGGGCACTAAATATCCAAGAAGCCTCCCTTCTCCAGTACGTAGGCAAAAGATTCAAACTTGACAGATTCTCTGCAAGTTCCCTGCCAGAATTTACGTCCCCAGAGACAACATCACCCAAAGCAGTGTAGCCTCTGCACCTACTAGGAAGGAAATTTACCTCCTCTTTAGGAAAGATATTGACTTCCTACACAGCACTTGCTCTACCCACAAACCATTCTCTTTAGCAGAGCCATGCCAGCTCTCCCCAGGCCACCTCAACTCCTATAGCCTTTCACAATTCTAGGATAAACTAGAGGAACAAGGTTTTAAAAAGGAGAACTGAGAAATAAAATTACTGACTCCACTTTTAGAGCCAAGGACCTCTCTATGTTCATAAAGAAAAATACTGGAAGTAGGTCTTGAAGAGCTAAATAAGCTTAAGTCAGCAATGGGACTGTTTCAAACAAAACAAACATCTAGAAATAGTTTCAATTGCAACATCCCCTTTTAAAAGAAGGATGACACAGAACTCTCTCCTGGATCATGCTATTTGTCTAATCAAATACCTCCCTTTGCAGCACCAACTACTGTTCAGTCCTCAGGGAAAAGTGTAATAAATGGAGAATACAGAACATTTGGGGGAGTTTTTCCCACAACTCTTCACACACTAGTTACAGAAAAACTCAGAGCACACTTCAAAGCACAACATAAACTTTGAGCTATTATACACACACGAGGAGATCCCTAGGTGAACACTAAGCACTTTATTTCTTTAACCCTGACCTTAGATGCTTTGACAATGCGTTGGACAGGCTGGTTTGGGAAAAACACACAGAAGCCTTCAATTCAAGTACAAAAGATATAAACAGTATATTTAATAGCAACACAAAGAAAGATTTGTCCCAGACAACCATTTCAAAAATCTTTCACACTCTCAAGTGTAATCTAGTTTAAATTTTCACAATACTTTGTTTCTGCATTCCTAAACTTAAGGTATAAAAGTGGCTTTTGCTTCTGTTTACAAAATATCAGCACATCAATAACATTGCAGGGCATGTTTAACCATTTATTGCATAGAAGAATACCCAGGTGCAGTCCTGTTGCAGCTTGCAGTGATAAAACATAACCTTTGGACTCCTTTCAAGCTGTAACTGCCTCTTCAGTGCTGAGTTGCACACTCCATTACATAGCAATGATGAAAGACTGATGAGATTACAAACCAGTACTACAGAAATGCCTGAGATCTCTGATTGAGGCGGAAGGCCCACAGACTAAATAGTGCTGAGACAGAACATGATACAAAGCTTTCCCTAGCTTATAAACTGCACACAGAATGGAAGGGGATGAAGCAATTCAGCCAAAATCACAGAAGGCCCACGGCAGGAGAATAAAAGTATCCTATAGTGACAGACAATATCAAACCTCAGAGTCCCTCTCTGAGAAGCAATAAATCAGGCTCATCTTCCATAGCTACCTGGGAGTAGTGACAACCTTTTGAATTCAGAGTAAACAAAGGATAGCTGTTTACAACCATATTGTAAGGTTCTGATTACCACTGAAATAGCTAAAGAACACTGCGGGAAGCTGTCATATCAGCTCTGGGTAAGACTACATCTTGCCCACTTAACAATTCCAAAATTTGAATCCTATAGCATCAACTGCTATTACATGTTTTTTCACTCTAAAAGCCAAAAAGTTTGACCTTTTTCAATTTACAGATCATAAATAGTTTTCTATTGTGCTTATGAGTCCCATAAAGCAAGTTCAGGGCCTCTAATAACATACTGCTTTTCTGTGTCACTTTTCACATCTCTCTCCCAAAGAGAACGTGACTTCTCATTGTCCACAGGCCAGGCAAAAAAACAAGAGAGAAAATCTTTACTCCAACTCAGATGATCATATGCAGTGGCAAGCAAATCTACTTTCATCTGCGAGATCAAATCCACCTCAAATTCTGACTAAATGAAAACGCGCTATGTAGTCTGTTAGCAGTTTGTGTTGGGATTCACGTGTATGGAATATACAAAAATAAGGCAGCTCAAAATATCAATTCTTGATAGGGGGGGGGGTCAACTTTCAATGAAAGACAACTGCCTATGATACAAATGAAACCCAACTCAAGGTGTCTTAATAATCAAATTGTTAAGAGAGCGCTTCCAAGAGGTGTTAGAAGCTGATGGTGGGCCATTAACACAAGTCTGCAACACCTTTCATATTTCAGTGTCTGAAATGTGTGTACTTAAGTGATGTATGAGGAAATGAATGCATTCTTTGCCTATCTGGAATGCGTAACAACGTAATAATGACCACGTGCAATAATTATTAACATCCTTATGAGACCTCTTGCTTTGACTGGAATAGAAGACCTTCACTTTATTTAAAGTGCTGCAAACAAGCAAGAGGAAATAGCAGAATTAAAGTAGATGAAAGTTCTGCGAACCAAACTTAGTGATAGGAACATGAAATTTGCATTACGGTATGTGAACCTAAAGTTGTTCTACTTTTAAGAGTCTGTGAAATCACCTTCTCTTTATAGGGAGAAAAGTAGTTTTGTCCACAAGTCTCCTGAGGCCTCTGTTCAGCTTATTTTTACATCACAAGGAGATATGCATCAGTGAAACACTAACGTTACTTCACACCCCAAGAATGGCACGTTTTTCCTTTTTTAGATAAAACACATACACTTCCCTGCAGAGAGGGGAACTTGCAAATCTGGCACTGGCAAGACTTACACAATATAGGCTAAACCCCTCTTCCCCTGGAGTTCGGAGCTCTACGCTAACCAGTTCTACCTGCACATATCTTAGCTAAAACATTCTCATCGATGGCAACCTGGCTCAGTTTGTTTGCGATCCTGTGCCACTGTGGCAAGGGGCACCAAGCCATATCCCAAAAAGGAAAGATGCAAATATAGGGGAATAAAGCAGTATTTAGGAAGAACTGACTTCTCTATAGAACATCAGAGAAAAACACCTGGGTGGTAAAGGCTGAGCAGGGCCAGATTCCCCTACGGAATACCCTCCCTCAGAGCTAGCCGAGATGCCAACCCGAAGTGCACTCAAGAAGCAGGAGAGCTCTGCCAGCATCTGCCCTGGGCACAAGCCAAGTGAAGCAAGATAAGAAAGCAAGCACAGCAACCTGGCTGCGAAGACAGGAGCCACTGCTGCTCTTAAGACCCCCTTTAGGGGCTCCCCTAAACTCGGAGAAAGGACCCTCCTTCCCCTTCCGCCAGCCGCGGAGGTGCGCCACGGGCGAGCGGAGCCGCGCAGCTGCACCGCCCCTCTGGCGGAGCGGGCAGGGAGCCGCGGGCAGCGCGCCGCGCTCCGCTGCCTCCCCGCTGACCGGCGCCAAGGCGCGGGACAGCTCGTTCACGGGCAGAGCCTCGGCTGGCCAGGGCAGAGCGGGGACAGCGCCCGCTCGGCCCCGCCGCCCCCAGCCTGCCCCCGCCGCGCAGCACGGCCGGAGGAACCCCGCCGCTCCCCGCGCCTCCCGGGGCGAGCAGCCGCGGCACCTACCGGGGCACGCCATGGTCCGGCGCTGGAGGGGAAACGGCCGCTCCCCTTCCCTCACATCGCCGGCGGAGCAACGCGGTGCGTCCCTCGGCTGCCCACTTCCTCGACCCCGGCCGGGCGCTCCGTCCCGCCGCCCGGCCCCGCCTCCCGCCCCGCTGCCGGCCGGCCGGCGACCCGCGACGCCCCCTGCAGAGCCGGGCACAGGGCGGCTCCTGCCCGGCGGCTGCTTTCGGCTCCGCTCAGGCCGGCGGTGCATCGCCTTCCAGGTACGCGGCGGGATTCTCCTGCCGGAGGAAGGACATTCCCTTTTCCAGCTGGCTCAAATCGTATATCGCATAGGTGGCCGAGGAAACAGCGCTAAATGAGGAAAGGTCGTGTGTTACGCTGATACAGAAACTCCCTATCCTTAGTCACGAGAAACTGAGAGCAATGGTTGTGGAAGAGAACAAGCAAGACCTGCTTTATGAACACCCTTAACTTGGGCTTTGAATTCTGTCTCCTAGGAGCACGGAGTTTTATTTTTGCCTAGGTAAACCAAATAAAGAATGAAGCAACTCGATATTCTGTTTTCCTCTAGAAGATGCAGTCTTGTAACTTGGATTTCCCTGTGACTATGCCCACCTTAGAGTACAGAGAAAATAAGCAGCAGAAAGACACCTGGCGTTCAGAGAGCAGGACTCCAGTTAACTTTGTCACTCAAGATAAAGCAACGGATTCTGCCTAAATAATTATTTCAGACTGTTCCTTTGCAAACTCAAAAAACACCACCTGCACTGATTTGCACTCAAACATTTCTTTGCTGAGAACCAGTGAAGCCTTCCATTGATGCGCTTCAGCAAAGCAAAAGCAGATTTCTTACTTTCTAGCTTCCCAGTCCAGTCACTCCCAAGCAGTGAGAGGATATTATGTGTACAGCTTAATGTCACAAACGCTAACGTTAAAACAGAGCTGGTTACAAACAGATTTTTTCTACTGATGAGCTCTATCTTAGAATGTTAGTCAAACTCTCCTGTTACCTCCCAATCTTTCTTTATCCAAAATATACCGCAAGCTTACAAACTGCGTGCCACAGCCCGTCTTCCAAAAACAGAGTGTTTGCTCCCACAATAAGAAAGTACTAAGATAAAAAACACTTACAGCCTTATAGAAACTCCAGGTATGCAGAGAAGAAACCAGCACTTTCCTATCCGAACCCTCCTGAAAAAGTACAACAGAATAAAGAACATCTGGGCATTGGAGAAGTGTGCAAATACAGAATCTACTTAGGAATTATGCGAGTGACAAAAATTTACTAGTTGGAAACTAGAGTCTCTAGCTAAATTCTTTGGAAATATTTATGGAATAATACTCATATATTAAGAACTAGTAAAACAGATGGATAATAATGTATATGACTTTATCATGATTATTCCACAGTATTTCCCTTGTAAAGCTATCTTCTAACTTTCAGAATAAAAAGTTAAAAACAAAATAATCTCTCCAACGTTTGATGAGGATTTCAACATGCTCCTTGGAACAAGCTTTTACATGTCTTGCAGTATCATACAAAGGACCAGAGTCAACTTCCTGCTTAGTGAGAGCCCATAGGGCTTCTCTATATGCATCAGTGTCACTTAGGATGCTATGTATTTTATTTAATCAGTGCAAAGCCCGCTGGAAACCTCTTTAGGGTTTAAACTTCCTAAGCAACTCAAGTGAAATTAATATGCTTCTGCAAAGGAGCTTAAGTAAAACGACTGCTAGCACACTGTTTCAGCAACCTTTAGAGCAATCTCCACCTGAAAAATCAGATGACAAATTGAGGTGAAAGCCCCTTCACACCCTAGAACATTAGGCTGGCCTAAGGGAAAGAGCTACATAGCTTATACTGAATTAAGAACAAAATGAGGAAATAGAAAGAGCTTCTCATCCTCCTTTGCCCAAAATTGACTGTACAAGTCTTAACCTTCCTTCTTTCAATTCACTGCAGCATTATTGTCAAGGGTCTCTCTTATCCCTGTCCAAAGAAAAGGACTAGATTGCTCTTTCCAGAGCCATTGTTTTTTTGCTAGGTATTTTTGAGGAGTAACAAGGAAAGGATTCAGCAAGTGATTGAATACTCATGTCATCTCTCTTGACCTTTTCTTGGCCACAAAAAGAGTGGGAAGAGCAGAGACCTCTCTTCTAAGGTGAATAGCTCTCCCTGCAGTCTTGATGAAAAAGGTACACCAGCCAAGGGGAAGGACTGAAAAAAATCTACGAGGAGTAGTTGAGGGGAGCAAAGGAATCACAAGCAGTAATGTAAATCAGTTGAATTTGCTTGCTTTTTAGATCCCAGGATCTCCCACTACTGCCTCAGGGAATATAAGAACAAAATAGCTTTACTCACATGGTTATTGCCCTGCCAGGTCATCTGGAGAGTCACAGGCACAACACAGGGGAGCACACCTAGACAGCCACACACACCTCTGAAGAGAAGCACTCACACAGCATCTGGGAACAGACCAAACTGTCAAAGGCAGAAGGAAGAGGGAGATGCTTACAAACCAGGCAAGAAGCAAAGTGAGCCTGCGAATCAAGCACAGCCAGTAATTCCTCTGGTTCTTCACAGCAGTTACTTCAGACAGCAGGGCTTAAAATAAGGACAGTTTACCAGCAATGGGTGCATCTCTTCCTTTCTGGTGCAGAAAAAAATACAGAACTTGTGCTGAGCTTTGCAGATGAAGCTTTCAGGTGTAGCTTACTGCAGATGGAAGCTACAAGAGCTGAGAGAAATATTGGTTCCTGGAAACAGTTTCCTTTCTGCAACACGACCCTGAGTTATTCCATACATAAGAGGGGCAGGCCAGACCAGGGGCATCTGAAAACAAAGCACATAGATTTAACAAGACCTCAACCAAATGTCCCTTTTCTACACTACAGGCAATGGCACCTGTACAAAATTACAGAATCTTACAACACAATCCACCAATTACATGAGCTGCTTTTATTTCCCTAGCACTGCAAATGCAGCAACTTCCAGAGACACCAGCACCAGATGTACTCTGCTGAACCCAGAGCTTGCTCAAGTGTGTGTTCAGCAGGCACTACCTAACTGCACACAAGAGGAACAGAACCCACACACAGCAGGGCACAGCAGCATTTGGAAATAGTTAAGAGCAGAGGAGGAGGCAGGTGAGCAAAATGTAAAGAACATAACTACTTACTACTGCTTGTTTGACCCTGGCAGCAACTCTGGACTTTCATCATAGGACTTCCTTCTTCCTTTGCCTTCAGCAGGCTTTACAGCATGCTTTATTAAAAAGAATCAGAAAAGGTGTGCTATAAAGGCAAGAAGAACAGAGCACAGCATTCATCAGAGCAAACTTTCAGTTTCACAGAAGAAAAAATTTCAGTGGAGAAATGACTAATTTAAAGCCACTCCAATATCCAACAGCTGAATGAAATCTCCCCCTCATCAGGATCCTGGGTACACTAACTAATACTCATCCTGATCAGCCTCACCTGGGGCTTCCACACCCACCCTTTGCCCCTGGGCCCAGGAGCTCCATTTAAGCTCAGGCCTGGGTCTTTAGTGCTTGCCTGTTCTATTTTGTAGATATACCTGTTTCAAGTCCTGCCTCCAATGTTACCTCCTTAGTGCCTTTCAGTTGTACATTGTAAGTATCCTTATCCCAAATTCCCTCTCTAGCTCTATTTTATAGGTACTCCCTTTAGACTCAAAGTGTTACTTTTATTCTAGCTCTTCTTCTATCCTTTCTCCCATTGCTCCTGAATAGATTCCTCATGTAGATCTTGTTTGGACCTGGTTCATAGCTCACCTTTTCTGAATTGCTGATGAATTTTGTTAGCATTTGGCTCTGCCTGCCATGTTCAAGCTATGTGGGACAAGGCCAGCAGTGCTGTGGGGGCCCTTGGGGTGCTCCCCCTACACCCCAGCTTGGGACTATTGCCAGGTGGGCAGGTAACACAAAGCATGGCACATGGCTGTGTTTCTAGCTGGGCTCACAGCAGGGCCTGTGGGGTGCTGTAGCCACAGACCTGCTCTCCCTAGAGAGAGCAGCGGGGCTGTGGCTGCAGCTAGCTGAGCTGGAGAGCAGCCGGCTGCCTGCATCCTGCAAACACCACAGTGCTATTAGCAGAGACGGTGCCAGCACTGAGGTTGCCCACAGCTCCCAGTTTTTGCTTCTCCATGAAGCAACCCTGCTCCTTCTGCTCCCTGCTGTTCTCCTTTCAGTGATCATACTTAAAATTAATTACAACTAGGGGTAGACTGATGGGGGAGAATGGGTTTAAACGGACTGAAGTCTTCCCTCTTTCAATGTCAGATGCAAGCTCCTGAGTCTCTTTGCAAAGACTGTCCGAGGTTCCCACCTCTTCCTCTTCGCTATGCACCCCAAGCCTGCCTTTGCACTACGAGCAGCTTTCCTGCTGTTACCCAACAATAAATGGGTTAAAGCTTTTGTGTAAAAGTTTCATGAAGGGTTTAGTAGGCAGCAGGTGATTTACACATGCCTAAAGAAACTAACAAGATGACCATCCTTGAAGCTGTCAGGAGTGATTAAAAGGGAGGCTCTTTAACAAGAACTGTCTGCCCTTGGAGGCAGCATCCCAGAAAACGTATAAACTTTGTTATCATGTATTTCTGAACTTTGAGCATGTGCAGCAGTGACTTGGGCAAAAGGTAGTTCTGACAGGGGGAGACCGCGACTGCTGACTCACGGGCCACCTACCCTAAATATACCCCAGACCCAAAAGAAAGGGACAGAGGAAGACAACTGAGCGCGCAAAGTAATTTACGTGTAAAGCGAGGCAAAATTAACCAATCGTTTAAGAGAGCAACAATGGATTCGTAAATATGTTATGAATATGCATGATTGCAGCGTATAATTAAGTTTCTGTCCAGGGGCCAGGTGTGCATGCCAGGAGGAGATATCCCCCGTGTACCCGGCGCCGTAATAAAGAATGCCTGCTTTCTAAAACTCCAAAATGAGTCTTGGAAAGTTCGATTTCAATTACGCCGACTTTTCGGGTATCACCACCCTGCTCGTTGCCTTCACCCAGACCCGACTGCCGCCACTGAACGGGGCCCTTCCAAATCCCCTCTACGCCGGGAAGACGGCAGCCCTTGCGGCTCACTGCTCTGCACGCCCTTCCGCCCCACCACCACGCCTCTCCGCCGGGCTGCCGCTACCAAGCACCGAGCGCTGTTCCGCGGCGCCTCACGGCCCCACCGACATGGCGGCGAGGGCGGGGCTCAGGCGCCGCGCGAGCGTGCGCGCCCACGTCGGTACGCGGCGCCGCGCGCGCGTGCGCGCAGGCGGCACGTGGCGGCGGAGGCAGCATGGCGGAGTGGCGCGCGGTGCCCAGCGACCTCTTCCCCTTCGTGCTCGCCTTCCTGCGCGAGAACCGCTTCGAGGGCGCCGCGCGCGCCTTCGCCAGGGAGGCGGCGGCGGTGAGCGGGGCGGGGCGGGGGGCGGCGGGCGGCCGGGGGGCGCGGCTCACCGACCGACCGACTGACGCGGCCTCTCTCTTGGTTTAGAAGGAGCAGGACCCCAACGCGGCCTCCCTCCTGGACATCTTCAGTTACTGGCTGAAGTAAGTGCCCCGCCGGCGGCGGGTGCCGCACTGACCAGGCCTGGGGAGGGGAGGGGAGGGGAGGGGGGGGGGGGGCGGGCGGGCGGGCGGGCGGGCGGCGCCGCTGCTGCCGCCGCCGGGCTCCCTCCGGCGCCAGCCGCCGTCAGGCCTTCGCCTCGTAAAGCCCCCAGTTAAGCCTTTCTCCTGGTAGGTCTCCGGCGGCCAAGAAGAGAAAGCTCGTTCCCAACGGCCCCCAGGCGAAGAGGAAACCGTCCTCCAGCAGCGATGACAGCTCCAGCGAGGAGGATGAGGCGCCTCCAGCCAAGAAACCAGGTGGGGTTTGTGAGCAGCCCTAGGGCAGGCCAGGGTTGTATTCGACGTTGGCTCCTCGCCTGGATATGGAGCTCAGCTTCAGCAGCTCATTTGAGGTGCTTCAGCAGCTATCAAGGACGGGGTTTGTATTGACTCATCTTGTTTCTGGCAGGTCTTTTGCCCATGGCAGGTAGGGTATGTTCATCTGAGCTAAGATGATCGCTTTGTCCACTTGTAGTGTAAGCACATCAGAGTTTGTGTCTGCTACAACGTTTTGGCCATTCATTTTGTCTCTCTTAGCTGAGACTGGTGAAGGCATTAGGCTGTATCGAGTTTTAAAGGTGCTGTTGAAGTAGCACCTTCATTACCTTGTCTATATTGAGATTCTGCTTTCTGAGCACTCACCGATAGGATATCTCAGCAGGGTTATGCCTGCTTGCTTCGGCACGTTCAAATTATGTGTTGATTTAACACTGAGTGAAATTGGGGTTTGAGTGCATGTAGATTGGGCTGATGCTTTCTTCATGGGTGGTAGGTACCCCGTGATTTTTTCCTATGATATTTTTGTGGGACTCTGATTTTCACTGAGAGCTTTAAAAAATGGTTTCTCATCCTGCTATTGTAGGAAAACTGATTCAGGTTTTATAAGTACTTTCATATTTGTTAAAATATACGTAACTTTACAAAACTTCTGCATGACTAGGAGCCTGATAAATCGTAGGATTTATTGGTGAGCAGGGTGACCTGCTTGATACAGGGCAGTTGTAGATGATATCCTCAAGTTCCAGAGAAGTGTCAAGCATCCTTACTCACCTGCTGCTTGTGTGAGGTTACTGCCTTCCTTTCTCTCAAGTCTGTGTCCTAGTGCTACCAAAAAATACGTCCCTCTGCTGCATTTTCGCATGTGGTGAGCTATATTTTTCCCTTTTTATCTGGAATTGTTTTTATGCCTTGCCTTAATCACGGTGTGTGCAAGTCTGTGTGTATCTAGCAGCAGATTTCTGGGAGAGAACGAGTAGACAAGGAGAGGGAGAGAGGCAGAAAGAAATCTAGTCTTCAACTTCAGCTATCCTAAAGCTGAATTTGGACTTAGATCTGATTTTTATTTGATAAGGACAGTTGCAAATATAACTTGAGACAAAATGATTTATTTTGCTCCATGTTATTAAAAAACAATCAGTAACCAGGAAGGAGTAGATTTGGCTAAAACACAATAAGCAAAGTATCTGGAACCTTAACACAGCATTGCAGTGGTTCTCTTTGGAAGTCTGTGCTTGTTCAGCAGGTTTTTGTAAGCTGAAAGGCCTGCAAACCCAGTTAATGTTATTTCAGTTTGTGGGGACACTTTCCTTGTGAGGTGTCCTTTTTGGTGATAGAAGTCTGCACTTAAATGTGTACGTGACAAAGATAATTGTCTAGAAGCTGTTTCATCCTCTTGCCTACCTATTTCGAAGTCTTCTGCCACACGTTGCTCAAGAAACAAAGTCAGTGTTACGAACTTCAGTCGGGGTTTAATGACCTTAGTATATCCTTTTACCCTGATACCCGCTAGTGCAGGGTATAAGTACATGAAAGTTGGTATTAACTTATCATCAATGTGTGCTGTGCCTTATTTGCAGCTAAAGCAGCAGCTGTGCCCAAGGCAAAAGCAGTTCCTCCAGCCAAGAAGGCAGAGAGCAGCAGCGAGGACTCCAGCGATGATTCAGACTCAGAGGAGGAGAAGAAGCCAGCAAAGGTCAGTTTTTCTTTCCAGTCTATTTAATGCATGTTTGACAGTCAGGGATAATAGCAAATTTGACCAGCAGAACCCTCTCTGAAATTGACCTCGCTTTTTCTGAGCTGTGAAGTTCCTAGGCTGCTGAAGGTGTAATGTAAGAAGACATTTCTGTAGTGGACAGTGTATCATTTGGACTTGTCCTGTGAAAAATTAATTTCATGCCCAGAACTCACTTTGTTTCATATCCAAGTCCACTCTTTGCTTTTTTCCTGAGATTACCAGGGCTTCCTTTTTTGCAGAGAAAGTTTTATTTACAATTTTTAAAATAAATTTGATCTTTTTCTACATAGATGTCTGTATATAAAAAAAGAATCTTCCCTTTCCTGTTTCTTGCTGCAGTCACAGTCTTGAGAAGTGGGAGGGGAGGGAAAGAATGGTGTCAGTGTACACTAGAGGAGAGCAACCAGAGTTGCCCAGTCAGTATTTTCAGTCTTCAAACTAGTGTGATTTGGAGAAGGAAGAGAACAGTGCCAGCCCCAGAGCTGCCCCCTTTTGAGGAGGCAGAACTGGAGACTGAGGTGCAAAGGAAGCCTCCCACAGACTGCTGGGAGGTTTTCCACAGCAGAATTGTTATCCAGGGATTTTAAGGCCCTAACCATTAGGCAGAGTGGTGTTTCCAGGTCTAAATGGTAACCTCTGTGAAAGACAGCTGTTTATGCTGTCTTTACATGTGTCCCACTTATTAACCTCTTTTGCTTTTCATGGCTACAAGGGCTAATCAGTTTTCCCTCCTGTTGTTTAGAAAGGGGCAAAACCTGTGGTGAAGCCAGCTGGAACCAAAATCCAGCCTCAGAAGAAAGCAGAGAGTTCCAGTTCAAGCAGCTCAGATGAAGAAGCACCAAAGAAACAGCCACCGAAACCAGCAACACCTAAATCGGGTACCTCTTGTTGTGTATCACGAGTCAAAGTCCAAAACCAAAAAAGCCAGGAGGAGTAATAGGGGCTGTACCTACATGCAAAGCCATATATATGTGTTAAAATAGCAGTCTGAAAATCTGCTGTTGCTGCCATTTGCACTCCAGTCCAGTCTGCTTCTGACATGGAAGAGGTGTAGAACTGATTGCAAATAAAACATCCGATACCAGATGCTGCATGGTTTGCATAAGTAGCTGTAATCAGCAACCTTAACTGCTTAAGTTGTGCTTTTGCCAGTGTATTCCCCTCAAAGACTAGGGAAGATCTTTACTTAGCCTTTAGTCCTGGAACTTCTGATGAGCTAGAATGGACAGTTTTCTGAAAACTTTCTCTGAGCTTGCAGTATGATAAAAACATCAGTTTTGCAGTACTACCTTAATCTGCCCTATTGGCTTCCTGTGGTTCTTTTCTCTCTACGATACTTTATGCTGAATTTAATTACCTCTCATCTCCTGTAGCATATTTTCTAATGTCCCTTTTTACTTGTCACAATAGGAAGTAAAGCTGTCCAGGCAGCCACCAAGGTGGTCAATGGAAAAGCAGCAAGCAGTAGCAGCAGCAGTGAAGATTCTGATGAGGAAAAGGCTGCACCGAAGAAGGTGAATTAAACTATGAAAAACTTCATTAACAGTGTAAAAGTCTAGCAAGACTGTGTGTATCTCTGTCTCATAGGGACTGTGAAATACGTAGACAAAGGCACAGACCACAGATGCTGAGCACAGCATGTCTGGTTCTTATACCTCCTCCTCCTTTATACAGTGAGATTTTGTGTTCTAGCACCTCTCCATGCACTGATTTTCTTCCCTAATATCTCCTTACCGCTTCATCTGCTTCTTCCTTTTACAGGAAAACATCTTGTTGTGTCATAACCATTTTGTAGTCTCCTTTAGATTTTCACTTTGGCATGACTGTGGTGCTTAGCTATTTGTAAGTTTTCCACTAGGGAGTGTTTGAAAATGTTTCCTAACAACACAAAAATATTCATAGTTGTGTTTAATCAAGTAGCAGTTGCTACCATTTCAGTCAGTTCTGTGGTCCTTAGTCAGAGGAGCTCCTCATTAGGGATTCTTTCAGCAGAAAACAACAGCAGAGTGGCCAGAAGGATCATGATGCTCATGTGTTTCCTAAAATTTGCATTTGACAATCTTCATTAATCTTTCTCCCTTTGTCTTCAAACTTTGCTCTCTAAGTGAAGTGTAGGGTTAAATAAGATGCACATCCAGCTGTCCCCACAAGATTTCTGTAACTTTTTTTTAGTATGTGTTTCTTTCCTTCTTATGATAAGGCTGTTCCCAAGAAATCTCCGCTGCCGAAACCTGCAGCCACTCAAGCGTGTGTTGGGAAAAACAAACGTGCCAAGGAAAGTTCCAGTAGTGAGGACTCATCTGACAGCTCAGATGATGAAAAGCCACCTGCAAAACAAAAGCCAAAGTCTGGTAAGTACTAAATACCGTTGCTGCTGTGTGGGAGGATGCTTACTGCTAGTCCTGCTGTCCCAGGAGAAGCGTGTTCGGGGCATGGGCAAGTCTTGCTGCACACAAAGTTCCAGGTGGTGCTGCTGGTGGTATCGTTAACCAGAAATACAGCAGCTCTTTTCATGTGTGCCATAGGGGTTAGACTTGAAGTTCAGCTCTTCCCTCAGCAAGGGATGGGGAGTGAGAGAGATTGTGACAGACTCTATTTGTTTTGCTGCATGTCTTCTATTCAGGCGCATTTAAGTACATTCTTCTTGTGGGTTTCCTGTCTGCTGGGATTTGGAAAATAATTTGCCAGTGGTTTGGTTATTCTGTAACTGCAGCAGTTTAAGCTTTTTTAGTTTTTTTGTGAAGTATCCAGGGCTGTTCAGTTGCAATCCAGCCGATGGTCTAAATGAGCCTCTGTTCATTATAGTATAGTGCTTATAGGATTCCAGTAGAGAGATGATCTGACTGGAGGCTCAATCATCGAAACTCAGTCTGATTCTCTAACCAGAGGATTTGAGAAGGCAGTAAATTAAAACAAACAACAATTAACATCTGTTTGTTTTTTTTCTGAAAACGTTTGGCAATGCAAGCTGCCATTCTTCTAAAAGTGCAGAAAAAACTTGTGTAGAGATGGTTGGGTCAGCTGAACCCCGAGAGCAGTTAAACTCACAGTAGAAACAGGAGACAGCAGTGGGGTGGCTGTAACCTTTCAAACTGTGAGCCAGTAGCTTTGATTGTAGCTACAGTGGAACAGGATGTCCAGAGAAGTTGTGGCTGCCCCATCCCTGGAAGTGTTCAAGACCAGCTTGTATGGGGCTTTGAGCAACCTGACCTAGAGGCAGATGTCCCTACCCAAGGCAGATGGGTTGGAACTAGGTGATCTTGAAGGTCCCTTCCAGCCAAAACCATTTTATGATTCTACAGAAGGGGAATAAATGGAACCAAATAGCATAAGTGCTTTATTCTAAGTACAACAAACACCTTGTGCTACTTGCATTATCATGCAGGCATTTGAATGCTCTGTTTCTCTTCATAGGTCAGTACAGTGCTGTTCCACCTCCTCCAGCTACGCAGACAAAGAAAGGCCTTGCCAAGGCTCCTACAAAAAAGGCTGAGAGCAGTGACTCTTCAGACAGTAGTGATGAGGCAGAGCAGGTGCCCCCAAAGGGAGGAGCAGGTATGTTTGTGAGGAGAGGAGGCTACAGAGGAAGTACTACATGGTGAGGACAATGTTTTGTCAATGTCTTGGTTTCCTTGAAAAAGCCATTTGACTTTGGTCAATGTTCCTCTTTGCTTCTCTGGAAGCTTCTGAGTAATTTGAAGTGTCCCAGACAAGACTGTGTACAACCTGTGGATCCAAACCGTGTGCAGGTTGATTTACTTTGCATGTGTCGTTTTGAAAAGTCATCGAGATCTAGTTTAGTGGGAGTAAGCCAGGCCCATTACTGCAGCTGGCCATGTACTCGCTTGGCTTCCGATGTGCTGCTGGTTGAATGAGTGGTGCACTGAGAAGGGAGCTTTTTCACATCTGGAAAGGTTTGTATCTTGGACAAAGGTTTGGTGCGGGTGTGGCCTGTTCATTTTAAACTTGCTTTTGCAGGCAAAGCGGGAGTAGCTAAAACAACCCCTGGCCCCAAAACCAAAGCTGTGACTACCAAAAAGGCTGAATCTAGTTCTGACAGTGACTCAGGTAATGCAAGAAATAAGTTTTGGTTTTTTTGTGTTAATATTTTTATTGGCCAGGTTGCTGTATAGTGGTGTATCTAAGCTCCTTAGTGTAAGAGCTAGAAAGCTTCACAGTCTCCATAGCTAACAAGATGTGAAATTGAAAAACAGCAGCCTGCTATGCAGAGTGGAGTCTGACCGTGAGACATCAGTGAGACCATTGGCAAATGCAGAAAGGTCTGCGTGCTGCTGGATGGAAAGGGTGGGGCATCGTGTGTGAGGTTCCTCCAGGACCATTAACGATTACTCTTTTTGAGGATTTGTCTTAAGATTTTTGGTTTCTGTTATCCCATTGCGTTTGGGAGAGGTTTCTGAAATAAAAAATGTTATCACCATACGAAGTTCAAAATAGACTCAAAAGATGCCTTCTCCTAACGTGACCCTAGAAATGGGGGCAGTGTGCTTTGTACCTTCTGTTGATCAGGTTTAAGGTTTGCAATGCTGTATTTCCCATGTAAGTTCTCTATGTGCTACGTTTCCCCTCCGAGTTTAAGGTGCTCCTGTTGTATATCTCAACATCTCTGGTGCCACAGCAGAGACTGTGGGTTGCAGCTGCCTGTTGGTCTGCAGACAGCTAGCTCTAGACTGTGTTGACCCTTCAACAAGTGGCCAGAGTTCTTTGTTTTCTGGTTTTGTTGCCTAGTTTCTCGCAAATGGAAGGGGTTTGATTTCTGTTATTAAAGCGTTCAGAAATGGTGGAACAGATCAGGCTTAGCATTCCAGATTGCTGTGACACACAGTATGAAGGCATATTTGTACCAAGGAGTCTCAACTCCATCCTCAAACTGTTGCTAAACACATCTGGTACAGGAAATAGAAAGCTAAAATGAGATACTGTCCTGTTGCTGCCTCACTTGCCCTGCTTTGTCAGCTTTATCTCCTAATTTCTTGCCTTTTCTTTGATCTTTACCGCATGGCTTCTTTTCTCAATGTTTCTTCTCCCTGAGTTTGTTCTTGGTGATACCTGTACTGCCTCTTTCTCCAGTCTCTTATTCCATACCCCTTCTCTTATGTTATTCTCCAAATACCTGCTTCCTTGTGCATGCAGTAGCAAAGTACTTAAACTCATTATTTCCACTTCCTCCCAACAAAGATACATGGAAAGATGAATGCTGTCCCGTTGTTGCTCACCAGCCTGGGCTGCGGCACCAGGGACGCTGTTGCATCTTCCGCAGCCAGGAGGAAATGGCCTGCCTCTTGTGGGCAGGATAGGTACCTTGAGTTGAGTAGTTAATTAGTTCATTAGTAGTTCATTATCTCAACTCAGTCCAGCTGGATAAGAATGATTGGTGCCATATCCCTTGACCGTTGAAGTGTTCATGAAATACTGCTTATTACTGGTTATCTAGTGGCTCAGCCTTGGGCCACAACCCATTTTGATTTTTACTTCCCTATGAGTTGTATACATGTTACTACTAAAATAACTTGCACCAGAAGCTTACAAACCTAAAGAACATCTTTTTTTGTTTGTTTAGATTCTCCCTCTGAAGACGACAAGAAGAAGGTAGGGAGTAAGCTCCCAGCTAAACAACCCATGATGAAGAGTACTTCCAAACCAGCAAAAGTAGCTGTCAAGCCTGGACAAGCAAGGAAAGACTCCAGTTCCTCCTCAGACAGCTCAGGTATTGGGTTAGGAGAAAAGGAGAATTTCATCATGCATGTTGTGCTTGCTCAGATCTCTGTTTCTAGACAGGGTAAGAGGGTGCAGCTGGACAGGAATACCCATTGCAGTATTGGTTCAAGCAGCTAATGAAGGGAACTGTGTATTAGCATTGAATCTGCATGTTAGCTTCACGTTGAAGGAATGGGGCTTAGCCTTGATTATTCTTTTCCTTTCCATTCTAGATTCTGATAGCTCTGACAAGAAGGTCCCTGTGAAGCCCACAACTAAAGCAGCAACCCCTGCCACAAAGAAGTCACAAGCTGCCACAAAGAAAACACAAAGTAGCTCTGATTCAGATAGCAGCTCCAACAGCTCCGAGGATGAGAAGAAGAAAGGCATTCCAGCTAAATTAGCTGGCAAAGCTGGTAAGCCAGTGTCCAAACCTTCTACCCCAGCTCCAAAAGCAAGCACTTCTGACTCTGATAGCTCAAGCAGTGAAGAAGAAAAGAAGCCAGCAGTGAAACCAGCCAGCAAATCTACAGGGGCAGCAAAAGCAACTGTGGGGAAGAAGGCAGCTGCTTCTAGTAGTAGCAGCAGCTCATCTGATAGTTCCAGCGAAGAGGACAAGAAGCCCAAAAAGACAGGCAAAGTGGCACAGAACAGTTCTAAGACCACTGCCTCCACAGAGAAAGCAAAAGCATCCACACCAGCAGCAAACAACCTGAAGTCTAAGCCAGCTGGTGGCAGCAGTAGCAGCAGTGAAAGCAGCTCTGAAGAAGAGACTGGAAAAGTCAATGGAGGTATTGCCTACAGTCTGGGAAGTGGTTCTGTCAGGCAGGCAATGTTATTGAGCTAGCCCTAAATGGGAGCCTTTGCTAAAGAACATTCAGTCTTAATCTCTATGTGGTACTACATTATGCCATCTGGTGCAGTTCTGAGAGGGAAGGGCTAGTTTTTAATTTGGTGCAGTCCTTTTTGTCTGTATTGCTTATCTACTGGCAGTGGAACTTGTGGTAACATGAAGTACATTTCTGTACAGTTGTTGCCCGTTGCCATCTGTGCATGCACGAGGTTGGTGGTGACAGCAAGGCAGACTGCTGGAGGACCTCGTCTGTGTTGAGTAGGGCAGCACAGATGATGTGCCAGTGCACAATCTCAATCTTTATCCCTCCAGGAGGAAAACAACTTTGAATGCATTACTGGTGTGTGCAAGTGCGTACTGTGTGACTCCAAGAACTCGCAAATTTTAACCAACAGAACTTTCTCAAGTGCACTAAATCATTAATATAGAGATACCCTAGTCCACAAAATTATCCATTAGGATAGGATGGAAAAATCCTTGCTGACCCAGAATGGCTATTAGTGCCTGGTTTCTGGGTAAGGTAGTGCAGGGACTGATTCTTGCACCTGTGTCAACACTGCGTTTGCATTCTGGAGGAGGGATGCCATTACCTTTCACAACACTGCAGTTACTACTCCCTTTGAAGTTTTACTGCTGTACATCTAACAGGCACGATTGGGAAGAAACAGAAGAGGGAAGATGTTCAGGAGCCAGAGACGCCACCCAGTAAAAAGGCAAAGATCAAAGCCAAAACACCACACACAGTTCCCAAAGCGAAACAGGTGAGTGAGGGTGGACTGTGGTGATTGGTGGGAGAGGCATCTCTGCCTCCTGAACAAATAGACTTGTTTGGGGGTTTTGGAGGAGGTTGGGCAGACAGGATTATTTGTGCTATCTCCTCAAGCACTTGAACCTTGTCGGGAGAACCCTAGGGAGTGTACGTATGTGTATAATGTTATTCTGGTGAAGGCTGATGGATATGCTTGCACAGGAGCATCCCTGTGCTGCCCGATCTGAAGAAGGGAAAGGATTATGAATATGAGAAACACTTAAAGATTGAGGTGACCTGAGCAGGGCTCCATATTTATAGGGCAAAGAGGGAAGGAGGTTGTCACTAAAGCAGTATCACGCATGTGTATGCACTTACTGTATCTCGTTTTCATTAACAGCCAGCTTCTCCATTCCGCCGAGTAAGGGAAGAAGAGATTGAGGTGGATGCCCGTGTTGCTGATAACTCATTTGAAGCAAAGGTAGGGCTAGGTAGTGCCCAGAGTGGTAACGCTTGACCTCTGCAAATGCACATCGGCAGAGTAGCCTTAGTGTGCTTGCGGCCAGTCTTTGGTGAGAACATCTTCCAGCAGGCGGTGCTATTAGGAAGTGTGTGAGCACTGGCATGGAGTGCTTGGGAGCGCTGTATCAGCTCCAGTGTTAATGTACTGGTGTTTGCTGGGATGAAGTGCAAAGCATTGTCTTCCCTCTCTTGGGTACTGACCTGAATTTCTTTTTCCTGTCCCCCTTCATCCCTCACAGAAAGGAGCAGCTGGTGACTGGGGTGAGAAGGCTAACAATATCCTGAAATTCACTAAAGGCAAATCTTTCCGCCATGAGAAGACAAAGAAAAAACGAGGCAGCTACCGTGGAGGCACTATATCGACCGAAGTCAATTCTGTCAAGTTTGAAAGTGACTGAGAACATTTCCTTGGGAATTCGTAAACCATCTGCTCACCAGAATGGCTTGGATGGGCGTGTGGACATTATGGATGTCAAGCCTGCCTGGAATGCTACCTCCCCTAGCCCATTGTTGGACAGGCAGCTCCAGTGTGAGCATGTGGGAGAATAGTTGGATGTTTACCCCTTTTATTTCTAATTCTGGTTAGGCCCCTAATTTGGAACCATCCTTGAGCTGGTGTTATTGGCACTAGTAGGTTGACTTCCAAGACTTAAATTTTCTACTGTCTTATTTGAAAAGACTGGCAGTGATATCTTCCTTTAAATTTCCTTCCCATCTAGTAGAAGAAAGAGAAATCATTCTCCTGTTTTTTAACCTCCCACTTCTTTTTCAGTCAGTTTCACTCAGATACCTGTGAAATGGCAAGTATTGTAACTTGCCTTTGGCTAGTTACTGTAAGAGCAACAAGTGATTTAAACCCTCTGGCTGTAATCCCTGCCTCCACAGGACGTTTCAAGTTCACAGTTGCAGTGTGACGGACAGGGTTCCTCTTTCCTGTTTCCTTCTTTTATGGTTACACCTTGCAATAAATTCCTACACTCCTCTTCTTTCCACTCCTGTTGAGGCCACTAACCCGAGTATTTAGAGAGACTCAGAGTCTGAATACAGCTTAGTAGTTGAGTAACTGCATTGCTTGCAGTTGCAAGTTGGGGGCTATTGCCAGAAAGACCAAGGACTGTAGTACTGCTGTGGCATTCTTGGTAACACCTTCATTGGGAATGTAGCTGGAGAGTGGAGATGGGCAGAAACTCTTGACTGCACAGAAGACATGATGTTTGGCTCAGTGGGAATGGGGAAGGAGGCAGAGGAGATAAAGCCCTCTTTTCTACCCAGCTCTGCTTTTTGCTGTAGGTTTTGTTTCAGAGGCTCTGCAGTGTGGCGTTACTCCTTGTCTTCTCTGAACGTAAAACATGCCAGCTTATGCCTATTCTGAGCGATGTGTCGTGCAGCTTGTTGGGAATCGAGATGAATGTGTCATTGGTGCCTTAAGTTTATTTTCTGGGTTGAATCACTTACCCTTTGAGCCGTTTTCTGTCTGTTAAATCCCTCTCGAGAACTAAAATGCCAGTTTCCCGTAGCACTAAGGCAATAAAGCCTGGTACTGTAAGATTCAAAGCATTAGCTACAAGTACATGTTTGGTATGGGGAGCCTCAAACAGGTTCAGTAACTTGCAGCCTAAACTGAGATTTCATGAGCAACTGACGTAATACAATGGCTTACTGCTGTTGAGAGGAGGGTTTGCTTTCCCTCCAGTTTTGTGTCTGCCTCCTTATTTCTGGTGCAACTCACATCTGATAGAAAATGGTTGCCCCAATTACTTTTTTCCCTTGTTAGGTGGGTTAAGTTAATTTTAGTTTGTGGAGTAGTCTACTGAGCCCATAGCCAGAATGAATTGAACAGTGGTAGTGCATGTTTGGGAAATGAGGTGGTGGGCTGTGAGAACTGCTCACCCCATCTTGCGATACTGTCAGCTACTGAAGAGGTTGTGCAGGACCTGATTTCCATGTTTCCATTCCCTCCCCAAAGAGTGACAATAAGAAGAGCCCTGTTGTTACAGGAAGCTACATCTGTGTGCAAAGCAGTGTCACCTAATTGAGGGTTGGATGAGACTTGATGAGCCACCCCCATAGACAAGAGCTGCAACATGTTCCAATGAGCATTTTTCAGGGCTTCCCTTCCAGCTTACACAATCACTCTGGTGCCTGGATTCTAGACTACAGTGCTGAGGGGCCCAGGAGACCACGGTTGTTACAAGGAGTTAAGGATTAGAGGCCAAAGAAAGGTGGGAAGAGAGTATTTTCTGCCTGGGGATTTGAACATCATCTTGCTTTTGACTTGTCATTTGCCGCCTTTTTTTTTTTTTTTTTTCTGTTTATCAGGAACTTACATTTGGAACTCTTAAACTTTTTAAATTTTTAAAAACTTTTATGTTTTGGGGGTATTTTAAGCTGGAGCACACAAATGTATCGGAAAATAAAGATTGCTGCCTTTGTAGTCTGAGTGGATCTGGAAGTTAAAGGTGTGGAATAGCAGGTGGGAAAAAGAAGGGTATCAGTGCTGGGGGTGATGTCACACTATCTCAAAGTTGAATGGGTAAGTGACTACACCTCTCTATGGCCAGTTCTTGTCTCCTAAGTTACGTGCTCATGTGCATGTAACAGGTCTTCAGAAGTGAAAGGGGGCCTGTGCAGCTGGCTGTTGAGTGAAGAAGTTTGGAGAAAACGAGTGGAAGAATATTTACACCAAGACAAACCAAGGCTGCTTGAGTCCCTTCAGACCACAGTATCTTGTTAAGTCTTCTCCAGTTTTGCTACCACATTAGCTGTATAGCAACAGGCAATATAACATAAGTAGCACCAGCCTATGGAAATAAGAAACAATAGGCATAACTAAAAAATTCTGTATATACCTGGTTAAAGGAAGTAATTTCTGAGTCTCCTGTGATCTCTTCCTGCTCTGTGACCATGTGTGCAGGGAAAAGAAACTAGCGGGTAGGGCCTAGTGGAGGTCTTGTGTGCTGCAATGCTTATTTTTATGCCTCTATGGAGAGGTTGGAATGAACATAATCACCCGGTAGACTGGGCTGTCAGTTGCCCTGTGACCAATGCTGTGTGCCACAGCCCTTCATCTTGAGCATGGTGGTGTAGGAGAAGGTGTAACGCTGTCTTAAATGTCAGCAGCGGATGTGAAGAGTGTCATTAGTCTCTCTGGGAGAGAGCTGACCGAGCAAGGGCAAGAAGTGCTGGGAGAGGGAAATGCTCTCAAAACTATGTGCTCTTCCATGCGCTTAACCCTTAGGGGAAAATTCCCTTCACAAGCTTCTGCAGCTGCTAGGCAGACTTAACCTACGTCACTGCTCTCTGTTGCTGTCCTGGTGAAAGGAAAGACCTCATGGAGCGCTTAGGCCTACTTTCCCTGTGCATCGCTGGTGCGGTTTCAGCTGTGGTTAATGCTGGAACTGGACTAACAGGACATCCCCCTCTGGCATGTGCTGTACCTGTATGGGTGCCCTGGGACACTGTTCCGGCCATCCTAAGTCCCTTGTGCACGGTCCTTTCCATTTTGCTATGCTGACTAATGCGGGCGCAGCCTGAGAGCAGCGCAGCCCCCTGCTCTCCTCCTCTGACAAAGCCCGCAGAGGGGGTCCTGGCCCTGCGAGTGTCTCAGTAGGGTCCAGCACCGGTCACTGGAGGGATGCTTAAACACCCTTTTGACGCACAGACCTGGCAGCAGATGCAAGCGGGAGCTGCCAGGTGCTGCCTCCCTGCCTGCTTGGGCTGCCGGAGCGTCGCGGGCGGCTCTCCGTGCTCGCCCTGCCTCCGTGCGGCCAAGCGCCTGGCGTGGCCCGCCCGGGCGGGGTGGCCCATGGGCGCGGCCCGTGGGCCGGGGCTGCGCGGCCCCGCCCGCGCCCGCCGCCGGCCGGCCTGAAAGGGGAAGGCGGGCGGGCGGCGGCTGTTCGCCTCTCGCCGCGCCTCCGCCGGGACTCGCTGCAGGTGGGTGCGGGCTGCGCTGCGGCGGGGAAGGCGCGGCGGAGGGTCCGGGTGCGGAGCGGGAGCTCCGAAAAGAGCCAGCAAGGGAGCAGCTGCCGCCGGCGCTTCTCATCTCGGCTCCGCCGGGGCGGCTGTTGGCCCCGCAGGACGGGCGCTGCTTTCCTGTCGGGGCGCGCGCGGCGAGTCCCGGGGAGCGCCTCGACCCCGGCGCTGCGAGCACGGCCAAGGGCTGCGGCGTCTGCCCCGCCGCCGTCCATCCGTCCCGCTCGGCTGCCGTGCGAGGAGAAGGGTCCTTCTGCCCCCGAGTGCTTAGGGCGGCAGTGGGGTCGGTGGGCTGCGAGTGCTGCCCGGCTGCCAGTCGCGCTCCGGGTGGACACTGAAGGGCTGGACTGAACTTTCTGAGCTCATGGCAGAGGCACCGGACGGCTGCTGTGCTGCTGGGAAGGAGAGAGGGAAACGGTGTGAGTTCCCAGCTGTCAGCTTGGCCCTGGCTCTGCCAGGACGCGTGTGTGAACAGTCTCGGTAACTTTAACAGGGCTACTGAAGGGCACGAGTTAAGAATCTGCTTAACCGTGCAGGATCAGAGCCTTGGCACCTGAACAAATGTTCAAAGCGCTTTTGTGTAACTTGCTTCACCTTCCTCTAGGAGATTAGATCTCAGGAGCGTCTTCCCTCTCCTGTTCTGCCTCCTCTTCCTGTACAACCCTCTGCAACCCTTGTTTATGGCAGCTCAGCCAGGTCTCATTCCTCCGGTGTGCTCAGAGCCAAGGAGACGTTTGATTTGTTGGTGTTTTGTTTTGTTTTTTTTTTTCTTTTAAGTAAGGGCGTAAATTGTCTTATTGAAGATAAGGTTCATCTCCAGCTTCTCTACTTCTGTGATTCTGTCATCTGTGATCGACTTGTCTGTCAGGACTTTATCAATCACCAGTGCTTCCTACACGAGGTTTCACAACCTTTCAGGGGTGTCTAATGACTTCTTTTAATGTGGTGATTCTTTGCAGAAAGAAGCTGAAATGACAGGGCAGTAAATGGAAGGCTTTTCTTTCCCACCTCTCTTGACCGCTTCTCTAGAGTTTGATGTACTTGTATCTCTCCAGTTTTCTCAAGAACTTGTTCAACTTGACTGTTGTAGAGACATAACCCTTTCTTAAGACCAAAACATGCACTGAACTGTCATGTGTACTCACCTCAAGCTCTGTGGCTTACATGAATATTTGGAAGTGGCCCCAAGTCTTTCTGTCTCTTGCATCCGGGGATTACAAATACTGTTCTTAAGTGCCTCTGTGCTGCAGACCTGCGATCACTCATGAGGAGCACAGCCTGAAATCAGCTGCTTCTCTGTCTTGCAACCGTGTTGCAAGCGAAGGGAAAAGGCCATCAGAAAGGACTTGCTGTTGCAGAGCACTGTGGTGTCACAAACCATCTCTGTCCCTTCCAGAAGACAACCAGGAAGCCTAAGGATATGGAGCGAGGGGAATCTCGCTTACCACCTAGACATAATTAATATATGATGAGATGCCTGGTGGGGAAGCAGATGTATGGTGTTTGACACCATCCCCCAGCTCTAGTTCTTGAAGGTGTGTGTTGTTTCAAAAGCCTTGACAAGCTGAGATACAGACCAATATTTTCTTTAGTACTATGGTTCCCTGGCTGTGACCTATGCACTGCCAACCTCCTGCTGGCCCACAGATTCCCACCTTGCCTGTAGAGCTTCCTCCATAAAATTACAATGATCCAGGAAGGATGTTGAAGATGGCCCAAGGTCCCAAAAGTTTGGAACTGATTGGGGACTACATCAATCTTCGTCCAAAACAGATGAGAATGAGCAAAGCACTTCTGATGCTGTTGTGTGGAAGCAGTAGCACTGAGTGTGGTGCAAAGTATGAGATACTCCGACGCTGACCTGATCACTGCAATGGTTGTTCCCTTTGGTCTTTTGGGGATCTGAGCTTTCTTCGTTCTCTGTGTTTCTTGGGGGCCACCATGATGATGTCAAAAGAAAAATGCTAGAAAGGTACACTGGTTTGAGCAGACTATCTGTGTGCTTTTCACTCTGTGTGTGAACAGTATTTTTAAAAACTCAGGGCTGTAGGCTGCCTGGGGAGGCGTATATTTGAAGGGAATTTTTTTTTTCTTGCTCATTGTTTTCTATACTAAAATACTAGTGTTAGTATACTGTAGTACTAATATTAGTATACCACAACACTAGTATTGGTATTTTAGTGTTCGCATTATTTACCCAGGTGACTCTGGTGAAACAGGAATCTGTGATAATCCAAAACCAGAGCACAGAAGCCCACTAAGCACTGAGTTGGATAGGATTGGTGGTTAGACTTCCATGCTTCAACACGTGCTTTATTAAGTTTACTTGATGCAGCGTTGCATCTTCTAGGTATCTCCTAAAGATTACCCTAGGCAGCCTCTACTTGTAGTGCAATATATTCCTGCAGTGGCAGAGTTGCTCTCAGAGCTGCATACCTGCCTGTTTGCACGGAGTTTTGGCTTCCATAAATTAGCTACGACTAGATTGGCTGTCATCACCTTGATGGTAGTAGACGGTCCTGTTTTTTCTGGATCATGCCCAACAGATGAGGCAAACTTTGGTTTCTTATTTCAGGAAGAGTTTTGAGAATCCAAGTGAAGATGCCTTTTTCCTTTTGGCTTTGAATGACTTGTGCTGCTTTAACTCCTGAGAAGTTTACAGTGAAAACACTTCATTTTACTGTGGACAGGAGCTGGATAGAGACTAGGGTGCAGGAGGGGAAATAATTCAGCTCCATGGATATGGGTTTCCTGGTCCTTGGTAGGAGTACAAAGTGCTGGAGGAGAAGGAGAGATGTAAAGGGCAGGGTCCTTGCAGTGGGGTCTGTTTGCTGCCCTTTCTTCGTGGGCTTCTCTGCTTACGCTGCTTGCTGTCAGAAGTTTTAGTACTTCAACCTAATAAAAGGCACCTGAATTAAAGAACCATCTATCTTTAAAGCTGTAGCTGTTCAGTTACTTCATTGAAGTTGGTGTAATCTTCCATTGCTATCAAAATCTTACCCTGTTAAATGTCTTAAATAGGGCAAAATCAAGGGGCAAATTTCAGCCCAGTAAGGGGTTTCTCAGGGGAGTTTGAAGGATGTTTTCTCTCTGCTCCCTTTCTGCTGCCTCCCATTTCAACTTCAATGCTTTGCTGTGGCTTTGAAAGCAAACTCCCAGCAGCTGATGTGTGTGCAGTGCAGGCGGGGATGCAGTGGCAGTCACGCGAGGGCTTCCCCTGCCCACCTCTCCTGCAGCAGGCTCTGGTCCTGGCTCTTTCCGAGATGCCTGCTCTGCTCTGCTCTGCTCCACATGCTGCAGTGGTGAAACTTAAAGCCTCTGTGGCTCGGGCTTTGTTAATAGTTTTCTTGCACCCTGACTTCTGACTGTTAGTGTTAACTGTGGTGTTAGGGGGTTTGCTCTGCATAAATCAGTGTCCTGGTTTCGCTGGGATAGAATCATAGAATTTATTTTTCTCTTCAGAGAAACTATATTTCTAAACTAAGCTGCATTTTCAAGAACACTGCAGCACCTGATTTGGTGAGAACAAAGTTGATAAGACACTTTGTTTTAGTTCGTAGCCAGCCGTGGTATGCAGGTGCCTATAGTGATCAAGGACTTTTCTACTTGTTTTTGCTAACAGCTCAGATGCCCAAGAACCTGGGGGCAGTGTGGCCAGGGCAATTGGCACCTGAATTGGCAAATGGGTATTCCATACTATGTAATGTCATGCTCACCGTACATAGGAGTTGTTTGAGGACAGTCTCTCTTTCTCAACAATCGCTATCCCTGGAGGGTCTTACCCATCGTTCTGCTTCCAAGGCCTACTCTCTCTCTTCTGTGATTACAGTTTTGGGACTTTCCTGCTCTGGAATCACTGACTAGAAATGAGCTGGACGTTTGTCAATAGGTGGTGAGCAGTTGCACCACACATCACTTGTCTGTATATGTTCTTATTGTTATCATTATTATTATTAATATTTTTAAAAAATATTAAATAGTTTTTATCTCAACCCATGGGTCTTCCTTCCTTTTCCTGATTCCTCTCCTTGAGTGACGAGGGGCCATTGGGTAATAGAACATTTGGCTCTTGTTTAGCCCCAGATAGAGGCTAAGCATAGACAATCAGCCAGTTTGCATGGCTTTACTGAGCACTTGTCATGACAACAGGGAAGGGTGCCTTCTCCTTTCAGTGGCAGTGCTGTTTCTTGCAGTATTAATCTGATTTAGCCCCTAGCCCAGGACTTCTAGACCACAAATGAGGAGGTGGTTCTGTCTGCTCTGCACTCGGATCTAGTACGGGATCTGTTCTTCACTTGGATTTTGTACCTCTGCCAAGGTGCGGGCTGTGAATTTGTTTCCCTGCAGATTGGCTTTCCTGTGCCCTGCGGTTTGGAGGTTTTTGAAGACCACCTGCCCACAGGCAGCTGAACTCCTGTAGCCAGTGAGCTGGGCTGCAGCCAGTGCCCCGTGCTGTGGACAGAGCTGCGCTGGCTACAGCACCTGCCCTTGCTGGAGGGTCCTGCTGCAGAGCTGGTGGGGTGGCTGTAGCTGTGTGCTCAGTGTAGGCAAAGGTGAAGTGGGGAGGTGAACAGGTGGATTTCGAGCCTTCCCTTGTCTAGCCCTGGTGTGCCTAAGGTCCAGGTGTTCTCTCCTTTCCGCTTTGCCATCAACCTGAGATCCTAACAGTGACTAGTTGCAGAACAAGGGGTGGAGCCAGCAGAGTGCTGCCTTGTAAGCTGGTGGTTCTGCCTTCATTATGTCCCAGGAGCACTAAAAAGCAGGGATGTGCCTGGTTGAAAACCTGCCTGATGCCTCCAGCACAGACCTGGGGCTGGAGGTGGTCCATCAGCCAGAGTACCTCCCTGGGCATGGACAGAGCAGAGATTTGCTCTGGTGGTATTGAGGTGTGGTAGGGAAAAAGGTCCTTTCCTGCAGCCTGGCATCCTCTTACCACTTAAGAAGATTTACAGCCTCCCTTGTTGCCTGGGTAGGGAGAAGGGATTCCTGAGCCAGTACCTTTAGGGATTGCTCCTGATGTTGGAAGGGATGAAGCAGCTGAGAGTAGTTTGCTAGTCTCCTGTGTCAGCATCTGCCCCTGGCCTGGGTGCTGAGATTGACAGCTAACTTGTTATGTAGATTTTGGTAGCCCCCAGAGGGTCCTGATAGAGATGAGGGTTTCAGCAGTGTCTGGCACATAGGTCCATGGCAGGACACAGTCGTTGCTGAAGATGGGTGACAAATTTTTTCTTTAAATAACTATTCCTTTCACCTGCTCTGTTTCTTCACTTTTACTTATCGCCTACTAAGAAAACACTCCACCCCACATATAGAACCACTTCTGCTCTCCTCAACACACTTATGCATGTGTATTACCCACCAGGTGCCCCAGGACAAGCCTATACCTGTTCCTGTCATGGAGCCTGTTCTGAGCTCCTTGCTGTCCTGGAGAAGGCCAGCAGCATGGAGCTGTCATCCCTCCCTCTCTCCCTGGAAGCTGCGTGCACTCTGGATCTGCTACACACTGTCATAGCCAAATGCTTTACCTTGCCTGGTGTTGAGCAGAATAAATCCCCTTTGGGCCTCTCAAGTAAGCTGAGAGCTAGACCAACTTCGTGAGCTGTAGTTCTGCAATGGCCAGAGCTGCCGGCACAAGCCAGCCTGTTTCCACTGGCAGGGAGGCAGGATCCTGGGCATATCCTTATTTTCCTTGCAGGGCTTCTACTCTCTTCTCTCAAGCCCATCACCTTTGTCTCCATCCTCCTGGAGCTCTTACTTTTTGGGTCCAACCACCCTCTTAGGAGCTGCTAGCATTTCTCATTGCTTCTGCAGACATGGCCACCCAGCTGGCCCTGGTGGGAAGGGTGGCCATCCAAGCCCTAGAAGAGCTGCCTTTGAAACAGAGGAGGGTCTCTGCCAGCAGCTGCTTTGTTTCTGTCCCACATGGGGGAGGGGTGGTGGGGGGAGTATGGCACTTTTACTCTCCTACACTGGCACCCCCACGTGCTATCTCTGGCCAGAGATATACAGCTGCTGAGAGGAGTCTGAAGATTGTATTTAGCAAGATCTTGTCTGGGACTTTCTTTCCTGCCTCTTAATTGATCAAGCAATAGTGGAGTGGCTGGCTGAGAAATCTGGGACCAAATTCTGCTCTACCACATTCCTGCAGCCCCCCTGGGGCTTAGCGTGTAGGACCATCCAAAATCCGCTTATAATTGTTCCCATTGTAACTTTTCCCCCTCCCTGCCCCCTTCCTGGCATGTCTGAACTGCATCCTCAGGACACGGCTCTGGTTCTGACTGACTGTTCCCAAATAATTACCACCTAATTCTTCTCCCAAAATAATGTAAGGTGTGGGTGAGGCACGTACGCTTCCAGTGATGTAGCAACACCCCTTACACAACAGAAATGCTGGGTGTTTCACCAAACTGGGAACGGGGCAGTGGCCGTAGGAGTGTGACTAAGAGGCGTCAATGTGTCATGGGTGTTGCACATCATCTCTGGGGCTGCTTTCTGGGTTTGCCTTCTTCCAGTGCATTGGTGTCCTGGTGCCTACTTTCCCTTCCCAGCCCTTTCCCCTGACGCCTCCCCATCCTTCCATGGCTGATCCATAGCAGAGCAGCTCTCTGTCCAGATCCCTGCTGCGGTCTCTGGGATTGCAGTTCCTCCCAGAGGGTCCTGCTGTGACCTGGGATCTCTCCCACTCTGTCTGCACTGAGCAAGGTGGCTTGCCAGCCTCGCGAGGGCCAAAGCCAGAGCCTGCCTCTCGGCATTCCTGCCGGGCTCTGCAGGCCTCCCAGCGAACTTGCACAGAGATCAAGGGCTCAGAGGGAACCAGCTGTTCTTGCTGGGCAGAAATAGAAATGAAATCCAGCTGCACTGGTTCTGTAGCAGTAACCGGGGATTGAGCAGCGAGTGTCTCTGCTGGTGCTGTGACCCAGTGGAGCTCCTCCAGCCGTGCTCTCTCTCCTACTCTCTGCAAGTCAGTCTACTAGTTTTTGAGCCTTAGGAGCACAGAACAGAGGTTTTGAATTTCTAGGAAACTCCCCTGATACACCCTGATATCTGACTTGGGTTTGTTTATTATTTTTGTGGCTTTTTTGTTTATTGCATTTTGTGGGGTTTTTGTTTGTGTTTTCTCCCCTAGAGGTGAACTCCAGGCTGCTCTCCTCTCCCAGCTCATGAGCTTCCAGCTTGTAGCTACAATCTCAGTTGCTAGTTGCCCAAGTACATGACAGAGTGTTTCATACCATATTAATGGCATGTTTCTCTCCTTGCAGCAATGAAGATGATGAAGGTGGTACCGTGCCCTGCTGCTCTTCTCTTCCTAGTAGCTGCACTCAGTCCGGAGCTATCTCACTGTGCCAAGGTGCTGATCATGCCCACCATAGTCTTTGACAGCCACTTGCGAGTTTTCATGCGAGTGGCAGAGGCACTGACTGATCAGGGCCACGACCCTGTGCTGCTGCTTCATGAGGGTCGGGATGTGGAAACCTACCTGCCTGGCTTCCGTGTGCAGAGGTACTGGGGTATCTTCAGCACAGAGAGCGCAGATGTCTGGGTGCAGGAGAAGATAAAGCGTGTCTTCCAAGGGAAGATGACCTCTCTGGAGATGTTTTCCTTTTTGGAGAAGTATCTGGAAAACTGTGACCTGGTGCTGGGAAACTCTACCCTTCTGCAGAAACTCCAGCGTGAACGCTTTGACTTGCTGTTGGTGGACCCCAATGAGATGTGCGGCTTTATCCTGGCCCACATCCTCCATGTGAAATATGCTGTGATCTCCACTGGTTTCTGGTTCCCAGCAGAGATTGGTGCCACTTCCCCCATTGCCTATGTCCCTGAGTTCAACTCCCTGATGACAGACAGGATGAGCTTCTTTGGTAGGACTTGGAATCTCCTAGTTTACATGATCACTCGCGTGGCCACAAAGCTGGTCATCCTGCCCAAGTTTGAACGTCTCATGGAGAAGCACAGAGTGGAGCCAAAGACATCCATGTTGGACCTGGTCCATGGAACTAGCCTCTTCTTCCTCTGTAATGATGTGGTGCTGGACTTTCCCCGGCCAACGCTCCCTCATGTCATTTTCACAGGAGGGATCCTTGCTGAGCCTGCAAAGCCCCTCCCAGTGGTAAGTGCAGGAAAGCTTTGAGCTGTGATTGCATGTTGACCTGAGGAGTTAGTTATTCAGTGCAAATCTGCTTTCGAGGAGCCTTGTAAATGCTGGGAAGGCCCGGAAGTCTGGAAAGCGGCTGTGTTTTGGTGCCTGGATGCAGCAGGGAGACAGGGAACACAGAGGACTGTGGGGTTGCAGGGAGGATGTAGGATTAAATTGTCCACCTTGAAATGGGATTTGACATTACTGTCCATGTAAATTGGTGTGTGGATGTCCTGTAACGGCAGCGTTGTCCCTGGGACTTGAACATGAGTAGTTTGTTCCTATACATGAAGCAGGAATAGGAAGAACAATTAGTCTTTGTTGCTTCATGACTGATTTATGTCAATCTAGAATTTCCTCCTTAATCCTATTTCTTGCAGGGCGTTTCTGCCCTCAAGCTTGTAGTCTTAAGAACCCATAGGGGAGAGCTGTGCTTGCTCGCTCATCAAATTCAATGTGGAATCCCCAATTGTACAAAACTGAAGGGTATCATCCCCTTTTTCTCAAGGTCCTGCCCTCAGGGAAAACTCCTCAGGCATCCCAGAAGCTTTTCTCTGGCCTATACCTTGCTATCCCCAATAGTAAATTCAGAGGGACAAGCTCTTAAAGCCCTCAACTGAAGACGATATTGGAGTGGAGCAGGACCTGTCTGCCAGTCCTCCCATTGCCTTACCACTTTTACAAACACTGGGGAGAAAGACAGGAATAATGACACTTGGGCAGTCAGGTTTTCCTGGTGTCCCAACTGAGGGACTGAAATGGAGATAAGATCCAAGTTTCAAATGATTAGCAGCCTGTCAAGATCTCTAATTGGCAGCTTTAATTGAGACCGTGGGTGCCAATTTTTTTCAATGGAAAGCAAAAAGTGAGATCAGGTGCTTTAGAACAGAAGTTCTCCAGATGTGCATGGCTGCACATCACCCTTTCCCATGTGGCACAGCATGCAGGTAATGCAACGCACGTAGGGTGTTCCAAACGCTGTGTCAGAGAGTGGCTACCTCACAGGTCTTGCAAAAAAAAAATGGCTTGGTCCAATCTGGCCACGTACACACCTGCCTTATAAAGAAGGGAGTTGTTTGCTGGGCATTACTCATGCACTTCACAGCTTCCTGAACTGATCCCAGGGTGCCTAAGGGAAGAATGATGGAGATAAGTCTGGAGACCTGCAGCAGGCGGTGACTGCCGTGCTAGCAGGCAGGCACGTGTGTACCCGGGTTATAGGATGCCAGCAGAAGAGAGGGCCTCTGTAGATCTAGGTGTAGCTTAAGGAATCTCCCATCTGAACTGGAGCAGAGTTACGTAATTGAAGTGTTTATTTCCTCATATTTGAAACACGATTATTGCGAGTTCCGTAAATTAGGACACAGTGAAATACAGATATGTACCTGAGAGATGGTGAGAACTTTTGGTGGTCAACCATGCTTCCCTAGCAACTTGAATGCTATTTCTGAAAGTCAAATGTTAGGGCCTAATTGTAATGGATAATGTAATCATCTGTTCTATGAGTCATTGTACTTTTATCTAGAAAAGCAAAAGTAGTACTTTCACTTCTTTAGCAGTTTTAGTGCTTGTATTGCTCAAAAGACGTGAAACTCAAGAGAATGGAGAAACCAAAATCCCTTAGTTGAAAACTTTGATTCTTGGTTGTTAGGTTGGCTTAGGGCTTTTTAAGCTGTTCTGCAAAGTTAGCAGAAGCATTGACAAAGGACAAACATCCACAGAGAGTAACACTAAAATGTGCTTCGTAACTCTTCTGTACCATGGTCCCCCAACCTGTAGACTACTGCTACTAAGATATTCTGACTTAATCTTCCTTGTTTTTCTCCTTTGATAACAGGAAGAACTATTTTTTTCCCTTCATAATCTTCTGAAGTGTTTATTTCAAGGAAGTGTTCACATTCAAAGAAAGATTTCGGGAAACTTTCCTAAAATGCTCCTGACTGTGATACACAGAAAACTTGAAGCAGAACAGAATTCATAACAAGAAATAGGCTCAGCCCAGCCTGACATATAGCTTGTGTTTGCTCCACAGCAGTTGTGGCAGCTGATATCTTCTCCCTGCAGCCTTCTGTCCCCAGTCAAAAAAAAAAAGTAAGGACTCTGTTCTTGTTACACACCTGTTTATGTAGCATTACAAGTAGCCTCTAAATGAAGGGCAAACAGCTATGGCTTTTCCTGGAGCTGTAGCTACCTTTCTACCTGATGACCAAACACTAAATCTGCTACCTGTGAGTAGCTGTCAAGGATGGGTAGAAGTCTCCTGCCAAGAGGGCAAAACCTTCTGTCATATCCAAAAGCTTTCAGCATTGGCAAGTTTGTGGGGAATCTCTAGCGAGATGTTGTTCCCCACTCTGACTGCACAGAGTTTCAGCTGTTGTATCAGCCTATAGCTAGAGACCCTGACAAGCCTCCTGCCTTAGTGGTGATGGAAAATAGCCTTTCTCTTTTTATTCTGATTTTTTTCACTGCTCTGGCTGCTCCTATGTGGGCCCTTTGTTTTCAGAACCCTCCTCGCCAAAGAGTAACTGCCTTTCCTCCAAAGCCAGAGGTGATGCTATCAAACGCAAGTTTTGGACACCTCCCTGCAAGCTCCCAAGCCCAGCAGGTGTTCAAGTAATTTCTGCCTGGCTGGCTGCAGAAATCACAGTGGTTTTAGAATTTGTTGCCTGGTCAAAACCATGTAGCTTTGTGCTCCAGGTGGATTTGTCTTCATCATCTCTGTAGACAGTTTTCCACTGGCAGAGGCAACAGTGGGAAGGGCCTTTCTCCAACAAGACTTCAAGGCAGCTGTGTATGTTTTGCTTACAGGGACTGCGTCTCTGGGTGGAAGCAGCAGATGCAGGTGTTATTGTTGTCTCCTTTGGCATTGGGATTCGAGCTCTTCCAAGGGACTTGGTGGAGAAGATGGCTGGCGCATTCGCTCGCCTCCCGCAGAGGGTGGTGTGGAGGTGAGGAGGGAATGGGATTTTTCTTGAGTTGGATGAAAATCAATGTTGAGGGGATTCATCTCAAAACACAGAATTTGCTTTCCATCTCTTGATCTGACTGAATTCATGATTGTTCTCTGGGTGTTTCTTTTCCCTTTTTTTCCCCCTCCTTTATATACTCCCACAGATACTTTGGCCAGAAGCCAAGAAACCTGGGTGAGAATACATTGATGATGGGGTGGCTGCCCCAGAACGACCTGCTAGGTAAGACTGGGCTCTGTGTGTGTGTGTGTGTGCGCGCCACTAGCAACATCCCTGGAGTTTAGCCCAAACCACAGCAAAGGCATACAAGGACAACAGCACCTGTGTGGGTCTAAGTCTGTTGCTTGTTGTGAGTCTGATCTGTACAAAACATGGTCCTCAGCTCACACCTGCTTGAATCTGCCTCTTGGCCCCTATCTCCCTCATCCTCCAGGTGTTAGTTGGCAAGTTTTGGGCTCCTGAAAGCCAGGTATGTTCCCAAAGGGTAACATCCTCTCTGTTCAGCATGCCTGGTTTTCCTTAAACATACAAATGCTGTCTACAGAGGAAGCCCCCAGTAGCCCCGTTTCAGCGTGGAATGCGCTGACCTGCTGCTGTTTCTTTGCCCACAGGCCATCCCAACGTGAAAGCCTTTGTCAGCCACTGCGGGATGAACGGTATATTTGAGGCAATTTATCATGGTGTGCCAGTGGTGGGATTTCCTTTCTATGGAGACCAGTTTGATATTATGACCAGAGTGCAGGCAAAGGGTATGGGTATCCTACTGGACTGGAGCAGAGTAAAAGAAGAGGATCTTTACCAGGCCGTCATCACAGTTATCTCTGACCCCAGGTAAGGCATCTGGAGCATCGAGCTCTTCCTTTGGTGTAGACTGTAGGTAGGGACCAGCGTGTCTTTGTGTTGACCTCTACACAGCCTGTGGTGGCTTCTGGACCAAGCAGAGTTGCTAGCATTGTTCAACTGGCCAGACTCGTTAGTGCCTTGAAATTCTGAGGTGCAGTCCAGGAGACGCTATTCCAGTGTTTGCGGTTAGAGAGCGTAATCTAGTTCTGATTGGCTCTCTAATTTTCTTAGAAAGCTTTCTGAGATGCTGAGGCACAAACCTCTTCTCCTTTTAATGCCAGCCTGTCATCAAGAAAAGTGAGATCACAACCTCACCTTGGGATCTCCCCAGTCTCGTCCAAACAGCTTTCTGCAGAAACAGTTAGTGCAAGCAGTGGACTGCCAGCAGTGCTCCATCTGTTCCTTCTGACAACCAGACACTCTTCCCTTTTCTAGACCTGCTGCAGCAGAGAGACACAGGACTCCGAATTTCTAACAGGACACATGCGACTGCTAGTGTTTGAAATACTGTCCAAGAGCTTGATTTCTTTTTTTTTTTTTTTTGTTAGTGATTAGGACCTCTCAGCTACTGACCTCAGTGAAGTTGTTAAGGCATTGCAACTCAGTACCTTGAAGGATTTTGGCCAGTCATCAAGTGTGCAACTGTTTCTTGATGCTGGGTGAATTCTTTGGGTGCAAACTCCCCTCAGAAAGCAACAATCCACATGAACCCACTGAGCAGGGGCTTGGGAGCTGAACTGCCAGTCTCGTTAACAACATGCAGAGTACGATGCACTCTGGCTTGTGTTGCCATGGCTAATGATTTTCATCAGAGTGGCTTTCAGAGGCAGATAGGAAAAGAATTGTGGAAGAAGTTTGCCACTTTCCCAAGGTATTGTTTGGGACTTGAAAGCACCGCTGAATATCTCAGACCACTTCCCAGCTACAAAGCTCCTGTCAGAAGGATAACTTCTTGTCTTCTTCCCTTGCAGCTACAGAAAAGCAGCCAAGCTCATCTCAACTCTGCACCTGGATAGACCTATGCATGCGCTCAATAGGACAGTGTACTGGCTGGAGTACATCCTTCGTCACGATGGGGCACCCTATCTTCGCCCTGCTGTCTACGATCTCTCCTTATATGAGTACTTCTGCCTGGACATCTTGGCTCTTCTCTTGCTGTGTCTGGCCAGTGTTGGATTCATCATCTACAAATCTGTGATGTGGTGCAGAAGGAAGGGGGCCAGCCCCGTGTATCAGAACGGCAATTGTGTGAAGGGCCACTTCACAGAAGAGAAGAAATTGCAGTAGTGGCTCACTGTGTTCCAGGACACATCTCGTCACTGTGAAACAAACTGCTGCTGTGCCAAGAAATGTAAGGCATGCAGGCACAGAGAGAGGTGAAAGATCAGCAGGTCTGGATAAGAAGAAGGGGGGAAGGAGGAGTATTGCAAAGGCCTGCGTGAACACCGCTGTGTACATCACCTGTGGGCGGGGGTGTGAATTCAGGCATGGGTGGAAGCACTTGGCCAGGACACTGGGAATGGGGCATGGGTAGATAAACTTCCAGGGAGGACTGCAAGTTGTTCCCTTTCTATTGCACGTTGATTTAGATGCTGGTGTTGCTCTTCTGGCTTTTTGGATCTCCATGGAGGCTCTGCAGGTAGGAATAGCATTTCATGTGCGACAGGCACCGCTTCTCCTCTGCCCTGTTACTAAGAGCCCCATGAGTCAGGATTCCTTTATGCGCAGGTGAGGACTTGAAGTAGAGCTGTGGACAGGGAAGGGCACTGAAAGCATCATCTACAAGGGAATGAAATTAGTCTGGTTTAAGTTTTGCGGGTAAATATTGTTCTTCCTGCTTCCATCAACCCTCTGCAATCCTGTTTGTGTTTGAGCTAAATTATTATTTTTTTAAATAAAATTATATTCTTTCCCCCGTGTGGCAGTTCTCTCAGGATGTTGTTCAAGATGAAAGTGCTTTTTCTTCTTGTCACTGCTGCTACAGTCTCCATGTACCTGTGGATCCCTACAAACCTCTGTCAGCAACTCATTTTGGTCATCCCACAGGGTTTCAGGCAATGTCTTCTGTCCTCTGCCAGCGTGTGACACACACTCATGCCCACAGGGTCTCCAAACCTGTGATAAAAGAAGAATTTGGAACAGATGGAAGTGCCAGGACCACAGGAAGAGCAGCCAGTAGCTTGGAGAACTGGTCATAGGCAATGGGCCATACAGCACATTTATAGAAGCAACACACTCTGCGAAGAAAACAGATATGCCTGCTCATTTCAGTGTAAACAGGCATGCTGTTGCCCTGCTTGGGAACATGGTATGGAGCGATACTCATGTGTTTCTACTCACCCTGGGTTCTAAGGCAAAACCCATGCTTTTGCATAACCCACCCACAGCATTGGCTGGTGATCCAACTGGCAATGCCCCATGCAGAGGGTCAAAGGTTCCTCTTTGTGCTCTCAGCCAGGACCATCGCAGCACTGGCACCAGCTGGAGAGTAACCTCATTGCTACAGCTGCCCGCATTGGTGTTTCCAGACTCTAGCCTGTTGCATGTGTTTCTCTTTCCAGATGAAGGGCATGTTGCCATGTGCAACCTAGAGAACAGCAGTTTGGCTGTGCTCCTGGGACGCTCTGGGTAGGAACAGTGCTGAGCTCTGACTCAGTGGCTCCTCTGAGTCCTAGCAGTGCTGCCTTCCCTCCCCAATCCTCAGCTTGCAGAGGCGTTGCAGCAAAGAAGGCGCTGGATAACAATCCCATTTGCCATCAGGGATGGACGAGAAGAGCCCATACATGTAAGGTGGGACCTGTAACTATCCCATGGCAGAAGATGTTCTTCCTGGAGTTTCTTGCTGTCTCCTGGGAGATGCCCAAGCCTGGCCATGGTCAGCGATGGATATGGCAACTCATCGGTCTTGCTCTGTAGCAGTCCCGTGTGGCTTCGTGCCGTCTGAGCTGAGAATGTGGAGTCTAACTGTCTCCAATGGGAGACAGAGAGAGATCAGAGCAAGGTGACAAATAAGTAGTGAGAAAAGTGCAGGGATTGTAGATAAGTGGTAGAAACTGGGTACCTGGCACCTTTCTGTCTGTGAATTGCTATTTAAAGGTTGATGAAGTTTGGAGTTTTTTCGGAGGAAAAAAGATATTGGTGTAAGCTTTGCAGCATATTTGTTGTCAGTTGCCCTGTGGTGGCTTTGTTGTCATCTCCTAGCAGATGACTGTGGACAAGGGGCTGGAGGTGGGGCATTTTGCTCAGTTCTTTATCTCTGAGGTAGAAGAGCAAGATGATTACTGCTGCCTAACGTGAGAATTTGGCTATTTAGATTAGGCTGAATATGGCAAGTGAGTTGGGAAGCTTGTGGCTTGGTGACAGTGCTGGGTTGGTTTGAACTTAGAAAAGAACAAGGAGCGAGAGGATAAACACACCATGTTTGCAAACTGATGCTCCGGCTGAGTGGCTTGTCTCTGTCCTCTGCAGCCCGTCCATGTGGCAAACATGCTGAAGACGAGGGCCTTGCTTCAGTTCGGCTGTTCCCCACAGCAGTCGTCTCCAGCCTCGGAGGAGCTGCGGGAGAGGCTACCAACATTAGATTTGCCCAGGAAAATCCTTCAGGCCAGATACGGCTCACCAGTGCTGGCACCGCAGAGGATGCAGGGCATCACGGCCTGATAGGGCCAGAGACCTGCATGTTGTTCTGCTTGCAAGTAAAAGAGCAGCGAGAAATGTTTGAGACCGAAGGAGTCTGTGTGGGCTTACAAAAGCCTGAGTCTATCTTCCAGCTTACTGAGGATGCTGCCTTCTTGCTGTTCACAATTTCAGAAAGAAGTTCCAGCCAGCACCACATGTGGTATTAGCATGTTATCTCCTATCAGATATGCCCTTAACTCCTTGAGCTTTTCACGACTACTTTCATTTCCAAATGCAGAGCAGAGTGAGGAGGTATGTCTATTCAAGGAGTCAAAATACGTATAATGCATTAAAAAATGATGCAATGATTTGGTGAGAACTACTTTTAATGGAGTAAAGCAAAAACCTGCTCAATGATCCTGTGAGTAAGAAGTGGACATTCAAAAAGCATCCCAGAAGTGGAAGGAGCTGCGTATGGGTTTAGAAAATGTCAGGAGCCATTCTTTGAGTTATGGTGGGGGGTGTATTCTGGAAGTATTTGGATATACTCATTAAAGGTGAGGGCTCCTCGAGCTTTTCCAGCTTTATTCCCATCCACTATAAATCTTCTCTCTTCCTATTAAACACATAGCTTTCTCTCTTTACTTTTCTCCTTGTTATTCTTTCAGTATACAGAAGGAAAGTGTAACAAAGGCTTAAGCTAGTTATTAAGTTCAATTATGAATAATGAGTAGCCTGTCACACATTAAAAGCCTCGGAGGGGGAAGCAATGTAGGTGAGCTTTATCCTTCAGGCAGCTCTGCCTTCAGCTTGGTACCTGATCTCTGGGCAAGGTGTAGTTACCCCATGCCATCCCCTGTCACAGCAACAGAGGTAGGTAGGGCTCTGGCGTAACTGAAATTAAAGCTGTGATTTATGAGGCAGCAAGCAGGGAACAAGCCTTTTTATCACCCCCACTCCCTTCAAGGAAAACCAGGACATGAGTCAACACTTTTTGGAGGCCTGGAGAAACCTCACCCAGGAGCTGCAACCCCAGCTGAGCCCCGCACAGTGAAAAGCTGCCTTCTGCCCATTCTGCCTCCTGGCAAAGCATGGGGGGCGGGGGGGGCCTGAGCAGGATGCCAAAAGGCTGGCAGTCCCACTATGGCGTGCAGAACTCCCCGGGAGGGCCCCGAGTGGCTCTGCGGGCAGGGAGGTGTTTGGGGCATGCAGAAGCCAGCTTTTCAGGTTTGCCTACCCTGGCACCTCCTCACAAACCTGCTCCATCTGTGAGGCATGACCGCCCTGTGAGTGGGAGCCATCCTGGTGTTTGAGACACGTGTTTTCCAGGTGACAGCTACGCAGCTCTGCCCAGACCCTAGGCTGGGAGCAGTTCTTTGCTGGGGTCAGGGAGCAGGGGAAGCCACACGCTGGTGGTGCTTCTGTTGCGTCCCCTCTCAGCCCACGTCAGTGGCTGTACCACCGCTGGAGCAGGCAGCAGGGCCTGGCCCTGCCTCAAATGCTGCTCTCCTGCAGGATCTCGTGATTTATTTTTTTTTTTCTGCCCCAGTGCTTCTGTAGTGGGAGGGTCCTCACGTACCCCACGGCAGCATCCCCGCGGGAGCCGTGGCAGGGATCCCCATCCGTACCGGAGCGGCCGTGGGCCGCTGCAGGGCCACGTCAGCTCCGCGGCTGGTTTTTCCAGCCTGGTAAGGTGGCAGAACCAAACTGTGTCAACAAAATTTGGTTACTAAAGAGGAGCTGTCTCCCTCTGCAGGAGAGTGTGAAATCACTCCGGCTGCGAGACGAAAGCGTCGAGGAGGTCAAGCTACTTGAAGACGGTGATTTTGACTCACCCCGTCGTTAAATGACAGTGAGCAAAGAGTACCTCCGTGCCAGGAAACCTTTTTTTTTTTTTGGCTGACAAAGGGACCTGTGCACGGCTCAGCCCCAGTCATGCTCCCTCGATGGGCAGGCTCTGCTCAGGGACCTCTCCCTTATGGTCCCCACGCACCTCTGATACTCTCGATGTTATGGGCAATGCTCTCTTTTGATGCTTCCATGTTGCAAATACTTCCTACGGAGGAAGGGAATGATCTCAAGCTCTGTGGGTGTCCAGTCCCCAGCAGCACCCGTTTGCCATTGAGACCACTGTTGGAGAGGGCAAGTCCTCCTGTCCCTGCAGGGACCTCCCTGAGGCTGTGTCACAGCAGGTAGATCTGCACAGCAGAGCTTTCTCACCTGCAGCAGTGCTCCTGATAACCACTCCTCTTTCTCGAGAGCGGAGAATTATCAGATTGGTACAAAATTCCCAGCCCTAGTTTATTTGAAGAGGGAGGTTTCCTTGGAGGAACGAGCTGTGCTTCAGCATTGAGGATTACCTGGCTCACCAGCTGTGTTGCAGGGGTCAGAGTGTTTCAGGCTGCAGGAGTTAGCAGTCCTCTCCAGGCAGTAGCCATTTGCTGCTGTGGTGTCAGCCCAAGGGGTGACATGCAGGAAAACATGTTCCAAAATAAAGCACCATTCTCCCCAGCATGAGCGTGCAGATTGCTGTTCCTCATTCCTGGCAGAGAAAAGCCAGCTGCTAAGTTTGGCTTAAGCTCCCAGCAAGGTACGTAAAGGATAGTATGACACACGCCACCAGCGATACCCAACAGGAGTGTTCCTGCTGTCCCACCTAGGCAGGGACGGGAGATGGAGGTGACCTGCAGAACAGCAGCAGGTATGGTGGCACAGGGGGACTCCTCTGTGGCTGGCTTGCAGCAGAAGCCTGCTTGGTCACACTGTGCAAGGACCCTGCAGTAGCAGCTCCTTGGGCGATCTGTGCTCTCTCCTGGTATTGAAAGTGAGAGAAATTCCACTTGGAAATAGGGCAAAACTTTTGGACAGCAAGGTGGTAAATTTTTGGCAGGCTTTAGTGGCTGCACTGACACTTTTTGGCTTTTAAATCAAATTTAGTGCCTTTCAGAGAGAAGAGATGTACCGTATATTAGAGATTAGGATGTATTATCTTGGGAGTGCTGGGGGCGTGTGAATGGGCACCCCATCTGGGGTGCAGGAAGAACCAGCTGCTCTGTGAGGTTCAGGGAGCCCAGCATGATGGCAAAGTTGTCAGGGCAGCATCTGCTTGCCGGGGCTGGTGGCCAGACCACAGGATGAGGGAAGATCATGCCCTGCCCTGACGCTCATAGCAGACCCTGCTCGCTGGAGAGTGAAGGAAGCGAGTCCCAAAGATAGTGCAACGGAAAGCAGTTGATTGGGCAAGGCATGATCTCAAACGACAGAAAGACCCCTGTCTCTCAAACTGTGCTTTGGAAGGGCTCCCCAAAGTGCTTGTAAATGCCAGGGAAGACATTACACACCACAGGCACACCTGCACCAGCCAGCCAGGAGCTGGGTACCGTGCCTTTGAGGACAGCTGAGGGCAGCCAGTTGCTCCAAATAATTGACGGTTTTACTGGGGTTCAGGAAGCTTCTCCTTCTTCTTTTCTCAGCTGCTTCCCACTTGCTCAGGGACTGCTGCTGGGTAAGATGTCTCTCAGCCTCCAGCTGAGCCTGTTTACTCCAGCAAGGCCTCTCCACCTGCTGCTATAAAAGACTCTAGGTGGGATGCAGCTGGGGCTAGTTCCTGCTCAGCTTATCACAGATGGTGATATATTATCTTGGTGGTGTCAGTAGCAATAATGGTTGTGGAGCAGTCTTCTTAAGGAAAACTTTTGAATTATGATGGGTGGATGCTAATGATGGCCATCAGCCTGTTGCTCTGAAACATGCTGGGTACACTGGAGCACACTTGAAGTCTTTCTTACATAGATGAGCCAGGGGGTCCTGAAGTTATAGGAGCTAACAGAAATACACCAGTGAAATACCTCAAAGGAATTAAGAGGTGTTCCTCTAAGAAGGTGACACAGCTGACAGCCCAGCTGAAGTGCCTCTACACCAATGCACACAGTATGGGTAATAAATAGGAGGAGTCAGAAGCCATCATGCTGCTAGAAAGCTGCGACCTATTTGCTGTTACTGAAACTTGGGATGAATCCTGTGACTGGAGTGCAACTATTGATGGCTACAGGCTATTCAGAAGGGACAGGTGAGGAAGGAGGGATTGACTCATTGCCCTCTACATGAAGGAATCGATAGAGTGTGAAAAGCTGTCTCTGAAGAACAGTCACAAGCAGGTTGAAAGCTTATAGGTAAGAATTAGAGACTAAGGCAACAAAGGGAACCTTGTGGTTTGTGTCTACTACAGACTACCTGATCAAGAGGAGCCTGCTGACGAAGACTTCTTGCTCCAGCTATAGAAGGCATTGCACTCGCAGGCTCTCATCTTGCTGGGGGATTTCATCCACCCCCACATCTGCTGGAAAAGTAGCACAGCAAGCTGTAGGCAATCCAGGGGACTCCTGGAATGCGCTGAAGACAACTTCTTAAGCCAGGTAATAGAAAACCCTACTAGAGGGGATGCGATACTGGACCTGATGGTCACCAACACGAGTGAGCTAATCAGTGATGTCAAGGTTGGAGGCAGCCTGGGCTGCAGTGATCACACACTGGTGGAGTTTTCAGTCCTGAGAGATATGCATCTTGTCAGGTCCCATAGACTTATGTATATTCAGGTTCCTCAGGTGGCCATGAACCTCATCATTTGCAGTTGGGAGGGACTTTGCTTCCCCGGTCCCTGTCTTGCGATCCATCCACTCGAGAGGTGTGGGAAGAGAGGTTGCCATTGAAGACTGAGGAAAAAAAGTTATTGAGTACCTCAGCCTCCTCTTTGTCCGTTGTTACCAGTTTGCCAATCTTACTCGTCAGAGGGGGTACACTTTCTTTGACCTTCCTTTTCTGGCTGGACAAGCTTGAGAAGTGGGCCTGTGTGAACTTCATGAGGTTCAACAAGATCAAGTGCAAGGTCCTGCACTTGGCTGAGGGCATGCCCCAGTATCAATACTGGCTGAGGAATGAAGGGATTGAGAGCAGCCCTGTGGAGAAGGACTTAGGGGTACTGGTGAGTGAGAAGCTGGATGTGAGTTGGCAATGTGTGCTCACAGCACAGAAAGCCAACCGTAACCTGGGTGGCATCAAAAATAGTTTGTCCAGCAGGTCGAGGGAGGTGATTCTGTCCCTCTACTCTGTTCTGGTGAGACCCCACCTGAAGTACTGTGTCCAGCTCTGGAGTCCTCAGCACAGAAAAGACATGAATCCAACAGATGTTGGAGCAAGTCCAGAGGAGGGCCACAAAAATTATCAGAGACCAAAACTCTGCAGCCTTAATAGACTTAACTGGAGGAAAGTGGTGATGTTTTGTGTGTGTCTAGTGTTGATGTAACTTCTACTAACTTTAAGTACAGATGAGTTAGTTGGGCTTTGGATCAGGACAATCCTGATTCAATGACAAGTGAAGAGGGGTTGACACAGAGCCATCGGCAAGGTCTGGCTGTGTGAGTGACCCTGGGGCTGTTCTGTTTGGCTCAGCAAAGGAGGAGGTGCTTTCTGTGTTTGAGAATGCAGGGTGGAGAGCTCTTGCACACCACAACCAATGTAGGCAACAGTTCACGATGACAACTTGGTTAATGCAATAATGTTGTTATTGTTCTGTGGATTATTTTACTTTTGTTTCAAGCACCAAACCTGTTCTGTCTGAAAATTTCTGAATGTTGTTTTGCACAAAGTCTCTCCTTAATGTACAGTTCAGAAAACACAAATAGGAACACATATGAATGCCTGTAGATATTCTTAAACTCAGCCTGAGCTTTGAGACTTCTGTGAAAAAGATGTAGCTGACCAGGTTGTTTAAAGGGCACTTTTGATCTTCATCAGAAGTTCTTCAATGGAATTTTTGTACATGTGTTTGTTCAAGAACTTGTTAAGTAGTCAGACTGGTCTCCTTCAGCCTCTACATTTTCAGCTATGAAAACAGACACTGGTGAATTAAAGTGACAAATTCTCTGCTAATCTTAGGTTCTCCTAATTCTGCATGTGTATTCAACTTCTTTTCAGAACAAAGTTTGAAGACATAGCAACTTTAGACAAAATCCCAGCTGTTCACTTAATGCACTTGTCTTAATCACTGTTTCCAAACACCAGTAGGCCTACTTACATGCTTCAGAGAACAAAAGGTTTTGTAAATGGTACCTGCTACATCAAAGCCAACAAGAAAGCTCCTTAGAGGTGATTTTCATAATTGATGTTTCATATGGGATTTGTAACCCTTAGCTCAGAGCTGTGATAGCATTCATCTGAGGGGTGATTGCAGAGTATGACATCTGTGGGTTAATAGCTCTTGATGTCGCCATCATTTTCTTTAACCCTTTGGACATTAGCTCTCTCATGTTATTTTTTGGAGATGTTTCACGGTGGTATGAGCAACTAGGTCAGAGAGCAAGAAATAACTTGGAGCACTAGTAAGGACTCTAAGTAGTATCTTCTGGGAGTCCTCATCCTCCCATTCAGTGGGTCTTCTTTGGTTTGGAAGCAGAAGGAAGACAGATGAACTGCTTACAAGGAGCAGAGGATCCTTTCTTCTCACTGGGCCTGAAAGCCCTGCTTCTCCAGGAGAGGAGAGCTAACAGCTCAGGAGTCTCAGAATGGAGCACAGCCAGACTCTTGCCTTTGAGGAGCGAAGGGTTTTGCTCAATGAGTGATGCCTCCCTGCACTTTTGTGGGCTTTTGCTCCCCTCTAATGGCCAAAGAGCTCAGAGCCCCTTTGCTGGAGACCATGGTCTCATGTACTCTGGTGACTGGTGCCAGAGGGTGCCCCTATGCTAGCAGACCTGTGAAGGCATCAAGCCGACTTCAGCTCCGGTTAAGCTCAGGGGTTACCTAGCACTGTGTTTAGGGTGGGGCCAGAGTCTCTCCCAGCTCTTCCTGCTGCTCTGATTACTGGATTTTACCCTCCTTGTTTTCTGTTCCATCTCCCAAGAAATGCACCTGTGTCATGGTGGCTGGGAGGAAGGGTTACAGTTAAACTTGGGAAAGAGAGGCAATGCAGGCAAATCCATACACCTGTACAGATCTCAGAGTCTTCCCCGAGTCGCACCACCTCCTTCCTGTGCCGACAGACTAAAGCTCTCTGCCTTTGACACTTGCACTGCAGCTCTTCCCTCTCGTTGGAACAAGCTAAGCCCACTGCCTGGGTTTTACCCAAACCAGATATAAACAATCTTTTGCAGGCTGGTACTTACAAGGTCTCAATCTACACAAAAATGGGTGTGCTTGGAGCTTTGGCTTTCAAACAGCTGTGCCGTTTGTTGTGTTGTATTACCTGCCGCTGCCCTTTTTTTAAAAAAAAGCTTTTCAGAGCTTCCCTCATTTGAAGTGCCAGAAAAGGTAAATAAGATCTCATTTTGCGTCAGCTTTTGCATCTAAGGATTATCATAGAATCACAGAATAGTTCGGTTTGGAAGGGACGTTTAAAGGTCATCAAATCCAACCCCCCTGCAGTGAGCAGGGACATCTGCAACTAGATCAGGTTGCTCAGAGCCCCATCCAGCCTGACCTTGAATGTTTCCAGGGATGCGACATCCACCATCTCTCTGAACAACCTGTTTCAGTGTTTCATCACTTATGTGGGCATAAGCTCTGCGTTAGCTGAATGTAAGCCTAACAGCCCAGGGTAATTCCTCCAGCATTTTCTGTCGAGCTCTTTGCTGCAATATGTGTTAAACCTAGGTTGCTTTCCAAAGTTAGGGAGTCAACTAGGAGAGAAAGTTTGTTTCCTTGTCTTTACCGTTTCTTCCCACCTCTTAAACCTACTTTAACTGAATGTCAGTATGTGTAACAAAATCATGGTTTATCTGATATGCCGCCTCTGTTGGTGTCAAAAGGGTTGAAAGATATTTCGATCAAAAACACAAGGAGAGTTCTTTGTTTTCATAGTGTGGTCAATGTGGTGGAGAAGCTGCCTCTGGGATGGACCATGTATGATATATTCTCTGCAGTCCAGAGGGATATATGGAATCAGGACATTATCCTAAGCTTTAATGAAAGCTTGCAGTTCTTGTACAAGGAGATCCCTCACTGGCTTTTACTGTGCTCTGATGCGTAAGCCACAGGTAAGAATCACAGGCAGTACAACAAGCTGATTTGGAGGTGGTTATGTGCCATCTTCGCCTGCTCACCCTTGCCCCTGTGCAGAAAACAGGCTGTCCTCTGCACTGGTGGGGCTGGCAGTGTGACTCAGACCATCATGAGTCTATCCAGGCAAAGCTGGCTTTGCGTGTACTGTCCCTTGTTCTGCAGAGACTGTCTGGGCTCTCCTTTTTAAGGCTAGCCTGAACTGGCATATCCTACCTGGAATTAAAATAAATAGAGAAAATAATTTTTGAAAATCCACTACTCTGCCTCCTTGTTTCCTGTGTCCCCACCTGTGTGGAGCAAGTAGGTAACTGGTGACAGTACAGCTAGAAAGTCAGCTAGCCAATGAGAAAGTGAAGACCTTGGTGGCCACACTGCCCCTCTTCCCCATGCTGATAACATTGCAAATAGCAATTTGAGGTTTAAATGAGCATTTAATGTATTTAGGGCTACCTCAAATGTCATGACCGTGCCACTCTGGCTGTAAAACTGCTGTAACCTACAACAGAGTCTTTCTAGGAAGTCTTTGCTTAGCCCAGGGAACAAGATTCCCTGTATCTGCAGGAATTCCTCTTTGAGAGTAGTTGACTGCAGACAGAGATAGAGAGTAAAAGTATTAACAATTCACAATTAATAAATTAGAAAAGTGTATGCTGATAAGCAGGAAAAGTATACATTAAAATATGCTATTAGGGACAGAGAGTGTAATCTTGGAAATCCTCCTCCTCAGGTAATATATTAAACAATATTGCTGTTTTGTGTTACATGGGAGAAATGGTAGAATGAAAAATAGCCTTGCACTTTTTCCTCAAGTTTTAAGAAAGTATGGGAAACAGACTTGGAAATCACCAGACCTGAAAAATAAGCTTGAACCTGCGCTAGAGTAACTTCAAGGCATCTACTCACAGTGTACTCCACAGTCAACAAGACAGGATCTGGTGGTTTTTCAGCTCAAAGAGGAGCCTTTTAGAAACGTACAACTGCAATCTCATCACCCACACTTCCTTTAAGAATGATCAAGGTCACTGCTGTTAGAGGGAAATGATCTTGGAGAGAACTGTATGGAGAGGAGGAGCATAAGGGATGCAATGATTTCAGCATAGGCCCTGTGTAGCAGCAAATCTGCTCTGTCCTTTCACGTCACGTACTAGCAAAGGCTTTTCCTCTGAAAATGGTAGTATAACTGCCAAAAAAAACCCCCGATTTTATGTATTTATTTTTTTACTAAGGCAGGTAAAGATTGGAGTGCGGGAAAACTCAGCAAAGCATTGAAACCCCCAAAGGATTTGGGGGTGTTTATAGATGAGAAGCTCAACATGAACCGGCAGTGCGCTCATGCGGCCCAGAAGGCCAACCGCATCCTGGGATGTATCAAGAGAAGTGTGGTCAGCAGGTCAAGAGAGGTGATTCTCCCCCTCTACTCTGCTCTTGTGAGACCCCACCTCAAATACTGCGTCCAGTTCTGGTGTCCCCACCATAAGAGAGACATAGATTTGTTGGAGCGTGTTCAGAGGAGGGCCACAAAGATGACCCAGGGGCTGGAGCACCTCTGCTACGAGGACAGGTTGCGGGAGCTGGGATTGTTCAGCCTTGAAAAGAGAAGACTTCGGGGGGACCTAATAGCTGCCTTCCAATACCTGAAGGGAACCTACAGGAAGGCTGGGGAGGGACTTTTTACAGGAGTGTCCACTGATAGGACAAGGGGAAATGGGTTTAAGTTGAAGGAGAACAGATTTAGATTAGATCTTAGGAAGAAATTCTTCAGTACGAGGGTGGTAAGACTTGGGAATAAATTGCCCAGAGAAGTTGTGGATGCCCGCTCCCTGCAGGTGTTCAAGGCCAGGCTGGACGGAGCCTTGAGTAGCCTCATCTAGTTGAGAGGCGTCCCTGCCCATGACAGGGAGGTTGGATTAGATGATCTCTGAGGTCCCTTCCAGCCTATGCCATTCTATGATTCTATGAAATGTGGTTCTGCCACAGATGCAAGCAGGAGGGTAAGGAAGGAGTGACAGAAAGGAGACTGTGCAATCCTCGAGCTGCAGTCCTCCTGGGAGCTGGGAACACTAAGGTGAGAGCTGTGCAAGGCACAATGGAAGCCCATGCTATGTACAGGGTGTTGTCCCTGTGTAGGGTATGGCAAAACCACTGCTGTTTAGAAATGTATAAGCTGATCTTTCTGAAGAAACTTGCAAGTGCTCTGGAAAATGGCGAGTGCAAGTCAGGGATGATGTAAAAATCACAAGGGGATTTTCATTCCCACATGTCAGGCTCTTTCCTGATGATCTCCCACTGCTGCCTTGTAGAATAGAGCAAATGTCTCAGCTGGACAGATGTTTGCCTTGTGTCTGAAGAGGCAGCAGTTAAGCAGGTGACGTGTGTACAGGTGCAGTAATATCTGCATGAGGCAAAACCCTCCCCAAGTCTGTGAGCTTTGTAGGATGTTCCAGTTGGACACGTGTAAAGATATGATTATTGGGTGAATGACCAAATTGAGTGAAGTGACTGGAGGGTGCAATGAGATACGCTGTGTTTGGGGGATTTTGACTACGCTGTAACTATAGCTGTCATAGCAGTCATGCTGTAGCTGCATAAATTTAAGCCCATTTGGTCTCCAGCAGCAGCGGCCAGATGCTTCAGCCTACGGTGCTGAATGAAGATGCAACTGTTAACCACAGCTGGGGTAAGGGCATTTCTGCCTGCTGTTGATGACAGTATTGGAAACATCCTGCCCATCTACTGAGGGGTGAGCTGGGCTGGATGGGGCTGGTACCCAGTGGGTGGCAGGACCGCCCCCAGCCTGACGTGGTGACTGCAGCTTCCTCTCACAGTGTGACGCCAGGGAGGAGCACAGCCCCGGGACTCTATCTGCAGGTGCGGGGTGGATGAGCAGCTCGTGTCGGCTCTCTCCTGAGGATGCTTGACATGGAAATGAGCTTGGACCCGTCGGAGCTGCAGCCGCTGGGGGAGTATGACTTCGAGAAGAACTTCAATTACGAAGAAGCTAGAGAATGGATGCAGGAAAATTGGTGAGAGAAGCTTGCTTCCAGGGACCCCCAGGACCTGGGTAGCCCCATTGAGTCCTGCTGTTTCTAGCAGAGCATGCATGGGGTCCTCAGTCCCGAGGAGGAGGTTGGGGGACTCCAGTTGCAGTGATGGTGCAGGTGCTGGCTGCACGCCTGCAGCTGTCAGGGAAGGACTGCGGCAGCGCATTGGGCAGAGAAAACGGTGGTTGAGGTCATGCTGCAGCACATAGGGAGGTTGTGGTGTGACAAGAGGGCAAGGGGCAGCCACAGACAGCCACCACAGTCCTTGTACTGGGAAACAGGGTGCTCAGCTCTGCTGTGCTGCCCTAAAGCCTTGGAAAGGAGTGCGACATAACACATGGCCCTTGAGCATCTAGCTTTCTGGTGCAACTGGCCTCTTTAGGCAAAAAGCATCCTCTGCCTGCAGGGTCTCATGTATAAGCAGACAAAATGCGTTGATGTGTTTGCTCTGGATCCTACTTGCAGGTTACTAGATCCTGCCTCGTCCCATCAAGGTCCTGTGGAAATCTCCACAATGTAACAGCTTGCTTTCTTTCCTGCAATGCCCAGGGTTTTCCTTGCCAGCTCTGCTCACTGTCAGGGCAGGCTTCTTGTGACCAAACTCAACCTTAATATGAGAACAGGAGATCTTTTGTTTCTTGGTGAGAGCACTCTGCTGAGGCTACAGAAGTCCAGCTGGAAACAGGTCATTCTGGATCTTTTCCTGACTGCTCACTCTCCTCTACTTGTAGGCATAAGTCCTTATTTGTTGCTGTAGCGTATGTGATCCTGATCTTTGGAATCCAGCATTTCATGAAGGAACGGAGAGGCTATGAACTGCGCTTCCCACTGGCCCTGTGGTCCTTTGGTCTGGCCTTGTTCAGGTAAGAAACTTTGCTAAAGCCAAAGACAGCTGTAGACCTTCCCTCAGGACTGGATTGATGGGAAGTTCTGGGTATCCACTAAGTCATTAGGGAAATAATTTTTTTTTGTTTTTTTTTTCCCCTTGGAGGCCATGTTACATAAAGGAAAGTGAGATATTCATACAGGTCATTGGTTTCCTGCCAGAAATACTCCAGTAAGTCAAATGACTGTGCTTGAAAATCGTTAGTGGGTAGATTTGAATGTGAAGTCTGCAAGAGGAGAGAACCTTGTTCAAAGGGTGCCTGATAAGTACAAGTTTCATTTGAGGTCTATTACTCTTAAAAATGGAGATTAGGTTTTTTTCCCCACCTTTTTCTAATCCTGTTGTGTAGGAGGCAGGGAAAATTCTGATACGCTCGCAGAAGCACCTTTCTTACTGTAAATCTAAAGAAGAGAATGAAAGACGCTGGGAGATCCTCTCTGGCTGGTAGCATGAACTGGTTGAATGTATCAAAGTCACTGACAATCGCCAGTCCCTTGGGTTGTCTTTCCAGTATGCTTTGACACAGGCGAAAGTAGAAAAAAGTATGAGTAGTTGCAATGGCAGGAGAATGATGGTACAAAGATAGGGTTATTTGCTGCCCGTTTTTTAGAGACACTTTTTAAGAACAGCCTGATACTACTGCCAAGTTCTCACTTTGATTTTTTTTTTTTTTTTCCCCAGCCATGAAAGATGTGAAGATCAGTTTAAAATAACTGTTTTCAAACTGTCTTGTCTTATGGTACTGGTTTCCTGCAGTGACCATGAGAATGATTCAACCCATGCTCTGTAATTAAACAAGCAGATGTCAATTTTCCAACATTCCACTCATCTCCACACCTTTTTAGTCTGTTTGGTGGGAGAGAGCAAAACTAGACTACTGCCTCTGTAACTCCAGAGGAGTGTCTCTGCCTACATGCACAAGCTGGCTTTGGTCAAGTCTAAGGGACGCTGGTTGCCCTCTGTGAGGGTAGGACATGGCAGTGGTCTGTAAAATCAAAAGTTGGGGTGCAGAGGGGGTCAGGGGATGACTATTCACGGTCTGTTTGGAGACGAGATCATGCAAATGAAACGTATAGTTTGATAACAAAGGAAAAGAGATGTTTCTTCTCATCAGCTGTAGGAACTGCCTGCTGCAGCAGACTGTAAGCGTTCCCTGGGCATGCACTGTTGGGTCCTGTCAGGAGATGGGACAGCAGGACAATTGTCCCCCCTTTCTGACCAGACGTGGCAGCTCTTACTCTTGAGTGCCTCTTCGAGCAGCAGAAGCAAAGGGTGTAACAAGGGACCATTCTTTGCTGCTCAGACCTTGGCTGCTGCCATCCTCCAGGAGCTGCCCCATGGCACCAGGGAAGCCAAAGGGCCGTGTTGGTGGCTCATAACCTACTTATTCCTTGTGCCTTGCTGCTGTTCTGGTGTCAGCAGCAGCCCTTCCCTGCTCTTGCAGAAATATGTGTTTCAACTCCTGGCCAAGAGGTTTTGGGCAAGCCTATGCCCAGCAAATGCAGGGCTGAAACCTGCTTGGAAGTCTAAAAAGATAACAGTTTCTTTAGATGTCCTCGAGACTGCTCTGGGCACTGAGATGGAGTTAGCTCAATATTCTTGGGTGCAGAGCTGTTGGAGGCTCTGGTGGGACCCTGGGCACAGCGTTCAGCTCTCCTCTGGTTTTCTTGCAGTGCCATGGGGGCCCATCGGATCTGGAAGCAAATGTCCTTCATCCTCTCTACCAAGGGATTTAAGCAATCAGTGTGTAGTCCATCCTTCTATGTCCACCCCGTCTCCAAGCTTTGGGTCTATTTATTTTCACTGAGCAAATTCCTGGAACTGGGTGAGTCTTAAGCTCCTTCTTATCCCACATGTTCATAACTCCTTTGTTTTTACAAGCAGGTTTTTTTTATAGGTGTCTGTCCAAGTGTTATTTGGAGAACAGGGCTCTCTAGCCTTGCACATGTCACTCACTTTCTCACTCCCTGTTGCTCAACCCAGACGACATGCTTGCTCTCCACAGGGTTGCAGCCTGATGTTATTGTTCTGGTTTGATCCCCAGGCCAGCGCCTGAACTAGGCAATTCTGCACTGGCATGACTGCGGCGAGGTGGCAGCAGGCAGGCAGGGGAGGTGTGGGCTTTTCAATCAGTTTCCATCCAAAAACCTACAGAAAAGCTGGTCTGAAATGCTGTGTAGGTAGAGCTAAGGGGCTCTTGTGTCACAAACGTGCCAGCAGTTAGGTGCCTATGTGGACTTTATCGATACAGACGATTTTAATGGGAACATAGGTTCTGATGGGATCAAGCCACATAATGGCTTCATCATTGCAGCTCGCTCATTCTGCCTCATATGGAAACTTGTGCAACTGCTGTGGTTTTTTTACCTGACTAACTCTCTCCCAACTCAAGGTGACACTGTGTTCATTGTTCTCCGGAAAAAGAAGCTCATCTTCCTCCACTGGTACCACCACGCTATCACGCTGATCCTCATCTGGTATGCCTATAAGGATATGGTAGCTGGCAGTGGCTGGCTTACAATCTTGAACTACAGTATCCATGCTGTCATGTACTTCTACTACGCCATGCGAGCCGCAGGCTTCCAGGTATCCCGCTACATCGCCATGGCAATCACCATTTCACAAATGCTGCAGATCGTGTTTTATCTAATAATTAACATTTTGGTGATCTTCTGGCGGGAGGATAAGGTCTGCCATGCTACCTGGGAAATTATTTTGTTTTCATTCATGGGTTATACCAGTATCCTGGTGCTCTTCGGCAACTACTTCTTCAAGACTTATGTCAGGAGAGCCCAGAAATCAAAGGGGGAATAAAACTAGGGAGGGAAGAAGAGACTGGGGTGGAGGGGGGAAGAGGGAAAAGGGAAACTTTTCACTCCTGTCTGGAGCTCAGGTGCCTGGTGGGATGGGTGTGATGGGGATTAAGAGGAGATCACTCTGGATAACAGCCTTTAGATTGACTTGTGCATTGGCCTTTGGTGTGTCTGTCTTGCAGTGGGTGGCATGCCAGAATGAGGTGCGGGTTGTCGCAGGCTGATAGCAGGAGGGGAGGGGAGGTGGCTGGAGACCTCGGAGCCATGGTTCTGCTTTTCCTCTTTGCTTCTCTTGGGTTTGCCTTGTGCCTCATCTCCTTCCCAGGGACTGCTAGGATCCCGCACGCGCCAAGTCTCTCCTTGGAAAAAAGTAGGTACACTCCTCTCAAACAGCACTCCCTACTCCATGGTCCCCAATTCTGAGGGAGAGCAGAAAAGCAGAGCCCAAACCTGCTGCCACTCTGTGTGTGGGGTAGCCCCAGTAGGTTGCCAGTGGGAACAGTATGGAACTAGAAAATCCCTGTTGTTTTTTAAGGTTTGTAGGGAGGGGAAAGAGGAACATCTTTTTCATCCTGGAACCAAACTTCTCCTTTTAGCTTGGAGCAGCACTGACTCCTACTTTGTACCAATCTGTGGGGACAGGGTCTGCTTAAAGAGCATTTTGTGGCCAGATGCTGTGCAGACATTTAGAGCTGTGCAGCACCCATGGCTCGCCATGCCCAGGGCAGGCAAAGACTGAGCTGGCTGCACGTCCCTTTTCCAGCCAGGCCAGAGGGAGATCACCTTCCCCCTTGCGTCATCTTCCAACCCCAAAAGTTACCTGCATCCTCAAACAGAGAAGCAGAGCGTGTGAGCCTCAAGCTTGTTGGCTAGCAGGTGAAACCCTGTTGGGATGCTTTCCTTCCCCAGTTTATACCAGTATGGGCTTTACCAGTGTAGCAATGATGTTGACGCTCAGTCCCTGCCCCTCCCTCAGCCGCCTTTCCCTGGGGCTGCAGTAAGTGCTGTCCCCACTGGTGTCTGCCTGGGCTGAGCTGGTAGCAGGAGGCTGACAAGACCCCTCAGGCGAGGCAAGGTTGTGACCCATGGCCCCAGGATGGGCTCAGTGGAGTCCTTCCCAAGTGCCGCACACTCTGGAGCTCCTCAGAAGGGCCCTGGGTGAGAAGATGAGCAGTGGTGCCTCCAGCAGACAAATCCCAGCCGCTGCTCATAGGAGCACAAAATGTACAGCTGGAAAAGCAACACCAAGACTGTGAACTGAGCCTGAGCAATGACCTGACTAATGCCTTACCAGATCTGCTGTAATGATGAACTGGCAGACATAGGTTACCTCCGTAACAGTGACCCAGCTGAAAAGAGCTTCCGGATGATGGGGTTAGCAGTGAGACATGAGGGGCTCTGCCTGGGTGCTCTCTTCTCCACTGCAGTGCAAGGAACTGAGTCCTGTGAACTTTAATGGCTGTTATCCTGAGTGTGTCCCTTGTACGATATTAAACAATCTATTTAACCTGAACAGTTACTGCCTCAGACATTAGGAGCTGAGCAGGACAGAAGGTTCCCAGAGCCAGCTCCTCTCAGGGTGCATCTGCCACTGCGTGATGTGTAAAAATGACTAATAAATGCTGTCATGTATGGGTTGATTTATTTGATGCCTTTTTCATACCTGGCCTTTGCTCTGAACTGTGAGAGAAGTATTGCTTTCTCCATCTCAATCCTCTGTCTTCCTGAGAGTTAGCAAGTGTAAGGTGTCCAGGAGACTCTCCCTCTGTGCTTCCCTCTTCTGCAGAAAACAACAGCTGGTCCTGCTGTCCAAGCCCCTTTGCTCACTACCAGGAACTGGAAATGAGAAGGAGATGGCAAAAAAATCAGGCTTTTGTTTTACCCTCTGAACTGAGCATATGGCTGCTCGAAAGCACTGAGCTTGATAAAGCCAAGACAAGCTTCGAAGCCTGAGCCTGGCCAGGAGCTCCGCAGTGTCCAAGCCTCTGGGTGGATGCTGTCTCCTATCTGGTGAATGGGATTTGGCTCTGCAAAGCTACCGCAGGGCTGTGGCTGCACTTCCCACCCCGGAGAGATGGCAGCAGCCTGTGTCCTGCCCCGTCTTCCCCAATGAGCAGCGCCCCAGCTTGGGACTTCCCAGCATGGAGGGTAGGAGCAGAGCAGCACCTTCCCCAGCTTTGGGAAATGCAGAAGCAGGCAGTGTTTGGGGAAGAGGAATAAACTGACCTCTTTGTTTGGGAGCTCTCTTTAGAGAGGAGGGGATGGTGAACGCATGGGAGTAACAGAGTGACCTCGCTCCGCTATTTGAGGCACTTTCTGTGACAGTGTGATCCTGGTGAGGCAGCCGCCAGCACTCTCCTCACATGTGCCTTTGGCTGCCCCAGCAGTGCTCCCTCAGCTGAGCCAGGCATCTCCGCAAGCACAAGAGCATTGAAGAAGCAGTGTGTTTCCACAGTTGCTCTTTTCTGCCTAAACTGCCTGATGTGCTCTTGGTGCTTCAGAGGTGATGTTCTGTGGGATGAGGTCAGCTGGCCAACCACTCGCGCTCTGCCAGCACTGCTTCTTGCACTGGAGGCAGGGCTCTGCACCTCCAGAAGGCTTCACCCCTGGAAGAACTCTTTGCTGCCAGCCCATCCACCCAGGCTTCTTGGGTAAGAAGTATCTATTATGGGGCAGGAGTCACCCTAGCAGACACAGGTTTGCTGAAGAGTGTCTTGTAGGGACCTGCTATCCCCCTCCAAGAGGCACTGCAGCTTTTCACGCAGCCACATCCCTCCTCCCAGAATGAGGCTTCTCCCAACGCTGCCAGGAGGGCTCGCGTTACCCCGCCTGCTCTACACCCACCCCAGGGAATGCATGTTGCAGGCCCAGGATCAGCCCCTTCGCCCTGCCATTCTCTCTGGCTAGGCAAAAAATAACAATAAATTGCTCAGGCCTAGGCAGGGCAAGACTTTTCTCCTGTGTTTTGTGTTGCTGCTACTGCTGCTGTTTGGCAAGTTGTCTGGAGTGCTCAGCTGCAGGTGTGAGGGAAGTAGTGGTGCTTGCTGGGGCTTAGGGAGCTAATAATGATGTCCTCCTTCCCCAGGTCAGTGCTATTTCCCTGAAGATTTGTGGAAATGACTTCCTGGCACTCTGTAAAGAAGAGAAAAGTCCTTCTTAATGTTGCTGATGAGCCGAAATAGCCAACAGACCTGTTTCGGAGGGGACATATCTTGAGTTTTTGTCTATTTTGTTTCTTTTTTACTTTGAGGGAACAGACAGCAGTTAGTTGCCTCTTTTGTGCGAGAGTCGTGGCTCAGGGGGAGCCATGATCCCTGCTGAAGGCACCTTTGGGGACCCCAGTGCTGCTGGAGCAGCTTGGCTTAGGAGCGGCGGGAGGGAGGTGGGGAGGATGCAGAGTGCAGGGGAGCAGGCCTGCAGCTCTGGCAGAGGCCGGGCAGGGGACGTGTTGCAGAGAGAAAGTCTTGAGGGGCAGGAGGAGACGGAGTCCCAGGCTGCGACAGCCGGTGAAGCAGGGCTGGAGCGCCAGCGGGGACCGGGAGAGGCGAAGGATTTGCCCAGAGGCTTTTCCCGTCCTCAGGGCGCGGGCAGGAGCGCCGCATCCCGCGTCCCTGTCCGGCGCGGGCGCTGCCCGCCGCTGGGTGACACCACCGCACTGCTTCCGCCGGCGCGCTGGGGTCCGGCCTCCGCGCTGCGGCCCGGCCTCCGCGCTGCGGCGGGCGGTGAGCGGGCGTACCGCCACCGCAGCCTCTGCCGAGCCTGGCGGCGAGCAGGTCCCAAAAGGCAAGGACGACAGAAATTAGATCCATCTCGGCCAGTAACCGGAGCCCAGTTTTCCCTGTCTCCAGTAGGAGCTTGGATGTTCACGTCCAGTCTGCAATTTGGGGCTCGGTTGAGCGAAGTGGTACAAGCTAGCAAGCACCAAGCAAGAAAATTCTCCCCTGTATCAAGAGTAAGAGACTAACCAAGGACGGTGTTGTGCTGCTTTTCAGCAGAGAGAGAAAACACTGATGGCAGCCACTGAGGAGACCCGGCTGTTGGGTGCACTTTGCATTAGTCTTCAGATAAAGACAGCTATGGGCAAACGGATCGCACAAGCCATGCCAGTGATGGGGGCTAAAACACTGGCCTTGAATAATGAAAGCACAAGTAAAAAAGTATGTAGATAAATGGAAATTTTTCAGACTATCTGGGCATAATCAACTTCAGGCAAAGCAATCCCAGAAATACTTGCCTTTATCTATGAGAACTACTGGGGGACACTGAGGCATGGAAAGACTGTAAAATGCAAGCTTTGTACCCCCGCTTCAAAATGAGGACTTAGGGACCAAGGTCAAAAGCCAGGACCTGCTGACGGTTAAATCCTCTTACCCACCCACCATCCAAAAAATGCTGGAGCAAATAATCTCATTACTTGTAAGCAATGGAGATGAGCAGGAGCCATATGGACTTGTCAAGAACAGAATCTAGTCAAAGTAATCTGATTTTCCTCTATGACAGGGTAAGGGCACGGTGAAGAAGAGCCCTGGCTGCCATGTTGGCGGCTCTTAGCATGATGTAGATGGGATGTTGGGTAGGTACAAAACCCATTGGATAATTATACTCAGAGAGTTATATACCATTCACTGTTGAAAAGGAAGGAGTCTGTTGAGTGAACCTCAGGGACATCTGTGCCACGATCTGGGTTTGTTCAGCATTTCCATTAATGACCTGGATGATGGAGGAGAATGTGCATTTGCTAGATCTGCAGATTGGGAAGTATCCAGTGACAAAGTTACATGCCTAACAGGCCTTTCAAATAAGCAGGACTCTGCTAAAAACCACTTCCTTGGGTTGCAGCACCAAGGAGGTATAGCTAGGGAGGTACTGAGGATGTGTGAGAGAGAGAGGTCCTGGAGAAGGTCTGTAGGACATCTGCTGTATTTGTGCTGGACCAGAGAGCATGATGTCCATGTCCTGGACCCATGGGGAGGGAGCCAAATGTGGGAGGCTGTACTGGTTCAGCTGCATTGGGAAGGCAGGTGGCATGTGGAAAGCAGGGGACCTCTCCCAGGACTCTGCTGCCAACTTGTTAATTTTGTTATTTATTGTTGGCCAGTCAACATGGATTTATGAAGGGCAAGTCTTGTTTGACCAACCTGATCTCCTTCTATGATAAAATGACCCGTTTAGTGGATGAGGGAAGAACTGTGGATGTTGTTTACCTCAATTTTAGCAAGGCCTTTGACACTGTTTCCCATAACATTCTTCTGCAGAAGCTGGCTGCCTATGGCTTGGACAGGTGTACGCTTCGCTGGATCAAAAATTGGCTGGACGGCTGGGCCCAGAGAGTGGTGGTGAATGGAGTTAAATCTAGCTGGGGCCAGTCACCAGTGATGTTCCGCAGGGCTCAGTGTTGGGGCCTGTTCCCTTTAACATCTTTATCAATGATCTGGATGAGGGGACCTAGTGCACCCTCAGCAGGTTTGCAGATGTCACTAAATTGGGAGGTAGTGTTGATCTGCCTGAGGGTCGTGAGGCTCTACAGAGGGACCTGGACAGACTGGATCAATGGGCCGAGGCTAACTGTATGAAATTCAATAAGACCAAGTGCCAGGTCCTGCACTTGGGCCACAACAACCCCCTGCAGTGTTACAGGCTTGGGGAAGTGTGGCTGGAAATCTGCACAGCAGAGAAGGACCTGGGGGTGCTGGTCGACAGCCGATTGAACATGAGCCAGCAGTGTGCCCAAGCAGCCAAGAAAGCCAATGGAATCCTGGCATGTATCAGAAACAGTGTGGCCAGCAGGAGCAGGGAAGTGATTGTCCCCCTATACTCAGCACTGGTGAGGCCACACCTTGAGTACTGTGTCCAGTTTTGGGCCCCTCACTTCAAGAAGGACGTTGAGGTGCTGGAGCGGGTTCAGAGAAGGGCAACAAAACTAGTGAAGGGTTTAGAGAACTTGTCCTATGAGGAGCGGCTGAGGGAGCTGGGACTGTTCAGTCTGGAGAAGAGGAGGCTCAGGGGGGACCTTATCGATCTCTACAATTACCTGAAAGGAAGTTGTAGGGAGATGGGGGTTGGTCTCTTCTCCCACGTTATGAATGACAGGATGAGAGGGAATGGCCTCAAGTTGCACCGGGGGAAGTTTGGGTTAGATAACAGGAAGAATTTCTTTACAGATAGGGTTGTGAAGTATTGGAACAGGCTGCCCAGGGAGGTGGTGGAGTCCCCGTCCCTGGAGGTGTTTAAAAACCGTGTAGATGTGGTGTTGAGCAACATGGTTTAGGGACCCTGACAGTGCAGGGTGAATGGTTGGACTCGATGATCTTGAAGGTCTCTTCCAACCAGACAATTCTATGATTCTATAATCTCTGGCATCTGCAAATTTTAAGGTTTTCCTGAGGTTGTGTCAGTTATTTGCTGCCATTGTACAAAGTGTTCTCAGCTTAGAGCTGGGGTGTGATTTGCCATCTGGATGGATGCAAGATCTGGATCTATAGGTCTGGATCCTATGTGGTGCAAGACCTCTGACTACAGAGGCAGACCCCATTGTCCTCTGTACAGCATTGGGAAGGACTAGCTTGAACCAGCCAGCCAACCTGCAGAGCCACTGGCCACACATTTGCATGTTACCAGTTGCCTTGTGTGGATACTGACTCAGTCTGTCCTGCTCAGAAATCAGATTGTTCTGGTGAAACGTTAATTAAAATGACTGCATGAAAAGTCTCGGGCTGAAAAATCAGTACCTAAACTATGTCTTGACTTTCCCCCACTGGCTCCAGCAGGAGATCATTAAAACTATGTGCTGGACTTGCCCTTCTGCTCTGCATATTTGGGCATATCTTTCATCAGCTGAATACCACAACAGTCAGCAGCAGCCAGCCTTGTACGCTCCCACCCCAACCAAACCTCATCTTCTCTGTGGGACAAGTAGAGGATCTTCACAAGCATCATAGCACCACAGAGAACAAACAAAGCTGCACAGAAACTGCTCAAGGCAAAGCACAGCTACTAGAGCAAGTTAAAAGGGAAGGGGGATCTCATGTTGCTCTTGGCTTCAGCTAGGGAGAAGAGAATGGAGAATTTTGTTTCCCTCCATAGACACATCACTCAAATGAAGCTGGGTCTCCAGTTTCTTCTCCAGGCAAAGCTGCATCTTTATGAGAGACGCTTGTTCTGGCTTTGCTGTGTTCCCACCTGTGCTTGAGACCAGCGTGGGGTGTGGAAAGGGCATAGCGGAAGGACCAGCTGTGTAAAGAGCTCAGCTCTCTCGTCAAGGAGTAGGAGAGGATTGTGGAGCCACCTGGCTAAGGTTATCAGGGAGAGGAGTTAGACTCAGCTGTGGGTCAGGCTCAGTGGAGGGGGAGAAATTATAGAAGATCAGGCACTTCCTTCTTTTCTTAGGGGGAAGAGCTATAGCAGAGAAGGAAGTTAAGCCCAATAGCATTGAGGTATGTGTTTAGTAGGAAGGCTGGATGGAGGCTCCAGCACAGAATGGAGACTACCCACTGGAGGGACCTCAGCAGCACTGGCACCTAGGGGCAAGGTAGGATCTAGGTTATGATGAATGGTCTGTCTTGGATGTGTTGTGTGTATGTTTTAGATGTTTATGCTTGATCTTGCAGTGCATGTTGCTGATAGGGTTGTGCTTCCAGCGGTAGCTGTTTTGGTGCAGGGTGACTTGGCTCCCTTGTTTTGGATTAGCTCAGAGTGAAGCATAATTTTGTTACAGAGAAGTTGGGCTGACACTGGTGACTGCTTTCAGCATGTGCTCACCAATACCTTCAGCAGCTGCTGCTCCCTGTGGAACAGGCTTTGGCAAAGACTGAATGGCTCATATGCTCTGCTTGTGAGGGATGTCTTACTGTGTCCTTCTGGCAATCCTTTCTTAAGAAAGAATTTGCTTCCTCTCTGCATGCTAGCAGCATTGCAGAAACCTGCTTTATGCCAGGTTTGCCTGTCCCATTCATCCATGTAAGATAGTTTGTTATAGTGATGTGGGGTTTTTGTAAAAGAAAAATATTGAGACTTTGCTTTTTCCTTGGAGCACGTGCCTCATGAGGGGAAAGGAGGCTGCGCTGGGTAGGGATGTCCTGCTCCCCTGCTACATCTTCCTTCGGCCCTTGGAGGAACCTGCTACATCCCTCTGCACTGTACATGCACAGCAGGTGCATGTACATCTCAGGAGAGCCGGCTCCGTCTTACAGCTTTCCCAACAGAAACTGTGCAGGGGTAGGCCAGCAAGGCATTTTGCTGCAGCCAAGCTCTCCCCTGAAGATCACTGTTTAAAGCAGGAGTACCCAGAGGGGCTTCCCTGCCCTGGACTGCCAGGACCTCAAAGGCCCTAGCCCCATCCAGCACGGTGAAGAAGCCTGTGCCAGGAGAGGCTCAACCTTCCTGCTGCAGTGGGTGCACGCAGGCAGGGAGTGGGGAGGGGTCTTGTTTTCCCTTTCATACTGTGCTGACAGGCCTTTGCTATCCTGAGAAGCCCAGTGTCTGATTTGTAAGTGAGGAACAGAGATAGCTCCTCCAAACCTCAGGCCCCTGTTCTGACTCGGGCAGCCTCGTGCTGGTGCTCCCAAGGATGCTCGCTCTCGCTCAGGCTGCTGGTGCTTGATGTCAGAGTCTTCAGTCGCAGACTTGTGCTCTCAATAACCAGACAGGCAGAAGCCTTAAAGAGATTGTGCCAACTTTTACTTTATTATCTTTTTTTGAAATGGGATTTGGGGAGGGAAGGAGATGTGTGAGGGGGAGCTGATCGTTGCAAAAGGGGACGCTTTGGATGTATGTGGGCAAAGGTGTTCCTGTCTGACTGAAAAAGACTGAAGCAGTAAAGCACAGGCAGGACGCCGCCTCGGTGGATGTGCTTGCTTTACAGGGTTTTTGGTTTTAAGGTCTACTTTGTAGGTTATCTCATGTACAAACCAGAAAATTTTAATGTCTATATATGTATTTGTGTATATATATATGATATATATATATACACACAAATTTTATATCCTTACAACTCCCAGTTCCTAAAGGTTTCAAGTCTGAAGGGCCATGCGTCTATATGCCTTGTAAAGAGAGATACTAATCAACTGAGACAAGGCTTGTGATAAATAAGTGGGCAAGACGTCTTCAACTGAAATCTCGCACGCCTGCAGGGACAAGGGCTCAGCCAAGCATCAAACGAACGGCAGCCCTGCACTGCCCTGTCCCTGGCTGTTCCCTGCAGGGGTGGTGTCCAGCTGCCTGTGCTGTCCCGGGAATTTGGGGAGCTCTCACCCTTGAGGGGGACTCAGAGGGGCAGATTGGTTCTGTTGCCTGTGGGTCAGGCATACTGCGTGTCAGGGCTCCTATTTCCCCATGGGGCTTCCAGTAGACTTTTGGTTTCTTTACCACAAGGGAGGAGGTTTAGTGGGCAAGAGGGGAAGGGGCTCGGGAGGGAAAAGACAGTCAAAATTCACCATACAATAGTTAGACAAATCTTCATAGAGGTCCATCTGCCTGCTCGCTGCTCACTCTCGCGCTCTTGTGCTCTCTTGCTCTCTCTTGCGTTCACTCTCATTCTCTGCAGGACGTACGCTGTTGTAGGGCTAAAGGTCTCCTCTTGTCAGGCTAAGGTCAAGTCCCTGGTTGGCGGAGGGCAGCCTTTCATACGGGCCTGTCCACGGCGTATTGGCAAGGGCTCAGATTGGAAGCTGCCGTCTGCACTGCTGGGTAGGTGAAGTTAGCATGCTGCTTGGCCTTCAGCCGCAGGCTGGCCAGGCTGGAGTTGCATGTGTCCCTGTACATGTAGGGGCTGGCTGTTGAGGCATAAGGACAGGCACTGGATGAGACAGCGGAGTTGAGACTTGGGCTGTTCAGGTTGTTGATGTTTCCAAGGTTGTTGAGGCTGGAGGCAGGTACTCCAGTCACTGCAGAAGGGACCATGGATGATGGCATGGTCATTGAGGCGATGGAGCTCGGTGGCGAGAACATGGGCTGGGAGGAGAGGGGACTGACGTTCATGGAGTTGAAGAACGGGAAGCTCTTGGCCGAGAGCGGGCTAGTGGCAAGCCCCTTGGTGGCCCAGTTGTTGTAGGAATAGCTGGAATACATGTCGTCGTAAGGCTGCATCAGTCCGTTGAACTGGGCTCCAAAGCTGTTCTTGCACAGTTCGGCCTGTTGGTTCCTCTCTCGTTTCCTCCACTTAGCTCTGCGGTTTTTGAACCAGACCTGAGAGAGAGGGAGAGACAAGGGAGGGGATAGGAATTGCTCTGGGCTGTCCCTGGAAGGCGTCTTGCTGCAGTCCCTTTGCCCAGCAAGGTGAGAGTTGTGGAAGGGCTGGGGATGCTCCCAGGGATCTGGGACGCTAAGCATCAGGAAAGGGTTGCAGCAAGATGTCTGGGCTGCAGGGTCATCTCCCGGTGAGAATCACCACCTAGATCAAAACCCAACCACCGCTGTTTTAGAACACAAAGAATAACCCACCTCACTCAACAAATGGACGCCCTTTACATGGGGAAAAGGGAGGAAAATACTTGCTATACTTCCAAGTGACCACAGCCCAGGAGGAGGGGTTGGGATTGTGTGACTCGGGAGCAAAGTATTTGGGGGATGCAATCTGAGAGCTGCTGAGTGGAGGAAATAACTTCTCCTGTTTTGATTTCACTTCAGGACTGGCTTGGGGTTGGGTGTTAGAAGTTTGCCCTTTAACAGGAAAATGTGTTAGTGCTGGAGGGACTGGAACAATATAACTTCCTAGAGCATGGAAGCTGCTGGAAGGCTATTCATGGTGCTGCTAACTCATATTTCTAGTAGCAGAGAGAAGCTCTCATTCCAGCTGGAGCCTTGCCACGCTACGCCTGTGACTGCATAGTGGTTTGGGAACCCCAAAGAGTGCCCTCCAGCAAGGCCAAGGCTGGGGAACAATGGCATTGCAAGGAACGGGTCTGCCAGGTCGGGGAAGCCAGCTGGTGGGCCGCTATGGGGTGGAGCATGGGCTTTGCATCTCCCTGTGTTATTGCAAGGTGGCACTGGATGGGGAAGGCACCACAGCATGGGGTATGTGTGTGGCTGGATGTGTCAAACCTTGGGTGTAGAGCATGGTGAGGTGTTTTCAAGACAGGGAACTTTTCTAGTGCCCCTAATTCTTCCTTGGTTTGGGGAGAACTTGGTGGCTTGTATCACAGCTGGCTTCCTCCCCACAAGTTTGGGAAGGCAGGAGGGCTGCAGTCCTACCCGGACTCGTGCCTCCGTCAGGTTGGTCCAGACCGCGATCTCCTCCCTGGTGCTCATGTCTGGGTAACGGTTTCTCTGGAAAGTGGCTTCCAGCTCCTGGAGCTGCTGGCTGGTGAAGTGCGTCCTCTACCTCCGCTGCTTCTTCTTAAGTGAGCTGTCCTCAGGGTTAGAGTCGTCTGTCTGGTTTTGCTGAGACTTCTCGGTGTCTGTGTGAGAAACAGAAAGATGGGAGAGATCCCCTGAGTTAATGCAGGGGCTTGGATGCATTTGGGGAGCTTGTCCTTGGAGCAATCAGTGCATGCTCAGTGAGGTCCCCCTCCACTGTGGTCACCAGCAGCTCCAGCTGCACCCATGGGGGTGATCCTGTCTCCCTCCCTTGAGAGCAGGCATCCACTCTGCCCCAAAACCAACAGTCCCTTGATGCAGCACAGCTTGCCCTCACTGAACTGCTGTAATGGATGTCAGCTTCCAAGTGACTGGATTTGGATTTTCCAAACTTCCAATCCCTGGTTCTTGTTTGTCGCAGTTAAGATGGGTGCTAGTGGCACAACTTAGCCAGGCCAGCAGTTTCCTACTCTGCCTAAGGTGCCCTTTAGAAAAACTGAGCAGAAATTGACACATGACACAGCAAAAGATCCAGCAGTGTTTGTGTGGACAAGTGATGGGAAAAAGGAAACGGCCAATGATAGCAGGTTGAGGTTCTTAAACTACCTAAGTCTGAGGAGTACAAATTTTTATCCTTCCTCCTTTCATACTCCTCTACCTTCTTACTTAGGTGCACGAATTTTTTTTTTTTTTTTAAAAAAGTAGGAAAAGGCCTCTCTTAGACCATACCATGAATTACTCCAGCATTACTCCCTGTCCTTCCACCCCTGCCCTACTTGCTTGGAGATTCCTCTCCTAGAGGCAGCATCTTTCATTTCATTGCCCCTGTAGTGAACATTTTGAAACTCTCCAGTGTTCACACAACTATCTAACCGAGAAGCTAGAAAGAAGCTAGATGAGGTCAGCCTCCTACTAGGTGTTAAGTCCAGGCCTGAACGCTGAGCTTCGGGCTGCTGTGGCTGGAGGTGGCAGCCAGGCACCTTCCTGTGCCACAGCTCCTCCTGGAGCTGTTGGTACTCTGTAAACACGGGCAGAATACAAATATAAATACCTTCGGTCATCAAAAGAAAATTTCACATTTGAGCAATCTATGGAGGACAACTACAGAGAGGAAAGCTACAGCTTGTGATTAATTCTCTTGGAAACCAAGACAAGTCACCATAGAAGGAAATTATTCCAGTAAAAATGAATAATTTCTGGTGTTCACCTCCTCCTTCCTCTGATCTAGAAGCAAGGTGAAGTAGTTTCAACTGAAAATCAGATTTTCAGCAGGGATGGGAAGTGTTCTATTACAGTGTGAAATACTCAGCTAAACTAAGTAGAAATTATTGCAAACAGTTGTCAAGCTGTTGCCTCTGGAAGAAGAACCTTTTAAAAAATCCTAGCATCATTCTGCTTAGATTCAGATTAAAAGGATTCTTGGTTTGGTTGTGTTTTTTTAGTGGAAGCTAGCTTAAAAGGCTTCAAAGTCCAGAAAAATCCTAATATGGAAGGTTATCTTGTACAGACTCTTAAAAATCAGGCAGGTAAGAAAATAGTAACCTGGAATACAGCTGGGCAAGTTAAAAAAAGCACATCCTTAAGTCAGATGGATGTGCTCTGGAAAAATATGCCCCATAAAAGCCAAAAGGAAAAGAGAGAGCCTAAAAGAGAGGCTGAAAGGCATCTGAGCCCTGACAGAGAAAGGGCTCTGCTGCAGGGCAGTGTTGTAGCATTGTACCCAACAGCAGATACTTTAATGGAGCCAGACTCTGGGAGAAACTCCTGTCCCAGTAACATGGTGCCACTACCCCATTCCTATGGCAGCATGTTTACCCAGAAACCCCTCTCTGCCATTCCTGGGAAAACCCTCCTTGCACCTGCCTTCCTCCAAAGGGAGCAATGCTGGAGCCATGGAGAGCATTTGCAGGAGAGATGCTCACTCTTCATGGAGGAAAGCCTGGGTGCAGTCAGAAAAGGTTTGCTTCCATGGGTATGCGTTGCATTGACCAAAGCAATGCAGAGTCCCCTCAGGCTCCCCACCCAGCTGCCTCCACTTCTGTGGCATGTTTAATGCTATCTGCCAGCAGGAAAGCTGACACAAGGAGAGCTAGCTGGCTATTGAGAACCACTCTGAGACAGCTGGAGAGGCCTCTACCACGTGGTGGCTCACAGCAGCAGGGCGCAAGCTGGTTGTGCTGAGCAGGAAGGCACTGTCTGCCATTCCCAGTGCCAGGATCAGCTCGTGTTTCCATCCAGGGTGTACCCACACGAGAACTTTCCCAGTGCACTCTTGAAACAGATGAAATCACAAGACCTGAAAAGTGGAACGGTAGGAACTGGCCGTGGTCTTGTGGTACTCTCCTTGCTACTGTCAGCATCTTCAGGTGGGGGTCCTGTGTTTAGCAGAACTCTTGGAAGCATGCTCTTATTGTGGATATTTTTTATAGTGGTTCTTGCCAAGGAGATAAATCTGATTTCTCCAGCTCCGTGCTCTAAGCCAGTGTTGGAAGAGGAAAGATTCCCACATTACCCATCTCTAAAACAGCTTAAAAGGGGAGTGATGCCACCACATCTGAGCTAGTTATTAGGAACGGCTCAGTACAGATGAAGGGACAACATTTGGTTCGTTTGTTCATCTGCTAAGTCTAGGTTAATTAAGAGCCCAATGCATACAGGGGATATGTTCCCACAGGATAAACGTGGATTTCTGAAGGGGCTGCTGCCAAGCAGGATGCTGTGCCCTAATCAGGACCGCTCAGGACCACCCTTCTTCATGCAGGAAGAACCTATACTGAGAGGGAAGGAGAATGGAGTGAAGGTGCTGCTGGCTTATGAGCTGCATCTGGGTATCTTGCTTTGGTATGTGTCTTCTCCATACCTTCTGGGGTAGGACTTTCCACAAATCTTGTGAAGCCCAAGGAGATGTGAGAATCCTGACTTTGAGCCTGGAAAAATCTCTGCAGGTACACGTTCCTCTTATTGTCCTTTCTGTTTCTGCACCTACTACCTGTGGCTCTTCCTGAGCATTGCTTATAGGAAGTGTCATCTCTGTTTCTGCTTTTTCTCTAGGCAGGGCAATAATGTCCTTTGGAAATGGTGTGGAGCTTGGGTATTGCAGTGGAGACCAAAAGCTTGGCAGTACAGGGAAACAAGGGACCTCACAGAAAAGACGGACCCTGTGGGTGCCCTGAATCCACACTGAGGAGCAGGACATGGGGAGACACAGAGCAGTTCCTCACCTCCTCTCTCCTCATCTTTGCTCTCTCCCTGACCTGTGCTACCTGATGAAATCTAACAGAAGGGGGTGTCACAAACCACACCACACCATCGGAGGAGACTCGGGAGCTGAGCCCAGACAAGCAAAGTTTGTGCTCCTTTCCTCAGGATCTCTTATTCTGTGGATGAAGGAAGCAGAGCCAAGGGATGAGTAAGGGAGCTGCTCTCTTGAGGAGACGTAAGAAGTGACAGAAGAGCAGCCCTGCCCCGTCCCGGGCAGTCCTTTATGGCATGCTCTGCTCTGCCTGACACCGGTGATGTGTGGCTGCTATCGGCCTCCCTGCTGCGAATGCACAAGCTGCCAGCCTCTGCATGCAGGTAGCGCTGGCAAACACCCACCTCCCAGAACCATTTTATTTCTAGACCATTCAAGACAGTGGAGAGTGACGTAGCCAGGCACCCAGCATTTATTGTCAACCCAAAATAGGTTGTGGAATATATCTCGTGCACGTTCGCCCACTCAATGAAACGACTGCTGTCATAGCTGGAATTAGCTGCTCACGCCTAATGGAAAAAAAAGTCAGCTCCTAAATTGGCAGTTCTGCGGCCTGCCAGGGTGGGCTCGATCAGGAAGGCCACTTGAATGGAGACGACTGCCGTGCATCCAAAGCAGCTGACAAGGAGCTGCTGAGCTTGGGGATGTGCCCAACTAAGGTACACATGCAGAGGGGAATTCGGCGGGTGGATTCTCTGACCATAGTTATCCCAGCGTAACACCCTTTACGATACCCTGGGGAATTTTAATCTGCATCATTATGCTTATTAGCTTTTGCACACGGGTGAGCCTGGAGGCTTTACGCAGGGAGCAGCAGGCTGTCCCCAGCCCTCACTTCCCTTCGCACTGGCAGAGGCAGCTTTGCGTTGTCCTGCTGCATCCAGAGCAACATGAGATGGAGCAGTCATTGGACAGATGCAAAATGCAGGGGAAGTTGTAGCTTTTGTTAGCCGATTTCTGAGCAAGTGTGAACAGTCACATTTCTTCCTCAGAGCCTGACAAAGAATGTGGTAGGCTTGGGGTTTTGTTCAGCCTTTGGGAACGTCAAAGGCTTCTCCTTGGGACAGAAGCAGCCCACTGCGGAGCCTTGCACCAAGGTGCAGGTGACCAGGCTTTTTCAATTAAAGCAGGGGCAAGACAGTATTTCTCTTCCCTTTTATTGCCTGAACCTGGAAAGTTCAGACCAAATATAACGTGTAGCATGGAAAGCGTCAACCTGAGCAACTAAACAGAGATGTGTTGTGGTTTTGTTTTTTTGTGGGTTTTTTGTTTGTTTGTTTTAAAAAGGCGGTAGTTTATAACTAGGTGTAGCCTTCTGTACCTTGGATGAGATTTCCCTGTTGCAGGGAGAGCTCTCCTGCTCTGGGGACCCAGTTTAGATAAATACAGTAAGATCTTGGTTGGGCAGTGACCCGGCTTGCCTGACTCCTGCCTGCTGCAGGCTGTGCCCCCTGCCAACAGTGGCTTCCTGCAGCCAGGGCCAGGCAACCCCATCGCCAGGATGGTGCTCTTGCCCTCCCGATGGCTGCCATTGCAATACACACCCCTGTGCCTCTCCCTTGCTGGGTCAGCCATGCCACCTCACCACTGTGCTGTCTCACAGTACAAGAGGAAGGTCAGCATGTCTCCAGTGGCACTGCAGCCAGCTCCTGCAAGCCCCTGTCCACCCAGATCCACCTGCAAGAATAGATCAGGGCCTCTCTTGCATCTTGAACCTTGCACTTACCGCTGTGGTCCTGCCCTTTGCAGCTGTGCTCGTGTTGAGGGGTTCCGGAGTCCGAGAGAGACAAGGCTGGGCTGCGAGCCTCCGTGTCTGCCAGCAGGTTGAAATCCATGGGGCAGGGATGGGTGGCAGAGGAGGAGGAATCTGAAAAAGCAGCAGGCACAGGATGATCAGGGAGATGAATCTGTGTGTGTGTGACCTCTCCCCACCTCCTCCGGGAGGGACCTGCCAACCCTTGAGGAAAGGTCTAGGAAAACCAAAGGATCCCTGTGTGATCCTTGGATCTCTTTGAGTTTCCTGGCTGGAAAACGGACACGCCAGGCTTTCTGCTGAGCTTTCCTATAAATCAAAGATCATCTAGTGACACTTCTATTTGCAGCCTTCAGAGAAAGAGCCTCCAATTTATAGGTGACATTCAGACTGAAATAGCAACACCAGGAGCATGCTGTGTAACAGAGATCTGAGGAAGTGGTTCTGGGCCAGTCAAGGGCTGTTAGCACCTTCCCCAGACATCCCGCCTCTCCTGTCCTCTCTGCCCAGCTTCCCTTTCTCCCTTGCTTCTCCACACACCGGTCAAGCCCAAGTAAAGCTGTCCAGAGAGCACTAACGCAGGTGTACACACACACATCCCAAAAGAAAAGCACTTCTGTGCCTGACACTGGTAGGAGGGCACGTCTACCTGCACAGCCGATGCCACAAGCAGGGTCCTGGGCAGTGCAAGTGGACTCCTTTGCAGTACATAAGGACCTCTGGAGCCTGAATTAACATGGAATCGCATTACACGCCCTTGGGTGATCCTGGCTGCAGCAGCAGCTCACTTAGAGCCTTAGGTCATCCTGGCTGAAGGCTCCAGTGTCCCCTCAAGTGACTTTCCTGTGCCCATGAGCCACCTCCCCTGGCTGAAAGCATCCCAGCTAGGAAGCTGGCGGTGCTCCCTGCAAATACAGGCACTGCTGGGACTCCTCTACCACCTCCTTCCACACCTCTCTGTCCCAGGATCAATTATTCTCATCGTGCTTTTCCTCAGGTCCCCTGCACCCTCCACCTGTATTGCCCAGAAGAGCTTGTCCGAGAGCACCACTTTGCTCTGGACCATGCTGGATGCTCATGAAGAGGGAGGCATGAAGCAGCAAGTGCTGCATGCCCAGCCACATCACCTTGGAAAGGCGAGCTGGCTCTGTGTTAGCCCTTAATCCGAATTTCAGAACATAACCCTGTCGTATGCAGGGTGATGCATCGCCATCAATGCAGGTGTAATGGTTTCTGAAGGCTGGACTGCTTTGAGGGGACCACAGCAGCTCCTGAAATTCCTGTCACCCCAGCCTAATACCTCACCCTCCCAGCTAGGGAGCCTCTCACTCCAAAACATAACAGTATCCGATGTGCCATGCCCGGATCTGGGACCCCTGGGTTTAGAGGGATTTGGACCAGGTGTTTGGGACTTTCAAACTGCAAGTGGAGGTCCGTTGCAAAAGCTGGATTCTAGCTGGTGAAGGATTTCCTGGACCCTCAAATCCATGCATGTCAGGGAGGGAGCTTACTGAAGGCAGCATTTCGTCTGGACTGCACTAGCATTCAGACATATAAACAAGAGATGAATCGCGTAACTGCTGCACCTCCTTGGAGGTGGATGACAGTGACTAAGAATGTATTTTCAGAGCTGTCTAAAACCTCCTGTCAATTTGAGCAGGGCTGCTGCCAGAGCCTTTGGCAAGGCTGACTCCCATACCTGCAGCGTGCTTCCCAGGCCATGGGGAGAGTGCAGGGAACCATGCCTAATGGTTATCCGTCTGGATTCTGCAGCAGATCCTGCTCACAAAACCCCCAGCAGCTTCCCTGACTCTCCCCTTTGCTTCACCTCCATCCCCATCCTTTCCTGGGTGCTGACGAATCTGTCTCTACACGAATCTGTCTCTACACTGAATCAGCACTCTCTGAAAGCAGCGCCTAATGAAGGGACCTGGTGCTGTTTTCCCAGACCTTTGCCTCACTCCAGGCTTCTCCTGTCCTGTGGGAGAGAAGTGGCAGGGGCTCCATCTTTGCCATGAGGCTGGTTTCCATTTCCACCTCGCGGGAAGCCTGACCTTTGATGTCCGCTGGCTGCATAAGCTCCTGGCAGCAGCAGGGCACAGCCCTGTTGCTTTTTGCCATGTCTACGTACATGAAGTGATGTGACAGGGGCCATGTTTTCTTTAATACCTTTGCATGGAGTAGGGGGAGTCCATCTGCTGCTGATATTGCCATGGCTTTTAGCATTACTCTCGGAATTATGCAGAAACGCGCAGTGAATTAATTCCACGGATTAAGTCTTGATTAAGATGTGTGTCACTTTGCTGTCTCAGAATTTATTAAGAGCCCTTCTTGAGGCGGCGGCAGATGGAATTTCTGCCCAATGTTTGTAGATGATAATTTCCCCTCTTCTATAGCCATTTGCATATGATTGCATCTGTCAAGCACAATTTCCTCTCTTCTAGGGCTTGACTCTGTACTGGACCAGATTTAAGGAGGAATTCAGAGTCCTGCCTTGCTGTAACTGAAGGACAGTGTCCTCCTGCGCACGGTCCTGTTTGCCTTGAGACTCTTTTTGCACGTCTTGCATTGCTTCCATCTGTGCAAACTACAGTGGAGATGGGAAAACCAGGGAAGAGTATTTTACAGCTGGTTCCACAGGTGTAAATGACAACACAAGGTACAAAGCTCAGGGCAACCCAGTCCTGATACTGAAGATTCACGCCATATCCTGAACCGCACCACTGCAGTGGTGATGAGGTTGATTCAAGCCCCTGGATGCAGCATAGCATGCTTGGCCTGTCTCAGAGATGCACTGGGCGCCTAGATTAAAACTGGTTTTGAAGTGTGGTCCATATTCAAGTTGAAACTGGGACTCGTGGCTCAGAACAAGTTTGCTTTTTGAACTGAATTTAAAACTAGGACGATTTCAGAGAGGAGATTTTGTATGTATATATGTAATTACATACCTATTGCACGTGCCCTGTGTGGTGGTATCAAGGAAGGCCTTCTCAGCTCGCTGTGAGCAGGTCACGGAGAAGTAAAAGCAAAGGGAGAGGGGGATCTGCTCAGCATGGTTATGAAGAATCGCAGGAAAAGTCTGTGATGGGGATAGCATGTGAGCTCTGTACCCAAAGGCAACCTCACACCACTGACACAAAAGGCTGTAGGTATTAGTCTAGATTATACAGCCCTTTTGGATTTAATTAAAGGAGCTTCCTTCCACATTGGCTAGATCTTGCTGTAGGCAGAGAAATTAAGAAAGTCAACACTAAACCTTCACGGCATTTCTACTAAGCTGTTTGTCTTGTCTCAGGGAGTTACTGAAATTGGCACCTCAAAAACATTTTTAGACAAAATCAAATTTATCATCTCCATCTGAGACTTCATCTCACTTTCTTTTAATGTAAAAGAACGGTTTCTTTATGGACAGTTCCTGTACTAACAACATGCAGCCAGGCTTGCTCGGAGGTTTGAGTTTTGTAAAACCAGCCCCGTCTCCTAGCCTGCTCTGGCATCTGTAACTCCTTCCATTGATTTACGTAATTGCTCCCAAGATAAAGGTTCCCAAATCTGTAACAAACATGCCTTTTCTTCCAGTTGCTACTGTGCGCGTCCTTGCCCTGGCTGCTGTGCGACCGTGTCGGTGGCCACCTGCCCAGGCCCCTCCAGCCGAACGGGGAGCGGCCATCCCTGCCCCACAGGCAAAGTGGAGGGCAGGGGGAAGAGAGTGGCTCTGGCTCTAGTTTTTCTTCCTTTCAAATTCACCCCCTTTCTATTTCTGCGTCAGTGCCAGACTGCCCAAGCCAGGGCCATTAGGGAAGGAGGAGGAGGGCATGTCTACAGGAGGACAACCTTGTTTACCCGAAGCGAGCAAGTGAGGGTCCCTGTGACCTCTCTCCTGGTTCTCAGTAACACGCTGCTCCATCACCCGGGAGCAAAGATGCCTTTGCTTGTTTTTTTTGGAGGGGTGGGAAGGAAACATAAAGGCTGACTGTGAGTCAAGTAAGGCTAATTATAGTGGTGGCTTTTGTGATGTGGATGCTTCCCGCTGAGAGCTGCCTTCAGATTGACAAGTGCGGGCTGCTCGACTCTTTGCGCTGCCATGGGGGAGCAGGCTACCTGCTGAACCTGCTTCAGCAGGTCAATATGGAGAGGAAAAGCTGTCTTTTGGGTTGTTTTGGTGTTATTTGGCTTCCCATGGGCATGCAGGGTTGCTTCAGCAGGGATCTGACACTTGGGGTCCCTAGGCAGGAGCACACAGACCACTGGTGTCCCACGGGTAGGAGGGAAGCCCAGCTGGCTAGGCTCCCTCTGGCAGATCGGCACAACCCTGAGACCTGGGAGCTTCCCTCGTAGCAGCAGCCTCCGCTTGGGATTGCTGGTCTCTACAAAGGGTTCAGGGTTACCCCCTGGGCTGAAAGGTGCTCTGCAATCAGTTGGGGGGGAAGATGTCTTGTCTTTCTTCCATTCCCTGAGGTGAAGGTATGATGTTACACTAGATGTCTCAGGGTCAGAGCTGTCTATTCCTGCTCCGTCAATCCTAGAAGACAAACTGCTGGGAGTAACTAGATTCTCGATGGAATCTGGCTGATTGCTTCACTCCTCTTGCATTCACTGTATGCTGGCTTACTTTTAGCAAAGGTAAACATTAGGGACTGTATTTAACAGCACATTTTCAGGAAGATGATCTGCTTCTGTACTTTGGTCCCCAGGAGGGGCTGAGCTAAGGTGGATCAGCCCTTGCCTCTTCCTCTGCCCCTTGTCAAAGGGGAAGGGGCTCAGGCTGTGCCTGTCCCCTCCTGGAAGGGCGTTTTGTTCTCCGGATATGTACATTTGTTCAGGGGACGGTACCATCAGAGTGCCTGTGGGCTGGGATTTCAAGTGCCACAGTGTGCACAGCACAGGACTTGCACGGCAACCCGAGAGCCAGGCTCTCTTCATCGGCTGCCACAAGTGCTGCCTGCGAGGGGTTCTTTCCCCACAGCTAGAAAGCAAAAAGGATAGGACACAAGACGAGAGTTAATCTTCGTTCTCTCAAGACTATAGAAATACAACTCTGGGGAGACAAGTGTCACCCACTGCTAAACATCTCAGTGTAGCTTTAAGTCTCTAATCTTAATGGAATTGCAGCAGGAACCAAGAACAATCATTAATCACTGGAAGATAAACAGCAGCAGCCAACCGGTGACCCAGAGCACAGAGCCATTAAGGGACAGGAGAGCAAGCTGCCTGCCTCCAAAAACTTCAGGCTGCACACAGCCCCAGGCCGGCTGAGCAGCCCTTTCGGACGCACACTCAGTAATGGATCATCGACCTCCAGCAAGGGCTGAGCCACAGGTTATAATACACTTTATTTCTCTATTTAGTCCTTGCAGTTGGGCACTAACCCCTGAGCTCCAGCACTGGGTGGTTCTGTTAGCAGTGTGTGCTACTTCAGAGCCTGGAACAAGGTTTGATTTTTTTTTTTCCCCTCCCATCAGTAGGAATTGCCAAAGTTCCCTGATGTGCTCAGTATCTTATTGCTGTCAGAGCAAGTTGCCTGGGTTAGCTGGCACTGCTCCACACATGGTGTGGGCTGCAAGAGCATCACCGGCAGGCAGCGCATAGTGCCACGCTGCCCTGGTTTCAGCTAACCGCAGCAGCCTGAGCCTTTGCTGCCAGGTTTCCTGCCCGCAGCCGGCAGCACAGGCTGGCTTTCTGAGGAGGGTGTCCAGGCTCTTTCCACACTCTTCTCTTTTTGTGCATGGCTCCGTGGAGAAGTTCCCGATAATGTGAGGCGGGGAGAGGATGGGGAGATAAGGCACTGTCGCTGACTTGGTTTATGATGTAGGTAAAACCACTCAGCTGTTCTGGGACTCCATCCTTCATCTCAGAAATGATGTTAATGAGCCTATCTGAGCTGGTAGAGGCAGTGGAGCAAAATTCTTTTAAGTGCTTCCAGATTCTCAGATAAGAGGTGCTAGGAAAATGCCCAGCCTTGCTGGACACTGCCTAATGCGTTCCCGGGAGGCTGGCAGCAGCCTGTAAGGTGAGAGCAAGCCCCCACTTCCTCTGCTTCGACAGGAGCCTCCAGCTGCGGTTGAAACCTCTGCTCTGGGCAGCAAAGGGTTACTAAATCGCCCGTATTCTGGAGGATTATCACAATGGAAACATCCCAGGGATTGACAGCTCCATACCCATGTCCGCAGCAAAAAAAGCCCACAATGGAATGTGTCCTGTTCGCTTATTTGGTGGGCCGCACCGTGCCCCCGCGCCAGGGAAGCGCCCTGATGTAACCATGCTCCGTATGTAATGCATTGCCCTCCCTGACGAGTGCGTCTGTGGCCCCTGGACTGGAGCAGTGCAAACCCCACTGAGCTAAAGCGTGGGGGTCTGCAGAGACAGGGCAACGCGCTTGGGCTTGGCTTAAAGCAAGCTCTTTACACTAGTATCTTTGGACCCCAGTGCTGCCCTTAGCCTATCTGGATAGTTTTGAAATGGAGCTCAAAATTTGGGAATGACAGAGCTAATCCTAACACAGAAGGAAAGTCCTACCAGGCTTTCTGCAAAGTTGTTTCTTTCCTAAACTAAACGTTCATACTTCTTGCGTTCTTATAAGCATTGCACTATAGGTCTTGCCATGTCCAGCTGGGTTACTGCTATCCCTTGGACGCTCTGCCTCAGCAGGGCTTTCAGCACCTTGGCTCCATCAGCCAGGACTGGGATTTTCTTTCTGACAGACTGTGCAGTTATATTAATAAAGCCATGCTTTGTTATGGCTTATTTTGTTTGTTAGGCATCTGGAACAAAATAAATCAGCAAAGGCTCAGTTTTGCCCAAACAAATTGTGATTGCACGAAGTTGCTGGCGCGGTGAGGCTCTGTGGCGCAGGAGTGCTGGGAGTGAGAGCACGGTCTGCGATTACGGGGGAAGAAAAGTCCTTCAGGGAAATTAATCCCTTTGCTTTGGGGAAGGGAGAAAAGAGACTGATTTCAGTAAGAAATTCTGCCTGGGAGAATCTCACAACCAAAACAAAGGACTCACTAAAGCAGAGTGCCAGCAGACGTACCAACCCTGTTTGTCCCTGCCTGTCCTTGCCCGCTCCAGAGGGCTGGCTTCAAAGCAACCCATGCCAGCACTGCAGGATCTGCCTGAATCTGCACCGGAGAAATAGCTGCGCAGCCACAGCATACAAGGGACCACGATCTCCCTGTGCACTCACGTGTTGAGCAGAAGCGGAGCCGGGAGCAAGACAAGACCAAACCAGCATCCCAGGCAGGAAGGAGAGGGGTAGGCAGCCTGCTGCAGCTCAGGGTCCGGGCACGCGCTGCCTGCGCAGCACTGAAGGGCGGCAGGGCCTGGCATCAGCAGATCGGTATGCGTTGCTGTATTTATTTGGGAGATTCTATGAATTTGACTAATTATTCCAGCAGTTGAAGGAAACTGGCCTGATTCCCATGGGGGCTGCGCTCGCAGCAGCATGGCAGGGTCAGTTCTGTATCTCTGCAGCGGTAAAGTTGGCCCGTTTTAGGGAGGCTCAGATAGTGAGATCAAGGACTGGAGCTATACAACTCCAGCTGCTGTCAGGAGTTTTGTATGCAGATGGAGGGCAGCAGATGACTCAGACATTACTGAAGATGTAAATGATTCTCACAATTAGTAAACAAGCTCAAGAAAGCCTCTAATCAAGCGGGTGATGCAGGAGGTTGAAGGTCAGGAAGGAGCTGGCCGTGCCATCAGCACGTCACACCCTTACGGATGGCCGACCTCCGTGCACTGTAGAGCTGCCCACGTCCGCCATCCGTCAGCACTTCTGCTAGAAATCCTTTCTGGAGAAGTTTGACTTGATCGTAAACATTTGTTCTGTGACAAAAGTTGGCAAAACCAACAGCTAGAAAGAAGATTTTTTGGGGGGAGCGGTGGTGCTGGATGGTTGTTTTAAAACAACTTCATAGAGCCCGGAGGGCTGCAAGGCTGCAAAGGGAAAAGCAGCGACTGCTAAAGGTGTCATGACAGCCCCACCAGCCACCATGGCCAACGAGCAGCTTTGTTCAGCTTTGTTGGTTAAGGCAACCAGAGCCCAGAAGCGGCTGGCTCACTCCGAGGGATGTGTTGTCTCACAGTGCAAAGCTGCAGTGCTGGAGGGAGCCGATGTCTGCTGCGCCTGGCTGTAAGGTTTCCTGATGATTTGTCTTTTTTTTTTTTTTTCCCCCAAGCAATTTATATTTAAATTGTTTTAAAGCTTTCTGGCAGGAAAACCCTTTCAGGACTCAGGCTGCCGTGAATAAAACAAGCAGATGATCTCAGCCCACAGTATCCCTCCCCTCTTCTTTGGGATACTGCGGCTGGAAGGGCTGGGGCAGCGGGAGGGTGGCTCTAGGAGGGATGATGGAGCTCGTCCGTCCGTCCCGTCCCGTCCCCCCCCTGCCCTCCGCCTTTATGGACCTTGCAACATGCCCTGAAGGTCAGCCTGTTTACCCAGACATTGTTTGAAGGGGGCCGAGGGAGGTGATTAGCCCTCCACACTGCAAACACTGCTGGGTCCGATCCCGCAGCGTTTTGCAAGCAGCCTGTGCTGGCAGGATTGGGCCCGCGGATCACCTGGGGTTTGTGCCGCGTGCCCACAGCGAACGGTTAAATCGTGTGTACTCGGGGACAAGAAGGAACGGCGGGTGGGCGAGCAGGGAGGGCTGGCAGCCCTCTGTCCCCGAAGCCTTTCGCCCAGGTGCACCGCTTGGCGCCATGGCAAACCACCCCATGTCCCTAAATTCAGGGGCACCACCGACATCACAAGCAGCAAAACAAGAGGTTTGAATTTCAGGATCCTGAAACACACTGTGCTGCCTAAGGACTGCGTACAAAGTCTGACTCTTCCTTTTTTTTCTCTTCCCCTAAATCCTTAGTTTTTCCATCCGCTGGAGGCGGCATCCCATGCAGAGCCTTGGGAGGCAGGCAGTTTGGGTGGGTAGGAAAGCAAACTGCAGAGCCCTAATTACTCATCCAGCCTGGCCCTCGGGCAATCCCATCAAAGCGGTTCAGAGAGAAAAGGGACAGGGCAGAGGGAAGTGAGCTGTCTCAAAAAACTGCTGCTCGGGTCACAGCACCTCCCTTCAACCGCCCGGCCACCCTGCCCACCCTGCGGACAGGGACCTTACCCCTAGAAGTACCGCACCGAGCCCCCTGCCACCGCCTGCCACCAAATCCCACCTGCAGCTCCTGAGCAGCAGCGGGAACAGCTTCCCCAGGCTCCCACCGTGGCCTGGGACTAGGAACACATCTGAGCTCAAGCACTGGCTTTTTTAAACATTGTTATTAAAACCCACCTGACACAAATTAAGCTGCAAAACCCTTTCTAATGGGACACAAAAGTACGTATTTTTCGTCACTTCAGAATTTCTCCCTGGTTAGGTATGGATCTATACCGAGACTGATCTTTATGGCTTGATTAATTCAGCTTAAAGATCTATATTTTATTTTTTTAATTATTCTGTTACATCCAGTCCTCTAGAAAATTTTACTTATTTTATTTTGGAGGAAAACTTCCACAAATTTACTTTAAAAAATAACCTTGCAATAAACGCATAGAGAAAAAAAACCAAAACAACCATCCCAACTTGTAGCACTGGAAGTTGGGATATTGTGGCACCAAAAATAAAACTGATGGAACAAAAAGAAAATTTCATGTGGTTTTCATTGTCAAGTCTAAGCTCAGAAACAAACAGGAAATAAAAATGGCTAAAACAAAAGAGATTTCTTTTAAAGTGTGTTCAAATCTAAGCGGGGAGCTGCTTTATTTGGGAGGGATTCTCTATTTATTTGTTTTCCAGAAAGATGAGTAAATAAAAATGTCCGCACACAGACAGGTCAACTTGATTTATAGTTAAATCCAAATGCTTCTCTCTGGTCATTTATAATAAGCATTTCTTAAAAATTAGACTTGCATAAATGGCAGCATTGAACAGGGGAGAAACAAGACAGGGGAAGGATGGAAAGAAGAGGGAGAAAAAGAGGCAAAAGTAACTGTGAACTCTCCAGTCATTCGTTTCATTTCATCTTTGTAGTTTTTCAGTTTTCCAGGCAGCTCTGCAGGCGCTGAGCCTTCCCGCCCCTGCCATCCCACTGAAGCTCCCCAAGTAGCAAATAAACGCATTTATTTAATAAGACTAGTCTGCAGGATCAGGGCTATGCAAAACAGAATGGCATACGTGCTATATCCTGCAGACAGAAGTGTTTCTTAGGCTCTCAGGTTTGGGATTGTGGAACTTGTTCAACAGGGGTTTACATACAGGTGTCTCAATCACAGTAGCTCTGATGTGATTTTGAGGGATTAATTTAGTGCAGGCAGGACCCAGCTCCCCACATCAGCTGAGATCCCCAGCAGCTACAGCCCCATTAATGCATCTCTGAACACTTTGAACAGTTGAAAAATCAGATGGACAAAATTAATAGCAGTTTCTGCTAATTCAGCTCTGGTTTCCCTCCTCTTCTGCATTAGTTAACGGGGTGTAAATGTTTATTTTCTAGTGGAGCTGTGGTTTAGGAGATAGCAGAGAGGATCGGATTGAGGGTCAAGGGACAGAGGCTGTCTTTCTGACTCAGATCAGGTCATTCTTCCAGAGCTCAGTTTCTCCTCTGCACAACAGGGATATTTTCCTTTGTGCTAAAGCATTCAAAGGTCCACCTATGGAAAGGGTAGGTACCTCCCGAGGACAGACATCGTAAGGTGCAGCTCTTCAGAAATGAGGGCTCTGAGCTTGAACTTGTACCCTGCAAATCAGCAGGAAATTTCCTGTTGAGCGTGAGGAGGATTGGCCCTCTTCCCAAATCCGCTGAGCAATACTGACTGCAGTGGGGAGGGAAGAGGGGGACCTCCCTCACTCACTTCCCCATCTCTTTTCAAAGCCTAATAATAACAGAAATCTTTCTCAGCTTTTGCCCAGCTAGGTCTCCTAGTTCCTTCCTGAAAACAACTTTTATATTTAATTTTTGCTGAAAAACAGCAGATCCATTGCTAACCATCCCGTGGGTATTTGCAGCTCTGGGCAGGCTGCCGTACCTGTCCTCCTCCGGGGTCGGAGGGAGACGAGGATTTCGAGCAAACCCTTTCCCAAAGAAGTGACCCCCTCCATGCTGAGCCTGGCCCCAGTCCCTTATGCTGCCGAGCCTCCAGGAACAGCCTGTGGACTCCCTTAAATGCCCCAAGGAAGCCCAGAGCTAATAACCAGCTTCATTCAGTTCCCAGTCACATTATTATCCAATCTGCCAGAGGCATTAATATTCAGAGGTGAGTCGGGAGGAGGGCAGGGGTGCTGGCGAGGGGGAACGGCACACAAAGGGGAGGAAGGGAAGCGCAGTATGGCAGGCTGGCCTCAGAAATCCTCTTTCTCCAGCCATCTGAAACCTCAGCCCGTTTCAGCCGGGTGTTGACAAGAGAGGGTTTTTCCTTCGGCCTCAGCACTAACTTCAATGCCAGTTGGTGGAGGCTGTTCCCCCACCAACAACAAATGCCTGGGCTTGGCACAGTCCGACGCCCTTGGCCCCCACGGCAAGATGGGGAGCTTTGCCCCCTCTGCCACCAGGCCCTAAGTAAATAGCAATCTCCCATTTTCAAACAGCCAGATAATCACTGAGTCTGCTCGGAGACGCCACAGCCTCCTGCTTCTGACACTCCCCCCCCTCCACAGCCCCACAGTCTCATCCCGCTGCCTTGCCGACGCAGGACGCACAGCATGAAACCACTCATTCTCCCCATCTGGGACTTCATTCCCAGCCCAGGTACCTCCCTTGTCCCCAAAGCGGGGGCACATGTGCCAGGTCACGAGACAAACCTCATGTCCCCAGCTCATCTCATCTTCCTTTTGGAGCAGCCTCCTAGATCGGGTTTCTGGCTTTTTCTTTTTGGCAGACTCCAAAGTCAGCCTCACCTCTCAATCTTAAGGTTTTGGGGAGCATCTGACAGAAAGAGAAGATGCCGCTCTTTTTTGCTGACTCTCCGTAGGGTACATTAACTAATACTTTTGCAATCCAGTCACAATTTACATATCTATTAATTGCCTGAATAAAGCCCTTATAGAAACGTAATAGATATTAAGTGAGGCTTGCAACGACTTCTATGCCAGAGAAAGATACCGTTTTTTAAACCAGTGCCTTGGACAGGACACAACTCAGTGACAGGGATATAGGTGGACTTTCATGGGGGAACCTGAGCTGTAGGTCTGAGGCGACTTGTGCAATCCCAGAAACAGCAGGAAAAACACCGCCCTTGCCCAGACCCTTCTCTGGGCTGTCAGGGAAAGACACCTCCCTGTAAGGGCTCTCTGTAAGGAGTATCGGACATGATGTGACCATTTGCTAATGAAAATCAAACCCTGCTCCGCTTCTGTAGACATTTGGGGAGACTGAAAGCAGCTACCATGCTCTGCTGGTCCTTCAGGAGCCAGCAGGCAGCTCTTTGTCCCTCGCAGCAAGGCATCATCAAAGACTGCACAAACACCCATTCCTCCAGCTCATCGACAGGCCGAGGGGCTGGGAGGGAGTGGGGGGAGCCAGGGAGACCCTGATCCCGTTGCCAAAAGCGTGGTCCTTTCCCTGCCTTTGGAAGGTGGGATAGAAACAGGGATGACACTCCTGAAAGGCACCTTCCTGAGCTGTTACTTTTAGCATCTCCCCGAATTGCAGAGGGGATGAAGCCATTTCATCCCTAATATCCTACAGGGATGGAGCCACGGGCCAGGCATGGGCGACGCACTTGTCTAGGAGACGCCAAATTCCCGTCTTTGCCTTCTGCACTAGTCTCCACTTAGAAAGCACACGGATCACGGACCCATCGGCTGGGAGGCAGCCTCCCACTACGGCGAGGGAACGGGGAGGCAGCTGGGGCGCTGGTTTTGATTCCTGCACCGCCAGCTCGAAGCATCAGCCGGGTGCGGTGGCGGGGGGCTCGCACCCGGGCTCTGCCGGGCCCCGGAGTCCTGCAGCAGCGTGTCCCTCTGCGGCCGCCCGTGCGGGGCCGACTCTGCATCTCATAACTCGCATGGCCGGGTGGGAAAGATGTGCGGAGCCCCGGGAGCTCCAGCCGGGGACTGCTGCTCCGGGCTGCCCAGCCCCGGCGGGCAGGAGGGGGCTGCACCGACCCCCGCCACCGCGTCTGCAGGGCCCTGGCGCTGCTGCGGGGGTGGGGGCAGAGCTGGCCACCTCCCAGCCCGTCCTCTCAGCTGTCCAGCCGCGGGGGCGCCGGGAGAGGGGCCGACAGGTGTGCCCCGCTCGGCGGCACCGGGCCCGCCACCCCCCCGGGGCCCCGCCGCCCCGCCGGGGCCGCTCCAGCAGCTGCAGCGGAGCGCGGGCGTCGGCCCCCGTCCCGGCTGCCCTCCCCCCCTCGGAGCCGCGGCTAGCTGCGACGAAGCCGTCCCTCTCCCCTGCTCCGAGGAGGAGGACGGGGGGAAGGACACGGGGGTGCCGCGCTGGCGGGCTGGCCCTTCCGCCGGGGCCGCACTCGTTGAGTGGGGAATAGCCGGGGAGCGGCCGGTATCGGGCTCCGTCGGGCGCCCGCTGCAGTCGGCCGGGCTTCCCAGGCACCCGGCGGGACGGAGGGGCGCCGGTTTGCACCGTGCAAGCGCCCGGAGGTCCGACCGTCGGCCCTGCCCGCAGCCTCCCGGCGCCGGGCGGCCGCGCTCCACCGAGGCGGCTCGGAGCTCCCGGCGGAGCCGCCCCTGCGGTCGGCGCTCCCTCCGCTCCTTCTCCTGCAGCCCGGCCAGGTCTGTTATTCCCGGTCGTGTCGCCGGGAGCCCCGGCCGCCGGGGCGCAGCCGCCAGCGGCGTCCCGAAGCAGGTTCGCCCCGTCCGCGGGGGCCGGCTCACCCTCTCCCCGGAGCTGCAGGGAGGTCGGCTCTACTGTAAACAGGAGCCAGCCCGTTACATAAATATCATTTATCCAACTGTCCAAAAGCCGTCGGGCTGCCTTCCTTTTCCCCGGCGACGTCTCCCCGCCTCTGCTCCCCGCACCCTTCTCCCCCGGACCCTGCAGACAGCTGAGCCGCAGCCCTCAGCGCCGTTATTTACAGCGAGCCCCGGCTAATTTAAACAGCCCCTGCCTCGCTCGCCCGAGTGGAAAATGACTAAGTTTAGCAACGGCGAGACGCTCCGGTAGCGCCTGCCGGGAGGGGCCCGCGGCGGCCCCGAGGGGGCGGCCGGGGCTGCAGCACCCCGGTGCTGGCGGGCAGAGGGCCGCCGGGCCCTGCAAGGGCAGGCCAGGGAGGCGCCGCGCCCCGCTGCCGGGCGGGCAGCGGTCCCGGCAGCGCCGGGGGCAGCTCCGCCGAACACGGCTCCGGGACTCGTTCTGGACGGCAGGGCTCGATCTGCCCGCTCTCTCCCTGTCCCTGGCTGCCACCCTCGCCCCGCGCGAGGCGGCGGAAAGCGGACGCCGAGCGGGAGCAGGGTTACTCCCGGCGGTGCTGGGCAGAGCGCGCCGAGCCGCTCCGCCGGGGATGCTCTTACCCCGAGCCAGCTTCCGAAGGGCTGCGGCCGATCGGCGCCGCACGCCCAGGCTGACGCCGAGGGGCTCACGGGGAAAGGAAAAAAACCTACGCCCGGGGGGCCGGGGACGAAAGGGCACTTACAGCGGCTCCAGACGCGGGCTCGGCTGGGCGGCCTTATTCCTGCGAGAGGGGCGAAGCTGGCCCCCGCCCCGCGGCCCGGGCTGCTCTGCCGCTGTCAGAAAGTAAATCCCCCCGGCTCCCCGGGCACTCTGCGCCTCGCTGCCGGCCCGCGGCTCACGGGGAGGGCGGAGGCGGAGGGCGCCGGCCGACTGCCTCCCATTCAGCCTGGCCATTCACTTTATGGCGGGCGGCCGGCGCCCCCCGCCAGCTGCACCGGGCGCCCCGCTCCCTCCCGCCCCATTCCAGCTGCGCGCCCGCCGCCGCCCGCCCCGTCCAGGGCCGCCCGCCCCGGCCCGACCCGGCCCCGCCTCTCGCCCCGCCCCACGCTCCCCCCGCCCAATCGCCCCGAGCCTCATTTACATCTTGCCGCAGCCCAGCCCCCGGATTCGCCGAGGAGGGCGGTGGGCCCCGCCCCCGTCCCGCCTCACGGGGGCTGCCGCCTCGGCGGCGCTGGGACGGGATGGGCGGCGGGCGGGGGCATCTCCCGAGCGCTGGGCTCCCGGCTCTGCCAGCCCTGAGGGCACACAGGGGATGTCTATGCATACATCTGAGTATATGTGCACTTATATGTTGTTGTTATCGCTGCGCGCGTTGATCACTGCTTGGCGATCCCGTACCCTGGAGCCCGTGCGGGGCATCTGCTGCGCTCCGTACCTGCTCGGGCTTTACAGTTAAGGCCACCTGCCAGGCAGAGTTTTCTGGGGGGACCTAAGTCCGTAGTCGGCCGCAGGAAGGGTTCCCCTGCACGATGATGGAGCAGCAGTTGCAGAGGATGCTAATTACAGGCTAATTAGTGCACGCACTATTCCGACTCTCGGCCGTACCGAGAAGCGCTTCTGTGGCAATACCGTGCCTCTGCTCCCGGGACACGGGGGCTGCCGGCTGTGCGGGAAACACCGCGCTCCTGCCCGCCGATGGCTCTCTGGGAGACCAAATGCTACTTGTAGTTCAGAGTCCCGCCCGGCTCCTGCCTAAGCTCATGGCAAAATCCCGGCGCGGGGTGCGATCACTCTGGGAACTGTCCTCAAATGCTCGTCCCCGCTACAGCGAGCCTTGGACGTGTTTGCACACACTTACTGCACTCCAGCAGATGTGCTCACAGGGAGAGATTTGCAGAAGTCGGGCTTAGCCTCTCTGTCCTCCCTGGGATGCCTGAGCCCAGGGGAGAGGTTTATCCCTGTCAGGCTTTTACGGAGTTGGTTGTGTGATTCTGTGGTCCGATTTTCTCGAGGTCACTTCCATGTCAACCTGCTCTCCTATTTATGATGCCAAAGGTCACCCTCAAGATCCTCCACTGACATGTTTTAGAGATTAGGAAATAATGCGAGAATAGGAGTGAATTTTAACCCTTGGTGATTTACGAGCCGTATTTTGGAGCCTGCTAAACGCATAACGTGGCATATAGACATGTATGGGAAGACAAATGCACACAAAGAAGTGCAGGATGTAAAGAGAGGTTAAGTAGACCCAGGCATCCTGGACTATAGTTCAAAAACATGCACGAACACGTTAATTCAGTAGAAACATGAAGAGTTTAAAAAGAGTCACAGTGTTGACACACTTAGGAGAAATTACCATATTTTTTTAATGGTAGTAATGTGAGATTTGTCTTTGCCTTACTGCTTTTTTGCCTGATAAAAATGACAGCAAGCTAGACCGCATCATTTTCAAGCCCAGATTTTAATCCACCCCAGCATAGGCTTTTCTCCATCAAGAGAAGCAGACACAGTATAGCAGCACTAGCACTTTCCATGGGGCAGTCTGTCTCAATCACCACATGCCACAGGGAAGCTGAAAACCCTGCTCAAGGTCTGCAGCAATGAAGGGACCGTATTTTGAATTGCCTCCCTCTCCCTCCAAACCTTTCACCATCAGTAGCCCGCAGCAAATAGAGTTAGTACCTACGCTTTCAAGTAATAATGAAACAAAGGTATTTTTAGCTATTTCCCTTGGGCAACTGGAAATACGAACCAGCACTATGTCACAAGCTTGCTCCCTGTGGAGTGCAGTGCAAAGACGTTTGGATTAGACCATCCAGGGACCTGCACTAGGAGTCTTTCGTTAGGACAACCTTGGTGCAACTGCTGGACTGACCCCTGAAGGGTCTCTTTGGGAGGGAGTGCTCTAGCGTTTGTTGTTGAAACGTAGTAGCAGATCTTGCTGCTGCTGCTAGGAAGTGCCAAGACTTCCTAGCTGTAGTGCCTCTTGTCTTGCCAGCTGGGGAATTCACTGCTGGGGAAGAGACCAAGAACTTCACCTGGGTTCAGGAGACAGATGTTACTATTTTAAATAAAATAAGAGTGAAAAGAAAAAAAAAAAAAAGCAACAGCAAACTAAACCCAGAGTGAACCTGACTCACATCTTGGCAGAGAAATGGGATATGCAAAAGGAGGGAATTACTCAGCATCTTAGAAGTACTTCATTTTTCACCAGCCAGGAAGAGCTTGTTCTCAGAGAAAACCCTGTCTGTCACAGGCATACCCAGTCCTCATGCTGGATGAGTCCACGTTGTTGATTATTGATCATTGTTTCCATTTTTGTGTCTTAACTGATCTTTTAGCCATGCTGGTTCCATGTCATCAAATGCCTTGAAGATCAGAACTCAGGCTTGAGTTTGGCTTAGCTTCCAAGCCAAAAGGTGGCCTAGAGAGCAGAGGGTAGGTTTGATGCATTTGTCGTAGCCAGGGATCTCACTGCAGCATGTTCTTCTGGTCGGCATTTGCCAAGTGCTGTGGGCTTCATGCCCAGGTGTATCACGTAGCTGTAGTCTAGCCAAGAGGTGACGAAGATATGACTAACTGAGTGCGGGTTGCTCCTGCCAAAAAGGCATGGCTTGCCTCAGCCAAGAAAAGACAATGGAAAACATTACATCGGGATGTTCATTGCGAGAGTTTCACGTCACCGGGAAGTACAGGAGTGTTCCTGAGACACAGGCTAAGTAGAAAGCTGCCAAGGTATTTCAACCTAAGGATGCTACTCCGCAGCTTCAATATTGTACTTTGTATAGTTTCCCAAGAAGGGTTTTAATATTTTTGAGTGTCTCAATTTAGCTCTGTCACTTCAGTTGCAGGTCCTGGCCTGAGTGCAGGTTCCACCAGATGCAGCACATTAGTTTTCCTTTGGAGAGCCTTCAGCTGGCTTTGGGCTAGCCTCTACCTGAGCTTGCTCTGGAGAGGAGCAGCTGCTTAGAACCACTGTGTTCAGCATTCAGTAGTGGTTTTGGGATGCTCAGCACAGGGGAGAGTGGCTGCAAGTAGTTTCTAGCCATGACAACTGCTTATACCTTCTAAGTCAACTCCCTCTTTCTGCCCTTTTTCTGGAGACCTTACTAAGCCTCTGAGAAATAGTAAAAGCCTTCAAGAGGAGGGAATGGAAATTCAACCTCTCTCAGACTATTATTTAACCTGCTGGAAAATTTGTTTGTTGTAAGTTCCCATGGGTCTGATATCTGGGCTCTGTGGATGACCATGAACTGGCAAGGGCTGAGCAAGAGTAATGGACCATGCAAGGTCAGTCCCGTCCATCGGCACAGATTGCAGAGGCAGAGGTGGTTGGCAACATGGATTTGTGACAGTCTCATCAAAGGCTTGTGGGGAGCGGGCTATTACGCTGTCAGTCTGGACCTAAATTAAGGCAGTTGGTGTGCCTCATGAAGACACTGCTCTTTTGCAAGGAGCTGGCTGCTCAGGTGTCTCAGAGGGAAGCAAGCGAGCTGACTAGGTACCTGGGCAAGGCCTGTGGGGATGATTGCCAGTGACTTTGCAGCCCCTCCACATGCTCCTCGTGGGCTGAGGACAAATACTCTAGACAGAAACTCTGCTGAAAAGTTGCATCTTTGCAATGTGGATAAAGCCCAGCTTTCCTGACCAGGCAGCAGGAACCTGAGGGATTTGCACAGACTGTGCTTGTCTGATCTTTGGTTTCATTGTACCACACTCTGTGTAAGAACTAGTGCATTATCTTGGGAACAAACAGACAAGGGGCTGTCCTGTGTCCTAGTCCTACACCTGGATCCTCTGGTGCAAACAGAGCTCTCCAACTTGCCTGCATGTGATCTGCACACAGCTGTGCACTGCTCTGGCAAAGTGCTGCTGGATCAGGCAGTCCAGGCAACCCAGGTTTCCCCGCTGCTGCCGAGGTGGGAGCATTGGTGCTGCACTGTCACATCAGCAGGATTTTCTGCGTGCCCAGGGTGGCGTGGGGCTGTCTGAGGGCTGACTAATGCAGTGCTGTAGTGCGTGTGAGTGAACTCTCTTCTCCCCAGGCAGAGTGGGGCCGTACCATATTGTTTTTCTCTCCAGACAACGCAGTGCTGGATCGTAAGTAAAAATGCAAAGCACATTGCAATGTTTGCTCTTTATTAATGCACTAAGATGCATGTGGGTGAAGCAGAAGCCTCCTGGCTGGCTCGGTTTCAAGCTCCGTGACAGGCTTCCATAAATAATACCTTAGCAGAGTCTGATTCACCAGATCGGACTGGGTGGGAGCGTGAGCTGCACAGCTAGCGCTGGAAGGGTCAAGAAGGCACGACAAGGGCTCCAGTGCCTTCCCTGGGAAGGCAGTCATGTTTGGCTGACCTGGACTGAGCTGCGCTGTGTGCAACAACCAAGCCAGCACCTCAAACCCCCTGCCCTGAGCAGGGAGCGGATAGACAGATTGGCAATGACAAACTCCTATGAATTTCCAAATGGCTGGCAGATACCATAGGGGCTTTAGCGGCTGCTGGAGCAAGGCAGAAGGGAAGGAGAAAGCATTAGCAACTAATCTGCTTGTTCTGTAAACCTTCACTCATTGCTTAGGTGGCTTTTGCATTCTCTCTGCACTAGGTGAGTATTTGACTGCTTGTTTTATAGCTGAGGAACTCCAGCTAAACACTGCATGTATCATGGCTGCAGCAGAGGGTGGGGGTGATACATTTTAGCTTCTGAGCCCACGGTTAGGCCACTGGAACATGCTATTTCTTGTTCCACTTTTGGGGAATAAATGTGGCTGCTTAATGAAATCACAGCTTAAAATTCCAACTCCAAAGACTTCCTACATATTATCAGGTAAAGCCCGGCTGAAGCAGGTCCCCTGGCCTCCAGCTGTCAGAGCTGGGAGATAACAGCAGTTTCAGATACACTGATTCTTGATCAGGCAATATTCGGGCAGCTATTCATGCGAAGAGCGAAGGGTATGGTGACCACTATTTCCAGAGTATCCCACAACACCATCTCTGGAGCATCCCACACCACCATCTCTGGAGGCTGTGCCCTAAAGAGAGGAACATGATGATATCAGGCCATCTTTTAGGGTGGTATTGGAGTCAGCCTCAGATTTGGGTCTGGCTGGCCAGGGAAGAGTCCTGTAGCACACTGCCTTGGGCCTTTGTCTGAGAACTTTCCTCCTTCGGCCACGCTGCGGCAGGTGAAGCTGTGATTACAACAGCGAACGTATACTTTCGGACCCGTTCACCTTTCTTTCACCTTCAGTTTGATTTGTGTTTTCCCTACAGACAGAGTGTAAGATTTTGGGGTAGCTGCAGCTTTGACCACTCTTGCATCTGCCACAAGAGATCCCCAGGCTGACCTGGCTGCAGACGCTAGTGCTGTAAAACTGTCAGGTAACTGTAAGGACCTTCTGTTCTCTGCCCCAAGTTCAATGGGCAGAAGCTCAAACAAGCAGAGCGACCCCTGCAAATTGCAGGCGGGCTGGCTAGGAGCCGCACCCCCCCGGACACACGCACTGGCCAAGCGCCCGGGCTCAGGGGCGGCCCGGGGCAACAGGGCTCGCCCAGCCCCGGAGCCGGTGGCCGGGAACCGCCACACGCGCCGGGGCGCCCCACGCACCGGCGGCTCGGCCCACAATGCCTTGCGAGAGCAGCGCGTCTTTCGGCTTCCGCTCAACCACCCTTGCTGCGCCCGCTCCGGCGACGCCGCGCCCTGCGATCGCAGGGCTCCTTCACGATTGGCCAGCGGTTCTGCTAGTTCTACCCTCTTTCCTCTCATTGGCTCCCTTACGCTTGTCACTGGAGGGTCCGCCTCCTCCGGTTTCAGACCGCGACCCCATTGGGCACCTTAAGGAGCTGTCCGTCGCATCGTGCGCGGGTTGGTTCTCCTGGCTGTCCGTCGACGCAGTAACCAGGCAGCGGGCTACGGTGCGCCTGTTTCCACGTCAGTGAGAGCGGTGCGGAGCCGGTTTCGCTTGGCCGTGCCCGGGAGGACCCCGCGCTCCGCGGCCTCGCCGGGACTGCCGCCCCCTCCCGCCGCCGCCGCCAGCAGGGAGGGAGGGAGGGAGGGGCGGACAGAGGGAAGGCCGAGCCCTCCCGCTCGCGGTGCCGCTCGCCTGACCGATATGTGAAGCGGCCGCTGCCGCGGGGAGCAGGCGCCGCCATTTTGGATGCGGGGGTCAGTGCCGGGCGGCGAGTGCCTGTCGCGATACTGTCGCGACGCGGGGGTGGGCGGGAGGGAGGCTGCGGCGGCGGAACCGTGCGGTGCCGGCGCGGGGCGTGGACGGAGCCGAGGCAGCGTCGGGGGCGGGCAGGGAGCCGGGGGAAGGCCGCCGCGGGGCGGGGGGGGTGGCGCGGCGGGGGTTGGCAGCCGCCCCCTCCGCCCCCGGGCGGTGACATGACACGCGTGACGTCCTGCCCGGGGTGCCCGGCGCGGCGGGGGGCGGCCTGGGGGCTGCCCGGCTCCGGGCAACGACCGGCCGCGGGCTGGAGGCGTCAGGGAAGAGCGCGGTGTGTCTTCGGGATGGGGCCCGGGGCCGCGCCGCAGCGCCCGGGGGGGCCGGGCCGGGGAGGGAGGTGCCGGGTGCGCACTGCACCTGCCCAGGCACCCGCTCACCGTGCGCGAAGTTGGCGTGCTTGAACATCGGTGGAAACAGAGACTTTTCCCAGCGTGTAGCCAGCTTCTCGGCTGCTGCCGGAGGAAGCTCGGAGCTGCCTTAGGGTGTACGTTATCAGTTCAGGTGGTACCATGTTGCTTAGTTTCAACAGTGTGAAGTAACTGGAGGAAAGAAAAATCCCCCTCTCCGAATTTACCTTAGGTTTCGTTTTCACTCCGCAATTTTGACAGATGAATGCGAGTTGCCATCTCTTCTTGGTTCCCAGGCACTATCTCACTGCTGCAACTAAACGTGAAGACTTGCGGAGAAGCCTGTGCCATCTTCCTTTCTGATGTGCCACCACTGTCATGTTACTGCTGCTCGACTTTTAAAGAGCATTCTTAATTGCCCAGACTTTTGACATCACTTGACTGCACAGTTCTTTGCCATACTTATAAATTAGTACTTTTCTGGTTTTGTGTTTTGTTTTTTTTTTTTTTTTTTTTTTGTGTCCAGGCATTGCCACATTGCCTTTGGAGAAACATCCTGAGTTCTCTGAACTTTTACTGCCTATGATTTTTATTGCAGTTATTACATAAAAAACCCACGCAGGTTATGTTTCCTGATAGAGATTCATGTACCTTCCATGTGTTCCATGTGCAGTTTAGAAGGAAGAAAAGGAGCTTTTTCATTGTCAGTTGGGCTTCTGGGTAACCTAGCTAGGTCTGAGTTAGGCAGGAATTGTTTGTGATTCATGGAAAAAGGGTGTTGTGTGTTCTGTTTTAGTAGCAGTGTGTTGGATCAGAACTCAAGTGGCCAAATCTAGGTCAGAGACTATATAGATTATTCATGCGTTATCATAAACAGTGCAAATTTAGGTCAGCAGAAGCTTACTTTGAAATACTACCTTTCTTGCATGTGTAGTGATTATGCTTTTTTTTTTTTTAATTATTGCTATTTATTCGAGTAGCTTCACCGAGTTTGAGTCAGTTACCATAGCTGAAGGCTAAAGCTAGTGATAGGAAGAAGTGACTTGACGGGAGCCTGCCAGACTTTGCTTCTGATGCTAACACTTACTTGTTTCCCAAAGAGTTGCAGAGGTTTCCCTGCAGGGAAGGAAGTGTTTTGTAAAAGCATACCTGAGACTTCTTATGGTAATACCCATGAAAAATTTGGGTTCCTATGCACTGGGATATTTTGGGGTAGCGTATTCCAAGGTTGAGCAGTGGAGTGTTCAGTGCACGTGTGAGATAACAGTTGCAGATGTGAATCTTGTCAGTGTTTTTATATGAAGAATTTCACATCTGATACTGTGTCAGGAGTCTCAAAATAGTGATAATTCTGTCTATAGAACATTGTGAAGGCTTTGAGAAGCGTATGAATGTTAGATTTTGTTCATTTATGACATGCTCGGGCATTTACCTTTTTCTACTCCTAGTGTTCCTAACCTGGTTAAGCAGTGAGGCTGTGAATGCTAACAGCTTCCTTGTTTGTTGTCGTGGAACAAACAAGGCAGCTGTGTTGCCATGATTTGGAGCTGTCATTTTCACTTGGCTGCCTGTGGACGTTCTGCGCAGGAGCTAAATCTGAGAACTGGTCTGCAGATTTAAGCAGATGTATGAACCTATCATGAGAAAGAAACAAGATTTTATGTGGGACTAACTGGAGGCATAAGGAGCTAAAAAGCATTTGAAATTTAATAGGTACCTTTCCTGTTCTTTCTGCATAACTCAAGACGACAGAACTTAATCCTTTTGTTTCTGTGCTGAGTCTGCTATCTTGTGTTTGATTAAAGATTGCTTTCAAGAAAGGCATCCAGTCTTGATCTGAAGACATCAAGAGGTGTCGGAACCATGGCTTTGCTAGGGAGGTTGTTTCATCTTTTTTAATGATCTTCAGCATTAGTAGTTTTGTTAACCTGTCCAATCAAGTTATACAATATCCCACTCTTCAGACCATATCTTTGTAACTTTAAGCCTGGATTCATGTTAGAAATTTTTTTTTGTATGTTGAACAAACATTTCATGTTTTTGCTTGACTACCAGCATACTCTGGTGAACCCAACTGATCATTCAGTACTGGTCTGGTAAATCTTGTAGATTTCTCTCCGCAGCTTCAGAGCATTAATTTCAATCTTAAAACTTCTTTAAATATAGTACATCTATGCTGAGCTCTAAAGAATGAGCAATTGTTGCTTGTAATGAAGATATAATTGAAGGAATGCACACTGAAATTATCTGATAGTTTAAAAGAAGTAGACTTTGGGAAGTACGGAGTTCAGAGAAGCTATTTCCATTGCGTGAAATAAACTTTTAAACGGATGGATGGTACTTTTGGTGGATTTAGCTTACAAGGTGCATCTCTCTGAAAATAGTTGTCTGGCTTCCCTCCCCACCACCCCCCCGCCCCGGCCCCGTAACTATTTTCTGTTTCCTTTTCCAGCACACAGTTGCAGAGGTCCTTTGCGTGAATGATGATAGTTGTCTGCGGTTTACTTTGGAACATGTGTGTGCTATTGCTTGGTTAACTGCAAGCTTAAATGTAAAGCAGGATTTTCCCCTGTCTTTACCCAGTGTTTGTGGTGAAGTGGGCTGTATTTGAGATGTTTGGAGATCTGAGAGTGAATTTGTGTCTCCAGCACGATAGATTATTTCAATTGCATCGGACCAGTAAGGTATTTTTCGTATATGTAAATGAATTTTTGAATAAAGTTACATTTAATGGAATCTGCAGTGAGGAAAGGGGTGCATTCTCATCAAGTCTTCTCAAATAGTTGGCAAAGGAAGGATATAATTACAAAAAAAAACCCCATTAGGGTTTGCAGGATTATAATATGTCAGAAGAGCCCTGCCGAGCAGGATTTTTACACCCTTGCTTGAAAGGATCAGTATATTCAGTTCCCCGGCAAGTTAAAAGGAAAAGGAGGTGTGTTGGAGGTTTGTGTCTATCTTTCATGTTTTGCTGCTTGGAGATAGCACCAGGTTTGGGAACAGCTGAGCATTGTAAGTCTCCTACGTTCAGGAAGGACTGAGTTTAACAAACTTTGTCGTCTTGATGCTTTTAGGTTAAAAGTAGAGGAGAAAAAATAGGAGTCCTACAAGCAGATCAGAAGTATACAGAGTAGCGTTTAAGCTTTGGCATCACTTTAAATATTGGCAAAACTATTGGGTATCTGTGTATGTGCAAGGCACGTGATGTATATGTCTGGTATTTCTTTACAGGCTTTTCCAAATCAGGTTGGGGGAGCTTTTGTTTCCAGGCCAATCTGCTAAATGCCTGGAATGGCACTGCAAAGTTTACATGCTCAATATTGTTTTGTAACACTTGAGTTTTGACAAATTTGAATGTACAAATTATTTCCCCAGAAGTACTTCTGTGGACCAGAGTTTTGATCCCTGAAACTGCATATGCAGAAATAAGGAAAATATTGGAATTACTGAAAGAAGAAATAAATAAGTGAAGAATTTTACATGGAGAAGAAAATCTCCCGTTAATGCCTTGCGCTGAAACAAAGATAACATACTGAAGTAGAAAAAAAATGTTATCAAGGATATTTTTATGCAATGTTTTAATGCAGTCATATAAATAATGTATGGAATAAATTACTGTTGAGGACAGGAACATCTCTCAAGCATTAGACATATGAGTAGGAAGAATATCTGTGGTTCTGTTATGTAGAGCTGTGGAGGGAGGATATAAACCTTTGTTCTTCAGGGCACAAGCAAACTGCTTGGCAGAACTATTTGTTTATTTTTCTTATTCAGCTAGTAGTGAATGAGATAACTGTTGATCTGGTCTGTCGTGGTATTTCCTATGTTGTAAAATACTTGTGTCTTTGCCCCTAATTTATTGTGTAACACTTAAGAATGCCGTGCATGTTTATGTATAATTAATCTAATGAAGTAAGAAACAGCTTTACTATAAGATTATTCATCCTATTGCAAACATATAAAAAAAGTGAAACAACAAATCTGACGTTCTCCCTTGATAAGATAACTTTTTGTAATATTTTGCTTTCTTTCCATTCACTCTGCAAATGCAGAGACCTGAAGCAAATTAGTCTCTATCACTCAAAGGATGTTTGTATATTTAAAGTGTTCATAATTCAAGCATGTTAATTAATGTGAAGCCTGACAGATCCAGGATGTATGTTCTAAAATTTCTATGGTGGTGTTTCTGAGGTCTGGAGTAATACAGCAAAACCATTTTCTTCCAGCTTTGCTTTTGCTACATGGGCAAAAATCTTTCTCATATTTTCTGTGTTTTATTACCTCCTGCCCCCTTCCCCAATTGAGTCCTGTAAATGAGCCTGTCTGATTTGAAGTGTTACGATCAACATTTCATCTGTTTTCGGTCTTTTGCTTCGGTATGGATGGCCTGTTGCGATTTCAGGCTGGATCCTTCATTTTCCTTTCATGTCTTCTGAAAAACTCTAATTTCTTGGCCACCATTTCACTAACTCCTCTTCATTTGCAGACGTGGTATCATCTGACTCTCTGGCCTCTTCATAAGTCCTGTTTATTCTTTATAAACAGTCATGTCTGTTCCTTTCCCTCCATTCTTATGTCTTTATGCTTGTCTGTATCTGGACTACAGCTAGTATAGAGAGAGCAATTCTATAGTGATCCACTCTTTGTTTCTTTTTCTCAGACCATTGCAAATATTTCTTGCTTGTAAAGTTTTTTCCTCTCTTCTTTCTGTCTCTCTCTGGGTACATCAGTTTAAGTTTTTCCTTGTGAGACCTCAGGCTACATTAGAGTAAACATCTGCCTTTAGCTTTCTCACTTTTTCTCCCTGTGTTCCATCCAGTTTTGTCTCCAGTTTTGCTCATTTCTTTGTGAGGTCTTACCCATGACATTTTTACTTGCCTGCTTTCTTGAAAGCTTTTTTCATGAAGCAAGTGTGAAATCAACATCTGTTATAAATCACTTTATTTTGTCAAAGTTTAAAGTCCCAAAGAGTTTTGCTCTGGCCAGCTTATTCAAGCCACTGATGCTTATTTAACAGAGTGCAAGATTGGCTTTGTGTTCTGTGTAGAGCTGCAGGACTTTTCATAAGTTTTGTAGATGTGTGTGTTATTGCATTGTCATGGATGTCTGTCCTGGTACCCTAACAGTTTATCTTTCTGTGAATTTACATAGACTGGAAAAAAACAAGGAATGTGCCTTGGCAAAGTTGTCTTTTGCTTCACAGATGCCCTGTTATAACTGCTCTCATGGTCTTCAAAACGCACTCTGTGGAAAAGCGTTTTCCTTTTGTCAAAATAACTGTATTTGCAAGCACGAAACAAAGATCTGGAAGAGTTTCTTGCATCTCTGCAGACCTCCTACTTAGGGCCAACTTGATGTGCATCTGAGGAAGAGAAAGATTCTAAGGGGCTGGATGTTAATTTGAATTACTTTTTTTTTCAGGATTGTCAGAATGGTGGCTAAGAACATTTACATTGTACAAGGTGAAATCAACGCGGTGGTGGGAGCCATAAAGCGTAATGCCCGATGGAGCACTCACACGCATCTGGTAAGTTACCTTGAATTGTTGCTACCTGTTCATGCTATGGCAGCAACCACTGGGTTTTAGAAAAGTACCTCAATTTTTTTAGCATTCATTATAGTGCTTTTGTAAGTAAAGTTGGAATAACTTAATACATTGTTTCATGCTGAGCAGTTTTGGCTTCTTGTGTGCCAGTGGCTGTAAGAGGTACAAAGCTGGAAATCTTCTACCTATATACCCTGTAAACAAACAAAAAAACCCTTCATTGTATTCCACATGGGAATCACCTCATTTAGAATTTAATCGCCTGGTATGTCAGAGATTTTGAATATATGCTGTTACTTTGTTTAGCACAATGATTTTATATATCTTTTGTGCCCTCTTAGAGAAGACAGCCTTCACCAATTTCTATTTCATTGCTTTCATGATCAAGTTATTATATGTGGAATATTTTTTAATTTTTCCTATGGCATAGTATCTTTTTTTAGCTCTATTTTGTGACTGGTAGCTATGGTCCTGACTGAAACCTGTTAATAGTTTCAAACTTTTTTTATTAAAAGCCATGAATACAGTGTTTCCAAGTCTAATGAGGCATTGGTCTGTTTATGGCTTCCACAGTATAAGCATGTGCATGTGGTGTACTGTATCTGTGGTGCACTTCAGAATGTCACATGAATAGCAGATGGAGGTCATTCACCACAAGTGGTTTCAGTTTGTCAAAGGACAGGGCCCTTTTTCCCTCTAACAGGCGTTTTCTTCGTTAGAGCTCAATGCCACTCAGTGGGAGGTGTGGCTGCAGATGTACACAGCTTGGAGAAACTGCTGCTCCTCCTTATTTTAATATCATAAAGATAGACTTAGGCTAAAGGATGCAGCTATTCATATAAATTTTGCACTGTGATTCTTTCTTCACGTTATTTTAATGGCACCAAATGTCATTGTATTTCTATTCCCATTACAATCTGCATAGATTAACATTATAGCAAATCCAGATGAGCCATTTCAATATGGCGTGAGGTAGATTTGCTCTGAAATTTATTGAACAGCGGAAGGCTAATCAGAAATACTTCCAAGGACAATAAAACCAAACCAGAATGCTCAGTCTTGAACCTACGCTTTGACATTTGAGCTGTAGGACATTGGGGAGCACTAGCAGGAAAATAAAAATGCCTCTCTTGATTTCGATGGAGTAAACGTGCTGACAGTGATAAACCCAACCCATAGTACTTCTGTGAATATGAAAGTGAGGTCTTTACAGACCCAGTATTAAGACTTGTCTTCAGGAATATGTTTGCCTCGTTAATGACTTCCTTCCTATATATAACCTATAGGATGAAGAAAGGGATCCCCTGCTGCATAGCTTTAGCCTCTTAAAAGAAGTGCTGAATAATATAACAGGTAAGCTTACACAGAAATCAGCAGGTATGTGTACCTGCGAGGGTATATGCAAGTAAATGTACAGGTGTACTTGTTTGTCTGATTTACTATCCAGAGGTCATATATTGAATAACAAGAAAAGAGGAAACACATATATACTTTTAGACAAATAATACAAATGTAAACTAGTACACAGATATCACTGCTGCCACTACCTGGATATATATATATATGTGTGTGTATATATTTGTTTGTGTATACACACACTTGTATTTTTGTATATAAATATGGATTTTTATTGAATATACTGAAGCTTGTGGTGATATATGGAATCTGATGTATTATTATGCGTAGTCTTTCTGTGCTTTCTATATGCTTTCTGATCTGTGAATGATGCGAAAAATCTGCTTAGAAAGTAGCTTCCCATTATCTGTTTTCTTCTCACATTCTTTGGTTTGTTGGTTTTCACAATAATGAATGAGTAATGAGCGAAGCACAGACTTCACTTTCCGTTTGGGTCTCTTGAATCTTGAAGTGAAAGGCTTACTTTGTGACCAGCTGCACTGAAAGGTACTGGAAATCTGTATTGATTACGGAAGTAGAACACAAGGCTGTGATGTGTATTCTGACCAGGCTTTTTCTCCCAACCTGTCTTTCTCTCCTTTTCCCCCACATTTTCTCTTTTTGTAATTTCGGGAGTGATTGCTTACCTAAGTGTAGTGTAACTTAAGTATATGCTGAGACTTTGCAAATGAGGCTAATCCTGACCTGCATGTGACATTCTGCTGGTTCTTCCCAGGGTTTGTCTTACTGATTGTAGTATTTGAAAGTAAGCATTACTTCTAGTCTCTTTATTACAGTGAGTCTTCAGAACCACACTCGGGTTCTAAGTTTGATATAGACTTCTTGCGTTTCTGATTGTAAAGCATGCCCATTTTCGTGTCAGCACTGAGCCTGGAATTCCATTAAAAAGTGTATGCCCTAGAAGTGTGGTAGTGCCACTTCCAGGTGCTGAACAAGAGGTGTTGAGAACATGTGCCAGTTCTAAGCCCTTATTCCTTCCTCTTTCGTGTCTGCCTGCAAGTGTAATGCTTTATTTTTCTTTGCCAGGTGAACTTCCTTTGGTTGTGAGCAGGACTCTTCTGTCAGGTCATGACATCTTAGGGAACTCCTGCACAGCTTGCATTTCTGGATAGTGTCTTTGTTCTGGATGTTATGATTGTACCTAGACTACATGACACTCTGGATTTGTGTGGTTTTGTTTTTTTTTTAAGCTCACTCATCTTCTGTAGGGTATGCATACAGCCACCAAAATTGTTTTGGGAGGAAATTTTCCTTTTCTGTCTTCTCTGAGATAAAATTTTCTTTAAAATAAGACTCCTGAAGTTCTTTGCCATTATTGCAAATATCTCTTCTCAACAACAATAGCAAGGAGCGTCAGGATGCTCAAATAAATGCAGTATGAGTAAATGTCAGGGACTGGCCATTTATTTAGAGTAGCTAGATACAATGTGCTGTTGAGTAGTTGGGGGGAAAAATGCAAGCTCACTATCTGCTGTATTAGAGAAATCAAAATTTAATGTACTGAGAGATTGAGAGACTCCCTGTATTAGTCATCATGTAAGTGTGGTTCATGCTGAGATAATAGTTGCTTGTATATGGTGATGATAGTGTGTTGGTTTGACTACATGGGGTTCTTTTAAACAGGTAATGTCAGCTTCAGTAACTGCTGTTTACTGACTAGTGTCTTGAGATAGGACATCATTGCTATGCTCCATTTTTTTCAGTTTTAGACATGGACTGGTTCCCAAACAATACTTTGAATGATACAGAGTCCCCTGCATCATCTTCCAGGCAATGAAAAGTCCAAGTTTAGAGTTTTTTGTGGGTGTGGTGTATTTTTGGTTGGTGCTTTGTTTTTTTTTTTTCCCCTAGACCTTCCTTTCATGTCTCTTTCATTAGCTCATGGAAACGCATTGCTTTTATATTTAAATTTATTCAAGCTGTAATCTTTGACATTTGAGTTAGCTTTTAGTACAATTTTGCATTTATAGTAATATATATTATGTATTTTCTCAATCCCCCAAGAACCCATTTTAATCTGTTCCGGATGCAAATTTCAGGCTGCCTTGTCCCATCTCCCCTCTTGCTCTCGCCCTCCCTTCCCCTCCCCCATGGAGCATGTTTGATCAGGTGTGGCAGGAATATCCACTGTCAAGCTGCGCCCTTTATATTAGTCAATATTATCCTTCCTTCCCTCCCACTCCCTTCATTCTCCTCTGGGCTTTACCAGTTGATTTATAATTTTGGAATTCTCATCGGAGTCTGTAATACAGTTTGTTCATTATTTAACCAAAACCTGTTTAATGAGCAAAGAGAGGCAATGTAAATGTTAGGCATGTTGCAGTGGAGTACCTTTTGTTCTCCTCTGAGCTAGTGAGTATTAACTCTGTCATGACCATGATGCTGAAATACCCTGGTCAAGGGTATAAAGATGCACCATGTACCTCCAGCAGCTAAAGATTCCCTTTTCCAAGTATTGCTCCTCAAGATGTGCGTATTGCTCCTCAAGATTACATGATGTGTTTTATTTGATTAACAAAGTAGTAAAAGCTTGCCTGCAACTGAGTAGTTGTATCCCATCCCATTGTAATGTCTAAATGGGCTCTTGAAGGAAGCATCTAGAGAAGATGCTCAGCACAAACAATCCCATGATTATGGTAAGAGTAACTTCACTTCTGCAGTTCAGCATACCTAGCAAAGGGCCTTGGACCTGAATTACATGGAATGATGTTATTCTTTAAAATTCTGATAGAGAATCTTAACTTCTGTGGTAATTTTATGTAGATTTGTAGAAACAGTTTAATAATTTGAAAACGAACAGCGTGTCTGCTCTGATCCACTATCATTTTGTTTATTGCATGCCATTTTTACACTTGTATGGGCTGCATATATTCTAGTTATTATTGATAGTAACTGCCTGAAAACCAGAAAGAAATTAGAGGTTCTGTTGTCTTGGGTGATGAATATGTTACTTCATGATAAATTTAATAGCTGAATGCTCGTTGTACTAAGATAAGCACCGTAAACCTAAGTTTGATGTGGTGTCTTATATTTCCAGTGCTTAGAAAAACCAAAAATTAGTGTCTTGAGTTACAAACATATCGAAGTTTTGACTATGAAGCTTTGTCCATGAATGCAAAATTGAAATAAAACTACATCTTCAAAGGTTTTTGTAAAAATGGTGGAAGCCTTAGTATTGATACAAGTTTGGATATAGGGTCACTGTCATCACAACTTCCATTTGACTGCTCTTTAAAGTAAGCTGAGTATCCAGAAAATTTATCTGGATGTTGAAATATTTATTCATTTTGTCAGTTTTGTTACGGATTTAGGTCAACAAAAGAACGCTTGTTTTTGACATCCAGTGATAACTGAGCATCGTCTCTTTCATGAATGTTTCCAACTTAGGATGCTCTTGAGCTCACTAGGGAGAGGTTTTATAACCACAAATGGCTGGAAATAAGAATTAATTATAAGCCTGCTTTTCCCTGATCTGATGGGGATTGAATTTCCTCAAATCTTGCTGTGGCTGTTGAAGTCTTCTGATCATTTCAGTATACTGTAGAGGTAAGAGCAGGTGCTTCTGTAGTCATTCTCCTCATTGCAGAATTTGCGTTATGATCCAACTAGGGGAATGAGTCAATATCCAAGATTTTTGTGACTGAAGTACCGTTTGCTGGTGTGTAGGATGGCTTTAGGACAGAAAATGACTGAATGCAACTGCCTTGTACAAGTCAGCACTGCAGTGGGAGAAGCAGGTGTTTGTGGAAAGTGTGTGCATCGAGAGTCTATTTAAATAAGGTTTAAACTAGGTAAACACACCTGTGAAGAGGTGCTTGTGTATATTTTAGGTCCATGAGTGCCAGACTGGAAGGTTTGAGTCCTTTTATCCTCTGGTGGTTCAGAGTTAGTGCATTTAAACAGAAGCTGCAAAGTAAGCTGTTAGAAGCACTCTGATTTCATGCACATTCATGACATTTTAAATGAATGCTTGTACAGTGGTTCAGAAGAATCTTTTCATGGCTTATTTCAGACAAGAAGCTGCTGCAAATCTCCATCTTTAGAGGGCTGGCTGGGGCATTAAGAGCTGGCTAAAGGTCAAATGACTGTAACCGTAAGAGAACCTTTGCCCAGTGTACTGACTTAATATACTTGTTACTGTAGCCATTCGTTTTCTGGTATGTAGATTTGATTGCACATTCATCTTCTCATGTCTGAACTCTGGAAACTCAGTTTTTAGTGAAAATCTGACATTTGTATAAAATAATACAGGAATTTTATCCTGATTTGGGATTAATATCTGAACTTTTTCTGAAAGATCTGGTTTTAAGAAGTGGTAAATTGGTAATAAATATAAACATGCAGCCTGTTCTCATTGCTATTGCAGTGCTATTAAATAGAATCTGAGATATTCCTTGTGGTCTATTCAAGTTAAGAAATTAGAAAAGTAATATTTTTTTAAGAAGGTGTAGAAATTAGATTATATGAATGTGTGATACATACAGTGCTGCAGTGCTTGTTACTTTGCAGATAAGAGCAATGCCGTATTTTATTTATTATTTATATCTTGAGTTTCTGCAGGAAGTGCCTGGACATCTTAGCAAATAACAAATACTGGAGAACTGTAAGCTGTGATACTTCTCCCTTTGTTTGTGTTGAAGGATTGCATTGTTATCTAGAGCAGATATTAAAAAAAAAATATCACCTAAGCTTTTTTCAGTTGCATATCAGCTTCAATAAAAGATCTGGAAGACTCACTGGTCTCCTAGATTATGTCTGTTCCTGTGATAACTTTTTTTTTTTTCCTCCAAATAATAGGTATCCATACATGTGAACTTATTATTTTGGAATACTAAGCAACTTAGGCTAACGTTTAGATTCTGTTGAATTCTCTATAAAATTTTTAAGAATGGAAAGGGTGTAAGGAAGGTTAGGAAATTGGTAGAGTAAGGTTTCTTCCATAACCTTAACTCAACCTCACTGTAATTAGTGGATGACAATACAATTTTAGTCCATCTTGAATGACCTGACACAATATACAGAAGTGGTAATTAATTTCTCTTAATATTTTCTGGCACCTTAATATTTTCCTTCACCTTCATAAGAAATATGAAGACTAAGGTGACAACCTTAATGTGGTGCTTTGCTTGCAGGCTGAATCCAGACTTGATTTTTGCAAATTGTGTTCAGACAATGCAGTAAAAAGTTGTCATTTTAAAAGCAAGTTCCTAGTCTTCATGTACGCAGGCATCCTTCCAAGTGCACAGAGAATGTAAACCAATGCAGTAGTTTTGCTTTGAAGCTGCAGGTAGTTCCAAATACTCTCTCTGAGAGAGATTAATCTTCTTGTTAATCTTATTGTAGTATCAAATGACTATCTTACCGCTGAGGTCTTTGAATTTCCCTCAGATAATTAGTTTCTATTGATAATTTGGCATAGATTTTCTTGGTGTTGCAGAGAAATAGTAAACCAGACTTTTCCCTGGTGGTTGCTAATTTTGTGCTTTACTTTTTAGCCATTTTCCTGGAGTGACACTAATGTGCCCTAAGAATGGTAGCTGCACTGGGAGACCTGGGATGTGAACTTCTCAAACCCAAAACTAACACCAAAATTGTCATCATTTCACTTAAGATTTAGTTTATTTTCTATATAAAGGAAGAAAGAGGAGGAATGTGCTTGATGAAGAATAACTTAGTATTTGTGAAGCTTATAGGAGCACCGAGACAAGCACCTTAACCTTTTCCAAGGCTTTTCTGTTGTGTGTGGGACAGCATTTATGCAGAGTGTGTGAGGAGTCAGGTATGGATGGAGTCAGTCTGAACTCTATTTGATTCTGTTGAATTGTTCACTGAGCCCTTCAACATAAGTTACTGAATGAAATTGGGGCTCCTAAGAAGGGGAGCTTGTAGTTGAGAGATTGTATAATTAAGACTGAAGAGGCAGAAAGGGCTAAACTGCGATTCTGTAGCATCCTTAATTTGGTAACTTTTTAGCTCTTGTGTTCATCTTCTATTTTGTGAAGAAACTTACTGAATAAATTCAGAAGTGTAGTGACTCTTGGAATATTTAGAGCAAAAAACCCAACCAACCCAGTAAGATGGTCTTCACACAAGGTGCTTCTGCATTTCTCTTAAAGTCAGGACATCTTCTGCAGTTCAGCACCACCAGCCTTGTGATACCACCTAAGCATCCTTTTAATGCGGTTCTTTGGGTGCAATTTAAGACTAGAGCTTGCAGCTTACCAGTCTTCCATCTGTGCATGGCTAATGACTGGCAGGTACAGGCAGGAGGTGGTGCTGTTGGAAGGAATTGTTTCCTGACCCCTAATCCTTAAGGACCCAAGGATTTAGATGGACAAGCACTCCTGGCTGTTGCTTGGCAGAGTTCCCTCAGTGGGCTTGTTCTGTAACACCAGCCTTCTGTTACCACTGCAGGGCTGGGCTCTGAAGAGCGGCCACATGTGCATGGTGCGCAACTGACTCTCTCTTGTTCCACGCCTGTTGAGCAATTACTTTCCCACTTGTTGGGCACTCCATTATTTCCTTCAGTTACTGCTTCTGTGTGAAGTGGAGCCATAAAGGAAATGGCCTAATGTACATACATTAGAGGGCAATAAATTGCAGTTTGATTTGGTAGAAAGGCAGTACCAGATGCTCTGTTGAAGTTAAGATTCCTCTTAAGTCATCCATGGAGTTTTTATTCCAGGTTTTGTTTTGTTTTGTTTTTTTCTTAGATGATGTCTTTGTTTTGGTCAGGACTAGATAAAAGGAACTGTGGCCAATTAAGAGATGTTCAGGCTATTTGCATTATTGTAAAAGCTCTCTGGAAGTAGGAGGATGCATGAAACTGCTGAATTCCAGTAGAAGTTTATTAAATATATAGCTCTTCTGTTGTGTCACTTTTCCTTCTTTAACTGTCTTCTCACTAAGCTGCTGCCATCTAACCTGTTAAAAACAAATGTCTCAAAGGTGATTTACTTTAAAGAAGCAATAACTTGTGTCAGAAAGTGCAGGTGCATGTTTGTATAGTTGCATAATGTCACAGGACTGCCAAGAAGCATTGGCCATACGTGCACAACAAGCATACTGAAGCATTCCTCACCTAAAAGAGTTTGTAGCTTAAGAGGGTAGAAGCAGAGAGAAGTCATTAAGTATAGAAAGTTGTTAAACACTTGAGAGTTTTTCTTAATGACTACCTCCGTTCGTCCTTCAAACACGCTGTTGTTGACTGATCCCTGACATGGTTTATAGCAAGATGTGAGTTTGAAGAAGTTTGAAAGAAGGTTCAATTAAGCAAAATGTCCTTTTTCAGGAGTAGTACAGAAATGTGTGATAAAGTGCTGCTTCTCTCAATAATTAGTGTGGAAGAAAAAAGCCAGCAAGAAGAGAGTTAGAATGGGAGGAATTTAAAGATAAGTATCGAAGTAGCAGTGAACATTGTTATTAAAATAGCAAGTTGATTGATTAGAGAACGTGAATAGTGAGGGATGTGCAGTTGGTGGCTTGCCTGTTTGAGATGAACTTGCAAGAGTTTGTTTGTGGTTTTTTTTAAAGGTAGCTGTACTTAGCTCATCTGCTATCTGAAGGTTGTGGAATAGATTATTGCTGAAGGTGTGTTTTTTGCAATCAGGCAAAAAAATTTCTTTTTCCAACGTGTTCTGTATCTCTTCATTGGAAGTTCTTAAAAAAAATTTCAGATGGATAGTTAAGATCTTGCTTTTGTAATTTGCGTTTAGAAAATGATACACAAGACAGAAAATTTGTCCAGGAAAGAGCTATAAAGCTTACATCTGCATGCAGTCCTGTGAAAACTGCTATCATCTTTTTAGATGACATGATTTTAACTTGCTTTACAGCAATTCTAAATGCTACAAAGAAAAGAAAGTTTGGTATATATTGCCTGTAATACAGTGGCTTAAAGGTAGGGTCTGAGGTCTTGTGATATGATGGATTCTGAGGTAAAAGAGATGGAAATGTCATGTCATGGATGAGTTTGAATTGCTTTCATTCCAGTGTTCGTGGTATTAACAGGTACTTTCTGGGGAAGAACTTTGAGAGTGAATGGAAATCTGTGAATTTGTAATAGAGTGAGGAAAGCTAAATTGTGAGTGAGTTAAATAAAATCTTCTAGAGACAATAAATAAGTACACATCATCACGAAATCGTAGGAAATAAAATGCATCTTGAAAAGGAACATTTATCAACTAGTTGTAGTTATTGTAGAAAACTGGTAGAGCTACATTACTATTGTGTGATGTACTGTACCCATGTGACTTGGAAATGCCATTGGAAGCGTTAAAGCAACCTGCTTTTGTTTAGCGCTCCAAATTATATTTGGACATTTCTTGTTTAGTTGAAGGGCATGGGTAGTCATAGACTCCTCATCACGTGAACTTCATGAAGTGAACGTGTCCATGCTCTTTGCATGGTCCAGTTGTGAAGTTAAAACTTGTCAGTTCAAGCTACTTTTGTATTCAAGCACATTGTGAAAGAAAGAGGAGGTATATAGTTATGTGACAGTTGAGGAACAGGACAAGAAGTTACAGAAAAGAAAAAAGACAATGTGAGATGCGTAGAAACGTAAAACATGACGTATATGCAATAGAACTAAAGTTTGGGGTGATACTGGCTTTAACTGTCATGTTAAAATGAATAGATAAACTGTTTCCATGACAGCTTATGCTAATGTATTTTGCACTGTAATCACAATTAAACAATTGTAATACTCAAGGGGTGCTCTCAATTAATGCTTGTTAGCTTAATATGTAAAATTCTTCCATGATGGTGCTTTGATTGTTTGATCCTCTATGTGTATCCTAATACAAGCACTTTAGAAGTCCTAATTTCCAGTTCTGTCCTTGTAATAGTAAGCTGAAACTTATTCTTAGCTATATTGGAGCAGTAAGTTATAAACAGAGCAGCATTTCAGAAAGAGTATGCTGCCTTTGCTTGGTGCGGGAGTCTGAATGCTTGCATGGCTGTAAATAATTCTTGACGTGTGTGCTGCTTAAATGAGGTAAGAGACTTCAAAACAATGCTGTTCACTTTTGATTGTGTTTAACTTAATTCTAGGAGGAAGATTTTTATTAAAACATGTGTTCGTGCCCCATTATGTTTCAGGAAATTGTCATTTTTCTTGATACAGTGACAAAAGTCTGCCAAGTTGTTGTTGAATTAGATTCTGTTTACCTCTTGATTAGCTGCTTAAATAATTCAGATGGCAAATTGTAAATACAAGATATTGTTGAAATAAATCGAGATGTAGTTGTTATCTTGATCATGGCATATTGAAGGAGAACGGTCTATTAGATCTGGGTATAGCCTAGAGGAGGGGCTTTATTCTAGAAATAAAACGAGTGACAGTGGTAAAATGTAGTTGCTTATGTAAGCATCTTTAGTAACTGCATTTAGGAACTTGGATGTTCTTCAGAGTGGGATTAGACAGTTAATAGTGGCCTGTAATAGTTCTGTAATAACCAAGATGGCTGTCACAGCAGCATGGGAGGAGACGTCATTAGCTGGTTTTCTCTTCAGACTTAGGTTTTCACGTTTGTCGTTCAGAAATACTGTGTTTTTCTTTGCATACTCAATTTAGCGTCTGAAGTGCAAATCTATTCAGTCAGACTTAAGATCTAACAAGTACTATCAAATTTTACTTCTGTGCTTCCCCTCCCTTAAGTACCTTCTGCCTCAGTATGAAATTAGTGCTTCAGATGTGAAGATTGCCTTCACAGACTGGTACAGAGAGTGGAGAGAACATGGTCCTGGGAATATTTACTTTGATGGCATTGATGATGATGAACATAAAGGTGTAGAAAATACGTTTGCTCAAATATTTACCAGTTTGTTAAAATATGGTAAACAGGAAGAGATTTAGTTGGAACAGGAGTACTGTGATATTGTAGGAAAACTAGATTGTGGTTTGGCAAAGAGTAAAGTTCTAAACAACAAAGTTTTCTGAAAGCATGTAACTTCTTTGTGTGATACAGGAGTCTGAACACTTTCATCATGAAGGCTTCTGCTTCATTAAGAACATGAGGGAAGAAATATCAGTGTTTGGTAAATAAAAAAGTAACGTTTTCTTGGGGAAAAGGCTTTGCCAAGAGTGTTGGAAACATAGGAGGGGAAGAAATGAAAAGATTCAGACATAGAAAGCAATAGAGCAACACCATCAGAGTAGCTGAATGGTAGTTCAATAAATGAAAAAAAAAACCCCAAAACTTTTATTCAGATAAAAAAAATTGCAGAAGAAATATATTATTAAATAATGAGGGATGAGACTGTCATAGGCACCCTGGAATGCTTAAGTTAATGGTTGTTTGGTAATTGATTATTAAAGCTTTGTATCAGAGGCAACATCAACTTAAATTTGGCAAATTGTTTTCTCCCTCCCGCTTTTACTATCAATCCATTAAAAGTCTGAAAGTGAAGTTCATTCTCATTCAGCTGCCTTTAAATTGTAGTTTCTTTTTGGATGGCTGTTTTTAATGCTATTGAGTTTCACAACCCATACTGGTACTTGTTCACATGCACAAGACCCATGTGCTGCAGCGGAAGGTCATACACTCCCTTTCACTCTACAGGAACAGCAGGTGATGGTACCAGCTGTTCACATCCCCGTATTAGATGCCTGAATCTGAGCAGCTGTATGAGGCTGCTAATAAACTCTAACATGTAACACAGTTCATATTTTGCCCACATTTCACTTGATCCTACTCAGCACCAGCCAGTATTTTTTTTAACATCTTTCAGTGCCACCCATAAGATGCTCGTTTTCTTTCTCGTTGTGCTGATCTCTGCTCCTCTCGTATCATGTGTCAGTCGGATGCTTGAAAAGCGTTCCAGTGTTACAGATTTGAAAAGGTACCAGAAAACATGCAAATGTACAGGGTTTAAGGAAGCAGGAATCATCTCTCTAGCAAAAACACTTCAAAATTTTAAAGTTTTAATGCTGTAATGAAAATAATCTAGTCTGTTCTAAAGGATGTACTTGTCCTTAAGCAATACTAGTTTTGGATACAAACCTAGGTGATTTTTAGAAGAATGGGTCAAAAGTACTTTCTTTCTGAGGAACATCTACCTGCATTCAGCTAGCTGAAGAGGTCTTGTTATGTGAATCTGCTATTAAAAGAAGGCTGCAGTGGTTTTTAATTCCACCTTGAGTAATAAAATTGGCCTGGCCATGAGTTTTGATATATGCACAGTTGATTTCAACTTGTGCTTTTTATTTAAAAAGCTTATTTGTGACCTGTTAGGACCCTCTGTTAAGCCAGTTAAATAAACGGTAGAAAGGTTGAAACTGCCTGTCTGCGCTTTCCAGAAAAGGAGAGGAGGGAGCCAAAGGAAAGATATTTACAATTTTAAACCCTTTCAGCTCCTCCGTTCACCTCTTCCTCTAGCATTGCTGATTTAGCTCCCATCTCCTTCTCTGGAAGACTCTTAATACCTAGAACTGAGAAATACCTGGGTTCCACTGACTGGCCACCAATGCGATGACAAAATCTTCTTGCTAATAAGCTGCTGAGAGGTGACTTTGGTGTTTTGTGTGTGGTTGGTTCCCCTTCCCCTCCTCTTTGCTGTAGTCTCAAAACATGCTCTTTGGAATCAAAACCATATTGAGGTAGGGGCTGTGAAGAGCATCTTTTAAAAATACGGAGGTAGACGTGGGGAAGAGAGTTTGTTTGATCCTTTGCTGAAAGGATCTCAGGGAAATTAGAAATTCAGCAAGACCCAAGATAGTTGTCAGAAGTCAGGTGTTAAGTATTTCACAAAATTATGAAAATAAAAGAACCTAGCTGTGCAGTTAGGGTTGGAAGAGATAGCATGAGATCAGAAGTACATGGTGGAACTCTTAAAATAGTAAAGTGCCTCAGCTCAGAAGAAATAAAGTTAGCTTTTCATTAGATCTTGTTCTTATTGCCCCACAACTCAACTCATTTTAGCTGGTCAACATTCTTAAATTGGACTATCTGAAATCTAGAACTGATTTTCCTTGCTTCATAGGTGTTGCTTTTCTCCAGCAAAGATGGCACTTTTTTTTTTCTGAATGAGCAATTGGCTTTGCCACGACAGATTAGAGCTGTAAGCTCCTTGTTTAGCATCGAGCCGTTTTTCAGACAGCCTTACAATTTGTTTCTAGACACCCAGTATTAATTGGTTGAAACAGTTATTTTTATCTGCATGTTTCAGATTTTTTTTTTTTTTTTACTGTTCAGGTGTCTCTATCAGCCATAAAGCAAGCAGTTGAAGTAAATAGCTGTATCAAATGAAGTGCCTCTTGTCCGCACAACTGCTTCCAAAATAAACCGAGAATAATGCTTTACACATTTTGTTTCCTTTAACTCTAAAGGCAAGCAAGAGAGGAAGCATGGATTAACATGTAGTGATTTCTAGGAGCTGTTCTCTGCTCAGATTCCTCTGTGCTTGGGCTGACTGACAGGGACATGTGGCTCAAGTGTATCTGGAAATATATCACTGGCAAAATTTGGTCGGGTAAATTTAGCAGGAATGGGTTGTCAGGGCAGGAGACAGATCGTTCTGGGAAAGGAAGTGCTGTCTGTCTGTTGTCTGAATAGCAATTTCCTATATTTCTGAGACTTACCTATTTCTTTCAGTGTAGCTAAGGTACCAGCAGGATCTGACATATTTGCTGTGTTCTGTTGTCATGTGTTCTCGTGGTGGGAGTGTTACCAGAAATGGTAAAATTGGTAGGAGTAGCTATAGAGAACTGATACTAATATGTCTTACGGTGTTTAAATAGTGCTGGCACACACTTTGTTCTAGTTTAAGCTCTTTTTGAAAAAAGATAGGGACATCAAATGTGAAAAGTAGCTCAGGACATGGTAATACTTGAAGAATTCTGACTTTTGCTTTAGGTGCAAAATTGTTTCTAGCCCACGTGGTTCCAGAAAACAAACGAACAAGCAAACCCAAACAAAAAACCACCACCACCCCCAGCCCCCTGTGAAAGTGGTCTGAAAGCCCATATTCTAAAATTCTTTTATTTTGTTGGCAGTTCATAGAATCATAGAAGATGAGCAGCGACAGAAAAGGCCAGTTATAAGGCTTTCCTCCAGCAAAAGCTGATTGACAAAGGCATAAAGCTTCTTGAACCGTTCTGATATTGATTCAAGTCTCAACACAAATTATACTGTGTGTGGAGAAAATTGAACCAATGGCGTTAGAGAGTCACCTACAGAAATCTATGCAAACATAGGAGGAGGGTGTAGCCTGTATTTTATACAGAAAGGCGTAATCATGGGCAATGACAATTAAAATCTTAACAGATGCAAGCAGTAGAAAATGTAACAGTAAATTACAGACTTTCTGAAGTTTATCAAGGGATGTCAGAGACGACTACAGAATGGAAGGAAAAAAAAACAGCCGCAAACCCTACTTAAGCAGCAGTAATAGCTGACTATGCTTCCTCTCTCTCCATAAAGCATTTAATAACTTCATCTATACCAATTGCAGCGTATTCTTGTTTCAGTGAGCTGTTTTTTTCATCTGCTTGCTCAAGAATTTATGGAAGATGGAACCCCTGACAGTTTTGTGCATAGTAGCTGCCAGTGAGTGGTTACTGACTCTGTAGCTTGTCCTGAGAGATTGCACACTGGTTCACACCGTTGTGAGCTCTCAGTCTGCTGCCCTGTGATGTGGCTGTGTCTGGGGTGGGGTTAGCAGCCAGCAGGTGCACAGCATACTGCACAAATGTGGAGGCAGAGAATTTGTGTCCAAGGGCATTGGGGGTAAATAACTGTAGTTGTAAAAAGTGTTACATGAATGCTAACGTTTTCACTGAGCAGTGAGTCTCTTCTAAAATCTGCCTCACAAACTTCCATATAAGCCTCAGTTCTTATCCTCAGAAGTCTGAAGAGCTAAACTGATGTTGGAATTTTCTTTGGTGTATAGGAAAAAAATAGTTTTCTGGAGGATGCAACTGATTGAGACTAGAGGCTGTCCAAAAAATTTCTGTAGTTACAAGCAGTAGGATAAGAAATGGGATTCTGTGCTTTTTGAGTAAAACCTGCATGACTAAGCAGAGAAAACTATTTTGTCAAGGTACAGTGTTCTTCAAACATGTTTGTAAGCCCTCAGGGTTACTTCATTATTTCTTCTGATTGCACCAGGCCCAGATACTGTGCTGCTTGTCATGACTTATGCAGGGGTAAAACCTCACCATTTCTCATTCACAGAGCTGACTCATGACTTGGTACTCCAGTTACTAGCTGTTACATAGCACATATGGCTTGCCTGGACCTTTTGCAATGTAAACCTCAGCAGAAGGAACAGTATATTTAAGGAAAAAAATCTTATTGTTGCATTATTGCCTGCATGCATGCCTTTTATTCCAGGTGTTCCAGCTTCCAGCAATTGAGATTTGAAGACTATCTCTTACAAATCTCTGTTTCTCTTCAGACTGCCCAGATGCTGTTCCTCAAAGCCCTTTTAATCTAGTTCTTTATTGCATTTTATTTTTCTTTTGCCTGGCTCACCCTGGAATAAAACTGAAAGGGCTGAACTTCATGTTGGAGGTGAAATTTCACTTCAAAGGACACCTGTGTTGTCTGATCATCTGGTACTGATAAACTGTTGTTTGTTTTTCTGTGCATCAACTGTCAATATTTATGGCAGCAAACTACTTTTTAATCAGGTATCTAGCAACAGAAATTTAATCAAGCATAACATGTATTTGGAATATATTATCTTTGCTTATGTCTACCTGGATTTAATAAAAGGATGCTGTTCCTTTCTCCGACACTTATATTTTGTTTTAAAATGGCAGAGTTCGGCTGTGAACTAAAGGCAAGAAGCTGAGATTGTCTACAGTGCATTAAAAGTGTAAAGAACCAGACTGTGATATTAAAAAGAATTGCAGTTACTTAAAAGGACCAAAACACAAGGTTATTATTTCTAAAGGGCTTTGAAATTGTAAAGTATTATGTGCAATGAAATATAAAGTAGTACTGGGAGGCATGCAAGAGGGGTGTTAGTTTGAATAAGCATAGGAAACAAGGCATCAGTGTATTAGCAGTTTAAATTTCCCGCAAACACTTAATTTTCTGAACATGAAGAGATGTGAACAGAAATCCCAGGTATTCGTAGTCCATGAAAAGTAATCTGTTTTCTTTGACTTGTTAATGAGCAAGATGACTACATGTCTTTAAAACAACAGAAAATGTACAGATTTCTGTTGCTTACTTTTAGTCATTATATACCTCTTGGATGGAGTGCTCCGCAACATAGTAAGGGAACCAAATGTGGATTAGAAATTGAAGCAGGAAGAAAAATAGTAGATAATTCGTGCTAGATGAAATTGAAAGGAAAGGAAAGAGAGGAAGATTGAGTAATAAGTGAAAACCAGAGAAAAGCTGAGAGACTGCAGTTCTGGAACAATTACAGAAGTTTTTGGACCTGCTGCTGTCAGGAAAGTAACTAGAATAGTTAAGACTCTTCTACAGGAGCTTCTTCTGCAGGGATTTCTGCTGAGACCACTGTTCCATGATAAGAATGGCTTTACTCTGGATGTGTCCCCGTGATGATTTATTCAGGATGGCTGTAGAATTACATGCAACTCTGATCTAGCTATGTTGATAGCTGTTCTCATGGAAATAGGAAGCATTTAATCTCTGTAAGCATAACTATTTTGCATTCTACAACAGTCGGTTGCGACTGTCTAGGTAATACTGAAAGCTTATGTTGTTTAAGCCTTACTGGCAGTAAATGCTGAATTGTTAACCTGTTCTGATAATCTGAGCTGTTCAGTTGTGTGAAGAAGATAGTTGTTTCATTTGAAACTTTTAAACTGTTTGAGTGTTTAGCCACTAATTCTGTGACAAGAATGCACGTAAGAAGATGATGAAAAGCATAAACAGGGACATGAAGGTATATAGAATCTAAGTGGGAGCATAATTACTTTGATTTGGCCTCCTCCTCTTGAACACCTTCTAGGTGGTGAGCTGTATGGGAATGGAGATGATCGCTGCCTTTGTGAGATACCTTAGTGTCTGGTATTTTATGAGCTGAAATTCTGCTTTATGAAAATCACCTGAAGTATTAGCATAATTTAATATTTCAGGCTGAGCCCACAAGCTTAAACTGCACAGAATTTTTTAGCTACAACAAGCTGTTGTAAAATACTTATGCTGTAACCTTATTTTTGGTTTTGAGAGAAGAATCGTTTATGCTTAGAGATAGAAAAAAGCAGTGAAAGCAAGGCAAAACTTGGGACCAGGACATAGATTTTTCCAGTGTATCCTGTGCATGCATAACTGAAGTTTTATACCTGCAGAAGCTGCCTGAGTTTCTTGTAGTGCACAAACAGCACTTATGGCCAAATTTAAATGCCACAGAAGCTGCTCTGCAAAAAGAACATGCTTTTCCAAAGTTTTTTTTTTAGCTTTGTCTTCCATGACTCATGATCCTTTTTTTCCTTTGCTGTTACTTTCTGTTTATGTTTTTTTTTTTTTCTGTCTGCTCCCCTGTAAGCTCGTTAAGAATCTAATCTTTTGGTGTCAAATGTACAACTAATGTAACTTTTCAATGGGAAAGCGCTTGTATTTGTCTGACACAATGCTTCTCACTTCTCGTTCTTTATGTTCCTTTGCACAGTCAGCACTGAGTTTTTGTTGGGCTTAATATAAAGAGGCTTAGAAAGGCAGGTGCTTCTGGATGTGAGTTTGTGAGACTTCCAGACATAGAGTGTCGTATGTGCCTTTTTTTTCTCCTCTCTGTCTTCTTCCGTAATGCTCTGTAGTCTTTAATAGGTTGAGTTGTAACATTCATTAAACCATTCCTCAGATTCCCTGCTTTGAAAGCTTATCAGGACTGCTTTGATTTAGTTATCTGGAACAAAAAAAAGCCGTTTGTGAAGGTTGGAATGGAGCTCTGGAGCAATAATATATCAGAGATCAGATTCGGGTCCCAGTTGTATTATTCCTAGGGATTTATTTGCCTGTGTACACACAGGGGCAGAGTGGTGTGTATGGAAGGCTTGCAGGAATGCAAATTGGACATATTTTGTTGGGACCTGTAGGGGATTTTCACTGCTTCATAATTTTTCAAAGGTTTGTTATACATCGGGCAGCCACTGCCTCTTCTTTAAACCTTTAAATCCCCCCTCTTTTTCCTGTTCTAAAGGTCAGATTTTTTGACAACTGTGTGCAGGAACAAGATTTGTTAAATCCCTTCATTTTTATTCATACAAATATCGGCATTTAGTGAGCAAGAGTCACTCCAGGATTCAGGCACATAAAGCTCAGTACAAGCCTTCTGAACCTAAATTCAATTCAGAGATGGCGTCTCTTCGGGACTGAACCTGCCATCTGAATATTAACCCTTGGCACTGCACAGGAAATGCAGGGTAGAAAGTGCATGTCTTCGTGTCATTGAGTGGTCTGGCTTTGCAGGGGGGCTGGTGTCCTCATAGCTGCAGAGCCGTGTTCTGAATCTTGTCCTGGGTGCTTCCTGGGCATAGGGATCAAGGCTGAAGAGCTGTCATATTAGGACATACCACATTTACTCATCTAGCACTAGTCCTTTCTGGTGAGACAGCAAAATACTTCATTTTGAGCCTTTCCTGTTCTGATCCAGTCAATGAAGTAACAGAGTCCCAGTGTTAAATCCTCTTGAAGCTGTTTTTAGTTTTGTTTTATGCAGTTATATGCAACTCAGCTTTGAAAAAGCTACTTGATGTGCTGCTAATCTTTGGGATGTGCATGAAGACTAGGTATCTGCTTTCTTTAGAGGTGACTGGCACTGATTTGCTCCCTGGAGGGCCAGTCGTAGGCATTGTTCAGTAGCTGTGAAGTCCTTATCCCTGCCTTTCTTCAGTGTGGGTGAAGGGAAAAGGTTTGGGAGAGGGTAGTTCATTTTCGTACCAAGAATAGCTTCTGTTTACTAAGGCAGTTGACAGATGAAATCTGGCAAGTCATACTGTGGTGTTTCGTACAATATTGTAAACCATTCCATTGAGGAAAATGCTATGCTGGCATGGTGGACTTTTTTTGTGTGTAATTATCCTTAAAAAAAAAAATGTGTCTACATAGGGATAATTGTCAGGGGTTGTGCCTTTTTATTATCTGCTGGATTTCGCACTGAGGTGGCTGTTGAGTAGCCATATGTTTCCTTTGCTTAAGTCTGCTGTAGGGGTTGATAATTTTGGAGGGAGGTGAAGCAGACAGCTGTAAAGACTGGGCTAGGCAGAATCTTGAGTGCTTATTTCATCACAGAAGGATTCTCCAGAGCTGGTCTATCTGCTCCTCAAGCTTACCTGTGCTGTTGACATCTGTCAGCAAATCTGTGCTATTTATGAGTAAGAACTGTGTTCTCCAGCCACTGTCACTGTGTTTGTAGAAATTTACAATATGGATGGTTAGATGTGCAGAAGTCCATCTGCCTACATAGCATGTTTTGTGTAGACTTATGTACAAAGCAGTTTTGTTAACTTTCGTTGTGCTAAATTTTGCTGCTGTAATATACATCCTCAGACAGTGGAGATGTGCAGTATATTCAGAACCTGGATCTTACAGTTCCTTTCCATCAGAGCTAGCAACATGGTGTAGATAACTCCAAGGATGCTTTTCCTGTGGGCTTTTTGTGTATTGATGCAAAAGTATGGGGTGGGGACAAGAGTTGTCAAAGCCATTTTCATGACTTAGCACTTTTACTGGATTTAGCACACCTGAGATATCAGAAATAGCTAGACTGCAATCTTGTGTTAGGAAAAATAAAGAAAAATGTTGAATATTTTAGCACAGATCACTGTGAGCTTGCTTTAATGTTAATGTCTTTTATTTTTACTTAGCTATTGCAAAGACACTTCTCTGGGGATGTTCTGCAGCTACCCAAGAGTTTCTGCACTGCCTTAGATGTAAATTGGCTAAGTAGGTACAGACTTAGCTGGTTGCTTCTTACAAAGTTCTCAGCCTCGTGGTGAGAGTGGCGAACAGTTGTTTTGGAGTTGTAGGGACTGACCTCTGAGGCTGTGCCTGCTTGCTTCTGTTTAGAAAAGGTCTTGATTCTGTCTGGCCTCAATGCTAGAATACTATTTCATTCTTGAGCTTAGTGTTCTGAAGCAGAAAGGTGATGGTCCAAAGTATTTTAGTAAGCTGCCTGCTAGCCAAGTAAGGTCCACTTAAAGGCTGGCTAATGAAGAACTATTTTGGCAACCACTTAAAATAATTTGTTAACTCCTCACCCCTCCTATGCAAATGGATTTTGGCTGCTAAGTGAAAAAATGTGGTGGGCAAGGATGGCTTGAGCTTAACACCAGCAAGAGGAAGCTTGCTTGTCACTGTGCTTAATGACTGCACTGCTGTGTTTATACTCCTCATTCTTGGAGTGGGTAATACCTCCATTGAGTTCCGTATTGTCCAGATTGAGAAGTGTTGGGTATAAGAGCTGAAGAAAAGAACATAGTCTGCTTTCTCAAAATAACAAGACAGCTAACACCACCTTGGAAAAAGACCTGCTCTGTGGAGGAAGCATGTTCAAACAGCATTGCTAGAATAGCTGAATGGACTGTAATGGAATCTGTTGAAGATTAACCTTGGAGCTTTATAGACAAGCCAGGCCTTCAGAAGGGTTTGACCTGAATAGCAATTTTAAACATAAGGTCATGGTTAATCAGTCAGAATGAGAGGGAAGGGAAGTGCATAAAGCTTGTCCTTCTTGGTGATTGCATTAAGAGACTTTAGTATCTCAGAGGCTTTTCTTTTTTTCTTTTCTATGATCAATTTAAATGTGTTCCACCCAACTTTCTGGAGCCGCGGGAAAACTGGTGGAGAGGGCCATTTGATGGGTGCTAACGTAACTGCTAACTAAAAAGGCATGAATCAAATTAAAACAAAACAAGAGGTAATTACCTTCTGTGTAGATAACCTGGCCTGCAGAGTCTTGATTGTGCTGATAATATAGGCCAGCTGTGACTTGAAATAAGCCATGAGAGAGAGGTTTCTACATGGATAATGAGCTGTCTGGAACCAAAACGGATTGATCTGTTAATTTGTTAGAAAGTTAGATGCAATTTATTTCAATGATATGTGTACTTAATTTACAGAATCATAGAATTGTTTAGGTTGGAAGAGGCCTTGAAGATCATCAAGTCCAAATGTTAACCTAACACTGCCAAGTCCACCACAGAACTGTGTCCCTAAGCATCACATCTACATGTCTTTTAAATACTTCCAGGGCTAGCAACTCCACCACTTCCCTGGTCAGCCTGTTCCAATGCTTGACAACCCTTTCATTGAAGAAGTTTTTCCTAATTTCCAATCTAAACCTCCCCTGGTGCACCTTGAAGCCGTTTTTTCTTGTCCTGTTGCTTGTTACTTGGTAGAAGAGACCGACATCCACCTCACTACAGCCTCCTTTCAGGTAGTTGTAGAGAGGGATAAGGTCTCTCCTGAGCCTCCTTTTCTCCAGGCTAAACAACTCCATTTCCCTCAGGTGCCCCTTGTAAGACTTGTGCTCCAGACCCTTCACCAGCTTTGTAGCCCTTCTGTCGGACACATTCCAGCACCTCAATGCCTTTCTTGTGGTGAGGGGCCCAAACTGAACACAGTATTGGAGATGTAGCCTTGCCAGTGCTGAGTTACAGGGGGATGATCACTTCCCTAGTCCTCCTGGTCTCTTTTGAGTAACTTTTTCCTGTTATCTTTGTTGGAAAATGTTTGGGATGACACCCCAGACCATTGCGCCTTAAGACCAATGGGAAGGTTTCCCTTGGTGTTCAAGTAGCGACAGAGGCTGATGACAGCTGCCTGACCTGACTTATCTCCAACTTCATCCTGGTCACTTCTCTTACCTGTTTGCAGATGACTTACATCTTTTGAAGGCATTTGAAGGACATCTTGTCATTTTCTCTTCCTTTTTGAAATTTCAATCACATTGATGGATCCCTTCTATTGATAGTAATACATGTCTGTAAAGAAGAATGTAGTGTGCAGTCACTGTGTAGATTGCTGCTTAAAGGATGATGTTCCAGGATTCATGGACGGGTAAATGACCAGGTGTAGAAAGGACAGTAGTGAATTTTCTTTTAAGCAACCCATTTAACGCTGAAGGTTTGGGTTTTGGTTTGTTTGGGTTTTTGAGGGTTTTTTTTTTGTTGTGTTTTTTTTTGTTTGTTGGTTTTTGGTGTTGGAGTGTTTTTTGTTTGTTTGGGTGTGGGTTTTTTTTTTAGTTGAAGCTTTTTAATATCTGAAAATTTGATTTCTATACATAAATCAAATGATCGGAATGATAGCATAATTCCTGCTGCTGCTCGTTACCAGAAACAAAGACAAATGTGCATTCTGGTGCCTGTGTGGCTTTGAAGTGACTTGTGGCTGAGAGCAGAGAGGTATGCTTTTGGGATGAAATGTTGTTATCTGTGTAACCCGGACTGGAAGGAGCGAAAGATTGCAAGTTTCCATGTGACTTGGGGCAAATTGTAGTGATTAGTAGAAATCATTACAGTGAGCTGCCTTGGAGCGGCTGGTTAGGGGCTGTAAATCTGGTCAGTTAATGGCACTTTAAACAGGGAATGACAAGTTTGGCTTACGCCTGGTGTGAAGGAGGGTGCAACTGTTGTCCTGCTTCAACAGCTTTCAACAATATGCTGGGTGGCTGGAGGGTCCTAGACAAATGTAATTAATCAGGCTTGAGGTCTCTGAAGTGTTGACAGAAGCATTGTGTAGGATACAAAACGTTGACCATTAGGGTTTGCAAGAGGCTGAATGGCGATCGCTTGGCAATTGGTCTGCTGCGTGAGGTTTTGGTGGTAGTATAAATCAGAATGGTAGTAATTCTGGCTGTGGCTGCTGAAGCAGTAGTGAAACAGGGTCTCTCTTCTTCTGTAGCACGTTTTAACCTTAGCTAGCGGTTTCCTGTATTGGAAAGGAGATGTGGCTGTTTGCTGTGTTGTGTGTCCCCTGGTTCTAGATGGCATTTAAATCTTTGAAGCTTGTGTACGAGCCACCTTGGGGCTAGGGGAGTGAGGGGAGGGACTTTCTTTCCTTTACAGAACAATCCAGTTTAAAGACTGAACTATGAGACCAGTTTGTGTCAGAAAAGTGCTTGTTTTACTACCTTACCATTGCAAGTAAAAATTTGTCTGATCTGCTAGTGCTGCCTTCCTCTTCAGCCTCAAATAATTGTAGCATGTCAGCTTTGTCTGGACAAATACTGGCTTTGATTTCCTACTTAAGACTAAGTTTTAAGAGGAAAGCTAGGATTTATTTAGTTTCCTCTGTGACAAAAAATTAAGTACGTCCTCTGTGAATGTGTAGGGTATCGAGTATAGAATGGATTTCTGAGAATTTGTCAGTAAGCTTCTTTACACTGAAATTAATTAAAAATTGACATGTAGGGAATTTGTCCTGAGCTGAGTTGGGTTTTAATGAAAGATGACTTTTTCAAACATGGAAATAGGGAATCTAACTAGCCTGGGCACAAATGGTAAAAGTAGGTTTTAATAAAGCAGTTGTGCTTTAGTGACCTGAAACTTCAGCAGCCTGAGATGTGGACGGTTGCAATAGTGGAGGTAACCTGTTACAACACTGAAGTTAACCATCATTCTTCCTATGCAACTTGCTTCTGTGCAGAAATTTCAAGTTGGTGTAAAGGACTTTGGATATACCCAACAAGATATTTAAGTGAATTGATATTTAGATGAATGGGAACTGGAAAAATCATCTTGACAGTCTGTGTCTCAAATTTAACATTTGAGAAGGGGTAAAGTCACCAATGTGTAATGCACTGAGAGATACAAGGCTTAAAAATACAGTAACATTGTGTAACTGCTTGTAACTCATATTTAGTTTTGTGATTTTTGTGAACAGTAAATATTTCATAATATTGCAATGTAGCAAATTGTGCTCTTGGCTCTGCCTCTAATAAACTTTTTCTAACCCACGAAATTACTGTAGTATACAAAAGTTGATTAAACTAACCTTCAGGAACTGCCAATAATGCAGTCATGTGATGTGGTGAATGGAATGTGGCAAGTAGCTGATGGGTTGCTGTAAGGGGCATTGGATATGGGCCCTGTGCCTCGAAAAATTAGACAGCCCTATTAAAACAGTCATGCGTTAAATAACATATCACCAGGTCCCTTTGTGTTTCTTTATTCTCATCAGGTGTCAGAAATCATTAGGATCAAAGTTTTCCTTTTCAGTTAGATAATAGGCATTATGAAGTAGAGGAGAGAGAGGAGAGGCTGAGGGCAGCAGTCCTGGTACTGATTAAGGGTACCTTCCTAATTTCTTTTTTTTTGCCAGACAGAATCAGTGGTTTGTCTATGTTCAGCCTGCAGGCAATAGAATTAAGTTTTCATTCTAGTCTTGTGTCGGTAAGTTGTTTTCTAGCACAGAATATGTATTGGTAGGCAGACTAAGTAAATGAAGGGTAAAGTGTGAGATGAAGGGCAATATGTAAAAGTGAAGATGAGTATGGACTTTTGCCCCCAAATTAGAATTCTACAGATGTTGTTTTTTCCACTCTTCCTTGAGTTTTTAAAGATTATTGGTAAATTAGATGTTCAAATGCAAGTCATGCAGAGGGTACTACAATAATGTGTTTATTTATGCATGAAAATACCCAGTTTTCTGTTATCTTTGCACTATTGTTGTATTGTGTGCAAGTAATTCCCCCCACTCTGAACCCCCTCTGTAAGCAATCACTGTACTCCCCAGTAAAAATTTATCTGTACTTTAAATGTTAATTTGTTTTAAGGGAGAAGGTGAATTTAAAGCACAGCAGCTTTTCTGCATAATACCATGTATAGATTACTTTTCTCCTGTTTATCATAGTCCATTTTGAAAGTTAGTATTGAATAATAATGTGTAAACAAAACCCTAATGAATGTCTCATTCTTATTCATTAGGTTGTATCCCTTCCTCTCCCTTAGAGAAGACATGATGGAGTAGGTATTGGTGGGTCATCAAATTGTACGTTAATGCTTTCCTCTGATGTCCACTTTGTTTGCGAAGAGGACTGAATTCCTCCTCTTCTTGAATATGTAGAGGGATTTAACTGGAACTGGGAAATGGATATTCTTGTACTTCTTCCCCATACATCCAAGCAGTTCTGCTTCTGAATAATGAAGTATTATTACTGGTTTAGGACTGGTTATTACTCATACCATGGTTCAGCTGCAGATTTTGCTAGGCTAATGGGAGCAGAGTAATTGGGGAGCGAGTTGACAGTCCCTATTTTCTGTTATTGGGGGAAATACTTGGATAAAAGTAATGCACTGGGAGTGCGTGGGGGATTATTATTTTTTTTTTTTGGCTGGCTTTTTTTGTTTTAAGTTATTGCTTAAACTGTAAGGCAGTTTTTCCTATGAAATTTGTTTTAATAATTTGTTTTCCTTATGAAAACAATTATTACTCTGTATACGCTTTTGGAGGGAGGGACTGTACAGTAGCAGAGTTCATCTGGGGAAAAAGTCCTCATACACTACTCAAGTTGTGGAGTTGCAATCATCTCCAGTGTAGTGGAGTTCATTTGTTATCAAATTATTGATTATAGTGGATGAGGAGTCTGCAAAGCCACAGCTACTGGTTTGTAATGGATACAGGACGGTATTCAACAGTGATTTGAAAGAAAATAGTTCATGGTAATCTGGTGAGTAATTGAACTCTATTGATTAAATCAAAGTGTGAGCTACTGCTTTAATGTATTTATTTTAATAATATTATTTGTACTTTGGTAGTTCTCAGAAGCTCCAAGTAGGGTTAGGCCAGTTGTTTTTAGGCATGGAGCATGCATAAATGCTTCAGTTAAAAGTGACACAGAGCAGGAGAGAGGAAGCATTGCTGCCACTTTACAGATGGAGAATGAAGAACAGAATTAACCTTCCCAAGTTCCTTAGGAGCTCTGTGTACGCACTCCGATGATTTATATCTGTTTCTTGTGGATCTAATCTGGTGTTCAAACTGCAGAGCTAGCTTTTGTATGTGTCATGTTGAACTAAATTGAAATAAGAAGGGATTTTGTTACTGGTAATTCTTGCTTTTCACTTCATTTTATGTTTTAACTTAGCCAAATAGAGAGCTAAGAATAAGAGATTAAAATGAAATTCAGACATATGTGCTTCTCCACTCCTCTCTGAGGTTCTAATTTGCTTCTTGTAGAGAAAGGAACAGGAAGACAGTTGAGGGCAGAAGAATTTAGTAATTTTTTTTTTAATATTGGCTAGAAAGCCTTTAATAATCTCATTACTCCTAGTGGCGTCAAGACTTCCTGGCAGCGTGGATTTGCAGTCACTTCTATCCTAAAATATTTCTGTTGTAAAGAACAGTTATTGTTCTGTATTATATTGTGGTGGACTGCACTAAATTTTTCCGAGCCTTTTGGACTGTTGAACATGATATGTTGGTTCAGCTCTGTGAATGCACGATGCTAGAGAAGCAAGTTTCTAAGGACTTGAACTCCTAAGCAGATGGATAGAGAAGTAACAGTTCTTTCACAGGCTTTCTCTGCCTTTGAAGTGGAGATGTGAGTGGTGGAAATGTCTTTATTATTAGCAGTTTTGGGCCACCATCCTTTTTAGTCATTGGGCATATTGATCAAAGAAGGAAATGAAGTAGTTCTCATGACTGGAAGATGAAGACTGGACTCTGCAACAGCTGTGGCTTCTGGAGTAATTTCCTGCTGTCCGGCTTGTGCTCTGTATTAGAAGATGACAGCACTGGGCAAACTTGACTCATGAGCTAAAAAAATCTAAGGTCATCCTGGCATAGGCTTTTTGCACTTGTGGTGGAAGAAAAGTTTTGTGGAGCTTTGACATTATTACTGATAAACTTAGTACTGGAATGGCTGGACCTGTTTTATTGGAGCCATGTTACTTGTTTTGAAGTGATTGGTGTGAGCTAGAAATAGCACGGTGTAATACTTCCGTGCCTGTGTTTGCTCAGTGCTGCCGTGGGGCTGCAGGCTTACTGAGGGAACAGTGTCTTGACAAGATGACTGTGTCTTCTTCCCGCTAGATGAGCATGCCAGACCACCTGTTTGGAGCTCTACCTGGCAAAGACAAAACCATCACACAGCATAAGATTCTGGAAGCATCTGAAATTCTAAATATGAGTTCTAATGACTTTTGATTGATTCATATGTAGCCAAGGTCAGGGAAAAGGTGGCTAAAATAAAAAAGATGCACATGCAAGATTTTGATTTCAGGACTGCCTTCTGAACCTCCAAAAACACAGGTATAGTAGCCTCTCTAAGGTGAATGAAGCCACTTTTTTTTCTACTATCATTTTTCAGTTGATATATTGCGCTTAGTGTAAAAATTAAAGTGCGTTTGGAGAGAAACCAGTCTTATTTCAAGAATGACTGCTTTCTTCATCTCTGGATTTAGACTCTGTAGTGGGAATTCAGACTCAGGTGATCATTCTTTCTCCTTGATTTTTTTTATTTCCTCTCTGAGTCTGCAGAGGACTTTTGATCCTTGAACTGGTTGTTTAGCATTTTTGACCTTAATCGCCTACACACTGAAGAGGAGGAGGCGGGTGTGTTTTGCAGCTATTGCTGTTCTCACTGGCCTGCTCTTACCAAGTGTTTGCAGGGATGATGGCAGCTTTGTCATAAAGAGTAAAGCTGCCTTCTGCTAACATGGGCATGCATTTGTTAGGCTTCAGAAACTGATGCGTAGCTTGGACTCTAATCATATCTGGTTGTCAAGAGAAAGCTCTATCTGATTTCTGCGCCTGATCAGTCACTGACTGATATGACAGCCCATGTGTCCAAAGTGTTGAGCAGCAGGTAAGTGCTGACACTTTGATTGGACAGGCCACAGTTTGGGGATTGACAGCAATGTCTGCAATGACGTTGGAAGAGCAGCCAAGAATTTACTTTCAGTGGACAAATGGGATTAGTTACTATGTTTAGCTGACATTAAGCTATAAATTATCTGAAAGGTGGAAAGAGATTCCGCTCAGAGTTCATGTAGAATTTCCATTTACTAATCTGGTTGCACTGGATCTGAATGTTTACAAGGGTCTTCCTGTACTGTGTTGTATATGTTTTTCATGGATGTTCTTAGTACTTAATTTGCTACACCATTCAAGTAACCCAGTTAGAAATTAGGTTTGATCATCCCAGGTTCTGTGTAAAGCCATAAATGCAAGCCCTGAGGAGCTTATGTTATATTACTCTTGTTCTGAAAGCAGTCACATATTTGCTTAAAATTAGGCTGATGAGTATTTGTGTTGAGGGTTTCATCCAATTCTTCTGTTTCCAACGTACTTGCACATTTATTACAGTAATTCTTAGGCTCTTTCCAGAAGTGGAAAACAGGCTGTCTTGCTCAAATCTGTTGAGAAGATGAGTGGCCATTGTTGCTGTGTAGGCCTTGCCAGTGTTAGATACCTGCTCGTAACAAATTCTCAGCACTGAGTCACTCTTTATCTGTTAGTGCAGTTACCAGCCTCAGCAGTCCTCATCTTAAGTTTTAGTGAGTTTTTTATTCCTAATATTCAGCCTCCTTCCTCAGCAAAAGTGAGTAATTATCTATTCTTTTAAGATAAAGTATATGAAGCAAGTATAGCAGAGCTAACATCTTATAGGTATCACAAAAGTTGGCCTTCAAGGCGATGTTTATTACAGTCTCTAGATGACAACAACTTTCTTTTTCAGGTCATAGTCTTTTGCCTCTTAATTCACCTTTATGCAATTCACAAGTGTAGGTTGATTTTTTTTTTTTCCCTTGTCTTATAGGTTATATTTTATTCATTTAAGTGACACCAGTCAGTAAAGTTTGCTGGTATTGCTTTTCTAATTTTGTTTGTTTGCCCATAACTAGCTCTGACAGAAAATAGAGGGAAGATATTCCAGTCTCTGAAGAACAGGCAGTAAATACAAAATAACTGTTAGCTTTAATAAAAAAGATGTTTTGTTTTAATAAAAAGATGTTTTGTTAATTCATTTCTGCCTATTGGTGTTTGTGGCAGGAAGCTGCCAAAAGGTTTAGTGCATTAAAATGTCGTAAAAAATTTGCTCGGAGCTGTTGTGTGTGGCTACTTTGCCAATTGTCTAGTAATTGTGCAGCCACAATTCTTGTTTGCAGTGAACCTTATAAGAAGGAATTCAATGTACTGCTCTACAAGCTTTGCTGGCTGGCCTTTTCTGTTGCAGAAGTTTTGCAACTGAAAAGAGATGAGTTTTGATGGTCACTGTCTTACAGCTGCCATCTGCCTTGCACACATGATGGTTTTGGGGAGGCTGGACAGCTGTTTTTCTCTTACAGTGTTCTCTTTTCTTACAACTTTTTCTCTTTTGCACTTTTTCTTACTATTTGTCATGTAGATTTAATTTTGTGTATGCATTATGAAGGAGGATCCTTGAGGAGAAGTCTCATGGAGCAATTGAGCAGGACAGAGGAAAAGAGGCTGTTTGTGGTTATGGTGCACAGGTGGAACTCCTTGCTGTATGCTTTTTGATGTGTCTGTACTCATAGTGCTGGTGAAAATTTATTTCAGGAAGAGTCTGTTAATGAACTAGTTTTAAAATTGGCATGTTTCAGGGTGCAACAATTGTAGTTCTGATGTTGACGTACAAAATTTTATAGAGGTGTTTTTGATACATCGTCTGACTAATGTGGTATTCAAAGTACTCCAAATTGTTGAGAAAGATTGGAATTTTTCATTCAGTTATTTTCAGTTTTTGGTTACTTAAACCTTTAGTTATTGAGACAGACTTGAAATTAGAAATGACCAGCATGTTTATTGCCTTTATGTTCTCTTTATATTTTTTCCTGTGCAGAACCTAGACATCACATCCCAGAGCTTGGCTTTACGCATCTTCACAAGTTTAAAGCAGTTTTTGCTTTCAAGCCTCAAGTGAAGATTGCCATAAGTAGAAGAATGGAAGGCTAGACTAATCGTTCACACTCTAGAGTTATTTGTATGCAGATGTCAGCTGTATCAAGGATTTTCAATAGTTTGACTTGGTGACCTTCTTGTCAGCAAGTTTGCTGATGACACTAAACTGGGAGGAGTGACTGACACACCTGAAGGCTGTGCTGTCATTCAGAGAGACCTGGACAGGCTGGAGAGTTGGGTGGGGAGAAATTTAAGGAAATACAACAAGGGCAAGTGTAGAGTCTTGCATTTGGGTAAGAACAACCCCATGTACCAGTACAAGTTGGGGACTGAACTGTTGGGGAGCAGCACAGAGGAAAGGGACCTGGGGGTCCTGGTGGACAGCAGGATGACCATGAGCCTGCAATGTGCCCTTGTGGCCAAGAAGGCCAATGGCATCCTGGGGTGTATTAGAAGGGGTGTGGTTAGTAGGTCGAGAGAGGTTCTCCTCCCCCTCTACTCTGCCCTGGTGAGGCCGCATCTGGAATACTGTGTCCGGTTTTGGGTCCCTTCAAGAAGGACAAGGCACTGCTTGAGAGAGTCCAGCGCAGGGCCACAAAGATGACTAAGGGAGTGGAGCATCTCCCTTATGAGGAAAGGCTGAGGGAGCTGGGTCTCTTTAGCTTGGAGAAGAGGAGACTGAGGGGGGACCTCATTAATGTTTATAAATATGTAAAGGGTGACTGTCATGAGGATGGAGCCAGGCTCTTCTCAGTGACATCCAATGATAGGACAAGGGGAAATGGATATAAGCTGGAACACAGGAGGTTCCGCTTAAACATGAGGAAGAACTTCTTCCCAGTGAGGGTAACAGAACACTGGAACAGGCTTCCCAGAGAGGTTGTGGAGTCTCCTTCTCTGGAGATGTTCAAAACCCGCCTGGACGCATTCTTGTGTGATCTGATCTAGGTGGTCCTGCTCAGGCAGGGGGATTGGACTGGATGATCCTTTGAGGTCTCTTCCAATCCCTAACATTCTGTGATTCTGTGACCTTCTGATTTCTTGAAGCAGGTTTCCTTTTCCACATGAAATGCTTAAAATTACTGTTACTCTTCTTAGTTCCACACGTAACTTGCCATCTGTCATAAAGGGTGCTAACAATATACTACAGTCCATTAGCTGTTTGAGTTTTGTATCTATGTTCCTTTCCCAGTTGGTGATGTCTTCTGTTCCTTTTGAGAGAAGCTGTTATTGCTAAATTTATTTTGCAAAACATGAGTGAGAACCCTTCTCTATGAGATAATGTTTCAGCAGGGAGGTGAACCAGACTTCATAATTTTATTTTTTTTTTAAGCTCTAGCACTCAAGCAGTACTGCATAAGAATAGTCATTTGTGCAAATGCAATCATTTCGTGCATGACCATTTAAGAGGACTCTGAAATTTAGACGATTGCAGGTGTAAGAGGCAAGTATTTTCAGTCAGCTTTTCTCTGCAAACATTTTTCACTAACAGCCTTGTGGATATTAGCTGGGGGCCATAGATGGGGCTTAATGTGTAAGTGGTAAGTTAATGTTCCCTTTTGTCCCACTCCTTAGGGATCACTTGATTTTTTTTTTTTTTTTTTTTTAATTTTTTTTTAAATGAATGAAGGCTTCCTCATGCACTTCCACTTTCACCCACTACCTCGTGCTGGCAGTAAATAGCCTGCAAAAAATGTCATTTGCTGGGGTTTGTTTTTCTGTTTATTGGAGGTGACATGAGCAATGGGGCAGTGGCAAAAAGGCCGTGTTGCCATTGCTAAATATACATCCCTGACAGTCTGATAATAGGTTCCAGGAAGTTCAGTGGAAAATTAAAAACAAGCAACATTTATAGCTGATTGAACTTGAAAAGCAGTTTTCATGTTGAATGGCAAATATGTGGACTTCAGCATTCCAGGAGACTGATGCAGCTCCACTGGATGGGCCTGACCTTGTGTGCAGAATGGACTGTGGACACAGCAGCAGGCAGAATGGCTTCATCTATAGAGGACTTCATGGGGAGGAAAAATTTTGCTACCGTGCACAGAAATAGTTCTCACATACGCCTATATTTATACAGTGTCCACAGGTCTGAATAGCGTCTTTCGTATGAGGGTTTTGCAGCCTGTTAGCACTACAAGAATGTCTAGTACTGGGACTGTCTTTGTCCCTGCCAAAGTGCTAAAAATACCCTGCCTTCTACCCCTGCTTCTGAAGCTAAGCAGAGTTTGCTTTTATTGGTTTTGTAAATAAGGTGAAAATTATAGATCGTGTTCTTGGGCAGTGGTAGGGGAGTTTGAGCGTAAAGACCTCTATTTTCAATATCTTGCTTTCTGCATTTAAAAGAACCTTCCCCTCCAACCCTAAAACCCCAGAAAACAAACAACTTAGAAGATATTTAATGTGTAATAGTATTTGTTATTTTTGGTTTATAAAGACCAAAGACTTTGAGAAAGGAAACTTGGTAGAAGAAAGCTAGTTTCTTGCTGACAGCGTTGTGTCAGCTAAGTTACCAGAGTTACAACTTCCACAGCTCAAAAATCAAACTGCAAGCTGGACGGCTATCTTTCACTCAAACCTGTCTTCTAAAAGTAGATTCGATGAAGGCTGCCTTGTTTAAGAGAACCCAGAAATAGAATTTTTAGTGAGCTACTACAGTTTTTGAGCATGCGTTTCAGATTGGACTAGAGGAAATGTGAAAAGACAACTAATGACTAATGACTCCCATTTGGTCACAAGAGTATAAGGTTACTACTGTGTTTCGTTTGGCTCCTACTCTGCTTTGGAGTCTGCACATTCACTGTTAAGGGTGTGCATAGAGGAAAGCATGTCAAGTACTCTAGCTCTTGCAGTCTTGAAAGTTTGGTGGATGTTACTCTGCTGTTGGACTAAACATAATGGTGGTTGAGGATTGCGTAATATGAACTTAAAACCTCTAAACCTGGGCGCAGATATTTATTTTATTATTTATTTATTTTCTCAGACTTTTTGGGTTTTATTTTTTTAATAATAATTTTGAATCATGAGATTGAGAGTTCAGTTTTGTGGGGTTATAAGTATCAAACTCAATATATGTCAGTTTTTAAATCAACCATTCTAGAGGTTAAAAAACATTAAATATTTATGTGGCTATATTGGCTATATGGTTACTTGTCCTGAAAAATATACTCAAGAGTTTGCCTATATCTGAATGTGAATTTGGCATGTAAAATGTTCCATCCATTCCAAAATAGCATGGCCCACTACACAAAACCCTTTCTCAAGCATCTGAAATGGTTTTAGCTGCATGACCATAGCATACCTTTACCTTTTAAAAGGTTGCACTGGGACGGAGTTATTTGATTGCTGAGGGCTTAGAGAGTATAAAACCTGTGCATGTTGCATCTTGTTTTCTCCTTTGTCCTTTTCTTAAAACAAACAAACAAAACCCTTTCCCAACCTAAACAAAACAGTGTGAGTGTGTAAGCGTGTGAGCTGTGCACTCCTTGCTGCCAGATATTTCTCATGTGAAAGACAGCAGATTGTTTACAATACAGAAAATGTCAACTCAGTCTCTTCTCCCATTCTGCCTTTGGAAGGGTTGGACAGTGCACTTAATGGATCCCCTCCCATCTGCTCAGCTGCGTGTGATGCAGTTTAATTTTAAGTCTGTTTCCTGGCATTTAGTTTATAAACTCGGATAAACTGCACCATTCCCTCACATCACTTACATTTTAGTGTGACACAAGTTCAGTACTTTTTCTCTATCTTATTTAATGCAGTGGTCCTTTCCTGTTCCGTCGGTTGTGAGCTACTTGCTTCCAAGTGAGTGTACCGTATTCAGCTCTACGCTGTATCCACGCTGAGGTTTTGAGGCTACTGTTGTGCCTGGAGGACCTGCTGAACTGTTACTAGATTGTGGCAGGCCTATACTCTGGTTTAATCTGATCTCTGACTACTTTTGAGAGTCTAGGGTGTTTCAGTGAAGGCAGGGAATATTGCTGACTCAACTCCCTCTTTTCCTTTTGTTTTTCCTAGCTAGTCTCCAGAACACAGCTGTTTGATGGCTCTTGTAGCTTTCTGTGGTGCTCTGAATTAACTGTGAGCTGTAAAAGCCTACTCCTTTTTCAGCACTCAGCTGCATCTAAATTTGCAGTAGACCAAGACTGACTTCTGGAATTTTTAAGCTAATGTTTATGGTTGATATTCTCCCAATGTCAACGAAGGTTGAGGCCAGGACCCTCACTTCGGGATCTTTGCCAAACACTGTGATGAAATGTAGCACTCTCTCAGAAAATGAGTTGTTTAGTTGTATCAGTCCATTTTTATGTTTTAGTTTGACAAAAACACCATAGAAGGGTTTCTCTCCATTTTTAAGAACTCCTGCTTATAATGATCATTCTTGCAAAGAATAAAGTGGGTCAAATCTGTTGGAGTCTTGACATCATTTTTAACCTCAGTCCAATAGTTACCCTTTTAGATTCCCCTGCTGCTCTCATCTCTGAACACAGCTCATTTTAGCTGTTAGTTCCACAACTCATTTAAAATGAGTAATTTATTATGAGTAATGAAGTGGTGTGCTTTTATGTGAAAGAAAACAAATCGGCGCTGTGCAAGCCTTTCAAATTCCTGAGTGTGCTTGGAGGTGTGGGTTTACAGGAGAAGCAGATAGTGAGTGAAAACAACGCTATGCTGGGCTCAGCTGCTCAAAGTATTTGTGGTGTTGTGTGTTTATTTATGAGTCTGTCTTTGCCGGGGATTCGCTGCCCTGTATCCTGGTAGAGAAGACTCACAGACAGAATGAGGAAGCCCTCATAATCTTCATGCTCTTGTTTAGAATTTCTTGCACTGCCTGCTGCGGCTCCTGTTGGAACAGGGGCTGGCCTCTCGCAGTGAATTGAAATGGCTAAGATTAATATTAATCCCTTTAATACCTGCAGCTCATGATATAGTCATTAGGTGACTTGGAACCTAATCTGCCCACCTAACTAGTGTGATTTATTAAATACACATGGAGGATTTAGTGTGAATACAGCTTGGTGGAATAGGCATCAAATAAATACCGCTGTGTATCTGTGTTAATGCTGGCAGATTGGGACACAATTGCAGGACAGGCTAGGAGAAACAGGAGTGCAAGGGATACTTATCATACAGTCAATGGAGTTTACCTTTTTTGGATTAGTACTAATGATTTTTCTAGCTGGACACAGCATGCGCCAAGAGGTAACTGCAACGTAAATGAGGCTTAAAAAATGGAATGAAGAGATTGGGGACAAACATGGATACATTTATATGCTGCACTCAACAGGAGAAATTGCTCGGCTTCCTTGTGTGTTGGAGGAGACAGCAGATCCTCTTTGTGTCTGCTCTGATCCTCCCAATTCAGTGTGCCAATTAACATCCTGTCTGCAAACATTCAAGGTATAGAATAGGAAGACAGTTAATTAGTACTAAGCTAATGAGCATTAACTTGCTATTTCAAAATAACAAAGGCTCCTGTTACAATGGTTTTTAAAAATAACTGTCTTTTTTTCTTATGTGTGTCATAGAGGTCTCTACGGAATTGTTTTTGGTGGGTTATTTACTGGTTTTGATTAAGAAAGGGTTGTTTAAAGAAACTGAGCAGTAAACAGTGGTCTGGGCAGAGGGTGTCTGTTTGTATAGCTCTGAAGAGATGACTTCCTGACTTCAGCCCTGGTGACATGCCCGTTTTGACATGGTAGGGAAGAGAGATCAAAGGTAAAGTTGATAAATTTCTAGATGCTGGGGGTAGAAGATGGTGAGAGTTCAGGAAGTGATCCAAGTTGAGCCTGATCAGTGCCTGTTAAAGCTGACAGGCTGCAAGATACTGCATTATGAGCAGTACAGGTTTCCTGCTTATCCTAGACAAAACCTTAGAGTAAGCTGAAGAGGCCATGCAAAAGCTGGCAAGGAAGATAAGATCTGTATATGAAGATTTTAAGCTTATTGTTTGCTTTTTGCACTTTAATCTTTTTAGTTAAAAACACAAAGCGTGAAGTTTTCTTGCGACTGCTTCTTTTGAGGGCTTTCAGTAGCTTCCTCGTGGAGAAAGGATGAAGATACGGACCCAACACAGCTGGACCCAGTAGCATTTAACAGAGTGGGACGTAGACTGGGTTGTGGCCAGATTAATCCTTCCCAGAATTGTGGTGCAAAGGAGCAGATTTGTTAAACCAGAGCTGTTTGGAAAGGCAGAGCCAGGTGTGAGGGACAGAACTTGCTGTGCTGTACCTGACAGGAATTCAGAACTGATTTATTAGTAGATTTTATTATTCACTTAAATTTTCAGAAAAAGAAATGGAGTCCTATATCCCTGAAAGGGATGTTATCTTTGTGGAAGGAGGCCTTACAGTTTGTCCTACTGACTTCTTTAATATTATTAAGAACAGAAAGTTACATTTCATGTTGAAATGCTTACCTAGGCAGAGATTTGGAAGATGTCTGTTTAGTATCACACTAGTGTTTAATAGACTGGTCTTTCTGTGCAGTGGGACAGATATTATTGAACACTTGCTAACTCTGGGCCAATCTGTTGCTCAGCAAGTATCGGTCTGATACATTGGTCATGTTAACCATAACTTCTTCCAACATTGTTTTTTTCCTTCCTGCAGCTCCTGAGCTTTATTAACCATACTTTTTCTAACCAGCTGTTCTGCTTCCACAATTCCTATATCTTATTAATTTTTTTAGTTTCTGAATTCTATACCTGACATTTCTTCCCAGCTTCTAAGACTTCTGGTTTTGGACTGAACCTTCTTTGAGACCTAACCCATTTCTGACAATACTGAGATCTGTGTTGCCAGGACGTTAGCCTTTAAAAGGGGATGTATGAGAAACCACTTATGGTGGTTTTCTACCTTTTGTCACTTGGATCAGGATATGAAGTTGTCTGGCACTTTAAGAGTGATCTATTTGGTTCTGAACCGTGTAATAGAAAGCCAGAAATGCTTAATTATGATGGCAGCAAATCATTTTTCAGTGAGATGAGTTTAAAATGTCTGGCCTGTTTTCAAAGAGGGTGTGGGACTCTGCCTGTTCAGTTGTCTTTATCAGTCAATGTGGGAATACAGCTGTGACTTCTCATAAGAGATGCAAGGTCATGCACTAGTTCTTTGGAGACCATATACAATTTCTGATAGAATAAATCTGGTTATAGCTAAGGAAATTCAAAGTATGCTAAATATGAAGCTTGCTGAATGTATGTTTTGGTCTTGTATGTTTGGGTTTTTTTGTTGTGTATTGTCATTGATTCTGAAATAAGGATGCCTGATACAAAATTATAAGATTGTGAAAATAATTGCTGTCCTGTTAATGATTTAATAAATCAATTTATGTTGGTTTACTTTATCCAGATTTTGGATTTACTGAGTAATAGTAATAGATCCCTGACATTCCTGTCTTTTCTTCTCTGGCTTTGAAGTACCTTCTCCCCAGCCTAACCCCAAGGTCCCTCCCTAGCACTGCTACAGCTCTTCAGTGGCCAACAGGACAGTGCAAAAGATTTGTTTGGAAAACAAATGTACCGGAGGATCCTTATATCCTCTGAAGTCTTGTGTCTTCTGGATTGCTGATTTTATCGTTACTCTGAAACATACTAGAAAGCTAAGAAACTGCCAGGACTTACTCCAGGAAATTAAAATTCTAATGTAGAGCAAGATGTTTAGTTGTTGCTTCTAAAAAGCCTAATAATGAGAAAGCAGGGAGGTTTTTGGTTAGCTTACCTGGTGGCTGTTCATACTTTAGTCAAATTATTTCTGAAGTAGTTGCTTAACTCAGAGAAATTTATTTAAATAGGCTGTAGTTATGATTTCTATCAGTTTGTGAAAAGTGCTTTGTTTTCTCCTAGTTGCTTACAGTCGAAATAGTGCACATTTGATATGGTAATGTTTGTTCAGTGGTTGCAGGAGCTGTTTAGAATAAAGTGAAGCAGAAGTTTTTGGGGGATTTTTTGTGAAATATAGTATTGACTTATCTATGGCTTAGTGACTGGTGGTTGCCTATTAGTACAGTTCGGGCAGATGTAACTCTCAGCTGAATTCTGTTAGAATGTCATCATACATTAATTTGTATAGTAGTAAGTAAAATGTGAGGGTCTGCAATTCTTAAGTGCTCCCCACCAGTGACTTTCTAAAGTAAATAAATGCCTGTAAATTCAGTTAATAAACGATGTATAGCATTCAAATAAAATTATTTCAATTGAGCAAAGTCTAAAAATACAGGTTTTGTTTTGTTTTAATAGTCTGAAGAACTTGGCTTCTTTATAAGGCAGCTGCTTACACTTTCAAGGAGAACTGGAAAATATAAGGGACTGCTTCCCACAGAATAATAGTTAATGGATAAGGAAAATGTTAAGGTGGTACAAAAGCTAATTTTGAAGTTAAGATAACTTCTGTCTTCTCCTTTCTAATAGTTGCCATTAGTGCCTGAATTCCTGAAATTAAAAGAACCACATTCCAAATCAGACACTTTAGGAGCTTTCCCAGATGGCATAGTTAATAATAAATATTGATGTCTTGAATTATAGGTCAGTTTCTAATCTCTTCTGAAGGTTGTCTTGCTAGGCAGGCACACAAATCATCATTCATGTATGTAAGTGAAAGAATAAGGACTGCAGAGTCTGATGTGCTATTAAGTAATTTTCTCCCTTCTTCTTGCATATGCATATTATATGAGGTACCTTAAGAAGAACAGCAGAATAAGCTTCTCCCATCTGTTTCTGATGGCCTCAAGAATTGAAGCCATCTTTAAGTCATGAGATGTTTGATAATTGATTTTAGAATTATTTAAAATAGCTTCAGCTTTGCATCATTGAGGTTTTGTGTTTTGTTTCTTCTTTTTTTTTTTTTTTGAGTGGTCCTCTGTAAATCTAAAGGATAGAAACCCCTGGCAGAAAACTAAGCCTCTGGTAATCACAGGATTTCTCTTTGGAGCTGAGCCCTTTTGAAACGTTTCAGTAACATGGCTGCCAATGTAAAATTGTAAGAATCGCAAAATGGCTGAGGTTGGAAGGGACCTCTGGAAGTTATCTGGTCCAACTCACCTGCTCAAGCAGGGCCACCAGAGCTGGTTGCTCAGGACCACATCCAGGCAGCTTTTTAATATCTCCAGGGATGGGGACCTGCACAACAATGTACTTTGAATTCTTGGTAGTTACCTACCCACACTCATGAAGTTGAACCACTTCTGCTGTGTCCTGGTTATAAGCAACTTTGTGATTGGCACTAGTGGTCTTTTAAGGGGTTTATTTTTCATGGTGTGTGGAAACAATTTTTTTTTTTTTTTTAAAGAAATCTTTGTCAGTTTCTTAGCCAATATCTAACAAGATCCAGTACAGAGCAATGCTAGAATCTAGGTGGCCCTTCCCTCTGAGACAGAGAGGACTGTAAGGCATTAGGATCTGTAGCTATCTACAGTTCTGTAATCCTTGAAATTCAAAGATGAGATGCGGGTATATATTGCTTGTGTGAGCACTGTTGTAGATAGTTGGGATAGGAAGTACAAGTCACTGTCAGTATATGTAAAACAGTATAAATGAACACCTGATTGCAATTCAGCTAAAGAAAATGAACTCACCAAGTACTTCTACTTTTCATGTGATATGACGTAGGGATAAATCACTGTCTGTTTTACTTGGAGTCTGGTTAGTTTGGTGAAGAGAACACTGGGGAAAGAGGGATGTTGTTTTTTTTTTTTTTTAAGTTGATGTGTCCATTGATGAAAAGGCGTGTGAAAGTAAGTACTTCAGGTCAACTAGGAAGTCTGTTATGTAGCCATTATGAGAGCAAGTGATAATACCTTGCTTTGAGGGTCTTTGTAACCTTTTAAGTTAGTTAAGTAGTGAAATGGGTAGTGAAAGCTGAAGCAGTGATTATACTGATCTGCTCACCCTACATTTACTAGTTCTATCAAGGAGACATGGCTAGAAAATGGTCCTTATGTACTGAACAGAACTTTGTGGTCATTTGGGAAATAGAGTCAATCAAACAGATAAAAGACTGGTATAGTTAAGATCTTCCCCACCTGCCTTCTTTTTAAATGTGGACACATAATAACCTCTTTTGAAAAGGCAGAGCAGAATTTCTCTGTCTCTACCTAGCACAGTGTTGGGCGTCCTGGAGATGACAGTAATTCCATGGTCTACTTCTAGATATTATAGCTGTGTGTCTTAAACTATGTGTCTGCCAGCTTTTCTGCTTCTGTGTAGTTTGGTGAAAATGCTTTGAGGAGAAGAAAGTGTTACTGTATATTTAATCTACTGTTATTTACTAGTATAGGAAAGATAAGTATAAATGCTAGCCCCTCTGCCTGTCTTTTGGCATTGATAGCCCCTCTTGAGATCTCTCATTTCAGTGAAGATGCATCTTTTTTTTTTTTTTTTTTTTCCTTTTTTAATGCCTTCCTGCCATTCCGTAACAGATCAGTCAGCAGTTTAGAACAAAGCCCCCATTACAGGTACAAATGCTGTTGATGTTGTCTGTGCAATCTGCCAGACTTTATCAAGACATTGAAGTATTCCCTAAAACACTGATCTGACTCTCCAGTAGAACAGTTCTCCTATTTCCTGGTCTTCATACCGATGTGATGAAAACAGTATGCCATTCCCCCCCAATCTTTCTTATGAACAAGCAGACCAGATCATAGCCTATAGTTTCTGAAGCTTAAGAAGTGGGTTTTCTAACTTGTAATGTGGTTAACCAGTTAAAACCTTCTGTGAGAATCATCCATGTTGTGAAATTCTTTTCACTGTGACTAGAGGATCATTAGTCTGCTTTGCTTGTTCCTTTTGCAGTACACTGCTTTCAAACACTTTATCGCACAGCTCCAGGCTGTAGTCTTCTAGAAATATGTAGGCTTATTTAGTCTGGAAAAGGGTGAGGGGGACGTAATTGCAGTCTTCCACTACCTAAAGGAGGATCACAAAAAAGATGGAGTCACTTTTTCTCAGAGAAGCCAAGAGATGCATAGTCATGATTTTTTAACAGAAGAAATTCCAGCTGAGCATAGGAGAGAAAATTCTTTCTAGAGAGAGTTAAATACTGGGACATGGGAAGAGAAAATGGAGTCTCCGTCCATGGAGACTCTTAAATTGATCTGAACAAGGCCTGAGCAACCCCATCAACACAGAGCTGTTCTTTGCATGAGCAGGAAGTTGAAGTAGGTGACCTCCAGAGACCTCTTCCAATCTGAACCTTTCTGTGGTTTTGTACTGGTTGATCTTGGTAATTCTTAATCTCCACTGCGTAGTTACCTCTGACCAGATAAATGCTGCCCGTTTGTTTAAAACACAATCACTTGATCTTTAAAATCCATATGCGTGTGTGCGCATGCACGCATTCTTCCCTGTTCACTCTGTGCAGTTCCTCTTTTATGTACTTGGATAGCACAGATGTCTTCAGTGGCAGCTCAGGTGACTTCTGTGCTGACACATCTAGTTTTAAACAGCAGAATCAACTCTGCCAGACCATAGGCTTTACTTTCCGGTATATTCCAAAAAATGTGGGAGCAGGGAAGGGAAGGACTCCTTTCCTTCCACTTTTTTTTTTTTCCTCCCTCCCCCTTTGGCACCTCATCTCTGCTTGAAATGTGAAGTGAATCTGAAGGATTCTGCTGTTCCCTAGAGCATGTCATTCTCCATTTGAAGGAACCTAGCAGGTGAAGCTAATACATAAGGAGCATTTCTTTTTCTCTGACTCTCTCAAATGCACACAGTTGTGGATGTTTGTACTCAACAGAACCAGTGTGAAATTTAGTCACAGCCACAGCATGTGTTCCAATTTTCCAGGGAAACTTTCTCCCAGCTGTGCGTTAACTCTTTCTCCACTCTGCTTTCTGCCTCTCGAGCATTTTGAGAAATTTCAGTGAGCAGTTTCTGTGACCAAGGAAGCCTTGAGAGCTGGAAGAATTAGATCTTAGTGGTCGTGTTGGTGAAGGGAATAAGATTAAGTGAGATTGAGTGTTGATGGGGTTCATGTAGAGTTTTTTAATAATTCTTTTAAAACAATTGAGACATTTTTATTTTTGCATATTTGTTTTACAATTTCTGTACCCCTCCATTTTGCCCTGTGCTAGTGGCAAATTTAAACTGTAGTTAAACTGCTGACAGTAGTCTGTAAGTGCAGCCTACCTACTGTGAGTGCTACCCTACTGTTGCAAAGGCTCTTAGCCCAGTAAAGCTGCATTCATCTTAGGAGTTTTGCCATTCTCTTAGGCTTCAATTACATTCTTAAGGGAAACGATACAGATATTCTGTGTTGACCAGGGCTAAAGGGTGTGCCTGTGTTTTTTTTTTTTTGTCTTGAAACAGACTGTTGTGCTAATAGTGAGAGTCTCTTTTCTGTTTGTGGAAGGAATCTGCTTGTAGGTATAATCTTGTTTCAGTTTGGCAGTCACTGAAGAGATGATGTGAAGAGACCCGTTATGATGAAGACTAAATGTGTTTGACTTTATTTCTCTGTATGAGGAAAGCATGTGTTGAATTACGTTTTTGAGTTATCAGTGTGGTGTTATGTAAAAGCAGGATGTTTCCCATCAGCATGCTGGTATAAAATGAACACACTGGCTCTGTTTGCTGACTTCCCTCTCTCGAAGGAATGTATTTTATATTTCCAGATTTAAAATCCTAATGTTACTGTGGCAGACAACCCTAGTCTATGATGTTCTAGTAATAAGGTTATTCCGAAGCACACGACAGCATGGAGTCATATTTTACTCCATTTTTTGAAAAGTGTTGTCCCAAATGTGGAAAATAATGCACACTTAGCACTGCCTATAGTAATCAACTGACACAGAGAGTGAGTAAGATGCTCAGTTGTAGAGAAGATGTGGTACTTTGTAGCACACTGTCTTCAGCTGCTCTTTTTCTTTGGCCGTATTAAATTAAGTTGTGGCTTCCTTTGCCCGCTGCTGCTCTTTTCACTCATTTCTCTATTTGGATTCTTTTTGTGCTGTGATTCAGTCCTTCACAGAGCAGGAAAATGACATCTTCAGAATGCCCGCTGCCAGATCACAACAGTTTCAATTGGACACTTAAAAGCTGAAGCAGGTGCTGGAACTCTATTCTCCCTTTGGTCTGATTCATTGAGTGCCAGCCTTCAGCTGAGGAATGGGGAGGGGAGGAGAATTGATCTTGTGACTAGGAATCTTGGACTGATTAATATTTGCAGTGCTTCAAACTGTAGTGTGAAGGCTCCATAAATTAACTCTGAACTTAGTGGGGCTTGAGATGGTTGCAGTGTGACTGGGGGAATTGATCTAGATCTGAAGTTGCGTCTCAGGACCAAGGTGCTGTTTGTTTGATGACCTTGATATCTGCAGCAGATGCCATATCGTTTGAAGAGAAGACGGGAGCAACATGCTCTATTTCTGCTAGTTTTCTGGAAGTCCCCAAATTTGGTAAACTGTGGTGTTACTTTTTTTCCCTTCAGTCACAGCCTAAGTCTGCAGCTTCTGTTCAGAAGACTGGTTTAGAAAATCATGAATGTTTCTAGGGATAGTTCTGGAATGAACTCCTGCTTTCTATTTAGTTATTGCTGGTACTAACCGGTAGAAGATCTGGGAAGGAAAACTCTTTACTTTATAATGTACAATTCAGAGGCTTTTTTTCATTTCTGCTAAGCACAAGTCAGAATTGGAATAATTTAGGTAGGAAGAGACCTCTGGAGGTTGTGTGCTTCAATCCCCTGATGAAAGCATGACCAGCTTGGGAGTGAGATTGTGTTCAGGGTTAGAGCCAGCTGAATTCTGATTATATCCAGGGATGGAGTTCCCACAATTTCTCTGGGTAAACTGTTGTGATGTTTGTCCACTCTTCTTTAGAAAATGTCTTTCACAATATTTAATTGACATTTCCCTTGTTACAGCTTGTGTTCACTGCATCTCATACGCATCTGCATTCTTTCATCCCTTTATTCCTGTTAGAAGAGACTCTTTTCCTAAAAGTGTAAGGTAATAGGACAATGAAAAGATATTCTCTCGTGTTTGAACTAGATTAGAGTTTTTCATTTGATATTTGGGAGAAAAGGCACAATGAGCGCTTCTGCTGTGGCTTTTTCAAGGGCTAGTGTCGATTCAAATATGGCCCTGGAAGCGCTGGGTTTTGATGTGTAATGTGTAACAGCAGTAGTGGCTGTGGTATAACAGCAAGCACCAAGTCTTGAATAAGATTATCAGTTGAATTTGGGTGTTTGGTTCCAAACCTTGATCCAGAAATCGCAGTAGTCTTTGAGTGCAGGGCATTTATATCGCTGTTTTATCACTCAGCATTGGCAGGTGGAAGCAATGGTAGAGGAGAAAACCATACAGCTGATGAAGAGGTGCCTGAGGAATGATTTTGTGTAATGCTGAATGGCCATGAGAGATTAAAGTATTTTGAAAGGTTTATCTTCAGACAGTGCTTAGTTATTAGCCTTAGCTTTTTGGAAACCTAATTGAGACGTTATGGACTAAAAACTTTTTGTAGAAGCCTTATATTGTCATGTCTCAATAATCTGGACCAGGACTTATGTGTAGGTGTTTTCAGAGCAAATACTAGTTCATGCATCATTTCCACTTGTTATTGGAGAGCAGTGAAAGAGTTAAAGTCAAACATCAGTTGGGGTTTTTTTGAACCACCCTTAACAGGAATAACTTTTGCTCCTACTCATCACTGACTCTCTTCTGTTGCATTTTTTTTTTTGTTCAAACATTCTTTTAATTCAGTGTGATAAACATCCATTATTTGTAAGTTGATTGAGCATAAAGTATTTCGTTATAAAATGGTCATCCATCACTGAAGGCTGGGGGCTGCAAAAACATTAACTGTGCACTTTTGGCTGGAATGCAGCTTCTCTAGAATAATGCGGCTTCTGTGTAAAGTATGCAGCATAAAAAATCAACTGTTCAGGAAAACAGGTGCTCGCCTTACTCTCCCAGAGCTTTGGGATTTCATCCCAAGTTTTTGGAAGGGCCGTCGAAGTCCTTCTGTTACCTACAGTCACTTTCTGATTTAAGCACTGGCCTCAAAGCTGAACAAAACGTTACTCTGTGTCAAGTGGTTTCATTCTGACAAGACTGAGAATTTCCTAGCTGCTTAACTGCTGCTTTTTAGAAAATGGTGTATGTTTCCTTCGCCTCATTCATTAGCTCCTCTGAAAGTTAAGTTGTGCTTTTTTTTTAAAATAAAGTTCCTTAACACTGACACAAAAAGTGAGTGGCAAGCACTGCCAGGTTGTTTCTAGATATGACTCTAGTATGGTCCCCGTTAATTTCCTTGTTACTTCACAAACTGATTTACTGTTTTTCTGTGTGATAGATTATAAAGATTATTTTGATCTTAACATGTGTTATACAGTGCTTGTCATATTTCCCTAACTTGAATTTGAACTTGAAAAATAGCTTCCTTCCCCAAGAGCCGTAGTTAACTTTTGGTTTTGGGGAAACATGGGATGATAGTGCAGGAAGCCTTTATTAGATTGCTATTACTGTGAGCTGTTTTTTTTGGAGATTATTTCCAGTCTATTGGCACAGCACATAAAAAGGCCAAATGTGTCCCCCATTCATGTGAGGAATTGAAGCAGAGATGAAGTGACTTGCCCAAGAGCATGAAAGGGAGGCAAGTGGCAGAGGCTGAGAGCAGACTCATTTAACTGTGATCAAGGATCTGCTACCATGTGATGCTCAGTTTATTTGCATATGTGCTTATCTCATATGTGCTTATATTCTGTCAGAGCAAATTCTGTAGGACTAGGCTCGAAAATCAAAAGGAATTTCTTCTGTCGTTGCTTTTTTACCAAGTCCTGGGAACAAATGTTGTTGAAGTATAATGGTTCCATCCCAGAGGTCATGGTAGCAGAAATGCTAGGGTTGGGAGGTTAAAGCAGAATTGTGTCCACTGACCTGTTCAGTGTGTTGTGTATTTCAGTTGAAGAGCCAGGCTGTATTGTGCCTAAGGGAAGGAGAGAGGGATTGAAGAAACCTACATGAGCATGTGAACTGGAGCTGACTTGAACAAACAGCCCCGTTTATCCGTGTGAGTTGAAGTTTTGTGCTGTGCTGTTGCTTTTAGATCACTTGCTGGACAGCATGCAGTCAGCGATGGCCTTTATATAGTTAGGACAGGATCACTCAGTTGAGCTTCTGAAGCACCCTAGTGATTTCTTCTGTCGTGGCATGTACTACATCAAAACCATTAGCGATAGGCTAAACCAGATCTATTTGGCACTTTCTTAGAGACTGTAGCCAGTATTCTCTTTCTAAGATACAGTGCTAGTGGCCTGTATACCAAGGACTTACTCATACTCCTTATAAAAGCCTGCTGCTCAGGATACGAGTTATCTCTCATCTGCTAAAGGGCTGCTTCAGACATGCTGATGCAATAGGAAGCAGGACCATGGGGTTGCTAATGTCAAGCCATACTGTACCTGAATCTTTATTTGGTGTTTGCGGTCTTCCTAGGAAGGATATGAGCTGTCAGTCATGGACTCTTTCTGCCCTGAAAAACTTTGTCTAAATTGGGAATGTTAAGGATGTGAGCAGAAAAATTTTGTCCTGGATTGCAACTGATCACTGGCCAAAGGTGTTGCAGAAAGAGCTTTGACTCCATCTGGTGCTTCAGAGTATGTATCTTGTTGCCTCGTGAAAATAGTTGCATTCATAGGCTATCTGTATTTGTGTATGTTCTGAAATAGTGGCATAAGTAGGATTTGTAGCATTGTATAGACCTCCTGATGGAAATCATGTCAGAATCCTGGATAAATTTATAGAACTGGGTAGACCACAATGTGAAATCTGAAAATCCTGAAATTCTTCAATTTCTGTCACGTCAACTTCTTCAGATAGTGCAAGTGGAACAAAATCAGTAGTATTTAACCTTGTAGGCTGTAAGAAAAAGGTGTTGTTGACAAGTTTTCTTGACCAAACAATCCTAGCTTTGGTTAAAAATGCCAATTATGGAACTTGCTGACAAAGATCATCTCTTGCCAGGGGAACAGCTAGTTCAGGTTCAACCCCAAATGGCACCGAAGTCTTGCTGCTTGAAAGAGGAATCGTTCCAAACTACCTGTACCTTTTTTCTGCTGAATGCACATCATTCTGTTTAGCTATGAGAATCCTCTGAGTCTGGAGGAGCTGGCAGAATAGGAATCAAAAATACTTTTCTACCTCTCACCTGCTAATAAACTTTGCTCTTTCTTTTGGGATAGTGCTTTGACCCTAGTAGTTGTGGAGGTTTGTTAATGAAGGCTGAATTACTGTCTTCGTATTCAGATATGGTGAAGTATAATTCTTGGGGTCCCAACTGGTAGAGAAGGTAACTGCTTGTGTCCTCTGTCCAGGCTGCAATAAGGACAACTGACTTTTTATGAATGTGTGGAATCCCTTCTTTCCTCTGCACAGATTTTTAGGTCATTTTGGTTCCTCACAGATATTTTATTGTTTTACAGCTGATGCCTGATTCCAGGAGATGGAAAAAAATGTATTTAATGGAATTGGGTATTGATGTAGTATTGTTTCCATGATGCCCATCTTAAGATACATCCTATTTGGTGGGCACTGAAGTTGAATTGCATTCACAGATCTCTTCAGTTGCAAAAAACCTGTAAATGAGTGTTAAATCTCAGGCTTCTGCCTCCCTTCATGTACCATCAGCACCTTGTATCAGTAGATGGCTCTAGAACATGGCAGTATGCAGAACTTAATTTCTATCCCCAGTCCATTCTCAAGAACATAATATTCACTTGTCGTCATTCTAGAAATCGAGCTGCCTTTTAATGGAGACAGTCTGAATTTCTGCTTGCATGTGTACACAGAGATTACCGATTGTTTCAGTTATTGCTGTGGGGGAAAAAAAAAAGTTGCTTAGTTTTTTACTGCTGCAATAAATTAAGGCAAGAGTTGGATGGACTGCCACCAGGCCAGTCTCTCTCCCTTTTTGCTTCTGTTCTCTTTCCACTCCTGCAGTTTTGATACTGATATATTCCCACGATGTTTCTCACCCTGTTCTCCCTGAGGCTCCCATTTTGCATCTGTGGTAACTTCGTGTGTTGGTTCTTGAGCTCTCGGCAATTGTGTTTTGCTGTTAGCACTTGGGAATTTTACTTTCTGGTGATAACATGGCAAAACACAATGTCTCTGAGATTGGTTCAGGTTGAATAGAAGAATTTGTGTAAATCATAACAGCAAGGTACATTAAACCTTTGAGAGATTCTTGTCATTAAAAGATTCTCTTTCCTCTTGGGCCATCAGGCTTTTCTTCATTTCGTTCTTCGGGTTTTGTCTGTCTCACTGATGCTTTTTAGATTCTCTGCCAACACAAGGGATGTCTTGACTTGTTTGGGATTTGTTGTTCTTCAATTTCCTTGTAATTTTTCCCCTTGGCACTCATGGACTTCCCTTGAGGAAGGGGTAAACAGAATAGGGTAACATCAGACAGCTAATTGATGATAAAACTGTAATCTTTTTCTCCAGCCTCTTAGTAATAGTGAAGGTTTCCTTTTCACAACATGGTGAATTTGCAATGAGAGCGCTATTCATAGCGTGGTAGACACACAAAGCTGTGGAGAGTTACTGTGCTTTAAAATACCAGGGAAGAAGTTTTAATTTCTCCTGGGCTTTTAAATTGCCTGCTTAGTTTGGGCCTGGTACTGTGCAGGACGTATAAATATCATAGTGAAGCAAGTCCAGTGATTGAATAGAGTTCTGTAGAGTGTCACAACCTAATTGGTCTTCCTTCGACATGTGCCAATTTCTTTTAGAGAGGAAAAAGAGTGCTTAAACTTGACATACATCAAACTTGTGCTGTCAGTAAGATGGACGGATCAGTCCATCCTCTGGACTTGGCAGCGTGCAATGCAATTCCCCATAGGTTTCATTTAGCCTAGTCGGCCTTGTTAGAGTGGCCATGCTCTCTTTCTCGTATTAGGAGGGAACCTTGGGAAACCTGGCCCTAATTCACAACAGCAGCAAGATCAATAACTATCAGCGTTTGGTCAAGGGCAGATGAATTTGTCATGGGATGACTGCTTTTTGCTTTGGTTTAGTTTGGTTTAGTAATTTCAGTTAGAGTTGAATGTCATTGGATCAGAGGAGTGCCCATGGTTCTGAAGTTCAGAGCTGGTGCAGGTTCATCACAAGAACTGGCTGTTGTCATGTGCGTGGTGATTTTCTGTAAGGAATCTTTCGAAACAGTTTCAGCTGGTTCTAAATGGAGACAAAGGTGAAGCTTACTTGCACTTCGCTCACCCGTGGATATGGGATGTTTTGTTGTTGATTTTTTTTTTTTTTTAAAGAGTAGATGTTAAATTTTAGTTACCTGTGAAACGCATTATGATTTAGCTTCCTGAAGGACTTTTCCTTATAGGTGTATGGTAAAGTTGTCTCTCTTCCCTGGAAGTTTTTTAGATCTTCGTGTTAAGTAACTTCTGCCCATGGGGAAAAAAAAAAACAACTTTCAGAAAGGATAGGATCTCAAATCAGTGTTGTAGAGCTATTGAGGAATTCAATTTTCTGGAGTAGGATTAAATCCCTTTGCAGTTGGCACTAACCATTTAGAGTTTGCGTCTATCTGAAAAAGCCACAGAAGTAGTTGTATATTCCAGAACCTATTGGAGGCTCAGGTCAGCTGTATTCCCCTTTCTCCTTTCCCTGAGAGCAGTCAGCCTCTCTGTAACAGAGATCAAAATTTATTTAAGTAATTCTGAATTTGCATATGTGGCTTTACCAAATCATGGGTCTGGATCTAATCTTTCTCTGGAATGTGCTAGCATAATCAGGTGTTGCTCTAATGCTTATCCTCTAGTATGACATAGGAGGAAGGGTTTCTAGAAAACAAGTGTGGATTAGCGTTGAAATTACACTTAAAGGCAGATAGGTATTACTGTTCACACTGGCAATAAACACACCTATGAGAGACCAATTTGGAAACAGTAGGCTTTTACTATGTAGAGTTAATTGATTTGTTGCCTTTCATCAGAGTAGTCATGGTCCTTTCAGAGGTATTCAGGTCACAGAGTGGGAGAAAATGATCTAGGATTCATAGCAAGGTTTTCTGATGACCTTCAGCCTTGCTATGCCAAATTACCCCTCACTTCACTTTAAGAGCTATTCTTATTTTGAAGCAGAGCCTTTTGAATATAACCTCTGACTAACACATGTCAATCATAACTCAGAAAAAAGTTTGTCAAGATGCGATTATTTCCATCTCTGCTGTTTCCTCGGTGCTAAGAAATAAGAGCAGAATTAAACAACTTTAACTTTTGAAATAAGCTGCTATCCCCAACAACTTTTTTTTTCCTGCACTCAGCAATCTGTATGACTGGCGTTAAAAATTCAAGAAGTGAGTAGCCATGTCTGTACTTTAAGTCCATCTAGATAGAAACCATTAAAGTTTGCACCTTGTGTAGCTCTGTACTTCCTGTTGATGGCACTTGTTTTCCTTGTGAATGAAGTACTATTTGGAATAATGATGGAGATACAGCTGGAGTTTTCACTGTAATTTTGGCTGAAGATACTCTAGCAAGTACCTGCTTATGAAGAAATGCCTGGACATTTTTTTCATGGGCAGTCAGAACAGCTGAACTTGAAGCATAGCGTCAGATGAAACCTCTGATAACTATGGCTAAAACTGGTGGGACTGTCAGTGCTCCTGCTTTGCTGGTAGATGTAGATAATTCCTATAGGAGGACTATTTCAATTGAGTTTATGCTGCCCTGACCACAGGATGTCAAGAGTCAAATGCTCAGTATTCATTCTGTCATCCTTCCTCAAAATAAAAATCTCAATTCTGAGGGATGCTTGAGATCTTGGTACTGTGGAACAATCATTTGTTAAAGTCAGGTTTAATGAAAGAGAGAAAAACACATGAAGCTGGAGTGTGACAAATGAAAGCATTTGTGCCATTGTAATGAAATTAGGCAAACAGAACAGGCTTGACAGCTCTGGGTTCCCCTGTCAAACTGCATTTGTAACTCTAGCTTGCATTCATGTGCGGCAGTGAATGGCACTGTTTCCCTCTGATATGGTGGCCCTGGGCCCCTGAATGACCACTTTAGTTTACAGGGAATTAGCTTTGAAGAGTATATTTTATAGGCATACTGAAAAGGATGGCAGTTAATTCTCACTTCTCCTTCATTGGCTTGAATATCCTTCATTTTGGGCCTATGTTTACTTCTGTGATATATAAAGCTTTTGGTAATGCTTATTCTAGCGAAGTATTGATTTCAGAGGTACACAAAGCTTCCTTCCACACATTGCCACAGTGAGCTCGTGTACTGTGTTGTGCGATCCCAGCAGCCTTTTTAAAATAGCTTGCAGTATTTATGCATTCTGGAAACTAAGATGTAGGCGTCTGGCTCCTGAAGTTCACCGTAACTACCAGAATCCAGTTCTCGTCATCTATTAAGAACTTAGATTGGAATAAGACAATGATATTTTGGAGAACCTGTAGGGAATGTCAGATGGCTGCTCTTTTTGATGACCTCATATTTATCGAGTTTAGTGGACATTGCCATATTTTTTCAGGACTTAGGACTAGAGATTTTTCTGATCGTGTTAGTTGCTAAGTCGGACTGTATAAGTAGCAATCCATTCTCGTTTCAGATAAGAAAATCTCTAGAAGTGTGATATGCATTGCATTGTGTTGCAAGGTCTGGTCTAGACGTTTCAAGAAAAACAAGATGAAAACAACAACAAAAACCCCTTGAGGGGAGGAATGGCAGAGGATTCTTTTCACTTGAAGCCTGACTGTGTCAGGACTGCACAGAGGGGAACATGTGTTCAGGAACAAATGAATGTGAATCATCTAGCTTAGCTTTTTTACACTTGTTACCCTACATTAATTGACTGGTAGTGAACTGGAGTAAGTGTTGGACTAAACTTCCTAGCTAGAAGAAGTCAGGCATGTCTTTCGTTGCAGGTGCAGGGTGGCATGTGTTCCAGTCAGTCTGGAGAATTGTTTTTTGAGTGGTGAAACGTGTGCCTCCTCAGCTCATCAGCTGTAGAGCTGCTGAAATTGTGGTTTTGCCAAGGACCTAGAACCAGTAGCATATGCTGTTCTGTGGCTGTTACCTAACTGACTCTATGTAAAGCAGATTCAAGCTCTGCAAATTTTTAGATAAGACGAGTTACTGTAGTTCTGTTTGCTATATTTGTTAATCTCTAAATAACCAACAGATACTCACAGGACTAGCTCAAAGGAATTCTCCTTTCCCTGTGATCCTGCATTTTGATCTGGGTGGCATTAGGCCAGTATTTATTCCAGCAGTTAAGGCTTCAGAAATGTTTTTGAAAATCTGAAGAGTGTGGCCTCTCAATACTTTTAGATAGTTTTAAAAGACAAGTATAACTTTGTCCTTTTTTCTTTGTAACTTTTCTTCTCTCTGACTTGCTGAGAGAGACTGCAGGTACTTCTCACCCTTGGGTGAAAAGACAAAATGTTTTGATGTTTAGTGAGTGAACTGAGAATAAAGTGCATATAAAGTCACGTAGGCCAGAAAGGCAGTGTTTCCAGAAAGTGTTTTTGAGGGTGAGCCCGGAAGCGCTTGCTGTTACCTCAATTTTCTGTGGCACAAACTCATTGAGGTCATAGGCAGGAGTCCTGAAGAACTGTATTTCTGCTCTGTTACAGTGTTATTTTTGTCTTTTTCTCACCTTAAGAAGAAAGAGGATTCCTGTTCATTGTACAGTTCAGTGCGTAAGCAAGGGAGGTAATAGCACATGCTTGAAGCATTGCTCCTGTCTGAGCTCGTCTGCATTGGAGAGGTGCGTGGGATACAACTGAGACAGCCTTTCTGAAGGCTGGGCGTCAAAGGCCAACAGCTGCTGCATCAGAGAAGTCCAGGTCATGTGGTTTGGGTTGCAGTGCCTGTCCTGGGGACAAATGATGTTGAAATAACTTGTCATAAACAATTTTTCTTGTTCATTTACTCTGATTCGGAATGCATAGCCGATCCTGATAAGAGTCATTCAGGAGTGAAGAGTTGAACTGCCAGAGAAAGCAGCTTATGTGAGCGTTTTAGATCAGGAATGTGCCAAACAGTGTGCTAACAATAAGAAACCTTGTCCGATGGGGACCTGTTCTTCAGGAGAGAGGGGACGCCGGAGGTCTGATGCAGCTTGTTTGCTGAAGTGCCGGAATGGCTGGATGGGATTGCTGAAATGGGAGTTAGATGCTTAAATATGAATTAATTGTTTAAATATCTTTATAGGCATGTGTGTCTGAGCACAAATAATCCATAGGATGAATGAAGGAAAGCACTGTGGTCTCAAAGGAATTCCCTTCTCATATTAAAATTGCCAGCCTGAAGAGATGGCTTTCAGATATGCAACTTAAGATACTCTTTCCTTTCTTCTCAATCTCCATGCACTGCTTTGAACTAGTTAAACATTTTGAGTGTAGTGCTGGTGCTAGTCTGTGTTTGCTTCCCTGAAATTTTATTGAAGGGACCTGTGTGAAAAAAATGGGAAGTGCTTTTCAGCTGGCCCCCAAGCAGCCCAGGCTCTTCATGTAAGACCAAATCATGTTTTAACATAATTTTCCCTAGCTTTGTGTAGATTGAAAAGAAAGGCTGCTTGTAGGAATCCCTAGTGAAATCTTGATCTCCTTGTGGACATTTGTTCACTTTTTCCACTTGTAATACCCTAGGCTAAGGTCATGCTTGCAGGGCCGGTGGGTTTTAGGGGAGTTTTGCATGTGTTTGTTTTTTCTCCAGTGTTGAAAGTAGTTACCTAAGCAGAGAACTATCTCATGTGTTCTCGTTCAAACACCGAGAAATGTCTCTTGCTAGGAAATATACTTGGAGAAACATCTCTATCAGCAATTGTCAAAAGTCTCTCACTGGTTATGGTTTCCTACTTCTAATTCCTGAACCTGGCAGAAGAAGAACCAGAGAGTGGAAAAATCAGAGCTGCTTTTTTTGGAAAGCTTTTATAAAAGTTCAAGTATGTACTTCCAAACATTCAATATTTACTTTATATAGCTTTGTTTGGCAAAGGAATTATTAAAGTTATAATTGATTTTACTGACCGTTCTGAGGTTCTTAGATATTTTCAGGAGAGCATAGCATTGCTTTTACAGTTAGGTGTCAAAAAAGATTAAGACTTTTTGTAGTGTCTCTTTCATGAAGTTTTAACTTGCTGGGCAGAACAATTCCCTGTAAAGATGTGGTCCTACTTTACCAAAGTATTGTGAAAAGAATGTTATTCAGTTCCTACTGTTCTACACTCTACATTAAACTTGAGCTGTGGTAGTAAAAGCTAGCATGGAACGCACTTTGCAGTTGTAGTTATTGATCTGAAAGGGCTGGCAGGTTGTTTCTGGACACTGCCACGTTCAGTATATAAGGCTATGGAAACCTTTCAGGGGGAGAGCTGCTGAACTGACTTCGCTGAACTCAACAGGACTGAGTTAAAAGGATTGGCCTCCAACTGACTGACTTGTTTGCAAAAATTTAGTTGGTTAAAAAATTCCAAGTAACTTCAGTGCCACTTTCAGATACTGAACTGATACATCAGCCAGTGAGAGTAATCTGCTTCAAGATAGGATATAGCAAGATTAGCTATAGTATGAGTGTTTTTCTGTGCTCCCAGTCTTCCTATTGAAGCAAGTACCATTACCGAGTTCTTTGAAAAGGGAGTTGGTGACTCCTGTAAGTCCTCAGTGCCTGCAAATGCTGCTGGTAAGAAGAGCTCATTGTAGTAATCAAGTGAGAACTCCTCAGATGCAAACAATGAACAGTGCGATTGATGTTTCACTGAAATTTAGATCTTTCAGACAGTACTCCTTTAGTGGGTAAGTCTTGCACTAAAAATACTCTCTTCTTTTTCAGTATGACTTTTTTTTCAACAACACAGCACCAACTATCCAGTCTGAAACAGTTTTACAGCATACACAGTCAGTTTTCAAAGAGCTTAATGTAAAATGCTGTGTTACCATAAAAGCTAGAGTCTCTGAATATCAGGGAAGCTGGCCAGAGTTGCTGTGTAATCATCAGTATGTGCCTAAGTTAATCCTAATTCTGACAAGCCATTTTGTGATCTTCATGTAAGTTGGGAATTTCAGTAAGTCTGAAGGGGAATCTAATCTTAACCACATCAAGACTTTAATGGAAAGAAAAAAATTAAATTTCCCCCCCCCTCTTGTGAAGAAAACTTCTATTTGTTGTCCCAAAAATGGATTAATGGAGAGTATGATAACCTATGTATCTTCTGCTAGCAAGTTTGTCTTAATCATCTCATTGCAGCTGTGTAGCTATGTGTATCTGCTGAAGTCTCATTCTTCTTACTAATCAAGGTGCAACTTTACGTCCTGGGCCTCACTGGATTGAAGTAGGCTGAGGAATTGACAGGATTATGGTGGTGCTGACTGTTCTATGGAAAGGATCAGTTTTGGGAAGAAGAGTTTGAGTGTTGATCTCTAGTAGTCTTACTATATTCTTACTATATTTAATGTTGTCCAAGTACTTGTAACCAGACAAATGTTCTATAAAGCACACTTAAATAAACATTGATGAAAGCATGTCTTATGATCCTCTGCATTTCCATGAGCTACTGAGAGGTGACACAATTGTAATATCACACCAGGATATTATCTGACAAGTTGGGGGAGTTGTTCTTAAGCCAAAAACATTGAATCATCACGTTCCTTTTAACCTCTCACAAGTTAGTGGTGTTGGCCTGATTTGAACTGGTGACTGAAAGGTAAGAGACTGCCTAGTGATTGTCAAAGTTCCTTTTTTTTAATTGCAGTTTTGCTTTAGTTAACAGCAAAACTTTTGCACTTTGTTGTTCTCCATGGTCTTAACTATTTGAAACAGAAAGCTCTGCATTATTCTTGGTTTGTTTCCTCAATGTAATTTTCACAGTTACGTTAATGTGCTTTCTGATAGGTTTTTTTTCTTTGACACTTAAGGCTTTTCAATAGAAACTATGATAAGGTGGAATTTCACTCATTTTAGAATCAGGAGGATTTGGATTTTATTTTTTTTTAAAGTAAAACAATTGAGTTATGTTGGTAGAAAAGCAGCAGCTTGTCTAAGGATCCAGGAATTACAGGCTTTTTTTCTCCCCACCTCAAAGAAGCTCATATGACAGATAAGTGCAATATGGATCATCAAGAATATAAATGCCAGTGTTCCTGTGACACTATTAGCTGTTAGACTTGTTAACTTTTATTAGGAATAAAATGTAGGTTTCAGCAAGTTGAGCCAAGTGTTTGTACTTAAATATTTCTGGTCTAGGGATTATCCAAGTTACTTTTAAGACACTCTTCTTTACCTGTGTACTGACTGTATTGTAGTCACCTTCACCTTTTGATGCTTTTTCTCTGAAATCCTCCTCAGGGCTTCTCTTATCTTGATTCCTTGTGTTGTTTTTTTTTGTGTTTGTTTTTGGGTTTTGTTTGGTTTTCGGTTGGTTGGGTTTTTTTGTCACTTCCCTAGTTCTGGCTGTTCTTGTCTGTGTTTCTTTTTCATTCTCAAAGCTCCCATTGATCACCTTGAAAAGTTTAGGAAGCTCGTTAGCTGTCCTTTCTCCAGCTCAACAGCTCAGTGCATCTGCCTTCTTGTGTTGCAGCTTTAGAGAGGATACTTGCTATCCAAATCAGCAAGTAAAGAAGAGTACCCTTTTTTCTTCTTTGGTTGAGAGGCTTATACAGGTATTCTGAGAACAAGATAGACGAGTTTTTGAGTTTGTTTATCTTGTGGGTTTTTCCTATCTTTACCAAGCAAACTTCTAGTGCTGCAGAAATGCAGTTTGTATTCAGGCAAAGAGCTGCAAAGGAGCCAGCTAACCTGGTTGTATATTTGTACTGCACATGTGATTGGTATGAGGCTGCATGTGTAGTAGGATGTTACAGAAGGGCGGAAGGTGAGGCAGAGTATATATAGTTCATGTGATCACGCAATTCCAAGAGTACTAGGAAAATGTAACTGTATCTGCGAGTTAATTAAAACATGAATTTGGGCAGCAGTGGCTCTGTGGTGTTTACAGAGTGTTCTTACAATAGGATTTGTTTTAGAAGGCTCCAGAAGGCTGTTTTGAAGATCATAAGAAAGTGAACTTCACAAACCATTGCTTTAAAAAATATGTACATATATGTGTGTGTGCTTGCGCACGCATGTGTGTGTATATATGTTTAAAAGTAACCCTGACCTTCCCAGGAGCCTTCTGAAACTAAGCTATTACAGGCCTCTTTCCTCTGAGATTAAGCTGGCTGTAGATTCTTCAAGAGAAAATGAATCCTAATTAATCAAGTCTAATTTAATGTCTCTATAAAATTATTTTTATTTTAACAGAGCTATCTGAAATTGAACCCAACGTCTTTCTTCGGCCTTTCCTGGAAGTAATCCGTTCTGAAGACACTACAGGCCCCATAACTGGATTGGCTCTCACCTCCGTGAACAAGTTCCTCTCATATGCACTAATAGGTATGTTGTGTGGCTTCCTGAGATTTACCAAAATGCCAGCCAAATGCATCTCCTTGAGACATGTCATTGGCTGGGATACATGCTTGCAGTCTTAATGAGGAGATCGGGGAAATAAGAAAATTGTCATTAATGCTGGGGAAATGGGCATCTGCAGTTTCTTAATGTCATACCTGCGAGTCTTTCATGGTGCTACAGCAATGCTGGAAATGGAGCCAAAGCTTCTAGTCTGCCCTGACTGCTGCACGTGCTTGTGGCCCACTGCTGGGCTGTGGTGGTCAACAATTGCTTTTTAATGCAATCTGAGCAAAAGGAGGAGGCGGGAGGGGAGGGGCCAGGAAGAGGAGAATACCAGCTTGAATTAGAATGTTGTAATATGCATGAACACAGTAGAATTTTAGTTTTGTGGACTAGTATTTCTGCTCTAGAGGGAGGATGTGTTTTTGCACGGTCCCAGAATAATGCGCATGTGGTCAGTTCCCATGGCTCAGTTGGCTTGTAGTAACTCATTAGCTGACCTTCTGTCTACCTTCAATGTGTCATCGAGTTGTTAGTGGTGGTTGATTTTTCTGTGAAAATTCTGTTAGTACTTTTGATCATACCTGTATGAATTAAAAAACTTATTGTCTATGTTTATACATATTCTCACTTGGAGAAAATTATGTATAATTTTCTCACCTGTCTTTCTCCCCTCAAGTTTAGATTTCTTAGTTCTTTTCCTCCTTTACATTGTAAGTGAACACTGTTGAATTTTGGCACTATTGTTCTAAATACTTTGTTCTTTGGAGTCAGCATGAAGGGAGTTGGAGAAAGAAAGGGCTTGATGTAGGTGCAGACCACTTCTGTGGAAAAAAATCAAAATCAAAATGAGCAAAAGTGGAGTCTTGCAGGAAAAAAAATTTTTAAGAGTTTGGTGAAAATCTAGTGTATCAAGACATCAATCAGTGGGCAATATTGGGTATAATTACATGGCAAAAAATAACTAAAATGGTGCAGTATTGATGTGACTTCCTAGGACACTAAAGAAATATTAATTAATAACCCCGTAAAACATGTCCATCTGAAGGATTAATCAATAATGCAAAATATGTTAGTTTCAACATAGAATGAGGATGGACTCTTCTGAGCTTTTATGGTCTGGATGGGATCAGAACATCAGGCTGGTATCTCATTTGGTTTGAGGCAGAAACAGGAAAAAATGTGGTTCAAAATTTGTAGCCTTTCTCTAGCTAGTTGTTATTTAGAATATTAATTAGGTCACTCCTGCAAAGGCACGTCCCTGTAACTGTTGGTGAGCACGTGTCTTTGTAGTAGACAGCGGAAAAGACCCTCTGCCTGACTTTTGTTGTGGGCAGAACCTGTAATCTAAGACCTCTGTTACTGCTTCAGGTGACATTCACAGCAGCCTTGTCCTTTGTGCTGCTCCAGATACCGGTGAGGCTGGGATTAGCGGTGCTGAGTGAACATCTGGCTAGGGTTGTATTGTTAAATTAACGCTTTTTGGTCTTATGTTTCTCTCTGTAATGTAAGACTAAAGGTAGTCTAAAGACTGTTTGCCTAAAGATAGGAAAAGCTTAAAACTGTCCTTAATATACGAATCTGTTTCAAACTGTACAGAACAAGGAAGGAAGGACTCCAGCATAATGACAGTGGGGAAATTTCAGTGTAGCTGATATTTGTGATGCATTCTGGGGCTGCATAATTGACAGATGAAACCAGCACTTTTTTCAAAAGTGTCATTAGCTGTGTCTGTTCTGTGAGTGGACAGCTTTTGCTGTATGACACTGGGTCGAAAACCAGTGGGCAATGAAAGGGCCAAACTCCTCTGATAATTATCTTTGTTTAAAACAGCTTTCTTTTGCTATTTCCAAAGCATTTCATTGCTAATCCTTGTGCCATCTCGCTGTTTTTCTTACTCTGTCACATGTCAGCAGGTGGTTATCTGTCTACTTTTCAGGCCAGTATTGCTGAGAGATATGTTTTAAAACTAGTTAGAAAAGAGTGCTTCTTGAGTAGCCTTTCAGAGTTCTGATGTCTAGTAGTCTGAATCGCAAAGATCTGCTCTGCGATGGTTGGATGTAGCAGTTCACTAACAGTATAGCATGCAGGCACAGCTCCGTTGGATAAAATGACTTGATGTCCACCATGCATGTGTTTTACTAGTAATAGTTAGCCTTACGGAGATCATCCTCTGCTCTGAAATAAGTATGACTATTTCAAGAGTTATAGTCGATACATTACATAGTAATTTTTAAAGTACAAGAAAACTGTGCAACAATACTAAACTCCCATTGATTTTTATCGCTCAGTTATTTCCTTACTCAGCAGTTTTGCACTAGCTAAACGTTGTCAGCCTTTTTGATGAGCTCAGACCTTAGCTATAGGAAGACTAGTGGCTGAATTTCAGAATTGTATTTGTTGTATTTTCCTCAGAAAAGGTATGTGCTCTTTTTATTATCACAGTGTGTCCACAGCAGCTTCTGGCTCCATTTCTAAAGTTAACTTTCTCTGGTGTTCCTGAAAATGACGTATCTGTAAGTGAGTAGCTGTTGCTCAGCTTCCAGCGAGAGGACTTGCTGTTTGGGGAGTTTTATCTGTCTCCTTGGTGATTTATTTTAGTTCCATTAAAGGTGTTACCAAGAAGTCTTCTCTTTTCCTGGATTTCTCTGATGGTTGAGAGCCTGGATTTTCTGCTTTCTACTTGTTCTTTTGCCTGTCTGTTGTGAGAGTACTCCCCATATGAAACATATACATCTAGATGGGGTCTCCAGATCTTTGCATTGTAGGTGGCAATTTTCAAACTGATGTTTTGCTTCACACAAACTTATTTTTGTTAGTGATTCTGAGCAGGCATTGACACGTCTTTCTGTACTGTTTTCTCACGAGGGAACAAAGAAGCGGGTTGATCTTTTCTATATCTTGTTTCTGCAAAGTAGAAGTATCTGTGCTTTTAATTGAGCTCAAGAGGCTTTATAAATTGATCTGAATTTATAGAGCTGTTCCAGGGAGCCGGACTGAAGTAGTCAGGCGTGATGTGTGTTGAGAGAGAGGTATGTTTATTAGTGTTAAAGGTAGGGGCTAGAACAGTGAACCAGTAGTCATAGATCTGTTAAAGAAACATATGTACAACTTGCTTCCGTTTCATTTTCACACAGACTATTTATCCATAAATATGACTAAATGTATCCCTAGCCCTAAAGCAACTCACACCTATTGGGAGAGGTGGCAGTGAAGTGAGTCTGTGTTCTGCCTTTTCTGCAGCAAGTGGCTCTTTCCTCGTGATGCCTGCTTAGCTGCTTTCCACTGTAGTTGCTCAGGCTGGTTAACAGTAAAGCTAACATAGGTGCCGACGTTGTAACACCACTGGTCTTTGCCTGATTTAATTGAGGCAATTCAGAATGATCCTACATCACCATTGGTGGTTTAAGCAGTTATTTCCATTTGTGAATAAGAGTGCATGAGGCACCAACATATGGCTGATTTCATTGCCTCTAGTAGAAGAGTGGCAGCTTCTAGCCGGGTTATAAGGCATTGTCGAAGGTACGTGGAGAACTGCCCTTGACAGCCAGGCCTCTTATCTAATGGTTCCCGGTGTCAAGAGTTTGATATCCTGTTGAGTGCTGCTGCTGAAGCAGGTGAAAAATGACTGATTTGTCATAGAACAGACTCCTCGATAGCTCAGTGAGGTTTGACTAGCAAACCAGGAGAGGAACTCACTCTCAACTATGCAAGATTTTTATTTTTGAGGGGAGGGGGTGTGAGACAAAGATGTCAAAAATAGACAAGCTCTGCTCTTAATAGGGGTGTGTAAGAGATGGCAAAGGAGAAGTGCTTTTTCTATGCAGATACAAGGGATTCTGAAGTACATTGATGCCATATCAGTTTTGTGCAACTATGAGAGGTTTCTTGTCCTGTAGCCCCTCAGAATCCCCACAGCACGGTGGAGGCTGCTCTCTTTGGACCACAATAAGGGCAGCTTTCTTTAATGCCTAGGGCTTAGCCCCTTCTAGGTGTGAACACAACTGGAGTCAAAGAGGGAGTCTGCAAAGCTTCTCTGCGAAGTATACTAGGTCTTACTTGGTTCCTCTGTCAGTTCCTCTGTCAGCTTCATTCTTGCTGCAGTTCAAGAGGCCCTGTTGCCAATTAATGAGGTATTAACTAGTGTTTAGGTTGTCTTCTTGTTTCCCTAATGACTGTTTAGGTAGGAAGGTAACAAGATTCTTGCCCAGTGCCTTATTGTTTAAGTGAGAATGAAATTAAAGCCGGAGGCAGCTTTTCTGAAACCACTGTAATGTGGCACAAGATACGGTTACTAGCAACAATCTTGTCCTAAACGTGCTCTCAACTGCACCATTGTTTGTAGCTACAGAAGACTGAAGCAGAGAGAAGGAGCCTTGATGAATGATTGGAGCGGGACGCCTGCAACTCTGATATCCAGACTATGATCGTGTCTGTCTACTGTTGTCTCTGGGGAATGCTACTGGTCCATTCCTTCCCCAGCTCCTGTTCCTCGGGAGGGATGTAGAACAAGAGATAATTTTTCCTTCTCAATCTAGTGGAACCTGTTTGGCGTTTTCTCCTTGTGGGAGTAAATTTTAGGTTCCCTATGCTTAAGAGCTGTTTCATTCCCAAGGAGTAACTGAATGCGTTTAACAGCTGATCATGCTGTGTTGTAGGGGACAGGACATAGTCTTACAAAGTAACATCTGAAAAAATACAGAGCCAGCAACAACTGAATTGTAATTATTTTCTTTGTTAGGTTACGTCTTTTCACAAGTGTAAACAGACTCTTGATAATCAAGTATTTCTGAAAGCTCCCAGTTTTAAACTTTTTCTGTTACTGGAAGGTGAGTTTTGCTCTTGTAGGGTCAACTCACTCTGAGTCACAAAAATTAAGGAAGCAGATTGCAACAAGTATCTCTGTGTAGATATCTCCCCACAGAGGTGGTAGGCTGTAGGTGGCCTTTCCCTTCATATATTTTGTTCTGTTACTCAGATCCCAGCCATGAGGGCACAGCAGAGGGGATGGAGAACATGGCGGATGCTGTCACACATGCCCGATTTGTGGCACGGATCATGCGAGCGATGAGGTTGTCTTGATGAAAATCCTACAGGTAAGTGGAGAGAAATGATAATTACCATAATGGTTGCTGCCTGTTGTGGAACATATCCTGTTACATGGAGACGAAGAGGAGGGATCAATGTTTTGACTCTGTAGGAGCTTAGTGACAGACTTTATTTTTTAAACAGATGGCTCATATACCTGTGGTAAAAGCTTTTCCAAATGAAAATAATTAAAAGGCTGAATGAAATAATTTTTAAATTGAGGGCTTGATAATGTGGTAGTGTTGATAATCCTACCGTGTGCATGGTCTGTGTTAGTGAGGGGTACATTAAGCATATGGAGCTCTCAAATTTATTGTCGAGAAAAAGTCTTTTGTAGAGACAAACCTATGAACCTCTTCAACCTATGTACTTTTGAGCAGATAGCTAGTTACCAAATTTAAATGTTGGGTAGCATGCAGCACATCAGTCCTCTTTTAGAAGTGGGTTGAGTGATCATTCTTTTCTCCTAATCTGTCTGTTTCTTGAGCGCAGTATTCAGTTTGAAATGACTCCTGGAAAACCCTTAAGTTTTCTGCTCATGACAGTCCTTCCTGAGGAAGCCAGCCTTCTCTTGGAAATGCATGCAAGCGTCAATGTACTGTGGGACATACATGCGCTGTTCTTTGCAGGTTTTGAGGACCTTGCTGCTCACTCCAGTGGGAGCCCACCTCACCAATGAATCCGTCTGTGAGATCATGCAGTCCTGTTTCCGCATATGTTTTGAAATGAGACTCAGCGGTAGGTTTGTTCGTACTTCTGCAGTTAAGAAATGATCGGGTTTCCTCTGCATTAACTAGTTCTATTGTAGGACATGCAGCTGTGGGAAGCTGCTGGTCTTTATATTATTGTGTCTTTCTGCAACTCCGTAGGAAATTTGTTAGGAGTGCACTGTACAACTTTTGGCTGCTCCTTTTCCCCAGCTTTGTGGCGCCACCGTGTGATTATACGCCCGTTTGCAGTAACGTGGTGTTGGAGCTGGTTTTAATAAATTTGCCGTAATCTCTGTAAACAAGGCTCGGAGGGGAGTCTGCTTGAAGAAGCCTCTTGATAATATCACACTGAGTAATGACACCTGTGTTATTTGTTTTTGTCTTCTCAGAGTTATTGAGAAAATCTGCAGAGCACACTCTGGTCGACATGGTGCAGCTGCTCTTCACAAGGTAAACCTGCTTGTGTTTGCCTCAGCATTGCCGAGATGGCCCTCTAAGGACAGAAAGATTCCACTCTTCCACTTAAGGGCCCTCAGAAAAATCATCCAAAATGGTCGTTATTTAGAGGTGGAAGAGGATGAAGAATTTGGCACTTTTCTCTTGGGGTGACCCTGTCAGACTGGAGGGAGACAGAGGTAGGGAAGGTTGCCTGGTTTAAGGTGTCCTTTGAGGAGAGATGGACAGCCAAGTAATGAAGAGCTTTAGGATAGGGAACCAGTTTGAGGAGAGAGAGTGCAAACTTCACTCAAAAAAAAAAAAAAAGCACTCTAAAAAATATTGCTGTCTTCAGGAGAGAGAATAGAAATGGTGTTGAATAGTCACATGTTGATTTCAAGCTAAGAGCTTTGACCTCACATATCAAAGAGAATTTTAAACTCTTGAGATCATGTGTCTTGGACAAACGTTCTGCCCTTTTCAGCACCCTTCAGGTAATTAAGATTACTTCTTTTAAACTCAAGTAAGTTATTTAACTTCAAAACTGTTTCTCCAGATAATGAAGTAATCATAGACTTTCTCTGTGTATTATACAAAGGAAATGTGTGGATTTAGAAATACTTTTAGTAGGAAAGGATTTTAATAAAACTGACTGCTTGTGAAACACAGCTCATAATATTTCTTTTTTTCCATTGTCTCATTCGGTTCGAGTGGGTTCTCAGGTTTTCTTTTCCTCCTCTGTGCACCCTGTGTCATGCAGTGCATTGGATGAATGTGGAACAGAGTCAGAATCAATCTCTCCAAAGAGGAGAAGCTGCATTACTTTTTCTCCAAATGCATATGTGAATTTTAATTAGTGCTTATTCATCACTTATTGTGTATCCTCTCCTCTGTCCTTCTTGATAAGGCTTGGAGATGCCACTGCTATCTGTGCCCACGGGCATTGGGATATAGAAGCAAGGCAAAGACAGCAGCTGCAGGAATGGTTTGGCCATCTTGCTTTCCAGAAAAAGAAACAGCCAAAGCTGTGCTGCAAGGCTTTTATACCTTCAGCAAGTAAAGATACCAGTGTAGTAAAGGAACAGAAGGGAGAGCAGGGGGTGTGGAGTTGCAGAGCTGTATGCATTTGTCATTTGGTAGCACAGGTGAGAGCTGTCTTATCTCCTTTACTTCTGAGACAGGGACTGCTTAGCTCAAAGCATTCAGCTTAAACTTAGATCCACTGTGAGCTATAGTTGTGTTTATATGATGCAGAATAGAGGATAACTGCTGGGGTTTCTACAAAGATAATGAAAAGGATTGCCATGACTAGTAATAACATGTACGCTGCAAGAGTCCTGGTGGATGATGCTCTGGCTCAGCAGCTGACTTAGCAGCATCAGAGAAACCTATTTTGAACCAACTAATCAGTTGACTGCTGAAAACTGTAAAGAAACTGTACTTACATGACCATTAACAATGAAAATCAATATAACAAAACTACCATTAGCTGTAATAGCATGCAAAGCATCTCTCATCAATACTTGTGGTTTTTTCCCTGAGCAGATTTTGGCAGGAAAAGAAACTAAGAATGTCTCTTTTTGTGGAGTAATCCTGATTTTGGTTTTCTATTATCTGCAGCATGACTAGAAAGACCAGCCTATTTTTTTTTCCCCTTTTTGTTAATCCAAGAAAGTCTATGTATTTTGGCTTGTTCCTTGTCTTTCAGGTTGCCTCAGTTTAAAGAAGAGCCTAAAAGCTACATGGGAACAAACATGAAGAAGGTAAGACTTGGCACTGCGTTGGCTGTTCTGCTCTTGTCTCGGGCTTGCACTCATCTCTATATTGTTTGTTTTCACACTTGTGTTTCTTCATTTCTACAAGTCCCTAGTTCACTGAAAGAGCATGTTTAACCACATAAATGGACATAGCTTCATTAATTCTGTGGCATTAAGCCCACATAGTCCAGTAGTGAAATTTGTTAATGATACTGCCACCGAAGTGAATCACCTCGGATTCTGGGAATAGCCATCAGCTGCTGTAGGCTAGAAACCCCAGCAAGTTGTGGGACCTGACGGTGATGTCTTCTGATCATTTGCTGTCTTCTGCTCTCTCTCCAGCTTCTTTCTCATATTTCTTCATTCACTACAGGTCTAATACTGAGCTTTTGGGATGTATTTCATTTCATTTCTCTATGTAGAAAGGAAACTTTTTGAGGCTGGTGAAACAGCATGAAAGCATTATGAAATTGGGTTATTGTAGAAGAAGCTTTGGTGGCTTCTAGAAGGAGTAGCATTCTGTAGCGAAAACCTTAATTCACATGGGCAATGCCATCTCTATTAGCAGCCAAATCGAAGTAGACGGGTCTTTTTCTCTCTTTCCCCAAATGCACAATTTTCTGAGGATGGAAGGCCCAGGTTTGTTCAACACCACCATCTTCTTCTACACAGTGAGGTTTTTAGCAGCTAGGTTCAGTATGGCAAATACCATAAATATGACCGTATGTGATTATTAATGTAATAATTTCTTAGGTGGAGGGAGGTCCACTTGAGGAGCTCCACGTATAGTTCTATACATACATATATTCTTTATACTCTATATAAAAGAATATCAATAAAGATACAGGATTCTACTGTTGAGAGCGACAGGATGGAAAGAAGAGTGCTAGAGAAGAAATAACCACCTTTGAACTTACACTTTCTGTTTATAACATTACAACTTCCACTCTGTTTTTATTTTTAATGAGTTGAGAAAAGTGGCAACATTGAGTAAATGTACATTTCAGCGCCAGTATAGCTGTGTTTTGAGAGACTGAGTGCTTACTTGTAGGAATCTGAAACTGGCTTGGGGCTTTAGTTCTTATGTAGTAACCTAGTGATTGCTTGTTTCCCTTGCTGTGGGAGGAAAGTGGCAAGATTTGTGATGATGGTAGGTTGGCCTACAGAAAGCTAGTACACTAGCTTATAACTGCAGGTTATAAGAATTTGTCACGGTCTGTGTAGAGAAGGTGTAATGTGAAGGTGAATTTGAATTTAGGAGGGCTATCCTTATCAAGTGATGGCTGCTCCCAGCTCGGATAAGTGATGCTCTGTCTCGTGTCTTGATCTGTGCAGTTACCATATACTGTCTCTTCACTATGCATGCCAGGAGTCTGCCCTGCAGCCTTGCACTCTGCCAGGATATTCTTCTCTTTGGGTTTATTTTGCTTTGTTTAAACCATGCATTTGCCTGTCTTTCACAGATCTCTTCATGTCTCCTCAACAAACTGGAGCTAAGTAGTGGGGAACAGCCCAAAGCCCTGAACCAATTAGAGAGGGTATTGCTCTTTAAGAACCTGAAGGTCTCTCTCCCTTCTCCCTTCTTACTTTACTCCCCTCTTCCTTCTTATGTAAACACCACTTGAGAGATAGTTTTGTTGTGTGCAGCAAATCTCCCTCCACTCATTTGACACAGCATGGCTTTGGGGGACAATGCATGCAGCAGTTGCTTTGCAGTGTTGTGGCTGCAGCTGGGGAAGGCTTGCGAGGGAGAGACCGTGTTTTACTGCAGTGTTCAGTGTCTTATTGAGTGCCACGTAAGACACCATCACAGCATCCTCTGAAGGAAGGGAGTAGGAGGGCATGGGCAAGATTTGAGTCCTCTATGACAGTGAAAAACTGAAGAAAAGAAACATCAAAAATGTAGATTGCTCTCTGAAGGCTCAAGTGTTGTGTGTCCTAGCTGTTGATCTTGGTTATAGATGTAGCAGCATACCTGAGGAGTCTCTTGACCCAGCATGCCTTAGACGATTTTACTCAAGGTGAACCTCTGAGCTTTGTCACTTGGTACAGGACCACAGAGTTCAATGCTTTCTAAAGCTTTTTTGAAGGAGATTGCTTTACATTTTCAACATCTTTGGCTATGTTTCTTCTGAAATTAAATGCTGGTCCCAGCACACTGTTTGCTAATGTGGGATGAGTGAGGCTGAACTGAATTATGAAATGTGTTGGTCCCTGCTAGTTCCCCTGGAACATACTCCTAAAGAAATATTGTAGGCCTGCAAATTGTTGGGTTTAGACTGATCATAGGAACCCTGAGAAACTAGCTGAGATGGAATCCTCAGTTTTCCATGTTGGTTCGTAAACTTAACGTAGCTTTAATTCTTGTCTGCCCTTAATGCTGTTTGGTGCAAAAGAAGCAGAGTAGGACATTGAGATATGTTTCCATTCCTTTGTCCTGTGTCTATGGTCAGGGTAGTTCAGAAAGACACTGGCTGGAGACTTGCAGATTTATGCAGAGTTACACAAAGACTAAGAAATCTTCTCTTTGCAGTACAAAACGTTGTAGCTAAACATTGGGTTCTGTGGTTTGTGTCAGGAGGAACCCAGATCTGAGTTTTCACAGGTTTTGGGGGTTGATTATGTTCATAGTTGTCTAAGATGCGTAAATATGTTTTACTAGATGAAATTAATTAGTTGTTGCAGTGCAAGTAGGTAGGTAAGTGAGATCACTGGACTGCATCAGTGTCTCCAGGACTTGGATCATGGACTGCGTTCTCTCTGCATGCTTTTGTGTCTTGAACGCTACGTGGTGTGCTGACTAGTTCCATGCTGCATCTAGAATGAGCTCATGTTTTAGTATAATCACTTTAGTTACTAATCATTGGCCCCTGCCCTTTTCTCTTGAGGCTTACAGTATCTTATGGAAAAACAAACGAGTGCAGGTAAGGTGGCTTGTAGAAACATCAGATCTCATGGACCCTTTAAAAAGAATTTTGAGTATTACATTTTTTTTCACCTTCCTAGACCTACTCAGCTGGAGTTTTATTGTTAAAACCTCATCTATCAAAGGAAGCATTTGGAGTCTTGTAATTTTTTTCCTACAATTTTGTGTACACTTTTCTCTATGCAGAGGTAACTCAGATAAATGTAATGGAACCTGTACTGAGTTCCAAGGTGAATGAGCAGTAGCTCTGAGCTCCCTCTCTACTCTGATTTCTAAAGAATGATTTTTAAATACTAACTTCAGTTGTTTTTCACTGTGGAAGTAGAAGCTTAATCTAATCTGCAGGACATTGGTAATTAGAAAACTAATGCAACTATAATATCACTGAGCATTGAAGAAGGAAGGAGAGCTTTAGATTATGTTTAAAATTCAAGATATTTTAATGTTCTATTAAATACCATTTACCTGCAGCATTTAGTCAAGAAGGCAACTTTAGGTTTAAAATATCAGCCTGTTAACATGCAACCAAGCTTTCTAGTGAAATCAGAAAATGCCTTGCTATTGAAGGTAAAACCAAGCAAAGACAAAACTGTAGAAGTTTTTTGACATTTTTATACTAACATAAAAAGCAAGAAGTCATGGGGTTGCTATGTTTTAATTCAATACAAAATACAGAATGAAAGATGTTACTTTGCCGTCATTTGATACATGTATTGCTTTAGAACTCCTGAACTCAGAGTTTGTTCCTTAAAACAACATATAGCCCCTTGACACTGGTGAAACATTTCTACTAGGCGTTTCCGTTTGCTTCTGCAATTTTTTTAAGCTATGCAATTGTCATTGTAGTTTGCTATCTCTTGTTTACAGGAGATAGCAAAAGAAAAAAAAGGAGACGGGGGAATGATATGGGAGGTAGTCCTAGGTAATCCTAGTAGGTAATTCTGATAAAAGGGTACCTGTTTGTGTGGAATGTGAAATACTGGATGGTACAAGATGGAAAGGACCTATTGGGTAAAGTGACTTGGCTGCTACATTGTCAAAAAAAAACCCTCCCCAATATCTGATTCCTTCCCCCCCGCCCTCCTCCCCAAAAATCCCACCCAAAATCCCAGATAACCTAGTTTCCTATCTGAATGCTTTATATTTTGATTAAATGTTTGGGATTCTTTAAAAATCAACTGAGTATTTTTGCTTCCCTGACTAAATGGTTTCCCATCCATGCAAGGCTGTTGTGACTCAGTCTCTGAAAGATGGCACAGGTTCATGAAAATGATGACGGATGAGCATATGTCCCTTATGAACCTGAATTATGAATTTTATGAGAAGAAATCTTGGAGTTAATTCAAAGCACAGGACAATCACTAAATCGGCTATTGTGTCTGAGCAAAAGTGCTTTTTTGAAACGGCTGTTGTTGAAATGAGATAATATTTGGTGTTGTGTGAAAGGGGAGATCAGAAATAGTAATTAAATTGTCGACTCGAACCTTCTGATAGGATGGTTCAAATGTTACCTTTTTCTCAGGAGCATGACTGAGGGTAAAAGCAGTGGGACCGACCTGGTTAGCTCCTAGCAATATCTTGGCTCCATTTTGATGGTTCAATTCTGCACACACACCCCACCCCCCATTTTTGTTAGTAAGTAACTTTTTACCTGCAAATCATGGCAACAAGATAATAGTAGCTAGAAGCAACCTCTGTTATTTTGAAATTACATGAAACAGATTTTCTTGGGTTTAACACATAATGCTTCCAGGTTTCTTTCCTACTTGAACTAGTTTGGTACAGTGAACCATAAGTCTTCAGATTTCATTTTATAAGTTACTGAAAAGGGAGAAAAAAATAAATATGGCTACTTTTAGAATAGTTGGTAGGTAAAGTAAAACTACCTGGTCTAATTAGAAGATTAAGCCTTTAATGAATAAAACTTGGTAATATTTAAGGCTCAAAGAGATTTTTAAAAGGAAAGGGAAACAAATAGACATGAAACATCAGGAATTGGCAAGAATGAAAGATAACACATATTTTATATAGCCCTATGAAGTAGTCAATAGGAAAGATGAAAAAGATGACACTTTTTACATGAAAGGATTGTGATCTATAAGCATTTTAAAACACTTTGAAATCTACAAAGTTGTGGTTTTAGCTGCTGATTTAGAAGGAGATTCTTGCTGCAAAATTTGGAAGAAATAACAAGGAGGAAAGTAATTTCAAGTCTGTTGCTAATTAGAAAGCTCAAGGAAACTGTAGCGTAGCATAGCTAAAACTTGGGTATTAGTCATCAAACAGAATTCGTGGTGCAGAAAAAAGTTACAAATTATTTACTGTACTGGCACATAACATTTTCACAAGCTTTGTTGAAATAAGAAAAATTACAGGCCATGTGCAAGGAGTTAGAATTCTACGTGGAGAAGGGAAAGAGATGAAAAAACAGTAGTGAAACCTAGAAGGTTTATTGGCATTTGAGAGTAGTAGTAGCTGGAAGGAGGCAAGTTGCAGAAAAAGGAAGAGACTAAAGAATATAACTGTTCTAAAGAATGAAATCTGAGGCTAGGGATATAAGAAATAAGGAATATTATAGCCTAAAATGTAACTTAACTGTGACAAATTTACAGAGAAGAATACCTAGTAGGGACTGGTACTGAGACTTGTTGAATGGTTTCCACTACATGCAAGGTACCTGTTCAGTGGTTAAATTTCACCCCAAATTGAAGAGGTCTAACAGCATCAGAAAAGTTTACTGCAACTACGAAACCAAAGAGTAAGTACAATCTTGCCCTTAGAGAAATTTACCTCAGAAGGAAACTGTTTTCAGGCCTGCTGCTGCCATTGCCAATGTGACCAAATATTGTATTGTGTTTAGGAAGTTCTGGAGCGTCTGTGTGTGCCTGCAATAACAGGGCACTGCAGCAAGTGCCACACAATCTGCATTGCTCATACTGTGGTTCTTGTTTGCCTGATGAAAGATCTGTATAAGAACTAGAAGTAGGATCCTGGTCAAGGGTTAGGTTAGATTTAGGTCTGAAGAGGAGTAATGACAGAATGCAGGTGAAAGCAGAATGTGGTTTGTTTCTAAACCACTAAGTTGGTATTTGCAATGTGTTGTGCACCAGGAGTGAGTGGAGTGTTAGAAAAACACTTGTTAATAGTGAAAGATACATGGGGAAAGTGAACTTGGCATTGCTACAAAGATGAAGATTGAATTGACACAGGAGATAAGTGACAGGGCTGTAGACTGTGCAGCGTGGGACTGGGTGCTCAGGCTTCATTCTCAGCCTTCTTGTGTAGATGGTGAAATTTTAATTGAATGTCAAACCTAACTAGTACTTGCTTATGTACTTTAATTGGTGCTCTTTAGAAGTCTGGAAACGTTGGCAAAAGGAAAGAGATTTGACGTATGCCTGTAGTTCTAAGAGAATTCTTTATCCTAATGCAAAGCTAGGAGGTGCTTATTGATAAGGGAAGAAGGAGTGCTGTGATAATTGAACTGTTAAGTATATATTATAGCAGAGTAACTGCAGTAAAATGTCCCTTGATTCAGGCGTGGAGTGTTGGCTAATACGTGTGTAGCGGGGAGTCAGGGGCTGATTTGCATGATTTTGAGGTGCTGATTAATTTGTGTGATATATTTAAGTGCTGTTGCCTGACTTTGAGGGTTTTGAGACAGCCTTTGTGGGTTGGCTTGTGTAATCCGCTGTGCTATGTGATTTTGCTATACTGACATTCTTAATGATTTATGGTTTTCAGTTGAAAATGAGAGCTGGAGGAATGAGCGAATCATCAAAATGGAAAAAGCAGAAGAGATCACCAAGGCCTCCTCGCCATGTAACTAAGGTCTCTCCTGGGACAGAACAACCAGCGGCCAATGCCAGTAACATTGCAGGTAAGTTGAAATCTGTTTCCAGAGACCAGACAGATTCCGTTCTTAGAGCTATTTTGGAATCTCTCTTTATTTTATTTCTCTTAACATGTTGTTCTGCATTAGATTTTTTTTATATATTAGTACTCAGTAACTGTAGCAATAAAACATTACACAGCTTTTCAGGTCCATGAGAAAGAGTTTGAAGGAGATGGAATACATACTGATGGAGAAAAGCATGGTCCGGTGGCTACCTTAACAACGTTTTTCTGCCTTCAGTGTGCCTTACAGGGGTAGTTTGTACAAAAGGGAATGGGGTCCTGGAGAGGTGGCTGAGGTTATGGACAGCCATGTGTTGCAGAGGAGTTGGAGGGTGCAGCGGGTGCATGGAAGAGATTGAGAACAAGAACACTGACAAGAAGAGAGCTGAGGGGAATGGAGCTGGAGAAAAGGTTTCCTGCAACAGGAGATTGCTGACTTAAGTGACATATTTGTTCCTGTGTTCCTGAAAGGTGTAGCAAAGGGTGTGAGTGTGGTGGTCATGAGGGAAGAACAAAGTGTGACAGAGGAAAGTATACAGATGTAACTGAGGGATGTGCAGAAACCTAGGTATCAAGGATGAGTGAATAAAATAGATCTCTCACTACAGATGTTAAGACTAAAAGTGTGCACCCACAATCCATGAAATTTGACTAAAAGGCTGCACTTGTTAAGGAACAGGGAAATATGGGGTCCACTTATGAGTGTTATGGGAAGAATAGAGGCTATGACATAGTAAGAAAGCACAAAGAGGTGTGTAGGGAAAAAAGTAGAGGGAACAGCAAAAGTACCTGAAAGAGGATTGTGTGCAGGAAACCAATGGGTATACGCATGAATCTTTTTTCACATGCTTTGTTTCAGCCTACAGAAGTGATACAGTATGCGACTAGTGCTGTGAGCTCAAGAACATAATGTTGGGGGGCTTCCATATCCTATTGTTGTATAGGAGTAGACTAAATAGTTATAACTGGTTTTAACCTCTCCTCTGAATTAAATGAGTCCCTCTGGCTGCAAAGTACTGTGTCTCTTGCACACTCTAGAATTTGACGGCTCGGACATAAACATTAGCAGTGAAAGGAAGCAGATAGGAAAACTGAAACAATAGCTGTGTAAAATACCTAGTTCTGACACTTAACTCTGCCACAGGAAACTATTCAGTGTAGTGTGAACAATTCCAAGTGTGTTTCTACACAACAGCATGATTGGTGAAAACAGGAAATAATAAATGCGATCAAATTGCATATAACTCAGAAGATCCATCCAGATGAGAACTCACCCCTACATAAATTGTCACTGCATTTAAGTTTCCAGATAGATATTAAATTCCATTAAACAGTATTACAACTCCTGTAACGCTTTAGAGAGAAAGTCGAATTGTGTTACAAATGAAGTCATTAACTCTGACCTTGTAGCGCTAGGTAATGTGTTCATTGTGCTTTTTTAGGCTGGAATTGTGGCTTAGACAGTGAAGAAGAAAGGATTGAAAAATGGATCATGTATTCCATTTCATTTCTTAAAAATCAAGTAATGTCTTGCTACTTATTTAAGACATTTCCAAGAATCAAGTCAGCAACAAAACACCACTGGGCAAAAGCATACATGTTTCACATGTAAATTCGTAACATAACTCCTGGTGTGTGTCTTTATTTTATTACTGTTCCCTGCAGTATATCTTCTCTTTTTTAAATATTTGGATAATGTTTTTTAAGTTCTCCTCAGAACCAAAAGAGCTGCAAATATGTGGGTTTATTTTAAAGGAAATCTTAGATTCTTGGAGCATTATCTCATATATAGGAAAAAGTAAAACTACTTCACTGCTCTGTTTCAGACCCATTTGAGTTCTGTTGCAGTTCCAGTTGTTTAAGGAGAATTAAAGAAATAGGTCTTGCCTTCCAGTCAAGTTAAAAATTCTCACTTTGAAGAAATGACTAATCCTTGATGCAGGTCTCTAAAGTGGTTGTGCAATTGTATCAAAAAGTAAAGTACACCTTTTGGACTATTTTCAGATTTCTTCTTAATTACAGAAACCCTCTGCATCCTTTGTCTAACTGTGGATTATCTTATTTGCTGAGTCTGTTAGATTCCAACTATTGTATTTTAGTTTCGAGAACTGCTAGTATGTCACCTGTTCATCTATTTGATTCATTAATACTTGGCAAAAGAGAATTTATCTATATTCATTAATTTGTAATTATCTGAGATAATTTGTAATGTGAAACAGTAATCAAAGTAATTCTTTGTTGCTGTATTCAATGTATGAATTTGTGGTTGAGGGACAGAATTATACTGATATTTTTTTTCTGTTTCTCATCAGCAAGTGGAGTTACTTTCATAGATGGTCCTTCTCCCAGCTCCTCTGGAAGCTCAGAAAATGTTTCGTCTGTGGTCAGCCCTGCTACAGACAGTGGTTTGGAGTTGTCTTCCCAGACTACCTCTAAGGAAGACCTGACAGACTTGGACCAAGTCACTTCTTTGGGACTTAATGCAGGAATGCCTTCAAATGAGGTCAAAGTCACTGAAAATCAAAATCAGCCCGAACTCCAGGTACATGGATATACTTACAAAGAAAAGTTCCAACTCCCAGCATAATCAGTCGTGGATTTAGCACACGTACTGTCTTTCTCTCTCTTTTTCGTCATAGTGTTTATATCCTATTTTAAGACTTAGGGTCAGAAAAAAACATCCTTTGCTCTAAGTGATTTGTAAATTCACAAACATTCATTCTTTGTTTTCTCTTGAGACCATCCCCATTGGCTCTGAAATTGTAACTGTGCGGCCCAACAATGCAATTATGTATCTAGTTGTACTCCTGCCAATACCATCAACCTTAATTAAAGGAGAAACTGTTAGCGGGGAAGCATAGAGAAATCTGCAGGAGAACTCATTTTACTATCTTTAGTGAACAATTTTTCTTGAGTTTGTAGAAATTCAGCTGTTGGTATTTGTGCACGTGCATTGCTGTTGCTGTGAAACATAACTAACCTGAAACAAGGCTTCTGTCAGTAAGTTTTCCTCTCTGTTGTCCCCACTTCCTCTGCAACAGTCATACTGTTGAGAGGATGAATTATTGCTGCAGAGAACCTTTCAGAGCTGCAGATGTTTTGAGTGGTAAAAATGCTAAGAACGCATAGATAGAAATAGTTGTCCTAGTTTGTCTGGGATAAATTTAATTTTCTTCATAGTAGCTAGAATAGTTACTGTGTTTTGGATTTAGTTGGGATTGGTATGAAGAATGTTGATAACGTGCTGATATTTTTAGCTGTTGCTGAGAAATCAAGGACTTTTCAAGTTCCCATGCTTTGCTAGTGTGCAGGCGCACAAGAAGCAGGGAGGGGAGCATAGCCGGAGCAATGGACCCAAATTGGGCAATGAGATATTCCATATCACGCAACATCATGCTCAGTGTATAGATGAGAGTTGACCAGGAAGCACGCGCTCTCTCTCTGTTCTGGGATTGCAGTTCCGGGATCACTAGCCAGGGACGGGCTGGGCATTGGTCAGCAGGTGGTGAGCAACTGCGTTGTACATCACTTATTTATATTTTTTTTAGTATTACTATTAGTATTATATTTCAGTTATTAAACTGTTCTTACCTCAATCCATGAGTCTCTTTACCCTTACTCCTCCAATTCTCTCCTCCATTCCCCAGGGGCAGGGGAGGATGAGCAAGTGGCTGTGTGGAGTTTGGTTGCCTGCTGGGTTAACACCATGACAATAGTATGCTGAAATTATGTAGCATTTAAAACAACAAAAAAAAGCCAAATCCTAACCTCAGGGGCAGCAAGAACTGATAGTTTATAGGAGTATCTTCAAAGTAAACTCCTTAGTCTCGTAACCTAGAGTTACATAAAATAGGTAAGAACTAGATGGAAATGAAATTTTGTTTTCCTGTTCCTCTTCCATGAGCGCTCTGTGTGGTTTTAATAGTTCTGAATGAACTGTGAACAAATAAGCCTTTCTTTTAGCTTGTCTAGTGCTTGTTAACTTGTGTTTTGCTTCTTTCATTCTCAAATGACTGATATCAATAAAGAATGAAAGTCTGAGGGAGGAGAAGATCCAGTCAGCTTCTGTCGAGTCTATCCCTGAGGTCCTAGAGGAGTGCACATCTGTAGCAGAACATTCTGACTCTGCCTCAGTTCATGACATGGACTATGTAAATCCCCGAGGAGTACGTTTTACTCAGTCTTCCCAAAAAGAAGGTGAGAGATGGGCAATGTTGCTAAGGTACTTTCTCCTTCCCACTATTCTGTTTCACTTTCTGCTAAGAGGGTTATAAGTTCCTGTTCCTCACCGGGTCTGTAACAATTTAATTTGTAACAGCAAAGTTAAAAGCAAAAGCAAAGTTAAGAGTGCTAATCTCTCATTTTTCTTTAGGAGCAGCACTGGTCCCATATGGACTACCATGTATTAGAGAACTGTTTCGCTTTCTTATCTCGCTCACCAACCCTCATGACCGCCACAACTCTGAGGTGATGATCCACATGGGGCTGCAGCTGCTAACTGTTGCCCTTGAGTCGGCACCCATTGCAAACTACCAGTCTCTCTTGGGACTTGTGAAGGAGGAGTTGTGCCGGCACCTATTTCAGGTGAGTCTGGCTTGTGCTAGCATGATATATGGCACTGGGGAGTCAGATACTAATTTGCATCAAAGAATCTGTTGGAATTTGGTATTCTGAGGTTTGGCAGGTCTCAGTCTTCAAATAAGCTCTCTGCCGCATTGCAGTGAGAGTTCTGAATTGTACCAGTGAAACAGTGCTGTTGCAAAGCCAGAGAGGTTGTCATGTGCTATTTTCTTCAGACCAGGGTCAAGAAGGATGAAGGTGATTTGAATGAACTGTTACTGTGGGATAACACTGTGTTTTGATATAATTGGTGTTGAGATAATCATGAATGCAAGTTACCTGCTTAGTAGTAGGCAGAACCTTTTGAGTACCAAGCTATTAATTGCACAAAGGTCATCTCGAAGGCAAGTCTTCTCCCATGTTCCTTCTCCACTAAGAGGATCTGTGGACTTAGCAAAAGAACAAAGTTGTAGTAGAAAAAGTGCTGCCACAAGCAGAAGGAAATTAAGTATATTCATCCTCACTAGCAAAAAGTGAGACCAGGAGGTTGAATAAAGGATTGTTCTTTGAAATACTATTGCTATGAGAGTGTGGCTCTCAAGGCTGTTGCAGGTGATGCCTGCAGTGCCACAGTACTGCTACTTACAGCAAATAATGACTAGCTTTTGTAATTCTTAAAGGGTTTTTTTTTGTTTTTTGTTCAGCTACTGAGTGTTGAACGGCTCAATCTGTGTGCCACCTCCCTCAGGGTGTGCTTTCTTCTCTTTGAGAGCATGAGAGAGCATCTGAAATTCCAGCTGGAGGTGAGTTTTTTTTAATATCACTGGGTGCCTAGTAATAGTTTCTTGGGCATCAGTTAAATGTGTATAGCTAGGCAGTAAGATACAGTCTAAATATCAATTGGCTGTTGTATAAATGACTCAGTGGGTTATGGGTAGGCTGTGTAGGCCTTTTCTTGTTGGATAATAAAATGTCTTTGAGACTGGTGTACTGCACTGCCTGCCTTCGTATTGGGTTTGGTTTTTTTTTTTTAGAACGGTAAATCCAGGTGCACTGAATGGTAGAAATATTTGAAACCTTTCTACAACCTCCTTCAGAATGAACCACCATTAAAGATGGAGCATCATGTGGGAAGACGAAGCTTAAATCTATTTCTGTAGTCCTTGAAACTATTCACTGTCTTGCTTTCTTTTTTTCTTTCCTTAAACTGAGCTGCCCTGTGTTTCTGCCAGATGTATGTCAAGAAGCTGATGGAAATAATCACTGTGGAAAACCCAAAGATGCCCTATGAAATGAAAGAGATGGCTTTGGAAGCCATCGTTCAGCTGTGGAGGATTCCTAGTTTTGTGACTGAGCTCTACATTAACTACGACTGCGACTACTACTGCGCCAACCTCTTCGAGGAGCTCACCAAGCTGCTCTCCAAGGTGCTCAGCGTGGCGCCGGGGGCCGCCGGGTCGGCGGGACGGAGGGAGGGTGCAGCGGGGTGCCGAAGGGGAGCCAGTGACTCAGGACAAGGGTGAGCACAGATGCAGAACTTAAGAATGGGAGCAGTTGAAAGACTCAGTAGTCTATAGAGATGAAGACGGCCATTTAATGTTGAAAGCAGAAGAGAAAAAAATAGCCATGATGCTTTAATAATCTCAGAGCAGATAAACTGTTAAGTATATGCTAGAAAGGTTTGTCTGGAAGGTTTAAGGTGTTCTGTTGTATGCTTTAGGCTTCCCCAGGCTGTGGGGAAAACTTCCTTTCCCCATTATGGTGAGAGAGGCATAAAAGTTGACTAACACTTATATTTTATTTCCCAGAATGCCTTCCCAGTTTCTGGACAGCTGTATACTGTCCATCTGCTGTCTCTGGAAGCATTGCTAACAGTGATAGATAGTACTGAGGCACATTGCCAGGCCAAAGTGCTGAGTAACATACATCAACAAGAGAAGGAAGTGGTCAAATCCAGCCCAGAAACCATGAACAGCACCAAAGAAACAAGCAATAGTAAGACTCCTTTCTTTGATATTTTGATATTAAGCTTAGTCTTGGGCTAAACTTGCAGATCTAATTTTGGTAGCTGACATAGTAAGCTCCTAAAATGTGTGTTTTCAGTCTTCCTGTTGCATGTTTTATAGTTACACACTGATGTTAATAACCTTGCTATGTGTAAAATTTACAGATATTAAAATGTGCCCCTCATGCGAAGCTTTGTATAAAAGCCATGTCAAGACTGACAGTCGCAACAGAATGAGAGTATGCCATGGAATTCATGTAGACAAAATACTGAGGATACTGAGGAATTGTAGTTACTGGGAGGAACTCGTTTGAATAAGCACTTGTTCAATTTGGAGTGATCAGTTCATTATTTCTCTGTTGCTAGCTTTTTCCTTGGCTTATGGGTTTGTTTGAGTGGTTCTTGGTTTTGTTTGTGGGTTGTTGTTTTTTCTCTAACTTCTACAGATAATGAGAGAGTACTCAGTGAGGGACGATCTTCCAGTGCAGTCTCAGAGCCAGGTGGGGCATGTCCTCCCACCAGTGGGTGCCTTATGGCTGACCAGATGAAGGAGGGCTGCATGGAACTGGAAGGAGGAAGTGAGGCAGGTAATAGTCTCTGCGGTACCCTGACACTCTGAGTGTGTATATGCTGAGAATGGTCCTGGCTTTTGCTGACTGGTCCTGCTATATTATGGACCATTGTAGCTGTTCTGTGTTCAAAATTAGACGGAGGTATGTGGTGAATATTTGTTTATTTTGTGTGTGCTATATATGTCTACTAATTGTTGCATTTCTTCTGGGAGAGGGTTAGATCTGGTGGGTCACTTTGTGGGAAAGGTGTGAAATTCATGCCAGTGCTTAGTATTTTAAAGGTAGTCAAGGGCTCTCCAGGGGATCAGTAATGTAGGTAGTCAAAATAGCCAGAAAATTAAATCTTGCAGATACGTGAAATTGTCCAGGACAAGAAGCTACTCTGCAATTATGCTGAAGAAAATATGGGTGGGAGTAATGTAGTAATTGAATAGTAGGAGTGTGACTGCCGTTTGCAGGGCAGCACGTTGCAGCAACACTCTGTGATTGAAAGTTATGATGGAACACAGCAGTGGGCTGAGTGCTACTCTGGGGATAGGTTTGACCGTAATGTCGTTCTGTCCTTCTAGCTGAGAAGAGTATCCCCAGGAAGCCTACTCGATTTTCTTGTATCCTTCCAAGCCCTCAGGAACTTATGCAGATTAAGAACAAAAAGAAGGTATGATTTTAAATATACTATAGATGGGTCTTTGAGTGTTCTCCTTGTTCTCCATTCCATGTGGGCTTTGCATGACTGGTCATATCTCAGAAATCTTGTGTTCTAGTCTCTGCTGATAAGAATTTAGTAGTCAGTCACTGAAAATCCTGCTACGCTACAGACAGCAGTGATTATTATCTGTTCTGGTTAGTTGTGCTAAAAGTTGCAAGAGGTGTTGGGGAAATTTTTGGCACAATTTGTAAGCTGATTTCTGTGTGGGAAAGTTGCTGGATCTAGTTTGCATTATATGGACGTAATCAGGTACTTTCACCAAAAAGGGCAGGTTCCGTACTTTTACCAAACTTGTAAATGGGGAGCATACTGAGAGGCCTGAAGTAGAAACTAACAATCTAGCCTGGTGTTCTGATTTGTTTGTTCCCATGTTTGCTTTATCATAAAGATGACTGAAAAGATTGTCTTGATTGTGGCAGAGCTATTCTTTGTCTAGATGTCTTGTTTCTTTGAACCTCATTAATCCAAATAATAGTCTAAACTTTGTACAGCTTTTCCATTTCCTGAGTGGTTCCAATCTAGGTCTAGTGTTGATGAAGGTTCTCCATGCTGATGGCTTTGCATTTATCTGCTGTCTTGTGTCAGACATCAAGTAGTGGCCTGCCTGTTCACCTCCAGAGACAGCAGATGAATAAGTCCTTATGGGTTACATGAGACTGATTTTTTGGGGTTGGTGGTTTGTTGTTTGGGTTTTTTTTCCATTCACAGATATTGTTTGTACAGATTTTGTTCTCTTTGCACAACATATACATGAGGTAGATAGTTTATTTAGGAAATGAGAGATTACTGAATTTCAATATGAAAATGACGCATACTCTGGGTGAAACATTAGTGGCGATAGTAGTTGTAGGGTAAGGAGCCAGATGATATAGTGGAAAAATAAATTAATATTTTTGAATGATTCATTGGCAGTAAAGAGAAAGGTGTTTGATTTGTACATGACTAAAAGGCTTCTGACTTCTCTGTCCAGTATAGGTGGTTTTATTTTACATTATTATAAGGGAGTGATGGTCGTATTTGTCTAAACTCGCTTAAACAAAAACACTGAAGAAATTACAACAGATCTCTTTCTACTGCCATACTAATCTGTGCTTGGTGATCCACTGTGGCAGTCTCTGGATCTGAATGTAATTTAAGGCATTATTTCTCTCTAGGAAGTCTGCTGCAGTACTTAGGAACTTGGTTCTTTACTTACAACACAGTGCAGTGATGTAATGCTAACTGGCTTCCCAAGCCACGACAGTGAAGAGAAGTGATTGCCAGCACGGTCTTCAAAGGAACCATTGAGTTTTGGCGTTAGCTAATTTCTGAGAAATTAATATTAATTCAGTTACTGTTTCATTTGTAACCCTTTGCTTTGCATTAAATCTAGCTTTCATGGCAGCTCTGCTGATGGACTTTGTGTGAAAGTCCATTGTTGAGAAGGGAGCTTGCATAGTGCTTCCGTGGTTCTAACTGAAAAATTCTGATAATACTCCAGCTTTACTGTTCTGGGAAGACAAGGTTAGAAGAAATCAAGAGCATTGCCAGTGGCTAAGAGTTCCTTAAATAAAGTTCCAGGTGATCCTAGAAAAAGGGCAGTGTCTTACACTACAGCAGAGGGCAGAAAGATGTTAATGAATCTCTGTTGGTTTGACCAGGGAAAATCCTTTCCTGACCCTAAATCTGCTAATGGTTTCATCCTGAGTGTGTAAATAGGGCACACAAAACATTCAGCTTAAGTAATGTTGATGCTTACATGGCACCTGCATGTTCTGCTTCCTTTAACCTCTCAAGTACTAAACATTACCACAGCTGGAAGGAGGAAAAAAGCTAAGTAAAAGCAGAAAACAAATTATACATCAAATGGGAAGTTTTCTTTGTTTCCAAAAGCAATGATCAGAAGCTCAGAAGCATAGAACTGACATGGTTATAAATGCCGTGCTAACTGCTAGCAGTCTGGTCTCCTTTCAGGTGGTCTTAAGAAGTATAACCAGTCTACAGAATACCCTAGGGCTTGGGTTACAGTATTTACAGCTGAACAGAAAAGCTGCTACCATCATGCAGTCCCTTCAGGCCTGTTACACCGGGGCAGCACGTGGTTATTACATTGTTATGCCCTCACTGGCTCCTTGTGCCCTCCATGCTATTTCAGAGTCTATGTTTTGCTGCAATTTCAGGATGTTCACACAGGCAGAGGAAGCAGAGAACAGAGGGCTGGTGGCTTCTGAGGTACTGAGAAGCCCAGGGGAGCTAGTAGTCATGATGGTCACGAATTTAGTTCACTAGGTCATTGCTAGCAGTTTGATAGTGATAGGAGCTAACGGGGAACTGACATTTATTCTGGTGCCTTAGTAAAGTTCATATAGTTGTTTGTGCTTTTGGTTTTTCTGAACACCACCAAGAACGTTCAGTTAACCCTTTCTTAGTCAGGTGTTTTATAATGCTGTGGCTGGAGTAGAGTCCAGTTTCCTAAAATAAGAATCAATCAGGGCAGAGTAGTTGACTTCCCTCCAAAACCAAAAATACACCTGCTCTTCCAAGCCTTGGATAGCCTTGTCATGCTGGGAATACCAGATGTTCCTGTGACCATGTCGTACTAGCAGAAAGTTTTCTGGTTCTTTTTTGAAGCTTTTGCAGCATTTCTTCCTTGCACCTGCTGAATACATACTAAGGATTCTTGCTGCATGTCTCCTAGCAGTGAGGTAAGAGTATAAGAGCCTGAAGCCAAAGGGGACAGAAGAGGGCATGGAGCAGTGCTGCTGTCGTAAATGGGTAGAGTTGGTCTTGCCACATGTCTAGGGTTCATCAGAGACCTCCTTCTGTTCTGTTTACATACCAGAGCAGGCAAGACATTTAGGGTAGAGCTAATTGCTCAGTGAAATGTCAAAGCTTCTCAAAGATGGCAGCTTGTGCTTGCTCTGTCCGGTATTACTTGATAGTGAATCCTTGTGATGAATGCAGGTTTTCTGGCCTCGGTTAGCCTTCTTGCTGGATTACACAGTACAACAAACTTGATCATGCTGAGGTTGATCTATTTTCTGCTTTACTTTTGGTTCAAATGCCAAGAAGAATCTAAAGTAAGAAATGCACTTCAAGCTCGTAATTATCAGAATGTCTCTTTCAGCTTCTGATAACTGGTACAGAGCAGTTCAACCAAAAGCCAAAGAAAGGGATACAGTTTCTGCAGGAGAAGAACCTTCTTGCCACCCCCATCGACAACAATGAGGTGGCCAGGTGGCTACGGGAAAATCCTCGCCTGGACAAAAAGATGATTGGGGAATTTGTGAGTGACCGTAAGAACATAGATTTGCTGGAAAGCTTTGTCGGGTGAGTATCTTTCTGCATCTCTTTAATCGGGAATAGGTGAAAGTTAAGAATTCAGTGATTAAAAAAAGGAGTAGAACAGTAGTTCCTGGAGGCATTGGATTTGTATCTCTTGGTTTTCTGTGTACCACCATGTCTTAGTTCTATGCATCTCTTGCATATGATGCATATATATTGCCTTAGATACATATAGTATGATACTCAAGCTCCTTTCAGTAGAGCCAGTCTCTGTGAAGACTGGTGAGATGATTACATACTTAAGCACCTGTAAGATTGTGGACTCTCTTTTATTATTTTTTTGCCTGTTCATGGTATATTTCTTCTCTCCTAACCCTCCCCTCTTTCCTCTCTGTTCTCTATGAAATCTAGTATTCTGATGCTGAAACAAACAAGATTGTAGTCACTAAGTTTATCCTACCATTCCCATCCTGTTTCAGTTTCTCATTGCATTTCATTCTTCTTGCAGGACTTTCAGCTTCCAAGGTTTAAGGCTGGATGAAGCTTTACGACTTTATCTAGAGGCCTTCAGATTACCAGGAGAGGCACCCGTAATCCAGAGACTGTTAGAAGCCTTCACAGAACATTGGAGGGTGTGTACTTGGTGGGCTGAAAGCTCAAAACTGCAATTCTTTCCTGTGCATCTGCTTGCCATGGTGGACATGTCAGATCAAACTGCCTATGTAAGCTTACTGTGCCCTGCAGGCAGCAGCCTTTGTTTTGTAGGAGATGGCAGTGGCTCTTAGATTTCTGGGGTGCTTTTTGGAAGCTGGAGCCAGAGCCTGGAGTTTTTGTTTGTCTCAGAGGTGATTCAGTACCGTGGGTGGGAAAATAGCTGTCTTGGGTCACTAATATCACTGTTCCTGTAGGACTAATTTGTGCATATGTTTGCCTTTCAGAAATCAAATGGGTCCCCATTTGCTAACAGCGATGCCTGCTTTGCCCTGGCCTATGCAGTTATTATGTTGAACACGGACCAGCACAACCATAATGTCCGCAAGCAGAATGTCCCAATGACTCTGGAGGTTGGTGTTACCAGGCACCTGTTTTCTCTGGTTTTGACAGCAATGTAGTACCTGTTTTTATCTTAATGGCATTCTCTTTTTTCCCTGGAATTCATCATTCATGTACACAATAAGCTGGTGTGCAGCACTGAAGTTTTGAGTACGATTGGAAAGGGGAGCTGTGGGCAAGGGGCAGTCTGAAGAAATACAAGCTTAGCAGACAACTTGCCAAATTTGTAAACTTTTTTGTGTGTAAGCAAACTGTATCCTAAGACATAGTAAGAATGAGAAGATTGTTGAACTGGTGGAGGCTTCCAGAGAGGTCAAGTCCTGTGAGTGTCAATGCAGTAGTACACACCTGTCATTCTGATGTCCAGCCTCAGCTAAGCATGTGTTACGTTGTGTCTCTGTTCTTTCGTTGTGAGCAGAGACAGGGATTGCTGCACACTACTGCCACGAACAATGGTATTTAGTGTTTGAACTTTGAGGCTGCACGTTGAAGAATGCAGAAAAACCTCCTTCTGGTCCCATGAAAAACACGTGGAGTACTGATCCTAGCCGCGCGGGTAAAGCTGGAGATATTAGGAATTAATGTCGGTGTAACTTTTTCCAGGAGTTTCGAAAGAACCTGAAAGGTGTGAATGGAGGCAAAGACTTTGAACAGGACATATTGGAAGACATGTACCATGCCATCAAGTAAGAATCAACCTGTCATCTCCTTATATGCAGAGAGCAAACTAGAGTTGTTCGGTCTGTGAGACCTCTGGAGAGTGTGGAGAGAGACTCACCGATCATGTGCCTCTCTGCCTCAGACCTTGGAAGCTGTGGTAACAAGCCTGTCACAGTGATTGCGCTGGATTTGTATCTTTGGGTTCTTGCCATGGTATTTTAATCCACAGAGTTTAAGCTAAAGTTAAAAATACATTAGTTCATGCAGAAGAATGGCTGAGCAAGACCAACACATGTGAAGTGCTGTATCTAAGAAGGCTCTGTTCTCCCGACCAGGCCTTTTTTTATCTTTAGAACTTGTTATGTAGTGCTAGAGGTAGTATCTCATCCCCAGGACAGCACTGGTGCCCTGACATAACATGTCCAGGTCTCAGTTTCATGTATTCTGCTTTTGAGCTTTTCATATGAGGCTGCTGTCTGCACCAATCTCTTCTGCCACCCCTGGAGCTCTTGGCACACTGACTAGTATTTGAGGAGAATTCCTAGTGCCTGAGGCCCTTTTGTGCACAAACTAGCTCAGAGTGGGGAGCTCTAATAATTGCTCAGAAATCTAGTCTATCAGTAAATCCAGGCCCAGCCAATTTGAAGCTGAGAGGATTACATCTCTGAGGAGACAGGATGCGACTTTGACTCTCAGCTGGTTTCAGTCTACAGTGGCAGGCAGTGGCTCGGGCTGGAAGCAAGGCAGTGTGATTAGGCTGACCCTCTCCTTTGAGCCTTCTCCAGGAATGTGGCCATGCTGCCTGTACGAATATCTAGAAATTATTCAAGAGGTAGCTCGAGCTTTCAAATAGAGCTCTAGTTTTGATTGGCCTGTCTCTCCTGAGGGTGTTCTTAGTGTTTTGAGTCTTACCCTGAGAATATCCTTCTGTTTTTCGATTATCTAGTACCTCTGTCCCATTCTATTCCCCTTTTATCCTTCCTTCACCAGATACTTGATCTTTTTCAGTATATTCTATGGCTAAAGCAATTGGTGTATCATTTCAGTATTGCTCCATCTCAGATAGATTGCCCCATTGTCATAACTGAGATTGAGGAACTGTTTTTTTTTCTATGTATTATTGGGGAAGGGGAACCAACAGACTGCATTCTGTGTAGAGTAGTGCATGATCTCTTCAGGATCTCAGCATTTCACTTTTGAGCACAATTTCATTTCCTGAGACTTTCCAAGTAAACCCATTAACTTGCTTCTGTTAATGGGTTCGTAGAAAAAATACACTGTTGACTGCAAACATAGTTTCCTATATAATCGCAGTAATGATTGCTCTTGTCAAAATATGCAGGCTCCTGAAACTGAGAAGAGCTTTTTTCTTATGCGTGAATCAAGAGGGGTTTTTTATAGTTGTTGTTCGCACATGGAAATTGCTTCTTTGGCAGCTGAAGCACATTATTTTTTTATTGTTGCAGAAAGATTTCTACTTTTCAGATTGGCTGTGATCTACTATTCTTAGTAGATTTGAGTCTCTTGTTCAATTAGTTGGCCATTTGCACAGGGTTATCTCTTGTGCAATGTTACCCAAGTCTAGGGAGTATGTATTTAGGCTTGGTGTATTTTAAGCTGAGATTGCAAGTACTACTTGGCATTAATCGTGATTGTTTTATTGTATAGCTTTAATGCAGTTAGAGTAAGGAGCTGTGGTACCCTGATTATGAATCACCCATCATATATTTGGTTTCTTGTTTTATCTTTAATTTTGTACACCTGGCTTTTTGATACTTGATTTTAGCATAATATGAATATTTGCATTATTCTTATACAACGGCGCTTATGCCTACTGTTGACTGTAGTGATATAACAATTTAATTTTTTTTATCTAGAAGGAATGAGGTATGCGGAGCACTCTAGTGAGGTTTGAGTAGGGGTGGCATGGTGAAGCTAAGCCAGTGTGCTGTCCAAGATTTCCCATCGTTTAACTGCAGTATGTGTTGCATTTTGTACTTGTTGTGTTAGGTAGCTGCTTCTTCAATACTGTCCTTACACAGTTGCTGCTGGGGGTTGCTGAGAGCCACTAGACTTTATATCCAGGATATCAAAGAGGGGCAGGGGAAGCAGGCAGGGCTAGGAAAATAGAATGTTTCAGGAGCTGGCAAAATCACTCCAGTGTAGGTATCACTTAGCTTTGGGACCATGTAATGAAAGGCTCTGTGTAAATGTTAGGTTTGGCTCAGAATGAAAAATTCAACCTTTCTGCCTTCCTCCCTTGTAGAAATGATGAGATAGTGATGCCAGAAGAACAGACGGGCCTGGTGAAGGAAAACTATATCTGGAATGTCCTGCTACATCGTGGTGCCACTGATGAGGGAATATTTCTCCATGTGCCTCCTGGAAGCTATGACCATGATCTCTTCACTATGACGTGGGGGCCAACCATTGCAGCGCTTTCTTATGTTTTTGACAAGAGCTTAGAAGAAACAATCATCCAGAAGGCTATCTCTGGTTTCAGGTAACTCTTGCATTTGTGAAGACCTAGAAGAGTTAAAGTGTGGCTGTTGTCTCCTGTCTACCTGCTAGAGGCATCACAGTGAATATCAACTGTTACTTTTCCTAGCAATTGAAGAGCATTTTGTTGTGACCTACGATCCTCTAGTTTTGCTCTGTTGTTTGTATTGATTCATTCCATCTTGGGCTCTCTTGGTTGTCACTCACTGTTTGGCTTGACTGCTGTGTTGTAATAAATCAAAGTGCCTGGGGTATGTATTTTAAACTCCAACCCAGTTACATTTAAAAGACCTGCTGACACAGCTGTGCTCCTTAGAAGTGAGGGGATAAAGTCACTCTTAACTTGCACAGTGATGCTGACAAAATCCTTGTATATGAACAAAACCTCTCACATGTGTGAGGCCATAGCTGTGGCTGAATGGGATGGAGGTTTTTTTGTTTCTTTTTTCTTTCCCAGATGACCGGTATTCAACAAATTTGCTATCTGTGAGAAACAGTATTAAGTCGATCTCTGGTCATGCTTGGATCCAGACTAAACGATGCCTTAAGCATAGTTTTAAAGCTCTGTTAATATACTGCTTAGTCTCTTGGAAACTAGACCTTCAACACTACTGCCAGTCTCAGCAACTCTCTTTTATGTCTACAGGAGATTTAGGTGTATTGGCTCAGGTGCAAATGGTCTGTCTGTTTAGACTCACTTCTTGAAAGTGATCCTTGCATCAGCACAGATAAATATGAGGATCCATGGATGAGGATTGAGATTATATGAGGGATAATAGTAGACTTCTATACATCAGCATTCATTATGAGTGGGTGGAGAGGAATGTCTAAAATGTCAACAGAGAGGCTCTCCGATTTGCTATCCTGTAGACGGACTTGTCTGTGCTGACTTACTACATTATTTTCTGGTTTTGTCTTTCCTCAGGAAATGTGCAATGATTTCTGCTCACTATGGCCTTAGTGATGTGTTTGACAATCTCATAATTTCTCTCTGTAAGTTTACAGCCCTCAGCAGCGAGGTAAGTTTGCAAGGAGGGGAGGGAAGCATGACTTTTAGTGTATTGGAGCTCTCTTTCTCTGTTAAGCAGTAATATTTGCTTATTTTGGTTATCACAGTATCTGTAGATATCTGTCAGCCCCTGCTCAGAGTTTTCTGGAGGAGGCAACAAAAAGTGTGTAGTGAAGTAGGACTTCCATAGGTTCAAATGTGCAAATTTCCTTCTACTCGCTCACAATGACAGTTTGTGCAGAGCAGAATGCCATGATGTAGAAGTGTTTATTCCACCTGCTTGATCTGAGGAGACTTAAATCTCTCTGTGATCAAGGCAGGGATCATCCATGATGCCAAGCAAGCTTATGCATTTCAGCTGATGAATATTTAGTTATTGGGCTTATGTGGTGCCAAGAAGGACTGTTTTGTGAGCTGTTCTTCCAAAGTGTAGGAGCTGTGCATCCACACAGCATAAAAGGGTCAGAAAAACAAATGTTTTGAATTATCCCTTGGTGTGTCAAGTCTGGTAATAAGATCGGCTGTTAGCCCTGCTTTTGGCAAGCCCTAAAGACCGTTTCTGTGGATTGGACTGTGATCGACAGTGTGGCAGACCATGCTTTGTGCTGAGGAGAACATGACAGCAACTCCTTTAAAGGATCAGAACTTGCAAAGAATCTCACAGCACTGCTCTGAGAACGAGTGCAAGGCCCACAATGAGCAGAATAGAATTGCCACACATACAAAAAAGGGAACAAGATCATTGAAGACTGAAACCATGGGAGTAAAAAGGCCAAGACAGGTGATTTTTTTTTTTTTTTTTAAAATCCCTTGAAGGGATAGCAGAAAGGGACCAGTCCTGCAAATTAATCCAGTTAGTAGAATTAGGTTGCAGGAAAATGGAATTGTTTGGACTGGGTGTTTTGTATCACTTGCATTCTGGCATTGGTAGCAGTGAAAAAGTACCAGGTTGACTACTGAAAGACAAAGAAATCCCAAGCGGTGAGATTGCTTTAGATTTCCTCTTCCTACACAGCTCACAACAGCAAAGATGAAATACTTGATCCTCTCCAGGCATACCAGACCTCAAGACTACCAATAGATAACACAAACAGAGGAATGTCTGCCGTGGAACAACTGTTTGACACAGATTTACACAGTAGAAGCAACTAGACTAAGCCCTCAGAGGCACCAGCTATTGCCAGCTGCATCCCATCTAGTTGTGAGACTGGAATCTGGAGCAGTCTGAGGTCTGTGTAAATTAAGCAAGCATGTGTTTTGGTGGTGTAGAATCAGGGACTTCTGGATTTGAGGAAGGCTATGAGTTCTTATCTTTGGCCAGATTCCAAATACACCAATTACTTTGTGCTGTCCTAAATTCCTATAAGGCCTGAAGGCAGTAGTGGAATATGACAACTGAAAAAATATTTGAGACAATCTGGTGGAAGGGGAGAAGGAGGCACTGTCTTCAGGAGCTGAGGGGACAAAACAAAAAGCAACTGTTAGAAAGCAAGCGAAGAGTGTCAAAGTGTCACTTAGCTGCTAGTGACTTGCCAGGTCAGATCATCCTGGTGATCAGGCATCCTCTCCAAACGCTGCAATTGCTGTGCATGGCCACTTGCATTGAAAGAAGAGGAATGGAAAGGAACATGGAGAGAGATTAAGTGATTTAAGAAGAGCGAGTGCCCCACTTCTTGATCCACAGTTAAGACTCATACTGACTCAGTGTATAAGTAGCAGCAAAACCTCTGTGTTTTAGTTTGGTGGTTGTGGCTTGTTGCCACAGTGCAAAACAAGGCATATTGCTGTTTGCACTCTGAGACTTCAGTGATTTATGTATTCATGTGGTTTCCCCGTAGCAACAATGGAAAAAACAAATTGGTTGTCAGATTTCCAGATTGACACTTCTAATGGAGTTCACTTCTCGATCAAAGACCCATTTTGGTGACAGATTTGCCAGCAATCTAGCTGAAGAAAGAGCTAGCTTTTCTGAACTTCAGGTTTGAGATTGGAAGAGCCACATTTTCAATCCATCCTACCTCCTGTCTTCTCTCTCCTTTCTTGATGAAGAAATAAGTATGGGTTTTGTACACATAAGCAAGAGAACGGCAAAGCCCATCTCTTGTCAAAAGGAACATTGCAATAAGCTTAACCACTACAGAAACATGGAGCATCTTACAGTGTCTGATGCTAGCTCACATGGTTGCTGGGTTTTTTCTTGTTTTGGCAGTATATGTTTGGTTGGTTTAAATGACTTAGCACACTTTCTGTATTTTGAAAAGCTGTAAGTGTGTTGAACAGATTATGAGGAATTGTGGTCCAGCGATTATTGGCGGAGGCTGTGTGTCAGGGTTCATCACTCTTACGTGGAGTCTTGCTGTTAAGTAGTGGTAGGAGGAGTTTTGCAAGTCAGTAATGCTTTTGGACATAGTTTCCGTCTCTAACAGTAGAGCAGGGTAGTTGCTGCTTCCAGAGGAGACATGGTACTTTTTGTAGAAGGCTTTGATCCTGGAATGAGTTCCCATAGCAGAATAAATTAATGTTAGTGAGTTTTCAGCAAGCACTTTCAAAATGTTCTGTATTGTTGTCATTGTTGGAGAACTTAACGTCTAGGTGGTTCAGTGGGTCAGCTTGTCTCAGGTAAGCTGTCCTGTCTTCATTTTTGTGCAAAGTGAATATGAGCTGAGGAATTACCCAAGCATCGTACACAGAATTGTTGTCTTTCCCGTAACCAGTTCTGAACAGTCTGCCCTAATTTGTGTTGAAAACATCTCTTGCTGACTGATTGCCACCCCCTCATCTTTCCTACAGTCTATTGAGAACCTGCCCACTGTTTTTGGAAGTAATCCCAAGGCCCATATTGCAGCAAAGACTGTGTTTCACTTGGCCCATCGCCATGGTGACATTCTGCGGGAGGGCTGGAAAAACATCATGGAGGCCATGCTACAGCTTTTCCGAGCAGAGCTGCTGCCCAAGGCCATGGTGGAGGTAATAGTAGCCGGTCCGTGGGTAACTGAAGAGTAGGGGAGTGAGAAGCTGGCTTCTCATAGAACCAGTTCAAAGAGGAGAGCTCTCTTGCAAAGGCCTGGCTTTGGTAAAGTGTGCACAGAGCTAGAAAGCCCGCAAAGGGTGTAGTGTTCCAGTTACATGCAGGCTCCATCTTCTTTTGCAGAGTTTCTTTTTTTTTTTTTTTTCTCATTTTACTTTTTTTTGGATTTGAGAAATTCCAGCATTCATTTTACTTGAACGGATTTTGAATATAGTGCAGAAGAGGGGAAGGATTAGAGCACAACATTGGTATTGCCAGATGGGGGTGACACTTTACTGAAGGGGTGAGAGGGTGAAGAGCTGGGGTTGACTGTGTACACATGGGCGATTGGGTGTGCTGTTTCATGGGGTGTACTGTTGGGTGTGCTAAGTGAAACATTTTGAGGTTGGGGGGAAGGCTACAAAGAAGTAGGCAATTGATCATATACATGTTCTGGTCTGTCTTCCAGGTTGAAGATTTTGTGGATCCTAATGGCAAAATCTATCTGCAACGTGAGGAGACACCATCTAACCGGTCAGTGGTGCAGATGGCCCAGGCAGTCCTTTTTGTACCAAAGCTGGAGAATGGTATGATTTCTTGTTTTCTCACTGATGCTGGTGTCTTCTGATTTGCAGTGGTGAATCTACAGTGCTGAGTTTTGTTAGTTGGCTCACCCTCAGTGGGACAGAGCAATCTGGTATGAGGGGGCCATCTACAGAGACACAGGAGGCAAAGCGAATGGCGCTGGAATGCATAAAGGTAACAATATAGTCTGTTAAAGAACCTGCTTTTGTTTGTGGTGACGGTACTATGTGGATAACAGGCAACAGAAGGATAAATATGCATGCTTCTGTGCAGTATTGCAGGTTCCAGAGGACTTGGGAATTGTAAGAAACTACAGAGGGGTGTATCTGCATTGACAGCTCAAGGGTTTTATGCACTGTTACGCGCAAACGTAGTAACGCATGAAAACAGGAACGATTCCCCACAAGAGGCTGAGATCTGCTCTTGGCATCACAGTCCTATAATTATAGACAAATTAAGAAATTCTCCAATGACTGATCTTTTCCAAGACAGTGTTAAGGCATATAGTGCCAACAAAATACAAACCTGGGTTTTGAGCAGTGTGTGGACAGAGGAGTTATCTGTTAAAACCTGCCTAGCACAGATCAGGTCTTTTAAAGGTAATTGATGTTAAAGGAATGAACTAGCTGGCAGGAGTTTTCCTCCAGGTAATTGTGTTAAAGCCACTATCTGTGTCTTTGCTGGGAACAAGCTGTGTTTCTGGAGGGATCTGTTTGTATGCCTTCCCCATCCAGAGGCATGGTCCTCCTTTCTGTCTTTTGCAGCAATGTGATCCTGAGAAGTTGATCACAGAAAGCAAATTCCTCCAACTTGAATCCCTCCAGGAGCTCATGAAGGTGAGAGAGATATTGTCAAGGGATTGGACTGGTGATGGAACAAGTATGCTATGCATGATCATGGATATGTGCTGTGTACTCACCCAGCTCCTCCGTCCCCAAAGGAGGTCCTGGACCTATTTGGGATATGAAACCAGTCGTTAGTTCAGCTGTTACGTGTAACTCCTGGGCTGGCAGCTACAATTGCTTTAGTAGTATAGGAAGACATTAAATTGTGGAATGCATTCCAAAAGCCTTGAGGAGGTCATGGTAAGTGTTTGAAAATATGTGTAGCTCTGTGTGGGAGCTTAAGGTTATGCTTTTTCTTGTCTTTTCTGGTGTGCTGTGTGCCTAAGGCGAACATTCCAAAAGGCCACTTTAGAGGCAAGAGCTGTGCAGAAATTTGACTGTGTGCCCCTGGATAGTGTCATACCTGGCTGCTGTGGGAGACATAGCAAGGCTGGACTCAGTAGCTTTTGGTCTAGAGAAGCTCATCTCTCTGGGGTAGTTACTTACCTGGTTCTGGTAATGACTTCTCATGTTAGTGCAGAGTTTGAGACCACTCCAGGGTGCAGAATGAATCTGGATGCAGCTCACCATTTCCAATAGCAAATAGTGCAATACAACCCTGATAGAAATGCTGTGTGGGCCGACTGATTCCATGGCTCCTTAAGTGCAAATGCCATTCCCTTCAGGATGCTGTAATTGCAATTCACTGGCTTCATCAACAGGGTGCATGACGCTATTGAGACTTGTGCAAAAAAAAAAGGAAAGGTTTATTTATCAAGGCTTGCTGCAAAGGTTCAGAAGAATAGGTATTGAGTTTCAAAATAAAGATAAGTGAGTAAACCCCAAAGACAAATATTTAAAAAAGCTAAAGTAGAACTTGCTGTTTGGATCACACAAAGACCACTGTGTTGCTGGCCCACATGGAGAAGTGGTAACTTGGTTTGTGTGTGCCATCTCAGTTCTGGGGGGACATTTTGCTCTTACCCCTGTTATGTCAGGAATTCTCCCTTCATATGCAAGCTGATGGCTTGAGAGTAATAGCTCCAGTATTTTTAGTCATTCCTAGGTATGTCTGCCTCTTCTATGCTTCACATATTCTTAGCAAGAAGCTGCTGACTTTTCAGAATTCCTCTCCATCCGAGAGACTTTGAGTTTAACGTCTTTTAAGTTCATATTGTACCTTGCATAATAAAAATATATATATAATTTTCCATATACTTAGCTCAACCTCTGTCCAATGCATTTTTGATAGACTATGCATGGCCTCACCAGACAGCGGAGCGCATTTTTGCCTAGAGTCAAAGTATTCTGTTGGTCCCCCAGTTTTGAGGGCTTGTGATTCACAAACATGTCCTGACTTTTCTAGGCTCTAATTTCTGTGACTCCTGATGAGGAAACATATGATGAAGAGGATGCTGCCTTCTGCTTGGAGATGCTTCTGAGGATTGTGCTAGAGAATAGGTATGACTTTGAAATACGGGCAAATTCACTGTAAATGTCCCTGCTTTACTGCAGCTGCTGCCTGGGTCCAGGGAATGAGTTCCTTATGTGCTTGATTTGCCAGCTTAAGCAGCATGTGGCTGTCATTTTGGGGCTTAGCAATTCCAGTCTAACATGTGCAAACAGAGGGGCTGTTCACCCATGAGTTATTGCTTGATATGCTGAGATTTGGAGAACATAAACTAAACTCTGGAGGGAGAATCCTCCCACCTGATTGCTTTGCAAGTAATGAAGCAAATAAGAAACTTGATGGCTTTGTTGGCTATGTGTCTGTTCTTAGATCTCCTGACTGGAGTTTTTCATTGAAATGAAGAAATACTAAGTTGTCTGGAGTTGTGGGAGAGGTAGTTGGATCCCTCTTGTCTCATCTCCTTTCATCCTACCCTTTCCCTTCCCCTTGCTGTGGCTAGGGATCGTGTGACCTGTGTCTGGCAAACTGTCCGAGACCATCTCTATCATCTCTGTGTCCATGCGATGGAGTTCTGCTTCTTGGTGGAGAGGGCAGTGGTGGGGCTGCTGAGACTGGCGATTCGGCTCCTTCGTCGGGAAGAAATCAGCGCACAGGTAAGGGATTTTTGAAAGTCAAATTACTGGGGTTTTGTGGCTACACCTGGCAACACGCAAACCCAATTGCTGTTGGACCGAGCCATATTCAACCTGTCTGTGCTGCAGGTAGCAACAAAGAGCAGTTGTAAGTAGCTCTAAATAAATGAAAGGGGACTTTGCTGGAGAATAGAGTGTAGGTAATAGTCTGTTATTCTTGTCACTTTCTCTGGTCAGGTTCTCCTCTCGTTACGTATCTTGCTCATGATGAAGCCAAATGTGCTGTCCAGAGTTAGCCATGAGGTTGCCTACGGCCTCCATGAACTCCTGAAGACCAATGCTGCCAACATTCACTCTGGGGATGACTGGTACACACTCTTCACCCTCCTGGAGTGTATTGGGTCTGGGGTGAAGCCGCCTGCAGCCCTGCAGGTTACAGCAAGGGCAGATAACGACACAGGTAAGACAGGCCAGCTTTTCCTAGGAAATCTGATGCCTGCCTGCCAGATAAGCAGCTGCTTCCTCAAGCTTTTCAATTAGCAAAGGGGACTGCAAGAAAACAAAGCTGATATTAAACTACATTAGCAAGATTAAAGACCAGCACCTGCTGTTCCCTCCTACCCCATGGTCTGTCCCTGTCTCTGCCATCTCTTCGTACTCTGTGAGCAGCAGTCCAGGTGCTGGTCCCTGGGGGAGCAGTGGGAGGAAAACTGATATCAGTTGTAGCAGCTGTAGAAGGTCTTTGCTCTACCCAAGGAGCATTTTCTGCTGGTTGTGGTCTGGTGCCTTGGGTAATATAGCCTTAATCTCTCATTTGGGTGTGTAAAGTAAACTCAGCTGTTGTTCCTGTCATACTTGCTGCTTTGGTGGGACTGACTCCTTTCTGTCCCCATTTTAAGGATCTCATAAAGGGAGTTGTTCTTTAAAATCCTATTTCCAAATCCATTTGTGATCAGAGTGCCTGAACCATTCCCACAAGACCAACCCACTATTTCCCACTTCACTTGACTGTGTTAGAAAGACTGTCTTTTCAGCAAACTTCCTGTTTCACTTTAGCCAGCTGGCAATGTATTTGAGGCTAACAGCTTCAGACTTTTAAAGCAAACAGCAAGAAAAGTCTTTTCCAGAAGACTTCATTTTCCTCTTTGCTTTTCTAGAACTTCCTTGCTAGGTCCTGATGCTTCATGCTAGACAGATGGGAGAAATCTGATTTTGCCCCTACGGCCTTTGCTTTCTGGGCTAATGCTGGACTGTCTTCTCCCATCTTTTTTTTTTTTTAATGCTTCTTTGCTGATTGAGCAAACTACTTGACTGTGGCATAACATTAGTTTTCTTTACCTCCTTCTGAAAACATTTGGTGCACTGTGTTCACAGCAAGTCTCTCTGTCTTATCTCTCTCTCTAGATAACACTGAATGATGGAGAGAATAAATTTTTGCTTCTAAATAACATTATATCAGTAGGTTAAATGTTGGCCCTTGCAAAGATTTCTGTGCTTGGAACATGTGAAATTTAAGGTTGTCCTAAGGGTCGGGGAAGATCTGACAGGTGTGGAACATGCTAATGTAGATTGCTGTTCATGAGAAAGACTTTATTGGTACTAGTGTGGAGCTGAGTGACCTGAAGCCCTGCGTGTGTTATGTCATTCTGTGTTGTGCTTTTGGAGTTGTCTTGGCTGAACATAGCACCTCCAGTACTTCTTAAAGTGTGTGGTACATCTGATTCTTGCCCCCGGGTCAAAGCATTGAACTTTCTGCCCTTTTTAAATCCATGATCAGGCTGACAAGTGATATAGCAGAGGATGGAAAGCCCCTTCCCTCTGAAGGGGAAAGCCAAACATATCTGCAGTGGAGAAACAGTATCAAAGATATGTGTTTCCTGCTGTCTTCTGTTCATGCTCCTGTCATAGTTGTTGTTCTTCTCACAGGAGGGGAGGCCTGGCCCAGTTTCTTCCAGGGCCCACTGGTGGTTTCTAGCTGGTGCTGATCTGATTAATCTGGATTGCTTCTCCCTTATCCACAGCTACTCTTCCAAGTTCTTGATTTGGCTTTGATCTAAAACCCATGCCTTTTGTCTTGAAGGTGCTCAGTCAGACAGTGAGGTCTCCTCCTCCTATCACCCAAGTGACATGAACCTGGACCGTGGCTACACCTCTGATTCGGAGGTGTACACAGACCATGGGAAGCCAGGCAAGATGCATCGCTCAGTGACAGATGTGGATGTCATGAACAGTGGCTGGCTAGTGGTAAGTAGCCAATGGGCTTCTGGTGCCTGAAGAAGACTGCTCCTAGCATGGTTGTGGGCAGAGAGTGTGGTAGGGAGAGAAAGAATAAGACAGTAGAAAAGAGAGCTAAGATAAGCTAACAGTGTAAAGGGAGCATGGGGAGGAGATGCAGATGGACAGGAGAAAGCTCGGAGGCAAATGAGGAAGAAGAGAAGTGCATCCTACAGAAGTTACCTGTTGGCTTCAGAAGAAAGGCCCTTGCAGCATGTGCCTGAGATGCTGCTTGTTATGCTACCATCTCCTACTACTCTCTTCCTGTGCCCTGCAGGTGGGGAAAGATGACATCGACACTTCCAGATCCACTGCTGGGCTCAGCAGGCTGGGGCCATCTCCTCTTGTCAACCAGTACAGCCTGACTGTGGGGCTGGATTTGGGCCCACATGACACAAAATCTCTCATGAAGTGCGTAGAGTCCCTGTCCTTCATTGTGCGAGATGCTGCCCACGTTACACCAGAGAACTTCGAGCTCTGTGTCAAAACCATCCGCATCTTTGTGGAGGCGAGCTTGAATGGGGGTAAGATGGCCGTTGGTTTGACAATTAGGATTGGGCTTGGGGTAGCCAGTCAGCAAGAAGGGAATGAGTTCCCAACTCTCAGAAAATAGTACTGTCAGGGAATGAGTTCCCAACTCTCAGAAAATAGTCTGCTGTGAGAAAAGTGTTCTGGGTCCTGCTGGCAGCAGGGACCTTACCTTATCCTTCTCTCTGGGATGGAGGGAAGGTCTGGAGCTGATGTGGAAGTAGCAGTATCGGCTGTTGCTGAAGGCTGTTCCTGAGGGTTGCTTGTTACCTCTTCAAGCAGATAGTTCATTTCATGGGACAGTGCTCTCCGCTGGGGTTAAAGATTGCTTCTTTGTGTGTTGAAAGGCAGAAAATTTTGTGATGAAATGTGTATGTGGTATATTGCTGCCTTTCACCCTAGGCTACAAGTCCCAGGAGAAGAGGGGGAAGAGCCACAGGTATGACAGTAAATCCAGTCGGCAAAAAAAAAAGCCAAAGGAGAGCTCAACACGGCGATCACGGGTCTTGAGCCAGCACCAGGCACACACACACAGTGATGAAGACGAGGATGACAGCATCCCTGCCAGCTACCACACTTTGTCTTTACAGGTTAGTCAGGACGTAAGTATAGCAAGGATTTCCTCCTCTCCTTTCCCATACTCAGGGCCTTGCTAGGAAGTCACTGGTGTTCTTCCTGGGGCAAGGTGGGCCTGCATCCTGGGTTAGTGAGCACTGAATGGCAGAGGGTGGCTCTGGTGGCAATGTGTGGTTCTGCAGTGAAAGAGGAAGACTGCAATTTGGACAGGCAAAAGCAGAATAGCAGTGGAGACAGAAGTCCTCTGAAAAGCAAGGAGAGTGGGGTCTGGAGCTGTGGGTCACTATAGTAGGTAAGATGGATGTGGATCAAGGGCATTTGGTGGAGGTGTGAGATTCGTGTAGGATTAGTGGGGGGTCTGACAGGGCATCTGAACTTGTGGAGTGGGGAAAGCCTTGTGGGCTGAGGCACTGGGGTTTCAAGTACAGAGGACTGGGATGAGGGAGACGTTTCTCTCTCCAGGTGGTACTCTAAAGGTGTGAAGGCACAAGCCTTCTGACTGCCAGGCTGTTGGGCCTCAGTTCAGTAGTAAAGTGACTAGAGTGCTGTTGTTTGCCCATACAGAGCTGTTCTGAGGGAGCTTTGCATGTGCTTCATGCTTGGTTTGGTTTTTTAAAATAAAAAGTTGCAGAGAGTGTTCCCTGAACAGCATAGCTGAATCACTGGATTTCTCCCTCTGCCTGGGAGAATCAATGCTGTGTGCCAGGGGAGGCTCTATTCTTTCTCCTGGCAGGATTGGGATGCTGTTCCTCGAAGATGGGATTGACCTGGCTATGAACTGACACAAATCTTGCTAAAGATGCCTGGCACTGGCCCACTTAGGGAGGGCACAGACAGTAGGGCCTGACACCATCTCCATAGCTGTATGTGGTTAGGTACACACAGGAAACAGGCTTGAGTAGCTGTGAGCCTTTTAGCATTGGTTTGGGCAAGAGCAGAGACCTGAGTTGCTTCAAAAATTTATATCCGGTGTGTTGCTTACCATGATGCTTGACTTGCAGCTCCTGGACCTCATGCACACCTTGCACACGCGAGCGGCCACCATCTACAGCTCCTGGGCGGAGGAGCACCGCCATCTAGAGACAGCAGGGAGGAGAATTGAAGCAGACTCCCGAACGCTCTGGTCCAACTGCTGGTGTCCTTTGCTACAGGGTAAAGCCATCCCCTTGTGATGAGAGTGAGCAGAGACACTTGTAAAATAATGGCAGCACTCAGGAAAGTTGAGGAGCCAAGAACTAACTGCAGAAAGCAAGCAGAGTTTTTTTAGGGTCTGCTGTAATTGAAAAAGAACTTGGATCAGACCCGGAAAGGTATCTTTAGCATGAGTTAGCTGCCAGCGTGCTTCTGGACCTGACAGTAGATTCCCAGTCTGTGGCCTGGAACAAGCATAATCCTTTTTCTTTCTTTTTCCCCAGAGAGTGTTTGATATTCATTAAACTTTTCATCCTAGACTGGGGGAATAGGGATGTGACACCTTCCCTGTGGGCTTTGCTCTGAATCCCTCTCTTGCAGGTATTGCCTGGCTGTGCTGTGATGCCCGGCGCCAGGTACGGATGCAGGCACTCACTTACTTGCAGCGGGCCCTCCTGGTACATGACCTGCAGGCCCTGGATGCCCTGGAATGGGAGTCCTGCTTCAACAAGGTAACCTCCTGGTTGGGCTGGGCATGTAGACAGGACAGCATGGTCATGAAGAAAAAAGCTGTGTGCAGGTGTGTCAGAATGGTGTCCTACTTCAGCACCATCTTCTTTAGCAGCTTGTTCAGTACAACAGACAAGGTATTCACTACTCTGATCCTGTGAAAAGTTCCTCTCTGCTTAGGCTTCTGACAGAACCTTTTGGAGTATTGAAATGAATTCACTCATTTCCACTTCCCATTGCTTCTCCCATGCTCTCTGCCTAGAAGCCACCAGTCCCAAAAGCCAGCTCTTTCCTGTAAGGCTGTCTGTGCAAATCTCATCAGTCATTTTTCAGTTCTGAAATACCAGTGTGTCTGATCCAACAGGTGCTGTTCCCTCTGCTAACCAAGCTACTCGAGAACATCAGCCCAGCTGACATTGGTGGGATGGAAGAAACTAGGATGAGAGCCTCAACACTGCTCTCCAAGGTGAGCATGCTTCTACTGCCTGAAAGCTCAGGGGAGACTGTCTGCCCCAAGAAGACCAAACTGTTTGCTGTATTAGCTTCTCAGCATCTCTGATCTGGGTAGGTGTCAGTTTGCTAATTTGACTGTCTTCAGTGCTGGACTTCATGACCTTCTGCTGTTGGGACATACCTTCTTTCCAGCACTGTGTCCATGATCCTGGCCTTCAGAAAAGTTATCAGAAAGGAGTCTGTGACTTTATGAAGGATGGAGAGAAGTATTTCACCCAACATTGCTTGAAGACAGTCTATTCTAGTGGTGAAATGATGCATGTCACAGGCTGATAGCACTGACATAAGGCAGACAGTCTGTGAAGGGCCAGAAGACATGGTGATGCAGACTGCAGTGGCCTTGTGCAAAGGAGACAAGATCCACTCCTCTACATATGCAGCTCAGAAGAGTGGAGGCTTCTGGTGTCCTCAGGCTGGGCCTGTGCATGCCACAAGGAGGAGGAATTACGGATTTGCAAGAGTGGCTTGTCAAGTTATGAGCAGCAGCCCTGATACTACTTGTTGAAAGTAGTTGTGTTTTTTTCTAGGTGTTCCTACAGCATCTCTCCCCACTGCTCTCACTGTCTACCTTTGCTGCCCTGTGGCTGACAATCCTGGACTTCATGGACAAATACATGTATGCTGGCTCCAGTGACTTATTGGTAAGGTGCTGAAAGTGATGCTGCAGTGCTTTGAACAACTGTTCATTGGTTTAACCTTGAAAGGTGATTTGGTTTTGATTTTTTTTTTTTTAACCTTTTAATCCTTCCAAACCCATTTTGTTCCATGGTCTCTCCCCTTGGTCTGTGTTTCCAAGGCAGCTCATGAGCCGTTTTGAGCTTTTGTTCATTGCTATATGTCCGTTCTCTGTGTCCTGAGGAGTGTTTCTGATTACAGCTGGAGGCCATCCCAGAGTCTCTGAAGAATATGCTGCTTGTAATGGATACAGCTGGGATATTCCACAGTGCTGACTCACGAACGGGATACTCAGATCTCTGGGAAATCACCTGGGAGCGGATTGACTGTTTCTTACCTAGGCTGCGGGATGAGCTCTTCAAACAGACAGTCATCCAAGGTACTAGGGGCTGAGAAACCTTAAGAAAACAGGTCTTGGACCCAGTGCTTGCACCTTGTCTAGTACGCAGCTGCCATAGCACCTGGATGCTGATGAAGTGATAGTTGCAGGAGGCTGTGGAGCTTGGCACAAGGAGAGGAAACCGAGGGTGGGCAAAAGGAGTGACAAACTGGTGTGTAGGCTCACTGCTTGTTTTGTTTTTCCTAGATCCTGTCCCCAGCATACCAATGGAGCAGCAGCATCAGAAATCAATAGTGTCTGCCCTGCCCCCTTCTACTGTGGGGGATGTGAGACCAGCCACCCACCTGGCTCCTTTGGAGAAGCCCTGTGAAGTGGGTGTCAGTGGTGAGTCCCGTTTTCTTCTTTCTGGAATCATCTTCCCAGCACAGTGGCATGGATCTGCTTTTTCTTAGTTTAGTGTGATCTACAGTGACCAAGCCTCTGGTGTTGTGGAACTGTTGTGCTTCCAAATAGATAGGTTGTGGCCTTCTTGCTGAGGTTACTGGGGTGAGCAGAGGCTGAGGCAGAACGCCTGTGATCAGCACCTGCTCCTCAGGGCCTTGTATGAAGGTGTGTGGAAGGGGCAAGTCTGAAAAGGCCTCTGAGTTGATCTTCAGCCCTGCTTAGCTTTGAGCTGAAAGGTGACTTTGTCAGGGCCTGTGTAAGGATGTATTTTGTCTCTTTTTCCAGAGTCTGAGAGCGCCACTGCACCTGTCTCACCCACCGTCAGCAGCTCTGCCTCTCCTTTCCCAGCATCAGCTCCAACAAAGACAAGCCCCGTTACAGACATACCTCCTACGACAGCACAGCCGCCGCTCATCCTGCAGCCTCTTGCCTCTCCCCTGCAGGTTGGGGTGCCACCGATGACTCTGCCAATCATTCTAAACCCAGCCCTAATTGAAGCCACCTCTCCTGTTCCCCTCTTAGCTACTCCACGGCCCACTGACCCCATGACAACCTCTGAAGTCAATTAGTTTGAGGGTGTCTGAGAACTGTCTGCTGAGGAAGCTCTGTGGGTGGAGGATGCTGGCCAAATGTTCTCTGGTAGCAGGCATGTTTTTTTTAGAAGATGATGCTAACCTGAGCAGAAGGGCTGCTGCCACATTGTCCTTGGAGCACATCACATTCTGCTCCCTTCTTGGGGCAACCACCTAGAAATCCCTGTCTTCTTGGAGGGCTGCCTGGTTCCACTGACCAGTCTCCTTCCTGCCTTCACGATCTCAGGGACCAGGCAACACCCGCACCCAGCAGCCTGGGACCAAGCTTCCACCAGTTCAATTGGTGAAGAGGGAAAACTCTGATGTCATGCTAGAGAGAGGCTGCTTCTCAGATTATTCAGTCCAGTCCATGGACAATTCCCCAGCCATTCCCTAGCTTTCCTGCCCATGCTTCTGGTTGCACTGCTTTGTTTGGGCTCTGGGCATGCCTGGGTTCAGCAGGTTGAGAATTTTGTGCAGAAACATGGATTCCTTACACTGCGACTCCCAGCTTGCTATGTAGGGCTTCTTGTCTGCTGTAGCCACATGCTTTCCTTCTGCAACATGGATCCCAGCAATCCCCATGCCAGACAGGGAGTGGGGGAGCCTGGTAGGGACAGCACTGTTTTCTTCCCTCCTCCTGTAAATGTAATCAGGCTTTCTGGTGGAGGGAGCATATTCAGAAGGCTCTGCCTAGTTGAGCAGATGAGAAAGAAGTGCAGAGTCCTGTGAGCTGAGAGCAGAGCACCACGGCCATGTGGCAAACAGCACTTACGGAGCCAATCCCCCGGAGTGCACAGCTGGGCTGTGTTGTCCACCACTCACTACATTGGCCTCTTACTATCCAGGCCCATTCCTTATGAGAGCATCCTCTTCAGCTAGAGATGTGGGGATCTGTGGCACCTGCTGACAGATGCCCAGCCAGTCTGCTGTGCTTTCTCTTGGAAGCTGTGCAGAGATTGCACTCTTCTGCGTCTTCTAGTTGTTGGGATCCCACCTCCTTCTCCACCTAGAACACCCCTGCAGCTGAAGCCCTGGTAGTCATTCTTGTGCTCCCACCTTGCAGCAAGGATGTCCTGCTCTTCCACCCTCTCATGCCCAGAGCAGAGCTGGCTGCCTGTCAAGCGCTGCATCTCCATTCTTCCTCCTCTCTCAATTAGTTGGATAAATTCTCAATAATATCAATCTTGGAAATCCCACTGGTGACTGGGAGGGGCATGGGTGGGACTCCAACCCAGTGTATACAGTACTGAGAGGAACCTGTGGTTGGAGTTGGGAGTACAACCAGTGTACATACAGAGTAAATGACTACAAATCCAATGGACTTTTTACAGTGTAATAAATACATCCTGTAAATGAATGCTCCAGTGTTGCACTCCTTTTCTGTCATGGTTCTGTGGCTCAGAGCCTTGGGAAGAGTGGTGTTTAGTTGCCAAGGTGCTGTGCCCATCTGCCGGCACCCTGGCTTGATACACCAGGATCCCCCAGCAGTGTGGGGGAGCATGGAGGGACTTGCCATAATGGTCAGCTCATGGTGGGGCTGCAGTGGAGGCTGGCCATCGAGTGACTAAGCAGAAATGGTTCCCATCATGGCCAAACCAGAGCTGTAACAGCTAGTTTGCTCTTGCTTCTGGCAACAGTTTAGTGTCAGCTGTAAAATTCCTGGTGTTACGTTGGTGTGTGCTCATGCACTGCCAGGACAGAGGGCAGAGACTAGGGCTGAGGAGCAGGTGCCCTGCGGCATCTCGGCATGCAGCCAGAACACAGACCTCGATGATAACCTGGCTGACTTCAGAGAAAAGAGCATTTTCTGTCTGATGCAGAAGAAATCCTCATTTCTACTGGCAGGACTTGAACTCGGAGACCCTGGGCTCTTCCAGGACTGATGCTTGCCGTGGATATGGACAACCACACATACTGTCCTCCTGGTATTTTCTACTTTGTCTTGTGGCAAGATGAATGCAGTGCCACAATGTCCTTAGAGCTGTGTGAGGCTCCGAAGCCTTCCTTATCACAAGGATTCCACGAGACTCCTATGGGCTTGGTAAGAGGGTTAAAAACTTGCAGTTTGTTTGCATTGCATGAGCAAAGGTCTAAATATTGCGTAATGGAAGAGCGATGCACATACTAGGAAAGTCCCATCAATAAATCCTGATTCACTTATCCTATTCCACCATTCCTGGAATATTTTCACTGCTGTAACCCTCTCTCCCTCACTCTCCACTGCTTCCAGATTGTGTCCTTCCAGCCCTTAGACATCTTCATTCATATATTTGAATCCTTGTGCTGCCAATGGCTCTTCTGTATCCAGCCTGCCTCTCTGTCTTGTATTTTTGAGCCATCGATTCTATTTACATAGAATTCTATGTAAATGAAACATAGATTCTAGCTCTGTTTTTCTGAGCTGTCTCCAAAATGCTTGCTGAAACCTTTAGATGATTAACTCTTTGTAAACCATTGCTCAATTGTCGACTGCCTTGATGTCAGCACTACTGTGGACAGTCTTTCCTTCTGCCTTCAGATAGTTGTTTGGCGAATGCTATGTTTAAACTGTGTTTGCAAACCAAGTTTGTGCTGAGAGCATTACATCTTAATTCAGACAATTGTGGTGCAAAAGCCACTCGAGGGAACTGCAGGAAGCAGGACTGGAATGGAAAGAATGTCAACTGGAAAGACAGACAGAATTGCACTTTAAACAGTTTTTGCTAGACTGTAAATAGGAATGGACTGGAAAAACAGAAAAAAAATCTTAGAATGTTGTTTGGATTTTGCAATAATGAGGTTTCATGTGTTACAGAGAAAAAATGACAGGGAAAGTGTTTGAACTGAAAGGGAATCACAATCAACTGGCAGGTGCATGTGCTGTGATACATGTTTTTATTGATAGGTTTCTTGAACTCTGTAACTTAAATTACACAAAAGACAGTCATACTACCAGTGGCCGTTGGTGGGGAGTGGTGTTCACACCACAAGCCTTCAGGTTTGTCCCAGTATTCACTTTTGCTAGTCTTGGACCTCTGTCTCATTTTTACGGGTCTGACTCACTGTTTTCCAGAGGAGGCTGGACAGACATCACCCTAGTTTGGATTTACTTACCTCTTCTGTTCCCATTTACAGCAAGGACTTCCACTGCTGAAACAGAATAGAAATAAGTACCAGGATTTGATGTGTCAGTAGGATGGGTTACTGTGGAGCTGGTGGTTTCCTCATTCGTGTGAAGCTTCCTAGTGAGAGATGGCCCTGTTGAAAGATAAGCCCTGCCTGTAAAGCATAAATTTGCCACTGAAACTCACAAGTGGGTGCAGTCTGAAGCAACGCTGCTCTTAATCATATCCAACTGAATCTGTGCTGAGCATACTCAGAAGGCCTGGGCTGTGGATAAGATTCCCATGAAGTATCTTCCAACAGTGGGCTGGCTTCTTTAGAAATACCTCCCGCATAGAACTGCCAGCTGTTGAACAACTCTGGAAAAATCTGCTCCTGTTATGGAGCCTAAAGTACCCTGAAAGCACGGTGCCCTGTTCTTTCGCCCCACCCCTGCGGAAGGCAGCCTGGCGGCGTTTGTACCGCTCACCCAGTGGCCGGGAGCAATCCAAGCTCTGCCAAGGCTGCTGGAGGCGGCGGCAGCTGCGCTGCTGGCCCGGTGCCCTGGCCGGCATTGTTCCCACCACCGTCTGTCCGGTTGGCCGTGGGGGCTGCCGGGAAAGGGAGAGCCAGGCCCACTGTCTGCTGGCGGACAGAAATACAGGGGGCAGCTTTGGCAGCAAAGTTCTGGAACGCAACTAACTTCTCGGGCAAAAGGTCGGCAAACTGTCGTGCTGAACAGCAAGGAGAGACCCTGGACCTGCGAGGAGGCTGCCTGGAGTACAAGTCAACGTCTAGGAAGATGAGAGCCCAGAGACTACAAGTCCCAGTATGCAATATGGCTCCCCCAGTTGCATATCCTGCACCCCGGCCAGGGCGAGGTGGTGGGCAGCAGGAGCTCCTTTCCCATGCAGGTGCTGTTCCTGGGCAGGTCCTCACTGCAGAAGGCACAGGGAAGCTACAGGCTTCATAAGTGCCAGCCCCTCCAGGGCCCGAGAGGTGCATGCACCCTTTGGCTATGCCGGATGTTTTAAGACTCGGAAACGCGTGCCCACAAGCAGCAGCCAGGTGGGAGGGTGGGTTATTACTGAGTTACCGATAGGGAAATGAGGCTGCTGTAGCCTGGCTGCTCTGCCAAGGGAAGTTGTGCTTCCTCTTCTCAACATTTCCACGTAAGAAAAATTTCTCTGGGCAGCAAGGTTGGTGGGTGGCTGCTAAACTTAATCCCTATGTGAGCTATTTGTAGAAAGTGTCTGGGAAAGGAGAGGTCGGGCTAACGGGGTCAGGACTGTGTGTGCAGGTGGTGGCTTGCGGTGTGTGTGAGAGGCAGCCGCCGTGTCACTAGCCATTTGGTGACAGTGCAAGGTCAGTCAACACGGGTGCAAACCTTCTCTCAGAAGGGAAGGCTGAGTCCTTGTTAACCTTCTTCCCATGAGGAAGAAAAGGGGAGTGAGAAATGTCTTCCATGCCTAGCTCTTACCTGGCACTGTACCTGCATGAGACAGTGCTCCTTGGGCCACGCTTGCTGGAGTGGCCTGTGGCCTCATGCACATGGGCATGGAGACGGTGTTTGGGGCAGAGAGAGCATCATCTGGGGCTGGGGTGGGTGAGTCCCCAGCACCCTGCAGCCCAGCAGCAAAGGCTGCTCCAGGGAGGGGGCGTTTGCTGCTGGGCAGTGCTCTGCCGTCCCCTCCGCGCTGTTTTCGCCGAGCAGGAACCTGTTCCTCGGCCCCGGCTGTGTCCTGCAGAGGCCACCATGCAGCAGACCGTGCTCTCAGGGCTGCTCCGACCGCAGCCCGCCTGCCCTGCGGACCGGAGCGTTAGCGGCTCCGCGCAAAGGCCGCTGCTGGTCCCCAGCCCCGCCGGGCCGGGGCTGCCGGCGCATCCCCCCGGGCCGGCAGCGCGGCCGCCACGTGGCGCCCGGGGCCGCGCCGGCCCGTCCCCGCTCCGCTCCGGACGGGGCGGGCCCTGCCCGCCGAGCGGGACCCGCGCTGGCCGCGGGGCGGGGCCGGGCCGGGCGGGGCTGTCCCGGCTCGGCTCGGCTCGGCTCGGCTCCGCGCGGCCGGACCTCGCTCCGCCCGCCCGGCCCCGGCCCGGCCGCCCATGGGGAGCGCGGCTCGGCGGCGGCCCGGTAGCAGGAGGCAGCGGGGAGGCTCCCCCGGCAGCCCCGCTCGCCCGTAGCCCGGCGCGGCATGCCCGGCCCCAGGATGCCGGCCTGGGGGATCCTGCCCATCACGCTGCCTGCCTTCACCATCACCGGCATGTGGATCGTGTGAGTGCCGCGGGACGGCCCGGAGCCGCCGCCAGCCCCCCATCCCCCCGGCGGCGGCTCCGGGGCCGCCCGGGCTGCGGGGCGGGATGTTGCGGGGTGGGATGCTGGGGGCAGGGGGCTGGAGAACGCTGTGGGATGCTGCGGGGTGGGGGGTTGCGGGGCACCGCCGGGCTGGAGTACTTCTGGGCGCTCTGTCGCTCCCACAGTTCCCTGTCCCCCCACAGCCGCCCTGCGTGGTCACTGCGTCCCCCGCAGCGGCGCTGGCATGTGCCTCCCTGGCCTCGTGCCCCTGATGCCCAGTGGGACAGCGTGCCTCTGGCCAGGCGCGAGGGCGGCCGATGCTTAGGTGGTGCGGGAATGGCCTCAGGAGCGATGCCACCAGCCCAGGTCCTGCAGTGCCAGGGCTCTAACCAGCACCTGGGCATCCATCCTGGCCCCAGATGGGATGGATAGGAGGGCCAGGGGATGTTTGTCCCTTGTGCTGGGGCAGAGGCTGTGTCACCTGGGTTAGCAGCACCAGCCCACCCTGCCGGTCCCTTCCCCAGGCATTCGCTCTGAGATCTTAGTTGGTCACACAGGACTGTCCTGCTCTAGTGCATCAGCCCCTCTGTGCCACTACCGCAAAGATGGCGGGCACTGGATGAGGGACTTTTCCCAAAACCACAGTGAGCTTCAGCATAGGTGCTGGGACTTTCTGGGTGTGAGATGAAGTAAACACATCCCGTACCATGCAGGTCCGTCTGAGAGCTTCCCCCCTGAGTATTCTCTCCTCTTTCTTCACGACAAAGCCAAATGCTGACCTTGGTGTGGGGAACTCAAGCTCCAAATTTTTCCCCTGGACACCTCACAAAGCCCTGGCCACCTTCCATGGGTGACCCTGGGGGGCAGATGCCCCTCCAACTCGCAGAAGCACAAGTGAGAGGTGCTGCTCATGGTCCTCACAGCCAGAGCTGCCCTGGGAGAGGGAGTCTCGAGCCCTTTTTCTGGCTCCAAACACGTCTAAACTGTGTCCCTTGTCAACACAGTGGCAGGGTGAGGCCAGGTGGTTGAATGTGGGAGTGCATGGCCCATGTGGGGTACCATGGCCGTGCCTGGGATGCAGAGCCATGAGGGAGGACCAGGCAGGTGGAGGCACATCCTGCTGTGAGAGGGCAGTGCTGTTTGTGCCTCTCTTGGCTTATTCCCGCCTCCCAGCATGGCATGGAGGGCTGGGATGGGGACTGGGTGCTTGGGGTAGACCTGTGATGGGAAGTGGCTGGGTGAGGCGTTTACAGGGTGGTGATGCTCTTGGTGGGTGGCCCTTGGGGTGGGCAGCGCTGCCCCTTGGTTCCCCCTAGCCGTCCCGCTCTTTGCCCTGGCGCCTCTCTGCTGGGATCATCCTTCTCGCAGCCGGCTGTTACGTGGCCAGCTCAGGCAGGAGAGGTGTTTTCTTACCGGTGTTGGGGCCTATTTTTAACCTGAGTTGTTTATGGCCGCTGGCAGCAGCAATTTGAACAGTGCGGGGCTGCCCACTGCTGTGGCTGCTGGACAGGAGTGCTCCTCACTGGCTCGGGGATGCCACAGTGCTGAGACCCCCCCTGGAGCTGAGCGGGGATGTATGTCATGAACCCCTTGTTACACTGACTGAGGTGCAAGAGTGACTCTAGAGTGAGACACTCAACGGAGCTGATCTGCCCAAAAAGCCCTGCTGTCGCACCAGCTACTTTTCCAGACTTCTTTTAGCTCCAGGGACCGGACAGCCAGGGGCTGGGGGAAGCACGGCAGAGCACAGTGAAATCCGGCATGGCTGTGGGCTGGTGGAGAGCCCTGATACAGGAGAGCAGCGCTCCAGAGCCCAGGGAGCATGGGAGCATGATGGGGAAGCAGCCCCGCAGGAGCAGCCGCAGCTGCGCTGAGCTGGAGCAGGGGGTGGCTCTCAGCAGGGATGGGGGTACCAGGCAGGGGACCTGGTTCTGGCAGCAGGAGCTCCCTGGAGCGTGGGCTGGGCTCATGGACTTTCTTTTCTTTTTCCTGCTTTTTAAAGCTGAGAGGTGCCCCAAGGTGAGTGCTGGCCCTTGGCAGGTAGCGAGAGCTCGTACTCCTGCCCCTACTGCTGGTCTCGCTGGGGCTGGTCCCTGGTGCCTGCTGGGAGCAGGGATGCAGGAATGTGGCTGCGGTAATCCCCGTTGTTTTCTCTCCCTCAGGTATGCCATGGCGCTCTCCAACAACCACATCTGCCCTGTCCATAACTGGTAAGGCCTGAGGGGGTGACAGGGGTCCTTCGCCAGGGACCACCTCGGTTAAAGACCTAAAGATAGGTCCTCCTCCAGACCTATCTCGCTTGAACTCTGCCATACTATGCTGGACCACTGGGAAGCCGAGGTCACCGTGCTAAGGGGGCTCAGGGGCCAGGCTGGCCCAGGGAGGGGGCTGAGATGGCGGGAGAGGTGGGAGCATCGAGCGGGACACAGAGCCACCTTCTCCCCCAGGAGATACAGTGGTGACAGTGATGGGGCGCCGTCACCCCAGGGCACGTCTCCTGTCCAGCCCTGCGAGTGGCTTTTGGGAGCCGAGCCACTTGGGATTAGCTGCTGGCAGGGTTGGGCCCCGCGTTCGCAAAGCGGTGAGGATGCCAGGGCCGAGCAGGGCTATTGAAAGCCGCCCTCCCTCCCCCGCCCAGGCTCTCCTGCGGTTACTGCTGCTTGGGTGAACGGTCCAGCCCTGCCGCAAACCAGGCGGGGAGAAGGAGGCCGTTGAAAAAACACAGCATGGAGAAAGTATGAAAATAAGTGGTCAGGGAATTACAGAGGGCCGTGTGTCTCCATGCAAGAGGTTGAAGCTTGCTTGCTTGAGGCTAAATCTGGCAGTGCCAGGGGGATGGGACAGCCCAGTGGCACCTGGCCACTCCATGGGCAGAGCTGCCTGCAGCACCCCAGGATGGGGGACAAGGCACGGGAGAAGTGAGAGCTGGGGGAAAAATAAATGTTTGCTCTTTTGGCAACTTCTGCAGGGTTTTTGGCTTGTCGCGTCTCCTTAAAAATCTGCCCAGAAAAATCCATGTTAGTTTAATACTTGCTGGAGTGTTTGAAGGAGAAGGGATAAAAAAAAAAAAAACGCTGCTATTTCCTGCCTGATGGCTGATTCTGTCCTGGGAAGAATGTGTGTGTCGGGTTGTCTCTGCCACACAGCCAGCCCTTAATGATGAATAATGCTTCCTGGCCTCGGGCTGCTCTCTTTAAACAAAATAATAACAGAAAAAACCCTCCCAAACCAAACATGGCCCCACGATCAGCCCTTGAGGAGGCTGTGGGGCTCCATGCCTCGCTGGGGTTTCACTGTTGGAAAACAAAGCCACCAGTAAACGAGGAGACTGAAAAAACACCAGCCCAGCCCTTTCCAAAAAGGCCTTTTTAACCGTGCACTCGCTGAGCAGCTGGAGGCAGCCGATGGTCAGCCTTGGCCAGGGGCAGGGTGGCGCTTTTCACCCCGTGGCTCCCGTCCCTGCCGTGGGGCTGGAGATCTCTGAGGGGGCCCTTTGGGGCACAGCGCTTTGGGCTCCCTAGATGAAGAACGGGCCCTGCTCAGCCGTGCCAGGCAGAGGCGCTGGGTGCCTGGGTGATGCTTCAGCAAAGGAGTGCCCAAAAACCCACTGCGAGTGTGTGCCAGCTCCTGGGAGAGCAGGGAGGGCGAGGGGATAACGTACCCCCGCAGCAGGGAATTCGGTTATGGTTGCAGACTGCAGCTGTGGTACAGGAAAGTGTCTTGGGCTGATAAGAGCTCTGGATCCCCGGGCTGGGGGGTCCGTGGCCACAGGAGGCACTTCCAGGGCTCTGCAGTGGCTGCGGGCAGCAGGACCCTGCCCAGCCCAGCAGCGCAGGGGCTGTTGATGGCCCCACGACGGGCCGTGCCCACCCTGCCCTCCCAGGCGGGTGGCACTGCCCTGGAGTCTGTTTCCCGCTCCTCGCAGCCGTGGGGGCCGTTTCCCGCTCAGCTCGGCGTTCTTGCCTGTCCCATGCAAGCCCAGAGCTGTTGGTGGCTGCGTGCCCGGCTCCACCTGTGTTTCCACCCTGGAGCTCTGTGCACCAGGCCTGGCACGTGGGTGCTCCCGCTCCTGCTTGGGGCGCAGGGCTGCGGGAACCCCCTGATCCCGGCACCCCAGCCCAGGTACCCACCGGGTGCATGCAGCGCCCTGCCCTGCTGTGGCCTCTCTGTCATAGGCAGGGCCTCAGGGTGGGCAGCAGAGCCAGCGGGCAGGGGACAGGCTGTGGAAACCCTGGGCAGGATTCTCCCAGGGGATCCTGTCGGGCAGTGGGTCGATCCCTGGATGAGCTTGGCTGCAGAGCACGGGCACATCCCCAGGGCCAGACTGCGTTCACTGGGGAGCAACTCTGCCTCCCTTGCAGGGGCTGTGGGCAGGGGCAGGAGGGTCCCGGGCAGCTGTCCAAGCCTGTCCCTTTGCTCCCCACAGGAATTACAACCAGTCGTGTGGTGTGGATGGCCCTGGCTCCTGCTGCACGCTGGACCACATCCCCCTCGTCAGGTGAGCAGCCGTGGGGTGGGAGCACAGGAGTCAGAGCTGCTCCAAGAGCCTCCCAGGAGCATGTCCTGGGGAGGGGGACAAGCGTCGCATCCCAGTGCCCCCCGGCTGAGGGCTCCCCGGGCCTTGCCTTGTCCCTGCAGCAAGTGTGGCACCCTGCCTCCCGAGAGCTGCTTCTTCAGCCTCATCTGCAGCCTGGGCTCCTTCATGGGTGAGTGTTGCCGTGGGAGCGGGTACCCTGTGGAGCTCACCCCTGGCTGGGGGTGCAGGGCGGGTGGGGGGGGCCCGCAGGTGGTGGCATGTGATGGGGCTGTGTCTCCCTCCCGCAGTCATCCTGGTGGGGCTGCTGCGCTACGCCCACCTCCTGGAGCACCTCGGGCCGTCCCTCCTCAACACCCTGGGGCTGGCTGCCGGCTGGGTCTGCGCTGCGGGCCTCACCATGGTCGGCAATTTTCAGGTAAGGTACCTCCTCAGGGGGTCCCTGGGGCAGGGGGGCTGGAGGGGGACTCGGCTGGAGCCGGGTGGTGGCAGTGCTCGGCAGCGTAGGTTTTGGGGTGGTGGTTTTGTTTCAGCACCCCCATCTCTGTGCATTCCTTCACCTCTGCCCTACGGTTCCCCAAGTGCTGGGACTGTTTGCTTGTGCACTCACAGTTTTGGGTCCAGATTAAGCTGCCAGGTTTGGTTTAACCCTCATCTGAGACCCTCTGCATGTCTGTCCCCTACACGGGCAGGGACATGCCAGCTGGGCAGAGGAGACCCGGCCAAGTTACCGTTGCTCCCGCTGCCCAGCCGTCCCACCGTGGATGTTTGCTGCTCAGGGGTGATGCCAGGAAACGTGTCTGGGCAGAGCCTGTGCTCGCAGGGTCCAGAGCGGTCCAGGCCTTGGCGGCAGCTGGCAGCACTCACCCCACGTCTGAGCTGCGAGGCACCGGGCTCCCGGCAGCTGCCTGCCCTCTGCCTGTGGCATCTGGTCCCTTCTCCCTGGCAGGAGGCTGCTGCCAGTGTTTCCCCCCCAGATAAGCTTTGCTGGCACTGATCCTGCTTGTGCCCTAGCCATGGTTCAGCAGCTGGGCTGAAGGCAGAGCTGTGACCCCCCAGGAGGGGGTGTGGGTAGCCCCAGTGATGCTTAGGGACAGAGGGCAGCCCCTGCCCCATGCCCTCAGGCACAGCAGGGCTGTTGGCCCAAGGGCCTCAGGAGTTACCACCCCATGGGTGAAGGAAACAGAAGCACTTGGAGATCTCAGCAGCAGCCAGTGGGTCCAGATCTGCTCTTCAGCCAGGAGTTGGGCATGGGGTGAGCTGCCTGGACCCGCTCCTGGCACTGCCTATCCCCCTGCCTGGGCACAAGCCCACCCCACTGGAGCAGAGCTGTGCTGAGGAAGCGTCCCAGGGTGCTGACTGTCTCTCCTCTGTAGGTGGATCACGCCAAGGTGCTGCACTACATCGGGGCAGGGGTGGCCTTTCCTACCAGCATGCTGTTCCTGCTCCTGCAGTCCATCCTCACCTACCGCATGGCCAAAACCCATGGACAGTACTGGACCGGCCACTTACGTAGCATCCTCACTGCTGTGGCTTTCATCACCCTCATCTTCAGTATCCTTCTGCAGGGCGCGGGGAGAAGAGCCAGGACAGGCTGGCAAAAGATGGTCCTCCCAGGGGGTACGTGTCCCATGTCCTCCATCCTTTGGTCTGGCAGTGTGGCATGGTGCCAGGAGATGGGCTGGCAGAGGACTCAGGCCGGGCAGCTTGCTGCACGAGTGGGCTGGGGGAGCAGCAGTGTCAGGCTGTGCTAGGCTAGTGTGGGGGCTGGGCTGGTGTGGGGGCTGGGCTGGGGACAGGGATGCTCGTGGGCATCTCTCGGGGTTCTGGGGTGCCCCAGACCAACCCTGCCCTGACTGCTGCAGCCCAGCTGAGCCGCTGCCACAGGCTTCAGCCCCACACCTTGCAGAGTGGAAGAGTGAGTTAATTGTTTGTTTTTTTAGTGAGACGAAGGTTTGTTGAGCCCTTGGCAATGCAAAGTCCATCTGAGTTATCTATATGGCCAAAGCTGAGTACAAAAGCTGTCTGTGTGGGTGCCAGGCAGATGCGCAGCAGCACCTCTGCCAGCCCAGGTCTGCAAACACCACACCCGGAAGGGAGGGCACGGCAGCAGGCGCATCAGAGCTGTAAGAATGGTCCTGAGTGTGTGGCCAGAGAGCCAGGGGCTTGTTTGGGGCTGAGGTTAGGGATAAACTGGGAAACAAGGTGGTGGTTATTGGGCAGAAAGGATGCGGTGTGCACGGCTCCCAAAGAGACTGGCTGGGTCTGGCCGGGGTGAGCAGTACAGGAGGAGCCCAGGGGTGCTGGCAGGCCTGGGACATGCCAAAGGGTCCCACTCTGTCACCACAGCAGGCAGGCGGGCTGGGAAGCAGGCAGGTAGCTAGGAAGAGCAGGAGTGCTGTGGGGCCATGCCAGCTGGGAGGGACAGACAGGGCATGTAAGGACAAGGGAGACAGGGCTGGTGCCCATCTGCCGTGGCCATGCTCTGTAAGCACTGAGGACTGGAAGTGGGAAAGCAGCGAGTGGTAATGGGGATGGTGTGGGGAAAGGGCTGGGACGTCTCCTGGTGGGATGGGGGGAGTGAGCAGAGGGCTCTGACTTGTGCAGGTCAGGTCCCTGCCTCTCTGGCTCTCCCACATTTGGGTCTCACTAGCAGAAGGCAGGGTACGGCCAGAGGCTTCACGTGGAGGGCTGGGGGATGTACCTGCCTTCTCCTCTCACCCATGGTGGCTCTGGCAGTAGGTTTCCCTTGTGATCTCCAGTGGGGACGAGAGAAGCAGAAAGAAGCTTTGGCAGTGGTAGGACCTGGAGGAGAGGGAGCAGGAACCTTCTCTGGGGTGAGCCAGCCGGCAGCAGAGGGACAAAGGGTGCTGCGGGGCTGGGACACAGCAGCCCAAACTCCCTTACCAAGGGGATGGAGGGCAGATGAGTTTTATCAACATTGACTGCATCCCACGGGAGGATGGGGAGCATCAGCTTGGTTTGAGGAAGAGGCAAGGGGTGTGGGGAGGGTGAGGCAGCTGGGCACTCGGCTTGCCCTGAGGGCTGCAGCCTCAGTTACCCCTGCCCCAGCATCTTCAGAAAATCCCCGCCTGGCATCGGTCCTGTGATTTACTGAGGCTGGTTTGGGCACGTGTGCCACTGCTTCAGCTGTGCTGGGGCCCTCCCGGTGCTGGAGGAAGCATGTGAGGTTTCTTGGTTTTAGGGGTGGTGGTGTGTTTCCTGCAGAATGAGGCTGCTCACGGCCACTCCAGCGTGCAGTGGCAGTGGGACGTGGTTCTCCGTGGGATGGTTGGGGTCCAGCTGTGCTTTCCTTGATGAGAGTGCCCTCAGGTGGTGTGTTCTTCATCCAAGAAAGCTTTGTGCTACAGCATGTGGCTGCCCTGTGCGAGTGGATGTTCATCATCGATGTCCTGGTTTTCTATGGCACCTTCACCTTTGAGTTTGGGGCCATCTCCACAGACACCTTCCTGGTCCTGCTGAAAGCCAGCCGGGCCCCCAAAAGTTACAAAGGCGAGAGTGGCATGTCCAGCACGGCCCACATCCACAGCCATGCGGAGGGCCTGGCCATGGCCTGACGTCCACGGGAGGCAGCCTCAAGGCTCACAGCAGGGACCCCCGAATCGAGCTCTGTTGGCGACTCCCCCGTCCTGAACGTCTCCGAGATCCCGGCTGCCTCTGGGTGCATGTGTGCGCGCGTATGCACGCGTGGTCGCGCGGTGCCCTCCCCTCCTGGTGGGAGCTGCGGCCGGGGCTCCTCTGGCAGCCAGTGCCCCCTGCAGCAGCTGCCCCCTCCCTGCCTGCAGGGTTTGGGGTTGTTGCTGGGGTGCAGGGGTGCCAGCCCAGTGCTGCTGTCAGCAGAGCTGGGATCTGCCCCTGAGCCTCTGGGGTTGCCCCATCTGAGTCGGGGGCTGTTGTAGGCAATTATGCAGAGGTCCCCTTCTCTAAGGGATGGGGGGGTCAGAGTTAGGCAGGGCCAGCCTTCCAACCGGCTGCTGTGACTGTGTCAGAGTTGCTGAGAACCCAGAGTGCCTTTTCCCTTCCTCGGCAGGTGATGGCAGTGCCGGCCTCCCTGCACCCCAGTGAGGATGGCAGCGGGGGTCTCTCCCTGCCTGCATGCCCAGGTGCGGGTACTGCCTTGTGCTGCTGCAGGATGACACCAGCAGCCCTGGCGAGACTGCGCTGGTCCTCCCAGCCAGGGCTCTCGCTGCTCAGGGCCTTCTGTGCCTCCAGTCAATGACTTTCCCATGTTTTTTCAGCTTGAAGGAGAATTGCTAAGGCAGATTTCACCTCCTGGGCCACGCACGGCATTGCTGTGCTCACTGGCAGTCAGCTGGGTTAGGAAATGGGTCTCTGCATTTACCGTCACACCAGGGATGTCGTGCAAGCACAGTGCCTGCAGAGCCACGGGTTTCCCCTCCACAGCGCTGCCAACCTAAGCTGTCCTGCCAGGGAGCTTGCACACCCCAGCCCCGGCCTCCCAGCCCAGGGGCGGGCTGCTGCCAGCCCTCCCACCTGGGGAGCGCAGACACAGAGCGGGGAAGCACTGTCTGTAGGAACAGAGGAAGGCCAAGGTCTGTTCTGCTGGGACTCCCAAATCCGTCCTCTGGTGCCTTCCCCAGCGCGCAGCCTGGCAGGAGCCCGTCCCGCTCAGCCCCAGCCTCCTTGGGCTGAGCCCCAGCCTGGGATGGCCCGGGGAGGGGGCTGGGCTGGCTGAGGGGGAGTGTAGAGGGGGATGAATGTGTGTGTGTGCGTGTATGTATGTGTGTGTATATATAGATCTACATATATATACATATATATATAAAAAAATTTCCCTTGTCCCTGGAGAGGGGCATTTGCTGCTGCTGTGCGCGTTGATCAGGTTGGGCTTTCTGATTTGCCCACCTTTTCAAAATCAGCCTATAAATCACCAGTCTATGTAGTTCAAAGAGGAGCATTTCTGACTTTTATATCTAATATATGCTTTAAAAAAAAAAAAAGAATAAAGAGAGAACAGTGAATTTACAATAATAAAAGTGAAAAACAGCCAAGGGCGAGGCAGACCGTCTTTCCTCACTGGGGTGGCGACTGGTCTGGGGCCAGTGTCCAAAGGGATGGAGGAAGAAGGGTCCTGCGGGTTTCAGGGGACAGCCGCGAGCCCAGGGCTGGGTTCCCGGTCCTGAGTGTCAGGCTGGCGTAAGACAAGCGGTTTTACCCGGGATGCAGCAGCCTGGAGAGGTACGTCTCGTCCCGTCGGGAGATCCCCGGCCCTCGCTGCCACTGTCCCCGACGGGGCGGAGCCGGGCCCGGGAAGCCCCGGGAGGCGGAGCCGGGCCGGGACTTTCCCGGTGCCGCGGCCGGGCGAGGCGGCCGCGCCGGGGCTGGAGCTGAAGGTAAGCGGCCGGGACGGTGCGGGCCGGGACGAGCCGGGCGCCGACTCCGGTTCCGCGGGGCCGGGCCGCCCCGGGGCAGGCTGCCAGGCAGGGGATCACCCCGGGGTGGGGGCTGCTGCCCGGGGGTGCCGGGCCGCCGGGACCGGGGTGAGCGCGGCTGAGCCGTGAGCCTGCCGGGCGGCGGGCAGGGCTGCTTCCATCAGCGGGGAGAGCATGTCAGCCGAAAGCACCCGTCTGCCCAGCCCCGGCCCGGGGGGATGCCCGGGGGCTGCCCATCCCCGCTGCCCATCTCGGACGGCGGCCTCCCGCGCTCTGCCTGAGCGAGGCTCAGCTCTCGCCATGTGCACGCTGGGGTGGGGGTGCAGGTGTATCCTGATTCCCGGTGGGGAGGGAGCTCAACTGATCGAGAGGTTTAAAGTTTCAGTGCCAGAGCTGGCCAGCCCTGCGGAGGGGTCTGCAGCGGCCAGCCCTCGGCAGCTACTGGCCTCACGGTCGCCGTGTCGGTCCCTGGCTGCCTCTCAGCCGGCTCTGGGGCTAGCTGGGAGAAGAGATGCTGGGAAGACAGAGGCTGGAGGGAGATCTCCTGTCTTCGTGTGGGGAGGAGAAAGCAAGTCCCAGTGCTGGTGCTGACACCCGTTTCGCTGTCAGTGGGGAAGTTGCTTATTTTCCTGTTTCCGCCTTGCTGGTGAATACTGCCCCATCGCGCCGCTCTCCCTGCGCACGCTGATCCCTGCCTGCACGGGGAGCAGGGCTGGCTTGCTGCCTGCCTTGGGGGGAAGAGATCCTTGCCCGCAGGCTCGGCTAGCTCTGCCCCAAAAGGAACCGTGAACGCCAACGCAGTAGTGATACCACGGGCAGAGGGGAAAGCAGGGAGAGTGCGAGACGGCAGACGCCTGGTTGGTGCTGAGAGGGGTTTTCTGAGGGCACACAGATCTACAACTGGAGCCGATGGTTCATAACACAACAGCAAAGCAGCTGGTTTACAGGCCCTAGAGGAGAAAACCAGAAGATCAGTGGGTGTCTGGGGTTTGCCAAAACCAACTCGATAACCACGGTGGGAGTAAAGGCATTTTTTGCAGAGAGGTACGAATGGCTTCAATGCTTGAGGGCAGGCTGACGGGAGGGAAAGGCTTGGACAGCTTTCAGGGAGAGGGGATTTCTCTCTGCCACGCTTGCAGGTCAAGGACTCGGTTTCCAGGAAGGGTCTCAGAACAAAGTCCCTGTGAACGCTGTGCGAGAGAGACTTGACAGCCACTTGCCAGACCCTTGCCAGTAGCTGTTGGGCCTCCTGGGCTGGAACAGAGCACAGAATTTGTGCAGAAAGCAATGTCAGGTATTTAGAGCCATCGTTTGCAGGCATTAGCAGGCCCTGGGGGAAACAAAATGCACAGGGAATAGTATGTTAGAGGAACAGCCAGCTGGGTGGCTGGAGCATGTCAGCTGTACACCAGGGCGGTTCAGAGCAGAGCCACACTCAACGCTGCCTCCTGTGTTTCTGGAGCACCCTTTTCCATGGCTGCTAAATGCTCCAACCTTGGACAGATATTTCCCTCCTGCCTGCAGGGCATCGGCTATGCAAGTCAGCCGGCTGTCACAGGAGGAAAGAAAATAGCACCTGCATTACTAGGTCACGTTCAAGGAGCTGCAGGCAGGGAAGAATGGCTTTAACGTGCTGGCAGCTGGCCCTTAATTGAAGCAGTCTGGCTGACGGGGAGGCTGTACCATTCCGCAAGGGTGCTGTGGCAGCACTGCACTCCGGGGCAGGGAGCTGATGCTGCTCCAGGCAGTGCATTGCAGTCGGGTTGCTGCTCTTTCTCTCCCATTCCCAGCAACGCCTGGAGAATCCTTCCTGAGCCCCAGGACCATCTGAAGATAGGGAGGATGTGCCCAGCAAAGGGGGGCTGTGATGTGTGTACAAGTCCAGGGTCCAGGCCAGATGTGCTGGGTGCCACAGAGCAGGGGATGCTATTGATAGTAAGAGGGGGAGATGAGGCCCTTTCTAGGATGTGTGTGGGATAAAAGCTGAGTGTGCTACACTCCTAGGGGAAACCCAGGGTCCTGGGGGCTTGAAGGGCATAGCTGCTGGCACAGGAGGCAGGACTTACCTTGAGAGCAAGCCTGAGGTTGCTCTTCCAGGAAAAAGGAAGCAGGTGACGACGCTCCAGCTCTGCTGGATGGGCAAACTGGGCTTCCTCTAACACACACTGCACAAGTGTGCAGGCATATGGCCAGCAACCTCCAGAGTAAACCAGAGCTGTGTGGGCTGGGGAGATGCATGCACGACTCCATGACATTCCTTAGCCATGCTGTTTGCTGCAACAAGTGGAAGTGTCTGGGGCAGCAATGAGTGAGCTGTGAAAACCACTCTAGTGGAAATGAGGCTGATGGCATTGGAGAAGGGGAGCAGCTCTGTTCAAAGGGCACACTCTGCTCTCCTCCAGCATCTCTGGGCCTGGGCTCCCCAGCCAGGCTCAGCGGGTAGGGTTCAAGGTGATTGTTCTCAGCACACTGAGGAAGGATGTTTGTCCCCTTCTTCACCTCTCTGGGAAATCTGTGCCAGCAGATGAGGTGACTGGCTGGTGGTGGCAGGCTGAGGCTGCCCAGGCAGGATGTCAGGTGGGATCCCTAGAGCAGGCAGTGCATGCTGCTTCTCACAGGCTAGCAGGGGTTGTGTCTGTGCTTCCAGGCTTTTGGAAGCCCCTGCAGAACGGCAGGAGGAAGGTCCCACCTCATTTTGCAGTGCTGGATTTCCACTCTCACCCTCCTTGCACCCGCCGCTGCACCTGCATGTCCCCTGGACCCCATGTCCCAGGCTGTGCCGCTGTCTGGGCAGCCTGCCGCAGGCAGGCTGGGCAGGGGCTGCCGGGGCTCAGTTGGGCTCAGGTGTCAGGCCAGCCAGGGAAAACCTTAGGCCTGGGGCCACAGGGCAGCCCCTTTGGAGGACTTGAGTGGCTGGAAAATCTCCTTGCAAAGGCTCTTTTCAGCTTCTGAAGAATATGAGTCACACATGGGTTGAACAATCCCCTTCCTTCCCCTCTTCTCCCACACACCCAAAATCCCCTGAATGGGACCTGCAGCAGCCACTGATTCAGAAATTCATGGTATGAGGACACCACGGAGTCAGATACGGGTTTTTTTCTTCTTTTTTTCTTTCCATTGCTTAGCAAGAAGAAATGTGGAGCAAGAGAGTGTACCTGGAGGCTCTGCTCTGAATCTGCCTCTTTGCTAGAAGTCTCCAGTGGTTTTCTGCTGTCAGGCAGACCTTGACCCCAGCAGGACCCTTGTCTGCAGTAGCCAGTAGTCACTGCAGTGATGCTGGGGCTGGACGGGTTGCTGAGACCGGCCTCTTCCTCTCCGGTGAGTAGGAGGGTGCGAGTGCTGTGGGTGGTGGGGAGCATTCGGCGCCGGGTGCTGGGGTGGCAGGAGATGCTCCCACGGGTGGCTCTGGGGCTGCCACTCCTGCTTTGAAACCAGATGCTTCCTAGCGGGAAAGAGGGAACAGAAACATGTATGGCAAACATCTCTCTCAGGCCACCTCTGCGGGAAGGATGCAGGGGCTGCCGTGTAAGTGAAAATTGGGGCAGCAGGGGAGTGGGAAAACACTTCTTTGGGTGCATGGCAAAGGGGTGCCATGCACCTGCTTCGGTCTGCAAAGTCTTGGAGAGCTTCCCCCAGCCAGGGGGCAGACATGGGGCTTTGGGGCAGCGCATTGGGTCCAGGGGGATTTGGAGGAGACATCCCTGTGTGGGAGGTGCATCACCGAGGTGAGATGATGCAGGGTAGGGACCTGGGAGGCCCCAGGGGCTGCCCCCGGGTTCTATGGCAAGACCCGGGTGGTTTCAGCCATGCTGCGCTGCAGGTCTTGTCGATGGCACGATGGCGGGTCAACGGGGACGGGTGCCCAAAGTGGGGCAGGCGGCCGGGACCGGGGGAAAAGCTCGGGACCGTCGGGCGCCCCGGGGGTGCCAGGCAGCGCCCAGGCGAGAGCAGCGGGGGGAGGCGGGCGGCCGCCGGGATTTCCAGCCCGCCCGGAGCCCAAAACTCTTCGGGCGAGAAGACAGCCCGTCCCACCGCCCCTGGGCCGGCGGAGCCGCCGGCGGGCGCAAGGGCAGCCGAGCCCCGGGCTGTGTCGAGCCGAGCCCCGCTCCGAGCCGCGCCGAGCCGAGCCCCGAGCCGCGCCGAGCCGAGCCCCGCACCGTGCCGAGCCGAGCCCCGGGCCGCGGCGGTGCGGGGCGGGGCGGTGACGCGCGGTCCCGTCATTTCCCGGCTCGGCGGGGTTTCTAGGGACTTTCCGGAGCGGCGGTGCCTTCCTGCCGCCGCCGGTCCCCGCTCACCCCCGCGCTCTCCCCGCAGGCCGGCGGCCGGCCCCGCGCAGACATGGACGAGCAGTTCCAGCCCGTGAGTGCGGCACGGATCGGCTCGGCCCCGGGGGGGGAGGCTCTGCCTGGCTCCGGCCCCGGGGCTGGGCTGGGAGCGGTGCCTGACCCACGGGTGGGGTGGGAGGTGGGGGTCTGCGGGTGGCCCCGAGGGGGGAGACGGAGGTCTGTGTCCGCTTCCAGGGTGGGCAGTGCCGGTTGTGCAGGTGCCGCTGGGGTGGGAGGTGGGGGATCTGTGTCTGCCCCCCGGGTGGGCAAAGGGAGTCTGCTGGTGCTCCCAGGGGTGAGCAGTGAGGGGTCTGCACCTGCCCACCCCTCTTCCCCGGGAGGGACGAGGGATCTGTGTGTGCCTGCCCCCCTTCCCCCCCAAGGTGGGCAACAGGGGTCCGTGCCAGACTGCCCCCTCCCAGGGTGGGAGATGGGGATCTGCGCCTGCCTCCCAGGGCAGTTGGGGGTTCCAGCCCCAACACACTCATCACACTCATCTTCCCTCCTGTCACCCAGTGCCTGGATGGGATTGACTACGAGGACTTCAATTTCGGCTCCCACATGATGGAGCAGAAGGAGCCCCTGATGGAGACGGGTAAGGGCCCCTCCAGCTGTGCCCTCCCTGGGGTCCCCAGCTGCAGGGGAATTTCCCAGCAGGCTGACTCACACCTCGTAGTTCCCAGCAGCATCACGACTGTGTCCCCGCTGGCCCCACTGTGGGCTGGCTGGGAATCCCTGCCCTGTGCCACCGGGATGGGGGACTGTTCAGTCTGGCCCCACTGCTCAGTTTACCAGGGGCTTGAGGTTGGGCTGACGGGTTCCCAGGGGGTCCCTGCTCCCCAAGTACCAGAGCATCCCCCTGGCCCTTCCCTCCTCTCCCTGTCACTCTGACCACTGGTCCCAGTTGGTCCTGAGGACCCCCATGTCCCCCCATGAGAGGGGGTCACCTCACCTTCAGCACTGTCCCCATACCTCTAGCATCCTTACTGGGAGCACATATTTTGGTTATCCTGTGTTTCTCACCGGTGCCTCTCCTCTCTGTCCTCCAGTGGAAGGTCCCTACCTTGTCATCATCGAGCAGCCAAAGCAGGTAAGGACGTCACCCAGGTAAGGACAGGTGTTGCTGTCACCTCCTGCTCTGATGGCATCAGGTTGGGGCTGCCTTTGGCTGATGCTGTCTTTGCCTCCACAGCGGGGGTTCCGGTTTCGATACGGCTGCGAGGGCCCTTCGCACGGGGGACTGCCAGGAGCATCTAGTGAGAAGGGGCGCAAGACCTACCCCACTGTCAAGGTGAGCGCTGCCCTGGGAAGGGGATGGGGCAGCATCTTCAGCTGGTGTGTGAGGGCACCAGGAGGGTGCCTTAAAGGAAGGGCATGACCTGTATATTAAGTTCTGTGTGTCTCGTGGTGCTGGTGAGACAGGAGGGCTGCAGCAGGAGGGGTGGTGGTCGTGGGGAGGGATAGCAGTGGTTTGCGGAGAGTCCTGCAGGTTCCTGGGATATTGTACCTAACTCCCACCTCCTTTCTCCCTGCAGATCTGCAACTACACTGGGATGGCCCGAATCGAGGTGGACCTGGTGACGCACAGCGACCCTCCCCGTGTGCATGCCCACAGCCTGGTGGGCAAGCAGTGCAACGAGGCTGGCAACTGCGTCGCGATCGTGGGACCCAAAGACATGACAGCTCAGTACGTGTGAGGGAGACCCGGGGTGGCCTCTTGCCTACAAGAGGTGGCTGGGGGGCTGGCTGCAGCTTACAGCTGGGGAGAAGAGAGAGGTTAGTGCATCCAGGAGCGGGGTTTACTGGATGGGGCCAGGATTGAGTTTAGACAAGGTCACCAGTACAGCTCTGTCCACTGAGCATTTTGCCCAGCTCTAGGTCCAGCATGTGCAGCTTGTTTTGGGCTTCTGTCCTCGGGCTGCAGCTCCCTGGCTTTGCAGATATCTTCTGTAGCCAGCCTGAGTTGCGGGGTTATTTGGTAAGCGCTGGTGGGTGGCTCCCTGCCCAGGCAGCTGCTGCAGCAGGAGCAGGAAGGCTCATGGCTGCTTGGGGGTCCGTGTGCCCTCATGCTGCTGGCCTGGCAGCCCAGATTGGAGAAAAGGGTGTTTTCCCTGGGTCTTCTGCTGGAGTGGGACAGGAGGGGCTGGAGCTGCACGTGATTTACTGCTGCATATGAAGTTTCTTGTAGCTCTTGTAAATCCAGCCTCAGCTGCTGGCTCAGCCTCATCCTGTCTTCATCCCTCTGGCTTCCAGCCCTCCTAGTCCCCTCTTTGGACTTGTCACAGGTGGGAGCCTGGAGTTTCCCAGCCACCTCTTTTCTGGGCTCCTTCCCTCCCCTCTGCGGTTTCTTCCCTTTGCCCTGCACGTGAGCCCCCACTTAGCCCTGAGCAGCACCACTCTGTGCTTTGCTCAGCTCCTTCCCTTCAGAACGCAGGAGCCTGTGTGACCCTGGACCGGCTGCTCCCAGCCAGGGCACTCCCAAGATCCCAGTGGGATCCCTGTTCTCCTCCAGGTTCAGCAACCTGGGTGTGCTCCACGTCACCAAGAAGAACATGATGGAGATCATGAAGGAAAAGCTGAAGCAGCAGAAGATGCGTAACAGGAGCCATCTGCTCACGGGTGAGGGCAGCCTGGGGGCTTGGCGGGACTCGGTGCCCCAGGGGGAGCAGGGATTTCCTGTGGGGTGACAGCTGGGGGGCTGGTGGGGAACGGGCAGGGTGACCTGGACCTGTGTCCTCTTCTCCTGCCTGATGGTGTCTCCCCCTGCCCTGGCAGAAGCAGAGCTGCGTGAGATTGAGCTGGAGGCAAAGGAGCTGAAGAAGGTGATGGACTTGAGCATTGTGCGGTTGCGCTTCACTGCCTACCTCCGTGACAGCAGCGGGAACTTCACACTGGCCCTCCAGCCCGTCATCTCAGACCCCATCCATGACAGCAGTGAGCGTGGGGCCAGGCTGGAACGGGGTGAGGAGGTGAGAGGTGTTCTGCCATGGCAGCTCCTAATGCCTCCTCTTGCTCTGCAGAGTCCCCAGGAGCTTCCAACCTGAAGATCTCACGGATGGATAAGACGGCAGGCTCGGTGCGGGGAGGGGACGAGGTCTACTTGCTGTGTGATAAAGTTCAGAAAGGTAAAAGCCGTTCCCTCCAGCCTAAACCTTCCAGAGGCGCTGTGGCAGGAGAGATCCAGGGCCTCTGGGCAGCCGGGGTCAATGTCCCCGGAGTCTGGCCAGGGCAGGGAGACAGGTGGTGCCAGACGCCCCTTCTCTCCCCAGATGACATTGAGGTGCGTTTCTATGAGGATGACGAGAATGGCTGGCAGGCCTTTGGGGACTTCTCACCCACTGACGTGCACAAGCAGGTATGGGGAAGGCGGGGGGGTGTCCTGTGGGGTGGGGGAGCCCTGTCCCCTGCTCCAGGAGGAGCAGGACCCCACGTCCGTCTGTCCTGTCCGCAGTACGCCATCGTCTTTCGCACGCCCCCCTACCACAAGCCCAAGATCGACCGTCCTGTCACCGTCTTCCTGCAGCTGAAGCGGAAGCGGGGGGGTGACGTGAGCGACTCCAAGCAGTTCACCTACTACCCCGTGGTGGAAGGTGAGCATCCCCCGGGCAGGCTGGCGTGCCCCCCGCCGCCAGGGCTGCCCCTCACCCCGCTGCCCCTCTCCCTCTGCAGATAAGGAAGAAGTGGAGAGGAAACGCAAGAAAGTCCTGCCTCAGTTTCCCCAGCACTTTGGTGGAGGCTCGCACATGGGGGGTGCCGGCGGGGGGGCCGGAGGCTTCGGCTCTGGAGGAGGTAAGTGGGGAGGGACGCTTCTTCCCCCTCCTCGCTCAGGTGGCTGTGGCCAACCCCTGGGGGCTCCCCGCTGCCCTCCAGCCTCACCCATCACCTCCTTGCTCCACAGGTGGGAACCTCAGCTTCCCCTACTCTGCTGGGCTGGCCTACAGCAACATCTACTCGCCTGGCCCCCACCCCGTGGGGGGCTACCAGGGTGGCGTACAGATGAAGGGCCCGGAGGCGGAGGGGGCCGGAAGCGACAGGCAGGCGCCGGTGGAGAGCACGTACTGCAAGCAGCTGCAGAAGCACGGTAGGCAGGGCTGGACCACCGGCCGGGGGACATCTCTCAGGAGAGGGGGACACAGGTCGAGGACCTCAGGGGAGACATAGGTTGGGGACCTTTGGGGGCTGGCTGCCACTCTCCTCTGTGCCCAGAGGGATGCAGGAGGGTGGATGGGGCTGCTGCTCCTGGAGGTGACATCCTGCTTCACCCCCAGCCCAGCTCTGCCATCTGTGGATGCTGGCGCTAGCCCGTCGCAATGCCCATGCCCTGCTCGACTACTCGGTCACCGCTGACCCCCGCATGCTGCTGGCAGTGCAGAGGCACTTGGCTGCGTCGCAGGACGAGAATGGAGACACGTGAGTGCACGAGGGGTTCACGGGGGAGAGCGAGGGATCCTTGTTGGCCATCAGAGCCATTAGGGGGGCTCTGGGGGGTGGTAGGTGAGAGGAAGGACCCAGAGAGAGGTAGAGCTGAGCCGGGGACCATCCCTGCTCTCTTCGCAGGCCTTTGCACCTCGCCATTATCCATGAGCAGACAGCTGTGATCAAGCAGCTGATCGAGGTCATTGTTAGCATCCCTAGCCAGCAGATCATCAACATCTCCAACAATCTGCAGCAGGTACGCATTTCCTGGGACAGCCGGTTCTTCTCTACCTGGGACTTGCTCTGGTTTCCAGACCCCAGGGGCTCCCATTGCTGCTCCTGCTGTGGGGAGGCTGTAGGGCTGTGCACAGTGCAGCCACACTGGCGAGGACAGCAATGCGGGACTCTGCTCCTCCTGCGAGCGCTGCTGAGGGAGTGCTGCTGTCCTGCAGACGCCACTGCATCTGGCAGTCATCACCAAGCAGCCCCAAGTGGTCCAGCTCCTGCTCCAAGCCCGTGCTGACCCCACCTTGCTGGACCGCTATGGCAATTCCCTGCTGCACCTGGCGCTCCAGGCGGGCGACGAAGAGATGCTGAGGACACTGCTGGCCCACCTGGGCTCAGCTGCCCCTTACCTGCTCCGCCTGCCCAATTTCCATGGTGAGTGGGGCTGGGAGATGATGGGCAGGAACCCAGGGGTGCTGTTGTGGGCTGCTGAGCCTCTCACCTTGTTGCAGGCCTTCTGCCTGTGCACTTGGCCGTGAAGGCAAAGAGTTTGGCCTGCCTGGACCTGCTAGTCAGAAAGGGAGTGGATGTGAACGCGGTGGAGAGGCAGGGTGGGAGGACCCCACTGCACCTGGCCGTGGAAATGGAGAACCTGAACATGGCCACCCACCTGGTGAAGAAGGTACGGGGGGTGATGGGTTGGTGGCTGTGGGATAGGGTGCAGCCTCCCCCAGGGCTCTGGGGAGGTGGGAGTCCCCTGTGGTCTTGGGGTGACCATGGGCAGGGAGGGGGGCAACACCCAGGCAGCCTATCCTTACGGCCTCACACGTTTCTCCATAGCTGGGAGCAGATGTCAACAGCCGGACCTTCGCTGGGAACACCCCCCTGCACCTAGCTGCTGGCCTGGGCTCTCCCACCCTCACCAAACTGCTCCTCAAAGCCGGTAAGGCGCTGCCCTCCCTCTGCTCCCCGCAGCCCCAGCTGCCCATGCTGGGCAGTGCCTGGGCACAGTGCAGACCCCAGCACCCCAGGCCCACCTGCCCTCTTGGGGTCTCAGTCCACCCTTCCCTGACAGGGGCAGACGTGCTGTGCGAGAACGACGAGCCTGTGAGCCCATCCTCGTCAGAGGCCAGCAGTGACACAGACGCCGACCCTGAGGAGCAGGAGCTGGCCATGGAGCTGGGCGAGCCAGCCCCAGCTGTGGAGGGCGGCACCAGCCCTGAGCCTCCTGCGCAGGGGCACGGGCAGGCAGGGCACAGGCAGCGCCGCTGCCACACACCCCTGGACCTGACTCAAAGCCAGAAGGTGGGGGTGGTGGAGGGGTGGTGGAGGGGTGGTGGGTGTGTGAAGGCGCGCTCGATGCTGATGTCCGTGCATCTGTCTGCAGGTGCGGGAGATCCTGCTGCAGGCCTCCCAGCAGGGCCCGGAGGCAGAGCTGCCCACTGCCCCCCGGCCAGGTGAGCAGCCCCTCTCCCCCTGAAAGCGCTGTGCCTCACCAGGGCAGGACCCTCCTGGCAGCGGGGACGGGCAGCACATGATGGAGGCATCTCTCCCACACAGGGAAAGTCCTGTCGCTGGACAGTGAAGCGCTCCAGGGGCTGGAGCAGCTGCTGAACCAGGACTGCAGCGGGTCAGACTGGATCGAGCTGGCCAAGCGCCTGGGGCTCTGCAGCCTGGTGGAGACCTACAAGGACACCCCCTCGCCCAGCGTCAGCCTCCTGCGCAGTTACGAGGTCAGTGCCCGGCCAGGGTGCCCCTGTCCCCCCCTGCCCGTCTGGCCACCAACCCTGCTCAGTGCCCTCTCTCTCTGCAGCTGGCAGGAGGCAGCCTGGGGGGGCTGCTGGAGGCGCTGGACTCCATGGGGCTCCGCAAGGCCGTGAGGATGCTCCACAAAACTGAGGCGCTAGAGAAGCTGCAAATCACAGGTATGAGGAGTGAGGGGCTGGGGGGATGTCCCTGCTGCCTCCCCCTCACCCCCATCGCTGACAGCACCCGCGGCTTCCTTTGCAGAGCTGAAGGAAGACAGTGCCTATGGCAGTGAGTCGGTGGAGGAGGAGCAGGTGCCTGCACTGGCCCTGAAGCCGGGGACGGGGGGTGAGCTGCCCCACAGCCAGCAGCCACAGGTGCACTGAGGGGCTGGCAGCCCCTGCACCCACCCAGGGGAGCTCCATCGCCCCCCACCCTGCCCTGCCCATGCAAGTGCCTTCTGGACTTGGGGCCCAGCTGCCTGGACTCAGAGGAATGGGATGCAGCTAGCTCCCACCCCTCTCTGCTCTTATTTAATGGTCCCTCTTCTGAATAAAGGGACGCAGTTTCCATTAGCCTTTGCCCTCCCTCTCTCCAGCCCCAGCCTTGAGCTGGTGGGCACTAACCCCCCTGAGCCCTGCCTGGGGCTGGAGTCCGGCAGCAAGGAGGCAGCTGCCGGCCCCTCCTCAGCATCCCTCCATGCCAGGGCTGTCCCCAACTGTGGGGGAGAAACCACAGCGCACACAAGAAGTGAAGAGCGAGGTTTACTTCAGTAACTGAGAAGCTGTACAAAGGTTTTTCTCCCCCCAAGCCTCCTGGGGCAAGGGTGGATTTTTTTTTTTTCTTTTTTTTTTTTTCTTTTTTTGCAATAGACTCAAAAGAGCAGAATAAAAAGTTTGACACATTCGCAAAGTCAGTGCTGAAACCAGCCAGGTCCCGGATCTCCAAGAACAACATGTGTGCCAGTCCCCCACTGCCCACAGCCCTTCTGCTGTCCCCAGACCCCTCCCTGTGCACCCTGGGCATTCCTGCAGCTATGTTCCATCACTGGCACCTTGTTCCAGATGAGCATCCTCCAGCCCACCCCAGGGGTGGTGGGGGCTGCCCCAGTCTGCTCTCACCTTAGTGAGGAAGAAGTCCACAGCTGAGGATGGGGCTGCACCACTACTGCTTCAGCGTGAGGATCATGCAGCGCTGTGGACCAGGCTTTGCTGACAGCCACTGAGGCCCCAGCCATGCGTTGAGAAGCAGCACAGGAAGGAAAGCTGGTTCCAGCCCGGAGCCAGCCCCATAGAGCAGTGGGGAGCCCCAAGTCAACCCTCAATTCAGGGGTCTCCTCCCCACTGGGAGTACTTACAAGCTGCCCAACATGCCCTGGTATGCTCATGCCCAGGGGATGCAAAGGGCTGGTCCAGGCTGCTGGGGAGTCATGAAGCAGTGGTGCATCACCCCCCCTGCCTCGTGCAGCCACAAGCACAGATATGGGTGCTGCCAGCCCAATGCTCCCTCCTTGTCACAGGCGGCTGCAGGGCTGTCTCTCTCCGAAGGGTTGCTGGTGCTGGAGCGGGGCTGGGGCGCAGGCAGCAGTGCACGCAGGAGTCCATGCTCCGCTTGCTGCAGGAGTGGGGCTGGGTCTCCCCCCAGTCCATGTAAAAACCTCCTCCTCACCCCCCCCTAGACTGCAGTGCCTACAGGACATGGCTGGGTTTGTGGTTTTGTTTGTTTTTTTAAACAGTTCCCCAAAAGCATCAAAAGTAGCCCCCAAAAAACCCTCCCTGGTGGTCAGCTGGATCTGGTACTAAAAAGTGCAAAACTGTATCACAAAAACCGTTCAAAAGTTGTAAGAAAGCTCTGGGTGCAGGGGTGGCAGGGAGGGGGCTGGGTGCCATTGCCCCAGGTCCCCAGCCACCAGCTCAAGGAGAGGGGACAAGCCAGGGCTGGCCCCGTCCTGTCAGCCCCCCATGGCACAATGGAGCTGGAGGAGAAGTGAGTGCTGGGCTTTGTTTTGCAGTGTTGGGTTTTTTTTAAAACCACTGAAGACTTGAGCCCAGGAGCTGGGTTTTGGGATGGGGTCCTGCAGCCAAGCGCAGGACAAGGAGGGGCAGGAACAAGTCTGATGAGGCCGACGGTGTGGGCAGCTCTGGCGGACAAGGACCGAGGACCATCCTGCTCTGCCACCATCTCCGACCAAGGGGCTGTGGCCCTGCCTGGCTGGTGCTGGCAGCTGGGGAAGGGCTGTCACCCCCCGGCTCATGCCGCAGACAGATGGACTCATGCGGGGTCTCGGTGGGCACATGGCCTCCACCCCGGTGCGGGGGGGGCAGGAACAGAGCTGCAGCACAGGCGGCTGATGCCCCTCACTTAGGACTTCTGGGGGTGGCCAGGGGGATGGCGGCCGGTGCGCTCCGAGATGTTGCGCTTCACCTTCGTGGCCGTGGCAGAGGGCTCCGCATTGAGCGAGGGACTGGAGCGGGATTTTTTCAGGCCATCGTCCTCCCCACCCGCTGCGTCAAAGAGGGTGGTCTCGAATGCTGCCAGGTCCTCGGAGCCGGCCTTCAGCTTGGCCCGCAGCAGCATGGCATAGGTGCCATAGCGGGATTTCTGCGGGGCAGAGTGCAGCAGAGAGAGGGGTGGAGGAGCTGGGCACTTCCCCCTCAGCCAGCATCCCGGGGCAGGGGAAGATGCTCATGGTCCTTCCACTCCCATCCTGGAGCACGGGAGTGGTAGAGGTTGAGGGCTGGCAGCACCACGGCACATCCCAGCCAAGCCCCAAACCCAAGAGTCCCTTACCTGCCCCATGGGCGCAGAGCTGGGGGCATTGTGGCAGTACCTGGTGTACCCAAGGCAATTCAGCCGACCAGGACAGGGGGTTCCCAACACTCAGGGATGGATGGGGTGGTGGGTGGGGGTGTCTCCCAGCTCACCTCAAACTCCAGGTACTCTTCCTTCTGCTTCAGCTCCTCGTACTCCTTGCCCTTCACCTTCTTCTCCGGCAGTGAGGAGCGGTGCTCCAGCAGCTCCGCTGACATCGTCTTAAACTTAGTCTCATGGCTCTTCACCTGCTCCTCCTGGGGAAGGGTGGCACCATGTCAGTGTCCCTCTGCTCTGCCCCCTCCCTGCTGTGCAGCCCCTCAGCTGCAGGTGGGTGCAGTGTGAACCAGCTGGGGCCACAACAGGTTTCTTCCGTCCTAGGTCCAGCCAGGATCTCAGCTTCTGCTCCTGGGTTGATTCATTTTTTTCCAAATGGCAGGCAAAAGCACAGGCCCTTAGGGGCAATCTGCTCCCACCTCATGGGGGGCTGGCTGCAGTCTTAAAGCAGAAGAATTTAATCCCCCATAGAACTAGGCTGGTGGGTTTTTTTAATCCTTTCTGCTCTATGAATAACTGCCCTGGCATGCACAAGCACCAGCTAATCCCCCCGGCCGGTCGCCTTTCAAGGTCCTGGCCCTGACAGGACCCTGCAGCCATAGTGTGCAACCACATTGTCCTCCATGATCTGACTCCATCACCTGTCTCCCATCCCCGCTGCGAGGAACGAGACTGCTGCCCCCCCCTCATCCAGCCTCAGCATCCTCTTGCTCTGCAGCTCCCAGGCCATGCTCCCTTGGCCCTGCACACCGCTGGGAGGCAGCCAGGCACATGGCATCACATGGGTCCCTGCACAGGGGACAGTGACACCAGAAAACCCAGGGCTTTGTCCCAGGCCTCCGGCTGCCCCCATGCCATGGCCCACCTGTGACAGCCTGGTGCAGGAGCTGGGCAGCAGCGGGCGGCTGAACTTCTTCTGGGAGCCAATGGCTGCAGGGAAGGGGGGTGCAGAGAACATGGCTGCCACCACATTGATGCGTGTGATCCATGAGTGCATCTGTTCAGGGTTCCTAGGGAGAAAGGCCAAAGCGCAGACAGGCTCTAAGTGGCACCATCCATGTCACAGGCAGAGGCACCTGCGCTGCAGATAAGATCTGGATCCCCCCCCCTCCCCAGGACTCTGCCCCCAGCAACATAGGCCATGGCAAGCCCATTGGGGTGGGGAGAAGAAGAGCCAGGCAAAGCATTGCGCGGACACTGGGTCCCCTTTCTCTCCAGAAAGGGCTAGGACAGGAGAGAGTGTCAGCCCCATCCCACCCTCCACCCCAGTTGGACAAGCCCCTGTGTGTCCAGTGTGGTGCCCAGCCAGCAGTCCCAGGAGGACTCACTGTGCTTGGAAAAGGAAGACCCTCCAGTCAGCTGTCCTGAGGTAGAAGACATTGGGTCGCTTGCTGTAGTCAGATGCCCGCGTGGCAAGTGAATGGTGGATGCTAATTGCGTTCTTCAGCTCCTCTTCCACCAGCGCCTTCCCTGGCTTATACTCCTCCTGCAAGTCACGGGGCATTTCAGAGCCAGCTTAGGGAGGCAGCCCACCATGAGTCAGCTCTACGAGGCTCTGGGGACTGCAGGAAAAACACTGGCAGTGGTGGGGCCTGGAGATCACCCTCCACCAGGGTGCTGCAGGCTCTGCCTCCAGCTCATGCTACTCCCACAGGGAGAGGCACAACCCAGGTGCATGGGTTCAGCAACAGCACAGTGGCTGTTCTCCACTACCCCGCAGCTGGGCAGCATGTGTGCCTGCAGGAGATTGGATGTGCAGCCCAAACCTGCCCTGGGCAAAGGTCCATGTGCCTTCTCTCTGCCCCACCAAGCCTCTGCGTGCAAGGCCCTCGGTCAGCAGCCACTTTCACTGCCCAGGCTAAGCCCAAGCACTCCAGGAACTGGGATGCCACCAGGTCCCCAAGCAATGGCTCAAGCAGCCATGGTGCGAAGTCTGGTTCAGACGAGCTTTGCGATGCTATGTGCTGGAGCCCCCGTCTCACTGCTGTGGGGACTGCCATGATCCCTCCCTGTGGGATGGGGACAAACTCCCTCCCTGCTGTGGACACGGGCAGCCCCACTGCTGCCTACCTTTTGCAGGTAGAGAATCATCCCCTTCAGGATGGCGTTGAAGGGCTTCCAGCCGCGCTTCCCTCGGGGTGCTGCCGGGGAGGAGAAAGCAGCCCAGACGTCAGCCCCAGTGCCAAGCAGGGGGAAGGCATCCCACTCCCCCATCCTCCTCCAGCCAGGCCCGCCATGGCACACGTGGCCCCAGCCCAGGGACGGGCAGCGCGCCAGGACTGTCCCCGTGCACCTGAGCCTGTGCCGGCCGCATGGCTGGCAGATGGTGCTGCTGGCGGGGGGTGGGGGGTGCTGCCTGCCGCCTCCTGAGGCCACTGCCGCTGCACTCCCCGCCTCGCTGCCTGCCTCGCCGCTCACGCTCGGCTCCACTGCTGCCTGCCCGCTCAGGGACGAGGCAGTGCTGCCCGCCAGGTAGTGCTGGCTTTGGAGAACGGCTGCATCTAATCAGATCAAGGCGGCATTAGACAGCCAGGGCTTAGAGGGGATTTTTGCGGTGGAAACGGGGAACATGCCTGGCAGCGCTCAACCAGCGGCAGCCCGCCCTGCGGCATGTTTGCAGCACAAGACATATTTCTTCGTCTCCACCATTCCTTTGCACCCTCGAGGAGCCCACCGCCTGCCCTCTCCTCAGCACTGTGGGCAGAGGCTGTGTGGCTCACCACCGCCCCAGCCTCTGCCCAGCTCTGATAGTAGGGGTGGACGCACAGGGAGAGGCTCTCAGGCTGAATTACGCCTGGCCCAGCCAGAGAGGATGCAGTGGGCTGATGCTGGAGGCTGGCATGAAGCTACAGCCATGTAGTGACTACTGCCTTGCTCCCCACTAGGGTTTCTGGAGCTCACTGGTGTCCCCTTGCCCCAAGTCCCTCCCGTGGGCTCCCCAGGCACCTACTTTTCTTGCAGTCGGGATCAGCGTGAATCTTGCGCACTAACAGTCCGTGCTTGTAGGTGGTGATGCTGGAGTCTTGAGAGAAGTCCAGAAAGGGGTTACTGCAGCTGTTGATGCGCTTGATGGACTTTGGGTTGGGGTCCGCCAGCTCCGAGAGAGACTTTCGCAGCTCCTCCTCATCTCTGCCAGGCACAGATTTGGTTGGGAAAAGGATTTGTTACCTTGCAGGGGATGGCAAATACCAAGCCTCTCACTTTCCAGTGACACTTTTAGGCCTGGCTTCTGAAAGGGAGGCCAGGGGCAGCAGACCAGGCTGAGCAGTCTCCCATCACCACTGCCAAGCATCTCAAACCCAGCCATGCCTCTGTGCCCCTGCCCCTCTAGACTGGCAGCTGAGGTGCTGCCTGGCCCCTCGACAGACAAGGTATGGGGGTGTCTGCTGCCAGCTCAGAGTGGGGACCCTGCCTGCCCCAGGGAGCGAGAAGCCTTTTTGGACAGGGCTGGGACAGATGCTGGCTGGATTGACAAGCCGGAGGCCATGGAGGAGCAGCACCTCGGGGCTTGGCACTACCACAGACGCCCAGCTCATGATGTACAAGCTCACTAGCTCCTCCTCAGCTGGCAGGAGGGTCTAGAAGGAAACCACCCCAGGGAGAGACCCAGGCTGTGGTCCCCACACCTTCAGGGCAGCAGCTGGACTATGGGACTCAGAGCCACCAGCAAAGGGGTGTGGGGAGCATGTGGCAGGGAGGCCTCTAGCAGCACCAGCCTGGGGCAGGAGCTTGGGTGGGCAGGATGCAGGCAGCCCTGGCAGCAGGAGGTGGCACACCCCCGCTCACACTCTCCCTCCAGGTCACAGCCCCTCACGCTGCAGGCAGGCGGCATCGGTGCTGCTCCCCCCACCTGGCAGGAAGATGTGGGAGCCCAGAGCTGCTGCCTCCCCCCTCTCTCAGACCCGCTCACTGCTAATTAAACCCCTCAGCATCTGCCGGCGTCTCCATGGCAGCAGCCCGAGCGCATTGGCTCAGCGCTGGCGGTACCGCCAGGCTGATTAATCCCCGCAGCGCGGGCGCTGCCACTCCTGCTGCTGGAGATGGCAGCTGTGGGCGAGGGTGCAGGCACCCTGTGGGGCCCTGGCACCACCATGGCCCTCAGAGCCTTCCTGCTCCCACTCCCGGCACAGCCGCCGAAGCACAAAGCAATGCCACAGCCACAGGGAGCTGGCCGCAGGCAGCCAGCCCCCAGCATGCCAGGGAAAGGGTCTCCTTCGAGGCACTGAGGGCAGCCAGGGGTAGGCTGCTTGCATCCCCATTCCATCCCGTGCTCCCTCTCTCTCCCACATCCTCACAGAAGCACCCGCCCTGCAGCACCATGGCTGATGTGGCCTCTGGGGCTGGACAATGCTCCGGTGGGGAGGGTGGCAAGGGTGAGGAAGCTCTTCGCACCAGCAGGGTGGCCTCGCTGCCTGCACAGCGCAGGGCGGCAGCATCCCCCAGGAGGGACACATACTCACATGGCCCACTGCAGCTTCTCGTTCTTGATGGAGCCATACAGTGCCTGCGGAGAGAAGAGCAGGGGGTCAGCAGGAGAGTAGTGCTGGCTCAGGGGAGCTGCTCCAAGGACAGAGAGGGCAAGCCAGGCCAGCACAGGGGCACTGGAGGTTAGGGGAACCCAAGGTCAGGTCACCGTGGACCAGCCCTGTCCTGGCCTGGTCAGTCGGCTGGCCTCATTTCAGAGCTACAGGTACCTTCTCCCAGGCACCATGGGACCTGCAATGCCATGCATGCCTGGGGCATGGCACTGGGTTAGGGCCTGGCTGTCTTCCCTCTCCTCCCCTCCCTCTCCATGTGCCCAAGACTGTGGCACGGCATTAGCAGCATGATGGCAAGGCACACCAAACATTTCCAATCCCTTGAGAGATTCACTTCTTCCCCCTCCAGGGTGTCCCCAACTGGTCAAAGGGATGGCTTTCAGGAGGCTAGCCCCAGGAAAGCAAGCCTTCAGGACGGAATTCGATGGTGCACACCCACACCCTGCTCAGCAGGACCTCAGCCTGCCCCAGGGCCTCCAGCAGCTCCATGCCTCAGCCAGTGACCTCCCTGCCGTCAGCTGCCTGTCCTGGGCTGACAAAGGTGGGCTTTGGCAGCACCCAGTGCTCTGCAGCAATATGATGCTCCAGTGCAAGGCTGCCCGGGAGCACGTTTAAGCTTCAGGAGAGACTTCAGCAGGGTGCTGGCCCTGACTTGCAGAGACACCAGCACACCGTCATCATTCATGAAGAACTCAAAGGACCTGGTGGCTGGTCAAGGCAGGATGGGTGTTTGCCTACTGCTGGGATGCTGCTGCCTGAGGTGGCTGTGGCCTGTCCCTATCCCCTCCACAGCACCCCGCAAGCACCCTGTCCTCCTTGCCAGCTTGAACACCTCCAAGCTGAGCAAGGCAGGACCCATCGCCTGCATCTCAGCACAGAACAAGCCAAGCCTGCCTGCAGCAGGATGCTCCAAGGCCCCGCTCCCAAACGTTTATCCGGTCCGAGCTGGGTGCAAGCCGGAGGCACTCAGCACAGTTCTGCAGAGGGGTTTCAACGCAGTGCTCGCAGAGGTCTTCGGAGCAAGATCTGGAAGGCATCATCCTCGGAGGAAAATAATCGAGTCTCGCACAGGCTGTTCAGGCAGCTGTCAACATCTATCACTGGGCTGGAGGCTGCTGCTGTGAGATCTTGCTGGTGGCTGAGAAAGTACAACTGGAGGCGTGCAGGGGCCCGGGAAAGCCAGCCAGCAGACAGGCCCCAGCAGTGTCTGGGGAAGAGACATCCATCACTCCCCTGAGAGGTGTAGCGGCCAGGACAGAGTGGGGACCCGGCTCCTCCCACCCTTCCCTGCCAGGGAAACGCTGGTGCAGCATTAGCTTGTTTCTCAGAGGATGAAGCGGATCGCCCTGATCTGCGGGCAGAAAGCAGGGTTCACTCGTCTCCTGGGAAGACAGGAGACTCACAGAGGCGGTATGGCCTCAGTGCCTGACAGATTAGACCCCAGCCCCATTTATGCTGCCCCGGTGCCAGAGGGGCCAGATGCTAACGTGTGAGAGCAGGGGGTACCGCTGGAGAGCTGGCAGTGAGGCACCTAGAGGAGCACAGGTTGCAAAGAGACCTAGAGAAGAGTCTAGGAGAACAAAACAACCCAAAGTCCTGCAAAACATAACCTGGGAGCAGAGCAGGGCAGAAGCAAGCATCTCAGAGCAATGTGGATGACAAGGAATCACCACGGGAAACAGAAGGGATCTTACTGCCAGGGATGCAGCTGAGAGATGCTGAGAACCAACAGACACAAAAAGGAGACTGGAAAACTGGCACAGAGAAGTGGGGACTGGAAACTGCAGAAAAGCTCCTCGGAAAGAGCAGGCAAGACGGGACGCGTGGCTTGGCTTCCACCCGGCTCAGTGACGATACAGAGAGGGCTCAGCTCCGCGACCCAAGGAAGGGAGATGTGAGGCAGCTGAGCAGGGATTTTGGAGGACGGGGTGAGGCACCGCAGGAGAGGACTGCAGCCCCCAGGCCCCCAGCCCCATGCAGGGCTTGCAAGAGGATTGCTGCTAAACCCCAAGTGAATGAGGTGATGTCAGAAGACGCTCAGGGAGTAATTCTGGATGGCACAGTGCCGCAGAACAGCCTGGCAGAGTACCGCACTACAAAAACCTGGGCTCTGGGACTGTTGGCGCACACTTCAAAGGCTGAACTGCCTTGTGGCTTCAAAAGGCTCCAGCCGCCCTGCTACAAGCCCCGACAGCAACCCGTGAGCCCGCTGCGGGCAGGAGCTGCCAAGTACCCCCACCTCAGAGACAGGGAGCAGGGGCTGCTCAGCACTCCTGTAAGAGACAAACAGCAGGGCTGGGGGGATTGAGAGGGCAACGCAGAGCTTTACATCTACACTTAAATCCTGCCAAGACTCTGCTTGGCTAAATGCCATCCCCAGCCGAGACCGGTCTCGGGAACAAAACTGGTGTACTCAGCCCAAGTCTGAATTGAGAAGATGCACTCCAGCCACAAAGCTCATCCCACTTTTTTGGTCCCATGGTGGTCCTGTGGCAGTACCACCGCCTGTCAGCCTGCTAAACTCCAGGCTCCTTGGTGCATGGACCATTTCTGCTGGGGAAGCACAGGAGGTGCAGGCTCCTGAAGCCTAACTCACAACCACATCAGCAGAGACCCGAGACACTGGTTTCATCACTCAGCGGGTGCCTCTCTCAAGGCCTTCTTTGCTCGGTGGATTCGTTCCCCCTGGGCCAAAAGGACAGCAACTCTTGCCAGCTCTGAACTTGCAAGCACTGCCCAAGAGAAAGCAGGGTGCTGGCCCCATGCCACCACAGCTGACCCCAAATGTGGTTGGGGTTTTTTTTGTCATCGCCAGGTTATGAGCTCACTGCTGCAGCACGCAGGGCCAGCCAGCTCTGCCCTAGACCTGCACAACACCAAAGAGACCTAGGAATATACTGTCCCAGTGGGATTTCTAACTGAACCAACAACATCTTTCTTTGGTGATCTCCCTCTCAAGAGCAGGCTGAGAGGATATCCTGAAGTCCTCCTCTAGCAAACGTCCCCCGGAGGGGTGGGGGGCTGCACTGGGTAAGAGGCTGGTGGCTCTGATGCTCCAGCCCAGCCTTAGTGCCAGCCTTGCTGGGGACACCCCTAGGCAAGCAGGGCAGGGTGAAGACATCCCCCTTCAGCTCCCCAGCTCAGAGCAGACCAGAGGGGAGACTCAGTGCTGGTCTGGGGAGCCGGGCAGCAAGCTGGCCTGGAGGCAGCTGGGGCTGTATCCAGGGCTGTAGCCCAGCACTCAAGTAACAGAGAAAGGTTAAGGCAAAACTTAGGTATCCAGCACAGGGTTTTAACCCTTTCTAGGGTGCCTCTTTTACAGATCATTAACTCCTGAGGACACCTCCCCTTTCCAGTCTGCTGGTTCCTGTGCTAAGCAACACAGCGCTCGGCTCCCAGTGCTGCAAGATGCCCTGGGCAGGTCAAGGCTCCCTTTCATCCTGCCAGCCCTGTGACCAGTCACAGCTGTGTGACATTCCACAAGACAGACTTCACAGCCACCAAGCACCCTCCCTGCGATCACTCTCCCTCTCTCCGTGCCTGGCAGCATTTCAATACAAGAGCTCAATCTCTGACTTTCCCCAACTTTTCCTTAGCAAAATATTCTTCCCTACACCTAGCCACAAAGCCTCGTCAGGTCTCCCAGGTCCCCAGAGCCCCCAGCTGCGCAGATTCAAATGGCACCATTGGATCAGGGATGTGTATCAGTGGAAACCATTCCTATGTCAGGTCCCTTATTCACCTTCACGGCCCCCCCCACCACCCCCGCTGCGTGCCCAGCACACACAGCCCATGCTCAAGAACAACTCATCACCTGGCATGCACCAACCCTGCTGCGCACACCCCATGTCCCCCCCCTGCCCTCCACTGCAGAGGGGCTCCCGCATGCACACAGAGTGACTTGGGGACAGACTTTTTTCTCCGAGGGATGGGCTGCCACAGGGACAGTGTCCTGTTTGTCACCTTCTACCCTGGTACAGGCAGCAATAGCAGGCAGTAGAGGATGGTTACCCATCCCTGCCCCACTCTTTCGACTTAGCAATGTCATAAGATGCACCAACATCTTTAAAACATTCTTTGCCCAGCCAACTACCCACCCCCATGACAGCAGACCCCTCTATCCCTCCCAGCGCAGCCCCACAGCGCGGGAAGCAGCGACTGAGCATCTCCCAACTGCATGTTTCCATCCGAGTGCGTCACAACTTAATGCTGCCTCCAGACCGTACTGCGCTATGACAGCATTGTTGCTTGTCACAGCCCTGATGTCCCCACCGGGCTGGTTTTGACCACGGGGGCAGCCCAGGTGGCTCTGGGGTACCCCTGCCTGCTCTGCCCCAGCCTCCCTGTAACACAGGGACCAGTGAGGACTCTCCTTTTGCTGCTACACCAGAGGCAGGCATCCGACCGAGCTAGGATGCACCCAGGGACAGCCTGTTCGCTTCTCCCCACCTAGGTCTGATGCGCACCAGCATAACACCTCCAAAACGGATGCCGGCTCACAGCAAGCAAGCTCTTGGCAGTAAAAAGCCCTTTTTTGTCCAAGCAGCCACTCCTTCCTCTCCAGCTCTACTCGGCTGGGAGCCGGGGCTGCGGCGCTGCCCCTCGGCGCTGCCTTGCGGCTCCCTCCACCACCCCAGCCGGGTGCCAGTGTGCCTTGGCCGGGCTGGCACGGCTAAGCGCAGCCCTTGGCGGGGAGCCCGCAGAGCTTGTCACTTATGCTAAGCTGGAGGGCTGGTCCCAGCGGTACCGCTCCGTCCTGGATTCTTCTCGCAGCGATGTTTTCGAGCAAGCGTCGCTGTCAAGCCATCGTAAGCGGCGCAATGTCACCCAGGTCTTGCCGTGCTCCCGCCACCCCCGTGCGCAGGGGGATAGGATGGCTGGGCTGGAGACGCGGAGCCTCGGGCGGAGGGGGGGCTGATGGGGACCCAGCTTCACAGAAAGCAGGCAGGGGAGGGAGATGGGGCTGGCTGCTCGCTACATCCATGCCGAGGCAGAGGCTCTCGCAGCGGGCGGACCGGGCGGCTGTCCGGGCGGCTGTCTATCCGTCCGTCCGTTCGCCCGCGTCCCTGCCGGGGCGCAGGGCGCTGCGCATCCCCCCGCGGCGCCCCCCTGCTCCCCCGGCCCGCCGCTTACCGGCTTCTTCTTGCGGCGGCTCTGGAGGCGGCTGACCACCAGGTCGGTGTAGAGCACCGGCTTGAGGGTGCGGGAGCGCTGGGGCCAGCCGTAGCAGAAGGTCTCCACGCCGCGGTAGTTGCGCCCGTAGCGCACCGAGCACATGGAGCGGGACCGCATGCGCCCGGCGCTGCTGTTGATGCTGTTGACGCCGATCATCCTGCCCGCGGCGACGGGAGGGAGCGGAGGGGGGGCGGCGGGGTGCCCGGCGGCCCTGCCCGGCCCTGCCTGCCGCGGCCCGCTCCGCCGCCGCCGCCGCCGCCGCCGCCGCCTGTTGAAGCCCGGCCGGGCCGGGCAGGGCTCGGCGGCGGCCGCCCGACAGAGGCGGGGTCCCGCCCCGCCCCGCCCGCCGCAGCCAATGGCGACCCGCGGCGCCCGGCCGAGCCGAGCGGGGCCGAGCCGACGCGAGCGGGGCCCGGCCCGGCCCGCGGAGGCAGTGGCCACCATCCCGCGTCGTGGGACGCCATCCCTGGCGCTGATGCCGCACCACTTGCCGGAGCTGCCCCCGGAGCACCAGCTTCCCGTCCCTGCCCACTTTCCGCCCCAGCAAGGAGAGCGGGAGCAGGTGCCCGGACTCTCCCGGGCTCGTAAAGTAGTGGTAGTGAGATGACATCTCAGGGGCCTCCTGGGCTCCATCAGGCAGGCGACACCTCCACTTTGTGCCAGCTGGGCAGGCTTCAGAGCTGCTGCTGCAGCCCAGCCCACCCCAGGGACCTCCAAAGGGCTGAGCTGGTAAGAGATCTCAGACCTTCCATCTTCAGTGCGCATCCCACCCTTAACCATCCTGCCCGTTCCTTCGAGGTCAGGCCAGAAAAATCAGCAGCTAGAGCTGCCCAGCTGGTTAAGGGCAGGATGTAGATGCTCCAGGCAGCAGTTTCCATGAAGAAGCAAAGGGCTGGGCATCCTTGCAGAAGGCATGAGGATCGATGCGAAATTTAGTTAGGCTTGACTGAGCAGGAGATGCGGCCAGTGGAGAAGGAAATTTTCCACTCTGTCCTAACTGCTTGGTATCGTGATCGCTGGGCAAAACTTGTGAGGGAGGAGGCATTGGTGCCCGGTGCATTAGAGGTGCTGGGCTGTCCCTGAGGCCAGGGGAACCATAGGAGATGGACAGGGCAGTGTATGGCTCCCAGGGAAAAGAGGCAAAAAATAACCCAGGAGATTAGACTGAGCAAGCGTTCCTGTGATTATAGCTCAGAGGTGGGAGCCGGGACTTTCTTCCCACATTGCTAATCACTTACCCAGCACTCTGAGCGCCTGAGCCCTGCTGTTGTGCCTCCAAGCTGGAAGGTGTGGGCCCATCCTACCTTCCTCCCCCGGGGACCCGACTGCATTGTCAGGCTTTAGTCATTAACATCTTTGAAGTGCTCCGGCTCCCAGACTGGAAGGCAGCACAAATTCGGCTGGCTCCCGCAATCACTCGGCAGCAATGGGGAGAAACGGGGCCTGATTTGGCCCTGCTGTGTTGGTACCAGCCAGCAAAGCACAAGGTTAAGCTAAAAGTCTAAGGAAGACAGGGAAGAGCTAAGGCTCTGCAAAGTGGTCAATCATGTAAAGGTCAAATCCACATCTGAAACATAACAGACAACCAGCAAAAGTGCGTAAAATCCCAGGGGGCTAGGGCTAAAATCACACTGACAAGGAAAGAGCAACATCTCAAGAGCTAACCAAAACACCACCAGCTCCAGGATGTCCCACTTCGCCTCCTTTCTTGCTGCATGAGCAGCTGCTTTAATTTGGCCACAGGAGTTCAGGTCCAAGTCTGGGGGCGTCATTTAGCATGGCATTATATGGGTTCTCATGTCCCTTGTGCAACTCCCTACTCCAGGTGGGGAGGACACCCATGCTGGAGAGCTGGGCAGTCTTGCCTGCAGAGCATGATTCTCCAGGGGAGCTTTCAGAGCCAGAGGAAAGGGTTTCCAGCAGCAGCCACTGAGTGCTAGTAAGGCATTGCTACCTTAACTCCAGCAGCAGTGCCGTGCAGGGCAAAGCGAGGCACTGCCAGTGAGGGGGATGTGGTGCTCAGCCTGTGAAAGCACAAGCTTTCAAGTGTTTTAATTTCTTCTGCATAAAACTGGGATTGTTTACATGTATTATCTAGTAGCAGATAAAGTTCTTGTCTGACTCAAGCTGCCACCCGCTCTCAGGCATCGTGCTGCATTTGTCTTGGGACTCCTCACAGCCAGAGACGAGAGGAGCACTCAGGCTCCTAGCAGGTGTATTCCTGATGCTGTCCCAAGAGTCACGGGGAACAGTGGCCTTGTGTCCCCTGCAGCTCCCTAGGTCCTGCCCTGGTGTCTCCATTCCCTGGCAGCAAGTGCTGTGGGTGAGGGCCACCTCAAACCCTCCAGCCTGTGGAGCAGCAGCCTGCGCTATCTCCCCAGGCAGGCTTGGGAAGAGCCTCCAGGATGCTTCTTCCGCACCATTGTGCTGCCCAAGATCCAGCCCTGAGCTTTGGAAAGCTCCTTTGAAGCCTGCCAGCCCTTCCCCTCCCTTGCTCCCCTTAGGAAACGCGTGTGCTCCTGGAGCACTAAAATTAGCCAGCCAGCTGTGCGGCACACTTGCACAGGAGCCCCAGTCCCCAGGCATGGCCCGCCAGCCACATCTGCCGAGGAGGCAGCATCCTACCCGGGGTAACAGGACTAGCGCAGTCTGCCGCAGGGGGGGCAGCAGGAGAGCCTTTCCCCACTTCTCTGCCCCCTGAGCCTGCATAGGGACCCAAGCACCAAGCAGCTGAGAGCAGTGGGCAGAAGGGAGAGGGTGTCTTTTCTGGCTGACCCTGGCAAAGGCTGTCCAGGAGAGACACAGCCCCTTCAGGTACCTTTCCTTCCCGGCCCCCTCCCAGCACAGGCCAACAGCACTTTCCCCACCTCACCCACCCTGGGACTCTGCTCCTCTTGCACAGGCAGGGGATCCCCAAAGCAGAGCAGTGCTTCAGGTGAAGCACGGTTCCTCGCGCTGCCTTTTGCTCCCCCTCTCCAGCACGGCTCCCATACAGAGGCGGCTGAAAAGTGGCGGTGGGAAGCACCGCAGCTGCAGAGAGAACAGGCCATTTTTAGCAGAGCAGCCTCCCTGCTGTTGGGCTGCTGGGCTGCAGGCAGAGCTGTACGGGGCTCTCCTGCAGCGCTGCAGCCTCCCCCCACTGCCTTACACCGGCAAAGATCTTGGCCCCCATCCATGAGAGAAAGCCTGTAGCTTCGTGGCACTTGCTCACTGCCCTGTTTTCCACTAGCTGGGATCAGATGGGATAACTTGATCTTGCTTGTTTAAACTGCCAGTACTTTTGGGGGTGAATTTTAACAGGGAAGGGGCAGTGCCTGAAGTGCAGGTACCCAAGCGCGGGGTGCCGGGGGCTGCCAAGGGGGCACACCAAGGAGCCTGCGGAGCTCAGATGCACAGCCGCACTGGAGAGCAGGGGTTTGGGGTCCTCATTTTGGATGTTTCTATTCCATTTTGGGTGCTTAAAGCCTTCTCTAGAGCTGGGTTTAAAATTAGAGGAGAATTTTTCCCTGAGTAACTCCTTTTACTGGTGAAGCGTGGGCTGAGAGGGAGGACAGCCCTATTGAGAGCTGCTGGTAACCCCTTAATGATGGGGTGAGCGACGCAGCCAGGAATAGACCCACAGAGGCTGAAAAGGGAGCTCAGCTTTCCACCCTCCATTGCCTTTTTTCACCCACCATCTTTCCCCATCATGGCTCCAACACCCTGTGGAAACTCATGTTCCACATCACGAGTATTTGCCAACTGTAGCACTTTACCAACAGCAATGGTTTCTGCCTGGCAGGTCCCATGGGAGTTAATCGTATTCCCAGGGCCCAAGACGGGCAGGCAGCAGCTCAGAAAACCCTCTTGAGAACAGGCGATGCCAGAGAAGCACAGCGGTCCAAGGCCAGAGGTGCTCGCTGAACACTGCCCACTCTAGCCAAGCCCCATTGGGAACTGGGTCAGGCAGGGAGAAGACTGGCATCCCCCTAGTCACACCAGTGTAGTGAATTCCCATTTCCAGGACTTTAGCCATCAGTCCACGTTTCCCATTGCCATGCCTTGCCCACATCACCAGAAACGTTCCCTCTGCCACCAGAGACAGCTCCAGTCCTGGGGCCTGGCCATGGCTTTGGGCTGCAGTGTTCCAGGAAGCCAGAAAGTGCTCAGTACCAAACGGTCAACGCCATGAAGCCTCCGGCTGCACCTGGGCAAACCAACCCTAGTAAGCTGCCCTGACATTTGCCCCCTTGCCTGCGATGGAGACACAGCAAGAGCAGCAAGGGCATCAGGACCCCAGCCGGAGCTCCGGTGTCTTCCTGGGGGAATGGGGCAGCCCATATTCTCCTCAGCAAGGCAGGAGGAGAGCTGTGAGTCAAGGGACCACCACCATTCCTGCATGAGGATGTACACATTCATTGCATCCCGCATAGCCACCCATGTAATCCCACCCAAAGCTCTGGCTTTTGCTGCTGCTGCTTGGCTGACATGTGAGAGCAACCAAATTTACCTTGAGCAGCTCCTTGGGGAAGTCAGTGCCTCCGTTGAGCCCCTCCAAGTTGCCAATGAAGTCAGAGCAGGACATCCTCTTCCCGATATTCTAGGGGAGCCAGGGGGAGAGAAACACAAGGGGTCACCTTTGGGCTAGGGGACCAGTGCTGGCTGGAGCAGGTCCCACAGCCCAGGAACAGACCTCCCATCTCTGCAGTGGGATGAGGGACCAGTCAGGTCTCAGGGAGGCTGCCTGAAGGTGTAGGGAAGCTGCCAGCTTTGCCTAGACTTTGGGAGTCTTAAATAGCCTCCTTTTTCTAAGTTAGGTGTTACCTGCTCCCAACATCAGCTAGTTTTGAAGGCTCGCTCTGACTATCTCTCCCTGTCTACTTTCTTCTTCTGTCCTCATCCCACATCCAGCTCAGCACATCTCCTCCAAAGCCCCACTCTCTCTTTCCCCAGCTCCCTCTCTCACTCAGCATTTTTTCTTTCCTCCCCGGACACGTTAGAGGAGGCCCAGGGTCTTGTGCCTCCTGCTCACGTGGCACTGTCCTTACAAGTCCTCACTCTTCCCCCAGCACCTACAGTTCAAGGTGGTGGGGTCAGACAGCGCAGGGACAGACAGGGCCAACCTGCAGTGGGAACTTACATGTCCATGCAGATCTGTGTTTAGCAGCATCAGGGCGCAGGTGAGGGTGTGGGCTCCATCTGCAGCACAAGCACAGGACAGGAATTAGAGCCCCCGGCTCAGCCTCGCAGCTGGTGCTCCAACCCCTTGGCATCCCAGGCAGGGCAGGGGGGCTCTGAGCCCCCAGGACAGCCCCAAGCCCGCTCCTCCCACCCTGGTTACGCAGGGCACATAGCAGTCAGTGCGGTGCTGGCAGCACGTGGGCAAGTAGGTAGGAGGCCACTGAATTAAAGCTGGTCCCAAGCCTGAGCGTACAAACTCCCTTCCAAGCCTGCAGCCCCTCCAGCCAGGCAGTGACGCTGCAGCTAATCCTGCAGAGCTCCTTGCACGGCAAGGTGGGACCGGCACAGCCCTCTGCCAGCCACGCAGCCCAAACCTCACTTGCCCCAGAGCCAGCCCAGAGCAGACCCAGCACGTGAACACGTGCAGGAGAGGCACAAAGACGTGAAACGGTACAAAGTGGGTGTCTGTGCCCCTCCGAGTGCCGGGCACTCAAGTTTTCTCACCTGGCTATTCCCTGAGCCAAGGGTCTGAGAGCTGGGGTCTATTTGGTGAGGAGGGCCTTCTCTCACCTCTTGTGCTAATCTGCTTAAGGTTAGAATTAAGAATGAGTTGAGGCTTAATTATCCATTATTCAACTGGAGCAGGTTTTTTTTTAAAAAAAAATCTAAAGCATCTGTCATTTGAGGGAAATGACTTCTCCATAACCAGGGCCGTCTCCTAAGGCATCAGTACAGGCTCTCAGCCTGCTCTCTGGTTTCAGCCTGAGCACCTTCACTGAGCTGACAAGCGCATGGGCTCGCTTGAAACACACACATACGCACACACAGAGTTTCCTACCTTCTGAAGAGATGGCATTGGGATTACACTCATAATAGCGTTGGGAAAAATGAGCCAGCACTCGCTCTCGCTCTTGTGTCTCTCCCATCAAGGCCAGCTCCTTTAGAAAGGACCTGAAGAAGCAGCAGCAGCAGCATTGATCACACTTGAAGCCCACCAGCAGCTTCTCCAACCTACCTTGTGCAGGAGTGGAGCTGTGGTTTCTGGTCTGAAGACCACTCTGTGTGCCGGATGAAGCCCTGCCACCGCATGTCCCTCCCAAGCCACTACAGGACTCCCCGCCAAGCCCACGGCACCATACCCTGCTGGCACATCACAGGGACCTACAGCCGGCCCTGGGTACTATATACTGGGGAAGGAGGTGGGGGTGACACCAAAAAAGTCTGGGCTTAAGGCCCGGAAAGCCAGTCCTAGGTGAACCTGAATGACACCCAACTGCACTGACTGGTGAGTTAAGACCAGGGACGCTCTTACACTGTTGTGTGGCTGAGAGACCAATCCGGGGCACAACCTCTGCCACATAAGAGGTAATAGGATCTCCAAGTGGGAGAGTCATGGGGTCTGCTTGCTCCTGCAGACCTCTGCGTGGGTGCAGAGCTGCAGAGGGCATGGTCTGCTAGGACCCCGTTTGGGTGGCCACCACACATGCACACACGTACACACACTCAGCTCTGACCTGAGAGCCTGGTCCAGGCTCATCCCCGTGAACACGAAGAACTTCAGATACTCCCCTGCCACCATCCTGCTGAACTCATTGCTGAAACAGAAAAGGGGGGAGCGAGAGTGAGATCGACCAGACCATGGGGACAGCTGAAGGCACATAGGGGTGGGGTGGATTCCAGGAGGTTGGCAGCTCTCCAGGGCTGTGGGAGGCATGCTGGGGACAGAGATACCCCCTACTCCCATGAAACTTAAAAGAGTCACCCACAGATCCAACGGGAATACTGGGCATGTAAGAGAAACTGGAGAAGCTAGAGCTGGAAGGGCCCACAAGAGGTCAGCTAGCTGTCCCCTGGCCCTGACACCTTACTGAAGCATCCAAGATGCAGTCATGGTAGGGAGGTACCAAAACCTAGATGTCTCTTAGGTGTTAAGACCTTTAGAGGGAACACCTTGTACATCTGTACATCCCTAGTCATGGGGAATGGGCTTTGGGATCCTGCCAGCTATTCTCTGCCAGCCTGGTGCCCTGCAAGGGCAGCAGCTGTGGGTGCACCACAAGCGCAGGTGGGCCCCTTGCAGAACGGGCCATTCCTTGTGAATACCCACACGTACTTCTTCCCCAAGTGACGGGCCACATCTGCTTTTTTAAAGCCATCCAGGTTGTAGAGCCTCTTGGCCAGGCGTTTGGCAGCTTCCAGGTCAGCCTTGTGCCCATTGGAGAGGGTGTCCGTGCTGCCCAGGGCCAGCTGCTCCGCGCTGTCCATCTCTGAGTCCGAGTCCAAAACCAGCTGGGTCAGAGGGTGGTCACTGCAATGGAAAGGGACACTCCATGTTAGCCTGCCTACAGGTCATCTTCTCATTCAGCTTCTTGGGAAGAGCACATTCCTCACCCAGCTTTGGAGACCAGCTACTCACTGCTAGGACCCAGGATGAACAACACTGGTTAGAGACACTCTGAGGTCGGGCCTGAGAGCTAAGGGAAGGTTTGGGGATGCGGCTGGAAGAGAGGTGGGGTGACAGGACAGCTCCAGAGACTGATGACAGGATCAAGGCACCCAAACCCACGTCCAGACTGGATGTGGAGAGACAGGACAAAGTCCCCCACCCAGAGTGTGTGAAACTGCACGTGTGGGCTCAGGCTCTGCCAAGCTAAGCCATAGCAAAGACTTGGAGCAGAAACATGTGCACATCACATGCTGTTCTACAGATCCACATGCATTTTTTAACCTGGACTAACTCCTCCTGCTGCTCTCAAATGCAGTTTCTACCCAAGACAAGACTATTATAATTCCTTCACTTGCCTTTTCCTACCCACTGACTCCAAAGCACTTCTCAGAAGAGAAAGCCGAGGCAGAGAGGGTGAAGACGAAGGAAACCCCCCCCAGCAGCGTGTACTGTCTTCTTCAGGCTGGCCACCAGCTCTCAGCCCACCATGCCTTAAATGGCCACATCAGGAGACGCTCTTGGCTTAGCCCCCAAAGCAGTCTGACTCAGCGGCACAGAAGTTATCCCAACCAAAAAGCTGGTTGAATCTAATCAACAACGAACATTAAGCAACTCTGACTTCACCCAAATTTTCTGGCAGCCCTCACAATGTTCCAGTCTGATTTATTTTTAAAAGTCTCTAATTGACTTTTAAGAGGCCTGCTCTCCTGAGCCAATTACCCAGGCCAATCTCCTTGAGGCTCCGCTTCTTCCAGGAAGGACGAGCCTCCTTGCTGCTCAGTGCTGCCTGTCCCAGGGGAGTTGTGCACAGCACTGACAGGCTGCCCCGTGCCTCGAGGCGCTCTCAGGTGCCTTCCTCCCAGCATCCCGGCATCTCCAGACGGTGTGCAGCAAGGGAAGCTGCTCTGTGCTCAAATCCATGGGCCAGACACTTCCCCAGTGAAAGCGGCTCTGATGCTACACAAGTCCTCAGGGAGATGTACTACGCTCCAACCACTGAGCTTGGCAGTGATAAGTGGTGACTGTGGTAAGACCTGGAAGGGTGGCCCAGGGCAGACCTGTGCCTGTTTGGTCCCAGCTCTCCCCAGGGAGCCTGTCCATCACTGCATGCTACCCTGATGGCAACAGCAAACCTCTCCTCCTCCCAGAATAGGATGTCTGAGTTCAAAGGTGCCACTGGCATGGGCTCTGGTGCCCAGTGCCCTCCAACTGTGCCTGGCTGTGCCCAGGAGTGCTGGCTGGCAGGGCCAAAGGAGGTGCTCACCCTGGGGAGCACCCAACAGCAGAACAGGCTGGGTGCTGCTGGACCAGCACTGGGCACACGCCTTGGCCCCACTTCGGCTCCTTGTGCAGCTGCAGCCACTGTGCCCTCAGCCAAGGCCAGGGCTCACAGGCTCTTTGCTTCCCAGCAGCATGGGAGATGAATCCATGCCAGCCATGGGTTGTGGTGACTGTATTTGCCTCTAAAGCTCAGAGCCTGCTGTCACAGGAGTGCAGGCACTGTCCTCTCCCCAGCCCAGAAACTCCAAGGCTGCTTCTCCAGCCACAGGTTGAGCTACAAAACCCAAGGCCACCCCTCTACCACTCCCCATGATCCAACTGCACCTCCAGAGCAGCTGCTCAGTAGCATTCTCAACCATCATCACTAAAAAATCCTGATACCCTTCCGGACCTTGCCTGTCCTCACTGAGAGGTTGTCCTCCCTCACACAGCCAGTTCCTGGTGCCTCTGGGGGAAAACGCAGAGGTCTGAGTCTCCCCCTGTGACCTCTCTTCCCAAGCTGTGCTCCTCAGCTTTCCTACCTAGTGTTGAGCATCCAGGCATGGGGCTATCTCCAAAACCCCTCTGCCCTTCAACATCTGTATCTCCCTGAAGGTTTCCAACCCGCGGCTCCAATTCTTGCCTTGCTTCTTGCACTAGGCATGCAGGGATCACAGCCTGGGTCTTAAAGCAGCTCTACCAGCGGGATCTGCTCTCCCTTTCCTCACCAAGTCCCTGTACTGACTTTGGGCTTTACATCTGCAAAGAATAACCTTGCACTACCCTGTGCAAGTGACCCCAGCCATGCTACGAAATGGGTTTTCTTCCAACGCTCAAGCCACTCTTACACTTTTAAATAAGGACCATTAGCCTCAACAGGCTGGGAGCATCCCATTCACGGCACCTGTCTGTCACCACTCAAAGCCTCAGCTGGCTTGGAGAATGTACAGTTTAAAGAGAGAAAACCAAGAGCCCAATTCTCAAGCAAATGGAGAACAGAGCAAAGAGATGTGTCCATGTCTGAGGCAACTGAGGTGATGTTAATTTTCTTGCCAATGAGCTAATGTCTCAGGGTGTTTTTTTTTAGTGTACTTTCTAAAGTGACATTTCAGTTTGGCTTGAAGAAACACTGAGATAATATTTTTTACGTTAGATACATTTTCAATTGGAGAACTGGCCCGCACTTAAGGAATAAAGATCAAATTTGGTATTGTGTGAGCATCCTCAGCGTGCCTGAAATGAGTCATTCCCAAGCAGACCCAGTGCTAGCTCATCCCTCTCCGTGCCGGCCACCTAGGACAACCACTGCCATCCCTGATGTCACCAGAAGTGTGGACTCCCCGTCACCTTGGAGGTGTTTGCTGCAGAGCCAGAGTTCCCAGCACCTGTGTCAGCAGCAGCGAGGCACTTCTAAGGGTCTTTGTGAGGAAGGCATATGATTCAGCTCATGGCTTGCTCTGGGACAGAAGCTCTTCCCTTACCACCTCCCATCTTACTTCAGTGCAAGGATGGAGTTGTGTTACCAGGCTCAGGGAGCAGCTGTGGGACCACGGCACCACAGATGCTCCTTCTCTGGCTCCGGGACCAGACGCTTCTCCAGGGCCCAAATGTTCCTTCTCAGGGACAAACGCTCCTTTCCTGGAGTTGGATCCTCATCTTGCCCCAATATTCCTCCTCTGGTCGACTGCCTGGAGCCCAGCAGGAGAGATCACAGCACTTTCCCTGGCTGCAATGCAGCATGTCACTGCAGAAGGCCCAATGTCCTCTCCACTTTGCCATCACAAACCGAGCTCAGTCAGCACCATGTTCTTTCCATGGCTGTCAGCAACCAGGAGCAAATATTCTCTCCTGGATGTGGGGCAACAATAAGGCACTAGCTCAGCAAAGCCTGCCCTGGAAGGCTGGCTTCAAGCTCCTGGCTGTCAGCAGAGATGTATTTGCATGGTGGGACCCTTCCCACACTGTATCTGCATGGCAGGACCCTTCCTGCACCAGTGCCCTTCTCTGCCCAGGAGCAGAGAAGGAGAGACATCCCTGGGGACAGGCTGGGCTGGGTGGCCCTTGATTTCAGCTGGGTGAGCTCAGCTGAGATCCTGGGTTGCCCAGGTCCTGCCTGACACATTTTCACCTGCTGTAGGAAACTCAAAACCTCCAACCACAATCCAAGTGCCACTTGTTCCCCACAGGAGGCTGGTTTGCATCCTGCACCATGAAGGGACAGGGCAGGGAGCCTGGTCTGAGTCCATGAGGGACAAGTGCATGGGGCAGAGCAGCACTCTGCCCTCAATTCCCGATGCCCCGCACGCATGGCTAGATGCCCGATGCCTCTGCCAAGTGAGCCCAGCCTGCCTAATATTGCTGCTAAGAATGTACCAGACCGGATCTTTGGATGAGCTAAATAAACGCAGCTCCCTCCATCGGTCTCAGTGGAATGACTTTGATTTATGACAGCCAAGATCTGGGCTGGTTCATTCCTGGCAGAATAGAAGCTAGGGCTGGGAGGACACTTGAAGGTCAGCCAGGCCAGCCTCCAACCACAGGCGGGGCTGGTTCTGCTTTCTGGCAGCTCTAGAGTCCAACCTGGCCCTCAAATCACCCAGCCACAGCAGCACCCGCCAGCATTACTGCTTCCAGATCCAGCTACAGCCAAAATTTGGGCAGCTGTGGCCCTCCTCAGTCCTGTTTCTCTGCAGACTTCCAGAGCCTCCCCTGTAGCACCAGCCCTCTCCAGAGATGCCTGCCTGTCCTCCATCACCGCATCTCACCAGCCCCTCTTGTGGGGGGCACAATCGCTCCTGCAGAGGACAGGGGCTGACTCTGCAATCCCACCAAACCATTTCTGGAGCCAGCTGAGAGCCTTAAAATCTGGTTACTCACCTGCTGGGTGGAGGGTTGTCTTTTTCAGAGACATAGATGCCATGGGGTCAGCACAGGGAAACCTGAGTCTCTTGGACCCTTGGGCAAAGCCCAGTCTCGGGGCTCTGGGTCAGACTCAGGGGCTAGAATCAACATCTGATAGGAGAGACTGCATCCCATGGGGATGCCCCGCTGCCTGTCCCTCTGTGGGCAGCTCCGCTAGCCTTGAGACCCTCCATGCCATGGAGTGCCTGCCCCAGCCCCCCAGCATTGCCACCCCATCCTGTGCCCCAGCTCCTGCTGCCCTTCATGGCTCGACATGGAAATGCTTGGGGGAAAATCTCCCCCAGGCTTTTGCCCCGTTTCTTGCCGTGCCAATGTTGTGGGGAGACCTCTTCATCCTGCATCCCAGCCTTGACCCTCTCCTGCACTCCCACCCCACACCATCCCTCCCTTCCCCTATCTCAGTCCTCTCCTTGTTGCCCTCCTTCCTCTGCTCAGCCTTCTCCCCACGCCCTCCCGCATCACACCCCAAATCCACCCCACGGGGCCCCAAACTGGCCACAGCCCTCGGGGCGTCATCTCGCCAGTTCGCCCAGAGCCAACTGGGAGCTCGGGCCAGATGACAGACCTGCGCTGGCCTCGGGAGGGAGGGGAGGCACCGGCTCACTGACTGCTGCAGTAACAAAAGGGACCTTATAAAGAAACACAGCGGAGCTTATTGGCAGGGCCCCGGCGCTCCAGCACCCGCCAGCAGGCGCGCTCTGGCAGGGAAGAAGGTCTGACTCCCGCCGCATCCTCCGCCCGGGGCGGCCGCCAGCCCCGCGGGCTCCCCGCTCCTCCCACGCAGCCGCGGCTCCCGGGCCGAGCTCTCCCTCTAGCGAGGCTCCGGGCGCGCTGCCCCTCACCGGGGTATCCGGCCCTCGTCACCAGGCGGTTTGCAGCACCCCCCAGCTTTGCTGCTGCCTCTCCTGCCTGCCCTTCTTTCCGTCCTGCCGGGACCTGGATCGGGGGCATCGCCGGAGGCGGGGTCCCTGCGCAGGGACCGGCACGGCTGTTCCTGCGGTCAGCGCTGGCTCCGGAGGAGCGGGACAGGCAGGAGAAGCTGAGCGGCTGGATTTCAGGGGGCTCGCACCCCGGGGGGACGCAGTTCGCCCATTTACATCCCTCCATATCATCCCCCCTGCGGGGCCGGCAGCCCCGGGGCTGCCCGTGCGGGGCACTGCGGCAGGCGGCGGCGGCGCTGCGGGAGGCCGCATGCACCCGGCAGCGTGGCAAAGCCCAGGGATTTGGATCCGCAGTTGCAAAAGTCTGGCTGCCTCCGCAGGAGTGACCTCCCTGCGGTCCCCAGGGCCGCTCGGGCTCCCGCCCCGCCATCTCAGCAGCATCGCGTCGGTCCCCGGCCAGCCCCGCTGCCCCGAGGGACCCCGCCTGCCCCCGGGGTCAGGCTGCTTTAACTGCAGCCCTCTGCCCGGCCACAGAGGGAACCTGCACACCTTCCCCTCCCGCTAAAACGGGGCGATAACCTACTCACACACTGGGGGTGCCACCGTGGGGTGTCTTGCTGGGGAGGGGTGGGGAGGGGGGTCCCACACTGGGACCCTTGCTGTTCAGCCACCGCTCCCTTCCTTGTTCCAGTCAAGGCCACCAGAGGAGGCGGAGGCATCCCAGTGCCTGGGGAGGCCTCGCTGGGTCTGCGCTTAGGCACACTCCCCGTGCGCAAGGTCAAGATAAAAGCATGGTAGGCTATCGTGTGCCGAGGGACACCAGAGCCTTGGTGTGAGCTGCGAGGCTGCGTGAACCAAGGCCGCCAGCTGCGGGGCACACCGCGTCTCCCAGCAATGCAGGGGGCATCACCGGCTTGGCTGCTCCTGCCACTGAGAGAAATGGAAAGTCACGGGCTGCAGGGCCCTTCAAACCCCACCATTGCAACAAAAAATGTCAAAAGTTTCGAGGGCACAAGGGGCACAGCTGCAGGGCAACACACACAGGTCTAGACCTGCTGGCATTCGTCACCAGTCACTCCTCAGGCCAAAGCCCTGCAGCCTGAGGTCAGTTCTGCCAACCCAGAGGCTGGCAGCCAGAGTAAAGCATAGGCTCCACTGCAGAGACCCTCTGCCCAGGGTCCCCAATCCACCTGAGCTGGTGGCAGTCAGGCTGTACCACTTGTGACATAGGCAGGGGCAAATCCCCTGCTCTGGCCCTGCTGGCATGGGTGATGTTGCATTACGATGGCTGCAGAGGTTCCTCAGCTCCTTTCTCCAGCAATTTCCATTAAAGATCCCTTAATGGGAGCATTACAAGGATACTCCACACTCGATCAGATCAGCCCTGCCAGGTACCAGAAGAGCAACGATCCCAGAAGCTTCTTCAAACTACTTGGGAAGCTTCAGCTTCATGGTCAGCTCCAGTCAGAGTCTAGAAAGTCGGTAGATGGAGAAAGAGGAAACTTCTTGCACCTCTCCCTTGCCAGAAAGCCCTGCTGCCTGAGGGCTGACCCTGCAGATGATGGGCTGTCTCAGCCCCTGATACCCCATGCCTTCCCTGCTTCCCAGTCTAGCTCATGCTGCCAGTCCCAGCCTCCACTCCTCTCCACTGCACAAGACACCAGATCCCAACAACACCTGCCTCCCTGTCCGTCGTCACCCGTGGAAGCTGCAAGGGCAGGCTCGCTCCATGCTGAGGAGCAGAGAGCTGGGCTGCTGCCTGTGGGGGCCTGCAGCAGGACCTCACTCCCCCACACCTTATTCCTCACCGTCTTTCCTGCAGCCTCCACTTCAAGTCTCTGCAGGAGCCAGGGCACCTGCTCACCTGCTGCAGGGCAGCACGGTGGGTCTGAACATCACCCGCAGCCCAGGAGATGGGCAAGAAACAGAGCCGGAAGGGGACTAAGAGCAGAGCTGTGCAGGGACCTACTGAAAAGGAAGGGAATTGATTCTAAATGGGGAAAGTAGTTGCTTGGGACTCTGTATACACATGTAACAGAAGGCGAGGCTGGCTCTCATGGTGCTATGGAAAGGCCAAGCCTCAGGGTTCCCAGGCCAGGGAGTGCAGTGAGGGCTGCAGCTGGGTTTCCCCTGCGCTCCCCTCCCACCAAAGCAGAGGCACTCCTGCTTGTGAGGGCTGGAGGAGGAGAAGACAAGAGGCTCGGCAAAGGTGGGGTCAGCAAAAATCCAGGGCAGTTCAAGGTGGGGGGATACAACATCCCTCTGTGGCCTCTGCCGCAGCGCAGCACTGCTCTGAAACCTGAGCTAGGAGGGGAGCACAGCGTCACAGCGTCCTCAGCACCGCCGTCATGCTCTGCACTCCACTGGCTATAAACTGGTGAGGAAAAATCTCCTTTAGGCCACGTTATTGCCTTCCGTGCTGCTAACTGTGTCTGCGCACCCTCACACCTCCCCGCGCCCCTGCGGTGGTGTCGCTGTGGTATGATGGCACCCTGTGGATGGTAAGTCAGATACCACCCTCTTGGTTTCTCCAGGGCACTCTGTTTCGGCCCCTTGCCTTGGCAGAGGAACCAGAAGCCAATTCTTCCTGTAGAAAGCACTGATCATGGCTGGATACTGCCACCCTTCGCTGTCTCGTGCCTCTCAGACATCATCATTTTTTACTGCACAAATGTTGCCTGGCCTCTGTGCCACCATGTCTCTGGCTTCAGTGTCCCAAAGAAAGGGGAGGCCTGACTTGGCATCTCTCTGCCCCAAAATGCCCTTGGAGTGATCCAGGGACCACGGAGCAGATGCAATACCCCACTATCCTCTCATGACTGCAGATACCAGGAAGGACACAGAGCTCAGATCCCAACCTGGCCACTCCAAGCTGAGCCTATGAGGCTGACATAGGTCACGACCAGAAGTGACATAAGTCTGGCCTGGAAAAGACCAAACCCAAAATAGTTTGGTGTGGAAAAGACCAAACCCAAAAAAGTGGATAAGGGATTCAGGAGGCTCTGGCATTGCACAGAAGGTCACTGGGCAGAGAGACCTTGCAGGGAGGCAATGCAAACAGGAAGGTCAGCGCTGGTATGACTGAAACACCAAGTTCTCCAAGAGCCACCAGCTCTGCAGCTGAAACACTGAACCAGACCTGACATCCAGACCGGACCCAACCACACTCCAGATGAGCATACCTGGGAAAAGATGTGGCCTGCCAACCTGTCATATCGGAACTGCCTCAGCCGAAGACCTTGCTGGTAGGCGGAGGAGTGCAGGAAGGTGGTGTCTCAGCCTGATCATGGTCTCATATAGGGACAGGTTGGAAGCAGTGGGGCTGCGCTCCCCAAGCCTGCTCCACCAGAGATCTCTCCAGGCATGGGGCAGCCATCTTGAGCCCAGGTGCAGGCAGGCTCAGAGCAACGTACAGGGAGCCTCTGGTGGGCTGTGCTCATCTCTGCCCTCCATCTCCCACCTGAGGCTGAGGGGGCTCAAGAGGCCAGGACAATAGGTACAAGACCATGAGACTCTTGCCCTCAAGAAACAGAAGGCTGCTACTCAGATAGTGAGCGACCCAGCAGTATCAGGAAGTCCTGGCCTCCAGGAGGGAAAGGCTGTTGAATTTCTACTGGTACTTGACTTCTGACTGGCCTCTCCCCACAGCCATCATGGATGCCAGACTGTGTCCTGCAACAGGACCCACCACAGGATTGAAGTCCTGGGACTCCCTGCTTGCTCGGCTGAAGGAAACTTCAGAGCCCTGCAGCACCAACAAAGCTGGCAAAGATGAAAAAGCAGATGTGCTCTCACCAACATGTCTACCACAACACCATGGTGATGACTGGCCTGATTGGCCACTTCACAGAAAATCCAGCACACCCAGTCCTGACCCTTTCCCTCTTCCCCAGCAGCAGAAGTTAGGCTCTGGTCGCAAAACATGCCGCACAGGGTTAGACTCCACACTGAGCCTTGATGACCCAGCTGGACAGCAAGCAACTTTGGTCACTCACCTCGTGTTGGAGGCCAAGGGAGTACCAAAGCTGTCCTCTGAGCGGCAAGGGCTGTGCCGAGCACCCTTCCTTCGTCTCCCGCGCTCCTCCTCCCTCTCTGTCCAGGGGGCATCTGTGGCTGAACTGGTCCCAGAGTCCGGCTCCAAGTGAGCCAGAGGAGCAAAGTTCTCCTCAATCAGCTTGGCGCTGTCTCGGATCTGTCCCTGTATTTCTGGGGTGAGGGTTGGGAGGTCAAAAGTGAAAAAGGTCCCATGGGTGCGGGCTGGGGAGGAGAGGATGTCAATGGAGTCCAGGCTGGTGTAAGATGTGCCTTTGGCTCGATGGGACTCCATAATGCTCTCAAAATGCTTGCTGAAAGAGTCCATGCCATCCTTGGAGAGGCTGTGCCCTAGGAGGAAGGGCACTGGAGACTTGAGCATACCCTGCGTGTCTCGGTCCATGATCCTAGAGGGAAAGAAAGTGAGAAGAACTGGTCACTGAGGAGCAAGGGATCAAAGCTCCAAAACAAAAGCCCATGTGTTGCTCCAGAAGAAAACTGGGAGGGCAGAAATCTCTGAACATCTGTAGACCTCCAAGGAAACACCTCGCCTGTCCAAGACATCATGGGAAGAGGGACTGGGCTGGCCTCCCTCCAGACATATGCTTCTCCTTTAATGCGCCACAGACTTTTGTTCCTTTAGTGGCTCATCCTCCTAAGAAGCTTATGAGATGGCTACTGCTCGCAGTCACTCGACTTGAGCTTAGATCCAATAAAGGGCTCAAGCACCAGAAGCAGGATGTAGCTCAGCTCCATTTCCAACCAAATCTGGAAATGGCTGAATTTTCCATGAGCTTTCAGAGTTCCTGGCACCCAGAAGCTGCTCAGGACAGCATGACACCTTCCTCCATGAACATGGCACCATGGTCACTGATCACCACGCTCAGAGCATGACCAACACCCACCTGCAAGGTCTGCTGGCTGGCCCCAGGAGACGTCTGGGACCCCGCGCAAGGCGATGTTGAGCCCCAGGTTTCCCGAGGCAGTACAGAGGGAGCCTCACGGCCAGCTCTGGGCTCGAGGATCTGAGCCGGCTCATGTCCTAGAGGCCAGGCTTAGTCCTGGCTCATCATCTTGTCAGGGATCAGCCCTGTGGGAAGGCCCAGCCTGTCTCCAACTCAGGTCTGGGTCCAGCCCAACAAAGGAGTTTCCAAACCCTGAAGCCCTTAGTGTTTTGTCCTGTACACAAGGCGCAGTGCAGTCTGCCCATCTGAGCACATGACAGCAGGGACGTTTCCAACCCAGGGAACATCAATGCTTCAGCCATACAAGCATAAACACAGCCCTAAAAGCCTACTTTACTCATAAGCCGCTATCATTTTATTAAAGCAGCAGAAAAGCACTTGTTATGCCACTCTCTCCTCTGATTAAAGGAGAGGAACTGCTCCAGCTTGTCATAATATTTGTTATGAACAAACAGCTTTGTACAGAGGCCTCAGAAGATGCATTGCTGTCATCAAATGATTTTCATTCATTAGCCTTCACATACCTCTCAAAAACCTCACCCTGATAACTTCAGCAGGCCAAGAGCTGGCAGCTTGGCTCGCCCAGGGTGTCGGCTGGCTTCAAGGGGAGCACAGCGAAGCCAGAGGCAGGTAAGCAAGGCAGGATGGAGGCTGCTCTCGCCCATCCACCAGCGTCTCCCTGGCTGTGCAACACTGCTCAAGGCTTTTACCATTCCCGTAGAAGCCTCAGGGGTGGCTTTCTGGCAGGACAGGCAGAAGAGACCTCTTTAACATCTGCAGATGATCTTTACAGATGCAAACACGCATTCACTCTCCTTACTGCCCCGCTGCACGCTACTAAACCGAGCTAACGCCGCTGACTTTGTTTTGTGCTTTGAATCCATAAGGAGGGTGATGAGCTGTGCCAGGGAGGACAATGCCAGCGGACAGAAGGAACCTTGTTCCCAGGAGAGGGAGCTGGGCTCATTCTTGTGATCAAATATATTGCCACCAAGCCACAGAAAACACACAGCTGGTTTTGTTCACACTATCCGAGCTCTGGAAACAATATCTCCACCCCAAAATATCAAGTGCAAAGCTGTTCAGCTCCAGAAGGATCTAGTCGCAGCAGCACGGGCGCAATGCTGCCCGCACACACTGCTCCTGCTCAGACCAAGGCATTTCATCAGCCCAGCTGATGAAATGCTGGTTTCATCAACCAGCCTGGCTGCCCAGCTCCCCCCGTGCCCGCTCCAGCCCTCCAGGAAGGGTCACCCCACAGTCACCAAGCCAGACAAACGCAACTGGGAGGAGCAGAGGAGGGGAGAAGACACAGAGGCTGTAATGGAGCATCTGTGCAAAGGCAACAGGCAGCGGGAAAGCACAATAGGTTTCCAGCCTTGAGCTGGAGCAGGAGAGGCAGTGAGCCTCCCTTGGGAGAGGGCCAGGCAGATACAGAGGGGATGTGGAGGCTGGGAGCTGACAGCCATGCTGCATTGCATGTTAGTGACAAAGCCAGCAGCACTTCAGGCAAAAGTCTGCCCATGAGGACCACAGGGGTCCAGGCAATGGACTTGAGCAGCTGCATCTGACGGCTGCTGGTGGGGAAGGGGCTCTCCTCACCTGGTGCTGCAGAGCTGCACGGTCCCCAGCAAGGAGGAGAAGAAAATCTGTCTCCTCGGGCCCTCAGCGGTTCTCTCTCTCTCTCTGCCAAATGCTCCTCTGACCTCCAGATCCTTGACTGCCCCAGCCATGCCCCGCTTCTCCTGCCTGCACGGGCATGGCAGGCGCTGTGCAGGGGTCCCAGCTCAGCCCAAAGAAGGCGAGGCCGTATGGCACCACCCAGCAGCCCCTCGCTTTACTTCTCTCTGAACAAAGCTCTTGTACAGACCAGCCCCAGCAGCTCCTCGCACTCCGCCAGGCTCCTCCGCACATTTCCCCCTGCTTGGCGGCTGCCCACTCTTAGGGCTCAGCATCCAACTCCAACCCATGCTCAGCTGCAATGGATGCCGCAATCCGCTGCCGGCTGCCCACACTCCCCTGCCACATCCATGCTGTCACACTGGGGTCACACTGCCCCAGTCCTCACGAGCTGCAAGTGCCTCCCCCAGCTCATCAGCAGACACCTGCCAGCGGGAGCCTGCGGGATGCGGGAGCATCACCCCAAGCTGCGGCTCTGTGGCCACGTTGGGCTCTGAGACAGAGGCTCGGCCTCAGCACAACACATCAGAGGCTTGTGGCTACTGAGGCAGGTTAAGCCTCTGCTCAAGTGTTTGATGAAATCGGGGCCGTAACTATTTTTTAATCCCCAACAAGGCTTGCCCTGCAGCTATTTTTCTCTTCACCAAGCAGTGAGCACAAAAGCTCTGGAAAGGCTCCCCAGGTAGCAGATCCAAGGCCTTTCCCAGGCGAGGCTGCTCTGCTTGCAGGGAGAGACGGCGTCTGTGCCTCCTGCCAGCCCTCCACGCTCTCGGGGGAGCGGGGCACCCCCCAGCAAAGCCTCTTCTCTCTTATCAGCCCAAGGCACTGGTGCTTCAGGCCAAGTCGGGCCCTGCCTCCAGCTTAGCCAGCACGTCTGCCGATGCTCAGGGAGGAAGGGAATTGAGCCCGCTCTCGCTGATAGGTCTCGGCTCTCCGGGACTAATGGGAATAAAGACAGTAAAGGCTTAGACTAGTCATTAGAGTCACTAGATCTGACTCTGAATATATTCAGGGAGTGGATTTGCTGGAAGAAGACACCGTTTCTTCTGTCGCTTTCTATGTCTCATTTGATTTGGCGTTGGGTGTTTTTAGCCCAGTGTCCAGCCAGCTGTTAGCATGCTCTCTTATTTTGGGAGGGTAAATCACCAAAGAAGATGCCCTTTGGCCGGAATACGAAGGACAACAGGACAGCATCAACCAAAATCCCCCTCACAGAGAGTGCTAAACCTTTAAGGCTACATTTTCAAATGGATTTACATGTCTGAGTGCTGAAAATCAGCATTCAAAGTTGCTTCACTAATTTTGTAGTGCTGGTCCTTCCCAGCCACCCAGCCAGGCCTGGGCTACAGCAACTCCTGCAGCAGCAGAATGATGCCGGCTTCGAAGAGCCTGGCAGACTTCTTAACCACCCCAGCATCATCCTTCCTGTGAGCGGACAGAAAGCTTGAAGTCACCAGTCAATACTGGTGACTGGCAAACAGGGAGGAGGACTGCAGCTGCAAAGCTCAGAAACAGTGCGTAAGCAAAAACCCAGGGCTGTGATGCAGGGACCAAACAAGCTCATGGTTTGAGGCTCGTGATTTTCAAGACACCGCCTGCAGGGTTTGCACCTACCTGAGGAATATTCAAAGGACTGCAAATAAAAAGAGCCACTGGTCTACAAAGAAGCCATGTAAAATGAACACAACACCCCTATTTACACATCGGTAATTACATCGGAGCACCGTTTCCAGAAGCAGCAATGCATTTAAAGACACATCCCAAGCCTCCCAGCGCTGCCTGGAGAACTACAGTAAGGTGTCCCAGAGGGCAAAAAGCAGGTTTAGGCTTACAGCTCACAGGACTTGCAGTGGCCTAGTACATATTCGGAAATAAAATATCACTATGCAAGATAATTGTTTCAGTAACTTGAAGAACTTGCTTGCAGTAATAATAACTTTACACCTTACTCAAAAATTCCATCAATATTTATTTGGAAAGAAATATAAAAATGGCTTATTTTCAGCTTTTCTCTAGAACCCAAAGTTTTTGAGGACAGGGTGGGCAGCAGGGAGGGATGTATCTGTCCCCTCCACTAGAGATGCAAGGGCTGGACAAACAGGCAGGAGCCCAGCTCCCCTGGGGACCCACACCTTCCCTCCCTATCAGCCCAGCGCCTTCGTGCTTCTTCCCAGCGCAGGGGCACCACTGGGGGTTTTATTTTCATTGTCTTTTCCCACTGTCAACATCAAAACCTCCCTTTTCTTATTCTTTCACTTAAATGCTCCCTGCCTGCTTTTTGCACAGCTAAACGAATGCATGCTGCCAAGCGGGATCCCAGGCATCGCCCTGGCTCTGCGCTTCCCAGGCGAGACCTCTCCCCACTCCTGCGGAGCAGTTGCTGATGCTGAGCCCCATCATCTCAGCCAAGACTCTTTGCCGACACACGTCAGGAGATGCCCTTGGCTGCCTGCATAGGCATCTCCCGCCCCCTGCCAGGGCCTTTCCCCTCCAGGCAGCTGTCCCGCAGTGCTCTCGAGCTCCGTCCCCTCCTGATGCTTCCTGGGGCAGGTGGGTGATGCCCATCACTCCTCATGGTCAAATTACCACTCCAGGGGATGCTCCACGGGCCTCTTGCCGCCAGGCCAAAGCGCCATCTCCCATAGGTCCTAATTGCCAGTGCCCAGCACAGGGCAGGCGGCAGCTCGGATGGCGTTAGCTGCCTACAGGTGGGCAACTGAATGACAACCTTGGTGTCACCCTCTCCATCAGCCTCCCAGCACAGTGTTTTGCCACACAAGTGAAAAACGACATGAAAGACAACAAAAGGCTTTTTCCAGCCCAATGCATCCCCTACTCTTTCTGAAACACAGCAAATACCTACAGAGGCCAAGGAAAAGGGACCACTCCTGCCTCCGAAGCACAGCCCTCTGGGGAGGGGAGGGCAGCCCAGCAGTGTCAGCCAGCAAACAGCAGCTCCAGGACATGGCCTGGGCTCAGGTGCCCTGGCACTGTCACCTCAACACCCAGCAGCACCAAGGCAGGACGTAATTAACCTGGTGGGACTTGTGCTGGGAAGCCTTGGCTCAGTCAGGTGACCTGAGCTTCAGGGCTCACCCCAGGGAGCGAGGCCCATGGTGCAGCGCCTGGGGCTGCATCACCTGTGCTGCCCTACTCTTTCCATAGAGCAGTGAGGGCCTCCCCTAGCCCCAGTGCCAGCACCAGCCCCAGCCCCAGCCCAGCAACCCAGGACCCCATCTGACCCCCACACACAGTTCGCATGGAGCTACTAGGATTTTTGGCTCAGACACTCTTTCAGCAGAGCCCATTTTGCCATGCAGGAGACAACAAGGAGGGTGAGAGGAGGTTTTTTCCTCTCATGCACAGAACCTCACCTTTCCCTGTTCTCCTTCCTCGTCGCCTCAAACACTTCATTGTCTTCATTCACGTCCCCATCCCGTAGCCCGTCCTTCGGGAAGCCGGTGCCCAGGGCAGGGGGCTCCTCCGGCGTGCTGTTCCTCCTGCCTGGGGTGCCCCCGAAGCTTGGGTTGCTCTCGCTGTCCTTCTGGCTCTCAATTGCTGAATCCACCTCCTCCTTCTCGGCCAGAATATCGTCGATGTTGGTTTCACGATAGCACCTCAGCGGCACGGTGTCCAGGTCTGTCTCAGAGTACTTCACTGTCCTCCTTATAATCCCAGTCTCGCAGGAGCCGGGCTTCTGGCTGCTCGGAGGAGACATCTCTATCTCCACCTCTACGTGGCTCAGGCTGTGCTCGGGCATTGATGCTGGTGGCTTGGCAGGCAGCGGGCAGACGGACTTCTGGGGAGGCTCAGCCAGGGGAGCGGAGTTGGGGGCAGAGGAGCCTGCAAGGGAGCCCCAAGCACTCAGAGCTGCGGGGAGCTGTGCCAGGGAGCGCCAGGGAGCTGCTCCTGCGGCATCACACACACACCGAGAGCAGGGTCCTGTGTGTGATGGGCACTGATGAACGGAGAAGGGGAACCAGAAGGAAAAAGGGTGGGGAGAGGCAGTGAAGGGAAGGAGGGGGTGCTGTCAGTGCTGGTGCACCCTCAGCCAGCCCGGAGCCCCCATCTGAACCCCAAAGCTCTTCTACAGCGGCAGCTGGGGGCTGCCAGGGGTCAGGGCTCTGCATCACCCCCTTTGCACAGCTGCAGGGGACTCTGTGGGGAGGCTGGTGTGTGCAGGACCTGGTCCCAGGAGGACACAGACTGGCCGATCTTGAGGGGATCTCAGCTATGCAGTGGGCACCAACAGGTCCCGAGGGACAGGCAGCCCCAGAGGGAGTCCCGGCAGAGATTCAGACTTGCAAAGGAGAGGTCAGTCCAGTAAAGGGCATCCCCCGCACCGACTTCTTACCTGCCTTTGGGGCTTCTGAGGAGCCATAGAAGAATTCCCACTTAGCCCTGGCAACGCGCTGGGCATGAGCTGAGCTCTGCCGGGGGTACGGCCAGGCGCTGCCCTGTAGAAGGGAGAGCAGTGAGTGGGCGACAGACTCTGGGACAGAGCCTGTGTCCAGTGCAGGGCACTCTGGCACCTACCTGGGGTCGGGGCTCCGGCTTCAGGGGGCTCCTGGCGAAGGCAGGGAAATCCTCCGGCAGCCCGTTGGCGAGGGAGCGGCAGAGGCAGTCGGTGTCGAGGGTGCAGGGCTCCCTCCCGCAGAGACGCATCGCCCCCGGGGTTCTGCCCCCGGCCAGGAGCGGGTCGGACGCGGAGGCCTCCAGCTTCAGCGTGCGCAGGAGCCGCTCCTGGGGCAGGGGCTGGGGCTGGGGGGACCCCGCGTCCCCGCCGAGCTCCAGGCTGCGGCTGAGGCTGTGGGGTCCGTTCTCCCAGCGGGGCTGGGGGTTCGGGAGGCCGCCGAGGGTCCGCACGCTGGACTTCTCGATGAAGCGGAAGGTGACGACAGAGCTCTGTCCCTCCGGGGCCGCCGCCACCAGCGGGCTGCGGCTGCCAGGGGAGGAGAGCACAGGGCTGGGCCGGCCCCGCCGCGGGGTGCAGGGGGCCGTCATGCGCCCCGCGCCCGGGCAGCTCCCGTTGTCGAAGGCAGCCGCCTCTGCCGGCTTGCGGGCCAAGGAGCCGGTGCTGTTGTAGAGGCCGAGGGGGCAGCGGCGGGTGTCGGCGGCCAGGCCCTTGCGCAGGAGGTGGAGGCGGCCGGCGTTGAGGTTGGGGGTGAGGCAGCGCGGGGGGCTGTGCCTCCCGGCCTCGGGGCTCCCCCCCGCCAGCCAGGGCCTCCGGTCCACCCCGCGGGCGAACGGCGGGGGCGAGGCGGCGCAGCCCTCCTCGGGGTGGAAGCGGACGGGTCCCCCCGTCTGGGCCATCCCACTGGAGGAGGGCACGGAGGTGTCAGGTCTGGAGCCCGGCAGGGCAGCACGGGGATGGCGAGGTGGGTTCCCGGCACCCCTGAGATGATGGCCAGGTCAAGGGGCGACGCATCCTCAGGCAGCCCTGAAAGGAGGGCGAGGAGAGCTGGTTAGCGGAGGGAGGACACAAGAAAGAGTCCCGGACTGCGAGGAGGACAGGCAAAAGGTGCCCTGCCCTCGATGCAGGAGAAAGCGATGCTGCAGGTGAGACAGCCCCCTCCAAATGCCCTCCGGCTGCAGGAAGCAGACGCGGTTCGTTGCGGGCATCACACCACCGCAGGGACGCTTGCGAACCTTTGCTCAGTTCCCAGGCACCCTGGGGTGTTCTCTTTTTTCCCCGGAGTGCCAGGATGCTCAGTCACTTCCCCCACAGACCAGCACCCCAGACACAGCGGGAGAGCACACTATGCACTTTAAAATGGGTTTCATTCATCCTGCTTTTGGTTGAATATATTTACTACCCACAGCCTACTAAAAATCACTTCAACAAGGGGGAAAAAAAAATATACACTGGATCATTGAGACATCCTCCAATTACACTTGCTCAAGGAGTTTAACAGGAGCAGCATGGGCAAGGAGCCTCTCTCTTTGGAGGTCAGCCTGGGTTTAAAGTGTGTCTCACACCAGCACATGCTGCAGCCACTATTGGTGGCACAGACAGAGCTGTCAACACCCATGGATCCAAAAAGCAGTGTTTACAACAATCCTGCCCTGGGGGAATGGAGCACACCCGGCCCTGCACACAGCTCACTCCCCTGCCTCTGCCTCTGTCTACAGACCATTTATCCGGAGGTGAAACCAGCCACCCCACAGCAGTAGGGTGGCTGGCTGCAGGGGAAGGCAGGACCTGGAGCCCCCACTGGCACTGCTGGCAGGGCTGCTGGCGTTGTTCTCTCTCCTAATGGAGCTAAAACTTGTACTTCCCTGAGTTTCTCCAAATTCCTGGTGTGCAGAGAAGACTCTCCCTTGGCTGCTTTTGCCTTCTGGCAGATATCGAGATACTAAGTCCCTCACTTGGATCTCGTCATTTGAAAGTCAGAAACCAAATGCCAGTTACAAACAGGAAAGTATGATTTCTTTTCCCTCTTTCCAAGTACAAACCAGACAGGATTAAATTCCTGAAAGATGTGGGGCTGGATTTTCAACTTTGTTTAGGCTCCAGAGATGCAGAGACATAACTCTTAATAAAATAGCCCAAATCATCACCGTGGGGCAGGCACCCATCTATCTGTACTATCATACTTCTAAAAAATCTGGCTCCTGCTGAGCAGCAGCAATCTGCAATTCACTCACCACAAAAAAAAAAACAAACTCACTCTCCTGTTTAATATGTCAGTTAGTGTTTTTAAAGCCTTTTTTTCCCTGTTATGGTTGTATTCACATTCAAGGTTGCTGAAGTTAGCTGATAAATAATAAAGATGTGTGGTTTATATATTTCAAATGAAATTCCTCTTTTTATCTCAACATAGACTGACATACATGCCAAGGAAAAAAGTTATCACTAGAAGTAGCTGGCATTCACTATAACATAACAAATCTGTAAAAAACAGCCTATCTCAATACATGTGAGTTATTGCTAAAATAAATGGGATAAGCACAGCATGTCCTTCTGGTTATCAAAGGAGAATTATCAAATTCAGAGTAAAGGCTATGCCCGCCTGCGAGTCACCGAAGCTGATGGCTACACCATCCAGCCGAGCGAAGCTCTTCTTTAACAATGAAAGGTAAAAAGCACAAATGCAACAGAGATGAAAAATCAATGATGGAGCTAAGGCTTCCTGCTTGCTGATTTAAATCATGAATCAAATTGATGCTCTTTAAATCACTGTGATGAATGGGTTGGGCTATAAGGCATCGGTGGGCTGGAGGGAGCCTTGCTGGTCCCCTGCCTGAAGGCAGGAGAAGTCATGCAAAGGAAAGCTTGCAGGGAGGCTGCCCGGAGAGCTCAGGGCACGCTTTCAAAGAGAAGAATTCGGGAGCTGCAGTGTGATAGCCAGGAGCTGCACATAAGTGGAGGATTTCATTCGTTCCATGAAACACCTCATACATACAAGAAGTCTGCTCCTCCTGGCTGTCCCTTCTTAGTGGCCAAAGGGATGTCCAGGGATTTTTCCTGGCCCTTGCTTTGAGCTGTACCCGGAGCAACAGGGGATGGTTACTCCCAGTGCAGGCGTTTGCCTAGCTGAGCAGAGTGAAGGCAGCAGGAACTGCTTACACTGTGGGGGAAGAGCACCCCCACACCAGGGTTGTGTGGGGACAACGCACAGGAGCTGGGGGACAACACAAGAGGAACAGGCAAAGAACAGGACAGGGACGGGAGGGAAGCAAGGGGTGAGGGGTTGCGGCTTGAATTCACACGAGGGGTAGTATTTGTGTGCCGGATATGGTACTGCTGTCAGCAGTGGTGGCAAGTAACAGGGGGAACCAGGCTGTGGGTGCCGGGCCATCTGACAGAGCTGGGGCAGGATGGTCCCCAGGAGGTGCCTCTGCACCCTGGAGGGACACGGAGCAGTTTTGGGGGATGCAGTGGTGACCGAGGAGGGGTGCCTGGCGGCCCTGGGAATGTGGGATAAACAGGGGAGCCGTTCCTGGGGGGTGTCGAGGCAGGGGACGTGCCCAACTTCCAAGCTGGAGCTGAGTCTGACTTTCCCTCCCCGCCTCCCCCTCCCCACCCCGGCCTCCCTCGTCCGGCACCTCCCGTCTCGGCGGGATCAACCCTGAGTGGATGTGACATCCATCCGGATGAGGAGGGAGCTCCCCTGACCAGGGGGGCCAGCGGAGCGGCCCGCTCCCCCCGCACCTCCCCTGCCCGGCTCTGCGGCAGCGGCAGGAGGGTCTCGGCACCGCCGGGCATCCACTGGTGCCACCGCAGCCCAGTGCCGCCGCCCACTCATCACCGCTACCGGGAGGGCGCAGAGCCGCCCCGGCCCCCGCAACAACTGCTGCAACTTTCCCCGCTCCGCCGCCGCCCTGCTCCGGCCTCCGGTCCCAGCCGCGCCCCGCTCCGCTCCCCGCGCCTTACCGGCAGTGCCGCCGCCGCCGCCGCATCGTGCTCGCCGCTGCTCCGCGCTGCCGCCGGCACGGCACGGCACGGCACGGCACGGCACGGCACGGCGCGGCGCGGCTCGGTCCGCCCCGTCGGGCACGGCGTGGCGCGGTGCGGTGCGGTACAGCACGGCGCGCTGCCACCAGCCCCGGCCGCCGCTCCCCGCCGCGCTAATCCCGGCCCGGGTCTGTCACTCCGCCCCGCTGACAGCCCCGGCAGCCAATGGGAAACCCCCGCCGGGCGCCGCGCCCCGCCCGGTGTCACCGGCACACGCGGAGCGAGGAGCAGCCGGACCCACACCGGCCCCGGGGTGCGCGGCCCCGTGTGCCGGCGGGCGTGTCCCGGTGTAGCACCGTGCACGTCCTCGTGTCTCACTGCGCGTCCTGCTATAGCACCGTGCACATCCGCATGTCTCTGTGTCCCGGTGTAGCACCGGGCACATCCTTGTGTCCCGCTGTAACACCGGGCAGGTCCTGGTGTCCCGGGCTGCACATCCCCATGTGCCAGTGTGAACCTGGCCTCATGCACTGGCAGGTGTGACCCCGTACTCTGGTGCACATGTCCCACTATGACACCGCACATGTCTCCATGTCCTGGTGTGCACATCTCCATTCATCACCGTGCATGTCACCATGCACGGGGTGTCCCTGCTCAGCTGCATGCAGGTTCCCGTGTGACTGCGGGCACGTGTCCTCATGCATGAGCATGCACAGGTCTGTGTGTTGTGCCCTGTGTGCAGGGTACAAGCTGCCTCTGCACCCCACCACTGCTTGGGGACCACGAGGACAAGAAGACAAAAGCTGCCATGTGGCCTGGGCCACTGGACACCCCCAGTGGGCTGCTGGCCATTGCCCTAAGGCACAGGCCCCGTTACAGGGGCTCACCTCTCTGCAGGTCCTCACCCTAAGCGCACTGTGGCCACAGGTGCCAGGGTGTCCCAGGCCACCAGGGATTGACACAACTGTGTCACCAGCCACCCCAAGGATGGGAAATGCCACCCCAGACTCAGGAAACCACGTTACAAAGGGAAAACCCCACCCTTTGTGTCCTGCCCAGGTGTGGGGGCCCTGCTGGCCCCAGAGGTGTGCGTGAGCAGGGCTCGCAGGGAGCAGCCGGGTGCCAAGGTGACGGGTGCTGTGGTAGGGCCCACAGCCGCCGTGCTGCCACCGCGGTGGATCTGCACATGGCAGGCACTGGGGCTGGCAGCCAGCGCTCCCTGCCCGCCCAGGCTGCCGGATCGATTCACTATTAAACAGCACTTTATTACCCAGCCCAGCAATCATTATTAAACGTGTGCAAGAGGAGAGGCCCAGGGGAGCTGGGGCCTCACGTGCACACCGTGCCTGCAAGAGGAATTTGGGGAGAGCCGCCTCTACCCGCTGCTTTCCTTGCCTGCAGTGAGCCTAGCTCTGTGCCCACCTGCCCTTGCTGTCACCCAGAAAGCATGTCCCCTTCTCCCCTCCCAGGCATGGGGACACAGGGAGAAAGCAGCGGGCTGGGCAGGCTCTCCTCATATTTAATGCATTGAAGCGCTGCCATTTTCTCCCTCCTTCTTCAGCTCCTGCCTGTGCAGGGCCCCTCTCCCCCACGCCAGGGACCACAGGTCCCTGAGCTGCCTCGCACACAGCCAGCTTTCCTGGCAGGCTCCGAGAAGCTGGGCTAATTAGAGGCCTCGCTGCTGCAGGATCAACGACCTGATTCCTTCAGCAGCTTCTTGATGGCAGGAGGGTGGGGAGGGGGAAGGCTTTTCTCTAAGCCGCAGCCAGAGCGACAAATTTAACCAAGTGGAAGAGCTCAGAGCTTTCCCAGTGTGTCCATACCAGGAGAAGGCATGCCTGTGCTTTCCCAGCTGAGAGCTGCAAAGAGTAACGGAGAGGTCCTCTCCTGCCATCCTGGCTGGAGATCCAAGCCATACACAGAAAACATATTTCCTTCCAAACCATGCATGTTTCTTCCACAGTAGCTGTTGCTCTCCCTACCACGCTCAGCTTCATATCTGCCTCGCCTTCCCACAGCCCTATAACTCCTGAAGGATGTTGCCCACATACATGGCCAGCACTGACATAAGCCCCACTGGATCAGGATTTAGCCCTGACTCCCTTGGTCTCTCCTGCCGTGAATCCTTACACAGCTGATGCGGGGCAGGAGGGAGCACAGAACCTCTCTGGCAGATGACAGAAGTGGACAAGGACAGTCCCCTGTGCTCTATCCCACAGCCTCAGCCCAGTGGGCTTAGCTAGAGAGCCAGGAGTGCAGTGCAGTGGGAACTCTCTTTACTATCACTTGGGCACTTTAGCACCTCCAGTCTTTGCCTGCAGGTACCACATTCTTCCTGTGTGAAAGTCCACCCAGCTCCACGTCATCCATTCAGCGTCATGGGCTCTGCCAGTTCCTCCAGCTAAGCCACAGGCACCTTCCAGGAGTTTGCTAACTATTGTCAGCACTGCCCTTGCTTATCTTCAGAAGCCTGCAACGCAGCTCTCCCTCCCGAGGCCAGAAGGGTGTGGGTGTCATCAGGGCAGCACAATGATGAACTTTTTGCTTGGAAGAGACCAAGCTGGGATGTGACAGTGTCCTGGCAACTGTACAGATGGAGACAATATTTGGGTGGGGAAGGTGTAGACAAGAGCTCCTTCCCCCCAGCTGGCTCCAGGAGAGGCTGATGCTCAGCCTGTCCTGGGGCACATAAATCAGTCTCCTGTTCTGCAGAAGATGGGTCCCAGTGAGGGCAAGGTCCTCTCGTTTCAAACCCTTGTCTCTGCTTTGAGGACTCCAGGGTAACCAATTAGGTTGCCTGTGTTCCCTCAGGTCTAGACTTAACTACATGGCTCTAATTAATGCCTTCTGCCGCCGGTGCCAACACCCAACCACATCCTAGCTGTATATTAAAAAAGCCACTGCAATATAAGCCAAGTCTTTAATGGGCTGATGCACTTATCTGTTATTCCACCAGGCTGGTGATTAAGGATAAATGGCGAAAATACCTCTCCTTGACAGTCTGTTATACAAATGTTGCTTTACAGCTTACTCTGGGCCAAAAGGCAGTGCTGGAGAACCTGCCTGCCCCCCCTGCCCAAACCTCAGGCATCTGCCCAGACCCGGACCAAGGGAGAGCATGTTTGCACCATCCTGTGACTCTTGCAGCTCCCTTGCACAGGGCGGGCACGTGGGATCAGGGTGGGATTTTTTCAGGGTGAAAGGCAGTCTGGAAGACAACACAGACTGCAAAATGTCTTACCAGAGAGAAGAGCCAGTGCAGACTACAGTGTATGTGAGGGATAGTGGCTGCCTGCCCCACTGCCAGTGCCCTCCCCAGTGTCCCAGCTCCCTGCCTGGGAGTGTCCTGTGCTGCAGGAGGGTCATGGGCTTGGAAGAGGAGAGGTGTAGAGAGGAGGTAGCAAAAGCTGTGTGCTGGGCCTCAGAGTGAGCTGTAACAAAAGGTTTCTGTAACACCTCAGGAGCAGCTGCTCTTACAGAAATCCACTCAGACTCTGTCCCAGCCCCGGGCACCACCAGCAGGGTGACCAGGCATTCCGCTGCACCGGCATTGCTCAGCCAGGATGAAGGCAGAAAAGCCAGCGTGGTAAAACCTGTCCTGAGGACGTGGGAGGTGGGGCCTCAGAACAGCTTGAGCCATAAATAATCTCCCTACGCAGCAGTTAGGGGAACAACTGTGTAGGAGTGTCTCTTGGTAAAAAGATGCTTGGGAAAAGATGGTCTTGAAGGAAAGCAGGAGATTTCTGGCTGCTGGGGTGTGCTCTCCACTGAGGATGGAGCTTCCTGAGTGCCAGCAGGTCACCCATCAAACCCACCTCACCGTGGTGCGTCACTGCACCAAAGAGACAAATTTAGCCTGAAACAACCCAAATCACCAGTTCGCTGGTGTAGCTTCCTGGGACAAGGCTTGTGCTGCAGCACAGATCTCGAGCTGCTCTCCAGCTAGTCTCCGCAACACTAAGGTATGATCCCTTCCCCCCACCTTCAGCCTCAAGATTCACATGGGGAACAATGAAAGGGTGTAAGAGGGAGTAAAACCAAATAATACAGGGAGTATTTTATGCAGAAAAGAGACAGCAAGCCCCAGGAACACAGCCTGACCCAGCACAGGGAGAACATGGTCACATACAGAATTGTGTAAAAGGTGTGGAAACCCTGAAAGGTCAGCTAATGAGGAGCTATTACAAGCATAGTGAGGAAACTGAACAAAACCTGCCACACCATGGAGATGTGTGGAGAGACATGCAAAGGACATGCTGAAAGCTTGGAAGCAGTGGATTCTTGTGGAGGACACTGCAGAACAGCCCTGCATTGGTGTGTAGCTATGAGCTCCTCATGCATGTTCCTCTTCCAGCACTGATTTGTGCGACTTGGCCTTGCTTTACTTCTACTTATTTATTAGCCCTGACTGTATAGTCAGATTCTCTTCTCAATAAGAGAAAGGGGAAGGTGGCATGTACAAGGAAGAGCTGAACAGAAAGCATCATGGGTTCCTGTTTCACCAGCTTAAAAATGTCTCCTGGAGGCACTGTGCAATCTCAGCACTCACCAAGAGTGCAGAGTTTTGCCCTGTGAGCTCAACGCCTTCTCCCATGCAACCAAGAAGTCCACTTGTGGTCCACTGTAACCCTGAGAGTGGTGGAGGGTGTCAGACTTATCCTGCAACCAGAGACAATATGGAGCCAGATCCTTTGAAAGAACCTGGTGAGAGTCCAAGGAAAAACAGTGTTGACTTTACTCAACTTCTGGGGTGCTGCATGCACCCAGCTCCCACGTCTTAAGGGGTGAACACTGCAGAGCTACTGATGTCCTTGGAAAGACCTGTCTCTTGCCCAGCTTGAGACTAGTAGAAAACTGTAAAGGAAATGCCTCCAAAATCTTTGCAAGGCTAAAGGTGTTCAGTCAGCAAGGTACCAAGCCATCACACAAGGTGATAGATCTTCAGACAGCGTTGAAGATACCGTACCAATCTCCTAAAAATAAATTACACCTCCAGGGACTCCAGCAGGCTTGAGGAAACCCAGACAACCTCTTAATACACCTTTGACATGGAACTGCATTTTCAATGCAAGGGAAAAGTCAAGGGGCATGGCTGGAGGGAAGACTTGCCCAAGATCAGTTGGCAAATCAGCAGTACCTCTGGGAACCGATGCCTGGGATTCCAGACTTGAGGTCAGCTCTTCTAACCACAAGACTCCCCTCCCTTCAGGCCCCAATTCCCTTGCTTGCCAAAGGACGAGGTCAAGACTAAACTGCTCTTCTAGGCTCTGCAAAAGTATAGCTAGGCACCAGCATTGCCTCACAGCAGCAGAGCTGGCTGAAGACTCTATTCACTTCAGGGGGATGTTCATGGGGATGAAGACACCAGCAGGATCAGACCTGAGGCCGTGTCCTCCCTGGCTCTGAGAGCAGCCAGCACCATATGTTTCCAAGGAAGATACAGGAAAGCTGTAGCACTAGTTGTTGTCTACTAATCTGCTTCCTCCCCCCTGGGCTCAGCTTGGTCTCTCGTCACTACAGATCAGCTCAAGGCCTGACGCAGGAGCCCAGCTTTCCCTCACAGGACATCAGTGGTCACTGGGATAACACTGAACAGTGTCCCTGCCTGTTGAAGGTATCTGTGCAATACACTTCCCCCGCTGCCCTGCAAGCATCATGGGTGTCATAGCCCAGCACTGCTTCTGGAAACATGCAGCTTCAGACACACTTTGTCCAAATCAACGTCTTACGAGGGGACAAAACAGAAGCGATGGGCATATGCCTGGTGAGTCATGACAGATGCAGTTCCCCCTTGAAAGAGAGAGGCCTCCAAGCTCGCTTCATTGATCTTGCAAGGGACACTCCCTTTAAGCCAGGAGCTTGGGCTGCCTGAATGACACCAGGCACACATTGTGTGGAGGAGCTAACAGGACATACACTGAAACCATGCCAGCTGGGTTAAATTAGGTGCTTGTCAGCTCCTTTTCACCATCTCTCATGTCCTGTCTCCACCAGGCTCACCACTGAACTCATAGCACTTAGAGACACAAGTAGACTTGCACATGAACAGGACTACAGCCCTTTTGATTCCCTTTTAGAAGATAAATAAAGAGAATTGGTTGGTCTAACAGGAGCGGTTGTGACAATCTTTCCCACATCCTCTTTAAAATCTAGAAGCTGGCAGTAATCCAAGCTCATAGCAGGAAGTTTTCAGCCCAAGTTCTGCCCTCATCCTATCATTTGACCAACAAGGTGAATTCCCCTGGTCTTAAGGGATGTCTCTGACTTGAGGGCCAACTCAGAAAGCTATTTTAGCAGACCAGTTTGCAGCAGTAGAGCTCAACTAGATACATACCTCTAACTGAAGCTTAAAAAGGTAACTTACAGGCACCCCTCAAGAAAAATGCAGACCCACCTTAGGCAAAGCATATTCCATCAGAAAGGCAGAAGCTTGCTGCAACTCTTGACTGAGCAGAGCAAGAACAAAGTTCTGGTCCTTCAAGCTTGCCTATTTTGAGTTGTCCCTTCACCGCTAAGCTATAGTGGATAACACCTCCCAAGCCCCGTGCTGCAGTGCTGTACAGCCATACCGCAATCACTCACAGGAATATTTTACAGACATGAGCACAAAAACAGTACTGGTTTGGGATCCTTACCATTGATGTAGTCCTAGGTTTCTAGCTCCACTAGACATCCTGATGGCATAAAGCTGTGTCTCATACACCCCTACAATGCAGTAAAATGCTCTTTCTGCACCTGCAATCAACCTGTGGAGAAGAAAGAGAACAATGAGCATTTCACAGCTAGAAACTATCCATGACTTCTAATGAAGTGATGGCACATACACTTCAGTAGCCATAGCCTCAAACCATCCTATCTACTAACCCTGCCACAGACCAACAGTTGTCAGGGCCCTGGGGGCATTAATAAACCTCAGTGGCCCCGACTAGCCTTGCCTAGACCCTCCACTGCTCCTGACCATTGGCCTAGGGGCTCTGTTTAAGCTCAGCCTGGGGCTCTTAGCTCCTGTTAAACAATGTTCTAGGAGTGTTTGTCTCCAGTGTAGCTTAGTTTAGCTAAACTATTCTCATTTTGGGCTATGGCACTGTTGATCTAGACCCTCTCCTGTAGGTTGATGTCCTAGGTGGGCCTCAGCCCTGCCCTGTCACCATGGCTTGTTGATCACAGGGCTGTGCCTGATCCTGGTTGCCCCTGATGGGCACTGGCCAGGTATTGACTGGCTGGTCTCTGACTGGGGAGGCCCTTTCCCTTTCAGGATCAGCCACTCTTACTGTGCCCTGACACAGCTGTCATGTTGACCCTTCTCTTCCCCATCTTGCTTTAACTCCCCTAAGTGCTGAGACAGCAAACTCAGGCTGCACTGGGCTCAGGGGCTAAAGAGGTTTGTCAGAGCAACCACCCCACCGCTTTTGCTGTGGTGGTGTGTTAGGGAACCTGTTTTCAGGCTGCAGGCTCCAAAAGCTGTGCGTTGTTTCCCAGGGCAATGCTGACCCTGAGATCTGCATCTGGAAAAGAGCCAGCTTTTCCAGCCACTGAGAGGCTGTAGTGCCCAGCCCTGGCACAGTGACTGCTGTCCTCCAAGCAGGTTGAAGTGAGCTGAATTAGGTGCAATTCCTGAATGGTTCTGTGAGTGGCTCAGCAGAGATGGCCCTGCACTAACCAACTCTTAAGGCTCTGCCTTGCTACCAGATCTTAAAGGTAGGAGAGTCTTCACCTTTTCCATGTGAAGCACAAGCCAGGAAAAGGTTGGGATGCAATAGAGGCAAAACAGACACAACCGTGTCTTGCTTCTGTCTCTATTATACCAGTGTCTGCCAACCTCCTTGTGGTACCCAGAATTTGTCTGGGCTGACTCTCAGCCCTCCTCCGAGCCCTGCTACTAGCAGGTTCCTGGGGAAGTGACTCAGCCAGCCCAGCTGGATTAGATGAAATTGAAAACATAAACAGAGGGTGGTGTGGGAGCAGAGCAGGTCCTGCTTGCCAGCCCATCACACATGTTGCTCAGGAAAGATAACAAGCAATCCACAACACAACTCCTCTGAGCAAGGACTTGACATGAGCTGGGGGCTCCCAGCCAGGTTTGTTTTGGCACAGAAAGCCTTCAGCGAAGGCCAGATGTAATTGAGCGTTGCGCTCCCTTGCTTGCTGGTGCTCCCTCACCTCCTATCCAGAGCAACACCACTATTTCAAAAAGCCTCCTTGTAGCCAACTTCAATCGCAGTCATTCACTTACAGGGGCAATACTAAGGGACTCCCTGCCACATGCCACACTTATATTTCACAGCAGGAATTCAAGAACAGAGTAAGCACAGGGCTGAAACCTCCTGAGGACAAAATGAACTCTCCTGATCTAGAAGCAGAATCAGTACTCCCAGAGCTTTGTGTGTCCCCACTGCAGGGGAAGGAAGGGCTGTCCCAGGCCATGGTTGGGTGCATTCTCAGCTCCTTTAGAAAACTGAAAATTCTTGCCTCGCTTCTCTTTCTGAAGACAGGCACAGCGTTAGGAAGCCCTATCCCCAAACCAGCCTCCACATTGGGAAGGAATGAGCAGACCAGGATGTATAGACAGGTCATTGCTTTCCAGGCAACTTGGGGCTTGTTCCAGGGAATTTGGGACTAGGGATCTGGGACTTGTTCACTGTATGTGGGTGCTGCCCTTTTGCCAGGTGGATATTTTTATAGTGCCTGTTGCCAGCAGTGATCAGCAGCTTGATGCTGCACAAGGTGGCAGGGCTCAGATCCGAGCCAGGGACGGGGTCACCCCTCCAGGTCCAGCTCTGAGGTGCGGTGCGTCAGCATGAGTGCCGTACCGACGGCAGTGCCGGCCCCGCAAACCCGCAGCGGGCAAATAGCAGCGTCTGTTTCTGCAGGAGACCGGCCTGGAGTCGTTATGGCAACTGCGCCGGCAGGAGCCCGGGCAGCTTCTCCGCGGGAGCTGCCGACAAAGGGACGGACACCGCTCGGTCCCCGGGACTACGGGTGCAGGTGGGCACTGGCGGGGGAGCGAAGCGCGAGGAGCCGGTTGGCAGGGTGGGGGGATGCGGGCCGGGGGCGGCGGGCCGCGGGTGGGCAGTGCTGTCCCGTCTCAGGCCCTGAGGGGAGGGGGACAGCCCGGTACCGGCGGAGGAGCGGAGCCCAGCGGCTGCCGTTCGGGGGTGCTGCGACAATGGTGAGCCCCGGGGACCGGCCTCTGCCGGGGGTCTTTCCGCTCCTGTGGGCGGAGAGCGGGTAGCAGAGTCCGCTGGGAGACCAGCGGGTCCGGGCAGGGGGTTTGGAGGACCGGGCCGGAGGAGTCTGGCGAGGCCGGGGGGCGGCGCCGTCGCTCACCGGCAGCGGCGGGTCTCGGCGGGTCTCGGCTCCTCGTGGTGCTGAACGGACAGCGCCGCCGCGCTGCGCATGCGCGATGCCGCCTGCCGCGGGCAGGGGCGTGCGCTGGCGACTGGGGAACTGGGGCAGCCGGTGCGCACCGGGGAACCGAACTGGTGTGCGCCGAGGCAGCCGCGAGGCTGGAACAACCGGTGTGCGCTGGGGAGCTGGGATCGTGGGGAACTGGGGCAGCTGATGTGCACTGGGGAACTGGTATGCACTGGGGATCTGGTGTGCGCTAGGGAGCTGGGATAACCGGGCAACTGGGACAGGCGGTGCGCACGGGGGAGCTGGGGTACCCGGGCCGGTGTGAGCGCCGCGCCGCTGGGAGAGGCCTGCCGAGCCGCTGGGGCACCAGTGGGACTTGTGACCGCCGAGCCGCGCTGGCCCGCCCGCAGCTCCGGAGTCGCTCTCCTCCGCCCGGTGCCCCGGCCTGGCAGGGCCGAGCACTCTTCACGGCCCCGAGGGCTGCCGCTGTCCGGAGGCTCCTGCTGGCTCCCGGCCAGTCCCCAGTAACTCGCGCGCTGCCGCCGGCCCGAGGTGAGGAGGCGGGGCCGGGGGCGTGGCGGCGGGACGCGCGCACTTCCGCTCGTCAGCGTGACGTCAGGCCTGGACGCCGGCGTCGGGGTGAGGCGCAGCGGGATGGAGCGGCCGGTGGAGCCCTGGTGGGGCGGCAGGTACCGGGCCGGCGGCGGCGGGGCCGTTGGGTGCGGGGGAAGGCTGGTGCCGGGCTGCCGCCTCGCCCAGGGGCTCTGCGGGAGGGTGCGTGAGGTGCTCAGGCCCCGGCGGGGCCCCTCACTGCGGCGGGAGCCGGGCCCGGGGGCAGCTCTGCGGCCGAGCGGGGCCCCGTGGGGCGGCGGGGGAGGAATGGCTGCGGGCGAGGTCCCCGCAGCTGCGGGTTCTGGTGGGGCTGAATCTAACGGCGGTCTCCAGCCGCAGCTCGGGGGGCTCCGAGCCGCAGGGACCCCTCGGCTCCTGCCCTTCCCCGTGCTGCCCGAGGCTGCGGCCACCGCAGCGACCTTATTTCTGCAGAGATGCTGTGTCCCCGCTCCTCGGGGTGGGGAAAGACTTCTCCAGGGGGAGCCCGGAGCCTTGTTGCTCCCCACGGGAAGGAGCAGGCGCCTGCCCTCTCCCCCTCGCAGGGTGCCCGAGTGGCTCGGCACTGGATACAAGGCACTAGCCGCCAGGTAGAGTGAAGCTCAGCCGTGAAAGCGAGGCACAGCTACCGGGCAGGCAGTGTGGTAATGTTGCAGCAGTCACTTGCTGCTTCGCTGAGGGACAGGGACTCCTTAAGCAACTGGTGGAAAGCCCCACCCGAGCTCTCCTGGAGGGCAGTGCAGGCAGGTGGACTGAGATGCCTAAGCAGTGAACGTCCCAGGCTGGGGAGGAGGTGACGCAGGTGGCAGGTGTGTGTCCTGCCGATGGCTAGCCAAGGGCTTTTACCCTGTGGGCTGACTGTGGGAGACGACGCTGAGTCTTTCTTTCTGGCTGTTCCTCCTAGAGGCACCTGGCAGTAGGTGTGAGGTGATCTAGCCTGGCTCCCGCTGTAGCCTGGCTCCCTGGCATCTGATGATGAGTTTGACCCCCTCCAGGGGATGCCTCCTGGACCTGCCTTGGGAAGACATCTTGGTTCCACATATCCTCTGTCATCTGCCACTGCAGCAGCTCCTGAGCCTGCAGAGGGTCAGCAAGTCGTTCCAGTCTCTCATCCAGTTGTACCTGGCCAACATGCGCTGCTTTGACTCAAGCCAGGTATTGGATGGCTCTGAGGCTGGGGGAGACACAGACGGCATACTGCTCTGGAGCTAACAGGGGAGCATCTGACTGTGGGGAGAAGAAAACCCTGTCAAGGAGGCTGGTTTCTGCTCTGGAGCCTGGGTTAATGGCTCGAGTGTCAGACTGGACAGATGGGCTCAGGGAGGAGAGGTGGTGGTGATTCAGGCCCCAGCAATGCCAGTGTCTTTAGCAAGAGGCTTTGGGAGGAGTGAGCCTGGAAGCTCCACCCAGGCCATTATGGGGCACCGGCTGGCAGAAACACAAGCCAGCTCCTGAGTGGCATGGCCTGTCAGTCCTCACAGAGGTTGTGCAACAGGGTGGGTCTCATGGGAGATAACTCTGTGACTGGTCTTCAGGAAAAGCTTGTGCTGGCCCTGGAATACACTGCCTGAAACTTGAGAAGACAGGAGTAGCTACTGTTCTGTGAGGACACAGAGTGGTCTAGTAAAGAGTTTTTGGAGAGCAGAGGTGTGGAGCTCATCACGAGTATATAAATGCAGGGATGACGATGGGGGATGGAGAAGCCAGAGCATCTTCTACCTTGTAGCAGTAGTCTTGGCATGAGGGGAGGAGAGCCTGATGGCAGGGTTTGCCCTGGGTTGAGGACAGGGAGTGGCTTTGGTCACCACTGTCATAGTGGAAGAGAGGAGGGGAGAGAGTATTTGGTGAGAATCAGGCTGATCTGAAACCCTAGGGGAATGCCTCATTCTTCCTGGGTTCCCCACACAGATCGGACCTGCCATCCCTCGAGCTGCTTTCGTTAACCTGCTGAAGGACAATGAAGTACTGCAGCAGCTGGCGCTTCAGAACTGCTCTGACTGGCTGACGGACAGGGAGCTGCTCCCAGTCATCGGGCAGAACCGCCACCTGCACCAGATCCAGCTGAAGGGCTGTGCCCAGCTCAGCCGCCACGCACTGGTGGCCATCTCGCTGAGCTGCCCCAACCTGCGCCGGCTCTCCCTGGCTCACTGCGAGTGGGTGGACAGCCTGTCCCTGCGCAGCCTGGCTGACCACTGCAAGGCGCTGGAGGCTGTGGACCTGACAGCCTGTCGCCAGCTGAAGGACGAGGCCATCTGCTACCTGGTGCAGAAGTGCAGCAAGCTCAAGTCTCTGTCACTGGCTGTCAATGCCAACGTGGGTGATGTGGCAGTTGAGGAGATTGCCAAGTGCTGCCCTGAGCTGGAGCACCTTGACCTCACGGGGTGTCTGCGAGTCAAGAATGACTCCATCAGGTACTAGGCAATGTGGGGAGCTGAGGTGGGGATGGCAGGTGTCTGGGGTGGGGAAAGGAAGAGAATTTGAGTGAAAAGTCAGATTTCTTCATGCTAAAGGCAATGAGAGCTCAGTCTAGGGGAGAAGCCACTAGCAGGCCCTTCAGGAGAGACACTGTGGGCTGCTAATAGCAAATTTCCCAGGATGTCACATGGAGGGTGGGTCTGCGATCCAACCATGTCCCATGAGTTTCTCTTGGACCATCAGGGTGCTGCTCCCAAAGGATGGTGCATGTGTAGCACAGTTGTAAGCACTGGGCTGCTGAGAGTAGAGAAGAGGGTGAGTGCTGCACTTAGGAGTCCTGGCTTGCAACCTGCATGTGCTCTCTTTCTTGGCAGGGTCCTGGCTGAGTACTGTCCCAAGCTGCGCTCGCTGAAGGTGAAGCATTGCCACAACGTGGCTGAGTCCAGCCTGAGCATCCTCCGAAGCCGTGGGGTGGAGCTGGATGTGGAGCCTCCGTTGCAGAGGGCTCTTGTTCTCCTGCAGGATGTGGTTGGCTTCGCCCCTTTCATCAACCTCCAGATCTAGAACTGCTGCTGCCGGGGAGGGGGGGATTGATGCGATGCTGGGATCCCAGGAGGATGCTGGAACCAGCTGCTGTGGAGACGTGCAGAGGGAAAGGTTGGTCCTGTTGGCAAGGCTGGCCCAAGTGGGGCTCACTCTTTCTTTCCTCTGGGGCTGTTTAGCAGCCACTGGGTGTTCGTGAGCGGGGTTGGTGCCTACAGGGAAAGTAACTCCCTCTGCAGTGGTGTGGAGAGAGCGAGTGACTTGCAGGAACACCATGGTGCTGAACAGGCCTTGGCCAGGCCACCTAACAGATAGGATTTATTATTTGTTGTATTTTAAATCTCTAAGTGGCAGCTGTCCAGAGAGCAGGAGAGTGTTTGATGGGGACTGTCCCTTGGGTTGGGTGTGCAGGGCATGCCAGCAGAGCTGTGGAATGAACCAGGTCAGCTGGACCAGAAAGGAGAAAAGCCACCAGCCCTCCTCTTGGGAGAGGGCAGGTCCCTCTGGGCTCCAGGAGGAGGAGCGCGGCTCCAGGAGGAGGAGCCCAGCTCCAGCCTGCAGCCACTGGCCAGCCTGGCACCAAAGGGCTGGCATGGCCCCAGCACTGGCAGTGTGTCTGTCCAGGCCTAGGGCACTGGTATAGGCTGGTGCAAGGTGGGAGTTATTTTCAGGAGGAACATGCTCCTAACTGCGTTTTCACTGACAGAAGAACACCAAACCTAGCTGTTCCAACACTGAAAGCAGTTGGTCATTGCTGTTTATTTCTTCCAGCTTCTGACTTTAGTGCCGAGGCCTGCTGCTGTATCCTGCTCTGTGCTGTGTGGCTGGAGCTTTAACAGTGGTGAGAAATGGCAGGAGCCCCGGCCATGACGTCAGCTGGAGTTTAGATTGCTACAGGTTGTGTTAGCAGGGAGTGCCTAGCTCTGGTCTGGAGTTCAGCCTCAGCCCTTGTATCCGCTCAGTGGTTAACCAAACAGCAGCTACATCTTGTGGTGCATGTGATGAAGAGAGTAATTAGGGGAAGAGAGGATGACCCTGATCCTGTCTCTGGCCCCAGGAGGGACTGGAGGCGGTGTCTGTAAAGCATGTGCAGGCGCCAGCTGAACTACACACCAACTCACATCATCTTTATTAATACTGGCACTCAATTTAAAGCAACAGTGCACACAGACTTGTAAAAAGCTTGCTGCAAAAGCACAAGCCACATCTTAGATCTAAAAATGTCCCATGCAAGGAATAGCAGAGAATGCCTAGGCCCTTGGAGAGCCACTGCAGTGTGCCCCTGGGGGCAGAGGGACGGCTACACAAGGAGAGAAGTCTCCTTGCTGGGTTAGTTGAGGAAGCTGAAAGCAGCGTCCTAGCTCCCAGATTAGTTCCAGTTAGTGGCAGATGGAGGAGACTCATCCCTAGTGCCACGTCCATCCTGCCATGCCTGGCTGGTGAGGTGGAGGCTGAAGAGCAGAAGGACCTGGCTGTCAGTGGAACTTGTACTTCCTGGCTGGTTTGAGGCTGATGTAGGTTCTCTTCACCTCCTCGCTCTCAGGCTTCTTGATGTCTTTGTATCTCTCTCCCTTTGTACTCACCACCTGGTTGTCAATGTAGCGGATCAACTTCTTGGGAGCCTGGAGAGGAAAGACATTAACACCAAGTGGATGGACAGCTACACTGCTAGGGAAAGGGAGGGGTGAAGCAGAAGCAGAGCTGTGCTCAGGGAGGTGAATGCAGGCAGACTGAGGCGGGCTGCTTTACCATTCTTTGTGTTGGAAATCTTGGCCAAAACTGGGAAGGAAGCTGTCTGATGGTGGGGGGAGCAGGAGCCATGCTAGTCAGGAATGGTAGGAACTGACAGACTCTGCAGCACCTTAGCTAAGCTAATCTTCCCTCTGTGCTGAGTAGTGGGCTCTGTGAACAGTCCTGCCTTTGGCCTGCCCTGTTGCTTGTTGGACTGGAAGCCTGGTTTTTAAACCTTGTAGCCAAAGGATATTCAAATTGCTGGTGCACTGGGACCACTCTTCTTACCTCCTTGGGTGGAGCTGGCCGATGCGTTTTCTGATCGTCTGCACTATCCACCATCATGTATCTGAAAGACAAGCATTTAGTGAATGCTGTTAACATGCATTGCGTGGGGCTATTCACAGCCCATGTCCTTTCTCCCCTGGCTGGTTTGTGGCTGTGCAATGTGTCCTACTTGCCTAGAGTGCAGCTAGGAGCACTTAACCTTCCCCTCTGGGTGACACAGGCAAGAAGCATGTCATCCTTCTGCTGAGAATCCAGCAGGATTCTCCTGGAATAGCATCTTTGGCTGTATGTGGAGGGTATTGAAAACTTAGGCTGTTGAGAATGCCGATAGCCTCTGCAGAACTGAGAAATGTGTTGAGGTCTAGTGTGCTCTGCCATTGGGGCAGCTTTGCTACTTCTCAGCCCAAGTGATGGCAGCCAAAGGAGACAGAGGTGAGGTTACAGGACCAAGCTGGCTGCTTTTGCCCTGAAGAGATGGTGTTCCTTTCACACTCCACCTACTACTCTTCAACGAAATGGGTCTGTGCCGGAAACAACTTCATAAAAGCATCATCTTGTTCCCTATGTAACCGAAACATCAGGGCCCAAGCATTTGCTCGCTGAGTTACTACTCTTGAGACTTTGGTGCTGGTTTAGCAGGTGGACAGCACAGCTGACTGTAACTTCTCCCTTAGTAGTTAGTATAGTTGTTCCTGTGTATCTTCAGCTACGGTGATCTGCTCTCTGTACCTGTGCTTGAGTGATGTTTAAAGTACAGGATGTTGCCAAAACGTCATTAAAGTGAAGTTCCCAGAAACATAACTAGCAGCTGGTGCTTTTTTTGTTCCCTTGCCCGTCTCCTGTGCAGGCTTGTTTCAAGAGTGACATGCAAGGACAGGGACTGCTAATTCTGTCTGGATGCCATCTGCCTTGCTTTATCTTCCCTAGCCCATCGACTGTTTATTCTGTCACTGGGGAGAATGTTAAGTGGTAGAAAAGACGTGGCTGGACAGACACGTGGAATCTGCATGCCCGCAGGAGGATACTCATGAAAGCTGACATCTTAAAACAGATCGATGAAACCACAGCATGGGTTCTTCTGTTGAGAATTAAATGCTTTTGGAAATGAATAAAGGTAAACCAATCTAACACCGCTTTCATTTCCAAGAAGTCCAGAGGGGGACTTCAAAGAGGTTTCTTTAAATGCATGGAATTCACACCTTCAGCAACTGAAGATTCAATCTTCCCAGTGTTGCTGTACAGCCAGTCTGTTAAAGATATCTTTAGCCTTGTTTGGACTGTCTCCAAGGACGGAGGTATGAATGAGTTGCTGTAGTTCTACAAGTCACAATGTGTTGTTACCTGAGCTGCAGCATGATGTTTGTGCCTTGAACCTTTAACTGGGACCTCAGCTGACAGTACTGTGATTTACATTATGCCAGTAGGATGCTGAAAGCTTGCACACAGCCAGCGCTGGGACCCAGCTGGTGCAGGTAACCTGTTTCTGTGCCAGAGCTCTAAAAGAAACCCAAACCTGTGGGTTTTTGTCCCCCACCTGATGATTGTATTTGTGCTTCGATGTGTTCGGCTATACCCAAATCAGCTTCATGGCATCCTTACTAAGCATTGTACACTCCCAAGTTCTTTATAGACCACATTGTCATTCTGACCTTCCCCCAACTGCCACCTCTTCCTTTACTTGCAGTAGAATAAGGGATTTTTTGCTGCTGGGTACTTACTTCTGTAGGATAACCTGTTTTAGTTCCTCATGGTTGGGTGCTCTGCGGGGCCGTGCCAGTTCCTGGGAGGAGACAAGGTGAGTGTGTGAGTAGCACAACATGTGGGGTATACAGTTACCCCTCTGCTAGCTTGGTGAGCCCAGCTGCTGGTGGAGCACTCCAGCCCCTGTGGAAAAGGGGGTGCCAGCCACAGCTCTGCTGGGGTGCTGGCTCAGCCGTGGGCACACCTTGTACTCAGGGACCCAAAGAAGGGAGAGGGGCTGTTGCTCTGGGTGATCCTCCTGGCTCATTGCATGGAAAGTTCCTGCAGTCAAAGCTTCTGTGCAGCAGACAGCTGGGCCACCTGTGTGTCCCTCAGCCCTGCCCTTCTCCTTGGCCTGCTGCCACCCAGCTCACAGTACAGTACAGTACCTTCACACTTGCACCTGCTGGGCCAATTTCCACCTTCTCCTCCACAATTAACTGCACTGCCTCCTCCAAGTTCCCCAAGGCCATGGCAAGTGCCTTCTCTGCCTGGCTCACAGTACATGCTGGGAACATCTCCAGTAGCAGCTCCACCCCATCCTTCAAGTCATCGTCCTCCTAGTTGGAGCAAGAGAGAGAGGTAAGTTTGCAATACAGCGAGGAGAGGGCTATTGAAAAGGGCCCCTCTGGTTTTGCATTGTTGGGAAATTCAGTGTCCTGGTTTCAGCCCGCCTAAACCATGACATTCAGCTTGCCCTTAGCTGAAGGCCCTCTCTTCTTACAAGTGTGACTAAATCCTGTTCCTGAAGCTAACAGGGGATTGTATGTTTGCAAGGACAAAGCATCACTTCCTTAATCTCCTCCTTCTGTGTTTCAGCTTTCTTTGAAGTAGGGCTGCTGTGAACTGGCTCTCCTGTGTGGCCATGCTATGTGTCTCTTTAGGAGTAAGCTTTCTGGACACTGTGCTGTGAATGCTTGAACTCCTGCTCACCTTGTGAAGTTCTATGTGCTTGGATCAGAAAGGGAAAGGACTGCTGAACACAGTGAGCTGTGGCTACATTGGAAGGAAGCGCAGCAGCATTTCCTAGAAGGCTGTGCAGAGTGACTGCACTGCAGAGCAGGAAGACATCAGTACTGGAGAAACAGCAAGTAGAGTGTGGGGGAAGGATGTGGAGGGGATCTGCCAGGTGCTGCAATGCCTGTAGCATGGGTCACACTGAATGATGCGGCAGCATCAGCAGGGGAATCGTGCTGCAGGACTGCTGGGCCAATGACTCGGTGCTGTATAGCTCAGTAAGCGCACGGCACAGAAAGTCACTGAGGGTGGGGCTGGCGTCTTTGGGACTGACACTCGGACATGACTGCTTCCTGTGCAGATACTGCATGATTGCTGGGGAGAGAAATAGTGATCCAGCTCAAACTGGCTGGCTAGGGGAACATGGTGAAGTGGGGTGTAGCCTGGACTGCAGACGTGTCCCCATGGTGCTGCTCTGGGATCTCTGAGGGCACTGGGACAGGTTCTCTCAACCATCGCTCTAGATGTGTCTTTCCAGACACTGGAAAGGATCAGCCAGAGTGATGGCTCATATTCTTCCATCAGCACATTATTTTTTTTTTTCCCCCTGCTTACTGACAGAGACTTGCTCAGGCCATACAATGAAGGAGATCACAGACACCAGTGATGCTGTCACAGCCTATGTTGTGGTTCCTTCCAGAGCCAGAAAATGCCCTGAGGTGGTGCTGGTAGCCTTGTGCTAGGTGACTGTCCCCAGTGCTCCTGCCCCTCTGCAGCGTGCTCATACCTGGGCCCCAGCTTCGTCTGTTGGAGTGCACAGCCCTTCCCCATTGCAGGCTCCAGCTCCAGACTCCTGGCCCTTGGTCAAGTCTTCAGAGGGTGCTTCACTTCTGCTTCCCACAGCCTTTTGGCCAGGTTTTTCTTAAAGACATAGTGATATCTCCTGAGGAACAGTGCCACTGAGGCTAGAGCTCTGTGCTTTCTGTTAGCATTAGGTTGCTAGTGCACCATGTACTAAAGCAAATCCCTTCTTAAGTGACAAGACTGGGAATCACTACTGTTCCTCCTGCCCTCAGCAGGGACAGCTGCAGCTCCGCTCACACTGACCTGCAGGGAGGCAGTGCTAGCACACGCTGGAGTGCCCAAGCACTGTGTTTCCAGGCCTTACTGGGCGTGGGCTGCTTGTGAATTCAATTCTACCTGTCAGTTCTCAGCCCTCTACCACCTTAGCTGTGGATATTTAAGGTGTGTTTGTTACATTTCTAAGAATTCTCTGGTGTTTGCTCTAACTTTGACCTAAGGTGTTTTGATTTTAAATTTGGGAATACACTTTGGTAGTCCCCAGGCTGTATGTTAGCCCGCACATCCTGTGATCAGGTTATTATGATGCATCTCTCTTTACAAGCTCTTTCTGTGTCACTGTAAGAAGAATCATTTCAACTCTGTTCTGTCCTCTCTAAAACTGGGATGGCTACAAGATCCTCAAAGTGTAGGATGCAGATGACCGGAGCAGACTTTGTCAAGTTCAAGAAAGCAGCAAGTAAGATAAAAGACAGGACTGTCTGTTCTACACCATGCAGCCTTCTGGCAAGACAGCAGTGATGTTGCTAGATAAGCAAAATCCAGACTGGTGTATCTTGAAAGGTTTAATATCCAGGCACTTCACTTGTCTGTTCTTTAGAGGGAAGTACCTTTGGGGCTGATTAACATGGCAATCCAGCTCATCTGTGGATGCTGAGGTTAGAAAGGGCCATTGGGATAGCATAGTCTTCTGCAGTCCTGCATAGTGCAGGCCAGAGCACATCATTGCTGATTTTGCACCTGTGATGGGGTTCATGGGTGAATGGCAAGTGAGCTTTGAGGATGCTCAGTCTAGTAGTGATAACATGTAATCAGCTGGATTCTTTATTTGATGATACACCTGACATGGGCTGCCCAGTGGTAGAGTCACTTAGGCAGATGGCTATCAGAAGCAGGCAGAAATCCTCACTTTCAGAATTAACCTACAGTAGAATTTCAACAAGCAGCCCTGTACCCTGTATCTGCTCTTTCTTCCTTACTACTCGGGATTTGATCTCAACAGAGGTGTTTGGAGTTCTGATAAGTGTTTTTCACTCCAGTATGTCTTGGAGAGTATTCCATATGACTCAAACCTTGTATGTGTTGATATCAAAAACCCAACTTAACATTAAAACCAAAACCTATCAATCAATTCAGGCTACCTTATGAGATCCTAACTGTGGCAAACAAGACTGTATTTTAGCTTGTGATATCACTCAACTCCAAACACTAAGACTGGAAACATGTGCAGAATATACTGTCTTGTGCTGAAATTGTCTGTGTAACTCACCTTTGTTGCGAGCTTCACCAAGCCTTTCTGAGAGGGAGAACATCATTTCACAAACATCCTCACTGCAAGAGACAGAAGCTGTGTAATTAGTGTGAGGAATAAAGGTAGTAGCCTATCCTACTTGGCTACCTCTTCATAGAAAGACAAGACTTGATGGGAAGCCAATAAACTAAACTGGTATTTCAGATGGCCAAGGACTTACTTGCAAACTATACTGGGATCAGCATCTGTGTATTCAGATGAAGACTGACTTAATCATAATGGCACAGGTTTGGTACTAATACATCTTCAACTGGGTATAACAAAAGAATTTACGGTACTGAGGGGCTTAGGTCCAGGCCCTCAGTGCATGGCATGCACGTACAAAGCAGTAACATTTCACATACCTGTGGATTTCTGCAAAACCAGGGATATATGCCTCCATCATTTCCACAAAGGTGTCCATGTCAAAATTCTCCTCGGAGGACTCTGGTGAGCCCAGCTCTTCCAGGACACCCGTGATGTACGAGAAGAAAACATCATCCATCCCACTGGAGACAGAGAGAACACAGGACATGGCAGCAGGGTCAACAGGCCCATTTTTACTCTCTCCCCATCCCCATTCCCCCTAACCTTGTGTCTTTCTAATAGAGCAGCAGAAGGACCCATATGCACAGTATCTTATGGGCAGATCCCACCAGTAAAGCCAGGTAGCAGGTGGTCAGTGGTTGAGAGGGAAGCATTTATGGATAAAATACTGCATGCTGTCCTGCTTCCTGGGCAGCACTGAATGAAAGCCCCAGTGTGTGCCCAGAGGCTTTGCTCCTGTAGGTGCTTCAGCTGAGCTAACCAAAATATTCCAAATGCTCAAACCCTGACTTTTCTATGCTGACTAGTGTTTCAGGTGAGGTCATTGTATTCTGTCACGTTGCAATTTCTATGGGATGCAGTATTCTCTGCTTGCTGCTCTCCACACTTGTGTCACTGCTGCCACTGGCTGCAAAACCAGCTGCCGTGTTTCAGCCTCAAGGTGGCTGTATCTCTGCATGCAGGCAGAGTTCAAAATAGGGAGAGCCCTGACACAGCGTTATGTTGCTCAGAAAGCCCTTCGAGAGCACTGTGGAATGAAGAGAATCCCATATTCTAATGTGTATTACTAGACAGGAAATTAATCATCTTGGTCATCAAAGAAATGACATTGCTAGATTGCAATGCTAAGTTGAAGCATTCCCATCAGAGCCTGTGCAAATTACCTGCATCCTAGATCTGACTTATGGAAAAGCAACACAAAGTACAGGAAAGCTACAGAGTTCAGTATAATGTGTAGAGGGACAATTAATGCAGAGTTCAAGCTAGAACAATGATATTGCATCTTCCTATCTCAACATACCTGAGGTCTGCTGCAGGGATGTGAGACTGGATGAAGCATGTCAGTGTGTCTCGAATGATTCTTTCAAGCTCCATGTCTCTCTAAACCTTTTTATCTAAAAAAGAGGAGGAAAAAGAAAACTCCCTGTAATTTCAAAGGCAAGAAGTACATCAAAATATCAACAGGATCAAAAGGTAAGTATGGTATAGGTGCTGGTGCTCTTCACATCAGAACAATTCACAAACTCCTCCAATAGGTCTTGTCGTCCCTGGGTAACAGCAGGCAAAGATATCCACAAAAAGCAGCAGTATGAGGATTCACTGGAAATACCAGCGTAAAGCAACCCAGTATCTTGGGCCTCTCCTGCTTGTGTTGATGCTGGCAGTATACAGTTGTACTGTACATCTGAAGTGTCCCCTCCAGAAAGCAAAGCTGGAAACGCAGATGCGTCCAGCTGCAGGACCTCAGAGACACCTCCTGAGCTGGAACGCTGTGCCTGTCTGGTGAGGAAGTGGTGAGTAGTGCGTTTTCGTGCTCAGTGCAGAAAGGGGTGGACCTTCTAGCTAAGAGCATTCGCAGTGATGCTTGGACTCGGGAACGAGTGGGAGGAAGGGTAATGTCTCCTAAAGAAAGGACAACCTAGAGCGTATTTTACAGGGAAATACCAAGCAGGGCACAGACAACTAGTCTGCCAGCCAAAATATCAAAGGTCTCCAGGTCAGCCATGGACTGCCAGTGGAATCCTGCCCAAACAGGAGCCCGTTGTTGTGTTCAGTAAATGAGCCATTCTGCAGCTGGTGCAGCTGCAACAAGGGGCGCTTGATAACCCAAAACTCAGGGGAGTTCTAAGAATCACAGAGCTCCTACAGAAGCAATGGCAGAGTGAGGCTGCCCACAGCCCTCCTTCAGCTATCACTATGGGGCCTGGACTGAATTGGGTGGAGAAAAGCCATTCCTTAACCATTCATTACCCACTGGTATCTACAAAGCTGCTGGGTGGACAAACACTTTAAGCACTCAGTTCTTCCAAGGAAGGAAACTAGCCCTGCACACAGAGAAACTGATGTGTTCATCAGCCATAGGGCTTCCAAAGGTTGTTACGCTCCCATCAATGCAGTTCCCTCATTCCAACCACACCAGCACCTGACCAGGTCTGTTTGACACAGAACTCGTGGAGGAGTCGTATGGGTTGCCAAGAGATAATTCCCATGTTCCCACGAGAAACAAAAAGGTTTGGTATTTCCTGAGATGAGACTTCCAGAGCTAGCAGGATATAAACAAAACCACCTCACGGCACTCAGCACTGCTCTTGCAAGACCTAGAGAGAACCAAAGCCCAGCAGCCTGTTGGGGGGTCCATCTGCAGTCTTGGGCCCATTCAAGCTCTGCACTGTGCTTGGGCACCATTGCAGGTGCCAAGAGCACACATGTTTGTGGCTGGCCAGAGAAGCACACCCAAGCCAGCCAAGCCTGCCTCCAGCTATGGTTACACTGAGGCTCTAGGGATTTGGCTCTTGATATTGAGGGAGAAAGCTGCAACACAGGCTTATGCAAAAGTGCTCTGCTGGGTATATGGCATCTCACATTGCATCTCCCTGCAGTGATTCTCCATCAAATATTCCCAGTCAGTGCTCTTCTACTCTTCAGGGCTTTGAACAAATATAGGTTTTCTATCTGAATGACCATCTCTTACTGAATCTCTGTGTCAGTGCCATTCCCTTGGGGCAGCAGGGAGAGAAATACAGAAAGAACCTCTCAGCAGTGGGACATGAACAGTGTGGCATACTCATATAGAAGAACTGCCCCAATTTTCACTGTGTTCAAAGATAAACAGAAAAGCCATCTAATCACCTGAACTTTCTTGCAGCTGCTATTAGTATGAACCCTCCCACTGATGTAGACCCAGTAACTAAAAAAGAAAACAAACCTTCTTTACATGTGCCTCTCACTTGGGGAAATGAAGAACGAGCTAAAAATGCTGTACCACTACATGACCAACATACATGTATTCAAACACAGCACGTGCAGAAACAGCCAGAGGAAGGCATTATCAGAAAGGATTACTTGCTGTTTCTGTCTTAAGCTAAAAAAATTTCTTTGCCTTCGGTATTTTTAGTTAGAAAATTCCCATTTCACAGCATGTGAAGAAGACAAACTTTTTCAGGTAGGAGCTCTTCACACAAACACCCAAAGTGAGCTCCTGAGCTGCTTTTATTTTTCAGCCTTGCAAGGGTCCTTTGTTTGCATTTTTCTCACTTTCGCAGATGTCATGGCCTGCAAGTGCGGAAGCTGCCTGCAAAGACAACCACATGTAAAAACATCTTCCTGCTGCCCATTTGTTGGTTTTGTGTGTTTTGTGTGTTCTCTAAGGGTGTGACAGAACCAAGTTTATCTTTGCCATCTTTGCAACATGCCCCAAAAAAAAAGGTTAGCTTTGTTCTATCCTTCTCAGACATCAAAAAGCCAATATTAAGATTCTGAATCTCACTGTTGGCAAGAATACTGTCCTGTGCAGCATGTTTCCCCCCCATTTTAAGCTGAATCTGCAAATGGTGGCAACCACCAAGCCCCCTGAACTTGCAACTACAAGAAAAGTAATTTTCTTTTTTACAGAAATCAGGCATGGAAAATCAACACAGAGCAGTCAAGATTTCTTACTAAAGTCACTACTATCAAGAATAATGCTTATTTCCTTCTTACTCAGTCTTCATGACATCCTGGGAACTGGAAGTCTAAAAGATTTTGTCCATTTCCAAGAAACAGGCCAATATTCTAGAAGAGATAACTGTATAGTAACCAATAACATTTCCTGACAACCCAATTACCTGAACAACAGAGCACAATTCAACATGTCAAAGGCACTTTTGTGAGGTCCATAAATTAGCTGCTGGTAATTTATTCTGATCAATAGAACAGGCAAAGTCACTCATCTCCTTAATCAAAGGCACTTGCAGACAAGTGTCAGAGTGGGACAAGAGAAATGCTGAAAAAAAAAATTCAGCAACAGGAGTATCATGGCTACAGCAGCCAGTCACTAACTGGTCTTGAATCCATTTCCCAACTTCTGACAACCACAAGAAATGCTGGTGTGAAGTGTGTGAAAATATTCAGGCATTTTCCGTGGAGTTACCATGCAGTATCTGAACAAAAGCTATTTCCTTGTGTCTATGACAGGAAAGAAGGCAGCAGGTTTTAACCATTGGGTATAAATTCTCTCTGGTATCTCAGACAAATCCATCGACCAGTACACTCGGATTTAAGGTTTACATCCAGAGAAGTCAAGCTGCCACCTTTAGCCTGCCTTTGAAGAAAGGAAACCCTTTAAATGACAAAAGCACAGTCTTACATTGAAGGACAAAAAGCAGCTAGGTGATCAAGTATTTCTTCAAGGGTCAGCCATTGACCTTTCACCTGAAGAACCCATCTCTGCTCCTGAAAAAAACAGAAGCACCAAGAGAGACAAATGCACTTGCATTCGATCATTTATTGCCGTGAGGCAGAGGTTTTATTCCCCGGTAAACAGGCCTTACAAAGCTTGACATCTGGAGGATCTGTAGTGCCCAATGGTTTTGGTCAAATGAGGCTTGTGGAAGACAAGTCCTGAAGGTCCTCCGGCCTTTCAGATTTGGTGGGTATTTTCTTGAAACAGACGGAGCTGATTAAAAACCTACATACAAATATTTCAAAATCCTTCAAGGAAAAAACTGATGTTGCTGCATATTCCTCTCCACACAGCCAAGTTTATAATTACATAACTCAGGACACCAAAACACCTTCTGCATTATACCTTCAAACACCATTTTTTCTAGCCGTGAGCTGCAATAGCTAAGGGGGAGGTTTACTAAAAGGGCTTATCCTATGTGCACAGTTTTGTGGAGGAGTGATTTATAATGCACAGAATGATCTAAAACCCAAAGGCAGGAGAAATCACTCTCCTGAGAGCTCAATTTTACTGAAAACGTGTTACCATCATTTTAAACTTCCATCCATAATTGCAATGTGGACTTTAAGATCACTTCAGTAGTTGTCAGCTGATTCAAACATATCTATCAAAGTCTTTCTGCATTTTTTGTCATTATAATGTGGGCTCTGCTTAACATGTTGCACAGAATCTATTTTTAAAAACATATAGTCAAGAAATGGTATTCCTATTGCTCTGCCCTCAGCTAGAGCCTCACTGTTTTGCACTGTCAGAACAAGAGACCTTTGACCCTAAAAACTGTCTTCAGACAGTTTTTAAATGCTGGGGTTTGTTACTAAAGAGTGAGCAGTGGAGCACTGTATGTAATCTCATTAAGAGAGGCTTGGTTTGAAATATCAGGAGTGCTTATTTGATCCACATAATATCGCATGGCATACGTTATTTCCTCACCTCAGGCAGAGAAAAGAGGTATCAGTTCTCAAAATGTGAATGAGAAAGTCATCCATTTTCTGTACTAGATACTTTGGCCAGCAGCTCAACAGAGTTTGCCACCTTACTGTCGGTCTTAAGAACCTAGTAATCTCCATCACCCTTGCATTTTCCTTCCTAATATGTTAATGTCAAATCTGGGCTTTTTTTTTTTTTTGTAAAACAGCTGCAGAAATGATACCCCTCTAAAAGTACCATTATGCTTGTGGTGTCTGAAATATCTACTTATGCTATATTCAAGAAAAGTTGGCTGCTTTGCATACAATTCATATGGATCTGCTTTCCTTAAAAAAAAAAAAGGTGAAAATCTGAAACGTTTGCATACAGCTAGATCATTTCCAAAGGCTCTTTCAACTCAAATTTCAGTAATCATTCTCAAATGGTCAATGTGATGGGATAAGAATGATTGATTGTGCCTTGGACTCTTTATTAACAAGATAGACTTGAGGAGAGCAATTTAGAAGAATGTTTCTGAGCTAACAGGAACTGCCATTCAGATGTATATCAACTTTTATGAGATCATAAATTTGCCTACCGATGACTTGAGGTTTCTGCAAGTGGAAGAAGATGGGTGTTGTATGCCTTGGATGTTTCTCAGAACAGGTTAGAGAAAGTGTAAGTAAATCTGATCTGTCTGAGGGACTGACTAAGACACCTTGAGAAGGTTCTTTTAGCTCAAGTTTCAGTAATTATTCTTAAGTGAGTAACGGGACAGTGATGGTTCACTGTGCTCTCTCTGAAAACTTGTTACAAGTACAGAGCACGTCTCATGCAGTTCTCTGTGTGTGCATGTGCACGCGTGTGCCTGTGCTTGGGGAAGCGTGGATCCCTGGGACATAAGGAGCTCTCAGCGTAGCCTGTGACACACAGCCTCAGAGGAAATCTCTCAAAAGCCAGATCTGCAGGACAGAGAGCAAGCTGTGGCTATACTCCACTGAACTACTTTACCTCCTGAAACTTTCCAGGTGAGTAATATACCTTACAGACGTAACATCAGTGCTCCCATTTTTTGTTTTGCTTGCTAAAGAAGTCCCTGAAAGGACTTTCACTGTGTGGTTGGTATGGGAAAGCAGGCCGAGGTCATTGTGCACATTAACACAATTAACTCCTTAATGCTCTAACATTAAAATAAGACTTCTGTTAATAAATTAGTCCCACTAAATTACAGTAATAGAAGATAGTAATGCCAATGGCCAGACTCTTCCCTCCCCTGTCAGATCTATGCTGCACTTGGGTGGTGCTCTGCTGACATGGGGCCCTTACCTGAGCAGAAATATTGCCTGTGTGGGGATGTCAGCTTGCAGCTGGTGTTTACGAAGTCACTTCAGTACCTGCAGAAGAGTCGACGGTCCATCCTACGATTGTGTGGCCCAAGCCATGAATGAGGTTGTCCTTCATGGGAAAAGAAAGCTGAATCAGCTGGAGTGGGAGCACAACAGAATCGTTCTCTGTATGTTGGTGTCTTTATGCTTTATGTCACTTACGACTGTTTCCCCTAATGCAAAGGGTACAGCTTTATCCTTTGGAATAAAAGTACTACATGAAAGGCTAACTTGGATGTGAGAATAGTGTAATTGCCAGCCTTCAAATTCACTGCCATGGTGGGATGTTTTTCAACATTCCTGGTTTCCATAGCAAGGCCTGCAGTGGTCTCTGAACACCACTGACATTCCAAAAGCACTGGTGTCCTCATCGCCATTGCGAAGCAGAACTTGTTTCTGTTAGCTTTAACAAGAGAGCCCAGAAAGGAGCGCTGGGTTTTCCTGCTGCTGCGTGCTGCTGGCACGTCGCCACGGCCGAAGCACCACAAAGCCCCACGCTGGGTAAGCGGCTGGTCTTTATCTCGAGCTGTAACACTGGACCCCAACTCCTGGCTGAGTAACTTTGGGGCGTTATGTTCTCACCGCGCCTGTTCCCCCTTAGTAGCAGACAATGACCACCTCCAGGGGGCTGGAGAGAATCTGGCAGCAGAGTGCCCAAAACAAGCTCCGTGAGCAGACCGAGCCCCCCCTCAACACCACGCTCCCCTCTGCACCCCTTACTGCGGGTGAATTTCCACGCCACTTGCACAACGTGTTTCCTCTCGCCACGGACGGCCGTGCGGTTACACCGCCCAGGCCCCGGCCTGCCGGCGCCCCCTCCCCGACCAGCAGCCGGCTCCCGCACCTGCCGGCGCGTCCCCGCATCGCGGACCCCGGGATTAAGCCAAGCGCCCGGATTACTCGTGCTCCCGCGCTGCCCAAGGCACCGCCACGGGCACGCCGGCCGCGGCAGCGACAGGGGGCTGCAGGCTGGCTCGTCGCTGACCGCCGGCAGCGGTGCCTCGGAGGCCACCGCCGGTCCCCGGGTTCCGGCCTAGCTGGGGTCACCTCCGCCCCGGGCGCCCTGCTCGCCCCCGCGCCGTCCCGCTCCCTCGCTCCCAGCGGCCCCGCAGAGCAGGGCATCGGGCACGCGCCACCGGGGGGGGCGGCGGCGGCAGCAGCAGCAGCGGGGCTGCGGTCACCTGATCGCCCGCGCGCCCCCGCCGCAGCCTCGCTGCCTCCCGGCGCAGGTCCCGCGCGGCGCGGTTGAAAGCGTCACGTGGCCGCGCCCGCCGCCAGTCATAGAGGCGGGCGCGGGAGGGTAGAGCGGCTTCGTACGGCTGTGGTCCTCGTGCCGCCATCTTGATTGTGGGCGGGAGCCGCAAGGCGGCTTTTCCTGGCCGCCGCGCTCGGCTCCGAGCCGTCAGCCGCGAGGAGCTGGCGTGTCGGTGCCGGTGTGCGCTGGAGAGCCCCTCGCAGCGTCCACCGAGGCGGACGGGGTGCGGGTCAGCACCCAGAGTGAAGGCGGAGAGGAAACAGGGCAGAGGGTGGCAGCCGCGAGCACGCCTGAGCCTCGGTGGCACAGAAGTGTCGTTGTGCGGCCCGGGAGCACGGCGGCGCTTTGCGGAGTCACCCTGATAAAGCCTGAGCGAAATTCTCCTCTCTGCCGAGCGCAGGAGACACGTTCCCTGATGGAAGCAGCGCATCTTCAAGTGTTCGGGCAAAGCCGCCCCGCTTTTCGGGGCGCTTCTCCCGAGCGGAAGCTCGTGTCAGGTGGAAGCACCGTGCGGGGGGTGCTCCCCGATCTGCTGTCTGCAAAAGTTGGGAACCGCGTGCAGAGTCTCCTGGCTTTGTTTCCTCTTCTGTTAAAAAGCCTTCTAGCCCCACCCCGCGCTTGGCAGGCCACTGCTTGCTGCTTTATTCTGGCGATTTGGAGGGCTGCGGCACCTTAGAGCAGCCCGGGGCTCCTGGAGAGGTCACAGCAGAGCTGTGCTGTGGGACGGAACCGCAGCTTTTGCCTTGCTCGCTGGCCGCGCCGACCCCTTCCCCGGTCAGGTGAGCGGCTCGTCAATTTGACAACAGTAGGTGCTTCCTGGAACAGAATTAATTCCGCGATGCCAGGTGCTTCTCCGTCATAAAAATCCTAAAGCAGCAAGGCATAGTTATTATCTGACTCATGGTCTTCAGTAGTGTGTTACATAATTACAGATACATCACATTACAAATACCAAACAAATGAGCCTGATTCTGCCTTCGGCAGTACCAGGAAAAATCCAGAGTAACGCCAGCTGGGTAAGGAGCATCACTCAGCACTCACTCCAGTGTCATTAAGAGCAGAGTCTGTTTCCATTGTTTATCTCCATTTAAGTATATACAGTCTTCCCTTCACATTGTATGAATATACTTCATTGTGGGAGTAGTCACAGTCTTTGAATTCTTCTGCTTTTGACTGTTTTTTGCTGCACTTGTCCATACATTAACTGAAATTAATCAACTATGCTTCATTATCTATTCTCCGATCTGTGGTTTTACCTTGGTTTGGGAAATAGTTTGAAAATCCCCCAACAAGCCTGTGATTTGTAGGATGGGTTTCAACTTGTGTGACTCCATCATATAAAGGACATGCTGACAATGCAGCTGCTTCTGCGTCAGGTACTCAGTGGAAATTGGATTACATCACAGTGAAGCGGAAGGGGAATTTTTGAAGAAAATGAAGCAACACATGTAAAGCCCTTAGAAATTAACAACCTTTAAAGTTAAGAGAAACAATTGCAGTTACCTTGTGCGAACTAACTTCTCTCATCAATTCTTGACTGACTAGAATAAAACTTCCTAAACTAATTTATGGTTTGAGAGCATATGGGGTTCTACCAGCTTTTTCACAGGTGGTTCATGGCACTCTATTCATCAGCAGAATTTAAGGATTTATTTGTTTTGCCTCAGTCTGCTTTGTAGTTTCCTTGACTTGCTTGGAAACCTTGAGACCCATCTTGGAAACCTTGAGACCCATGAGAAATTTTGAGAGTTCTCAGGTGCCATCAGTTCAGGCAATTTGTAAATCCTTACAAATCCTATGGTTTGTAAATAATAGTTTTCAGAACACCAACAGACAAGACCTCTGTTTGTTTGTTTGTTTGTTTTTTCTGCTACAAATACTTCAAAGTTGACTGTCAACCTGACCAATGATCAGGGCAGTCTATCCCGGGAGTAATGAAGGGAGGAGAAAACCACACTGGGCTTCGAAGCAGAGGTCTGAGAAAATCTAAGGAAGTTAAAATGCCAAGAAAATTCTCCTATAGCCTCTTAGACTTCTCTCTTTTAGCATACTTTGCTGCAATTTGATATTTCACTGTCCCACTCTACTCCAATCCAAAATGATGTAAGAGGGCAGTTCCTTTTTTTTTTTTTTTTATTTACACTAATGGAAGATGACCATTTGTAGTACTGGTAATAGATACCGGAACAAATATGGCATCTAATAGATCCGCAATTTAAAGTTAATTTCAGAGGGTTTTGACCTAAAGCTTGACAAAAACTCCACAGGGATTCCCTATACAAACACACAAAACACACCCTTTGCCTAGGGTCCAGGCGGAAGGGAGCAACAGCACAGGAAATTGTTCTTGGAGAGCCCTTCTGCTTGTCAATCACAGGCTATTGCAAACCAGGGAGGTTAACACACCATCTAATTATTTGATGGCATTCATATTCTTTCGCAAACATGATGAATAATGCAAGTGTGTTGAATCAAGCCAGAGGAAAATTGTTCCTTCTCCAGCTTATTCTTAACTCCTTGTTGTATAACGTACTTGAAATAAGTTTGTTCGGTGGCATTTTAATATGTGGGTGGATGCTATTTGTATGTAAGTAATTTTAACTGTTACACATGCTTCTCTGTTATATTTGAATTGAAATTAGAGAACAAAAAAGTATCCTTTCCACCTGCTTTTGACCATTGCTTAGTGCAGCCATGTTCTCTACAATGTGTATTCTGCATTTTTTGTCTACTCTAGCTTTGAAAGGCTGCAGTGATGGGGCTTAATCTGAAGAAAGGAGATTGTTACTGGGATGTGTTTCTTGATTTTCTGGCTTCGGTTCCCATTTTTTTTAGTTAATCCTATCACACATTCGTATGTGTCCTTGAGAATGTTCAAAATATTTTCTCTTCCCTGTTGTTAATCCTAGAATATCAGTGCATAGCTTTAATTTTTGTCCACTGCTCTTATTCTTACTAAACCAGACTGCATTTTAATTATGATTCATCTTCAATCCTCTACAGAGACCCGTTTTTGTGATTTAGAATAAGGGTATTTTGAGAAGTCCTTTTTTTCTTTTTCTTTTTTTAAACAGCAATGAGTGTTCGATCTCAGAGCCTTACAGAAATTTAAACAACTCCTGTACATCTCTTTGAAAGCACACGCCGCTCCCAGGTTTTCTGCTCCAACCAAAGGAGATTCCCACTCCCCAATTTCGGTTTTGCAGGAACTTGGGAGGGTTGCTGCTTTTCAGGACAACCAGCAAGACTGGGCTCCTGGGGCCCTCTGCTGGGTGTGTTCCAGAAGGCAGGCAACGAAAGCCCAAGTCACTTGGGAAGTGCTACTGCCACGCGCTCGTATTTCTTTCGCGGTTGATTACAAATGTGCTTCGTTTGAAATCCAAAAGATGTTTCTTTCCGTTGCTCCTGGAAAAAAAAAAAACCCTCCGTGTTACAATTTCGGGGTCTTACAGGTAAATTAGTCTGCATCTCGAGGTTAAAATTAGATTTATTAGAGCCTTTTTATCTTTTCCTTGGTAACAGAAAAGTTCTGCACAAATATATCCTTGGTTATTTTTGTCACTCTTTGCCTCTCATTTAGTGCTCCATGTACATCTTATCACAGTTACAAAGGTCTTGTAGTCAAGTAACAGACAATTCTGACATCGTCTGTGGCAAACGATTCTGTTTCATTCCTCTGTTGTGTGTGACTTATTTAGCTTTCTAGTGTTCACAGGTATAAAAACTTTCTTTCTTTTTGGTGACAGATAAATGAGAAATTTGTCTAAAAATAAATAGCGAAGTACATGAATAATAAGTAAATGAATAATTTGTCTGTCATCTTTCTGTCAAGGAACTCATTGTGCTTTACATTTATGTCTTGTAATTTTATATACAGTAGGCTGGAGCACAGAAAGGTGATGTGTATTTGCAAAAGTCTCAGTATGAGTGTGTGGCAGAGCCAGGAAAATGAATTAGGAATTAAGGTTCCCTGACTCATCCCACAGTTAGAAGTGCGCTACTTAGGAGCATTTTTGAGGATGTGAAAAAACAAAATATTTGGGGAACAAGGGGTTTTTTTAGTCTCTGATTGCAACATATTGAGCAAAGCTAGTTTATAAGGGGACAGGGTGTCTCAAGCTGCTCCCTCTATTAGGCCAACTGTAAGGGGGCAGTAAGAAGATGACACTGAAGAGGCTTTTGTTCTGCAAAAGGCCCTTGATGCTGTTATATAGCATGGTGATGTACTTAAGCCAGTGGAAAAAGTAATTCTAAAGTTTTACAGCAAAAAGAACTTCCCAGCTGATGATGCCAGATGATCCCACAGCTAGGAGGAGCTTTTAGCCTGCTGAGCACTTGGACACGGTGTCCTGGGTGCAGATCTTTTACGGGCAGTGTGCTCTGCATCGGACAGCTTTTTTGAGCTTCGTGCAGGTGTAGCTAGTTAAGTTCAGTAATAGGCTGGGTCTTAGTTGCTGCGTATGACTCTCACAACACTTTTTTGTTTGTTTGTTTCTTTGCAAGTGTGATACAGGGCTTTCTCTGTGCTATTTCCAGCCTTAGACAACAGTCTGCTACCAATGGATGTTGTGGTGTTCTTAAGCAACTGACATTTGCAGCATCAGGACTGTTGTGATTTCTTGCATTTTACCTGTGAAGGCAGGCCCTACTGCCAAGAACCTTCTGACCCTAGAATACTTCTTCTCAGCCATGTGCCAACACAGATATTGGGCAGTTTGCCAGGCCAAGGCCAAACTGTTTTAAATTGAATTTATTGGAAGCTTGTTAGTTTGTCGTGTGTATTATAGATAAAATATTGACAGGATCTATTCTTCTATTGCATTCATATGTGAAACTCATTTTTGTCTTCTATTTTTTGTAGCAGCTAACTCAGCCAGAATTCAAGTGTGAAGGCTTTCCCTAATTTAGAGGAATTTTAAGAACTGGAAAATTATGCTACATATCTAGCTATATTTGAACATGTCTCTGAATTTACATAATAAATGCCTGACTTTTGCAGTTGGCAGAACTAAAATATGGAGAGGATCAGAACATGATTTAAGCACTCTGTCTTTCTGCTATCTCTAATTTCTTTTGTTCAGATGTATTTCTTTTGTTTGGATGTAATGGGAAAAATCTAGCTAACTATTTCTGCTCCAGAAAGAGCTCAGGACACTCAAGTTCTGATCCTCACCTCCCTCTGTTTTTAGGTATTATCCTCATTTCACAGATGGATAAAGTAAGGCAAGCAACATTTGACCTTTTTTTTGTTAAAAAAAAAAAAAAACACACAACACTTTGAGATCTGCTATTGAAAAGTGTATTAAAAAGCTACACACTTCTTATATAATTATGTAGCTTTTCTTTAACATACTCAACTACTTCATCTCAGGCAGACCGAAAAGAGGAAACATACTCAGCTGGGATAATGTACCTGCCTGCAGAGCGTTCTGATTAAATTATACACCATAAAATTATACTTGAGTAAATCATGTAATAAAAAAAAAAGTAATAATAATAATAAAAAAAAAAAAAGATGCTGCCTTCAGGAGTTCCCTCAAGAGCTCCAGGCAGTTTGTGTCTTTTGGATTCTGGTAGCTGTTATTTCTGATATTCCCTGGACGTGCATCTAGTTTCTGGTCGCCTTTTGATGTCCTGCTCTTGTAGGGTGCTGCTTTTTAGATTTGACTGGCACAAAGAAGAAGAGGAAAAATGAGTTTGAAAAATTAGGGTTAGGAGACAAAGTATTTCTGAGCAACAGTGGAGAAAAGTTGTGGTCTGTGAGAGCAGGTGTGGCCTTCGAAGAAACGCTTAGTAGTTTTGGTCAGGTTTCCATAGGCACATATTCGTAAAACCACTCCTACCGAGTGTACAGCGGAGGGTGAATGTTGTTAAATAGAACTTGCCGTCTTCCAGTTCGGGCTATTTGGAAATTCTCCTCTTCCTACAGCACGGTCTGGTTAACCAGAAGGACAAGTTTACTCTGTGCTACTGATTGCCTCCCGTGGCATCGATTCATCCCGCAGTTTATCAGAGGAGCGCGCTCGTTTCCTCGAGGCAGCCCAGGCCCTTTCCTGGCTGTCCGAGCCCTTGACCCTGGTTTTTGGGCAGGCGGGGACGGGCGCGTGCGCGCTCCGGGTGGGCACGTGCGGGCTCCGGGAGGGCGCGGGCGGCGGCGGCCGCCGGGCACTAGGGGCCACTCTGGGGCCGCCGTAGGAGCTGCGCGGCCCTGCGGCGTCCCGGAGGAGAAGGCTCCGGAGCTTTAGCTCCTGGAAAGCTCCGCGTGGGAGACAGACAGACAGACAGGCCGTGCTCCTTGCATATCCCTCCAGTGACGCTGGCAGAACAAAGAGCGACGAGGTGAATCAGGGGCCACCGGTGGTGGATTCAGCCCCCGTGTGAGTCAGGGCCAACGGCAGGTGCTTCAGATGGGAACTGAACCTCCAGAGTTAGCAAATGATCTCCCAGCTTCAGTGGCTTTGTGCACAGGTGTCCTCACTTCTGACCTGTTAGCCAGATGGGCTCAGAAGGAAGGAGGAAGAGCGAGGTGAAAGGGCAGTTATAGCTCAGTGGATGGGATTTCATGAGAGTTTAAGGATGAACTGAAGACCTGTGGCTCTTGCAGCATTTCTGCTGGTACAGTCCCTCTGCAGGTAGGTCTATAAAAGTCTGTGATCAGTAGAAATATGGTTAACAACCCCCTCCTTCACTGTACCCGTACACGTCCTAAGCATTGCAGCGTTGTACTGAGAACCAGACATCAAAACTGCCTGTAATCTGACTAAACTAATAATGAGCATGAGTCACAAACCTCAGCATGGGTTTTGTGCAGCTCAGAAAATCTAGGAGTATCCGAAGAAAGGTTTGGCTTGTTGTCAAGCTAAAGGCTAGTTGAGGAGTTTTAATTCAGCTCAAGGTTGAAATGTGAACTGAAGTTTTGATGGGGCAGTATCTTTTTTGGGAAATGAGTCTGGTTTACTGAACAATTTGAAAATGAATGCTTTCTGTGAATGACCCAGACTATATATCCTTTAAAAAAATGCTCTCCGTCCATGCAATTTAATGTTTGCAGCATGAACGTGTTGCTTCAAAGTACTGAAGAAGCTTCCTGAATAGGGGTAGTGAAAGCAGAGAAAGATATATATATATATATTTATTTATTTATGTATAAATCTCCTTTTGTATAGAAGGATTTACCAATGCAACATCAGAGTTTTGAGTTAACTGAGTGGCTTGTAGTCCTCAGCCTTGAAGATGAATACATGTCAATCAGGAGGAAACAGGAAAGGATAAATCCTGGTAAAAATCCTAGTCATTGATGCGTATTATTTCTCTTCAATTACTTAGTATTTCTACATAATCAGGAATAGTGTGCAATGCATTGCTAAGTGAGTTGTGTTGGTCTCGGATAGCAGGCTTACAGAGAAAAGATGATGTTCACTGCTGTTAGCTAGGGGAGTTTTTTTTAAGCAGGAATGGTAGAGGTAGAGGTACATGTCTCACAGCTGAGGTTTTGGGGTTGCTAACTTTCTGGGGACCATTGCTTTGGTGGCCCATAAGTCTTGTGCAACCCTCCCATGTGAACTGATTGGATCCAATCTTGTTACCGTAGAGGTGTTTGTGGGGAATTTGACCTTAACAGAGTTAAGTATTCAAAAAGAATTGCTCTTGGCAAAGTGCAAGTATAGAACCTTGTCTGGCAGTTTTGTTCTCTAACCAATTGGTCTGTACAAAGAATAAATATGTTATGGTAAATATCTGTTCGAGTTAGCTCAAATGCTGGAGGATTGTATTTTTGGTGCTGAAGTTCCTGTATTTGCTCCTTGCTGACTGGTTTAAACATCTGTTACGTGAGGGTCATAAACCTTACTAGTGAAACATAGCCAGCACGGGCTAGAAATTTTGCCAGCACTTCAGTGACCTGGCAAAATGGTTTCTAGTAAAAAGTAACAGAAAGAAATATTCTTTCTCTCCTGCCACCACCTACCTTCTGGAAAAATTACCTTCTGACAAGTGATTGTTCAGTAATGTATGGAAAGCTCATATGTATATTTCTGTGTATCTATGAGTATGTGAAGGTATTTTGTCCTCTGGTTGTCCGACCTCACTAAGTAATCCATCTGGGGTCCCCTAGGTGTGTGAACTAAAGCCTGTGTACTTATTTAAGGCAGGATGTTGGGTCAGTTTCTATTTTCCCTAACTTTAATTTAAATGCAGAAGTGGCTACTTTGAAGTAGAGCATTCTCAGGTATTAAAGAAGGAGTTTGGTCTTTTGTATTTAAATTACACTGCCATTGCACACACACTCTTTTATCCATGAAGCCACCCAGGTCCTAACCTGGAATTTCAAGGTTTTCTGTCGGCAACATCCATCTTCCGTGGCCCTCCTCATATTAGCATTGATCTACAGGGGAAATAGAGAACACGGCTGTGTTATTATATACCCAGCTGCAATTTCTGTTCTAGTGATTGAGTGTACATACAGAATTTTTGAAACATGACCATTCTAACTTGTTTTGTCTTCCTGTCAATAGCATGGCACTTGTCCAAATTATGGATCGATATCAACTGATCTTTTTATGTTAAACTGTAATGAAGTTGCCTGTCTTATTGGAGATGTGATCTTGCTTCAGGCAATGCTTTTAACTGAGAACTTTTGGAATGGAAATGGGGGAGAGGGGAAACAGAAGTGGAGGTAAGACATGGGGAGGAATGAGCAAAAGCCGGGGTGGGCAGCATAGCAGCAGCAGAAGAAAGAGGTAGGAAGAGGAGGACTGGGTTATGAAGAGACCTGGCTTGTTAAGACTGGCATTAGCATGGATAAGAACTGTTAGCCTTTACTCTGTGGTTCAAAGTACTGTCAAAAAGCCAGTGATGGACACTGGGAGTGAAAGCCTGGCTCTTGAAATTTCAGCCAACGTTACCTTTAAATTGTTTGTGGTTGCCTTGCTATGTTTCAAACAGTTTGTGAAATCAAATAATTTAAAGAACAGAGGGAAAATGGGATGAAGCAAGGAATGGAAAATGAGAGATGGAAAAGGGGATATTAGGTCAGCTGTTCTTTCCCTTGCAGGGAAGCAGTACAGGATCATCTCTACGGTGACTTCTCCAGGTCTTTATCTAGCTCTGAAGAGTTTCAGGATATCTGTGTTGTGCACTAGTTGTAGCACAGAGTAGGTGAACACTTATCATTTTGTAGTGCCGCCCCTGCTTTTTCTTTAGTCTTATTTCACTTTCTTGGACAAAATGTAGAGGAAAACTTTTGTCATCTCATTTCTAGGGTAAAAGGTTTGTGGAAGAAAGAGATGGTGCGTCAGGCTTTTAGAAGAAGAGTCTGTGGAGGATTATAGTAATTTTATTTTGTAGGGAAAAACAGTGAAGAGAGGAACTTGGTGGGTTTGGAACTGATAGTCAGTGTCTGAATTTAACAGACACTTTCCTTTCCAGGAGCAAAGTGATGCTAATATTTTGGTAGGGTTTTTTGGTGACCCATTTAAGAATAAGTTGGTTTCTTTCATGGCTCTCACACAACTATCTCTGAGCCACTCTTTTGCATGTCCGTTTTGGTTGCTGTGAGTATGTGCAAGCTGGAGAAGCCAGAAATGCCTCAGCATCCAAATGTGTCTCGTTTGTGTCTTTGTCCCATATGGGAAGAAAGGAGTGAGTCCTGAGCATATATCACTTTATACACCAGTTCCCCTTAGTTTCTCTGCGGAGGCAGGTGGGCACACCGGTAGAGAGGGAGCTGTGGGACACACCAGCCTTGTCCCTGAGCTGGGTGACAGGAGGATGGGGAGCTGGGGGGCATTGCAGCAGGGAGCCTTTGCTCAGAGTAAGTGGAGCCAGTCTTGCATTCCAGCTCTCCTCTCCAGAGTACGTGCAGTTCCTTGGAGGTATTTTTCCATCGAATCTCCCTTGGTCTGTAGTCCCAACCAGCAGAGCTTTACTTCTACGTAGTTGTATGTAAGAAATTGTTAGTTTCTTATGCAGTTTCTACCTCCTCTTTCTCTTATCTTTATCTCTTTCAGTCCTACAAAGCAGGATAGGAAAAATAGCAAAACACGCCCATGCAGGTACATCGCTTTTTATCTGCTAGGGTCTTCCCTAATACTTTTTCCTTTCATTATCTCATCTTCCTTGGTTAGAAGGATATTTCACTGCTGGTTTGTCTTGGCACTTCCACAAATTGTTTGGTAAACTACATGAAAGCACTATTAGGAAAAAAAAAAAATCTCAACCATCTTACGCCACAGTGCTCAGATATGAACAGAGTTTGCAAGAAAAAGAAGGAAGCTTTGCTTGAAAGCATTTCTCAAACTGGAGTTATCCAAGAGTTCTGCCTCATTAGGGGTATTTTGTAGGATGTCTAAACTTTTTTGCTCTTACATTCAGTCTGTTTCTCATTCTCTTCTTTTTTCATACTGTGCTTTACTACCATTTCTACTATCTTTTTTTCCCTTCCCCTCTCCCTCCACCCTGACTATACCAATCTATAGCTCTTTCTGATTCAGGAAGCTGTGTATGTATGCCTTTCTAGGTGTTATTATTGCTCTTATTTACTTTATGGGAACATCTAGAATGACCCATAAAAACATAGACTATTGAATTTGAGAAGCACATGACAAAATAAGAATTGAAAATGATTGAGTAGGGCTGGTAAAAAAAAAGTAAGTAAGGGGAATTGAGGAACAAAGGTTTGTTTACTGTCAGGGAACTGTAGCAGAGTTTGGAATTGAATTTGTATTGCACAGTCTCATATAGATACCTTTAATCCCAAGAATATGTCTTCCCTTCTCGAAGCCTTAAGGAAAAAATACCTAAGCAAGACCTCTTCATTTCAGGATAATGCCTAGAGTGAACAAAGAAAAAGTTAAGACTATATACCTACGGTAGTCAAGATGCTTTTGAAGTTTCAGTCGGTAGCTGGTATCCTATTCAGTTTTAGTCTATTACACTATTGGGTCCCTGTGATTTAAATAGTGAATTTTTTAATTCACTAAGTCACTTTTTTTTTAATCCCTAAATGCTAAAGATTGGCTAGCTATAACTTTGGGGGCAACTTCACAGTAGTTCTGTGCCTCCAAGACTATAGTATCTTAGTATCTCAAGAAACTTTTCTGGTTTTTGGGGCCTTGGTAAGTGAGGGCAGTGTTGTTACTCCAGTTCTGCAGGTAAAGAACCAAGGCATAAAGACAATAATGATATTTATGGAGTGGTACAACGAAATTATGGTAAATCTGGATGGGAAACACTTTTCTTGTTTTATGGAAAAACTCTAAAATCACCCAAGCAGTGGTTTGTGTGTCTGGAGATGATTTAGGATTTTGATGATCTTAAACTGTCAAATAGAAATGAAGAGCTTATTTTTTTAAAAAAAACCACCCTTTGTATTGGGAATCATTTTGAATCTGAAAACTGGAATTTTTCATACAATTTTTTTTTGTCAAATGTTTTACTTAGTGTAGTTTGTCAAAAGTGGTTGCATTCTGAAAAAGTTTTGTTAAGCTGAATCTACATTTTCAGCCTGAAAAACATGTCAAAAAATCCAAGTAGCTATAGTTCCTGGCAAACAAAGTATGAGGAAGCCACATCTTTTGCAGCTAGGCATTTTGCAAACTATATTACTGCTTTAGTCACTTTAGTAATGTAGGGGGAAAAAAATAAGACTAGCTTTTCAAAGAGTTTGGTAATCTGTTGGTATAAATCAACATAGCTGCACTGAGGTCAGTGAAGTCTGGCTGACAATCTGCTCATAACTGTGCCACCAAGCTGCATTTTTTTTCTAAAACAAGAAAAGCACAGAAATTATGTATAAGTTAATACATTGTGCTGACAGGAGATGGTGTTTTCCTCAAACCTGAGAAGAAAGGTGGAAGAGACATGAAGCAAACTTGGACGATGTGCAACACCGACCACCCCCCACCCCACCCCCCCCAGAAACGCCCACCAAAACGCCACCCTAAACTCAATAAAGAAGTAACTTGCCCTTGCCACTAAAATCTTGTTTTAGGAGACCCAACATCAGTCACGAAGCAGATGCTGGCAATGCTCCTGCTCAGCAGGAGACTACAAACATATGTCCCAAGTCCCACACTTTATGTGACTATTTACACAAATGCAAAGTAAATGGAAGTGGTTATCCCTGCTAACTGGTACTCATCGGTAGGCAGGCTCCAAATGCTTTGCTTTGGTCTCAGGAGCAGCAGGGCAGGAGTGAGCAAAGCTTAGAAAATTCAGCCCAAGGAAAACCAGGTGGATTATTGGATGTTGAAGCAGGATATTTGCAATAACTGATCTGTTGGTTTGCTTGCAGCACCAAAAAAAGTGGAGAATATAGAGCAAGTGGGAAGATAATTCTTTTAGTTTAAAACAAGTGGTTTTTTTCATAGGCCTAAAACATTTACATTTAGTGGGTTTTTTTTTTTAAAAAAAGTAAAAGTGAACTAAATTTTAAGAGAGCACTACAGATTTGAGTTTAAAGGGGGTATCTATTTCATATTCAGAATATCAAACTGAATGATTTGGATTTTCAGAAAATTAATTCGTCTAGGCTGAAATAGACAATTCTGAAAGAAATTTGCAGTCAATGTAAATCTGCATTTTAAGTGCTTGCTCAATCATTCCATCTTATACAAACAAATCTTTGTTCTACGTTTCTATGTTCTTATTTCTGAACTGTTTCATATACGGAATACTTGTCAGCTTGGAACATTATGCACAGGCTGTTGAATAAAGATAGACTGTGAAACTGGAAAGGCATAAATTCAATTGTAGTCTAACTTTACTGATAATAAGAGAGTTACACCACCAATGAATTTGCCCCACTACTCTGGAAATTAGAAGGCAGGCTTAATAGCGGATGTAAAAGGAAGATGGGCAGTCATGGCTGTGGAAACATGTGGGAGAATTGTTTGCATTACAAGGGAATAAAAATGATAGACTTGTAGTTTGGGGCCTTGTCTGTCTTCTATTAGCAAACAGGTTACTGTAACTGGTTTAAACTCGTTCCTGGCAAAACTCAATTGATTCCAGTAGATTTACATGAGGGATTAAATTAATCCTCAGTTTGCACAGTTTTCAAGCCCAGAAGGACTATTAGCTTGTGTACTGTCGCCTGCCACTGCAGGGTGCAGAATTTCAGCCAGTTATTCAAGATTAAACCTAGTAACTGATATTTTGAAAAAAGGTATCTTTCTGTGGCGAAAGGTTTCAAGAAATGGAGGAAGTGCTGTTGGAAGTTTGTTGAATTCCTAAGTTGTTTTTTTTTTTCTTGAACAAGGCTGAGACTCTGATTGTTCCTAATTCTGTGACAGCCAAACTTCCTCTCTGTGCCTTAATTTCCCTGTCTATAGCTCGGAGATGAGATTAAATATCCTATCTGGAAATAAGCTTAAAATCCACAGTAGAACACTGTGATTCTAGATAAATGTGAGTAAAATACAACTCTGATTGTAGTCAGCTCTCTCCTCTATCCTTTCTTTTTAATTGTTTTTCTTCTGTGTTTCTAATTTTGCTTTTCCCATCCATGGAGCTCTGATATTTTCACTGAATGAAGTAAATGATGTGCTGACGTGTCTTCTGATTGTATCTACTAAAATTTTATCTACATTTTCCTAAAGAAAAATAGAAATTAAAACAATTTCAGAGAAAATAACATGTGTTTGAATAGAGAAAATACCGAGTTAGTGTTTAATTTGTTCATAATACAGCACTTCAAGAACATGTTTTGTTGCTGTTATTTACATAGCTGTGTAATGCGACAGGATGTTCACGAGGTTTTTTTGTTCCATTTTACATTTCAGCTTCCTTTTAATAGTTACCGTAGCAAATCTGTCTACTGAGGATCTCATAGCTGTGTCATTTACACTTTTAGGATAATCATGCCAATGCTGAAGTTGGAATTCAGATTTTGTGCCTCAGAACACATGGTTTCAAGTGCCCAGAGACAGTGGTATACAGGGCTTGCGTTATGTTTCTACCCAGGAGAGCCTGTGGCCTGCGACTCGGGGTCTTGGTTCTGGATTGTCTCCTCTTTTAAGGTGAGTATTTGTAGCTGTCGGTGCCAGCATAAAAGAGAACTGACCGATGCTTTCCTTGTTGGTAAGTTTTAGGGATGGAGGCTGACAGCTGGAGGCTCTGTAAAGAAAGGACCTATAACCAAATGGACTCATGGGATATAGGCACTTCATTAGAGTTCAATATTATAGTGACAGGTACCTCAGAAGTGAGATCTAAAGATTAGACTATATGGCAAATGGAAGCCCCGGTTTCCGAGTGTGATTTGCTGTCAGTAATGGTGACGTGGGCATGAATGTCTTGAGCAATATATACATTGCTGACAGGAAAGGTTCAGGAAGAGGGTGCAACTTCTCTGCTTCTTATCTTGAGTTTGGCATTTTATTAGATGCTAGGATCGGTTTAGTCCCTATTGTTTCCACCAACAATATGAGGCTTTTGCCTGCAGACGGCTTTACGAAGGGTTGGCCCCTCTAGATTCCTACCAACAAGGGCTCTGTACTTTCTTTTGCTCCTCTGTTATTTGCCAACCAAGAAATACCACACGGTATCTGTCATCTTTGCCTCTGTAGATCTTAGAGACTGATAACGGTTGCTATTTTCCCCATACCTTCATGGTGCTTTTCCTGTTCCCTCTTCAGCTGATACTGCTAGATCCCCCTCTCCTGTTCCTGATGGTTTGGAAGGTTTGGTCCTGGGGGCTTGTCCTGCCTCTCCAGCGTTCCCCTTGCCTGGTGCTGCCCTGTTGCAGCCTTGGTCCCTGGGGGCTTGTGTGTCCTGCCGCTCCAGCGTTTGCCTTGCCTGGTGCAGCATTCAAGTGACACCTTAATAAAAAGCTTTCCTCCCTTATCTCCTCTCTGCTGCCGTGTCACTGGGCAGGGGATCGGGTTCCCATCTCTTTCACACACACACCTGGTCATAAAACACTGGGTTTGTTTTTAACCTCAAACCAGGGAGCTTTAATTAAAGAGACAGTGACCTCTTTTATGAGTTTGCTCGCATAGGGTTTCAGGGCTATTGTCACATACAGCTCACATAACAGAGTACCATCGCACAAAGCTCCATTTACACATCCTTCCCCGGCTTTTTTCCTCCCCTCTTTTTGTTTTCCGAACGCAGAAGGAGGTTGTTTTCTTGTTTACCCCTAGGCGAAGTTGTCTCTCATGTTAGTAGCCTATGGCTAACAGTCTCTTTGAAGAGAACCTTCCTTTCCTACTAACAACACGTAGATGTCATTAGACTTGGAGAAACGTTATTCTTTAATCTATGCAGGAAATCGTCTTCCTCTCCCTAAATTTGCTGGATATGAATGACTAGATAAAACAGATCTCACCCTCTGCTCCCTTTTCCTTAGCTAGTTCTCATACCTGTATAATGGAACTTGTGTGTTTCTTATGACAAATACTTCTCAGTATTCACTGTTATGTTTACCTGTATTCATTAATTTTCAGGTGCAATAAGTAGTTAATAGCAACAAATAGGATTTTTTATATATACTCAAGAATGATATGTGCAGGGACAGGCAGCAAAACTTGTCTGCAGTTTTACCCAGAATAGTTTACATGGAATTTACAGAAAAATGTTCACAACTACAGACACGTGTATTCCCATGCATGTATATTCAAAGATACACAACAAAAAGACACACAGGAGCATGTATGCAGACCAGAACTTATTTAGGGTATGCAGACTTCTAAAAAAGGCGCTCATGCACAGAAAAGACCTATCTGGGACACAGAGACAAGCAACCACGTAGTTGGTGGAATACAGAAGCACACACATGGAGGATACACACACCATAGAAGAAAAATACATGCAGAAGAGTGTATGTGCTCCCAGAGAACGTCCTGTACATAGACCTTCAGAAGCAGGTACAAGGATAAGTCTGCAGGAAAACATAAATGTAGAAAGTTACATATACAAAATAACTCTAAGTCATATATAAGTTACTGTGGGCCTATTACAGCATGTTCAGGTGCTGGAACTTTCGATGAATTGCACAGTGTCTTTGCTTTCAATGGCATTGCTTTCAGTAAAAGCTCACTAATACGAAAAAAAAAATGACATGGTTTAGCTGCAAAGATTGTAGATAACACATGCCCTTACACATACAGATATGTAGATATAATGATGCAAATACAGATACTTTTTTTTTTACTTAATATATTAATACAGATTTGCCTAGACGCAAATATACCACACACACAGACCCTTAGACACACACAGATATACCCACGTCTATGTTCATTGAGAGAGACTCACTCAATATCTGTGTATGTGTGTGTTGGGAGAGGGTCATAACCTCCTCCATTCTTCTCCTGAAGGGGTTTGGATAATGAAGGGAAAAGAAATGAGGCCTGGGGCTAATTTGTAGTGGCATTTCCTGGCCTCTCTTCTGCCAATGAAGCTCCGTTTCATCTTTAGCCTTATCAATTCTGCAGTCATGTGGCTTTCCGCTTGGACGCCTCTGTCTCTTCACCCTCCTCCCCAATCTCCGATGCTAATGGAAACTTCGTTAATGCCATTAATCTGCTGACCGGGACAAGTCAAAAACATATCCACACAATCTGAGCCAGGGCTGCAAGTGTCCTGGGGCTGCCAGAGACACCCCCTGTGTTCATTGCATTCCTGAAAGAACTTCATATTGATTTATTTCTTTCTTTCCTTCTCTGCTTTCTTCCTTGACAACATTGCATCCTTCAGAACAGGCACCAAGCAGATGGCATTTTCTTCCTGATCCCTCATAATGGTATTTCTGCAAGAATTCTCTCCCTTTCCCTAGTTGCAGCGCTAGTTCCTTTTCTCAGTGCCCCCTCATGGCAGCCTTTTTTTTCTTATGCGGTCTTTGGTGACAGACTTGTTACTGGTATTTTTTTCCTCTTCCCTAGTAGAATTTTGTAACTAACTACTTGTTGTGACAACCTGCCTGAAATGAGCTAAAATAAAAAGCATTCCACTCTACCTTGATATTAGCTGATACAGGATACAGGCAAGGTTCTGTTATCTAACCATTGTTTTTTGTTGATTGTGCAGTTGCCACCAGTTCTGTACTTGAAGGGCTGTGCTGTTGGGGTGCCCTGTCCTCTGAAATGTTCTGAGCTCCACTAAATCACTTTTAGGGAGTGAGGACATATCATTGCTTTGCATTTTACTAGTATGCTGTGTTTTGTAATGCTTCACCGTTGCCTTCTATCACAATTGAGCATCATTTTCGGTAACGTACCATTCTCTTAGCTATGACTTCAGCTTTCCCTGCCAGTGCAGCACACCTGCAGAAACTTGCGACTCTGAGCGATGACTCACCGTCTCCTTATGCCATAGTATTGTCCAGTGACTGAGCATGTGGAAGTTCCATGTCAGAATTATGCTGGCTGAGGTCTTACTGAGAAGAGAAAATAGACTCTGTTTGAGGCTCGTTTTAGGATAAATTTTCCTTGATAATCAGAGTTCAGAGCCAGTTCTTGAGAATGTCAGGATGTTGAGTGATCTGTATTTGATCTAGGAATCTTTGTATACATAAATGAAATAGTGACAGTGGAGGAGGAAAAGACAGCTAGAAAGGCATGCCATCAGAGTTGTGACATATGGATATGTTTAGAAAAAAAAGCATCAAATGGATGAAAACAAGGAGAGAAGTTGGCAGTTCAGCATGAGCTTTGATGATGTCAGGCTAAATCTGGAATGATATGGGCCATGACAGAAGGCTGGGCCTTAGTTGCCACCTTCACACAGACATTGCAGTAAAAAGGGATTGTTTTACAAGGAGAGAAGACAAAGAAGTTTCAAGTTCTTCAGTCCTGGCAGGGGTTGAAGTCAAAAGTTCATCCTCATGTAGTTTCGGGTACAAAGAATGTATGTTGCTTCCCCCCAGCCAGGAGATGCTCCAATGAACAGAGCATCTTCCTCCTCCAGCCAGTTTTGGGATGAGACGTACTTTTTCGTCTTCAGGGAAAATGAATGCATTGTACTATCTGATACAGACGGATTGCTTCCATGCTTTTTTAGGGGGGAGGGCATCACTGAATGAGCAGGGAGGGGGGAAAAAGAAGGATAGTGTGTTACATCTTGGTATAAAAGAAAAAAGGCGGCTGCAATACTCAGTGGCCCAGAATTCCTAGTTAGTTGAGTGGGACAGTGTCTGTAAACCTAAGACCAGCACCTGCTGGGGCACTTTCAGAGCCCCAGTGAAAGCAGAGAACTAAAATCAAATACTTATAGCCTTAGCAAGTGTCAGGGCAGTTGACAGCTCATGCAAGAACGCTCATTTTGGTTCAGCTGTTAAGTTTGCCTTCCCTTCTTCATGTCTTGTGACTCAGGATTTGAAATGGAAAAGTGCGGGCGGGGGAAGGGGCGGGAATGTTCCTTGTAAAGAGAAGTTGAGAAGTCTAGTGCCCTGGGAGATGCTGGTAGGAGATTTTTAGCATCTTTTTACTAAGCATGACTTAAGGAAGCTACCGGTACCCAAGTGAATTTATCTGGCGTAGCACAGCGATAATACACAGCCTGTGATGCTGCAGTGGTTATCCTGTGCTAATCCTGGAGTCTGTGCCCCATGCATGAAGGGAATGATTATGCCACACCATCCTGTAGTAGATCCATTACTAGGAAAAAGATCTTCAAGGGAGCAGGTGTGTACCAAGCTGCTCCCCAGGGCACCTTAATACAGAAGCAGAAGCACCAGGCAGCTAAGCCCTATCCTGGATATAACCTTATCCTGTCCAGTGACCTCAGCAAGTCATTTCATCTCTTTGTCTAGACTTTTCTTGTTTAGACCACTCATATCACAAACTTCTTGTGTAGAAGTGTTTCTTCCTATGTGTGCATCCAGCAAGAGAGACAGTCCTCATCTAGGCTAAAGTCTCTCAATACTACAGTAATATAACAACTTATGCCTCCATATGGCAGGAATTGTGCATTAGACTGAGAAGTAAAAGGTGCTTTGGGCTTCTGACTGGTGCCAATAAATAAATAAATTCAGCAAAACCTGCATTAGCTGCCTTGGGTACTGGGAGCATCCCAGCTGTGGCAGCATAGAGCCTATCGAGGTTAAATTTAGATCGCGTCGTGATGCCTTCATGCTGGGAAAGAAGTTTAAAATGTCAGTGCTGTATGTCTTCAGACAATCCCTGTTTGAATGCCATGGCTATGCATGAAACTTCTGCTGCCCACTGGTTGGTATGCTCTGACCCGTCTGTTGCTCAGTCTTTTCTAACTGCTAGCCTCATAGGAGCTGTCATACTGCTTTGCAGATGCTGCCCAACTTCCTTTTTGCCATGGAAAATGTTCCAAAAGAGCTGGTAAAAGCAGTGTTTCAGTGAAATGTTATTTCGTTGCAGTCAGATCCTCTAAAGACATAGAGTAGATAAAGTTTGTAAGCGGAAATAAAGTCAATGTATCCATTGGTCTAAAAACTGGGCTTTTTTCTACCTTGTTCTGTTATCTTTATTACAATATTTTTTATTTTTAATGAAGTCTGTGGGGTGGAAGTCAGGCAATGTAGCTTTTGTTTCTGCTTCCATTACAAATGTGTGTTTTGGTTTTGAGGAGAAAAACTCCATCTTTGTATTACCCAAATGTAAAGTGCAGAAGACAACAATTCCTTCTCATGTTCTTTTCTGTCTTGTCTAACGTAGACTTGCCCAGCACAGAGTCCCTTTCTAGTCACTGAGCCACAGCCTGGGTTGATGAGCTGCTCTTGTCTCTGTTAGGGTTTTTTTTGTGCAGGCTGCGTAGGTTGCTGGGTTGAGATCCAAAGGCTGGAAACTCACCCATATTCAAACATCTCTTCAGCTTATCTTTTAACTGCAGATGCCTAGTATTTGTTGCGTTGTGGTGTTGGAATGCTTCTGTATCACTGAGGCATAAACAAACTGTAGTATTGTAGCGCTCTCTCGTTTCTGTCTCCCTTTATAGTGCTACTATCTTTGCTTTCCTCTTATTATAAATTTGATTTCATTCTACTGATAAGTGTCCTGTGAGTAATCCTTAAGCTTTCCTGGGGGGAAAACCAGTATTTTGATAAGTATAGCTGTTTCTGGTGGTAACTGCAGCAAAGAGCTGAAGGTTTTGTTGCTCTAAATTCAACAGTGATGGAAAAAATTCTGGGGAGTGGCCTTGCCTGGAAACATTTAAGCCTACCAGTTCATGGCAAGTGAAAATTGATGTGACTTATCACAAAATGTGGTACGTTTTTTGATGCAGAGGGCAGAGAATTAGAAATTCCCGCAAACACAAATGAATCTATTTTAAAATCCTTGCAATCAGCAAGGGAAGAAACTTCTTTGCTTTAATGAAAGCACAATAAAAAGTAATACTTGCAGAGTTTATTTAATTCAAAGATGCCAGGCTCATTAGACAACTGATGATAGAACATGATTCCACCTCTAATTAGTACGTAAGAATGATGTTTACTATTTTTGAAATACAGTCACTTCTAAGATGGGATGTTGGAGATGTTTAACTTAAAAAAATACCCACAAACCATGGGAGGCAAATTAGGACAAGAAAAAATAGAAGAGAAGGGATACAACAGAGGGAAATAGTCATCATCCTTACAACCCTTGCCAAAAAGAACAGCCTTATGAAGTCTTGCAACAAAAATGTTGCAAGAACGTCTGATTTACAGTGTTAGTGGAAAGTCTTTAAGTCCTGCAGCATGCTACCTCCTACCACCAACTGGAGACACCAGCTGACTGCTTCAGCAGCACTGAAGCACTGCTATGAAGCAGTGAGCCAGCCAGCCTTACTTCACTTACGAGAACTGACAGGATCACAGCAAAAATGACTCCAAACCACTCTGTTTGGCCTGTAGGTGTTTAAATAGAGGCAAAATCCTGCCCTCTGTTTCTGCAGAAAGGTAATAGGTGAATGTTGTTGACTTGAAAGGGAACAGGTTTATGCCCTGCTGTTGCAGTAGGTACAAGGGAGTGGTGGTCCTTGTTTCTAGGAACTTGGGAAAGCTGTTTAGTTTCATGTAAGAAAGCTGACCAAATTGGGTACTGAGTGCTTAAAACTGCAGTAGAAATCTTTACTCCGAAAAGCCTGTAATCCAAACTGTTAGTTTTGAATCTGATTTATGAAGCTGTGGTAGGCAATCTGCACCTTGGTATCCCCTTCAACTGCACCGTTCACCAACTCATCAGTCTTGTGTCTGTGCTGGAATGTAAGAATAAAGTTTGAGAGCTATCAATCTACTAGTCCAAATGCTTGGGAACACCTAACTGAAACAGGCAAAGGAGGTGGTGCTGAATGTGTTTTATGGAGTGTATGAATGTCGTAGTTAGATCACAATTCATGGTTGATTTTTCTGCCTCACGTATGAACTTATCTACTCACTGGAACTTCAACTGATATCCTCTTCAGGGGCACATCGCTTTTTTGGATGGGCCTGAAGAGAATTTATGAAAATAAATGCTTCTTTGCAGTACCTAAAGAAGAGCTATAAGAGAAGCTGGAGGTTGGCACTGTAGCAACTGCTGCTGTAGGGTCCCATTCTGGGCTTTGGTGCTAACAAGGTGCAAACATGCTTTTCTTTTTTTTGGTGCTCCTTATACCACAGCTGAGGAAACGGCACCTTCTCTGTGCTGCTAAACTCCATCTAGCTTGAGTTGCTGAAAGCCACTGTGGCTTGCATTTTGGTTCCCTATATGAAATAAATGTGCTGGTCTCAGCCAATTTCCTCAGCAGCCCTATGGATGACAGTAAAGGTAATTTCGTTGTTTGTTTCAGGTTCTTCTGAAGTGGGGTAGTGAAGGAGGGTTTGTCCTATTGCTGCTCTTATTTAATGATCCCTTTGAAGGACAGAGGAGGATCAAGACTTGGGATAAAGTCCTAAGACTGACCTCCATGTCCAGAGCTTCAACCTGGCCTGAAATCCACACAGCGGACAGTTACCAGACGCTTTGTGATGTGAGTCTGGGCTCCACTCTTCATCTGACGGAGCAGCAGTTTAAGGAATCGGCGCTCTGTGTGCCCTCCTTGCCCCAGTACTGGCTTCTAACACAGGAAAGCTGTTGGCACAGGCATCAGACTGTCACTTGTGCCCGAGGGAGGAAAGAGAGGAGTCCTCACCCCATCTTCCTTTTCATACAGTCTCCAGGAGTTTTGGAAGGAGCTTTTTACAAGCCCTCTTCTATTGTTGGCCAGGAGACAAAGGACGGAGAAGCTGGATTTAAGCATAATGACGTGAGCTCCTCCATGCAGAAAAACCCAGCTGAGAGACCCCCCCTGCTCCACACACACACAAAAAAAAAAGGAAGAAAGGGGGAGAAAATCTTTGAAAATAACTAATTAAAGTTGTTTTAGCCTCTCTTTCTCCCCTCCAAGGGCGCCTAATCTCACAGGGGGCAGAGGGGGAGAGAGGCAAGAGGAACAATGAGAACCATCCCCCCTTTCTCTACACCCCACCTCCTGGTCTCTGAGGTTTTAAAACAAGAGGCCACTTTAAGTTAATGAGCTATCAGCTGACTGGAAGAAGTCTCTAATGAAGCCTGATGTTCACACATTCCCTAGCTTGCTGAATAGGCCTCTGCCAACCCCATAACTGTCAGAAAGTTTCATTCATAAAATCCACATGCTGGGGGTGGTGGTGATGGGGGCAGGGAGGGAGCTGGGTGGAGATGGAAGCAGGGGAGCGTGGGGTGGAGGTCTCCATACCAAGCAGTCAGCCCCAGAGGCCAAATACAAACATGCATGGCTGGGACTGGCAGGCTGGAGGATCCCAGGGACCCAACTCCACTCTCCATTGTCTGGCTAGTAATTAGGAAGATCCTCCAAATGGTTCTGGAGGACATTGAAGTCTGTGGGGATAATTAGTAAAGATTTGGGGGATGTTCCAGCTGTTATGTCACCAGCTTTGCTAGGGCCACAGAGGCAGATGATGGTGGGATGAAGCTTAAGAGTCATTCCGAGGCTTTGCTGTGTGAGCCATGCTTTACTGAACCTCATGTCTTGGGGCAGGCCTTTAGAAGCTGTGTTTGGGGGAAGAAGAGCGGGAACACAGGGAAATTCTGGAGCAAAAGATGTAACATTATGGGAGGAAGGAAAAGTTGTGTTTACTTTAACATAAATAAATGTGGTGCTAGTGATGAGTGCTGGAGCTAATTCTCCCTGGATAGTGCACATGCTTTTGGCAAGAGCAAAGACGAAGATGCAGATACAGGGTCAAAAATTGTTTTCCTCCAAGGGCTGGACTATGATTTGAGCAGTGAATCACCATTGTGTGTTCTTGTGGCCTGCAAGTTTTGACATAAGACACTTCCAGGTCTTTCCTGAAGTTCTGAACAGCAATGTCAAGCCTCGGTTTCTTTTGGGGAGTTGTTGGATCTAACGCCTGAGCACAGGAGTAAGATCTTAGAGCACTGGACTTCTCTCTCTATGAAACTTGCTTCGCTGGTGTATTTGTTTAATCAGTTACAAAAAAAGGAGGGCTACACAATTCAAGGTAGGAGACGTACAGAAGATGATGGCTCCCCTTTTGATCCCTTCCCAATCCTTAAGAAAGTATGCTGCAGCAGGACCAGGTCATAATTGTTATGTGTCACTTAAGTTTCAGTTGTGCCAAAAGACACAGTTAAATGAGTGACGGTCTCAGCTTTGAGGAGCTTGCAATGTAAATACAAGATTCAGATGAAATGGATAAAATACTTAGGAGTCTTATTCAAAAACCACTGGAATAATAGTAGGATGTCTGTTAACTGATGAGCTTTGAAACATGATCATCTGCCTGTTATTACACAAGGTGTCTGAATCCAGGGCTCTGAAGTCAAATCCTACCCAGGACATAACTATAAGGTCAATTTTATTCCTGTGTTTCTTGTATATACTATAAAGAGAAAAGGATGGGATTTTGCAAACTGTACTGAGAAATTAGGAGTGAATATTCTGGACACACAGGACAGCATGTGCAGGGGGCATAGGTGGCATTAAGAGCATTGAATTCTGTGAAAGATGAATATGTTGGGAAGGCAGCTGCCTTTTACAGGTTTCTATGGACTCGAGTACCAAAATGAATCATGAGTCAGTGCCATAATATTTCATTCAATAAACCTCTGACTTCCCATCTATTTGTGCTATCACCGAAATTTCACTAGAGTAGTGTGGGGAACAGCGTGGTTCTTTGCGTATGGCCGAGGCAGTATTGGAGAGAATATAACTGGGATTTGACAGTAAACTGCAAAGGCTGTGGTGTGGTTGAAGAATCAGGAAATGTCTTTCCTCAAATGGATTTTACAGGGCTTTTAACTTTCCTTTCCTTAAACTTGGTAGCTCAGTTACTGAGTTTCATTGCATTCTGACAGTACCTGAACACTTCACCATCTTTATTTGTTGCTGTTCCCATTTCACAGGTGGGGAAATGAAACACAAAGTTCAGGGGCAGAAGCCACAAAAGAGCTTAGACCTTGCACTGCTTGGTTTTCAGGCAGCTTATTTGCAGTGAAATTCAGACATCTGAGTTAAATATGGGCACATGCAGGTGTAAGGAGGCAGTACGTGGGAATGGGAAGCTGTGTAAGCTAGTGGGTGGGAAGTGCTGAGGAGCAGGGTGGGATGTGTAGTCTGTCAGTTAGGCCCTTACCTCTTGCCCAGCAGAGACAGATACCTGTTTTCACGTCAGGTTCATAGCTGTGAATATCTCCCTGTTTAGGTCTACTCTCCTTGTATGAATACAGAACTCCAAACTGATGCAGACCATAAGTGCTAGGCTGTTGAATTTTGACATGGTGAGACTTCTTAAGTTGCTTCTGGTGAAGATCCCTCATTTTTTATAAAGAATCAAATATTCTGGACTGGAAAGCGGTATACTTGCACTGTAGGCCAAAGTTGCTGGGCTGAGGAGAGGGCAAACTCGCAGAAGAGGGGAAATCTCTGATGAATAGCTAGCTATTTACACACTATATGGCAGATAATGGACTCTGGTCATCTCACGTCTTCCATGTGCTGAGTAAGGAGCATCTTGGGAATGAAGGCATGTTCATTTCTGCACATATCTCACTGACTACTGGTTCATATGTGTTTTGAGTTGGGCCTGAAGCTGTCTGATTTTTGTTGTTGTAGTGCATTCATTGGATTAGAGGCTGGCTAGTTCTCCAGCTTGGCTTTTCTCGTGCTCTGGCTTTCCTTACTGTGGTTCGAGAACACAGCACTAACCAGATCTACCCTAGGCGAAGTCTAAATGGTCTCTACTTATGTTGACTTTGATTATTATTGTTATTTAATTTTTTTTAGCTCTCTGTCACTATTTCCTATCATCAATATTTCTTTGGTGGCTGGCATACAAATTGCTGACAGAGAAGAGGCAAATTCAATATTAGATCTCTGCTCATGCCAACTTTTGCTCTTTCAGCACTGGCTTGCCTTTTAGTAGTACCATTGCTTGCCCCTGGCCTTCCCTTGCCCTTTATTAATAGTCTCTTTCCCCCTCAGCACTATGTTGCTATTGCTGATATTAAGTTTTCCTGGAAAATCCCATAACAATTTTGTGGAGGGCTGATTTTCTGTCACTGCTGCTTATATTTATTTAGCAGCTGGAGGATGGCTGGACTCTTGGCAGTTGAAGGGCCCTCCTGCATGCTTTAGACTCACTTGGATGCTCTCAGCCTGATCTAAGGGCTCTCCAACAAGGAGCCACCATCATGCCTCTCAGGAAGGTAGGGAAACAGCTGCTGAAGGGTTTGTCTCAATCAAGTCCGAGACTTGCGCACAAACTGGTAAAGGAGGAGGGGAGCAAACAGAGAGTGAGCAGGTCCAGATACTGGATAAGCTTCGTATCTTGTGCTGCATCATGGGTTGTGTTTCCTCTGAACATAAGCCAAGAGGGACCACTTGCTTTACCACCCTCTCATGTGAGCACTCAACCGACACAAGAGGCTCTGCTCGTTTCCCCTTGGGGGGACACTGGAGGCAAGAGCTCTCAAGGGCTAAAGAAAACAAAACAATGTTTGCTTAGCTGGAGAGCAGTGTGCCCTGCGCAAATTGTACCAGGGCCTAAAAGTGCTTCAGAAGTGAAGTGCCTCTGAAATTGGCTCCACAAGATAAACGTAAGGCAGGATGATGCCGTTTCCCCAGCTGATGGGTTGTCCCATTGGCTCATTTAAGGGTCAGATATTGGCTAATTCTGGTCCTCGGCTCCAGAAAAAAGACACAAAGGACGAAGTTTTCTCAAGGAAGAAGAGTTTCTCCCATGGTTCTGCCAGTCCTGCACCTTATGGACAGCCAATGAAAGGTTAACCTGTGAGTCCCACTCACAGGACCAGAGCTCTACTTGTGGGAAGAAGAAGGAAAAGGGTGTTCTGAGAGCTCTCCATTGGCATGATACAGCAACCTATGGATGAGGAAGGGAGTCAAGTACATACTTTGCTCACAGTGGCCAGATTCAAAGGTTTGGAGGAGTGAAAAGTACTTGCCGCATCCTGGGATGTGTTTCAGGTGGGACAGAGAATAATCTGTGTTTCCGTGGCCCCTTGGTGTGTTACAGATTTTTTTCTCTCTGGACTTGACCCATGAACAATGTGGGTCCTATTTCTAATTCTAGGTACCCTTGGTTCAGTCGGAGGTGTGCAGGCCAATCCAGCACATTTCCACTGTAGTTGTTGAAGATATAGTACCCAGCCTCGCACGTATTTTGTACTCTGCAGAAACCAAAGTGATGAAACTAAAACATTCCTAGCACAGTAGGATCAAAAGACTGTGTCTTGCTGCATATAGACCTCCTGTAGGTTTTGTTGCTGTGACTGGATGACTGACTGCAATTTATCATCTATGCACGTAGAAGTGTCTCATCATACACAGGTGGATTTCACTTCCAGCATACAGCTCATTGCAGCACTCGGTTCCCAGACCTCTTTCCTTTCTGTAGGCATCTTGGTGATGCTCTGGATTTCTAGGAGTATCTTATTTCTCATCATACATGTTTTTTCAGGTGAACTTGAAGTGTATCCATGGTGGCTGTTGATTATTGGCATGCTGTTAGAAGTGATCCTTACAGAAACGGGGATATTGGGCTAAGCAGTTCTCTGTTTGTGATCTCCTTCCTCTTTGATAGTAGGCCTGATACTACAGTAGAAGCTCATTTCTGTCATGGAGGAAAGCATGTTATCACACCTCAGTGTTAAATCAATCATCTGACGTTTCCAGCAATTCAATTTGCTGGGCAGGGGATGTCATAAAAATGATTAGGCTGAAAAAACCCCAAACCTCTTTTCTATCCAAACCTCTTTTTTTGTGTGTGTGTTTTTGAAGCCTGCAGTAGATTTTCTGGACTCCTGACATGAGTTTTTATTATGTAGTGCATTAGAGCCCTTGTGAAAAATAAAACATGTGATGTGGAAAGTCTCTAGTAAAGAGTGACTCAGGAAAAGGAAAACAAACCCCTTCAGTCTAACGAAAGAACAGTCTGTGTGAAAGGAGCTTGGTATTTAATTGGAAATTGCAGTCAGTCTGCGGATGAAGAGCCTTGCTGGCATCTGCAGGTGGGCGTTTTGCTTATGCTTTACAGTTCTCCTTCCTGCTTGTGAATGTGTTCTGCCAGTCAGCTCAGAGATGCAGAGACGGCTGCAATTTGTGGCTGTTCTTATTCCAGAAGTATCAGCAGTTCCCAGTATCACATAAATGAGTGTTGTAGAAGTGTGTTAGTAAGAAACAGACCCTGCAAAAATAGCTTACAGTCCAACTGGGTGCGACAGCCCTTGTTTTAGAGATGGAGAGAGCCTTTAGAGGTCATTAGAGATCAAGTGATGTGACCAAGATCATGCAGGGCACTTTGCACTCTGAATTACATCTGGGACTTATACCTCGCAGGTTCAGAGCTCACGAGGGCATTTTAATAGAGAATTTTTAGGAGATGCACTGACATACATTCATTCAAGGTAAACGTGATCTGCCATCTTGGGCCCAACCCCAGATTTGCTTTCATCAAGTCTAATTATGATAATGGTTCATTTAACCTCTCTGCCTCCCCCTAACTTCTGCTTTAAAGTGAAGGGACTGGCTGAGAAACCTTGGACTGCACAGTTCCATTTTTAGCTGTGTCTGACTCATTTAATGATTTGGTCAGGTTAGTTTGTCCTTGACTCAGTTTCCCCACTGTCAAAGTGGGACTAATAACACTGTCCTGCTTTTTGAGGAAGGGTTATGAAGACAAATTGGTTTTGGCTGGAAAAGAGTCCTGCAGGGCTAGCAGAATTAGGAGACACGCATGCTCTCTGTTGCAAGTATTATCTATCACTTATGTTTCTCACAGCCCTCCTTGACTTTTACCGACTATGTATCCTTTCTCCTCTTGCAAATCACCAACACGCATATTGATCAGCAATATCCCTTGCACAGACTACAGGGCCATCTCTCCATCAACTTCTTTGCTCTCTCAGAGGCAGATGTTTTTACTGTTGTGAGAGTGAAATCCTGGCCCCACCAATGTCAACAAAGCCAGGATCTCATCCCTGGTTTTCCACCACGAGTGCTTCCTCTTTGGTATGAAGGTTGGCTATGGGGCGGCTACTGCTGTCTTTTTCTAGGTCTCCTCTAAGGAAGAACAATCCCCTCCGAAAAATGCCGAGATGATTTCAGAGGCAGACAAGCTGATGAGGAGTGAAGGGATGGTTGGAGAAGGAGAAGCCAGCCCCACAACAATCTGACTTCTTCTAGAGAGGGTTAAGTACTAAATGCCTCTTACTGGGTCACTTAATGATGGATGGTAGTTAGTGGGGGTGGGGTAAAGCTGACTTCCAGCCCTGCATCACTAAACCGTTCATTAGGAAAAACACACACAATGGAAAATGGCAGAGGGGCTCAAGTGTCCAATTTCTCTCTTGAACTCTCTGAACAGGAGGCTCCAGTCAGGGGAATCCCTGCCACCCTTTCTCCCCCTCCTTCCCTGGCAGTTTCTTTATTAATTAACGGAGTTGGCTGGGGACGGAAACGGAGGACAATAATCAACATAGATGGGTCTGCAGACCTATTTTTAATAATGTGCTTTGCATCTGTCCTAATTGGTATGGAAACAGTGACCTGATTGGAACGACCGGGAGCCTCTTGGGGCCTTTCTTTCTTCCTTTCTCTCCCTCTGTTTTCTTTTTTGTTTGGTTGAAGTTTGACTTGGTGGGAGTGGAGGGGCCAGCGGGTAAGAAATATAAAACCTAACCTTAGGGGCTGTTCACAGGCCGGGGAGCGGAGAGGGGTGACGTACTGGGGAGCGAATGGGATGTGGGGGCAGGGAGGCCAGGGGGCCTGGATTGGAAAGTTGGCTGTAAATGCCTGCAGGGCACAGGATCTAGCTGCCCCAAGGAGCTGAGGTGGAGTACGGGAAGGAAGGGGCAGCAGCTCTGCTGGTTTAGCCCCATGATGAGGAATGTGGTGGCTTTCCTGGGTAAGCCAAAAAGCAGGATGGCTTCAGGGACAAGAGAAGCACCCCAAGAGCCAGCTGATGGCCAGTCCTTACCTTGCTGTGTAACAAACGTGCGTGCAGTGAGAGATAGCCCTCGTCTGCAAGAGATTTTAACCCAAAATGGGCAGTGGGGGAAAATGGCCAACGTGAAGTCAGAAGGTGGCTTAGGAACAACGGTGGCCCAGAATTCTGGCTCCCCCAGTGCTGCGTGAGCCACCTACCAGACCACAGATGCAGCTGCTGTAATGGTTTGGATGCTGCACTGGGGAACGCAGAACAAATGCTTTGTGCTAATAGCACACGCACAGGGACTAGTCGTGCTTGCATGGGGAGAGGAAACAAAACTTTGAGTGTTATTGTGATGTGTTCTGTAATGCTATAACACTTACCTGTTGCAGCGGGGGACGTTCTTAGTGTTTGCATGTCCACGCAGGGTGCCTGTTGGGGTGGGATCACAGAGGCCAAGCACTGCTGAGCGTAAGTGGCAACGTGTGCACATGTTCGCTCAGTATAGATGTGCTGTCTGTCTTGTGGCTGCCCGGGAAAGTAGTTGAAGGGCTCCTTGCTTCTTTCTTCTACCCGTTTAAATAGCTAGCAGTAGGCTCCTCCAGGCTGCCTTCCAGTGTCTTCACATGCTTCGGAAAGTCGCTCATGAACCTTGAGCGTTTGGGGAGGCATCTTTCTCCCTACAGCTGTAGTCTCCTGCAGAGCAGTGTTGCACAGGAACTGGGAACCAGTCGTCATGGGGAGGACTGAACTCGTGTGCCCAAGCTGAGGAATTTGTCACCCAGGCAGGGACCATGCTGGGTGTTTTTGCATCACAGTCTCGGTGCCAAATTACTGCCTTGCAGCTTTGTTTTCTGTCAAAAGCTTGCGTGTACACCCACCATCAAACAATGAGGTGAAGAAACAAGCCCCCAAACTGACAATGAAAGAAAAGTGGTTTTCGTATAGGCTAGGAAAGAAATTGAGCATTATTTAAATAAAGCAAAATGCTTGAGTGGATGGATGGACAGAAGGATTGTCTCAGCTATACTCGTGTCTACCCCAGAAGCAGCTCAACATTTCTAAGACTGGCGATTTTATTTTGAGTACCACAGGCAGTGTTTTTTTGCTATAAGCCCCAGCTCCTAGAATGAAGCATTATACGTAAGAATCTTAGCTTTTTTTTGAGGAAGCTTGCTGTTCTTATACTTGCTGTGTAAAACTTAAAGAAATGGTCCCATTGCCCTCAAAAGGATCAGAAAGAGAGGCTGAAAACAAGATCTCCCAAGTGTATTGTGTTTAATAATAATAATAAATCTCTGGTGCTTTTCTCCAATCTCCATTTTCTGTGGCCTTGCTCATTAATTTGGGCTATTTCAGCAGCCATGGAGACATTGCTGAATTCGGGCTCTGTTTATAGATGGCAAGTCTGGGCATCTGTGGTATACATAACCTTGCTTAGAGAGAAGAAGGAAATAAAGAAAGAGTGGAAATGCAGAGGGAGCAGGCAGTGAGCTCCTGCCACTGTGATGTGTGAGAAGTTGGCCAGGCCCCATGTAAATCAAGGACAAAGTTGACTAATTTCCTGGGTCGGTCATGGTGAAAATATCACATTTCATGGTTTGTTGCCGATTCATAGAAAAATCCTATTAAAACTGGGCAGATTACTTATACAATTTAAACAAATGATGATCAAAGATTATAACGTGTTCTGTGAAGAATGAAAAGGAATAGAAATGAATGTGCAGCTGGCGAAATGGGGCCAGGTGGGTTTTTGCATGCAAACTTGCTATCTTAGCACTGGGAGAACTGGGGAGGGGGGGGGGGGGTGGTGAGGAGGAAGGAAGGATGCAGACAATTTGGGGGATCCTGGCCCTTTTTGGCCAGGCTTCTCGACGGGAGAGTATTGATCTCTCCTGGGCTGCCAGGGGAGGGGCAGGATGGAGGTGCGCTCCGGGAGCGGGTCGGGGGGGGCGGAGGGGAGCGCGGGGCGCGGGGGCGCCGCGGCTGCGCGGCGCGGGCAGCAGGGGGCGCCGCAGGCTGCGTTTTGCGGCGGGCGGGCGGCGGGGGCGGGGGGCTGCCCCGCGCCGCTCCTGGGGAAGGCTCCTCGCCCTTCGGCGGTGGGATAAAGCCTCGGCGTGCGGCTGCTATGCAGGCTGTCCGCTGGAAGGGAGGCAGCCCGGTGCCGAGAGGGTCGTTTCCCGCGCACAGAGAGGTGCGGTGAGCTTTGACCCACGCTAACTCGTAATCCCCGGTTATATATATATATATAGTACATCACGTTCGAGTTGCTCGGGAAGAAACGCCTAACCCCAAACCCAGCAAAGCTTAGGATGTGAAATAAAAATAAGATATATGTCTCAACAAGACAACAAGATCTAAACTAGCAGCAAGGCAGACTGCTATTGATCCCTGCATAGATCTGTCCTCTAATGCCTCATCACAGTGAAATGTGTGAAACCTTCGCAGGACCTTCATGGAGTGTGAAATGCAACAACTGTACACCGAAGAAGAGAATACAGAGGCACGAACGCATGTTTCTGTTGTAAAGAGGAATGTTTTTGTGATTGCTAAGATGGAGATGAAATGGGTAAACAGAAATACATCTCCAAAGAAAACGGTAGAAATTTTGGCAAATACAACAAAATGATTGGCAAGAGCTCCGTATTTACACTGGGGGCAGAAAAAGGCATGGGTGGTTTTTTTTGGGTTTTTTTTGTGTGGGTTTTTTTTTAAGGCAGATTTCCATATTTCACTGTGAAATTGCCTCAGAAGACAAGGCAGAATTTAATAATTTCTTGTGCCCTGCTGAGCATCCTGTCACAAATAGTAATCCCCATGAACCATACTATAGTGTTGTTCATAGCCTGCATGGCTTGGAAATTAAGCTTAAATAGTCCAATCTGCTGACATCACCACTCATTTTCACTTCTTCAGGCTAAACGTACTGAAGCAGTACACCACTGGAGGTCCTGTCACAAGGCTTGTTTTGCATACATGCCTGTCTGAAGTCCTCTACTGAAGCTTTCCCAAAAAGTGGTGTCTGATAGAGTAAGCAGTAGTGGCCGCTTGAATGTTCAGACAACACACTTGGACCTTCTGCTGACTGTTCTTCTTTAATCTTTATGGGACTGGCAAAATTCTCTGTTAAGCCTCCTTTTCCTAGCCTATCCCTAACACCAACCTATGTTTAGCATCAGTCATAGTGTGGGAGTTCATTAGATCCAAACCCTAATGCCATCTCTAACCCTAGGGTTATTCAAAGCCTAGGTATCTGTTGCTTCCTAATAACTAAGCATAACATATTTAAATGTTTTGGCAGCTGTCCTGAATTTTTCTTCAAGAACTAGACAAAACTAAGCACCAAAACCTCCAATCGTGAATCCTGAGACCAAGCCAAGCCTTAACCTTACTGATCGTTGTAACACAGAGAGGTAGTGCTACCCAGAAATTAAACACAAAGTGCTTGAGACTGTTAGCCTTTTATCTTATCGCTGAGGGCCTGGGAGAGTTCTGCAATGGAAATATGGTGCTGCAGAGCCTCTTGTCTCAAGCCCTAAATGTGAGCTACTCACAGCATCATTTATGGCTAAGTAACCTGTTGATCTCTAAACGTTAAATATGAAAAATTTGAATTCATTGAAGCAGGCTGCAATCCTACCACAGGCTGGACAGAATTCATCAGTAAACTTGACTGCACAGAACTGCATGCTAAATCTTAGTTTTAGTCCTCACTTTATTCCTGGCACGGGTGATGGCCTAGAAATTCAGTTGTGTCCAAAAGTTAATCAGAAGACGTTTAAATATGCTGATACTGATTTTACCACTTATCTTACCTCAAGCAATGATGCCATTCCGGCTCCAGCGTTGATCATGGCTCAGTAACCCCATTCTGTCTGACAATTAAAAAGGATACATTTTAATCTACTTATCCCTGAGCAGGTTTGGCAGAATCGAGCAACAAAAATTGTTTAGTAGAGCCTTCTTTCTGGAATGCTAAACTAGAGCCTAATTGTAATCCTAACCCTGGCTCGACCTCTGCCCAGACACTTGCTATCAGTGGAAAATTAAGACTAAAATATTTGACTGTAGTGACACCAACTTTCATCCAGTTTTGTGAGTCTTAAAGATTTAGACAATTAATTTGCCCCTCTAATCTCTCTTTTTCCAGACTCTATCCCCAACTCTAATCCTACTTTTGACCACAGTTTAGAAACCCGGATTTTGGCATTCTCATCTGGTGGTATCAGACCTTAGCTTTCGTCTAGAGGTCTGACAGAAGTCAGTAATAAAGTTCTTCAGATCCTGCTATCCCTAACTTTAACTCAAATCCCAAACATACCGGTATTATATGTTATACTCTCATTGCCACCAGACAGTGTGAATCTACTTGTGCTAACCTTATATTGTCTTGCAGAATTCGGCTAAAATCCAGCGCTCTGTCCACACATCTTTGATCTTGTTCCTAATAAAAACGCCGGCCTTTATTACAGACCAAACACTTTCCCCTTGCTTCAAAATTAGGAATAAGACATTTGAGTCTACTGACACTAGAGTGCTGTGTTTGCATGGTCAAGGGAGAGCCTTGCACCTGAGGTATGACCCTGCTTAACCCGAGCTGTCTCAGTGTCTCTGGTGTGGATAATCTGTGTATTCAGAGATTTGGCTACAGAGAACTGAAAATTCAGTGTTCCAAAAATAAGTGGTCTCAGCCCTTGAGTGGTAAATAAATTGTATTCAAGGGGACCAATTCTGATTTATGCGATATCGTGCCTGATGCTGCTTTTCTATGAGGGCTAAAGGATCTTTGTGCTTTTATACCAGAGCGTGTGTAGGACCTTGCTGAGTAAAAATTGAGACTGATCTATAAACAATATAAGCTGTTAGCTATATACTTGTGCTTCTGCTAGGCTCGTATGTCCTTTATTCTGTCCAGAGGGTGCGAGCTAGCACATGGGAACAGCATCTGGAGAATGTGGTGGGAGTCATGGTGCTTGGAGGAGTTGAAGAAACAACTGGAAGTCTCTCTATTTTTAATTCAGTATCAAATATAGTGGCATTGGTGTGTCTGATTGTGTCCTGTTCCAGTGCTGCTAATTACGTTTGTGACATGAATGACCATAGCAAGTAACTTGGGATGCTGGAGTTAGATTTTGCAGAGGACTCCTACTCTCAGTTTCTGTGATTAAATGTCATCTTTCTTGACAAAATGCCACCTGATGCACACAAAATTTTTAATCATCTTGTTTGGACCAAAATACTAAAATAAGAAACTGAACGGGATGTTAATTTGCTTGTTCGCTTTTGGGGAGTGAAACATCTTCAACTTTGTTTTCAAGTAGGCAGTCAGGCTTGGGTGGGAGAGACTGTTGGTCACCAGTGTGTTCTGGATAGGGCAAACCTGTGAGTAGCTGGCTTTACTGGAAGGTAAAGTAAAGGGAAATACATGTTAAGTTGGAGAACAAGTGAAAGGCACAGGTAACTTTTCCTGGCTGATACTACGAATAAGTATCTTCTGCCAGTGATGCCTTAGTGTAACAAAGCAGTCTTCAAAGACTTGTGCTTATGCAGTGCTTGGAGAACATGATAAAGACCTCTCGCTTGGTGTAGCCAACTCACCACCATGGCTGTTTGGAGCCAACATTTTGTAGTCTTAGCATCGTGTTAATTTCACGTTAATGGCGAGTAAAGCTGATTAGCTGCTGTTTTAACTGCAGGTAACTTGTCGTTATTGGCAGGAAACATGTTTCATCTGCATAACAGTTTCATGTGAGCAGTGGGGAACATTTTCTATTAGCGTTTGTTGATGTGAAACGTGTTTCTTAGTGGAATTATGTTTGGGACTGGAAGAGAACTTGATTTTCATCTTTAACTCCAATTAGAAAATCCCAATCATGAAAAGCAACTTTCTGATTCTTTCCCAGCAATGGATTTTTGATATTACTCCTAATGCATCCAAGATCAGTCTCTATCCTGCTATTTGCTATACACGTATAGCTACAGAAGCTAGAACCAACCTTCTTAATGTTGCCCAAAATAAATAAATGTCAACCGCACACACAAGCTGGTGTCAGGGGAAACAAGGACTAGTTTCGAAGAGGCCGTGTTATACAGCAGTTGCTGACGGCTGTGTTCAGGTGGGAGCTCAAGCTCTGTAGGCTCCAGGGAGGAGCTGAGGCAGGTACAGGTATGCAGTGTGTGTCCTTTTCTAATCCTGGCAGTGTAACATTCCTCCTCTTCTGTATTCCGAGCAGTTCTGTTCATACCTTTTCTTTTTTTCTTAATTTTTCATTTACTGTAACAACACCAACCAAAGCTCTATGCAGCCAAAAGCATGAGTTTTGAAGGTGATAGAATAGTAACACTTACTTTATTAAGAAGTGTTTGGCTTCCTTTCTCTGCTCATGTTTTCCAGATAGTGAAGCCTTGTAAAGGGCTGTGCATGTTTTGTAAGAAGCTATATTTGGGTCAGTGTCTTTCCGAAACACCCGTCTGTCATATAATAGCTGATTCCATTACCATTGTAGGTGCCTGTCATTCTGAAGGATCTCAAAGCACACAGTCATCCTGAGTTATGAGAACAAATGCAATTATATGACTGTCATCAGTAAATACTGAGAGACCCTCCTTAAGAAATGTAGCCTCTGCTGGCCTAGAAGGTGGAAGTTGCTTAGGAGTTTGCAACAGAATTACACAAATGTTTTAGTGAGCAAGCAGAGAAGAATTCCCGATTTATTATAAATCAGAAAAGAAATTAGGAAGATAGTTGCCTTGCAACTTAGTCATTCTAACGAAGAAGTCTTTGCTTGCCCCAAGCTATACAAATTATGTAAGGGCATGGCTCTATTACTTATTTGACAGAGGTGACCTCTTGATTCTTGGCAATCCAGAAGCTGAATTGTGTCCAAGTATTCCTTTATATTGAGGGATCTCCTTGTGCTTAAGGGCCTTGCGGTCACAAAACACAGTCCCAGAGAGCATTGACTCCAAGTGTAACTTGGGGACAAATAACCTATTTCTGATTTTGCTGGCTTAAATTAGGGAAACCACCTGCTGCATTCACTGCTGCAAGCCCCACTTATTAGTATTTGTTATTCATATTGCTGGAATGCCAAGGATCCATATTACCTACGAAGGCATCGCTGGGCTAGGCAACATACGAATGCAGAACAAATAAAACATGATTCCAAAGCACTGTTCCACTTGACTTATTTGGTTAGAGGGAAGAGTTAAAGAACAAAAAAGGCACATGGAAAAATCTAAAATCATCTTCTCTTCAAATGGTCCCAAGTGTATGGGGAGGAAAGAGGAGAGGAGAGGCAAAACAAAGAGAATCCAAAGCTTGGATTGCCTTGTTTTTCAGTCATTTTTCCAAGATATGTTGGAGACTCTTTTATGCATTAGCACAGTGTTTAAGAATGAATATTTGTTCAGTGAGATATGACTCTCCCATGGCAGAGCAGTGAAATATAGGATATTTTGCTTGTTGGCAGCAGATTTCTGGCTGTCTACGTTTTTATTAGTGCAGGTTTTTCTATGTGAGTATAGCTATTTATCTAGCAAGCCAGGCCAGCAGATAGAAGTTGAAGAGAGAGCCAGCACAGTCCTAAGCTATGTCAGTAGATAAAAACCCTGAAGGCGAAATATCTACAGGACTGGGCCGTGTGCCTGAATTAGGTGAAATGCTGTTACATTTTCCCAGTCACTTCAATATCCTGCAGTTCTTGCACTTCCACAAACTCAATTTAATGCAGCTGATATAATGCTATACTGAGGATGTGTTGTCAGCTGCCAGTGTTCAGTCTTGGATCTTTTAATTCATGAGCTAGGAGATGGAGCTTTTTAGTAGAGCTTGTAACAGGCTGATGACCTTTAGTGTTTTGCCCAGTTACCACCAGAGATGGTCAGACAGTTACCCCAAGGGGCTTTGAATTACATCAGCATCTGAAGTTTGCTGGTCTGATCTGACTGCATGGTGATAGCAGAGGTATAAGAATCCAAATAGGCAGCCTGAGTCTCTGGAGTAATAATTTGAGTGTGATTGTTGGGATTAAATCATGTAGTGGGATATTCTGATGATAGTGGGAATTTTGCTTAAGTATAAACTGGGTAAATAATATATATATATATAAATGGATAGTAATTCATAATACTTTGCATGTGTGGCAAATGCTCTTGGAGGTAAGCAGACCCTTTACTAGAGAGGGAAGCAAAGACAAAGGTTACCAAGTGAAACAGCAGAGTCAGGAACCAGCTGTAGGGTCCTCATTTCTAAGTTCATTCCCAAAACTCGTGATGTTTTGCTTGAGTAGCTGCTGAGAAGAGAGAAGAAAAGGCAGTCTTTGTTCTAGAGGTTCAGAAAGAAGCTGTAAAATAAAAGACAACTGGTGGTGAGAATAGGATGTAGCTTTGGGAGTGTATGGAGACTGTCTGAAGTAGCCTTAGCAGCATAACCAAATGGGACTAAGTTTTTTGAAAATGTCATTATAAAGGACCTTACAGGTGGGCTTTTGATGGAGATCAATGAAATAACCTAGCAGTGTTTACAAGGAGCTCTGTTCCTTCATGAAGGACAACCCAGCAGGAGGCACAAGGGCACTGATTTGGAGATCCAGCAATTAACAGAGGGTCTGGGAGTGGAGGCAGGTAAGAGGTGGGGCTCTCTTTCTTTCCCAAAATAAGAGATGCTAAAAGTATAGGTAGCTGTGAAAGCCCTTGAGAGGGAAGACAAATAGCTTCTGATCGCTGTGTTAAAGGAAGAAGCAGTAGTGGAGAGGTACTCGGAGAGGGCAGCTGTGCGAACAGGTAGGCTAGGAAGGTCAACTGTGCAGTAACAGCAGAAAGGCACAGCAAGTTTCCAGGCCGGAGGGACAATGGCTATAGTGCTTAGTGGTTATGTGAACTGCTTAGTTATATCTATGTCTTGGATCATCTAGAGGTTCTGACTTTATTCTCTGGTTTTTGCTCCTTCTACAATTTGAAATGACCTGGGTGTGATCTGCATAGCGAAGATCTTGAAATTGCAGCCAAACTACTATTAAAGTCAACTAAATAGCGTCAAAGCGATCTTAAAAGGCTCTTCCATAAAAGCACATAATCAAACTATTCAGTCAGGGGAAAAAAGCATGCTACTAAGCAAATAAACATGCAGCATCCTGGAATCCACTGTATTTTAATATACTACAGTTTTCAAGCAGGTTCTAGCATGTTGCCCAGAGAGGTGGTGGATGCTCCATCCCTGGAGAGGTTCAAGGCCAGGTTGGACGAGGCCCTGAGCAACCTGATCTAGTTGGAGATATCCCTGTTCCTTGCAGGGGGGGTTGGACTAGATGACCTTTGAAGGTCCCTTCCAGCCCTAACGATTCTATGATTCTATGTCCAGATTATAACTTCTGACTAGGCTGTAGAGTGTAGGGGAAGCATTGCTCTTATGCCCAGCTTGGGGAGATACTGGTTTCTGATCAGGTTCGCTGGGGATACCATCACATGCACCAATAACAAACAATAATAATTTGCAAAGCAGTTTGGGATCCTCTGTCAGAAACAGTGCAATAGTACGATTGTATGTCTGTATTGCTTTAACTGATATTTTACATTTATCACTAGCTTTGATCTCATTTTGCACACATTATACAGCATTCTCCTTAATGCTGGAACAAACACAGAGCTGTTCCTACCAGTCCAGACTCACTCTCATGCAGCTTGCCCTCTGACTAAAATTAAGGTTGTTTTGAAGCATACAGAATGCCAGAAAGAAACAGAAATACCAGTTTTTGTGTTGTCAGAATGAGATCAAATAAATACAACCATGCTATGAGTCAAATATAAAGATATATCTCTGTAGTTAGGTGATTTAAAGTATCCTTGTGTTTTATAATCATGCAGTCTGTGTGGTTCACTCCATGTGATATTAAATAGCAAATAAATAGGCTTTTAGCACCCGAAGGTGGTTTATCTTGTATTTTGGGTACAGTTCTGTTTTCTTCATATTCCTTATTTTCAAGTTTATTTTAGGAACAACATTTGTGTTGTTTAGAAACTCAGACTTGGATTTTCAAGAAACAGACCTTTTCTGAAACATCAGGTCCCTGGTATATATTTATATATGCCCTGAAAATATATTTTTTTAATGTGTTTAGTTTGATTTCAGCATAATTGTCTAGGTGTATGTACAATAAAATGCAAAGATAAATCTGTGCAGATCTAGAGCGTTTACTAATCAATATAACTGTTCTTTTGGACTTGTTTCTTCATATCTGTTTCCAGAGTTGTAAGTATAGAGTATTTTGATTTGAAATATCCTATGTGAATTCTGCAGTAAAAGGATTTCTCTTATGAGATTAAAGTTGCAACAATAATGGCAATTAAAGTGTTAATGGACAGTTTTTAAAGTGACAGCTTTCAATCACATCTAAAGCGCTTCCGACATCACCTGATCATTGAAATTCACCTTTCTTTGGGTAGAAAAAACCCAGCTATATACCAGTACATACCAATACAGAAATAGCACAGAAATTTAACAGCAGGCAATAAAAAAATACCAAAGCTAGTGAATCATTCAGAGCTACTTAACGGCTCGATGTCCAAGTGGAGACCGGTCATGAGTGGCGTCCTCAGGGGTCCGTGTTGGGCCCGGCCCTCTTCAAGATCTTTGTCGGTGACGTGGACAGTGGCATGGAGTGCACCCTCAGCAAGTTCGCCGATGACACCAAGCTGTGTGGTGCCGTCGACACGCTGGAAGGGAGGGATGCCATCCAGAGGGACCTCGACAGGCTGGAGAGGTGGGCCCGTGCCAACCTCATGAAGTTCAACCAGGCCAAGTGCAAGGTCCTACATCTGGGTCATGGCAATCCCAGGCACAAATACAGACTGGGCGGAGAATGGATCGAGAGCAGCCCTGAGGAGAAGGACTTGGGAGTACTGGTGGACGAGAAGCTCAATATGAGCCGGCAATGTGCTCTTGCGGCCCAGAAGGCCAACCGCGTCCTGGGCTGCATCAAGAGGAGCGTGGCCAGCAGGTCGAGAGAGGTGATTCTCCCCCTCTACTCTGCCCTCGTGAGACCTCACCTGGAGTACTGCGTCCAGTTCTGGAGCCCCCAACACAAGAAGGACGTGGACCAGCTGGAGAGGGTCCAGAGGAGGGACACGAAGATGATAAGAGGGCTGGAGCACCTTTCCTATGAGGACGGGCTGAAAGAGTTGGGGCTGTTCAGCCTGGAGAAGAGGAGGCTCCGGGGTGACCTTATAGCAGTCTTCCAGTTCCTCAAGGGGGCCTACAAGAAAGATGGGGAGAGGCTGTTCAGGAGGGCCTGTTTAATGGTTTTAAAATAGAGGGAGGTAGATTCAGATTGGATATTAGGAAAAAATTTTTTACCATGAGAGTGGTAGAACACTGGAACAGGTTGCCCAGAGAGGTGGTGGATGCTCCATCCCTGGAGACATTCAAGGCCAGGTTGGACGAGGCCCTGAGCAACCTGATCTAGTTGGAGATATCCCTGTTTGTTGCAGGGGGGTTGGACTAGATGACCTTTGAAGGTCCCTTCCAGCCCTAACCATTCTATGATTCTACTTAAGTGGCTGCCTAATGTGGTTTGTGCCGGAGTGTGAAGAATCCAATGCTCCAGCATCACAATCCTTGTGGAGTGTCCAAGGTCCGTAAAGCCCACAGATGTTCAAGTTTGCCATTGCACATCAGAGCCTACAAGTTTTGTCATGGTTATGTGGAATTGAGGCTTGTATAGAATGGAGGCTGGTTTTGTGCTTAAGTCACTCCAAGATGACTCAGAAGGACTGTTCTATGACCTGGCCAAAAAAAAAAGTATTTATCTCATGATCCTTTCATAATATGGGAGAATATTACTTCCTGTATCACAGGGGGTCTATGCAGGGAATCATGGACTTGATTCTCATTGAGGTTAGCTTGCTATTAATGTTAAGCATATGTATTAAGCTATTTTTTTTTTGAAGAGAAATTAAAATAAGCATGGGCTTATATGACTTTTCTGACTTGGGGTGCATAGCACATGTATGTGTGATGTAACTATCATTGCTGTTGCTGAAGAGACTATTGAACAGAAACTGCTGGTGTGACACCCTGCCCAATCCAATACAGAAGCCAGTGGAAGGATTCCCACTGACACCTCAGGATCTGAGCCGGTCCTCCTTTGTTACTGTAGTATTTTCATTCTTGTTCTCAAACTCATGTTGAGTTTGTTTTTTGTTTGTTTGTTTTTTACACTCTTTTTACACAAGATCTTTTCCTGCCTGCTTCTGTCCTTGTTTTCCCCATTCTTAGACTAGAAGTTTTTAGTAGTCTTGATAGCCTGTTTCTTGGTTTCTCCTGTGAATGTCTAATTCGGGAGTACAGACTTCGTGCACTGCAGCAGGGCTGGTGACAAGTCTCCTGCTTTCTAGGTTAATGTTAGAAAGAGAACCCTTTGGTTGAGGGGAAGAACCATGGCACTGAAAGGTTATTTCATGTGAGAAGGAAGTGAAGATTCTGCTTTCAGCAACCCTACCATCTATGGAGGAATTGCTCTTCATTTATGTAGAAATCAGGGCTTGAGCCTTTTACAGAAAGGTTTGCCTAGGAAACAGTCTTTAACTGTAGCTGAGTATCTGAAATGGAAATTTTGTTCTAGTGAAGCAGTCGTTAAGTGTGAAGGGGTGTGAGTGCCTTTGTGGGAATTTTCATCTGGGTGTACCGGTGACTGTGCAGGTATGCTAGTGCCTGCTGAGTCCATGAAAATATGTACATGAATGTGAGACTATAGTCAGCGAGCTGGGCAGAGATGAGTGTGAGGGTGCAGTGATGATAGTACGTGTACCTGCCTGTGTGACGGTGAGGGCTGTGAGCACCCATGTGGGGGCTTGCCAGCATGGCTGCGTGTGGTGGGTGCAAACGTTCGGCCCATCTGTGTGTCCATGTCAGTGCACACGCGTGCGTGTGCAAACACTTAAGTGAGCATGTTTGTGAAGGTGTGTGTTGCCACGGGGGCGAATGTAGCTGTGAATGCATATGTGAGCATGAGTGAGTTTTAGCATATCTGTAAGTGCAGAACATATGAATAAGTGAATGTGAATGAATGTGTATGTTACCAGGTGGTCTTAGAGGAAGAGATGCTGTTCCAGGCATGGCCTCTGCTCTGTCCTGTCCGTTTCTGTACACGTATTAGTTTTAAAGATGAAAAGCGCCCCAGCTTGTCTTTAGCCTGGGCATCACCCCTGAGTGCACAGTTGCTATGCCAGCTCAGTGTGTTTGTGTGCTCTTGTGAGAGAGTTGGTAATTGTGAGTGCTCCCTAAGAGAATCTCTGAGGCCAGGGGATACAATAGGCAAGGGTCTAGGGTCTGAAACTGTAGACTTTAATAAAGCCACTGACAGCAAATAAGAGCCTGACATGTGAGTCACATTACTGACAACAAGGGCTGCTTTGTAGTCCCATCTGCACCCTGATCGGGTCCCGTACAGTAACTGAAAGGACAGAACAAACTGCTGCTGCCTTCAATAAATACAACAGTACCACAAAGGCAGCCGAACAGACCAACTTTGTGTGGCTTTGCTGCAGCTGAACTACTCTCCTAGCTCTCTTCTTCGCCTCCCCCAACACTGGAAGTGACTGACGTTACCCTGTGAGGGTTGCTCGAGAGCCTTGGATATGTGCTTGGCCCCATGGCAGTCATTACATGTGGCCCTGAAACATTTCTCTTCCGTGCCACCCCCTGTGCTCCCCTCTCATCCTTCAAAGCCCTTCTCCTTCTCTGACCGAGGGACTGGGAGAGCCCCAGAGACTCCACATTGTAAGCCAAGTCCCTTGGACCTTCTGCACTTGCTTGGGCAAGCCAGCACTGGGAGCTCAGCAAAGCCTTACATCAGGCTATAAGCACAGTTACTTGAAATGTCTGTGATCACGCTCCCACTGGAGTGGTCATGATGAAAACGTTGGTCTTTCCAGCACAGTAACTTTCACACCCTTAGTGGTTGGTCTCCTCCCTAACCCACATAGCATCAGGGGATGACAGAGTTTGCTATTTATCCAGATGTCACCTAGCAGAGCCAGAAGCATTTTTCCCTGGCTGCCCTTGGGGCCTCTTGCTCGTCCCTCCCTCTGGGCCTCTCCTTTTTGGCTTGGAGGCTTTCCCAGTGAGGAGCTTTCACATGGGAAAAAAAGCCTCGCAGATGGATCCCCCTTCAAAGGGAATTTGTGCCACTGTCCTGTCTTTCTCAGTGCTTTTGTGACCACTCTTTTTTTAGTTTGTCCCAATAGCCCTAGAGAAAGGGTCCTTGCTGGACCTGACAGCATGTGCTGTCAGGTATTGAAAGAGTGGTTCTTTCCTGGGAAAGATCACTGGGTTATAAATAAAAATGTAAGCCTGTGGTTGCCAAAGGGGTGATGTTAAGTATCAGGATAATGTTGTCTGTGACAGTGAAGGTGTGCCTCTGTTGTCTGTCCTGGCACATAGCATGTCAGCCCACCTAGCAAAAGTCTGAATTCTTGTCTGCCTGGAAAAAAAAGAACATCAGACTCAACAGTCTGGGTATAAGCCCAGCAGAAACTCTGCTTCCTTCTGTGTTATGTAGAGCACACCGAGCCGAGTTCCCTGGAGGTTAGGAGATGTCCCATGTGGGACCTGTACCGTTTGCCCTGTGCTTCTACGATGTGTGATTGAGCCTGTAGCCTGCCCTATCAGTGTAAACGTACACAGTCTAATTGACACTGTCTTCCTCCAAGAAGGTATAAGCCTTACCTATATTAAAGGTCAGATTTTCATCTGGCAACTAGTATATTGCATCTTAAAGGGAAAGAACATAATAGAGGTGAGATGCAGCAGATCTTTCCTTGGAAAGGAGATCAGATTTCAGGGAGAAGGTGAATCCAGTTTCTGAGCATCTTTAGGAAACCCTCCAAGACAGTCTTCTGTGGAAAAAAACCTCCTCGTGACTTCACATCCCCTTCTGTTCAAGCAACCATTCCAGATAACATGAAGCAAAGGAAGGTGCAGAACAGCACAAAACAAATCAGCAAGCAGTAAGAAGCGATAGACCATACAGAGACATATGCAGAAAAGAGAAGAGGATTTCACTGGCGTCACACAGAAAATGCCCAGATGCTATAGTGGTAGGCGTTGATAGGTGATATTTATAGGAAGAACTTGTGATGATGTTTTGTATAACACTGTGATATTTCTGATAGTTTAATGCGTGGACCTGCTAGAAATTTCTATTCTCTCTGTATCAATAATACATAAAGGGGTGAACACTGCTGTTTTGAAATACCCTAAATAGCTGAGAAGCAGCACCAGAAACCTTATGTCCTGTAGCAAATGTGGTCTGTGCTTTTCAGGGAAATGTTTGGAATTTATAAAAACAAATTTAGAGTATCTTAATGTCACTGTTAAAAGAGAATGCAGATTCCCCAAATCTTAGTCCAGTGGTTTAATCACATAACAAGCTTCCCTTTTGCTTTGGTGTCTAGGCTAAGACCTGGACAGGGCAAAGCCGATGAACATGCAGTCATTGTATCTGATGGTGGATGTCAGTCCCTTCAGTCCTCATCTGTGCTGACCATTTGTAGAGGCTTCAGCAGAGGTGACACAGCTGGCTAAAGTGGGAAATGACTCTCAAGCATGGAGTCTACTGCCACAGCACCTGTGTCTTCCTTTGGAGCACCTCCATCTCTTGAACAGGCAGGACCTCTGGGATCCTGTTTCTAGTAGCTTGATATCTCAAGAGAAGTGTTTCCTAGAAGGAAATGGAAGGCTGGAGCCCTGAAGAGCGGGAACATCCTGTTGTCATGTGGGAGAGAGAGAGAGGGGAAAGGGATCTGTGTGCAGGTCTGGCACTGCTTTAACCTGCTTTTATGTTTTCTTGTATGTGCATTGTTTCTGTTTAAAAAGATGCTGTCATAATTGGGGGGGAAATTATGTAGTTGCAACACTGTGTACAAAGCTGGACAAAGCAATTACCTGAGAGGGTGCCTTATGGGAAGGGGTGCTCTACCTTACAACCCTGCCATGCAAAAGCTTTGTATTTAAGTGAAGAAACTGTTTTAAAAGTCTTTGTCAGACAATACAGATAGTTCGTGGAGTGCATGTTATGGTATGCCTGTTAAAGCACAGATATCACACAAATGAGGAAGCAGCAGGTGAGAGTAGCTGATGAGAAGAGCAGTGGCTAGGCAGAAATGCCTGGTGGGACAGCAGCTGACAAGACTGGCTGGGGATGGAGGAATGAGTGAGAGAAGTGGGCTGGGGTGGCTGTCTGGTAACACATCCTATAGGTCAGCTGCAACCTGATGCCACCTTCCTACCTGGGAGAGCAGAGGACAGAGTCCTGAGGCTTGGCACAGGCATACTAGATTGTGCGTTACCGCACATAGTAGGAAGCAGCTCGCTGCCCCAGCTGTTCCTGCACCAGGAAATCAGAGAGGAGAGCTTTAAATTCTTCTTGCTGTTCTTTGAGAAAGGTGCGGTTGGTAATTATTTGAACTCAGGTTTTTCTTTCAGTTTCTCTTTTCTTTTCTCCCTTCATTGAAGAACTGGTTGGTTAGGTCAGTTGAGTCATCATTTGTGAAGAAGCATAGCTCATTGAGTGCCCAAGTAATTTAGTTTAATTTTCCCAGGTTTCTGAGTGGGTTCTCAAAGTGGTCTTTACTAACGACCCCTAAAAATTGAACCTCGTTCTCTATGTTGTTAAGCAAAGCCTGGCAGAAGGGCTATAATAAAATGCAGTGAAAAGCCAAGTGCAGATGTTAAAAAAAAAAAAAAAAAATCAAAAAAATCTTAAGGCCAACAAAACTTTGGAAAATAAAAAGCTATGGAAGGCATTGGAAATTATTTTTACACTTTTCTCTGATAAAGCTGAAGCCTTGTTCAGTTCTCCTAGCTGGGATATCTTGAATACAGAAAAGACCTAGGGACTGCACTGGTAGCCCATGAAGTGTGTGACGTCTTAGCCTGTACAGCCTCATCCAGCATACCAGAAAGTGGAGGAAGAGACGGGATAGTCAGATTCAGGCAACCAATTTAAAGATGAGCATACTAGTCTCATCACCCTTTTACTTTTTTTTTTTTTCCACCAGGAAATGCTCATTTGCACACTAAAGACTCTTTGCAAATAACTAGTGCTGCAGATACCTGAGGCTGAAAGTAACCTGAGTGGAATTTCATGTCCAGCCTCCACTGACTTGTAGGAGAAGGCAGAGACTAACTCCTGCAGGCTTTCTTGAAAGTCACAGCCTAGGCTTTCACGCTGATGCTCCAGAGCATGTGCTAAAGTCAAGAACTTTCTCTTACCACTTGGCAGCTCCTCTGTTGTTCTTGCTTTGTGATCGTAATTTTTGCAGGCTTCAGCCAAAATCTTGGAGATTTGAGGGGTAAAAGAAACCGGGCTCCAGAATGTCCCAAATCCTTAGAAATTCTGACCAAAAAAGTTGTTCCTTATGTTTGAGGTCCAGTCCTTTTCAAGATGGCTTATTTAGGTCTAAGAGACTTTGGAAATGGGGGAAAAGAGGTAACCTTCTGGGAAAGAGTTTGGTCCTAAACTGTCAGCCATTAAAATACAAGAGACTTTTGCCAGCTGAACAGGAGAAGCTACTTCCAATAAAGCCAATCAAAAGCAATTTCCCTGCTGAAAGGTGGCCTACCTGAGACACAGCAGCCCGCACCAGCTGCACGCCACTGCTGTCAGACTTGGCCGGGTCTGTCAATTAAGGGAACACAGAGCAATCTGTGAGCGCTGAAAGGGATCCCTTCAGAGCCCTTCGTGGCGGAGAGACAGGCCCATTGTCTGCATGCATGTCTCACATAGTTTCAGAGCCCCGATAAGAAGGCATGCCATGAAAAACTGCATTATCTAGTGAGCTCAGGAATACTTTGGCTGGGGGTAGATGAGGTGGGGGGGTGGGAGAAGAGGTAACACTGCACCTTTGCATTGTGGGAGGTGGGGCAATGAAAGACGTCGCGTTTGGTGGTCCCCCAATAGAGATGGGGGATAGTTTCTTTCTCACAAACTCTTGTTGAATGATGTAGTCGTCGTTTCCTCTGTTTCCCCTCCTCCCCTCCATCCTTGTCCTTTCTTCTGAAGTTCAGAAATCAGCTGGGAAATTACTGCAGCAGTAAGACAAACAGCTTAACCACCTTCAGCTTCTGCCTTGCCACGTGTTGAAAGTCCTTTTCCCTGGGAATCTGGGACCACCAGGTTCTATAGGTTTGTGGTTAGGGAAGAAGGAAGGCTTCAGATTTACACACACATGTTATAAAGCCATAGAACAGGAAGATAGAGACAGCACCTAGGGGAAGGAATGAGTGGGATTCCCTCACCAGCCACTTACCAATGTTTGCTATCATCTTCCTCACAGCCGTTGACCATTACCCTCTGGATGTGACCATCCACCCAATTCCTCATCCACTGAACAGTCCACCCATCAAATCTGTACTTCTCCAATTTAGAGAGAAAGATGTTGTGGGGGACCATGTCAAGGACCTTACAGAAGTCCAGATAGATGACATTCTAGTCTAGAGCTGGATGTTCTCTTAGACTCCACTGTTTGAGCTTGGGAGTACATAAATGTGCTTATACATGCTAAAATGTCAGCACTACAAAGCAAATAAAACCAAACTTTGTGTTGCTTTTATGTTACCTTTCTAGGCCATTTTGCATAGAAAGAGAAGGTTCTAGCAGAACTCACTCTTTGAAGTAAAATATCCACTGTGTAAGGTTAGCTTTCCATATGCTTGGAGGGTATAGAAGCTGTACACTATGGAATCCGAAGCAAGGGAATGTATCCATGGGAGCAGCCAGTCTCTTACTGATGCGGTAGCATGGATAGTTGGGAAGAAACAGTGTTGTGGTAACAGGGAAACAAATGCTACCACCCAGAGCATGAAGGATGAGTTGCTAGTGAACTTTCCTAACTCTTTTCCTTTCTCCTTCTGGCTGGAGACTCTCTTTTCTGCACTTACTACAAGCTGATAATCTTCAGGTTTAATTTTGATTACAAGCACTCCAAACGATCTCCATTCGGAGTTTGGGCCAAAGTTTGTTGTAGACCGTGCCCACTTTTGACTGTCACAGACATATTGGATCAAAGCCATTTCTGATAAGTCAGTGGAATTCTATGGACTTACCCAGGGAAGTCTGGCCCATATGCTTCGGCTTTCACATCTGTTTTTCTGCAGTGCAGTGGGCTGCCAAAGAGAGGATTGGATTTCTGATCACTTAGCCTTCAGCAGATACACCCTTGTCAGGCTTTAGTGATCGCCTGCAGCTCACCCAGTGTATGGTGACTTGCCAGGAGATGGCAGCTCCTAATTTTTCCCAGCTGGGGGATATGTCTTGGCTCAGCACGTTTAATAAGGAAAATTAATGAATTTGTTATTGGATGGAAGCTCCCTTCTCATCTCTGACTTGCTGAGGCCCATGGAAACCCATCTTTCTTTTCACCTTAAATACAGCTCCCATCATGGACGCCAAATTCTACTGTCTATTCTCACACTCGTCGCTGCACGCTCACACTATGCTTGGCAGTCCTGGGTAAAGTTGTAGTGATGGCATAATATTTAACTTATGTTCAAAGATTTATTCTTCTCCTATCTATCCTTTATTGTATTTCCTTCTGTTTAGGGATACATACTTAAATTGGCCCAAGACACAAGCTTTGCTTTGTTCTCTGTTCCTCACTTCTCCAAGCTAGAGACCTCTAACATTTGTATTAGTCTCCTGAAACTGTGTGTTTCCCCTTGTGTCCTCACTCAAGTGCAATTCATGACCTTTCTCACCTCCTAATGCAGATAGACCCTTCTCTGAAGCACACCAGAAGCCCACAGCATCCCGTCAGTCACACTCTGGGCTCTGGAGGGCACCTTGAAGAACCTTCTATTTTTCCTTTGCTCATCTGTCTTGGTATCTTTTTGGGCCTGTTGAATCTGAGTCATTCTTGATGAGGGAAAGATAAGTTGAGGCATTCTCCAAAACTGCCAGCTCTCTTTTGAACAAAATGAACTGTCTCTTTGAGTAGCTTATATAAAGATAGTTCTAGCACAATCTTCACATTGCATTCTTACTTGCTTCAAGGAACAGTGAACTAATTAAGTGGAGATATTTAGCAGATTGTCATCAGGAGGCAAGTGAGCCACTCAAGGAGATGAATGGGGCAGTCTGTGCTTCTCTGAACTGTTGTTTCAAGATCTTGTCAGACTTGAGCAGGTACTGATGGCTACGAGAAGGGTGCACATTCAATTTTTCCTGTGTGAAACCGAGGTGAGCTACTTCATTGTAAAATGGAAGCTGAAGTTGAAGAGCGGAAGGGGTGGTGTTAATGATTCCTGCTGTAATTTGGGTCTTGTTTTTCAAGGTACAGAAGCAAATTTCTCATCCTTGCTTTACTGTTTGTATTCCATTTATAAGCCAGTGCTCCGCGTTGGAGCTGTGTATTACTAGCTCTGTGTAACAGTCCTTGCCTGCTCTCCTCAGTTTCTCCTGTGCCTCGCTACAGGTGGGTATGAGTGACTGGGTGGTTTTGTCTATCTCAGATATGCACCTGGAGTATCTAAGGAGAAATGTTTTCCCTTCTACCAGATGTTGCAGAGACTGCACAGTCCTGCATGTGTATGTCTAGCAGAAAGTGAACTGCTAGACATCTGTTTCTTTGGGCCCCTGGGACCTCTCTGTGGTTTGGAAAAGGAGAGGCCTTTGATCTGTGGTTTGTGTGGGAGAGGTAGATGTTACTGTGATTTGCAAACAGCTGATGGTTCTCTCCTTCAAAGATAAAGAATAGTGTCGACCTGTGATAATGCAGAGCATTGCATGAGCTACTGGGAATGGGCAGGGTGATGTGGTTTGCTCTTCAAGTTGCAGTTCACTTATGTCATGGTATATGTTTAAGAAAAGGTGACAGCCTTGGTTGTGTCTTTAAGCCACAAGCCTCCTTTAGGGGCAGCAGGGAATGGCCCAAGACCAGCAATAAAACCCCATGAGCTGAAAGTTTCCTTCTGCGTCTCTCCAGGGCGTGTATTAGTTGTTCACCTCAGGCAAAAGTGCTCCTCCTTTTCATATCAACTTGTCTGTAGAAGGGATATTTGTTTGTGGGCATCTACCCCATCAGGGGTCCTGTGGCACTGCCTAGTGCAATTTTAGAGTTCAAAGGAGCGTGACTGCTCCCTCATGACCCTGGAGGTTATGTTCCGCAGTTTGGGTGAGGACTGCTGAGAAAATGTTGAGTTTGAACAGAAACCGCTGTGTGAATGTTTGTGTTTTGGGGAGGGCAGCACTCAGAGTAAGCAGCTATGAATGAAAAGACTAGGGCTGTGCTTTTGCCTTTGCAAATTTAGGAAAACTCTGGTATGCAAGAGTCCAGTGTTCAGAATATAAAATCTAGTGCACTGGACCAAACAAAAGATCCATCTTCCATGAGATCCTGTCTCTCTACAAAGTGAACATTGAAGGAAGGAAATAAGAACAGGATGGGTATATAGTAATCTCTCTGATATATAGCGTCTAGAAATCAGAGTTGAGAGATTTCTTGAAATGGAGAATATATTGGGCTCGTTATGATTGGTAGTCACCACTGGATTAATATCAGTTCCTCAGACTACTGTGACACTGCAGCATTTAAAGGGCTAGGAAGGAGAAGCTGTGTGTTGGCAAAGGAGGGACTAGGGCTGAGACTTGTAACAGTGTGCGTGCTGCCAGGCACGGCAAGCTGGGAGATCTCCAGGGAAGGAATAAGGAGAAGTGGAAGCATGTAAATCAGTGACATTCAAGACGCTGTAAATACATCACAGCAAGGCCACACAATTGTGGGACTGGAAGTGGGTGATTTATTGGCAATGGAGCAGGTTTCCCTTACAGGTGCTGTTTTGGGTTTTGCCTAAATGCTTAAGAACCTCATCAATTTGCCCCTGACTTCTTCTTTCTTGTAGGCTTGTGAGGCCAGCCTCACTCACAGTGGCTTGGAATGGCTCTGGGCAATATTCTGCCACTCTTCAGTAGTGGGCTATTGGACAGTGCTCCTGTAGCCCTTTCAGTGGTAGCCCATTCCCAACATGCTTCAGCATTGGGGTCATACCTGGTATGGTTGCCTGACACCCATTGCAGATATACAGAACAGGCGGTCCTGCATGTGCCCCAGGAACCGGACACTTCAGCAGCCTGCTAGAGCCGACTGCTGCAGCTCACCTGTAGCCTTGTGTGGGAGAGGCTTGTCTTTTGGGTTTTAGTGCCTAAATTTGATCCTTCCTAGAGACATTGCCACAGTTTATGAGGAATGGGATTCTTAAAAGAAGTTAGTACCACTGTCATTCTTCTTTTCAAATCAATGGTGTGCTATAAAATCCCACCCTTGGGGCTTATGCACGTTAGCAGGAGTGGAGCCCTAAAATTTTTGAATGTGTTTTTTGTGAAATCCTTAATAGCTAGGTGACTCCTACTTATCACTGCTTCGTCAGAGCTGCTGACATTTTCAAGGAACACTAGCAGGTCAGAAAGTCAGCTTGGAGAAGCTGCGCTGCTTCTTTACCACATTACACTCACCTAGCCTGGTGCTTTATAACTCTGTCTTTAATGATTTTCTCAGCTATTTTTCCTGGTACTGGCGTAAGGCTCACTGAGGTCTATAATTCCCATGATTGCCCTTAGCACCTCTTTTAAAAGAAGCACAGAGTGTTGGCTCCCCTCCAGCCTGGTGGGAGAGTAGCTGTTTTTAATGATAAATTGAAAATTTTTGTTAGTAACTTCTTTATACTTTGATTTCTTTAGAGTGTTTGCATAAATGCCATCTGGTCCTGGAGGTTTCTTACTATTTCAATTTTTAGGTTATGCTTTTATGTCTTTTTTCTTCCTTTTGAGTTCTATCTGTCTGTTTTCAATATATCTGGCCTTCTCTGTCCTCTGCTACTATTATTGCTATTCGTGGTGATAGGGTTAGTGTAATGTGGTGAAGGTGTCCAGACCACAGACTGGAGACCTCTTATGCTAAATATTTTCCATATATCCAAACCAAAACCAGTTCTTGCCGCAGGGAGCTTGTGGCTAGGCTTTTTAAGACAAATCGAGCCTTTACCTAATTTCCTCCCATTGGGGCAAATGGGAAAAGTTTACTCAGATCAGCTAGGCCAGGAATAACCTTGTGCAAATGTGTCTGATTTCAAGAACGTTTTCCACTGGTGGCAGTCCAGAGCAGAGAGGCCACAAGCCTAGGTTTCCACAGCTTTGATGTTGTCATATTGTAGCCCTGTATTTTAATTGCAGTGCTGCATTTCCCAGACTCATCCTGTTTTCTGTACAATTTGAAAATCCTTAGTCTCAGTGACTCGTAGGAGAAAGACATACCCCCTTCGCAGTCCAGTATTTCTGACTGTGTCAGAGCAATAAGGTATCCAGAACTTCATCAGCCAATTCACATTGTTTAACAACCCACTGTCATTACTCAGGATAAACTCCGCAGTCCTTCCCCTTACATAGTTCCTGCCTCCTCTCCTCACCTCAATCCTGCTGTCAGCATCTTTCTGAATGGATTTGCTGAAAGAGAATGAGCCCTACCCTTTTCCCCTCCCTTCCCCACTCCCAGCAGGCAGGCAATATGGCACAGTGCGGTCTCCAATGTCCCTGTAGTCACTTCTCCGCTGTCGGTGTCATAGGGCTAGTGTTTAAGCATTTTCACGCTGGATTTGAAATGAGATTATAGACTGGTCCACTCAATTGACTTAATGGATTTTAAGAGACTAGATCCTATTAATGCAGTCAGTGCCCCAGGGTGCCTCTCCTACTGCAGACAAGATAATCTGCCATGCAAATTAAATCCTGCCTCAAGATGCAGGGCCTGCTTAATGTGATCCATTACACAGTTTACTTGTTTATATCTAATATTGTAACAGGAATAGGCTTACAAGCAGCAGGACTCAACTGAATAGAAGAGTAAATTACCAGGAAAATGAGGTTTTAGAGCCTCTCTCTCTTCCTTTCTCTCTGTCTCTCCTATTTTCTTCTTTCTATCTCTCTTCACTAGTGAAAACACATTCCTCTTCTGCTTTTTGCATGTAGGGAGCAATCAAGGAAAATAATACGGCTGTGAGTGATGGATTCTGCTTTTGTTTACAGAGGTGTGAATTCGGAACTTATCCTGGAGAAGAAGCTCAAGAGGTTCGACAAAACCTTTATGGAGAAGTGAACCTTTCTTTAGCTCTTGTTGGCCAGTCTGCATGGGCTTTTGAAATGAGATATTCTGACTATCCCCTTTTACTACAGAAACTCTCATGGGTGAAATTTCTTCTCTCTCCACTAAAGTCACAAGAACAGGCATAGGTGGCAATGGTGGACAGAAATACAGAGACTAGTCTAACTGGAGGGCCAGGTTTGAATTCAGGAAAGAAAAATCAGGGATATGCAGTTTGCATGGTTTAGAGGGAAAGAGGTCAGAGTCCAAGGAGAATTGGTTCAGCAAGGTCACAGGCTTCCAAGAGAAGTGACTTGGGTCCATGTAGGAATATATGTCAAGGAAGATGTTTGTATAAGTGACCCTTTCAAGGGCAGGAGGATGGATTATCTGATCTCTCACTTTTATGATACTGTAGCTTATGTTAAGGATTTTGAGATAGGGATCCACAAATATAAGAACACTGATGTTACATTGGAAGCGATACCTTTTCATGCATGACAAAGTCAGTGACTTGTCCTAGAGCTCCTTGGATGAGGATGTGGAGGGTCGAAGTGATGGGGGTGGATCTACAGCATGAACAGCAAAGAGGAAATAGATGGAAAGGGCCGCTTGACTGTTTCAAGTTGTAAGTGATCGATATTAGGAATCCACGAGGGTCTGGTTCCCCTTTGGTTTCGTCCAGGTGCAAGCACAGTCTCAAGTTGTCTCCATAACTAAAGCAGTTTCCTGATAGGGGAAGAAGATACACTATACCAGCAGACTGCTCTGAGCATATGCAGACTTGTATATCTTTGTACCAACACAGTAAGACTGCCGTGCACACCCAGTGCGGCTGTGCAGCTTTAGCTGCGCTAAGGGCTGTGGGCACAGTGATGAGACAGACAGCCCTTCTCCACGCTCCTGAATGGAACGACTGGCTGTGGTGTAGGTGTGTAGTCATGCTGTGATTTGCACAACGTCTGTGTTGGATCCTGATATCTTTGGGGAGTTCTGAGTGAAGGGAGAGTCAAAGGCAAGGGCATATGTGGAGTGATTCCTTAGGACTTGACACACTCTCTAGCTGTAGAGGGGTCACTGTGTCTACAAAGATACCTTGTGGCCAGACCCAGAGCCTGTCCGTTGCAAAGGAAGAAGGTAGGAGCGTCAAGCTACTTCATTTTCACCATATCTTATTGGATCCATCTTTTTATGCAGTGATGGGAGGCCTCTCTGACAGGATTCAAACAATAGTCTGCAATTCCTGTCATTCACACAGACTTTCTGATTTATCTCATGTAAACCAGTTATTTCACCAAGCCTCAGTTCTCAGTCTTTTCAGTCTTGTCTGTGCACGTACAGCCCTAGCACGGGGACTGTGGCTTTGATAATAATCAGAACCATGTATATTGCAGCAATAATGCTATTTATATTGCAGCTGGGGCCCTGCACACCCAAGTGGTCACTGGCAGGGGGTTTATTCCCACTGATGGCACAAAGAGGTAGATGAGCCCCAGCAGTGGTACCTGCTGTTGAATGGTCCAGGCCTCATAACTGGTGCTGACTTCAGAAAAGGTCTCCATGCCAGGGAACAACACCACCTTGAACCAATGCTTTCACCATCTCTGCTGATGGCACCTCATGCAGGAAGAGAAGCAGGGGGAGGAGGGAAGGGAACTGTTTTTTTAACTTAATTTAAAGCTTTTTATGAGATTTTCACAGCTGTGATCTTATCAGGGTTTGGCTATAGAAATTAAAGCTGCAATTATATTTTCCCCTTCCTGGAATGTAAAATAAAGTCTAGTGCAAAATGCATTAAAAACTGGAATGTAAAAGTGTAATTAATGTGGAGCAAAAAGCACATTGCGTCATTAACTTTTTTATTAATATTCTCACGCAGTGCAATTTCAAAGCTCAGTGCCACTCCATTTCCCCCAGTGAAATATCTCCCACTCTTTCATTGCTGCTACCTTTAACCTCGTCTTTAATGGGATGACAGCAGCTTTCCTCTGGAATTACATCTCTGCGCATCCATCTGTCCCACTAGATCCTTTCTCCTTCCATTTAGGGTTCCTGCCATGCTATGATGCAATCCTGTTCCTACTGGAGAGAGGGTCGAACGGATGAGGTGTTCATTTGGCATCTGTAGAGCAACAATGGAGATGCTTCCTTATCTGGAGGAAGGCAAAGGGATAGGATTCTTTCTTCTGCTGAGCTGGAGGAACAAGGCTTCATCTTTGAAAGGCGTTGCAAGATGTCTTTCTTGCAACTCGTGTCTCTAGACTTAGTGTATGAAAGTAATGCTCATTCTAGATCTGTTTACTCTTGTTGTGTTAAGGTCTAATCCTGTAAGAAGTAGTTGCTAGGCACCATCTGGGTACTTACTTAATTTCCCTTATTTTGTCTTCTCTGCATGCAGCAAGTATTTTTCAGTTGCTGCTGTGTAAACAGAGGACCCCCGCTTTTTGTGAGATGTCAACCCAGGCTCTTCGCACTACCCCCTAGCATTGATGAGGAGGCTAATATATAGTCCTTTTCAGCATGGTTCATTTTCCCAATGTCAGGCAGCACCACAGAAAGAAGAATAGGGCCAGAATCAATTCTTGCTGAAATCAGGCGTTGTTTGAGTGACGGAACTGTAGTCCAATATGCAGAAAGCAGACTAAAAGGTATACTGCAGTGAAATCAAATGCTCAGCTATCTTGGTGTGGTATGTGCCCTGCATCATTTTACAAGAGAGGCCAAGGGATAAAAAGGACCTAGATTCACCTCCTAATTCTTTCTAATTTCCAAGAAGATCTATTTTTCTAGACTCCATTCAGCTCTGCAAAGGGCAGACACCATTCAAACTTGTTTTATGAAGACCTCTAACAGCTTGTATGTCAGAGTGGCAGGTGATTTGTTCTCTCTTTCCTAAGCTTAGCTCCTTGCTTCCTTTCCTTTCCTTCTAATGTGATGTCACATTACAATTCAGGATCTGAGTTTTAGTCCCTACAATTATTGCTAGGCTTGAAGTAGAAGCAAGACTTTGAGAGCTACCAGCTATTTACTTTGTTTTGAAATGGATGTAAGAGTCTAGCCCAGTTATCTGTCCACTGCATGTGCCAGGTGTATGTGTTCACAGATGGTCCACAGTATCAGATCCAAAGTATTCCACCTGAATTTCCTTGTAAAGGTGGATGTTAGCAAAACCTAGACTATATTGGGAAGGATAGGACATTGGCTGCATCTGGTGATTTTTATCAGATCCCTTATGGATACTGTAGAAGGAGACAATCTGCTCACCCATCTATCTGTGTAGAATACCAGAGCTCACAAGTTGGTTAGATCTTACCTGGTCCTAGGAGGTGGTTGATGGTTTGCTTGCATCTCAGCCGAGTTATTTACAACATGATTGCAGCACTTTGATAGTTAGGTCACGACCAGTAGAAATGGAGGTGTATGAGTCACCTCACATCAGGAAGAAGAGGAGAAATTTGGAGAAAGGAATTTGGGACTCTGCAAGTCAAGAGTAATTTGGATGCTGTGTAGAGAAGAGGGGGGATTTGGTGAGTCTTCAAAAGAATTCTCATTTACGTTGCCATGAAGGACTAATTGACTTGTAGAGCCTTGGTCATGGATTCTCTGACTAGCAGCAGTAATGTATAGAAGTAAATAAAAGAGCCTCACCCCGGAGAGCTTATAGTTAAAGTGCCCTGTCTGGGGAAAATTCCCTTTAAGTATGTGATCAGCTCTTTACTGTTAACTGGGCTTTCTCCAAAGATCTAAAGTAGCTAATACTGAAGGGAAGTTGTCCTTATTTGTCTGCTGAGCGTAGAATCCTAAAACTCACTGAGTATGAGCTGGTATTTGTTGTGATCTGCTGTTTGTCTGAAGAAGACATCTGATAGTGTCAATCAAACTTCCCATGTATTGATTTTTCAACTGCTTACTTAACAAAACCAATGCATTTCACAATGTGTTGCCAATACTATCAGCATTTTTGTGGGAGCTGTCGTTCACATTTTGACTGAAATTATTACTGTAATTGCTTTGAAATTATAAAAATTTTCGTTTAATGAAAACCATCTCCCTAGAAATCATACTGGGTTTCAGATTAATTATATATCTATCTTTCACACATCTATGATTCTGAGATCCTGTAGTATCAATTTCATCATTCCTTTTCTTAAGGCTTTCTTCTATGCAAAATGTCAGGAGGTAAAATGAGAGTGTTTATCAGTGCTATCCAGTAACAAAGCAAAGTTAAATACAGGCTGGTGTCTGGCTGCTCATTATTTTTCAGTAAGTGCTTGATTAGCTTGATGCTGTTTTCCAGCATCCTGGGACTGGACTGGGGTTGAGGAGGACAATGCGTTGTGTAACTTGCCTGGTACTTTACTGCATAGTGCTTGAAATCTTGTAATCCCTCTTCAGTGAGTGCCAGTGTCAGATGTTACTATGTCAGGTACACCACCAGTATTAGAAAAATTACTTACGACATGCGTGTTTAGCTTTAGTACATTATCATAAAACGAAGCTGGGGAAATGGAAATGTTTGGCTTCAAATGCATAATACCTTTTCAAGATGGTTATGTTATTCTGTATCATCCGCATGAGCTCTTCTGCTTGTCATAGCATTTTTTATATTTTTTTCCCTTGGAATTCTGCTCACCTGTGGCAGGTGTAAAATAAGTCAGAAATGTCTTTAAGATTTCTCAACTCCCAAATGACCAATACAATCCTGACATCGTAAAGACAGCATTGCATCTTGGGCATCACCATTTTTAGAGAATCCCCTCTTGTGCTAGAAGTGCTCTACCTTAATCTGTGCTAGTGGCTGGAAGCATGTTTTTCCATACTCTGTGTTAATCATCTCAGTCAAAATGCAAACTTTCCTCCTGGAAATCATTGTCCAAAATTTGAGACAAAGTTATTAATTTTAAAATGAGACTGATATGCACACAATTAAGCTCTGTACTTCTGTTAAATGCCCTGGAGATCAGATCAGTGGCCAGCAGAACTCTCCATTGCTTTCATTTGAAAGTATGTCTTTATTTTTAAAGGCTTGTCTAGGCAATGACCAAATGGAATTATTGGTTACTTCAGGGTGCATTTTGGTTTCTCTTTTTACTATAGTTATATTAAAAAAGAAAAAAAGAGGGAAGAGATGCACCCTGTCCCATTGTCTCCTTGTTGCATCCATCTAGTTTTTCCTTTCAATATTCAGTGTTATGCTGTAAAATGACAATGTCACTACCCTCTTTGAAATGTCCACTGACAGGTTAATTCTGTGCTTACTGTCCTAATGCCTACAGGGGCATTTCCTTTAGCTCTTTCAGTTTCTCACCGTTTTTATTGAGATTGGCATCCTATGTTCCTGGGACAGTTCTGCAGAGTGGTGTTGTAGGGTCACTGGTTAATACAGCTAGTTTGGGCATGTATTCCTTGCATAGTTTACCCTTTCAAGGTATGCTGGTACCCCTTTGTATGTTGAAGGATGGATATTGATGGTGATTTCAACTTTATCATGATCTACCTGCATGCTTTTCTGCTTTTGCTGGAGGGTATGTTATCTCTCTTAAGTGGGATTTACATATTTCATGCCCATTCAGCCCAGCAGCTTTTGCTCTCTTCACAATCGCCTTAAGCCTTTGATCATTTTCTTCTGCTGTTTTACCCCAGCTTAAAATGCCATCTGTATCCATATCATCAACAGTTTGTTGTTCTAGTAAACCCAAATGGCAGTCTGCAGAAACAGCATTTCTCTGAAAGGAGTGTGCAGTCTGCACAAATGAGAGCACTGTTTTTTGAATCCTGCTGATGTATCCACTGTAGAAAAGACTTAGTAATCTTTCTCCAATATTTTTCTTCTTACAGACAATAAAATATGTTCCTTTTGCATTGTTAGTTACCTTTTAGCTCTGTACATTAGTAAAAGACTTGTCATCCTTTTCCCACAGTAGTCAAGGAGTTTCCTCATTTTGATGATTCTTCTGTTTACATTATGATTCCCAGTTTATTTTAGGTTTTGATTTAGCCGTCATCAAATCTGAGACAGCTTGTCTTTTCCACTTGTATTTCTTACTGTGTTCATTCTGACTTCTTGTAATATATCTTCGACTCTTTGGTAGTTTTGGCCTTCTGGCTCTCCAATGAGTACATTTGCTTGATAATATCCAGGATATAACATACTTTTTTTTGTCAAGTATCAGGTGCTCTTTTTCCTTATACTATTACAATCAGTATTGAAAATTATATCCTTTCCAATTTGTTATTTTTCAATATGATCCTGCTTTCACTTCCCCTCCCCCCCGCCTTATTCTGTCTTCTTTTAAAAGGATTATTTATGATGGTTTTGACAACATATTGGCTTAAGCCCAGATATCCAGCTGAAGACTATTAAATGTCTCAGTTGTTTCCAAGCTGGCAATGCATTCATCTTAAGTGTCATGGTGTCTATACCACCTTGGAGGAATGTTTTGCTCTGGTGTTCTCTCCTTTCCCTGCCTGTTGCTGGTGGCTGCTTTCTCTGCTGCAAGGACTGATCTAGAGCCACATAATGGCTCTGCACTACTACAGGTAGCCTGAAATCTAACCAGCTGTCCTGGTTAGTGTGGGCTTTGGGTAGGAGGCTGAGTGTCACTTGCAGGAAGGCAGGGCTGATAGAGCTCATCGCAGCAGCAAACTGATTACACCTGTCTAACACAGCATAGCAAAACTCTTGCTTCTTGTACTGGGAAGCAGTGGTGACCAGCTACTCTGCCATTCACTCTTCTCTCTTTTTCTAAACCTCATTGGAAATCAAACTTTTGGGCCGAGAGCAGTGTAGCTGCTTGCATTAGCTGGCTACTACACCTCTGCTGACAGCCCTACCCAGCAGGCATAAAAGCTGTAAGAAGGGGCCCATCTGATGAGCGCAGTAGTTGGGGATGTGCTGGCAGAGAGGTGGCCTCAGAAAAAGAGTAATCAAATGCTTATTAGATTAAAATGACCACCTTCAGATGCACTTGGGAGCAGATGGGAAGCTGGTACAGTACCCAGAGGACAGGTGGGCTGTACTGATGCCAGCTTGTTCTTCTAAGCAGGTGAATTGCTGTCTCTGGACTAGCTGAGGCTCTCCGGGGGTCTGTGAGGTGTTTTGCCGTTTCTCTCCTAGCAGGAAGGAAATACAGCCATGCACACACAGTGCAAAGCTGCATTAACAGCTAGGCAGACAGCTGCCTGTGTTCAGCCTAGAGCTGGACTGAACATGTTAGTGTACTGTGCTTCCAGCAGAGCAGCTGGGCATAGAGAACTTGATGCTTCCAAGTGCTGAGGACCTCCTTGGTAGTGCTGTGGATCTGCACTTCCTCAGTTGAGAGGTGAGACAAGACCAGTATGGCTTTCAAAAGGAAGGAACTCTTGTTTATTAGCATGGGCTTGCTGTATAATTATTTGTGAACTGCCAGCATTTAGGATCTTATCCAAAATCCACTAGAACTATAGTAATCTCTTGAGCATTTTAAAGTCGGTTTTTAGTTTTCCTTGTGCATGTGAAGTTTTCCTGGCAAGAAGCAGCAGTGGCTTTCCATGTTCCGTTGTGCGGCTGCAGAGATGACCCCTCGCTGTGTACCTGTGTAGCTCCAGGATACAGTGGTCAAATGACCTGGAGGGGTTAAATAGAGCATTGTCAGTAGTGAATGCAACCAAGATAAAGGGTTATAAACCTCATCGCCAAATCACTTTGTAGCTAAACCTACCCACTCTCTAGGAAATACATAACCTTTTGAGGCCAAGTGCTGGTTTCTGAGCAAAACTTGTGCCCCAGATGCCTGGCCCCTGGTTTTCATTAGTAATGGAGGCATAATCCCTTCCCATTTACACCATGCTGAAGAGACATATGCTCAGTTCAGTAGTCCTGTGAATGAGGATGGGAGACTTAAAAAGAGCGTAGAGATTTCTTTTTTCCCCTTCTAACACTTCTCCCCTAAAGAATCCTCAAACTGATTGAAATTGTGTGAGGGAGAAAGAGGGGATTCACAGAGGAGCTGGCTCTCTTTACAGGCTGTACTGTGGACTGGGTTTTGTTCGGGAAGGAGGAAAGCTAGATGTCCCCACCCACCTGTCACATTCAGAATTACAGGGACAATTACTGACATGCGATTTCCCCCAAAGACTAAGGACATCTGGAAAGGAAGGACAACTCATTAGATAAATTCATAAAAAGGTTGCACTGAAGTTCTTTAGAACAATTAGCCAGACACACTGGTAAGCAGTTGAAGATGTTTTCCTTGCTCGGTTGCCGATACCCTCTTAAGCTTGTGAGATAGCCCTTGAGAAGAGACTTGATATGTTGACCTGTTCTTGTCTTCTCTGTGGTCATCATGAAGGCCCGGTGCATCATCTGTATGGCCAGTGATGTGCATAAGGGAAACTTGGGTTCAAAAAGTGGTGCAAATGGGAGAATTCTCTTTCCAAGGACTTGAGATAAACTATGATGCTGGATCTTCTGTCTGTTCTGGCTGAATGAGTACAGCCAGTAGCTTCTCCCCTTTTGAAAGAAAGGGTTAAACTTTGCCTACATATAATATCTTTGATATCTGTCGCTAGTTTCCACAAAGCAACCTTAAAACTGAGGAATAAATTCAGACCACAGCATGGGGAGCTTCTTATGGTTTCCTCCTGTGCTACGCTTGCTAAACAAACATTTGCTAGAGAAGTAAGTAGGAACTTTAATCAGTGCCTTCACATTCTTACAGAGAGCAGGATGGCTAAGGGGTCACCAGGTCAGTCTGCAGTCTGTCACAGCCACCACATCTACCGAACCTTGAAATAGACTGTGATCCACTTGGAGACACAGGAAAAAGTAAAATGAAGCAGACAGAAAGCTCGGCTGAGCCAAGGGCTGGCATGGCCTGTTCTTCTCTTGCCCTCCTCTGTCCCAGCTGAGGGCAAACAGATAACACCCCTCTGCTGACTACCACTTGTTCCCCCATGTCTTTCTCTCCTTCCCCCTCTTCTGGTCCAATACCTCCTTAGTTTTCTTCTATAGAAATTAACTTGAACAGAGTCTGAAGGCAAGGGAGTACACTTCTAAGGCAGCCTTCTTGATTATTGTGGGGTGGTTTCCTTTAAATCCGTGCTGGAGTGCAGTGGAAGATCTGTCTATGGCCAGACTCCAAAACCAAGTCCCTGGTGAATGCAGACAGACAGAGAGAATGGAAGGACAGAATAAGAGAAAGAGGAAAGGAGGAAAAGGGAGGCACTGTGACCCCTGCGCCGAAGCCTTGTGAGCATGGCAGAGACTTCTGTGTGTTTGTGTGGAACGGGGGCTGTTTAGATAAACAGATGGCAACAAATGGCATAAAATTATATACCCATAATGTCAGTTCATAACATTTTGTTCGACATACTTGATTTAATCGCTTAGCTGACGATTTTGCTTTTGGGCCCATATGGTGGCAAATGGCAAATGAACCCTCTTTACACAGCAACTCCAATCTGGCACTTTTATCACCGAGACTTAGGGAAGAATCTGGGAGGAGAGAGATGCAGATGGAAAATGAATGAGCAAGCAGGGTGGGGTGCATGTGTGGGAAGAGGAGGTTTGGAAGGTGCGGCCAGAGGAGTGTTCTTGAGAGACAGAATTGGTGGGGGTTGAAATAGGGAAGGGAGAGCTGGGACAAAAGGAATCAGAATCTGCTGGTTTTGTGAGCATCTGAGAGATGAAACAGGGAATTTCTTAGCAGGGAGAATTTGAGAGAAAAACTGGGGAGAGAAAATACATTAAAAAATAAGGGGAATGGTGCTAAAGGTAAGACAGCCAACAGTAGGCAAGGTGGAGATAGGGGATTTTTAGGAAGTGCATTCAAATCTGATCTACAAACATAGCGGAGGGAAAAGTGTGAAACTAAGAGAACAGGTTGGTTGAGCGGATTCTTCAAAGGGCCCAGGAGCAAAGTCACGGGAAGTGTACCAGATGAAACTGAGTTCTGCTGTGCTGTTACTACTGTGGTACTTCTGAGAAGGGGTATCTTGAGGAGGGCAACATGAAGACAATGACCAAGTTCCAATAGCAGATGCCTTTATTGTCACCAAAATTGTGGTAGCATCTGGCAGGACATTCTGGCTGTGAAATTGCTTTCTACAACCTAACTTTTCCTAAAGCTGGGAGGAGGCTGGACCTTCATTTTGGATGTTTTTTCAGCTAGGGTGTGATCTTGTGAAATGTTGAGGACCCTAAGGTTGCCTGGCAGTCAGCAAGCAGGGCAGTTCCCCCAGGTACATCCAGTGTACCATGATGAACTCACTCTGTGGTGAGGATCTTCCTTTGCACGTGCCAAGGGGAGCATAGAAGAGGCAGCATCCTCCAGAAGCTGTCTCAGTGACTCGGACATGGCCCTCAATAGGGTGGTTATATGATATGGTAGTGCCATGCTGAGACCATATCTAAGCCTGGGAAGACTGAGAAGTTAGGAGAAGTCAGAAGGAGATGAAAATGTACTTTTTGACAAGATGTTTCCCCTAACACAACATCAGCATCCTCATCACTTATAGTTCGGGGAAAAATCCACTCACTAAAATTCTCAGTGAGTCCAAAGAATTGGTCGGTGAGGCTGTGGGAAATGTATTTTGTGTGATTGTAAGAAACATGGAGCTAGAGAAATTTCATTGTGACAAGAAACACTGTCTCAGCATAGTGATACTAAGGAAAAGTCAGAACATCAGAAAGAAATTTGTCATAATTTAGGCAAGCTTTCTCCAACACCTCTTCCCCTTCAGGCTCTGCTTTTTCTGTGTTCTTTTCTCTGTGCTGTTCAGCAGGGGAATGCCAGGCTGGTTCCTTTCATCTTGCTGTGTTGTTCAACAGTTGATGTGAATCTGATTTGCACCATACTCATGGTGAAGAACGCTAGCTGCTGGGGAGTTTATAGCTCTTTTATGGCAAAGTTGGATCCCTCTAGCCCACTGTTCTATATCTCTAATTACTGGAAGATTCAGCTACAGAAACTGAACTAGGTCTAAGTTTCCTCTAGGATGTCCTGTCCATGTCTCTGGGCCCACTGAGCCCTCAGTTTCACAGTGTTTCTCCTGAATGTTACTGCATGCAGCTGTGGCTGGGACCTCCCCACTGTGCAACTAGTTAGTTTGTGACTCACACCGCTTAGTTAAAGACTGCTTGTTTGATTGAGGCTTATTGTAGTTAAGTCTAGATGGCTCAGGTCTATCAAAAGTTTCAGGTGTCTCCAGTATTTGTGATACCTACAAACAGTCCCTTTCTGACAAAAATAACTGCTGCCCCTTATTCCCAGCTTGCTTGCTTTCTTCTCCTGAACAATTGAAGCTGCCTCCCAAATAACACAGCCCAGCAGGCAACCAAGTGGGAAGAGTTGACTGTGGACTATGCTGTTCCCTGCCTTACGATCCCATTGACTGGTGGTGAGGGGTGCTAGGTGGGTCCCAAGTTTGCTGCTAGAACCCACGCTAGAGGCTTATGGGCTTCCGGGGTAAACCTTGGGAGTTGGTTCCCTCACCCTCCTTCCCTATCCATACCTCTTATGAGTTCAATTTCAAAGTCTCTGCTTCATGAAACTAGTTTGACACAAACGAGTTTGACACAGCTCCCTCCTTCTTCTCCTCCCCCATTCACACCCCCCAGGCTCTTTACAACTAAACAGTTTGTCCTTTTCCCGATGTTTGGGAGAATCTGGGAACATAAGTGCTCCAATAACTCATGTCTGAGCTCTCATTTACCCCCTGCCGGCATGGGGATGCTGTGCACCAGCCTCTCAGAATGCCAAATGAGTCGTGGCTGCCGCCTTGTCCTCCGCGCTCCCCGAGGCCAGCGAGAGGGTCCCTCGGTCTTGGCTGAGGCTGCTCAGAAGGAGCCAGCTGGGCATCCTCACCCGCTCCTGAGTGTGGCAGCTCTGGCAAGCCACTGGAACTGGGAGGTGCTGTGTACAGGACAGGTGGCTCCCCTGTTTCAGCTTTTTGGATATAGTGAGAGATGGAAGAAGGTTAGGTCCCAGAGCTTAAAAGAGAAGAGTTTTGTAGCTTGTATCATAAGGGTGGCTTCATGCAGGGAAATCTGCCTTTTAACTTTGCTCTGCCACCGATGTGTCACATTGTCTTGGCTCAGTCACTTAGCTTCTGACTGTCTCAGTTTCTCACATCGTCTGAAGGACACAAAGGCATTTTCCCACCATCTCCATGTGGCTGCAAGGTTCACACTGAGAACTGGTGCAAAAATGTTTTGAGATTCTTGGTTTGAGCACAGCAGATTGTGATGAAAACCAGGGTGGGAAAAGGGATTATCAATTCCAGCCTTTGGAAGAGTGGCGATGCTTCTCAAGCTCTGGGCTTTGCAGATGATGGGCTAGATATCTCCCAAACATCCTTTGAAAACAGCTGAGGATGACTTAGAGTTCAACTCCAATCACAATAGGGCCTGTTTCTAAGCTGCAGGCAAAGTTTGGGAAGTTGTGGCGGGTTTTCCCTAATGTGTTCTCTCTCATCTACCTCTGACTACATCAGCTCCTTTTCATTTGCATTCATCTGCTGTCCCATATCTTTGATTCTTTTTCTGCAGTGTAGTTGTCTCCACCATTGTCTGAGGACTCTGGTGTCCTCCCAAGGGTTTTTCAGTGTAACCAGCACAAGTTTCACTACCCAACCAGCTCATGAGGCTCTGTATGTCTGCATAAGGGGGTACTATTCCCATTTTGCAGAAGGGAGCACAGCACAAGTGATTTGGGGCCATCAGTCTTCTCCAGTCCCAGCACAGAGAAGTTATTTGATACACAGCTCTCACTCCAGTGAACCTAGAAGCTCGTTGTGGTGTTATCAGCTGTATGGTACCTGGGTGCCAGGCCACTTTCCTCTGTCATTCTGTGTTCGGGCTGGCTGCTTGGCTGGGTTGGACACCTAACCGGGACCTGCGATGCAAGGGGATCGTGCAGGCAGTAAGCACTGACTCTTTACTTGGTGGTTTTTGTTTCTGTGGCCGTAAGGAGATGGCTTCTGATCCGTCCCTGCCAGGCTGCGCCTCTTGCAGCCCCGACCCCGCCGAGCCGGAGCGGCGGCTGCCCGCAGCCCCGGCAGGGCTGGCTGAGCTGTTCCGGTGGGCAGCGCCAGGGGCAGGCGAGGGGCGGGGGGGCTTCCCGGAGCCGGGGTGAAGCTGGCTCTCCCTGGAGATTTAGGAGAGAGCGGATCATAGGCGGCTCCCACTCCTCCTTGCCCTTCTTCCAGGATTCCCTCGACAGCGCGGAGGTGCCCGGCAAAGAGGGCATCGGCCCGGCTTCAGCCCTCGGCCGCGGGAGCTTCCCCGCAGGCTCCGCCGCGGCGCCGCTCCCCGTCCTGCCCCCTTTCCCGCTCCCTGCCCGCGGCCCTGGCAGGCGGCGGGAAGTGCCGAGGATGAGAGGAGGTCCCTGGTGTCTCCTTTAGCTGCCATCGCAGTTAAATTAGAACAGAGACCTGCAAATAAAGCACCCCCTCCCCTGGCCCCCCTCCCCGCTGCCAGAAGCTCCGCATTTCACTCAAGTGCCCACCCGGGAATTTGCCCATTTACTCTTGTTATTTGCATGATAAAGGCTGTTCTGCTGCCTTTTCTGCAGCCCGCCTTAAAAAGGCAGGGAAGTTGGAGCAGGCAGGCGGGCAGGGGAGGCGGAGAGGTCAGGGCATCCAGCGCCGAGCCCTCCTCCCCCGGGCCGAGCCGCCGGGAGTGCCGCGCCAGCCGCCCCGCCGCTCGGCTCCCGGCGCGGAGGAGGGAGGAAGGCTCTCCCCAGCCCGGGGTTTCGCTTTCCAGTTTTGTTCTCATTAGCGGCTCTGTGCATTCCCTTCGCTTCTCACAAAGAGGCTTATTCTGGCACGGAAATGTGCCCTCTGGGACTTTCTGAGAGAGAAAGGGAGGGGAAAGAGGGAGATACACGGAGAGAGAATAGGCGCTGATCCTGGGCTGCATCCAAGCTGCCTTAGCTGAAACTCAGGATGGGAGTGCAAAGGTAGCTGTAAACCTTTCTGGTTGCAGCCCACCACCGTGATCCTGGATTAATCAACTGGAGCAGCCTCAGGATCTCTCTGGCTTTGGCCTGGCATCTTCTGCCTAGAGCTAGTCTGGGAAGTTTTGATTCAGTGTAATTTCCTTGAAATAAGCTGAAGCAGAAATAATCGGCAGTGATATGACACTTTCAGTCCACTTTTCACCCTAGTTCTGATTTAGATTAATAGCCCCATGTCCCCTCCGACTAAGTAAAATTTACCTAAATGAAAAAAAATTACTGTTTTTTTCAGTAACAACTGGATGTTTCCAATGGGGGATGGGGAGGAAGCCCCAAAAGTCACATTCAAAAGGGTTTTTTTTCATTCCTATGCAGAAGAAACACAAATTTTGACACCTAAAAAGCAGTCAGGAGATTATTCTTTGGCTAGATAGATTTATATCCCTAAGCGGTACTTTGCCAGGCAAGAGTGGCTGGTGCTCAGCAGCACCCTGTTCACGTGTTTCCTGGCCTGGCAAGGCTTCTTGTGCCATTGATGAGGAATAATAGGTGACCACATAGGATCTGCAGTAGTGATGCTTTACCTCCCAGGACATTCATATTTGCTATGGGAATCCTCTGTTTGCCTACCAAGCTGGCATTGCGCATGCTTTGCAGCTGTGGAGCTATCCGTAGACAGGCCCAGGTGATGTACCACAGTGTAGCTGCATCTGTAATGGTTTTTGTCTCCCTGAAATACCTCGTCGCAGCTAACCTGTATACTTACCTCCCTGTCTGCAAGCACAGCCGAAGCACCAGCACTCCAGCCTCTGAAACACTCCAGCTGTGTTGGCTACAGCTGCTTTCAGCCAGCTCCCACAGGCTGCAGAGTTTGGGTACTCAGCCTTTGTGAGCAACAGGAGGAAACCATAAAGGGTATAGAGGGGGTAAGGGAAAAATGCCCAGAGGTAGGAAGCCCTCTCTCCTGTCTTGGATGTTGATCTGTGTAAGGCGGTCTTTTTTTTAATCTTTTTTTTTTTTTTAAGTGTCTTTGCTGTGTCCTGTGCGGACAGTAGCGTGTGAGGGTAAAGAACTGGTGGAAGTTTAAATAGGCACAAATAGCAGTGGTGGGTACTGTGTCAGTGCCCCAGCTGTGGTTTCATGAAGAGCTGGTGACAAAAGCTTGGAAGCCATCCCCATTTGTTGTGCTCCCTAGGCCTGGATGGAGTATTACTTGATGGGGAAGAGTGCATGGGATGGGATGTAGGATCTGTTATGACTGGTATTGGACTGGCAGTGTGTGCAGGAGAAGAGAGAGTATTTGGAGTCCTGACACGCAGATGCAGTAAGATCTCTATGAAGATACTAAGCAGTAAATTTTTGTTTCTGTTGTACTCTCTTTTCCTTTTGTCCTTCCTTTCTCATGATGTTCCTTTTCCCAGTGCACATATCAGAGAGCAACCAACTGCCCCAGAGTGACAGGCCACAACCCTCTGAGGATTTCTGATCTGTGTGCAGGCTCTTTTTTAATAGACTTACACCTCGTTTGGACTCCAAAGCCTATTGAAGAGGCCCCCAGGGCTGGCCAGCCGGGTACATCCCAGACCAGTGCTGCTGTTTGTTTCTTTTCTTTAAGCAGATTTAAAGAGGCAGATGCAGATATGTATGTGTGGATCTGCCCTCTGGACCTCAGCTAGAACTTACTGCTGAAGAAAGAGTCACTGGATCTCTAGGTTTTGCACTTGCATTTTAACAATAATAAGGTTGGTGAAAAAAATTGTACTGCTATGCATTGCAACCTCCTAAAAATTCTTGGAAATGTCTGGAGATGGGTTCCAAAATAATGTTTTTACTGAACATGGATGTCCTTGGTGGACCTGGAAGGGTTTGCTGATACAGAACTTTGTGTGCAGAATTTGACCAGTGTTTCTACGTTGCCCAACAGACTGCACTCTGACTGCATCCACAGTGGGCTCGAGAACCGGGATGCTGCTGGTCTGTGGCCATGCTGTAGAACACCGAGTGGGACCATACTGTTACAGAGCCTGGCTTTGCTGCAGTTCCTGGCTGCTGCTCGGGATGGGTTCCAGAAATAAAACTCGACAAGCTTGCATTAAGTTAGGGAAGCAGGTTTCTGCAAGCATGTGGCAGGCTGCACAGCCAGGATTCTGGCATCCTCAGTGGGCTCTGGAGCCAGCAGTCTTGGAGCTTGTGGCAGCTCCTGGCTAGCACTTGGGAAGGGTTTCAGAATGAGGACTTAGTGGCATCCTTTTTTTTTTTTTTTTTTCTTTCAGACTCTTGATCAACAAGTTCAGAAGGTGTGTTCTCAAATCTGAACTCTTCTGTCTCTGAGAGACTTTTTGCATTTTCAGCATGGCTAATGGTACCAACCCCATCCTCTCTTCTTATCTGCAAGGAATTGGATCTGCAGCCTGATGTCTGAGCTGCTGCTTCCCAGCTTCCCAGCTGTGAATCTCCTGTCAGTCTAGAAACTTCTGTGTTCTTTGTCATTAGTAGTATCTCTGGTCCTTGGATTTGGTTTTCTGGTATGTTGATGGTAGTTCTGCATCTGAGAATAAGCATTCCTTCTGAGGTTTGTAACTTGTTTTTTGATGGTATTTGCTGCACTGTTGACCTAATGGAGGCATTCAGTTTAACAAGCAACTCTTGACTAGCAGGCTTCTGGGAGTCCTGTCAGTCTCTTCTGATGGCTTTCATCTTGTACCATTTGTAGATTAAAATTCATTTGAGATGGCTAAGCAGGGGCTTTACTCACTCTGAAATGGCATGATTTACTTATTTGCCTCCCTTGGCATCAAGAATGAAGAAGACTGGACGTAAAGAGAGCTCGGCTGTGACTACTTGCTGCACCTGAAAGGCACTGTGGTAAAGATGACAGAGGGATGCGGTGGGCATGTTCAGTAATGACTCTGGACAGGCTCGAGTAGTCTGGCTGAGGAAGGCACTGCTGGGAGTATTGGGCAGGTCAGTCTGGCTAGTGACATCCAGAAAGACGGAATCAGAATGCAGGGACTAAAACTGCGTAACTCCTCATGCCTCAACAGCAGGTTAGCTGTGGCCAGGATGCTGTCTTCAGGTAAGGAGAAGCAATTCTCTACTTGAGCATAGACTTCTTATGTGATTCTGAGAAAACTATTCAAGGCAGGCTTTTTCTCACCTTGCTTTAGATGCCTGGGAGTCATCTCATTCTAGGATACTTACTACAATAGATATAGTAAGTTACCGTCTGGTTATTTATCCTCTCTCCATTGTCTATGGAGGGGGACTATACAGATGAGACTATGGCTAGTTTTTGAGTGGCAGAAACCTGGTGAGATGAGTCCCTCTGAGCCTCAGTTCTTCATGTGTGAAGTGGAAACTGCAGCATCATATAGTGAGATGATTACAGGGTTATACACTGAAGGGCATGATGTGCCAGGATTCTGCGTTGGTGGAAAAGGCAGGAGAGGAACAGAGGGAGGTGTCTATGGAGTAGCTTACCTGCCAGTGTGCTGAGCTCTTCTGGCATTTGGCCCTACAAAAGTGAAAAGGTTTTAGATTATTCTGATAAGCTTCACAAAATGTTTTTGTTATTTTCTTACAAGCTATCTGATGGCCTTTCCTGAATGATGGACAGTATGTTGCTAGACAAGGAAGAATAATGTCTTTCTATCATCTCCTTGAGAAACAGTATCATAGATAGCTCAACTGCTGTTTTATTAGAAGCCTCTGGGCTATTCTTTCAGTTTTTCAGGTCTCCTCCTGAAGTTTTCACTGCCCAGATATAACCATTCCAGGCTTCTGTTCTCTTTTTTTCACCTGTTCAAATGGTAAATGTAAAAAAAAAGTAGAATGCAACAAGAATGAAAGCACTTTTAAGAGTCTCTTCCTCACTGCATTAAGAGGCCGAAGGTTATGCAAGGAGAGTTTACACTGAAGAGATTCTTTGCAAGCCCTCTGAAGCAAGTGTTCTGCTTTTTATTACTGGTTTGAATTGAGATTGATTTTCCTGGGATTCCTGGTCTCCCCCTTGGGACCAGCTCCAAAAATCCTGAGGCTCAAAGGAAAATGGAAGGTGCTAATTAAAAGCACCATTTATCTCTCTTTGAAAATAGACCCCAAGAGTATGTGGGGACTGGCAGGGGGACGCTCCTGGAAATAAAGATGCTCCCCTGCTTGATGTTGCAGGTGTTCACTGCCAACAGGGCTGTTAAAGAGCTGTATCTCTGTGGCAGAGATACGTAAAATATTAGCTATGAGCTATGGTTCAGTCCCAGTTTAGCCAGAGATTTGAGACCTGAGACACATATGACCTTGGGCCTCTGTTGGGCAGGGATTGCAGGTACCATCTGCACTTGTATCCAGGAGGTGAGTTCATGTTATGTGTTCCCCACTGTACCTGATATATAGAGTGTCAAAGTTGAATTGGGTGCTTTTAGCCCCAAAGGTCTTGAATTCATTTTCTAAGGTATTGGCCAAACGGGGCTGTCACACTGATGCCGTAGGACTGACACCTCCCTCTGGCTGGCTGCCTTGTTCTTCCTTTCTATCCCCCACCCCAACAAGCCTTGGAATAAGTTGAGTTGGCACACAGTGAGAAGAGGAGATGGAGCAGCCAGGGACTGATAATGGGGAAATGATCCAAAAAACATCTCCTCCTTTGAACTGAACTGAGTGCAATCAAAATGGTCAGTTCATTTATTCCCCCATCAAGTAGGCCTGATCCAAACCACTGATGAGGATTATGCTGCTATCACTGCACAAAGAACATAGCTCCAGGGCTGTGTTAATTCTTCGTTAGTAACAGGACTGGGAAGTCTGGATGTACTGTAGAAGATGCATGGGAAATTGATAGAAATATGAGCAAGAAGCCAATTTTACATTTATTTTGCTTACTCTAATTCACATTCTAGATACCTAATATTAATAGGTAAGGAGTTAGTTATAAAGGTTAAAGCAAGAAAATCTATTTGTAGCCATTTAATAGGATATTCAAAGCGGACCCTGAAAGTTTGATACGGGAATCCCTCAGGAATACAAAAGGGATCTGCATGCCTACATACCTTTGACTTCATTGGATATTCCCAGTCTGACCACAGACGTCTGGAGTTGTTTGGATGAGCTGCTTCCATCTCACGATTATTCTCCAGGCTGTTATTCCTACCACGCTCCTTCCAACAGGCAGGCTATCCTCATAGTACTGAGTTTGTTCTTAGTGCAGTCTCTTCGCTCTCATTATATGGCAACTAGAAAAGACTTGGATCATTTTTTTTTCAGCCAGAACTTAAAAATTCTGTCCTTGTGAGATTCTCCACCCATTTAAAAGAGTTCAGGGAAAATATTATACATTAAAGGGCAAATATAATCCCTGATCTGTTGTCTGCTTCTTACTGTAGGTGGCTAAATGCCTCCTGGAACTGGTGATGGGATAGGGAATCTTTTGCTGCTTGCCACTGCAAGCTAATGCCAGCGAACAAAAGTCCACAGTTTCTGCAGCCTATTTGATGAAATGCAAGAAATAAAGAGCTGAAAGCTAAGTGTAGTCTTTGACCTGTAAAAACAACAAAACTAACACTTTTACTAACAGCCAGAGGACAGACTATGATATGGATGAGCCAGTGAGACCAAGGGTTGCTGTTGCTTTCCACATCTGGGGGGAAATATATTATCTGTTCTTAAAGTTCAAACTGTTGCTTTGGTGACCAAAAAAACTCCATGACCACTGGCTTCCCTGCCTGTTCCTTCCGTGTATCTGTTGCTGGTGACAGGGAGAGAGTGGCAGCAGTTTGGTTTTCATGGTGTCCCAGCAGCCAAAAGAAAGTGGCATTCTTTTGCCATCACAAGGAAAAAACTTTGCTGTAGAAACTTGGCAAGCTGGTCAGAAAGGAAGTGATACAAAGTCCCTGGTATTACGGGATTAATGTTGGTAGTCTCTCAAATACAAATGGCACCCTGCAAGTGAAACTGATGCCATATGCCTGCAGTTGATTTCTGAGCTGTAGCCACTGCTCGAGAATGCTGGTGCCTATGTTTCCCAGGTCTCTGCTGGTCGCATCTGTGGTGTACCCTGCACCAGCCCCACTGCTGCCAGGCTGATGTATTCCCAGAATAAGGGCACGTACTTTAGTAGTTCTAGTAAGAGACCTGACTTTCTGGCCATTGTCAGACTTCAGACTAGTCACCCTGTTTTGTACAGTTTATTTTCCCTACTAGAGAAGCAGGGATAAAGTTATTGCTACTCTCTTTGCAAAGCCTCTTCTTGTCCTGTGGTGGAAGGAGCCTTCCAAGAGCCTCAGGGACAGACAGGCACTGGATGCAAGAAACGCGCCACAGGGTCACCAACAGCCCAGACGACACGGGCAGCATCCAGGAGACTTCCCTGGCTCGTTCCAGCAGGGAGACACAGGTGACACCTCAGTAAACATTTCACGGTGGCTTGGCACGGAGCAAGGCAGGAGAGCGCTGGACTTGGGTGCGCTCGCTCCCCATGGTCTCCCCGCGCTTTTGGCGGCTGGAGGACGGGAGCGGGCAGCCGGGTGGGAGACGGGGTGGCCGTGGGGCTGCCGGGCACCCCTCGCTGGAACGCGTTTGCTCTGCGGTATTACTGCCGGCTGGTTCATCTCTCGGTCTCTTTCTCTGCGAGGCTGTTGCTTACAGAAGGTAGAGGCAGGGACTTGGGCTGGGTCCAAACTGTGGTGCAGCTCTTGCCTCTGCTCTCCTCGGTCTCTCGCTGTGCGCAGAGCCGGGCTCCCTGCTGTGCCCTCGCCAGCTTTTACAGCCGCCCTGCCTGTCAGAACAAATGGTACGGCTCAGAAAATAAACTCATCTCATTTGTATGACAACACGGCCCCTCCGGTTAGAATGCTGCACCATTGCTTTTAACAAGGCTTTAAGCTGTTCAGTTCAGAGAGTGTTACAGCCCCTGGTTTATTGAAATACAAACCTCCTCCTGCTCAGCCATCCCAGGCGCGTTCCCTCATGCCTAACCTACGCAATGATGCCCCCAGTGCCCCGTGCTCTGGCTAAGGCTGCCCATGCTCCATGATGTCACTCTTCCCCCGTCATAGTCCTAAGTCTTGCATCCCCCATGGAGAAAGAAAGGATGAGAAAAGACCTTTACTGCTAGATAGCGGAAGTGGCAGTGAATTTCTTGCTGTACTTCATCATGACTTCGTTAGTCTGTGTGCAGCACAGTATCTGGACATATGGCTCTGGATATGTGTGTGTGTGAACGCAGCTACTTTCATTTCTGCATCTCTTCCTTTCTCTGAGAGTCTGTATGTGCGCGTGAGCATTGAGTTTGTCTGATCCTGTTTGCGTGTGTATCCATCTGTCTTCAGCTTTGTGTGTTCATGTCGTTTCTGTGTTTGATGTGTTGGTGTTAAGTATGCTTCTGTCTCTGCCTGTCTTTATGCAGCCAATGATTGTGTATATTTGTGCCTCTCAGTCATGTATGTGTATTCCAGTGAGCGTGCTTTCGTAAATCTCTTGCTTACAAGTATTGAAGGGTGTGCAAAGGTCTCATTACGTTGCGTGTTTCCCCTTTGTGTGACACGTTCCTGCAGTTCACAGGCAGGTGATTATGTCTGTTTCTTCTATGCTGCTTGGAGCAGAGTGGCCCAAGAAGGAGCCCTGGAGCTTTAGGTGAACCTAAAGAGTGCCGCCTTAATAAGGAAGGAAAAAATTCCGAGGAGAGGGGAAAATAAACATTCAGTACACACCTGGTGACACACAGCTCTTTCTAAAGCACACCATACATTTTTTCCAACGATAAACAGAGGATCTGATCTTCCACTGTCAAAGTCAGTGGTAGCTTTTCTAGGGAAAATGACTGCAGAATCACATGTGTAGAATGAGAGTAACTGTGCATCAGATAGAGATGGACACATGTGCCTGTAGATGGGTCTATTATTCTCCCCTTTCAGCAGCCTCACTACAGAATTCTTGTTTAAGGTGGTTCTATGTCTTCCATACCCTATTTAACTTGTGCTGGACCAAATGTGTAACTATTTCATCTCCTCATTAGTGCAAGTACTTGGAATCAAGACACCTGAATCTTTAATTTGCCACTGGTTTCCTATGTGACCTTGACAAATTATTGTGTGTTTGTTCCTCCCTCATTTGCAAGAACGGTAGGTGACAGCACATTACTTTTCAGAGATGCCAAAGGGCTGGTATTGCTAACATATTTTGATATGCTTGGATTAAAGTGGTATTGGCAATCACAAAGTATTGATGCTTTAGTGGTATTAACATTGCTGATAACCAAACATACAACTCATCCTTAAGCGCGTGATGGATTTCTCTCAGATAATAGTGTGTCTCTGGGGATGTGAAAAGCAAAATACTGTCTGCCAGTAAAGCATGGGGTCTAACAGTAGGATCTGACTGGAAACGTCTGCTTTCTTGCCTGGACGATAGGTAGCGGTTGCTTCTCTGTCTGATGAGTTGGGCTCTGAACCCAAGCCTCTGTCCCCATTTGTTGGCATAGGGTCAAAGGCTCCCTTTGCATATCTTCTAATGCCTCTGAGCAGGGATCTCCACTGCGGAGAGTGAGCACTAATGGAATGCACAGCCATTTGTTAGCTAAGGGCTTGGGCTTTGCAGAGCTGCGTACGTTCCTGCTGATGAGTGCATAGACAGAGGAGTAAACAACGGCCGCCAGATTTACTGCTGCAGCAAAAATAAACCATTTGTCAAAGAGAGGATAGCACAGGGATGCCAACAGCTTGAGGCCACGCCACCTTGGGATGTGATCTGGTTAGAGCTCGCAAACCAAGCAGGATGAGACAGAAGTTCCACTAGGATTTGGCTTGGAGTCCGTTCAGAAATGCTACCTCTAGGGCTGTAGGGAAAATGCTGGGGAGTCAACAGGAGGTGCACAGAATATTTCTTTATGCAACGTTATGAGGTCCTGGCAAATACCAGACGAGGTAAAAAGCAGTACCAGTCTAAGCTCTATGCTTTAAAGCATTTCTGTGCTATAAATCAGCTGCTCTCAATTACAGTCCCAAAAGAAGACTCTCAGTATACACAGAAGATGGTCTCAAGGCTTTGTTGGGCATTGTATGCTATTTTAAGAGTACTGTTCTCTGCATACAGTACAGCAGCATTGATCAGAGCATTTGTGGTAATTAAAAACCCCATGGCAAGTTTCATCAGGGACAGGTGACAGGTCAGTTAATTATTTTTAGGAAGCAAAATTCCCTCTTCAGTTCTGAACAAATTTGATATCTCTTCCTCTCTACAGAAGGAAAAAAGTAACAGCAAAATCCTCTTTCCCCAGGGGTGATATGGTATTGCCATTGATGTTAATAGAATGTACTTCTCTTTATTTTTAGCCAGATTTGGGTGAATGGCAATATACAGAATGCATTAATTACATGTTTGGTAAAAATTAGCAAGAATTAGTAAAGAGTTATTTAACCTGAAAAACTGAAGCTGATTTTACAACAAAGGGAATGCGAATTTAACATGAAGTACAGATTTTTAATAGCAGGGATAAGTCTGGAAAGCAGAAATGTTGAGAGATTTGTCTGGTGGGAAGTTAGGTGCCAGTGTGTACCAAGATGTATCTCAAACTGAGGAAGCCAATGCACCAGATGTCCTCCCCTTACGGATTTATAATATTTTGTATATAGTTAAAGTGGCACAATACTGAAGAAGATAATTTGCTTAATTTTCATTGGAGTTACTGACTCCCACGTTGACAAATTAAAGGGAATAAGGCTTGGTGAAGGACCAGGCTGCGCCTAGAGAATCAGTACGCCGCAGAGTACTGATACAACAGTCTCCTCTTGTATGGGTCCTGGGAGGCCTAACTTGAAATACATCACTCGTATGAGATTCATGCCTAGGGTTTATTGCCCTGGAGCAGGGTGAGGAAGATCCCATTTGCACTCTGGATTGTGACTGGGTGTAGGATAACGTAGGGTACTTTGGTACCAAGAGGACTCAGACCAAGAGGAGCATGCTCAGAGCAAAGCAGAAAATATTCTGGGTGGGCTGACACTTGAAAGAGTAAGAGAATTGAAAGATATGTGCTTAGATCTGAGAGAGCCTTCCAACTCCTGACAGAAGGGAAGTGGCAAGGAGCAAACATCCAAATGCTGAGTGCTAAGTAGAAGTGGATTAAGGAGATGGAGTGCATGGCTCTAAAAATCCATCCCTGCCTATTTTCTATGACTGTAACAATGAAGATGAATTAAGTGTCTAATGTGAAGCTGCTGTTTTGTTTGTCATATCAGAAATTTAACAAATGAATCCCAGAGCTAAAAATTGAAATTGCTGTAGCTGAAGCTGTATAAATGTATTTGGCTTTGAGAATCGTCATGAGCTGGGCACAGGGTAAACCTGAAAGCTAGCGACAAGGTTATCCTGAGAGCTTTTGTACAGAGCAAACACCATGGCATGCTCTGCCCCATGTAGCAGAATTTGCTCACATTAAGCCCTTGGAGAGACTCTGACATGATGCATGCACCAGGTTGTCAGCCATGTCCAAGGAAGCCATGTTTATCACTACAGCATCCCCCTTCTTCTACAGGCAACCTACCACCTCTACCAAAAACAAGAAGGAAAGAAGGCCTAAAAGGGTGAAGAAGGATTTTCATTATGAAGTTAATTAGCTTCTGAGCCAAGCTGCACCTTTTCAAGAGCAGGAATTAGAGGGATTTAATTGCTTTATCAGCCTTCTCTTTGATTTTCAGCAATCAGGCCGATTCCATTTAATTTAACTGCCACAGATGAGAAGAAAATTGATGCACTCACCTGCCTCGGAGCAGAAAGAGAGAGTGAGAAAGAAAAGTTGGAGAAATTGGCAAATATAGTGTCTGCAGATTAATGAAAACCAACAGCATTTGCTCACAATTGGAAATGATGTGCCTGCCCTGAGGTGTTTGGAGCTGTGCATGTGCCGCTGTGCATGGTGATGTGAGACCCATCTTAATGGCAGAGAACAGGGAAAAGGGGGTGGACCTGCCCTGAGGAAAGAGAGAAGTATATTCCTGAGATGAGATGATCAGGGATCAATTAATGAATGGATGTGCAGGGTGGGTAGAGAAGAAAGGGGGAGGGAAGGGGCCAAAGCGTCGTGCTAGTGTGTAAGCAGGCAGAGGTCAGTGTGCTGCGTGGGCTTGGTGTGGTATCTGTCATTATCCTCTACCAGCGGGCTCTGTCCTGCACTTTCTAGAGGAGAGGCTTGGTTCATGTTATTGGTAACTGGTGGTCTGTTTGTTTTGCCGAGGTATGGGTGAGAGAACTGCAGCGCAGGCTTTTGTGTATGGCTTTGCTGAAACGCTTTTCCTTGTGTCAGAATGAGATTTGCTGATGCGCCCTTCCATGTTCTTAGAGATATTTAATGGAGAGGAGAATGAGACTCAAAAACAACGTATTGAAGAGGAAGAAGGAAATTAGAAGTGATGGGAATAGCTGAGGATGGTCCATGAGGAAGTGACGAGGAGAAAGTGGCAGGAGAGGATGCTGAGAGCCATAGAACTAGGATCTGCACAATGAGAACTGACTTCCTCCAGCTACGGTGTGGCTTTGCAGAGAGCCTGCTGAGTTTTAACCTGTTAAACGCAACACTCGCCTGCAGCTGTCTGTAGCCACAATAGCAGTCTGGGAAAGTTGGGTGGTTGTCAGCCCCTCACTTTTAAAAAATGAGGACTCCCGAAGATGTCTAGAGATAGTCCTTCAAAAATGGACCCAGGTTATTTTGAAAATCATGACCCAAAATTATAATGTGACTGTATTGAAAAGCCTGATTTTCAATGGGAGAGTACTTGGATCCCACATTGCATTGCTTTGGGAGTACATGAGCTAATTTCTTTGCCCTTGCTGTCCCTTAGTTTGAGGAGGGCTGTTCCCTCACTTCAACAATGTCAGACAAAGGTCTTGGTTGGGAAACTTTGTGTCCTTCTGGTCTGTGCACCCTGAGACTTCCTCCTGGGTCTCCGGCCAAGTCTTTGTTTGAGGGAAGATGGTAAGAGTGGGTGAAATAAAAGCATTCAGGAAGATGGCATTTTATTTCAGTTGTGTCCTCTCCAAAAAAGATAATCAGGGGAATTGTTTGGTTTTAAGAGAGTGTTTTCCACCAGAGAAGATTGTTTAACTGAAAACAGAAATTTATGCTGAAATGTCAGTTTCACTGAGACTTTGTTTCACAAAAGTTTTTGAGGGAAGCCTCTTGGTGATTGATACCTTCCATTTCACTCCTTTGAAAGCGACAGTTTTTTTTCCCTTCAAAATAACTTTTGTTCAAAAATGTGATTCTGTAATATTTAGAAGGTTCTTTAAACAAGAACATTAAATTTTTCTTTTTATTTTATTGAAATAAAACATTTTGACCCAAATTTGTTTCTGTCAGGAATTTTATTCTGTGACAGATTTCTTTGTGTGTGTGAATTATTTCCAGTCCTAGGTTAAACAAATTTCAACATTTAAAGTGTTTTGGTTTTTTTTTTTTAAATTGGAGTTTTCAATTTCTTCATAGATATCATAACAGGGGTTCTCCTCTCCCCTGGGATTCTGAGTCTGTTTTCTGTTTCAGGTCTACATATTGAATTTTAACAAAAATTTTGCCATTGTTTAGATTTCATCTTATCTTTGGCACAACCTGACCGTGAGAATGATCTTTAATTATTTGTAGAAGGCCATATTAACGTTTGATCACATCAGCTACATTATTTTAGATACTACTGGAAATGCATGTTAAAAAAAGGCTTTTCCTCAGGCAAAGAGGAGAGACGGGCAGAAAGCAGGAAAAGGGAAGGAGAGGCACAGAGAGTCGAGTGACCCGGCCAGGGCTGCATGGCAGTGGGGAGCAGACTTGGGAACACAGCCTGTGCCTACGGACACGCAGGGAAGTGTTAAAGCCGATGGCCTGTGCTGACTCTGTGTCAGCCTGTCTCTGGGCTCCATACCAGTGGTCGGTCCAGAGTAGAAGCAGGAGCGTTTCGAAGCTGTCACCACTGTTACAAGTCAGTCTGTAGGTCTTGTGAGATGGAGTTGGTGCTTTGCTGGAACTTGACACCTTTAGGTACAGGCTTAAAAAGGAGCAGCTTTGTGGGCTGTAATTAAGACTCTAGAAGGGACTTTTTTCTGGTAATTCTCTCTGCTCACCCACAGCAGGTTAGATGAAGGGGTTAATAAGGTATTATTTCCCCACAAAAGCCCTGACGGTGCATTTCCTCACAGCTTGCCTGCCAGGCTTGGCCTGGCTCTGTGGATCAAAGGCTGGTTATCACTAATATTGAGCTGTTGTAACCTCTGTCCCCTTTGATTAAAGTGGTGCTGCTGTGAATTTCTCAGTTAATCATGCCTTGGCTCGCAGGGTCAGCTTGCAACTTGGCAAGTTCAGAAAACTACAGCAGAGGAGAGAAAGGTAAAATGTATTATGCAAATGCAATTATTATTGAGTCTGACTCCACCCGGCCCAGGCCTCGTGCTGCTGGAGAGGCTGGAGGGAGAGGAATCAATAGCCTGTCCTTCGACAAGAGCCTCTTGGTGGCGAAAGGGGAATGGAAAAGGGAGACTCTCCTTTCTTCTCTCCTGAACTTCCCGCACCACTGCAGAGCACGAGGTTTTGGGGATTTTGAAGCCCCCAGCAAGGCACAGTGTGTTCAGAGGAGAACATGACCTCCCAGACATTTTCCATTCCTGGAAGCTGTGACTTATGTTTTTTCCCTTGGACTGCACTGAAATGGAAGCTCTGTCAATGGGTTCAGGACCACTAACTCTGCTTTCCACTCCGCATCATTTCCCAGAGCCTCAGGATGAGAGGAATCAGCAGGCATCATGGCAATGGGGATCCAATTTCAAAGCACACAGTAAGAAAGATGGGTGTGTAAGTCACGAGGTGTGTGCGATGAAGGTTTGAGCCCCAGGAAGGCCGTAGTGTGGGATGTGAAAGTCAACACAGTTGGCAGTGAATTAGATTAGTGAACGCAGCAACCTAACCCTGTTTTAAGGATGCTGAAGGATAGGACTGCTGAGTAAAAAGAGGTCAGAGTCTCATGAAAATCACTCTTTCCTGTTCAGTGTTTTGGTTTCCCTACCTGCACTCAGGTATGATGGTATTGACCTGCCATATCGAGGTGGATATGAGAGTTCCTCAGCACTCAGGATATGGGTTAGGGTTTTTTTCAGGAAGGTATGCTATTTTTAGTAACATTTCGGTAGCCTCTAGAATTGGCTGTCAAGACTGAGCTATCTACAGGCATATGGTAAAGCCATATGTACATGCAGAGATTTTAATGGTGTAGCGATACCGGTATAACATACCAGTGAAGCATTTCTACTGTGGTTGCAAAACTGAGCTGTGTACTTCCCTGCTGAATCCAAGCGAAACAAGCTATGGCTGTAACTCCATTTTTGCCATTATTACTGCACCTTCAGTTGTGATTTTGCCAGCCAGCTACTGAAGAAGGTTTAAACACTAGCTCAGAGTTTCTCGGTGAGAGGCGTGCAGCCTAGGAAAGGTCTGTGCAGAGACATTAGACCAACAGCAGGTGTGGCAGGGCGACTGAGCCACGGTTGCAAACAGCTTAGCAGTGCAGCCAGGAGCAGAACTGTGGGCTCAGAGCTCCAGCTCCCCTGTGCCAAAATTCCTGCTTCTGCTGGCCCTGGCTGACTTAGCAGCGGTTCTCAGATTCAGGAGGTTGCCTGCACATAAAGGGAATTTGCTGTTTCCACTGGCCTGGCAGAACCTTTCCTTACTGGTTCATATTCTAAGTCATCACATTCCTACCTTCCTCCCTACTTTTAGGGCAAAGAGGTGTTTTCCTGCCACTGCTGAAACCTGTTGTGCTTCCTGGCTGTGATGGTGAGAGGAGGGAGGGAAAAGAATTAGATGTTTCTAGGGAGACTGGTATTCAGGAGTGCTGGTATAAGGTGGCACAGAGGGATGTTTCAGCTCCAGCTGTGCTGCAAAGCAGATCCGAACTGGTGAGCAGAGGTGAGGGGAGAAGGCAGCACAGGGGCACGGCTCTACTGCTGCAGTGCGGGTCTGAGCTGAGCATGGAGGGGGAGTGGGGAATGCTGGAGGAAGAATGAGCACGGCGGGGCATTCTTGATCAGACCTGCTAATTAACTGCTTGCTCCTATTTTATTTACTCCAATCTTTCTATTTTTGCATCATTTGTTTCCCTGTTCAAGCGAAACAGCAAGGAACTTTTTAAAATTTAAATTCAGAAGTGCTGGAACTGAGCTCCTGCTGGGGAGAAAGTCCTGGAGCTCTGCTCCTGATGGCTTTTGGGAACGAATGGCAATGTTTCACTGTCTCTCGCTCCCTTCCAAAGGCAGGTACCATTCTGCTCTACTGGGGCACGTGGCTCTCATTATGTTATCAAACCTCACAAGCATGGGAATGGAACCGCGATGCCTGCTGCTGTTTGAAAAGACCCCTAAGCTTGAATTTTAGTAGACGATGCATATAGGCATCTTCCCATTGTGGGCTTTTCCTCACTTTACATCTGTCTGTCCCTTGTATGCTCCTCAATCCCTTTGCACTGTTTTGTGGTTTCAGATTCTTAACGTATAATTTATCAATATTTTTTGGAGATGTTAAAGATACTATTTAATTAAAAATTACAGTTACATGCCCAAAATCTCCTCTTTAAAAAAAAATATGCTAAATTAGAGCTCTTTGTCAAAGTGCTTTGGGAAGCTAATGCAGCACCACTGTCCCCATTGCATGGATAAATCATGGTTGGGGAGAAATAGTTCACCCAAGGTCATGGGAGAAGTTGGTACTAGAGTCAGGAGGTAAGTAAGTGTTCTTGGTAGTTCATCTGTTGTATTGTATGCCCCCTTCCTACAGAAAGTGAGCTTTCCTCCAGCTTCTCTTTTCCCATGTTCTGAATCTCCTTCTGATTTCTTGGTCAAATTTCCAAGACAAGAAACTGGCATTGTGCTGTGAGTTGAGGATTAACACAGTTTGCTCAGGTCCAGAGTGAGTGACTTCTGTGATTCAGTCTAAGTAGTAGCTTCACTGTCACAGAGATAGTCATGAAACACCACAGCTGGTGGGACTACTCATCTGTCAGGACTCAGTAGGGCTCTGTAGAACTACACCTTCATCGTCCTCTGTAACCTCTGAGCTAATGTAACTGTGAAAGAAAGGGTGTGATGGGCCAGAACCGAAACTCTTAAGCCTCAGCATCGTACTCCACATGTTATGTTTTCCCTGGCAAGAGCGAGGATCTTCAGCCCAGATAAACCTTCCAGTACTCTTTCTGTGGTTTCCTTTGCGAATCTGCATCACTTGATCTGTAGAGGAGCTAAATGAAATCAGGCTCCCAGGTCCTTTTGAAATCCAGTGGAAGCTGCACATCTCTTACCCTTCACTTAGTTTAAACATCTCTAGCAGTGACATACAGTGGGCTTATCAGAGCAGGCTTCTTTAAAACAATGCCATATTTCTTCAGTCATTAGTATCTGATCTGTGCACTACTGTATCCCCCAGTAGTGTTAATGCAATTGATTCAGCTGCAGGTACAGGGGGAATTTCTGCTCAATGTGCTGTAGCACTTGGTAGGGTTTTCAGGCATGCAATGTTTTTATGCATTACAGGACATGTGAGAGAGTTATGCCTGGGCAGGCAGAAGTCATAGTGGGATGGGTCTGCAACTTGGGTTGTTACAGACACTCCTGTGGACAGTCCTTGCCATAAAATGTAGCACTCCTGAAACTGCTCTGATTTACATTTCAGGTTTTCTCCTGAAACAGCCCGATATCCCAAAGTTACAAAGGAGGTAAATGCTAACCCTCTTTAACTTAGAAGTCCAACATAAAAGCTTATTCCTTGTTTATCGGTTAATTCTTTCAGTGGCACGTGTCACTGTAATATCCTGCTTTCTCTCCTGGCATCTTCTATCCTTCCCTCTTTTCTTTCCTTTCTTCCTCTTGCCCTTCTTTTCCCTCCTTTCTTCCCCTCAGCCTTCTACTTCCCTGCACGAGTTTGCTGCCTCTTGATTAAAATGTTGACTTTAACTTGGAATTAACCTGATTAATGTAATTGAAAGTAAAAGTCCTCTGCTCAGCACTTTGGGTGATGAGTGGAGATGGATTGAGAAAGAAAGCTTTCAGATTGAATACACTTCTCTCCTCTAGCTGTTAATTGCACCGTTTACTGGTACCTGACTCACTGACCGTCAGTGTTTAGTCCAGTTAATGATGATACACAGTCCATACTTTCCAGAGATAATTAAAAAACATTCCAGCAGACACTCTGCTGCAGAGAGCTTTCCTATCTGTCGCAGTCAGCAGGCCCCAGGGGTTAGGGGTCGTAGTATGTAGAGACAGGGAAGGCTGTTCTCCGGGTGCAGAGTTGAGCTGGCCTGGTTATGCAGATGTTTCAAAGAGGAGAGGGACGGTAACTGCTTCATGTGTTGGCTTTAGCGTGTCTGTCTCTTGACTGTACAGTACTGTGCGTAGGCAAGCATGAAGGCTCTCTGGGGTTGGGGGCCTATTTTTGTGCTTCCAAAGCACTTTGACTAAGACACAGGCTTTTTGTAAGTAGAGTTCTCTCCCCGCAAAGTCATTTGAGCTCTTATCCATAAGGATAACTCAGCACTGAGATCAGTAAGAATTAGGCATTTAAAGGCTTTGTGCATCTGGACATTGGTCTCTTGTGGCATACTTTTACATCTGCAAAATAGGAATGCTCAGACTTCCTTACAGATGGGAAACTCTCAAATGACTGTGGACAGAGGTTTAGAGAAAATGCCTTGGCTGCCATATCCCAGAGACTCCCATACACTGAAGTGGCAGTAGAAAGAAATTTTCTCCAAATACAAGAATCCCATTTGAAAGCAGATTGGCGAGGGGTGTGGTGAGAACCCTTGTATTGCTGAAAGGAGTATTTAGGCAAAATAGGCAGTCTGTACCAATGCCAGCATTGGTTAATATATTTTTCTAATGACCTGAAAAAGGAATGAACAAAGGGAAGAGGCACTTGTAGGTGTGACAAAGGTAGGTATCCTGAGCAAGATCAGGAAGGATGACAAAGAACTTCTGAGGGACTTGGCAGCAGTGGATGAGTAGGTAGAAGAATGAATAGATTTCAACATCCTGAAATCATCTACTCTGCCCACCTGAGTGAGGCACGTGTTGTACAGATAGCATTAAGAGAGTAAAACTCAGTATTTCCATTGGCACTTTGCTCCAATAGCTAATCACTGAAAGTTAAAACTGTGGCTGTATTTTTCATCTGAGTTTGTCTGTATTCTCACTTCCAAACCATTGGTTCTTGTTAAGTCTTTCTCTGCTAGATTAAGAAAGCCCTCTTATACTTCGTTTTCTGCCTGTTCAGATACTTCTGTGTTAGACTTAGCTTTTGGTGTGCATTATCTTGCACTATGATTTGCATTTCTTTTATGTCTTATGCTGTCAACTCAGGAAAAAAAAGCTAGGTGTCACTGTGACCAGCTCAACAAACATAAGTACTCAGCATGTCCTCATGCACCCTCGCTTGTCCTGCTGCCATTTCCCTTTACACATGGGCTATGTGCAGTGACCTGACTATGAGCAGTGTTGAAGCTCTGGGGAAGAGGATGAGGTTTTAATGAGAGGAGTGGGGTTAGTGTTTATATTACAGTACCAATGAAAGGCTCTGATGAGATCAGAGACCTTGTCATGATAGGGTTTGTGTTTTAGTATTTTTTTGGTTTTGTTTTGTTATGTTTTTTAAATGTAGATTATACCCCAGAGGCTTTATAATCCAAATGGTCTGGAATTTGGGAAGACTGTATCCTCTCTCATATGGGGAATCAAGATCTGGATTTTGGGTCCACAGAGAGGAGCAAAATGAGGACTGCCACCCTCACCTCTTGCCCCTTAGGCCAGCACTGGTGTTGTAAGAGCCTCCTGCATTTTGAGTAACTTTTAAAATTGGTATTGCTGTGCAGAAAAAGATTGAAACAGTCTTTTTTTTTTTTTTTTTAGTTACTGTCTGCTATTCACAAGAGACTAGGAGTCTGCATGTAGCAGTGACGTATTTCTATATATCGAAATAAAACTTAAATAGTTACAATAGTAAATATTATGGGCTACAAGACTCCTTTATTCTGAGCAAGTAACTCCTCTAGGGGATTTTCAAGCATTTAAATCTGGCCTATTCCTGACACAGTATCTAGTCAGGCATTTGATCAGGTTGCCTAGCCAAAGCATCCAAAAATACTGAGTCCAAAAGAATGGTTTCTTGTCCTACTTCTCTATCTAAAGGCATGGGGTTTGGGTTTGGTTGTTTGTTGTTTTTTTTTCCTTTAAATAGAAACTTTGAAAATCTCTGGTAAATTCAAGCTTAAAAAAAAAAAAAAGCAATATGGACTATGAATGGAGAGCTGTGTTTTGTGTTCTGTTCCACAGCCCTTCCCTTTTCATTTTTTACTTTCCATTCCTATATCTGCTCCAGCCTTTGTTTCATGCTCTTTTCCATGGTTATCCCATCTTCTCTGACCCTTCTCTCTCTGCTCTGTATCACATCTGCTTGTACCCTTCTCCACTAGCTGCTAGGTCCTTTATCTTTGTCCATAACCCCAGGCTGTCTTTATCAGATTTACCCTCATGGCTGTCCCAGGGAGTATGAGTGCTTTCATCTCCATTCAGCAGCAAAAAACCCGAGACTCAGCAGAGCAAAGAGATTTTGGTCAGGGCCACCTAGCAAGTCTTTGGTACAGCTTGGGTTGACCATCCCCTAAGACATGGATTACTTAGTCACTTAAATGCTGGGTGACTTTCCTCTAGATTTTCAGTGGGTTTTTTTTCATTTAAAATATTTCCCATCATACTGGCAGTGCTAAGACAAGAAGAGGGACCGTATCCTCACGATTGGCTGGTCTCTGCCCTTGGCTGACCTGTCCCTCTGGAAGTGGGACATAGATGCACGTGGAGGCGTAACTAGGATCCTTGAGACCTGGCCTGCTCACCACTGGGTGAGTTCCCAAGGGACACTGACCTGTCACAGTAGAGAGTGACTCTGCTATGGGTTGCTTTGGGCTTCACCTTGATGCTGCAGTGAGTCTTTGACAGTGCCTGAACGTGGCTGGTGGGTGAGGCTTGCCAAGGGAGAGTGTAGCGGGAGGATGCTGTCGTGGGACAAATTGTGCTGGCACCTGCGAGGAGGCCAGGCTGGCTCTTGTTTGCTATTCCCTGCACACACACAGGGAGCCTCGTGCACTAAGTGACATCAAGGCTCATTATTTTCATCAGATGCCACATTTGTAACCTGTTACCAAGTAAATTGTGATAAAATAGACTGGAGCAGCCCAGAGTCTGACTCTCTGTGCTGAGATGGCTGCTATGAGCATAGCAGACAGGTACAGAGCCTTACGGGTTTGCTGGCTCCAGCACCTTAAAGGAGCAGGGAGCTGTCACGGAGCGTAGGGTGTCTGGGTCAGAAGATGCTTGTGACGCATCTTTTTGGCAGACACTATGTGCTTGGGAGGAGAATGAACTGTGTCCCTTCCAGTGGTCCCAGGAGGTAGGTAATTTACCTCCCTCCCTCTCCTTCTTGCTATTGGGAAACTGAGACACAAGGAAAGAGAAGTAACTCACCCATTGTCACATGTAAAATCTCCAGTTTCATCTCTTAGTTCTGCACCCTGTGCTTGGAGCCAAGAACGGCTCCCTCACAAGTTATAATCCAAATGGCAGGGTGAACGACAGTGGACCAGCAGTTTTCACTTTTTTTTTCCCCCATGTTGGAGTCCGGCTGATGTGTGTGACTTGCAGTGGCAGTTGGGAGCACAGGAGGAAAAAAAACAACTCATTGCTGGGGTTTAGTTTTCTGTCTTTGAGGATTCTCAAAGTCTGCCTGGGACATTCAGGTTTTTGGAGAGGAACTGCGTTTGTTTCCATACTAGGAGATACCAGCTCTGTTTCAGTTGCTTTGTGCCTCCCTCCCAAGCCTCTCCCTGCCTCACAGATGCAGATAAATATGTTTGCCCTACAACATGTTATGAAGCTGGATTAGATACTATCTTCAGTTTGTGTGTAGAGAAACTGAAGGCAATGAGAAGCTAAGAAATTTCTGCAAGGACACTTTTGTGTCTTTGAGAATCAGACAGCTGAGAGCAGGAGTCTCTTTCCAGAGAGCTCTCCCCTGAGATTTCTAGTCTCTGTTTCTGACATACATGGAAGTACCTGCTGTGGTTTCAAGGAACAAATGGAACCTTTAGCAGCAATCAGATCTTCCAGTGCTGTGCATATATGTAATTGAACTGCACCCCATAGCACACTTTATTTGGCTTCCAAATAAATATGTTTTTACAGGATTAATAAATTGTGAATAGCATCTACGAAGATGCTTCACATGTGAACAGTCTGTGTTGCTGGTAATGCCACAGTGGAATGTGCTGGAGGTGGTTATAATGGTGGTTGTAAATACAGAGTTTCTTAGGAATTTTAATACATCAAAAAGCGTGCTGTGATCCAGAACAAGAATACTTTTTGAGAAGTTTGACTAAGCAGAATGAAGTAATTTAAGAGCAAGGTAAATATTTCACCTTGGCAAAATCAAGATGGTGTAATTTTTAGAGTCTTTCTGTATTTTGATCTTTTACGAATAGAAGAAAATATTTAAGTGAAAATAGAAGTTTTCAATAGAAGTACAAACATTTATCAGAAAATAAACTGAAAATATTTGCTTCCAGATTTTTAGAGTTTAAAAATGCCTTGGATTATAGGGAAATTATGAAATACTTTATTGATATGAAAGGTACATTGTGGGATGGAGGGAGTGCATAAGCATTTTTTCTAACTTTAGCTATATGCATCTGGACTCTGGTTACCAGCTGACTAGCTCTTTATTGCAGCACTTCTTAATGCTTACTGATCCCTTATAAATATAATAGGTGTGCTCTACTCTCTGCCCCAAAGGTCTTACAATTTAATTTGGCAGTTCAGAAGAAATATCTCCCTATTTCAGGAACTGGAGCATAGCAAGATCAGTGATTTGCTCAAGGTGACATGGAAAGTATAAAAAAACCCAGCACCAGCTCATTCCACTGTCCGGATGAGATCCATCTTCCTAGTTACACCTAATTTCGGGAGCCCTCTGTGATTTCCAAGCTGGCCCACTTTACTGCCCCAATGGCTTGAGGTGGGGAGGTGGTCCATGGCTGGGGACGGGAGTGGCCAGCCAGCTCTGCTGCAGCTGTCACTGCTCTTTGCTGACAATTGCTGTAATCCATGGTGCCTGCTTTTATGGTGCTAATTAATCTCTTTTAATTAATTAAATCCTTCTACCTCACGTTCCTCCCCTTCTTTTCCTCTTTGCCTCTCTTCACCTTCCACAGCTGAAACCTGCAGTCCTCCTTGAGCAGGGGCTGATAAAATCTCCAGCCTTTAAACATCTCTGTGTACTGGTCTGTGGCAGTGCTGGTGGCTCCATCTGCTTTTCTTCTTTGGTGCGGTAGCAGCTTAATCTTCATGGCCTGTTATCTTTGAAGCACACTTGGTTTTTCAAAAGAAAAACAGCTAAGCATTTTAGCACTCGCTGCTTTCCTTCATAGTCTGCTATGTGTCATTGCTGTTAAATCGTGGCCTGAGTTCGCAACACTGTGTATGTAATGATACTCCTTTGAATAGACTTATGGACTTGATTCGGACAATACATTCAGATAACATTGCTTCCCTGCATCTTTGCACTCCAGGACTGTGTTTCGCTTCTTTAATTCCATCCCTTAACTCCTACTCATAACCTTTTTTCTCTTCTCCTGGGTGCACATACTGTAATCCTTGTCCTCATGCCATGAAGCTTGTCAGTTCCATGATGGGTAAATCATGGAGCACAACAGAGGCTTGGGAATTGCAGGACTCTATGTACCCAACTTGTCCACCCGCACTTCAAGTTGTCGCTTCTGATATTCCTGAAAAAGCAAGGACCAGAGCCCTGCTGCACAAGCAATGCACAATACACAATAAAAATATAGTCCTGGTCTTGAAGGACTTTCAGTTCATCTTGGGACAAAAAGCCCCTTTCTGGACTCACAGACATGTGTCACTGCTTGATGGAAGGGTGATAGAAAGTTCCAGGGAACAGAGCCATCTGCATTGCAAGGGGAGATTTCCATACCTCTGCACATTCAACTGATAATCACAGCATATTTTTTCCCTTTGCAAACCTTGCCAGATATCTTGCTGTTACCTTTTTTTTTTTTTTTCAGCGGGTTCTTTCCCTCTTTCAGTATCCAAGTTTACAGTGCTTTTCCTCCAGCACTAGGGGCTGATTTACATACAAAAGGGTGATCAGCTGTGGGAAGAACAGTCGAGGGATCAAATACTAAGTGACATTAAGTGGCATCTAAATGACACTACTTCGATTCTCTGCTGAGCTATGAGTTGCTGTGTGACCATGCACATAGTAATTAATTCCTGTGCCTCAGCTCCCCAGCTGTAAAATGGGCATGGGTCTGAGTTCCTGGGAAGTCCTGTGTTAGTCTGAGGCCAAAGTGAGCAATGCCTGAGTAGAGCTGAGAAACTGTGGTGGTGAGATCCATTCAAACATGTATATAGAAAGCTGCTAGAAAGGCAGTAATTGTGAGTGGGAGGAATTGTCTTGTGTCTTCTTTGTATGACAGAGCCATGCTTTTACATGACAGAAGAACTGCATAGGGACCCTCTAGTTATATTAACTTCTGCTTTTTTCTGTTCATCCCCATCCCTTTGGGTCAGAACATGCCCACAATGCAGTGGAAGGTAAAACTGCAGACCAGACTGGCTCCTTAGTACAGTGAAGACCCAGGCATACAAATCAACATAGGGAGATATACTGACATCAGAAAAACTTCCATGACTTGTATGGTAGTTTATAGTTTAGTCAGAGAGAGAGAGAGAGAGAGAAAAGCATACTTTAAAGAGTGGTGACAGGAAAGTAGGAAAGTGACTGTAAAAAAAAAAAAAAAAAGAGTGCTCTGTCTCACTGAATGCCTCTGCTCATACTCACTCTGATTCTCACTTTCCTCATGATAGTACAAATCCAGAATTTGTTCTGTTACAGTCAACATGAGTAAATTAATTTTCAATGTATGTTCTCCACGTACTTGGACAGAATCAAGTCAAGATCCTTTTCCTGGTTGTGCTGATGTAGATCAGAGATGACTCTGTTTGGGTCAGGGTGAACCCTGACAGGCTGAACAAAGCCTCACTCAAGATGTAGAATTACCTGAAAAAGGCAGGGAGCAACAGGGAGACCACAGAGGCTTAGTAAAAGGTCTTGTCATCATCTTCTCTCATGGCTGCATACAAAAGGTCTACCCCAACTTTGATTCAGTCTCAACCCAAAACCAGACCACAAGTGTCCCTTGCAGGGACCTTTGCCTCTGGATTGGAGGGTGAATTTAGCCAAGCAGTGATGTGGAGGTACTCCCCAAAGGGCAATCTCATCCATCCCTGAAAGGAGACCTGTGGAGCAGCATGTGCTCTCATGCCCCACCGTGCTCATCAAGTGGCAAATGAGTATCATACAGTGAGAGAGAACTGTGGGGACTGAGAGAGTGGTGGGGTCTCCATTGACACCAAGCACATCTCTGAACTGCCAAAACGATGAGAGCTGGGAGAGCTGCGGGCCTAGGATCAGGTGTCAAGGAGAAGTGGCAAGAAGTGAAAAGTGCCAGAAATACTGCTTCCCAGCTGTATGCCTGTGTGAAACAGTTTATGCCTGTGTCTGTCTGCACTCAGATCAAAACCTCCCTGAATTATTCAGGTGCTCTTTGAAAACTGCCATCATGCAGAAAGTTAAGGCAGCTTGGCTTTACCTGCTGGAAAACAAGCGCTCATTGTAAGCTCCAAACCAAGGTTCCTCTGCTCACACAATGACAGTAGCTTTATGCAACCGTTATGGCAGGAGTTCTCTCTTCTTGTTAGACCAGCTTCTCACATATGGGCCTCAAATGTGTGGTCCTTCGGTCCTTACGGGCATCAGTAGGTATTTTGCATCTAGTTGGGCCCATCCTCGCAGTCTTGTGCTGATGCAGTGATAACACTGGTGCGTTGATAATGCCTTCCCCAGCGTTTTGGGTGTGTGGAAATAGTTGCACTTAAGAACAACTACGGGCAAGCCCTCCTAGATCCTGTTGAGTGGTTCCAGCAGTATCAGTGGGAAGAACGTTCAGTTCAGCCGAAAAGAATCAAATAAGGTAGCACAACTTGAGATTTCCAGGAGAGTGTGGGCAGTGTGTGTTCTTTTGTGCCGTGATGCTGCAACTGCTCTGTTGAAGTGACAGGGCCCCAGCACTGACCCCTACGCTCTGAGAGCGGCAGCCTGCAGCCGATAGTGCCACACAGCAGATGAAAAGAAAAAAACAGCCTGAGAGGCATAAGTGAGGCAGAGTCAAACCTCTCTGCTGTCCCTTAAGCTACCAATAGCTTTCTCTTCTGGGGAGTGAGTCCAGCAATCCCCACGTTAGAAGAGCTGTTCTGGTATCAAGGGCAGATGCAGCTGTCTTACAAGGAGAGACTACGTACAGTCTCCATACCACTTTCTGCCTATTAAGCCCTCTGCATATCCAAGGCTGGGACTGCTCAGTCCAGCATTATCCACTGTGATGTCTTTGTAATATTCTAGTTGTGTGTTTTCTTTTAAATGCCAGCACCATGAGACAAATTATTACACTGAAAAGTAACTTTCATTTTTAGAACAGCGCTTTACTAACCATGTAGCTGAGAAGGTGAAAGGATTAAAAAGGAGAAGGAAACCCTCAATCATCCCCAACTTTTTTTGCTTCTGAGATTTTAAGGCTGTCTTCTGAGTTGTTGAACATTTGCAGCTAGAAGCCCCTATTACTAGAAAGTTCATCAGCTAAACCCCACTTTTCATCCTCTGCTTTTGATCAAGTTAACAGCCTGCAGATTTGCAGAGTCAGGCTGTTCTTCCAAGAAAAGGTGCCAGCAACAGTAGTGCTTATGATAGTCCACATTGATCTCCTGGAATCACACGACATTTTTTCCTGCTTGTCAGTACTAGTTACCTTGTAAGACCTGTGCTGTTGATGTGTGTAACTGTTGATTATGGTGGTCTGTACCCACTGAAAGCCCCCCAGACCCTTCCTCGTAAATCATTATCAGCTGCATCACAGAATAACTCCCCAATAGCGAAGTGGTTTGGCAATTTCACTCTGGGAACTGATGGCCTGGTGTGTTCTAGCTTAGGCAGGTAAGTTGCCACATGCTGCCAGGCGATGATGCTTTGAGAAAAATGAGTGCTTCAGAGAGGAAGCGATTGTACGGAACGGTGTCCACAGCAGAGCTACAGTGCAGGGACCTGCTCACTGAGTTCTTCAGCCTGTAGAGCAAGCTCCTTGAGGACAAAGTGTTGAACAAATTTGTAACAGCAGAATACAGGGTGCTCCTGTAATGGGGAAGTCTCTTGGGGTAAGCAAATGGAAGCCCAAAATAACCTTTTATTCCACAGAGTCTATCTTTATTGCCTGTCTTTTTAGACAATAAGGATGATCAGCATCTCTGTAAGAAAGTCTATTCCAAGGCAAAAGTAAGTTTTCTAACCCAATTATTATTAGGTTCTCCACTATCAAAACTATTTCATATCTGATTTCTCCTGTGATGCATGCTCTGTGAAGAGGTAGTTTATTTCTGGCACCAAGTAGGAACATTTTAAAATATTTATTTATCTGTTGCTTTGGTTATTTATAGTATCACTACAACAGCTGAGTGACCTCAGCATTACTTGTGGTTTCTAGGCATTCATGGTTCCTGTTATAAAGAAGTTATAATCTAGTGAAAATTATGGTAATTGAATGTTCCGTTCTGAATATTAGCTGTAACTTGAGAGAATTAACTTGCAATATGATCCCCATTCTGAATATCTGAAAAATGAGTTTTTTAAAGGCCAACACATGACAATTGTATACCTAAGTTTCACTTTTAAAATTGTTTTCCTCATCACTTCTCAGACAAAGCATAGGAATGAAATGAACAGAACCAGCAGGGATCTCTGGGATTATCAAGTCTGTTTTTTTCCCATGGGAAAATGACTGCTTTTTTTCTGACTAATACTATATTGCTATGATTACAAAAAGTGAAGGGAGTGGTTAGTGTTTCTGCATGCATGCTAATACTCACACCGCAGGCAGTTAGACCTAAGAGTCAGTGGTAAAGAGTACTTCAAACTGTACATCCTGCAGATCAACTGGAACCATCTTTGCCTGTGTACGTTATTCATTAGCTGAAATAAAAGATGCTCTTCCTCTTCTCATGTGAAACTAAGGAACAGAAAACATTTTTCTTTTAAATTTCTCTATGAAATATTGGTTGCTATCAAGAAATGAATGCTAAAGAGCACACTTAAAGCCTGATTGAGAAACACTACTACAGCTGATCTTGGAAGGGATTTGCAAGGATCCTGTGTGACTTAAATAATCCTTTGTCAACTGAGTTTCCTGATCAGGCTGTATCTACCGTAACACACTAAGATTTATCCATTACTGGTTAAGTACTGAGAGAGTGGAGTCATAAACAGAGATATAGATAGATAAATAAATAAATACAGATTGTCATTCAATCAGATGTTTGCTTCCTGGCTTTTGTTGTTCAAGATATGCTCTCTAGAAATACTGTTGGGCCTTGAGGACAGAATAGATATCTCCCTTGGCTTGTGTAGAACATCTCTCTTTTAAGGAAACTGGCACGGCACCATTATTCCAGTTTGTCAGCTGGCCCATGGTGCTATCAGGTGGTTGTCGAGATGTGATCTTGGAAGGTTGACTCTGGGATAAGGATGGGTGCAAGGAAGCACTCTAGGATATCACTCCAAGGTGTCCTCCAAGTTTTGGAAGGATCCAGCTGATAGCTCCAACTCAGGAGGATACATTTTGTAGTTTGTGGCATTAAACTAATGTGCCATCTGATGTGCTGGAGGGTTTATTGGAACTGCTAAGTCTATTCTCCCCTCTGTATACCATGATAGGCAGGGCAAGGTTTTCTTGTCTCTTTAAAGCAGACTGTGGTGGAGTTAGAAAAGGAAGAGGCAACACCTTTTTGCCAAGATAGAACTGCAGTGACTCACCAAGCCAGACTTTTGCTGTAGTTCATGACTCATTATTGCGCTGATAAGCGTGGAGGGACAAGTGTATATTGAGAGAGACATCTGCAAAAGAAAAGTGCTTAGGACCCATATTGGAACACTCCCAAAGGTTGGGAAAATCCAGACCATGAATCCAAAACTTTGAAGTATAGCTCTGTGTCTCCAGGCACCAGAGTAAATAATGTGCAGACTAGAAGTGTTCTGACACTGCCGTTCTTCACTAGACACAAGTAATCATGTATGGAGGAAGAGATGTTCTTCAGTAGGACACTTCAATCAGCAGAGCTGCTAGTGGGAGGCTGTGTTGGGTTGGTGTGGTGGCTTTTTGGTAGCAGGGGAGGGGCTACAGGGGTGGCTTCTGTGAGAAGCTGCTAGAAGCTTGCACAGCTCCAAGTTTGACTCGCCTCTGGCTGAGGCTGAGGCAATCGGCGATGGTAGTAGCACTTCTGGGATAACGTGTTTGAGAAGGAAAAAAACCACAACTGGGCAACCTGCAGCAGAGAGAGGAGTGGGATGTGAGAGAAACAACTCTGTAGACACCAAGGTCAGTGAAGATGGAGGGGAAGGAGGTGTGCTGGAGCTGAGATTCCCCTGCAGCCCATGGAGAACCCCACACCAGAGCAGGTGGCCATGCCTGAAGAAGCCATGACTCTGTGGGAAGCCCATGCTGGAGCAGTCTGTTCCTGAAGGATTGCACCCCGTGGGAGGGACCCACGCTGGAGCAGTTTGTGAAGAGCAGGGGAAGAGTGTGAAGAAACCTCCTCCTGAGGAAGAAGGAGCGGCAGAGACGTGTGATGAACCGACTGCAATCCCTCTTCCCTGTCCCCCTGCACTGTTGGGAGGGAGGAGGTAGAGAAAATCAGGAGCAAAGTTGAGCCCAGGAAGAAGGGAGGGATGGGGGGAAGGTGTTTTTCAGATTTGGTTTTCTTTCTCGTTACCCTACTCTGATTTGATTAGTAACAAATTACACTGATTTTTTTCCCCAAGTTAAGTGATAACCATAATTGGTGGGTGATCCCTCCCTGTCTTTGTCTCGACCCATGAGCCTTTCAGTATATTTTCTCCTCCCCATCTCACTGTGGGGAGGAGTGGGCGAGTGGCTGCGTGGTGCTCAGCTGTCGGCTGGGCCTGAACGACAGCAAAGGCTGAAACTCTGCAGCATCAGTGCAATATCACCACTCCCAGGATTCCTTTGCGTCCTTCAGCTTTTATGTGGAGGATGAAGTTTTGATTCTACTGACCCAATTGGAAAATACATGTATATTGGATTATACCAGAATGCATCCCATTGTTTTCCAACCAGACAAGAGAATGTGAAAAGCAGCCCATGCATCATTTGTAAATCTCTGCCATACGAAATAGACATATTTCTGTCTCTTGTTTAAAGGTGGAGACATATCTCAGGGCCTGGCTCGATGTTTTCTGTGAGGGAAGTGAGTGTTTTCAAATCCTAAAGCCATAGCAGGGTAGAGAAGGGGAATGGGGTTGTGGAGCACTGGGGTGGATTGCTTAGGGAAGCCGTGTGACCTTCATTGTTGTTCCTAAAAACAGGCTAGACAAAAAGATTAAGAAATACTTTAACAATGGTTGATCCTGTCTTGGCAGAGGCATGGTCTTGACGATGTCCTAAGGTCAACTGCAGCCTTATTTTCTGTGATTCTGTAAAAGTATAAAATTGTCGTTATTAGTATTATTTCTGTTACTAGCATTCAAGGAGCACTTCTCAGAAATCAGAATCTGGCATTGCCTGGTGCCGTACTCGCGTACTAGAGAAAGATGTTCCTGCCCTCAGAGAGCTTACGAGTCAAGAAGCAGCGGCAAGTATGGACAGCTGAGGGAATACAGTAAGGAGCGATGAGACGCTATTGATCAGCAGGATAGGCAGTACTCATAATACATCAGCAGCCTAACTGCTGTCAGATTTTTGCAGGCATCATGGCTAAGGAGAATTTGAAGGAGGATAATGAGGATGCTTTGCAAATGAAATCTCCAGGCTCCCACCACCTCTGCTCCAGAGCTGGGCAGCAGCAGGATAATGGTTTGCCTCCCACTTCTGCCTGCTCTTATGTCCCTGTCTGCTGCTGCCCACTCCCGCCGAAGGGCACAGGTGATGCTCTTGCAAACTTGCTTCTATCCTGTATTGTGGCAGGATGGCAGGAGACAGAGCCAGGATAAGGCCTGGCCCTCTATCCCACATGCTGTGGGATCTCTTCCAGTGACAAGAAGTAAAGTTGATGAGTCTGTATCGAGACAGTGAAGTGACCCCCGTGCTGCTCCACATAATTAATAAATAAAGCACTGGGGGAGTTTTTGCCATGCTGGCTGCTATGACAGGGCTGTCTACGGTGCACTTAAGCATTAAATGACCAATTTCTGTCAGACTAACTTCCCAAGCCTCTCTCTCTCTCTCTCTCTCTCTCTCTCTCTCTCTCTCACTCACAAAGCTAGCTTCCTCGCTCCCTGCACTTAGAGTTTTTCAGCAACTGATGGCTCCTGGTTCATTTCTGTGGAATTAATTGGTCCCTGAATGAATTCTGTTGACAGGGCAATTTATCATGTGTTTGGGTTGACAGTGTTGGATACCGGTAAAGGGGGGGAGTGGTGTGTGAGTGGGATGAGGGGAGATGGACAGGGTGGGGGTGGGTGGGAGGATGAAGAAGAGGAGGAGTAGAAGAAAGGGGAGGTGGAGGAGGAGGTTGTTTAAAAAAAAAAATAAAATGAAAGAGAGAGGAAAAATCCTGTTCCTCTTTGGCTCTCTCCAGTCCAACTCAGTGCGACAGATAATGCACAAGAGGGATGGGGAGAAGAAGGGGCGAGGAAGAGAGTGCCACTTGTCTCATGACGAGAGTCAGGACACTGCTTTTCCACAATTTGCACCATGGCTTGGGGGAAAAGAAAAAGAAAAGAAAAAAGAAAAAAAGAAAAAAAGAAAAAAAAAAAAACCTCAAAAGTAAAAGCCAGTAGTTGTTGTGTGGTGTCACTAGGGCTCAGCCAGAAGCCTCCATATGTAATGCCCACATCTCTACTTCTCCCTCATACAAAAGTGAGTAGGAGGGTTGGAACAAATCTGGTTAACCCTCAGAATGCTGATACATGCCCAAATACTCTTTTGGTACGTACTGAGTGGTGTCCAGCACCTTGCAATGCATTGGTATCTGCCATTGTGCCTACTAGTCAGGGACATCCAGGAAGGAATCACATCTTACGAAACAACATCAGTGATTTGGGTTCCCAGTTTCCCCTCAGTATGGGTCAGAAAGGGGTGCCTGGTCCCGTATGTGCCTTTGACAATCTCAGTTTACATCATTTCACATCATCCAAAATAGAGACGAGGGACTTCCCAATATAATTAAAATTACATTGTAATTAAATTGTCATTAAAATGTCGTGACTCTAGCTTATGAATTCAGTTTCTAGTCAGCGCAATCTAGATGATCATTTTGGTCCCTCTGGCTTCACAGCTTCTGAATGCAGAAGTGTGGGTACATATGTGTGCACATGCGTGTGCTACAGCATGGATAATGTTAAAACCAACCAAAGCCAGAAAAAAATTCAATTTGGATGAAACAAAAGTATTTGAATAAAGATTAACTAGATACTAAAAATGATGTCTTTTCTAGGAATCTGTGAGTGACCTGAAGAGTTGTGCTAAAGGTTTGATCAGAGGGAGGCATCTCTGTGAAACTTTGGTTGCGTGCATGTGCAGAGGATAGGCTCTATTAGCATCATCTTCACCTCTGCCTCCTTCCCCAGCCTTCCCTACATTGCGAGTGGGTTGTTCCAAAATACTTAATGCTGAAATCACTGGAAGAGTTACCAGTAGCTTTCCTGCTGATCTCACTGGGAGCAGCATCAGGTCAGAGCTCAGCATTTCTGAAATTGCTATCCTGAGCCTTTAGCTGCAGACTAGTGGGACCTGCCTTTGTTTCCTGGAGCACTGTGGCTCAGTTTGCCAGCATTCAGTCATCATCTTTGTCTTGGGACCAAAGGTTTCATCAATTCAGCTGACAAAATGAGTGCCCGTGTCGTAAACAGCCTGGAGACAGAACTGATTTTGAGTGGCGAGCCCTAAACTAGGGGTGTTGAAACACAAATGATGTGGTGGTAGATGGTCTCCCTCTTATGTTATATATAATTATATTCTTTAGATATAATATAAATATAATTCTCATCTGGTAAAAATGATGCAACTGAGCATTGAGGAGACTGACTGCTTATTTATGATTGTCTTTATGTTGTTGTTTTTACCCTGGGTTGAGTCAAACGTCTAGCCTGCATCCTACCTGAGAACATCTGAACATCAGATCTTCTAGAGTGCTAAAATGGAGCAGGCAGGGTGGGGAGATGTAGGAAGCAGGGAGCTGGCACAGTCAAACTGTGGAGGAAGATTTAAGAGAGAGGTTTTTTGTAGGGCCTCCAAGTTCCCTGCCAATTAGAAAGCCAGTTAAAGTTAGTGCACTAAGAGCAAATGTACAGGAAAAGACAGCAATGCAAAGGAATGGTGGGTAGAGGGAAGATTTGTTTTCAAACACTTTTATTTTCCTTCTCTTGGTACCTGCACTCCAAGGAAGTGGTGCAGACAGCTCCTTCTCAAGGCTTTTGTAACGGTTTTCTGTTGTAGTTACTCAGGTAAATAAAGCTGAGGTTCATCTGTAGTGCAGGGGATTAAACCTAGAAATACTCCCATTAGAGATGAGCGGATCCGAAATAACAGTTGTGACTGGAGATAGTGGGTTTAAAGAGGAAACACATGAGTGTAGCAATTTTTTGTGTGGGATCCTAAAATGTGAGTTGTTTGGGGTGAGGACTTGCTCTTTGTTGTAGTTTCAGACAGCAAACAAAAATACTTAAAGGAACTAACATAGACAAACTGACAATGGTGGCAATAATAACTGAGAAGTGATTTTTCTGCATAGAAGTCATGCCAGCAGACAGAGCTTTTTTTAAGTTTAATCAGAAAACTTGGGAGATGTATGTGGTGCTTGGAAAGAACCAGTCTGAATTGGGAGTATCTGTGAAAGGAGAAACTGGTTGATTACAATCCCACAGAGCAGAAACATCGTTGATTGCTAATGAGAAGGTACCTGTATAGGAATTGAGTGTCTTTTCATGGAGACTCCACACAGAGATACGAAGCCTAAATGCAGATTATTTATAAAGGGTTTTTTTCCCTCATTAAAAACAAGATTAGTAGTATTACAGTTTATAAATAAGAACCGAAATGAAGAACATACAGTTTTTTAGCAAAGGCTGCGCAGCATAGTATACAAAGATCTGACAAGCTGCAGCAGCTATAAGTTGATAGTAGATAAATTCAACCAGAAATAACGTGCATATTTCCAACAGTGCAGGTAATCACCTGTCAAAATATTTTAGTTAGGGTTCAGTGTATTTTCCAGCACTAGAACCTTTATACTTGGTAGCAAATGTTCCTCAGAAACAGATTGCCCTAGCTCAACCCCAGCTATTTGACTCGCAGCAGGAATTAATTCAAAGCAGCCCTATGGGTATCTCATATCAGAGGCGAGACAAGATGATCACAGTGCACTAGGAGTCTCCTCTGGGGTAACTGTGACAATGAACTTGAAAACAGCTATCTTAAAAGTCAATGCCTGATTCCAGTCTCACTTATGCACTGTTTACATGAGTGTAACTCTTCTGACTTCAGACTTCTGATCGACAGTGGTGGATGCAGAAGGCAAATCAAGCTTCTGAGAAAAATGGTTGTGATCAGGCTGTCCTGAGCCAGTCAGATGAACATGACATAGGACACGTTAATGAAGTAAATGGGTAAATTTTCACTTATGGCACTGAACGTTTAGTACAGAAACACAAATATTTTTGTAGAAAAATTATCTCTAAATATTGAAAAGATAAAGTAAAACAATACAAATCTTTCTGTATTGTGAAATGGAGATGAAAAAGCTCTCGTGGTAGAAAAGGCAATGATTCAAAACTGAAGTCTGCATAAAATAGTAGAGATAAATGGACCAAAGTAAGCTCCAAGCAGGTTGTGTATAGAACTAACAAGGATGCAACAGGTAGGTCTCCAAGACGGCAAGACAGATGACTTACAAATTATTCAATATGCAGCTCCTGCAGCAACAGCTATGATGGGAATCGTAGACCAGAGTTGCAGGCTGAGTTCCCTTGCTTTTAATACTAAATCTGTGGATTTAGGAACATAGGATTTGTAAGACTGGGCCAGGCTCATGTTTTGTCTGGTCTACCATGTGTAGCAGTAATCTCAACAGATTCTTAAGAGGAAGGCAGAAGAACTGCAATGAGTAGATGTAGGAAGAATCTGCCATTTATTGGGAGCTCAAAGTGATCTACACGTTGGCTAATACCAGAAATGTTAATATCTTTCCAGAATGCTTGTTGAATGCTAGTAACTCTGGATTATGTGTGTATATATATATTTTTAATTTGTAAAACTGTGCCATCTGTTCTGGAATCTTGGTAACTTCCTGTGGTTACAAATTCACTTGGTCAAAAATACAGACTGTTGGAGAAAAATTTTAATCAGCTTTGAATTTCCTGCTTTGTCATCTAATCAAGTGTTGTCTTTTTCTTGTGTACTTGTGACCTGCAGGGTCTGGTTCTGCTAAGGAAGCCTCTGGCTTGGCTTCTGGGGATTGTTCAGGAACCATTTTGATGAATTCCAATTAAGAGTCTTCCTGACACCAGAGGCTGCAGAGGTCAAAGAATGCCCTGAGCAGCACAGCAACAGACCACATGGAGCACAGATAAAGGTAAGAAAATGGCATAACTGTAAAACAGAACAGAAAATTCCTAAAGACATGAAAGAGATTTAAATTTGGAAGGATCTTTGGGTGAATGGTTCAGGTACAATTTCTGCCTGGAGCCCAGAAGAACTTGATAAAGATCTTGTATACTTGGTGGAGAAAGTAACAGTGAAAATAATGTTTTGACTCGTCATGTAGTGTTAATCTGGTATGGAAGTTTACAGAAAGTCATAGATGGTCTGATCAGAAACAAGAGCTTTTTGTCATCATGTGAGAGTTTTAAGGAAGAATTATTATGGTTGCTTGAAAATGAGAGATCCCTGAATGCCTTCTGTGTGCTTGTGATTCTAATTGAAGCTATGGGAAGTCTGTTGCTCCTAAAGATCCTAACAGACGTGTTGTAGGACATAACGCCAGTGCCTGATCTTGGGAGAGAAGCAGGAGACCTTGGTATGTTGCTAGAGATGGCACTAGTCTGCATAGCAATTTGTCTTTACCCAACTGTATATATGGCTAGTTAAAGGAAATTCAAGAGACTAATTGCCCAGGCAAGTGGATATTCAGTCCTGAGCAGAACTGACAGAGCCTCGCTGACATTTGTAGAGTCAATCTCTGTCTTTAGCACAGCACAAGTAACTCATCATACCAATATTGTGGCATTAACTGAGCTAGATAGGAGCTCCCTAATGAGTCTGAGGGGCTTAACCTCAATGTAGATAAACATCCATCTGGCTGTAGGACTGAGAAAAGGTGGTGACCTTGGACAGAAAGGTAAAATCTCATTGCTCAGGTTGAGGACAATAGTTGTTTGCATAAACAAGTTGGTTGCTATCAGTGTTGTGCGTTTTCAAACACTGGAGTCATGCTGGAATTCACAGAAGAAACTACTATGAGTGTTAGCCTACTACTTTGGCAGCTCAGAGAGTAGCCTGAAGGAGCTCTTCACACCATGTTTATTTCAGGGACGTGAAATCCTCCATGGAGGAGGTATGGATCACGTTCACAAAAAAGTGATGACTACTGCTTTTGTTTTCAGACCGTTTCTGTCTCTCCTTCTAATGACCGTTTTCTTCTCTCTCTTTGGCCTCTTCAGTCTGGCCTGTATCTTAGGTGACGTGTTCAGCAATTCAGTAAGAGATGGATGAGAAAAGCTCATACAGGGGGGAAAAATATAATACAATGGAGATAGATGACAGAAACAATAGTTGTTATTATTTTGGCCCTGCTAACCGAAACGAGAATCCTGCCATTTTTTTTCTAGGTTGACCAGTTTAGGAGCAAGCCACGTTAGATAGACACTGGCTGGTTTTGGGTGCCTAGAGAGAAACAGTGTCAGGAAAAACATTCTCCATCTTTGCTAAGCAAACCAGATGATCAGTGGCTTACAGATTCACCACACTTGTCACTTTGAAATTGGGTTTATTGGACAAAGTGAGAGGACCTGCAATCACAGCATCTATGTCTGAGGAGAAAGAGCATAAGTAAGTTTGCAGCTGTATGATTTTTGTCAGTATATGTCTCGCCTGTTAGCAGCATGGGGAATTTCAAACTAAGGTGTGTCTGTTTTGGCAAATTAAGAGCATGAGAACCCTTCTACTGTTCTGGAGCATAAACCAAACTTAGTAGTAAGATTCCAGCTGCCTTTTGAGGCTTTTGGTTGGCTGATTAATACAGACTCTCATGCTCATTGTTACATCACAGAGACAGGTATTGCACAGAAAACACACATGCAGTTCTGTGTATATGTAACCAAATAATCCAGGCTCAACTTTTCTGTATTCTGAGTGGCTGCACAAGGGAAGAGATACATCAAAGCTTTTTTTTGTTTGTTTATTAAAGCCCTTGTAGTTCAGAGATGACACAAGTCTAGTACCTTTGCTGATATGTGACTCACTCAGAAGGAAGGGCTCCAAAAAGCCTTGCCTCCTTCCAGTCACCTTTGAATGGAACATGAAAATGATGAAGCCCAGCCCTGTGATATAACCACATAAGCACATACCTTTCCCTGCCACATCCTTAACATTCTGTGATTCTGTGATCCTTCACCATGGGGCTTAAATATTTTGGTGTCTCCCTCTCGTCTGAGAGAACAGGTGATGTCTGTGCTCAGTTTTGGTTTTGTGAAAGCAAATAGGTGTGAGAGCAAATCAAAATGTTATTGATTTTTTTGCTTTTGTTGTATCAGCCAAGAAAAATACATATGAAGAGGTAAAACACATGAATAAACAAATAGTAACGGGTCAAAATAGGCAACCCGTACTCAAAGATAAAAATAGAAATACACACAGGACAATATTGGAGATATTGATAAATATTTTGCCAGGTTTCTAGAATCAGAGGCTGTTCTGAGTTCCCTTTAGTTTTGTTTCTACTTTCCCTCCCCTCCTTTTGGTGAGAACTTCTCATGTGGCACCTTGACCCAGAGCAAGATATTCTGGGAAGTCAGTATTGGAAGAGAAATTGCCTCCAAGGAAAAGAAATGCTTGACATCATGAGGATGTTCCCAGGAATAGTACTTTGTGGCTTTTCCCCCAAAAATACTTTGCTGTTTACAGTTTATTTTGTGGTAATTCTTTGAGACCTGTGGTGTGGGCCAGGAGCTCACTATGTTACCTGCTGTGCGAACACAAAACAGTAAGAGAATTCCTGCTACAGACAGTAGTAACCTTGACCTAGTGAGAGCGATCACCTGATACCGACAAAACAGGAGGCACAATGAAATAGTTGGAGCAGAGGGCGCGATTTAAATCCCTTCTGATTTATAGTAAAACTTAAAAAGAAGTTGGATGGTGAATATGTGTCCTAGCTGGTCGAAGAACAGGGGAAGATTTTTCTAATGAACTTAGAGAAAATAATTTTCAAAGAAGGATAAGTTAAAAATAAATTAATTAAATCTCAGGTCTGATTAGATACAGCAAAAACAATGGATAGTTTTTCAGGGATCTTTAGCAACTGTTGTTAAAAAAATTTTCAAAAAAGCTCAGGGTGTAATACGCTGCTGAGTGTTCTGAATGCTCCTCAAAGTCTTCTAGTAAAAAACCTGAGCTGTACATATATACATGCCTAGCTCACATTTGGAGGAGCTGGTCACAGCTGTAGAAACTGAGCCTTTGGAATATTCTGACAAAGGTGAAACCAGATAACAAAACATTATAGGGTTCAAAATATTGGCCAGATTCTTGTAGTTTCTGGCCAGTGAATTGTCAAAGTAGAGTACTGGGATGAATAAATCATGGAAGGAAATCTCACTCCACTCTTGAGCGCATTTGCTACAAGCACAGATGCTCATGAACTGGGAAAGTGCTGGGCTGTTGGTAATTTGGGAAAATTGTGGTGTTTGGTTAGATCCCTGAATATGGGTTATGTTTTAGAGACCTGCTTTTGGGAGTCTTGGCAAAGTGTCTCCATGTATTAATAGCTTTATAGCAGTTCTTGGGACTATCAGTGTACTTCTGTGAGTTATCTGTTAGCACTTTCTTTTCACTATGTAATACCCTAAAGTTTCTCTTCTGTTTTGTCACAGCATTTTCCAACTCATGTGCTTAGATGTTTTTTGAATTATGTGCATGTGTTCCTCTGCCAGAAAAGGATGCAGCGGGTAGAAAACCTATGTTGAAGATTCATTATCTTTTCTTTCATTTACTTTCTCAAGAATCTGGCAAGCCTTTCAAAGTACATCAGTGAGGTGGGTCTGAGCAGCCACCTCTTGTCTCTTTCCAGGATGTGATTGCTTCCCAGCATCCTTCTGCTAGAACTAATTGGTGGTGGCCTCCTTTGCTTTTATTCATAGCTGCATAAAGGGCAGGAGGATCCAGCATGCTGGCACAGCTGCTGAGATTTGTGTGTCGTTCCCTTTCTGCCAGTGATCAGGTGAGCAGCTTTGAATGACTCGATTCCCCTCTTTATTTTGTCTAAGGGTAAGTAGGTTGATCAGGACAGCAGCGATGCCTTACTTTGTGCACTACGTAGCGGAGTTGTTGTCTCGGTATCTCTAGGTGATGTTGTAATATGGTTCATAATCTCAGTCCATAAGGACCGTAATGTTTCTTTCCGGGACTGTAGCCTGTGGCTATGCTACTTTGTGTACTCATTCAGTACCCCTTAAGCAGTCTGCTATAAGCAATCTTTTAGCAGTCTTTTCAGGACCCCAAACAATGACGTACAGATTGTATTTTGACCTTATACGTGTAGCCCAGCAAACATGTATATGAATGCTAACTAGCGTCATCTGGTCAATGTTTTACCAGATTCATCTCTTACATCAAAATCAGTACTTTGTATGCCCAATTTGGTACGTCTCAAACACTCAATAAGCAAGAATTACTTTCCTCCACCTGCAAGAATAATGAACGTGAGCTTAAATGTCATAAAGAGCTTTTTTGCTGTTTGTTTTTAAGCTCTTTGTCTTGCTTTTTTGAGCCAGTAATTGAAACTGGACAGTAGAACCAAATTAACTCACAACTGTTTTAGAAAGGCTGAGATCTTAATCTTATATCCTGTAACTGGAGCAAATGCACAAAACTTTCGTAAGACTTATGAGGCAACTGTGAGAATTAGTCATGTACCATATTCTGGTTTTGAGAGAACTGGCTGGCTACCACAGTGCCAAGACAATTACATTGATACCTGCAAATAACATAAATGACATATGATGGCAGAGCTGTTCTGAGCAAAACAAAGTAGAAAGAGCAAATACAGGTGCCTGAGATGAGGTTTGTGACGGGGTGCTTAAGAGGCCACATAAATCCATCATCATGCAACAGCTCTGTGGAAGAACAAGTTTCCTAAATGGTTCAGTGACAACCTAATGCAAATATGAAAATGATTACACTTTGAAAAATTAGGTTAAATTCTCTTTTTGAATGCAAAAGAAAAAATTAATAAAAAGTTGGCACCCTTCTTTGTGGCAGACAGCAGAGTTCAGAATTTTCCAGTGAAAATTGGGTAAGTTGAGATGTCCCCTGAAGTCTGATCTCTCTGGGGATCGTTCCCACAGTTATCATCAGCTCCTAAGTGCCCCCGCTCCTCTCAAGCACTATGGTGTGAGCTATTGCTCTTTGCTGCTGTTTTTCTTCCTCTGTTATGCCTTTATAAAAAATGCTTCTCTTGACATGCAAGGCCTCATTCAATCAGTCTGCAATCCCCTGCTTTCTTAGCAGAGAGGTAGAAATACCCTCTCTGCTTCTCCTCAGTGAGTGACCAGCTAGACAGGGTGCACACAGCAGCTTTGGAAAGGGATTTGGAATATGTCCACTCTCTCCTCTGTGGTATCGTGGCTCAGTCCCCAGAGCCCCAGGGATGTGGCATGTCACATGTAGCGTGTAGCTCCTTCTGCATCCTTTTAGCCACCAGAAAACTTGCACAGTTTAGGAAATCAAAGCTTTCACTTAAGATGTGAAAAAAACACAGAAGGTGATGCCAGTTCCTTGCCTCTCAACCAAGCCGTGAGGAAGGAGCCAAGCTGCAGATTGTATTGAAAGTGAGGAGGGTAAACTCCCCCTTCCTCTGTTCCCATCCCAGCCCCAACCCAGCCCCCAATAAGGCTTCATCTCTCTGTGAATGGAGTCCCTCTGAGCACGATGCTGAGCCAGAGGAGTGACAGGTGCCCCCTGATATGCCTAAATGAGAAGAACCAATCGGAGGAGCCTGCCCAGCTTTTGTTGTCATCTGGCTTTGCTCACGAAAGATGAGTTTGATTGACAGATGCATCAAGGTTCACAGTTTATTGGTTTTTGCAAAAGAGCCAGATCTGCCAATTTAGACAGGGGAGTGACACAAAACTTTCCATCTAAATGGACTAATTTTACCACAGGGAATTCCCAGGCAGAGCGCGCCAAGGCAGGCGCAGTCCTGTTTTATTTTTTAACAAGGACTGAATGACAAATATAAACGACAGTTCTAGGCTGACGGAACATCAGCATTTGACACTTCACAGGGGAGCAGTGAAATAAACAATAGGCAGAGAAATTGAATTAGAATCAGATGAGAGTCAGCTAGAGAGGGAGAGGAGGGCCTGATTCTCTACCAAATCATTTATAAAAGAGCAAACTGAATACTAAGTAGGTATAACATGCTCACATCCTGGTTTATTAGCAAATTTAACCTACTAGCCTATTACACTTGCGTGATGTAAAGGGATTGCTGGACAAAGGTGAGTGGTAGGGGAGACCAATGCACAGGGAGTGGGAGAGTACGAGGGGTTTCTGTTCATGGTGGAGCGAATCACTTGTGATAATCTTACCCTGTGTTAGTAATAGACTACAAAGTTAGAGAGCAAAAAGTATGACAAGTCATTTAATTTTTCTCCTGTTCCTTCTGGCACTTTGCCTGCAGAGTTCTGTCTGGTCTTCCTGTATTATGGCACTTGCTAACTTTTGGGTACCCAGCCTTGCAGCCTCGGCTCAATTCTTTCACTGCTATTTTTTTCTCTAGGACTTTTCAATTTAAAACAGGCAATCCATGACATTTAAGAAGAATGATTCTGTGCGGAGCCTGTCTGGGACCTCTGAGTGTGGACCATGTCTGCTTGAGATAAAAGGTTGTCTCAGCTGATAGCGTTAGCAAGCTATTATCCTATTTTTACTCAGCTTTAACAGGGGGATAGGATATATAAACTTTCCTGATGGGTTAGACAGCTGTTTGTTAGCTAGACATTGCTTGGTAGAAGTTTGGATTCCTGGATTTTGTGTCATGCTCTGAGATTTGGAGCGTATCTAGAGAAGTGATTTTCAATCTTTTTCAATTAGCAAACAGTAAGAACAGAAAACAATCAGTAGAAGAATAGTTGCCAGTATAGTGCATCTAGGTCCATAAGATCACTTTTTCCAGTTACATTAAAAGCAGTTTCCTTAAAAATAAACTAGAGATTTTAAAAACACAAGTTAAAAACTACTGGTCTTGATGTTAGAGAAAGGGGCGTGAAAATAAGGGACTTTGGATTGATTTGCTTGTTAATGATGATTCGACCTTCATATATGAGTCTGAAAAGTGCATATGTGGAAGCTGCCTTAATAGCTAGACGCTATAACTAACCATTTCTGGTGTATTAAGGAGGTGCCAAATGCAGGTCTGTAGTTAAAACTGCATTCTGGTGGAGGACGACATGGAGGAAAAATGCTTCTTTTTTCTGTACGCAGAGGTACTGTATCTGTGTGAAATTTCACACTGTTCAGTCTTATGCCCTTTGGGTTTTCTGTGCAGATTTTGTTTGTCTTCCTTTCATAAGTGTTCAACAGGGTGTATTTGAAATGGGTCTCAGGCTGAAAGCCATTATGTTTGTAATACTTCATCGTTGGTGTGTCTTTAAAATAGAATGATTTGTCTCCTTTTGAACAGGCACAGGGGCAAAGCCAGAGTAATTCTGATGCAAATAATATGTTTGGAAATGAGACAATTTAGAAGTGAAGCCATTTTTGTTATTTTTCATAACGGAAGGATTATACTTCAGCAAAGTCTAGTGCGTAGTTCTCAGTGAAACCATGGCCATGCGTCGCATTGTGTCAAGACAGTCGCTTACAGTTTTTCTCCGGGGACAGAAGCTGCAGGCGATTTCAGTTTCAGCGGGTCAGCATTTACTTAGAAACTCTTGCAGCAGAAAGTTAGGCTGCCTGTAGTAAAGATGGATGTTGCCTCTGTCCTGAAACCTGGTGTTCCTATCAGAGTCGTAAAGGCGACTGTGGAGAGCAGCAGGGAACTGTGAGAATAGAGAAGGTCATCTGAACGTGTAGGGGAAAGGGGTGTGTGGAGAAGCCAATAGTGCCTGAGCGGGAAGTGTGGGGTGCAGGATGGTCTCCCCAGTGTACAACAAGGAACATGGGAGGGTTTATACCTGAGAGGGTAGGGGGCAGAGAACAAGCAAGGGGGATTACAGAGAATCTCTGTTTTCCGCATGAGGGGCAATGCTGAGATGCAACATGCCTGGGGCAGGAGAACTGGGAAGGCACTGAAAGGAATCTTGAAGGAAAGGGAAGAGGAGGTGGCAGGAGGCAGGAGTTGCAAGAAGCAGCCAGGATTGACAAGGGAGGTTCTGCTACAGGGATAAGGAACAGTGGGAAAAGGTCCTCTCCAAGCAGGTGATGTGCAGTGAATTTGCAGGTAGAGTTTTGAACCTAGAATTATCAAATGTTCTTTGGATGGGCAGCTGCAACTAAAACATCACATGGCAGAAGGCAGGAAAAAAAAACAAGTCTTGACAAGCTTTTGTATGAGACCAGCTCTGTCGGCCTCGCCAGGAGTTACAGGGCCATTTCCAGGTCGCGTGACATTTGAGCTGCTTCCTAAAGCACTAGACCACAGAGTCCCTGTGATGTGGTGAGACACTCACTTTTCACTAAAAGAAGTGAATTTCTGACTCTCATAGTGGAAGAGATACAATTAGTAACGTAGCTATAGACGTCTTCAGAACACTAAAATTTGAAGTCAAATAAAAGTTCCTTTGTTTTTATTTTATATACATGTATATAAATATACATATATACAAATGATATCTAGTGTTATATACAAATTACATTATTTCCAGTCAATCTTTTGACTTTTTTTGTGTGTACTTGGTTCATGATTTTCAAGTACGAAGGGCTGGCAATACAGGCTTTAACAAACTTCCTTTGCTTTGCTGCAGACAGCTCCTGAATCATGTAAGTTAACTGTCCTGAGGATATTCCCATCTTTTTTTCTGAAGCAGAGAAGAATTTATGTACAGAGTGTATACTATGCATATCTTCATTAACCGCTACTTGTTTAGTGAGCTGATCCTTCCCTTAATATTTTTAAGTGTTTTCCTTTGGATACAAGCATCATTGTGTAGATGTACTACAGTACTATGTACTTACAGTTTTCAGGATCAATTTTTTCCTTTAAAGCAGTGGTGCTACATTTGCTGTTCTTCCATTTTTGCTGTTCCCCAGGTCCTTACAGTTTTTCAGTACTGATTTTGTGTCCAGTAAATTCATCCACTAGCTCCATTAATACCTTTGGATGTGTATTATCTTTCCTTGCCTACACCTCATTAAAGTATGTGTTTATTTTTAAAAAAGGTTATCATAATCTCAGAATGTTCAAACTTTTCTTTATTTTTCTTATCAGAGTAATTATAAAGAGGGTTTTTTTACTTTGTGTTGCATAACTTTATGATATGGTTTTCCTCATTAGGAGACAGACTGTGGTGTTCTTTATAGTTTTATCACACAACATTTTCACACTGAGAACTCTCGTTGATTATGCAGGATTATTAAAGGAACATAATACTAGTTGGAATGGTAGAAATAGCTCTTTCATGCAAGTATTTCTTTTTGCAAGATATGTAAGTTCTTGGAATTTGCAAAAATTTTGCTATAGTTCAACTATCAGTTATGGTGACTTATGCAGGAATGTCAGGGTGCAGTTCTCTGGGCTTTTTTAAGTGAAATACAAATGAGATGATCATGCTAGCTTCTAAATCTTTCTTCTAAGATTATTTTACCAGGATTAATTTCGAAAATCCATTTTGCTTTCTTTCGGCCCATCTGTTGATACTTAGCCTATCTTTCACCTCTGACAGCAAATGTACATTAGTAATTTCCTTTGATTCTGGTCAGTTTAACATCCAGGATCTCATCTATTAATCCACTGTTTAATTCTTACCACCTACACTTTGGTAGGGAAAGATAATTCTGATGCATAAAAGATTTCAGAATTTTGGAATCCGGTTTTGTTCCGATTTCAAGCACAAGTCTATCCCTGCGTCACATCCCAGACCTGTCTGTCTCGCAGGCAGCAGTGGACCCTGGAAACCCAGGATCTCCGACTACGAGATAGTTGCTAGGCAGTTTTACTGCAGTGTTGTGAAAATTGAATTGCTTTTACAGACTGTTTGGATTTCAACAAATTGACTTTCACTTATGGAAAATGCCCTGTTGGAGGATTTTCAGCCTATTCTATTAATACTGCAAGGGAAAAATATAAACTGAAGCAAAAGGAAATGTTTTAACTCTGACGAGCAAAAGCTTCATGAAAGCATTTGATTTCATGACAGCACTTCTGCACAGGCTTTCCTTAAGATACACTCACACCAGCAGAAAAAGTGGCCCACTGGCTTTCATGAGTTGTTGTGAAAATGTTTTTAAATGACTGAAAATTGTAGAACCAAAATTGATTTAGCCTAGCCTGACTCCTTGCTACATTTTTACTCCGCCTCTATGACCTTAAACTGCATCTGACTTCCTGAAGAATTAATGCTTGGCTGAGGAAAAATTGAGTGAATACCTCAGTATTTGGTATGTTTATAGCATACCTTAATATAATGCCTAGCTCTTTGTTAGGCAGACGATAAAGAGCTTGGAGAATGAGTTATTAATGACTTTGCATTTGATTTTGCCCCCCGGTTGACCAAGACAGATAGAGATTAAGAGAGAGCAAGCTATAATAAAACATCAGGCTAACAGAATTCCTCTTGTGAAACTAAAACCAGGGTAGCAGAGAAGTGGGGGTAAGACCTGAGAGCTGTCGGCCACCCTCCCTTTACTGAGACCTCGCACACAGCCCCCATGGTGCTCTGATGGAGTGTCAAGGCTCGTTCTGGAAGACTTAAAATCCTCCCAGTCGAGGCTGTGAGGAGACAGGAGCAGAGGGGAAGGGGACTCTGGGTTACCCCCACATCTTTCTGATGCTGCAGCTACCCAACAGTGTTTTGATTTTCTGAACTACCTGGGGACACCTGATGTGTTATGGATCATTGGGAGTCAATTGAGTGAGATCAATAGAAGAGGAGTCCTGCTGGCAATGAGCAGGAGCGAGGTGGTGGCAGGTGGGGGCTCAGAGGCTGGATTGCACTGTAAGGTGTTGCAAGCACTTGCGGTGCCTTCCATCATGCGGTGTGGTGGTTGTTAGCAATCATAGCGTTGTTTACATGGTGCCCAAAGGGTGCTAGGTGCAACAAATGTCACATCCTGGAGACCTCCAGGGGAATCCACTGGAGAGAGAAGCGCTGAGGGGGAGTGAGAGGGAGGAGGAGAGGGAAAGAGAAACAAGCCAGAAGCCACAAAAATGACATACAAAAAAAAATTGTTTTTATTTCTTATGTGCACAATAAGAGAAAAGAAAAGATTCAAACAGAATTGAAGCGATGAGGAAAAGCCAAGAGTGGCTGCAGCAGCCTAGAATGGATATGACCCTGCACCTGGCACTGGCCCCCCTCCCCTCCATGGTCTCGTATCTAGCTTAGCCTGGAGAGCATCAGCGGAGCTGCTTACAGTGGGTTTTGTTGTCAGTTCTGTAATTTTCATTGTTTGGTCCCTCCTTCCTGCTTTGCAAGTTTGCCACCATCCTGGCCCAGCCAAGGAGCACACTGTGGTATTTGTGGGGTCCCTCAGAAGCCCTCATTCTGTCAGTGCCAAAGGGGGCAGCTATGTTTCTTACTTCTTTTCCCAGAGGGATGCTTTTCCTTAGGGACAAAGGGGTGGGGTTTTTCCAAAAGTTCAGCAAACGAAAAATTCTGTTAGAAAAATGTTTATGTGCATATATAATTATATATTTGAGGAGAAAGAGGTGCAGGGTTTTTTGTTTTCCTTTTGTTGTTTGCTTAACATCCTCACATTCATGTTGTGATTAATTCTGAAGTCTTACTCTGAATTTGAGTCATCACTACGGATGTGTCAGAAAGCATGCAGACTTGGCCCTGTTTCCACAGCAGGACTCATTACCACCAACCCTCCCCAACAGATTTACAGGTCATGAGGGTGTCAGCTTTAATGCATCCGCCTTGCACAACCTTCCCTCTGTCTTGCCCCGCATCCCATTGGGCCAAAAGGACATGAGAGCTTCAGAGAACAGACCTTGAAAGTGCTACCCAGTTTTAAATGCCATGATCCTTGCCACTTCCAGCAAAGCACAGCATTTGGGAACTCCCAAGATTCTTCCCCATGAAAAAATAGTGACAGAAGGAGATCCAGTCACACAACATTTCTGCTTGGTCCATTAGATAAAGCAAATGCAGCAGCAGAGCTAAGAATGATAGGAGAAGAAAGAAGTGAAAGGAGAGCTGGGGAAGAAGAATAAAGAAATGAGTGATTTGTGAGAGAAAAAAAGAAAAGACAGAAATGTAATGGAAACATTTATTATTATTCAGAATAATACTTAACACTTTTGATAGAATTTTCTTTCCAGGATCTCAAAGCACTGAGCCGGTGCTAATTAATTCAGTTGCGCAATCCCCCTGTGAACTGGGAACTAGTATTATCCCCATTTTACAGAAGATTGGAATTGAGGCATAGGGGGGAAATTGGACTTGACAAAGGTTCTCTAGAGCCTTGAGGAGAACTAGGAAGTCTGAGGTCCCAGGCACCTGCTCTTATATCAGTAATGCTCTTCCCTCTCTGGATAGAGAAGTGCATTGGGAATGAAGAATAATAAAAGAGAGGGATAGAAATGAAATGGAAAGAGGGTGTGAGAAAGAAAGGGGAGAAAGGGAAGAGGCAGCAGAATAGAGAAGAGAGATGTGAGCCATAGACTTCACTAGATTTTGCATAGTGATTTCTTCCTCCAATTCTTTTTCATTTTTTCCTGTAAAACTTTTTAAAGAATAATGAAAAAAAAATAATCCATCTATAACAAAGCAACTGTTGGCCTGTTGGGGAAGGGGTCCTTCCAAGGTTTGGCTGTTCCCTCAGGTTCTGGATTTGTGCTGTGCTTTATTGAACACATCATTTTGTTTTCAGTGAGCACAACAAGACTTGCACAGTACAGACAGCGTGTTCCTTATCTACAGGATGAGACGAGGCTGTTTAATAACTACCATGATGAAGATGGAGATGAACTTATATACAAGAGGAATTGCCTTCACATTACACACATTATCTTCCTACAAAGCAGCAATTGTTTTTGCAAATAACATAATATTAAATAATTGGTAGAATTTTTGCGTTTTCCTGCATAGTCCAGTCTAATGGAATCTATATGAATATTGATGGTTTTCTTCTGCGTAATATCACCACATAAATCCCTGTGTCAGCTACTAGACTTTAGCTATAATACTGCTTTACAATGCATCCACCGACTGTAAATCAAAACAACCAACACAAGAAACTCTTTGGCAAATGTAATTCAGTACATTCGCATGGGGTCTACAGATGGTGGTGGAAGAGGATTAGACTGCCCAGTCCTTTGCATAATTCTGCTTTCCTTTTAATTTTCCTGGTCAAACTACATGCCGTACTTATGAACTTTCCAGACCAATCCAGTGCCTGCTGGAAACCCTCTTTTATCAGTGGAGTTGCACCAACAATGGATTTGGCCCTCTGAGGGTCAAATCAGCCATGAGTAAGCCAACCGAATTCTACTTTCATACCCTAGCTCATGTCTCAAGTTTAGCAAAACACCATTTTAAAAATAATTTCTGAGCTGCTAGCTTCTCTTGAGTTGGCCCCTGGACTGCAGGTTGCCAAGTGTGAGGCATGACAGTCTCCTTTTCTGTATCCTTCTCAGGAGGTTCTCCTTGCTGGTCCTAGGATTTACTGCCTCTGCTCCAACCACCTGCGGAATGAAACCAGGTGGTGCACAAATAGAGCAAAGGCTGTACTGAGAGACTAAAAGGGAGACTTTACTAACAGGTCCAGCATCTATCTGATGTCTGTGGAGGAAAACAGAAGGAGCGGTGAAAGTAAATTTTTAGAAATCACTCAGAATTTTCTTCTCATGTAGAATAAGATGAGATAACGGGCCAAATTCTGATCTCGATGACAGCGTAACAACTCTGCTATTTGCAGCAGGTCACTCAGAGGTAAGACGTGCAGAATGACACTTTTAATAGATCAGGAGTAACCTCTTTGATTTTATTCTGTATAGGAACAGATTTTAGTTCTATATCTTCTATGTAAACATGCCCCCAAACAACCTTATCATTTGGGCACCCCGTTAAAGAAGACACAGATCTATAATCAGCTAGAGCCATGCAAGGGCTAAAAGTGTGAGGTAAAGGGGGCCTTTGGGATCAACACAGCTGTTTACTGATGATGGATTTCATACATACAAGTTAAACTTGGAGACAGAATACCGAGTTCACAACCACATCTCCTCTGAGGCTGGGAACTTTGGTTTTTATACATAACGTTAGCTGTACAGATTGCTCCACTGGTCACTTTTACGCCCTTCAGGGGTTTGATTCTCAATCCTATCTTTGTCCATGGACAGTAGCCCACAAGTTTTATCTGAAACCTCTCTAAAACAACAAGGATCTACTTTGGCAGACTTGATGCCCTGGGGACAGGCTATAGCTGCCTTCATGTTTGCTTTGAGTATTTTTTAGGAAGTGTCAGTGCAAGGAGCAGTTTATGAGTTTGCTGACGATAGTAATAAGCATTTCTATTGACAGTTAGCCTTTTGCAGAACAGTGTTTGCCAGTCACTTGGGAACCAAAAAGAGCAGAGAATCCCTAGAGAATCATCAGGTGAGCATTTGGGATAAGGGGTAAATATTAGGGTGCACAATACAGGATTGAAGATGAAAAGATGGGGCTGTATGTTGGGACTGGCTGGTAGGATGCAGGCATATGGATTTGAATGGAGGCCTATAAATTAGTAGGTGTATGAGCAGATGGACTGGGAATCAAAAGGGACCCATATAGCAAAGCTATAGTGGTTAGGAAATTAGATGTTGGGCACAGATAATTGTCACCGGCTGTGGGGATCTGGAGAAGGGGTGTTGGGCATATCTAAAATTGAGGAAGTTGGGATGTGGGTGAACTGAATTCATCACGGGTAGAGGGGTTAAGGTAAAAGGAGCGGCGGCTAAGGGCTAGGGAACCAAGCAATAATCCCAGCCAATCCTGAATTTGTCCATCTCAGTCTCAGCTGTCCAGAGGGCAATCAGATGGGCCCATGTGAAGCCCCACACTTTCGTTTCCACCACACAGCGCAGTTAGAGCGCAGCTGGGCTTGTTTTCTTTGTTTGCCAACCAGTGACATGGAAAACGTTTGTTGACTCAGAGTGCTTTTTTTGTCGACTGATGTGTTTGGTAACTTTGTCAGATGTGACTTGTCCACACTGCTCCCCAGAGACAGGATTTGGGAAAGGGGGAGGAGGAGGAGGCGACAGGGGTGGAGCTGGCATCCAATCCTCTCCAATACCACCATCCCATTGTAGTGCAAAACAGAAAGGAAACAAAACCCTAGAGTGAAAGAGGAGCATCAAACATCAGAGGAACTTGTCTGCTATTCAGGTGGTGGGGAGGGATGGGACTTGGAGTTTTATTTTTGTAGGGTTTTTTAATTATTATTTTGGTTTTTTTGTTGTTTTTGTTTGCTTGGGTTTTTTAGAAAATTGGGGATTTGTTCTTTTTTTTTTTTCCTTTTTACAGACCTTCATGACAAAGCATAAAAACACAGTTATATTTATATATCTATTTATATATTTCTTCATTTCGTCGGTTGGTTTGTAAATGTTGCTCCATCCTCCTGTCTGAGCTGATTGTGTGTCACAGAAATTGTGGGTGTATGTGTGAGGTTCCTCCCAGCTCTGGCCTGCAAAGTCACCGGGCGTGGGGTGCCGCCAGCTATGGGGGAAGCCACGCTGGAGAGAGGGGATGGGGTGCACAGAGAACCCCTGGTGGGGTGCAGATAGTTACTTGGTCCTTTTCTTCATTGCCAGATGGGCCAGGTCTCTGTACTGCCATCTCTGCTCTAGCCAGACTGTTCCCTCTGTCCTGGGAAACAGGGCGAGCATCACAGGTTACACATGTTGAAGAGTCCACCATGGAAGAGCATATCTTTGGGGAACAGTGTTTCACAAGTGACGTTCTGCCCTGCTTCCCCCGGCCCCTACTGCTCCCAGAAGAAGGGGGTCCTGTAAGGCAATGGTTGCCAGCTGCATTGCTTCCCAGTCCTGGAAGCCGAGGGCACTCTGTGTGGCTGAGCTGTGCCCAGGCCCGGTGGAAGGCTCCACAGGAGGAGCCGCTTGGCCGTGGGCTCTTCCCGGCACAGGGGGAGCGGTCAGGTGGAAGGCAAGGGAAGGGTGGAGGGGTCTCAGTCTCGTGTGGTGAGTGCTTGGTCTGGCGTCTTCGTGGTTAAGAGGAAGGAACTGGACTGTGGGGAGGAACGGAGAAGGTCTCTTCACCCTTCCCAGGGATGGAGGGAGGTGATCAGACAGGTACAATGTGGAGGCCTAAGCTGTCGCCCTGCAGTTTCATGTGGTTTCCATGGTAACTAGTGGCGGTCATAGGCAGCGGCAGCAGTGGGAGGTGCGGAGCCCCGGGATGTGGCACTATAATAATAAGGGGAACCTGAAAGTTAACACAGGAGAAGAATGGACTGGTTGAAAGGACAAACAGTAAAAAAAATAAAATAAAAAAAATAAAACAATCAAACAAAGAAAAGAAACAAAGAAGAACTGAAAAGAAAAGGAAAGGAACCAAAAGAACAAACCTGGGCACTCAGCTCTTGATGGGATTAGGGAAAGGCAATCGGTGGAAGCCAGCCAAGAGCCACATTTCAGTGGATGGATACTACTGTGGCCTCTGGCTCTGAAGCATCTCTACGCCTTTTGCTCCTTCTGACCATCAATAAGTTCCCGAGAGGGAAGCCCGTGCGTATTGCAGCACAAATACGCCACACCTGATCTGCGGCCACGAGGAAAGTGTCAGGGCCAGATGTTCTGAGTATACCCGACAAAGTATAGCGGGTCACTTTTAAAACCAGAAGGGGAGAAATGAAACAAAATTACAATGTTTTATTGTTTGGGATTTTGGTCACATTTGGCTTGAAAGCTCTCTAGATGGTTATTGAATGTGTGTTAAATAGTGATTGATTACTAAGATCACAGTTACTGAGGTTTAACAACACTGGAGCAAAATGTGCATCTATTACCCAGTTGTTAAACCTCAGTAAATACGTAGGTAATAATCAGAGCTGATTTATTTTACCTGTAATAAATCTTTTCCTATTCCTTTGCAAAGAAATGTTGTGTTAGAAGATACGGTCTTATGGGAGGTTTTTCCCCCTCTGAAATAACCTGACTATTTCTGGGCATATTAGAGTCACTGGAGATGGATATATCCCTGCAAGAAAGCTCTACTGGCTATTATAAACCTAATGATGCAGCCTGTCTCCCGCTCTGGACACTGTTCTAACTGGTTTGATGGGAAGAACTTCTATGGGATTTCCAGATCCCCAGGAACTGACTGTGGATTTAACTTGGGAGAGGAGTGAAACCTTATCTGGGTTTTTGATCAGACCTTGAATGGATGCTGATTGCAGCCTGAGAGACTAGCAGAACCTGAGTTTAACTTCTGATCTCATCTGGTGTGGATGCAGCCAATGGAGAAGCCAGAGCTGAACTGGAATTCTGAACTGTCTCACAGAAGAGGAATCAGCTTCAAAACAGATAAAGAACACAAATGAGGTATATACCCATCTAGACACTGGACTGGAGAGTGAGGAAAAAGGCCTCTCACCTGGCCAAATGTTGAAATCCCTCTTCAGAAACAAAACAAAACAAAGAAAAGAAAACAAAGAGACAAACAGAAGGAGCGCGAGGCTGGGGGTGTGCTGTGGGAAAGAGCTACTCACTTAGTAATGCAGGGTTGCTGAACCGCCAGGCCTCGTTGTAGGTTGTGTACTGAGGGTGGCTGTAGGGGTTCCCTGAGAACTCGCTCCCTGAAAGAAAGCAAGGAAAGTGTGAAATACAGTTAAGAATGAAGATTCATGGCTGCTATTCCATCAAGCTAGTGTTCATGTTGAATCCGTGTGCCAGCAGGAAAACTTGTACATCTAGCTTCCTTGCCCAGCTGGGACTTTGCCTTTCAGGACACTGTAGTGTTTGTTCAGTGCAGAGTTGTTTACCCATACAATTGAAAATTGTAAGATTGACCTCTTTAGAATCAAGAAATTAGTTTAAAATGCTGAAATTCAATAATACAAATAAACAAACTGGTTTATTTTTCATTGCCTTCTGGCTTCTGATTCTCAAGGTGCAGTAGGATTGCATATGCAAGCTTTTTCTGCAATTAACTATCAGCTTTCTTTTAAATAAAATCTAAGGTTCTCCAGTAGTGTCAAGACAGCAGGCATGGGAGCTTGAACGGGACAAGCTTGCAGTAAACTCATTGGAACCAGCAGTGCTGTTGATGGCAATATGTACTGCTAAGTTTTGTTTATAGGGTACTGAAAGCAATGACGTATTTGTGGAAAAGAGTATCATTCATTATTGGAAACGTTCTGAGAGTAGGGTGGGCTTAAATACAAAATAGAACACATATGAATCACACTTTCTGTGTGATGGTGTTAGTCAGAAAAGAGATTTAAGTGATTTATATATGATGAACCCCACATTTACGCTTAGTTAGTGAATTGCAGAGAAAACTTGCTGTATTCCATTCCAGAAAATAATCTTCTAATGATTAATGCTTTAGGTGCTATTCTGAATCTGAATGACAAGGTGGCTACAGCTCCCTTTTTCACAATCAGTAAAATGGGCCCAAACCAAAATACTTGTGAGCTTTGTGATCTAATCAGACTCGAAGATTTGAATGTTGTAGAGTATTCTTAAATATTCAGTTTTATTGTGCGTAAGGAGCTGTGTCTCCTTGTTTTATAGAAGGCTGTGCGGGGCTAAGGGAATTATATTTGGTAACTGAGGAGGTATGGTGCTGTATTCAAAATAAATAAATGTCCCAAAACTTAAAAATACATGATCCCTGTTAAGTAAAAACATGCCTTTATCTGATCATAACCTCAATTTAATGCAGTACCAACAAGCTGGGGACAATCAGCACCATCTGAAAGGCATTATGCACTTAAAAGACAGTGAAAGAACGTCAAGACGACTAGCTTCTGGTCTGCCCTGAGGTGTGGGTAGAGTTATTACAACAGAACTGTTTGGAAAACACCTAGAGTTCCTGCTAGATACCATGGAATATAGCGAAAGAGGGCAATGCAAGACACGCTGGAGGCCTGTGATACAATTACCAAAGAAACGTCAATTAATTATACTGTAATCTCTGCAAATCTCCCCTCACCAGAGAATGAAAGGCAAAACCGCAGATTCTCAGATGGCAGAAATGAAATCTATTGAAGCCAGGGGATTTGCACCAGTTTAAACTTGAGGAGCATGTGTCCAGCCAGGTTCTTTGAAGACACTCAGGGCAATAACTAGTCAGTACAAAAACATGTATGTATCAAAAGCAATCACCATCCAAAGGTATTTTAGTCACGGTAGTTTTTAGTTTCAGCATAAAACCTTGTTTTGTGTGACAAACCTAGCTGAATACTGTTTTAATGATAATAACTTGGCATGTTTTCATATCTAGAAACATCCTGCACTGAAAATCCTGACAGCTATCTGGGAAGGAATAGGTGAAACCTGCTAAGGTGACCAAGATGCTGTGGGATGGGATATGAAGGCAAAAAGGAATGCGTAGTCCAGATTCATGTCTACTGAAGTGACTTACCTGTGGGATATACTGGAATGAGTTTGCCTCCCAAAGAAGGAAAAAAACTAACCAGATGAGAACTTCTGGTTTGAAATGCCTCATGTAAACATCACTTCTCTGCATGGAGAGAAGTTCTGATGTTTCAAGGCTTCTTTCTCTCTCTCACCTTCTTCTCAGTTGTCACCCTAAAGTGTTTACAGTGTTCCTAAAGCACGGGTTAACTAGAGGAGAAAGAGCCCCAGCTATGGAGAGCTGGGGAGGAGGGAGGGCAGCCACTGGAAACAGTGTTTATTGACGAGGAGTGAAAGCATGCATGCAGCAGGATAATGAGCTTTTGAGCTCAACTGTGACCAAGAGGAACTGAGCTATCGCCTTCCCTGATCGCTAATGAAACAAGTGTAATTTCCTCATCAACATTGGATTCTGTTTAACGACTCCCTGCCGTTGCCATCACCAGCCCTCCGCAGGCTCTACACTGCTCTGCGCAAACTGCGGTTCCCTTCAGAGGATGCTCACTTCACCAAAACAGTGCAGAAACTTGGTGGCCTTTCTGGGAAAGAGGAAGAATTGAGGAATTGAGGCAGGGATCAAAAGTGCTCTGTCACCTGAGTAGGAAACATCTCTCAGACGCATAGGTTAAGTGTAGCACAATACCTGATTCACCCTTCTCTGTGACTAACCCGTGCTTTTTCAAATGCGTGCTCAGGGACTACTGGCTTTCACCCATGTCTACAGCCTGAGACCTTAAGTTACAGGCAAGGGCAAATGCAGGATACGTATCTTACCACATCGTCTACGTAAACCTCAGAGATACTCGCATGCATGACTGACCATGTTGCATGGATGTACTGCTGCTGGAGACAGGCTCTTCCCTAGATTATACAAGTAGAAGTCTAGTGAAAGGTTGTTAAGGATAGAACAGAGCAGCTTTGGTTAGCAGTGATCAAACAATTTTCTCAGAAACAGTTTTCCACTGGAAAATGCTGTCTCATCAAAATGGAAATGTTTTGCATGAGCTTGTCAGCTTCAATGGAGTTTTGGAAAGAAAAGTTCGGAAAGGATTGCAAATTGAAACAAAGTATTATGTTTCAACTTTCTTGTTTTGTTTCATTTTGCCTTTCTCATCTCATTTAATTTCCTTTCAACTCTTTTATTATTTTAATATGTCTTGACATCTAGAACATGTTGATGTTATTGAAATGTTTCATCCTGATGTTTGCAAATTGAACAGTTTCAAGATTCTGACTCCTCATCCTAACGCAAGATGAAAACAAATGTCAAAAAATCAGAGTTTTGCATGGGTTGGAAATTCTGCTTTCTGACCAGCTATATTTTTAGCTCTGCACCTTTATTTAAAGACAGAGCCTCTTTTTCATATTCACTCACATCTGGACACTAAGGCTTGTTTGCATGTCAGTATGTTTCTTAAAGATACTCCCTGAATGGTAATCTTGATTGCTTCTTGTTTGCACTGTAGTTAAAGTACTGGCCCCTGATCCTTCTTGGCCTGCGGGCATGTAATCAACCATTGGTGACATCATATTTGTTTTCTCTGTTCAACCGGGACTGTTAGCAGAGGTTGCAAGCAAACACAGAGGATCAACCTCATGAGGCCTATATTCTGTGCAATCTGTGCTCTGGGAACCTTTACTAACAGTATTTCTTGGTATGCGTATTTAAATCTTGGCACGTTCAGTCTTCTAATACAGAAACCATGAGGCATGAAGTGAGCCTGGCAGGTGGCAGGTTCAGAACAAATAAGGGAGGTAGTTTTCACACAATATGTAGTTAAGCTACAGAACTTCTTGCCGTAGGTTGGTACAAATGTTAAAGGCTTATATGGGTTCAAGAGACAGTGTTTAAGTTTGTGGAGGGGAAACCTATTGAGGGTGTTTAATATTAAACAGAAAGATACTAAGTCTGGTTTAGGAAGTCTCTGAGCTGCAACTTCTTGGAGGCTGGGAGATCATCTGAGAAAGTACCAATATGTGTTTGCTCTACTCTTATACTCTTCCCCAGGCATTCACTTCTGGCCCCTGACAGAGAGAGGTGACTGCAGAGATCTGCAGTGTGACCCATTAAAGACAAGTCTTATGTCCCTTCCCAGGAAGCCTCTTTATCTCCAGCTTGTTGGCTTCAGTCACATTAGAAGACAGGAATAGCAGGACTGCCAGGCTGGGTCTGACCAGTGGAGTATGACTGAAACAGCCAGAACTTGATGTTCTGTGGAAAGATGCAGTAACTAATGCAGGATGCCCAAGTACACCACCGGAAAACTTCCTCTAATTGACTATCGATGTCAGATTTAATGTAAAGATAGCTGTTTGACTTGAATAATCTTTTTAAAGTATAACTCAACTTTTTTCCTTATCCTATTCTTTTTTCTTTTTGGGTGTATTTGTGTGTTTTTGAGGACACTGCTGTCTTATGGATAAGTAGCTTCCACATCAAGGAGCTGAAATACCCTATGCTTGGATAAATGACCCCTCTGATTAGTGGTCTTAAAATTTTTGTCCCAGTTTAGATGTCAGTATCATCCTTGTGATGAGGATGTTAAACTTGCATAGCAATCACAGAACAGTTAGAAGTTGAGGAGTGCCTATTTTTCAGAAGTACCTATTCAAAGAGCCAACTATTTTGGTGTTATTAATAATTTCTATATGCCATGACCTTCTATAAGTTTTGACCTATAGCTGACTTAAATGTTGACAACTGAGTCTACCTACTGTTACTGTGTGGTGGGGTTTAATTTATTTATATTGTCCTAGTGCTGCTCTGATTCTGGAGCCAAACCATCTCCCTGAAAAATCCAATATAGAAGGAGATGCCCTAAAATTTGCCAACTCCGCACGACCCCAAAAGTTCAGCCAGCTGGTCTACTATACCAAAGGACTAAAGTAGGGATGTGGAGGGAACCAAGCCACTATCTTTTCCTGATCTGCAGGTCAATTACATCATCTTCACAGCATAGCCTGAGATTTTGTTGTGCCTTAGGGTCGTAAGTTGTACGTAGCTCTGGAATGTGACCATAGGTATTAGCCACGACTTCATGGTACATAAGCAGTGATTTGTCATTTAAAGATGTTAAGGCTCTGACCTGCAAACATTTCCTATCAGTGATGTTTCCACTGTCCTCGCTGCAGTGCGTATTCATTTAGCTAGCTGTTCTGAGATTTGGATGAGGGCTAAGTTAGGCTTTTCACTCATAAGCCCTGGCAAATCATATTGTAGTGATTTATGAGCTTTCTGTCCTCAGCTTTCTGCTGCTTCAGTTCTGGTGTCATCCCTCCAGTAGTAGAGGTTGCAGAATGGACTGTGCACCTGGACATTAGCCATCACAACTCACAACCCAGGGCGGTAACATAAACAGAAATCAGTGGCAGCTGAAGTTCTGAGCTACCATGGCTGAGAAACAAAAATCCTGCCTCTTCATTTATCTACTGGGAATAACTATCATCAGAGTAGTGAGGAATAGAGCCTGGGGAAATAAACTCTTCAATTGCCCTCAGGTAAATGGTCCTCTCTTCTCCCTAAACACTGGGAGGATCCATTTGAATACCCATCCAAAGGCATTAGGTAGGAAAGAAACAGTTTGCCTTTGGATGTCGGATTAGGTAGATAGTTTCTTGGATTGGAGACACTATCTTACAAACAGGATGTGGGTAAGTAGTGAATAGTTTCTCCTGAAATGCTGTTAATTATTGCTGAGGTCTTAGCTAGTTTAGGCTATGGACAGTAGGTCTCCAAAATCTGCAGGTATTAAATTACCATTGATGATTTTCAGTTTGATGCCGTGGCTTTAGACAGAAGGTAAGTTGTTACCCTAAGTTACTGGATAGTTGAATATCCTGAGCCACAAGCAGTACATAATAATCTGCATGGGTCATTGGAAAATAATTACATTGGTTAATGAATACTAAGGTTAATTAATTACCAATTAATTGCCACAGGTTATAGATAGCTAGTTGCCCATAGCAGCAGTGAATCAGTTACTAGGAGGAAAGAGGTATGTTACAGAAAGGATTGTTAGCTATCGGCATTGATTATGGGCACCTGATGATTTCTTTATGAAAAGAACAGGCCTTAATATCATCAAAGCAATAGCAAAGCCAACTGTGAAAGCTCTTACAATGCTAGTATACTGTTCAAACATGTGTGCACCATGACTGATGGCTGGAGGCTGACTTACCAGGAACCATTCCTGCAAGAGTTGAGGTTGGGTAGCTGCCTTGTCCAGTCGGGGGAACATGGGGTGGGTAGCCAGGCAAGGTGGTGCTTGCCATATCACGACCTGGAAAGGGAAAGAATCGGGACAGGTGATCAACAGGGATAAGATCTTTCAATATTGATTTGATATCACCTCTTGTCCCACTGTCACGTGACTAGCAGCTTGACAGGCAAGTGCTGTGCAGCCTTCTCTTATGTAAGTGCTGTTCACCCACTGAAAATCTTGGGAGAAGATTGTGGCACTTTTAATCTCCCACTGTAAGGATGGATGTTAAAACTTAGCTTTCTGAGGCTCTTTTTTTCTTGTTGTAGATTTTGGATCTATTTTAACTAAATCAAAATGGCCCTGAGCTGCTCAGAGAATGGCAGTGTATTCACTGCCAGAGTAGCTAAGTTCCTGTCTATATGCATTGGATGCAGTTCCAAAACTATGGTGATGTTACTTTAGGGCATGTTCAATGTGCAAGGCACTGGAAAGTGATCCAAGAGTTTTCTGTGCCTGTCTCTCTTCCCACTTCTGCCATTCACCTGCTGATGACTTTAGGCAAATCACTTTACCTCTCTGTGTTTCTTTTTATGCTGCAAACTCTTTGGTGCAAGGGCACACTTTTAGTACATTTGCACAGTGCTTAGCATGAGATCAATACTGCTCAGACTCCTTCCAGGTGCTGCTGTAATATATATAATAATAGGGCAATGCAAATCAGTTTGAGTCCCACTTCATTTTTATCACAGGTGCAAGTTTTTGTTAGTAATACTTGAAGTTGTGATATCTTTTCTCCACCAAAGAAGTAGAGAGGGGTGTGGACCAGCTGGATGACTGTCGTTTATTTTTCATCTCTTAGGAAGTGCAGCTGTAGGCTTCTTGGTTGGTGCCAGAGGCATTTCCTCATTTGGACTGGTTAGCCTGAAAATGGGCCAGCCAGAAGGGCATTTGCTGTTAGTGCTTATTGCATTTAGATGAACTAAAATCATCTCAGAAGCTGCTGGGAGTTTCAAGCCAAAACAAAACAAAACAAAAAAAAGGCTAAATAAATTAAGATAATCTTTCCCCCACAGCTGCTGGGAAATTTACAGCTCAACCTCCAATGCTGCCTACTGAGATCTCAGCCTGTTCCAGGCATCCAAAGCCTTTCACATTCCTTAGGTGAACTGTAGCTCACCAACAAGTTTGTGCCATTTGTTGTTCCTTTGTTAAATTTTGTCTCTCCTGTCTGTTCTAACTGGAGAGCTGGAGTCTGATTCGCGTTTGGAAGTGACAGGTTAAGTATGGCCCATTAACACCACTGGAGTCACTGAAACTGTGCTGGGATATGCCAATGAAAGAAGAATAAGAGTTGTTTTAGCTCTACTAGTGGTAGAATTATAACTGATACAGCAGGCCCTGGAACAAGCATGAACCTTGGCTGGGGAGTCAGAAATAAGTAACAGTTACACAGCAAAGCAAAAACTCATCAACATGGAGCATTAACCTGAAGGGAGGGAGTTCCTCTGGGATGAGGTGGGTTAAACCAGTGTCATTGCTTTCATAGGTCTTGACTAAAGATTACTGAGGTGATTTGCTCAAGCAAAAAGAAACACAACTTCATTCTTTCTCCCTGAAGAGGTTTCTGATCAGTGGCTACTGTTCCTAGATCACCTCCTCTTGGAGGCACAGAACTACCAGACAATGGCTGAGCGATTTTCCAGCCACTCCCCAATATTGATAAAAATAAATATATAATGCCTCAAGAATTTATATTCTGCACTCTTCTGCTCTTTTATCACCCATTCCTTTAGTGATTTGTAGCTGTGTTAAGATGTATGATTAATACCTACTAGATGTAGTTCTTTTTTTTCCCTCACATTCTTTTAAGGCAAGAAAGTTTTATGCTTAAAATTCATGTTATTTTGGTTCACTTATTGACTAGCCTGAGAAATAACAACAGGTGATGAGTGAGAAAAAAGTGTTACTGAAAAGTTAGAGAGAACATTATGTAGCAGCAGGCAAAATTAATTCGTTTTGACACTTCTGTTCAGGTGGGAACACATACACACTTGCTCTGCTACTCGATCTATGCACATATGCCCCTGTGTTTTTATTCAGACAGAGGCTGATGTTCAAAACTCGGTGTGGAAGATTCGCTGGGAAGTGATCATCTGTCAAAATCCTAATCTTGAAAAAGACGATAACAAACAAGTACAGTATCAGCAACATGAATAAGAGTCCCACAGAGAAACTCTTAAAATGCTGTTACATACAGGCAGGCCCCTTCCATTACCTCCTCCATTACCAACGGGTAGTTAGGGATTATTAAATTCTTGTACTCCAGGGCTATGGCAAAGCTAGCACCTGTCCTGCACATATAACATGCTTCCAACTCCAGCCATTCTCCCTTCTACAAGAGCCTTCTGAGTGAGGAACACCACCTTCATCACTGTGATGTTGTTTGAGCTTTCGAACACTTTTTCCCATGTCTAATTCTCCATAAGGGTCCTAAGGCAGGTGCCTCTCCTGAAACACAGTGCCTTCTAGGCAACAGCGTTGTCACATATGACTGCATCCCCAGAGAACTATATCGTTGGAGAAAGTCTGTTAGGAGACTCCTTGGCTTAGGAAATGCCCAGAGCTCAGAGGCTCTTACTGGCTGCAGTAAGATTGGACCAAGGCAGTGTTATGAACACAAGTCTTCTCTGCTGTTACTTGTTGCTTTCCTACAGGGAGGTTTAGAAATGCAAATCTCACCCGACAAGACAGAGGGAGGATGTTAGGTCAAAGGAGAAAAATAATATAGGAATATGAAGGAGGCAGACAGAGATGAGATGTGTTTCTTGAGCATTTTGAACTGTGGTCTGCACTAAGACTTTGTCTTTTCTGAAAAAGCCCCAATTACGTTCTTTGACAGTGAGTGACAACAGCCTCAGTGGTCACCCAAAATGATACCCACTATTTCATCCAAGCTACTTCTGAGCTTCTGCAGCAATGTTGCTTCAGTCACCTTGCACAGGAGTTTCCCCTCATACCTACCTGAAACTTCTCCCTCCCCTCCAGCCTGCTGCTCCTAAGTGCTGACATCTTCTGCAACCTATTTCTCCATTTCTGTCCTTCCCTTAAAGGCCACCTACTCAAGTCTGTATTCCTTTGGCTGTAAGACATTATAATCTCTCACTCACCCTTTCCTGGTCTTGACATTCAGACGTGATGCCCTGCTTCTTAACAACTTGATCTGTTGTGTGAAGGCACCAGCTCACATTGACACTCCCAACCCAAGTGACTCAGGCATTGCTCACAACATAGCTATGGCAGTGCTCACCAACCGTCTATGTATTTGTCTGACTTCGTAGTTTGTACAACCCATGCTGAATGACCCCATCAGTCCTAGAGCTGGTGAGGTTACTCAGGCTGCTATCAGCTACCTTGGGCTACCACACAGTACCCTTGCTGGGCCTGCAGTACTCAGGGGCTTTATGGCTATTGAGGCAACACAGGATTTTGCTGTACGAGTGTTTCTATACTAAGTCCCAGACCCATCCAACTGGGACACCCAGTCACTTCTAGGTAGTTAGAGCTTCTTTTCCCATTTTATTCTAAAAAATGAAGGACTGGCATGAAATCTTTTTGTGACTCTCCATGGAGCTCAGAACACATGCTGCATACACAGAATTGGAACATGGTTGCTCTGGTTCCCACTTGCACTCAAAGAGCTTGCAGCATTTACTGGTCTCCCCATCAGACGAAACTGAACCCCTTGCCTGCAGCATCCCCACTGAGTTTGTGGCCAAGGCCAGTTACCTGCTATCAGAGGCTGGCTGCTGGACTGCCCAAAGTGGGCACCATGATGAAGGAAGGCACTGTAGCAAGGCGTGGACGCATCGTCTGAAAGGGCCATGTGGAAGGGCTGAAGATCAGCCTGCCCAGAGCCGACCGGCGTGGTGGGGGTGAAAGGGGTGAGAGAGGCTCCATGAGGCTCTTGCTTTATACTGAGGGGAGAGGAGAGGTTTTCTGTGGTAGGGTAAGGGATGGACACAGACAGACAAAGGGAACAGGGGGAGGAAGAGGAGGGTGGGGAAGGGAGGAAAGGAAGAACAAAATGGGTAAATGAAAATGGAGTGGTTAAAATCTACAGGGAAATTAATTTAAAAAACAAAAATAAAAATAAAAGGTTAGGAGTAGATCAGAGGAGCCAGTGCTGAGACAACAGCAGTAAATATACCCGGGGGCTAGGCTCTGACTGCAGGGATGCCTCTGCAGGGGCAGCAGGAGATGAGGAGAATGGAGTGCAGTGGCAGATGGGAGGAATGGGATGCAGGAAAAGGAGAGGTGAGGGAGGAAACATGCAGGAGAGGGAGGACAGGAAGAAGCATAGGGTTGGGAAGGAGAAGAATGCTCTGAAGCTTCTGTGCTCCCTTTCCTGCTGCTTTCTCTTGCTGGCCAAGGGCGCATGAAGATGCTACATTTACACAGTCTGGCCCAGGGAATTATACCACTTTGTCTCTTCAAACCCAAGATAGCCTTCCCCAGCAGAGCAGCATGGTTATCAGCATCTTTAAACAGGATGCTCAATGTAACGGCCAAAGCTTTTCAAGCCAAAGTCTGTAAAAGTTTTGACAAAAACGATGTAGCTGAAGTTTGAGGTGGTTAAAATAAAAATGAGACTATACAATTAATAGGTGGATAGACAGATCAATCATTTTGTCTTGCTCACAGTGGCACACTTTGGAGCTTTAACCATAAAAGCAGTCAGTGCTGACTGGTTGTTCCCGGAGTATAGTGTTGCCAGACAGATACCTTGACAGAGAGATACAATGTAGGAGAGAAAATGTGGGGGACTTATAAAAGGTCTCATTTTCATTGTTGTTTGCATTGGACCTTGGTTTCTGATGTGCAGATTTGCATAGGCACAATAGATACAGTTTTGCAACTGCTCCTAACTTGGCTGCCAAGTAAGAGGTTTGGGAATTGGAGAACTCTGTGACCTAAAGCATGGGTACTCCAGAACACCCATTGTTGATGGGTCAGCAGTAAGAGAGTCTTGTATTTGAACACCTGAAAGAGAAGTATGGATGATGTAATCAGATCCGATCCAAATCATCTAGCAAACCATCCACCCTCAGGTAAACAAATTAAAGCCAATAAATGAAAGCCATGTTTCTGCCGTGATGGCAAGTGTTGCCAATGGCCTATGAAATAAGTTAGTTCTGGTGGTTTTGATTTATACAGAAAAATATAAATGTGACATATAATTAGGTCATAAATCTGACCTCATTAATGTAGAACTGGCTTTATTAACTCTAGGCACCTTATTGTGAGACTGAAATGCTCACCTAGACAATAAAGGGCTGGGCAGTTTCTATCTGTGAATGCTGTTTATCCAGAGGCATTTGTTTCCTAAAGGTTTGTTACCTGGCAAAAATGATAGTTTGCCATCTGTGTTCTCCTCCAAGTACCTCTAACCTGGCTGGCCAGCAAAGGAATCACTGAGACTTCTTTACAGCAAAGACATATGTTCACGGTTCAGTTGATTGGGAAGGATCAGTCCTGGCCAAAAGGCATACAGTTCCTCTTTATTTAGATTACTTATGTGAAGTCTCTGGTATGCTAAGTGAGGATTCTTCCCCCTTTTTGCCATAGGAAGCTCTAGCAAGGATCTTTTGTGGAGGATATGGGGAATGGAAGTGGGAGTGTCTGGTTCTTGTCGCACACTTAATTAAACTCACTAGAGTAGGCAGTACATCAGTGCCCAGCTTCTGCTTTTTACAACTATCTACTATCCTACAGTCCTACCAGTGAGCCCTCACATGCCAATGCTAGTCTCTGTAGATGGAGAACCCTCAAAGCTATTTTTCTCTTGCATCCTCTGTCATCAGATGGCAAGGAGTGCACAGATTTACTTTCAGGCCAGACAGGCAGAGTCAGTACCAGCACTCTGGGAGTGCTGAAGCCTTTACCCAAATAATGTTGATACTAGATAATTTGGATGAATAGATCTATCTGCAAGCAGAGGGCCAAAAGTTCCCCTGGCTTTCAGGGGCTGCAAGTGAAGTGATATTTTTCAAGGAAGCTATTTGACAGTCATACCTAAATAAGCTAGGGACACTTTGGTCCTGGGAATTTTTCAGGCTCCTTTTTCAGCTCCCCACACTATGCAAGGGAGAGCAGGTGTGGGGGCCGCTGGGGAGGAGAGGGCAGAGAAGAAGATGGACATGGGAAGCATGGGTGGGCAGAAGCAAGAGGTGCTATGCGCAGAGGTTAATCCTGTTTGCACAGCCCCCAGGCACGTTGGGTTTCCTAGTCCCTCCCCTGCTTTATTTCTCTTTTAAAGCATGGAATTTTCAGCTATAATCCTTCCTAAACCGCAGCATTTTTCAGGCGCTCTGTGTAAGTGAAACCATAATCTCTGGTAAAACAGACCGCTTAAGCTTCTGTAGCATTAGGCCAATCTGATCCAGCCCCTGGATTTCCGCTCTGCCCAGCCACCACGGAGAGGATTTCAGCCTGAAAGACTTTCTAAAGCCCTCGCAATGGCAACAACGGTGCTAGGCCTTGCCTTGCAAAGCTGAGAAGGGTTAAGGGACCAGGAGCTATTTGTCCCAGTGTTGTGAGGCTGTTAAAGCCCCTGTCAGACTCACAGTGGAGATGAGCCCAGCCCTCTCTTGAACACATCAGGGCTTATGAAGAAAAATTCCTTGCACCTTCCAGAAGCAGCATCACTTACTCAGTGCAAGAGGATAAAGAAGTTAACAGTAACATGGCAAAGACACTGGGACACAATAATGCTAAACGCTCGTCTCTCCAAGAGTAGAGGAGAGGAGGCGAGGATAAGGACAGACAGCAAATGATTGCACAACCAAAATTCAGACTTTTATGTGTCTATTTATCTATCTGTCTTTCACTCTACGCTCTGCAACTGCACAGACATAACTTATATCTCATGTATCTTCACTGTCATTTACCAATTTTTACTCCTTTGTTGTCCAGCTCTCCTCTGACTAAAAGCGCCTGAATTCTGGCTCCGATATAACTCCTGCCACTGCTATGCTGGAATAATTGCCCCAGCAGTGAATTATAGCTCCAAAGTGTGTCAGTGTAGACGAGATCGATTGATAGATCTATCTATCCACCTGTGAATGGCACAGTCCCATTTTTTATTTTAACCACCTCAAACTTCAGCTGCCTCTTTTTTGTTTTCACTTCTGATTTTCTCCATTCTCTAATTCTTTCGTATTTGTGATGGAGAACTTGCTCCTTTCTATCTCAGGTCTTGCTAGTGCCAGCAAGCTGTGGAGCAGTGCCGTACTGGCTTGTCTGTGTCTTGGGGGTGTCCCTCAATGAGGCTGCATCAGGGAACCCTAAGGTATCTGTCAATGTCTTATTCCTAAGGCTGGAATACTGACTTGTAACCCAATATGGGACAGAATGAGTTTGCAACCCCCCAAAGCAGCAGAAATCTATTCCTATCCCAGGCTCCTTTCTTCTTCTAAATGGCAAACGGTATCCTTGTTTATGAGCGACAAAAAAATACTACCCAATGTCATGGTGGGGGAAATTTGAAAGGGTCAGCAGGGTGGGGATATAGCTGGAAACATAGCAGAGGACTACATATTATCTGCATCTCCTGCTCCTCTCTTTCTTGCTGTACTTGCTGAGTTATGGCTGTTTTTCCTCCTTTCTAACCCTGTCCTCTGTTATTCTGGCGGAGAGCTAGAACTAGTGATCTCTGGCCTAAATTCCCCCTGCAAATGAAGGGATTTTGGCCAGACAGGGTGAGAGGAAGATTCACAGCTTTGGGTTCCTACAGAGACTCGTCTCAGCTTTTATCGTGCTCTCTGCTGCTGAAGGGAAGGGAAGCAGGAGTGTTTGCACGACTAGATAAGCTGCTTGTTTTTCATTGCTGGCTTCCTGGAGGATAAGCTACCTGCATCCAGTGCTCCTCTTCTTTTCAGTAAACAAAGAATATCAAGATGGCACATCCGTGTGTAAGGGATGGCTTGTACACATCCACTTAACAACACTGCTCACCATCTTGACAATGTTTAGTGTTCTCCATCATTTCCTGGAGTCGCTATCAAATATTCATATCGCCCCAGTGCCTCACTCTTTAGAACACATATCCTTACAGCATCGCTTAGAGATCACTGTTTTATCTGTGAGGAACTGCGCCCAGAGAAGTCGTATGCAAGTTCATGTAGGAACCCTGTGTTAATGCTGAATCTTATCTCAGGTCTTTTGAATCCTATGCTTGTACCCACCATAGAAACATCTTTTTCCGTATTTGCATTCTCAATTCCTTAGAAAAGTTTCATTGTGGCAAACAGAATGAGACTGGGTCCTCAGCATTCATAAACTGGTAAGTTTACACTACAGCCAGTGGAGTCACATTGCTTTATCCCACATGAGAATCTTGCCCCAGAAGTTCTAGAAGTTATGCAAAAGACCAAACTGAACTGACACAACGCATCTTTCACTTTTGCTTTCTGTCATGTCAGAAGAACCGCTTTTTATTTCATTTCTTAGTTTTCTAGCTTTTCTTTTGCAAAAGCATTATGCAAGTTGCACTGGAGATAAAGCTCATCCTATCTTTCTTCCCTTCTCTTCTCTGTGATCATAACAGACCTTTGTTAGAACAACTGAAAAGTGTGCAAAGACTAATCTGCTTTTCGTTGTACCTTTTCTATCTTCTCTTTGTATTCCTGCTGACTGGAGAATGAGCCTTGCATGTTCAAGTTTATTTTCCGTTTCGGCACAGATCCATCCATGTTCTTAGCCCAATACTTTACTTGTGAGTTGTTGAAATACATGTTTAAAAAACAACCTTGTATTGCTTTCCCCTGAGAGTCAAAACTGTTGTGACATTACTGATGTCAAGTTTTGAAATCTATTTGCCCCATTTCTTATAAAACAATTTTATAATTTGTGTCTGATCTAATTAACTGCTACTCTTGAAGTAAACTGACCTGCTAACTTCTTATGTTACTTTGGAGATAAAAAGTTTTATAGTCTCCATACAGAGTAAAACATGGAGCCTCCAGTACACTTGCAGTCTGGACTTCGAAGTTCAGAATCTGTTCTTCGAAGCTAGTTGAGTCTCGTTAGTGTCAATCACTTGAGAACTCCACTGAAGTCACCTTCATGTGCCTCTAAGTACATTTGTTTGCAGATGGAGCTGATGAAGGCAGATATACTTTAAAGTCTTGGGGGGGCAGGGGGAAGGTGTGCAATTTGTGCACTTGGCAAACAGAGAAGGTCAGTGGAATTTGTATTTTTGTCCCCTTTCGTGAGTCCAAGCCTATCGGGGTGGACAATTACTTCCTGCCTTAAAGTGTAGCATATGCTTATTCCTTGGTGGGTTGGGACTTGAATGTTACTTCTTAGACAAGATGCTTTTGAAATACATGCTGGGAAATGTAATTAGAACACGTTAGTTTTTCACATAGTCCTCATTATAGGTATCTCCCAGGTTTCATCACAATATTCTACTGATCATAAGATAGGATAGATCTTCCTGGGTAGCCTACATCAAGCCTAAACCTGCAAAGAAGGGCCAAAGATTGCCCTAAGCTCTACGTTTCTCTGAAAGACTGCAGTGGGCTGTTTCAACTGTACAAGCAGCTGGCCTGGTTAAATCCAGTACAGCTGATGGAGATCAAAAGTTAATAACACCTGCTGACAGGTGTTGCTTAACTCAGGTACAAAGCACAGTCTTTGCTGTCAGTGGGCAAATATCTACATCACAAAAATTTTCATCATAGCTGTACTTATTGGATCCTTCGTTTAGCCTCAAAAGAAAAGGCAAAAACTGAATTGTTGGTAAGATGATACAAGCATTTACTCTAAAAAAGTCCCTTTTTGTCTGGCAGCATAGAGTGTGGCAGCCTGCAATGCTGTCTCCTTGCTGAAGGAAATCAGACTGGGAATGCCAATTGTCATTACAATGCTATTGTCATTACATGACATTATGGTCATGCACTGCTATTGTTCACTTAAATGCTAGTTTAAGGAAGGAGAAGACATTATTTCTTTCGGGCCTGTCCATTTCTGGGTTCCTCACATCAACATGCCTTTCAAGCCCATGAGCCGCCTTCATCAGCATCATAAAGTTATGGTCAGTGAAACTTCCACTGAATGCATTGAAACAGTTTATGTGATTCCTTTCCCCCCTAGCTATTCTTGTCTGTTCCAGGGATCATTCATCTGACCATCTATCACCCTCAGCCATTTGGTACTGTAGAACAGTAGTAACACCTTTTGCCTTTCCAAATTCCTTGACTAGATAAGAAGATATTATCTCTTCTTAGAGATGGGAAACAGTTGATGAAATTTGGAGGTCCCGTGGACTTTGACTTTTGCCAATTCCTCATCTTAAATACAAGAGAGGCTTGCTCACAGAAAATACCTCCTTCATTTTGATGAGGCAGGATAGTAACAACCTTGTAGCAGACACATGAGTGATTATCATATTCCATTTTCAGGGCATTGGGGCACCCAGAGATGTGCCCAACAGGCTGCCTGACTGCTGGCAGCTGCAGCCATGGTGCTGTGCCACAGGGTGTGGGTCTGCGTATGGAGGATTTGCTGTCACCAAAGCCAATTTGGGACCCCAGCAGTTTGTTAAAAAGGTTTTGTTAAGTCAGCCCAGTCAAGCCCTGACCAGGGCCGTTGCTCGCTGGTGTCAGAGGATAAAGTAGATTGGAGCAAGACAGGAAATTTTCACCAGTACAAACAAGGAAAAGGGAAAGGAAATGCTCCCCCTCTCAGCGTAATGATCTAAGTACAACTGAATGCAACGGTCAGTTTTAATCATGATTTAAAACAGCAAGCTGGATCAACTCATTTTGCGTTTGCACTATGAGGCTGTTTTCTAAAAGGCTGAATTTTATGGGTGGTAACATATATTTTGACAAATACAACATTTACACTAAACGTGGTTATTTCAATTTTTGTTAAGTAGAGGAACTGCTTCTGTGCACATTTATTTAAGCAATTATGTTGTTTAAGATAATTTGTCTTTACATATTATTATATGAGAAAATAGTGAACGATGAGTCCATATTATTATTTTATTAGAATATTAACTTTTTACTTGTGATCTGTGTCAAGTTATATTTGGATGGAAATTAGAATTAAATTAAAAACAGCATTTGTAATTAGTCATGCTAATTAAATAAAATGACCACAAGTTCCCTGACTTCCTAAATTATACTATAACAGAAGAAGCAAGCTTTTCTAAGCAGGTTTTGCATTAAAAACAACTTATTAAATGAAGGAAAGGATATATATTGGAGGAAATTGAACTGGGTTTAGAACCTGATTTTAGAACTAATAGCGATCATCCTTTCACCCCAAGCTTAATTCACCCACTGACAGAGGAAAACAAATGTTCCTGCTTTGTGAAATCCTAGTTTGTTTCTTAGTTTTCAATGACCTGGTTATTGAACTGAACAAAATTCTCTTCAGTTCACTCACTAAGCTGAAACAAAGGAAATAATATCTTTGCACCTTGCAGGAGGCTAAAGTTCTCAAAAGATTGTTTATCATTTCAGAAAAACATTGGAGCCAGGTGTCTAGCCAGTGATTTCTCTGTACTTAACATCACAACTTTCTTGAAAACTTTCACAGAAATCAGATGCTGTGTAATTGCTGTTTTTTTCTGTCTTTCAGACATAGCAAGTAGCCTTAATGTCAGTAATTATAATTTTTTTTTTTGCATACATTCATGTATGAATTTAAAAAGTTAACTTAAACTGAAAAAATATCTGACCCATGCCAGAGAGGGGAAGTCTGGAGCAAAGTGAGATTGATGGGGTTTGTGCTTTTTTGATGCCTTTGTTTGACACATTGTGATTTCTCACCTTGGATGATACTTGTTGCTTTAGGGAAAAAATTATTTCCCAGAGAGAAGGAAACATTTTCTATACAGGACCTGATAGCTGTTTTTGTGGATGATGATGGTTTCAAATGTTACCTCTTCCTGTTAATAGGTGCTAACCATAGCACAGAAGCACTCAGAAATCTCCTCACAGGAAGAGAAGGGGACACATACTCCCATTTCAGTCAACAGTAGAAGTTCCTAAAGTGCTTTTATTTGCCGTTTTTCTTGGGCTTCTCTTTTACCCTTATTTTCCTTTGTAGATCTCACTGATTGTAGTGGGCTGGCAAACAAGGTCTATTTAGTTAAAACTGCTGGAATTCAATTAAGGGAAGTTTTTCTTTACCTTTGCTGTAATTTAACATCCATCTAGTAGGTAAATCTTCCCCTTTAGTAGTTTGTTAATATGAAAGTTTCAAGCCACACGCGTGAAAAGTCCATTATATTTCCCATAGTGTTGCCTCTCTGTTGGGTAACTTCTGGGCTAGATAATTCAGTTGGAAAGGACTCTGCTCCCAAATGATTAAGTTCCCAGAACTCAGAACCTGGTTTGAAGACACACCACTTCTTTCCTGCATGCCTGTTCCAAAAGATGTGACTTCTGATGGCACATAAAGAAGGTTCTTAACCTTTGTTCTCAAAGGATTCAAGGCTTTTGTGAGCAACCTTGTGCTTTTAAAGTACTCCTGTTGCTACTGTGAAAATCTTGAGGTTCTCCACCACTCACATCTTGGGTGTTAGCTACTGAGTACCTTCCAAAGTCAAAGACCTGTGGAAACTACTGAATAAAAGAAAGCTGTTGAGGTTTTCTGTATTTACTTAGCCCTGTACAGATTATACTCATCTGCCTGGACTGTTTGCCTTCAATAGAAATAACTGAAGTAGAACATCTCTGAACAGCAGAATTCTTGTCTTGTTGTTCAACTGCATGTACTTGCCTTATCTTGGTATGTTCAAGCTTGGATCTTTGCTTCTGGGAAATCTGATTGGCGTCCAAAGATACTGTCCAAGAACCTGTCAGGGATCTACGCCAATCTAGCTATGATGGCCATGCAACATCGAGGCAAGATGTAGCTGGCTCCCTCACTTGTGTGGGAAGCAAGAGGAGAGGTGATGTTCTCAGGCAGCTCTTAAGAGCTTTCTCTCTCTGATACTTCATAAGGAAGTTGAACATTTCTACATTGTCTGTTCTATATGAAGGACAGTGGGAGCATGTTTCCTAACCTAGTGCCCAACTAGCCCCTAAGTGTCAGCTCGTTCACGGAAATTCCTTGCAGATACCTAATGGGGAGAAATAAGGGTGACTTGTCTGCTCCGTAGTAAACAAATATTTTGTCTACTTGCTTTAGAAGATGTGGGTAATAAATGGACCATCTAAGTGCATTAGAATAATTGTTTGAAAGGCACTGTTTGATATTGGCAGTACTAGGCAAGGCTGTGCTGTATCTAACCATGGTGCTAAGCTGTGTCTTTGAATAGATGCCTAGGACTTTGGGGAAGGCATCCTGCACATTGGGAAAGTGGCTGCCTGTTTTGAAGCATTTCTAGCTCTTCAATTCTGGGAAGCTCACAGACAGATAGAGACTTCAGCCACATCTGTACATAACTATCTCACTACATTCTAAGATTTTAGGTAGTTACATATTGTTGAGGTTCTGGTGGCTTTTGGAGGGGTGTATTCTCAGAATGATGTGATCTGAGAAAGCTTGCTGAGGAAAGCTAGTTGTGAACCAGAAATAGAAGAACTTTCTCTGAAGTCTTCAGAAAGGGCAAGAATCCAATGCTAGACAGCTTTGGTTTGGAAAGAGTTAGTGATACTTTTTTCTGTCTGGGAAGACTGAGCTGGAGGGACTTTCTTGTAGACTGAAGCTAAATCTTACATTCTGAAGTGACTGCACACAGAGTTTGTACCTACATGGGTGGATTTGTTTCACGCTTGTTTCAGATATCACCAGGGTTCACAGACTGCCCTGGAACAAGAGCAAAGAGGCATTTCAAAGATGACACTATAGTAGCAAAACAGGCGCCCAGCAATTCAGTACTCCCTGTTACTCCAGTATCCCGTCTTGGGAGAGGAATCGGGGTGATACCAAAGAAATCTGCATGATCCCAGCCTTCCTTAATTTTCTGGCCAGGGCAGATCAAGAGGCAGCACCAAGTTCCTCACCTCTCTGGTCCTTCCTGAAAGCATTGCCCAGCCCCATAGCAACATATCATGAATCATTCATCTTTAATAGATTATGCAAATTGAGGACATCAGATCAATGAAGATCAATAACTGCTACCATTTAATTGCCAGCAAAAACATTTTAAGAATGAGCATTATCTGAAGTCCTTTCTTGGGTAATGGCACCATTAATCCAAACATTGGATCCTGGCCTAAGTGTAGAGGAAAAATTCTCCGCCTCTCTTCCCCTGCTGCCTTTCAGGGTGTTGAGGGTTTTTTTTTCCCCTTTTCATTTCCAGTTTCTGAGTTTCCCCATCCAGTGAACAGCTCCCAACGCTAATAGTTCTGCTTTTGTTACTCTGCGCTGATTGAAATGTCGCATACAGATTGAGATGTTAGTGCTAAGTTGCCACCTGGGAATGTCAAGCTGGGTCTGAAATGAACTTTTCCCACTCTTGGATCCAGATGGATCAGATGGGGATGTTCTCGAGCTGAGCTGGGAGTGTTGCAGGGAACAGAGTAGGAATGGCACAGGATTGGGGGGACATGAAGAAGATTTTCTGCCTCAACCCACAGCCACTTCTGTGAGGCCAAATCTGTCTCCTGCTGTCCCCTTTGGAGAGTCATGTCCAAAGCTTGTGCAGTGTCCCCAGCCTTCAGAAATTCTGCTCTCATGTTAATGGGCTGGAATTCATCATCTTCACTTAGGCAGAAGGACTAAAAATAATTATTTTAATGGCTCCTTTTAATCTTAAACTCTGATTTTAGGTGCCTCACCTTTACATCCAGCTATGGAGATCTGCTTTCCATGAAGGAAGAACAATACTGCTCTCCTGCTGGGTTTGCCCCCCAAAGACAGGAAAGTATTTCCTGTAAGAGATGTGCTGAATGGTAGATGGACACCAGCTGAGTTTTGTCTTGCATATGCAAATACAAAGAAAGGTGGAACAATTTTGCCACAGCTGAGTCATTTTTTTTCTTTCTGGTTGGCTAAGAAACTGCATGGCTACAAGAATCATGGATCAAGCCTGATAGCAGTAAAAGCCATAAAAAAAGTCTGGGGATGTCACACTTTCTAGACACTCCCTAAATATGCCGTTCACCTCCTCGTGGTTCTCCATGACATTTTCCAGACCTCACACTGGATCTCCTCTGTATTTGGGGTAACTGTCACTAATCCTATCCGGTCTCAAAGTTCTGGTAACCAAAAATTGCATGTAATAATTTGTCTTTGCTGAGTGTTTTCTGAACAAGCAACAACTGCCTGCCTCAGCCGTGAGCTGCTTTGACCTTAGGGGCTATTAGCTGGGGCTTCTGCAAGAAAACGTTGAGATACAAACTCCAGTGCTCTTGATTCTCTGCCGTCAGAGGACAGCTTTTTCGCCAAGAGGCAACAGCTCCTTCCCTTGCTAACAGGACTTGGACCTCTTCCTCATTAGTTACTTCTCAACGTACACCGCGAGGTTTCTAGTGGGGCGACAGCAGTTGTAGGGCGAGGGGGATATACCAAACTGGGGTGAGTCGCTTGGCCTTGCCAGCTGCTCTAGGTACCCAGGAGGAGATGTGCAAATCTATGGTAGCTGTGTGAGCACGGAGCTGTGGCACCTAAGGCCTGAGAAGAAGGGCTGTGGCACCAGAACATCTCCTTATGGCTGTGGACACGCACAGGGCAGGCAGCCTAGCACTAGTATGAGGATGGCGTGCCCCGCGGCCCCAGGACAACCCTGTGCTGCTCAGGTCCTGCATGTGCCGTCAGCGAAGAGGAAGCTTCTGTGGAGCAGCTGCTGCAGAAATTGCCTTCTACTTCTGTGCATCCCAATTCTTCTACTGTCTGGCACTTGCTCTCATTTCCTACTGTCCCAGTCACACCTGAGTTTAATGTGCCCACAAGTGAGGGAAGGGGGAAGGCTGTGAACAAATTTATTTTGCCAGCTGCTGTTAGAGACTCATGGGCTTAAGGAAGAGGGAGTTTAGCAGTCACAGTTCAGCAGACCTCAGTATTTAGTTTGCAAATTCCCCTTCCAAATGCTAGGGCTCAATAACACTTTTAATTATTATTTCTCCCTGAGATAGCCGAGTGCCAATCATGGGTAAGCCACAACCCTCTTGTCCTCAGACACAAAGGAAAAAATCACAGTGCGTATTTGGACATACCTGTCCTCCACCAACATCCATCCCTAAGCCTTATCTGAGCACACAAGGTCCCATTCATGCCTAGGTTTACCTGTCTTTGGGTCACACCTGGGCACCTCTAAGTGTACCCAAAACTGCCAATACTCTGAATTTCAAACTTCTCTTGATCCCTTACATCCTCCACAGTCCTTCTGTCTCTTTCCATGGTTGCCACAGAGAGATATCTTGCATTAGCAGAAAAAGCAGAAGCTAATGGTGATGAGGGAAATAAATAAAAAGCTTGGTTCTGCTGTTTGGTCAGGCAGCTTACCGGTCACCACAGGGTACGTCTGGGGTCCTGACACATTTGTCCCCAGGTCTGGGTTGGCAGAGGTGGATAGACTTGATTTGACTTCATCGAGACCAGGGGTCAGAGCTGGGAGGGAGTACTCATTACCCTGGGGAAGAGAGGAGAAAGACAGCTCGCTATTGATGCACTGGGAGAAAGGGAAGGGTGTACAGATGGGGGGGAGGAAGAGGAGAGATGCAAACCCCTGCACAGATGGAAGAGGAGGAGGAGGAAACGGAGAAGATGAAGTGACAAGAGGGTTGGGGGGGGAGGGCTGTCCTAAGATGAGCTATCCCACCCTCCCGTGTGCCGCTGTGAAGGGGAAGAGGCGTGAGGCCAGGTGTGGGATCTGGCCCGTTATCTGTGGTGTGACTGAGCCCTTGTTCAGTGCCATGGGGATGGGGATGGGGATGGCTGCCTGTGCCAGCCCAGGGGAGAAGAAAGGGGAAACCCACGTCCCCTCCTCTTGGCTGCGTGGAGGTGGCAACAAGGACAGCTGGGGCAGAGGACTGCAATGACATGGCTGGGACAGGCGGGCTGTAGGAAGCAGCCAGTGCTGGTCCACGGTGGCCAGGCTCTCTGTTGAGTTGCCTGCCTCCCCTCCGCTGTTACCTCTGACCTAGCTCTTTAAAAACAAACAAAGAAGCCTCATCCCCTGCCTCTGTCACTCTGTGCATTGGGGTATGAAATTGGGGAGGGGGGAGCCACATGGCTAACAGAAGGGTGGGAGGGGGAGAGCCATTGAATCTGAAAGGGTGTCCTGTCCGAAAGGCTCTGGTAATTGCCTTTTTATTGTGGCAGCCTCCGGACCAGACGCGGGAGCTGAAGAAAACGGGAAGGCTACAAAACAGCAGGAAAAGTTGCTCTGATTAATATTACGTTAAATTAAAACTGATTTTCTGCTCTTTCTGCTCCGTTTTTTTTTTCCATGTGCTTCCCCAACCCCCTCCCCGCATCTCCCCCTCCTCCAGCAGGCTCCCTGCACGCTGCCCCCTCCCCGCCCCCTGTCCCTGCTTGGCTAGGACTGCCTAGTCATTTCCAATTCCTTCTCGTATTGATCTTCCTGTAGAAATCAGTTTTGTAATTAGCTGCAAATTAGGCCTTCTACTGGGGGTGAGCCTGCCCCCTGATTTATCACCAGAGTAATTCGCTGTGATCGGAGAGAAATTAAAATGAACTCAATTAGGCTTCGGATTTGCTTTATGGGCCCTGCTCAGAGTTTCAGGGGGAAAAATGACTGTGCTGGTGCTTAATAGTCTAATGAAAGTAAATAAAGGTTATTCATTGTAATAAACCCAGGGACTCTGGGATGAAGGGAGTCCACAGCCAGCCTCTCCTTCTCTTCCTTTGTTGGTTTATGGCTTGGGGCGGTTTAAAAAGACTTTTGATTTTCATTTTATTAAGACAAACAGCTTTTGGGATAAAAGGCCGGGGGAGCGAGGGAGTAAGGGAAAGGAGGGGCAGAGCTGCAGAAGTGCAGAAAACTAGGTTGGAGGTGGGAGTCAAGTCTCAGCTTTGGGCCATGAAGGAAAATGCTCCGTTAAAGCCCAACCCTGTAGCTTGCTGGTCACTAGCGTGATCTGAGAGCGCAGGAGTTTCTGTGCAGTGCTGTATGCTGGTGAACATGCATGGCAGTGTTTGTGTGTTCATGGCAAGCACATGCCTGCATACCTGCAGGTATGTGTGCAGAGGGAAAGGCGGGTACGGGGGTTTAGGGAGAGCACAGTGTGCCTGTATATGGCAAGTTCACGAGAGGAGGTAGAGCTTGTGTATACACGTGCATCAGCACAGTGGTATATTTACAACTAGAAAGTGCTGTGAAATGTAAATGTGATGTATGTGCAATAAAACATCAGTGTGAGAACAAGGAGTGAAGAGGAGGAGAGTGATTTTGGTGAGGGAATCTCCCTGCCATCATCCTATGGGTGCCTGTGGGTCCCCATTACCAGGCCAGGCCCTCACCTGCTCGGATTTGATGTGCTCTGATGTTTGAAAGACGTCAGGGTAAGAAGGACGCTCAAAAACTCGATCTAAAGCTTCCAGCTGCTGCTGGGTGAAAGTGTCGCCACGAAGGTGCTTCCGCAAACTGTCCACGCTGCTCTGGGAATCTCCGTTGGGAACTGAGCCCTCGGATACATCTGCAGGGCACAGACAGAGAAAACAGGGAGTTAGCACCACCCTGGCTCAGATCAGCAAGGGATGCAGGACAAGGACAAAGTGGGAAAGAGTGGGTCCCTCTGCCTCCACCTAGGGAGCTGTGCCACTCCTGTGGGAAAGGGAGGCTGTGGGGACCCGAGGGAAGCCCCCTCTTGTCTGCTGGAGCAGCAGAGCTGCCCACAGGCTCCATGCGACTCTTCTGCCCAGGGTGAGTGAGGCTGTGGAGAATGGTGCTCAGCTCAGAGATGAGTTTCGGTTCCACTGATTTTCAGTGTTAAAAATTGCCAAATCTCCATTGCTGAGCATAAAATGGGAGCAAAGCACAGCGATTAGCATCGCTAGAAGGCTACTGGAGACGCAGCTCACAGAGAAACCAGAGTGCTGAGGATGGACCTGTACTGGAGGGGGCTGAGGAAGCCTGGAATGGAGAAGGGGCTCTCAGAGCTTGGAAGAGAGTCAGTCTCTGTTCTAGCTCCCTGGTCCCAATAGAAGTTACATCTATGTTATAATTTCCTTATTATCTGATCTTGTCCTTGTTGTACCCCGTATGAGTCTTTTATCCCCCTCAGATAACAGGAATGATCCTGTTTCTGACTCTTATGTTTCACCAGAAACAAGTCTCTCCCTGTGTAATGCTTGTCCCATCCAACATATGTTGGTTTCTGTTATGAACTCTCTCCCATTCTCCTACATGTAGCTCGTGATTTTTCACAATCCATATCTCTGTTATAAAACTCCTTCCAAAATGAGATGAATCTTTGTCTGTGTTGGTCTCCCTTCCTATCCAAAATGAATTACTGTATTACAAAACCTGGTCCTACTCAGTGGGAATCAGCCTTCCTGATATTCCTTCGTTCTTACTAGGAAAAAGCCTTTTTCTGGTAGAAGCATTGCCAGAAGTGCATCTCTGTCCCTGCAACAGCCCTCTGACACAGTCCAATCTCACTGCAGTGCCTCCTGCCACGTTCCAGGTGTCTCTGTCTCTGTTGTGCCATCCCACGTCTCACAGCCCACTCACCCCCTCCGAGGTGAGTCCATTATAAATGCCCTGCCCCATCCAAAGTGAATCTTTCCCTGAGATAAACCATCTTATCACCCACCTGTTGTTTTGGTTTTTTTTTTTTCCCCTGTTATCCCCCAGCTCAAATGAGGTGCATTTATCTCGGTTATAATGCCTTTTTATCTGAAATGAGTGAGTCTCCTGCTATTAGCATCTGTCACATCCAAGGTGAGTCTGTCTGTTATAACCTCCTGTCCCAGCTGAAGTGAATCTTCCTTTGTCATAATCCCTCATCTCATCTGAGGCAAGTCTGCTCATTATAATCTTCTCCAACTGTGCTGAGTATCTTTCTGCTGTCACCTCTCAGCCTAACTTTGGTGAGACCGGTTATAATCCCCTGTCTCATCCATGCTGATATACCTCCATACCCTCCATGCTGAATCTCTACCTACTGTGCTTCATCAGACACAAGTCTGACTGTCTCATCACCCTGTCTAACCTAAATCCGTTTTTCCCTCTTATGCTGCGATTACCTTCCTGCTTTTTCACTATTATTCCTCATGCTTCAGCCTTTCTCGGTGGCTTCTAGTGTGTGAATCTCAGAAACTTGCTGCCTGTCAAGAAAGCGTTTGAGGGATCTGTATAGACCTTTTCGCTCCTCCATGTGATTGCGAGTGTACTCGTGGGCAGACGATGCTCCCAGAAGCCTGGAGTGGCATTCACTGTGCAACAGCCAGAACCATGCCACTCCACCGCTTCATCTTTTAGCTTGTGGGTGGTGCCAACATGGGTATTTTCCTGGCACGGTTAATGCCCAACTGGTGGCCCAGAGTTATAACTGTGCCTGCTGCCTTCTGGCTATGAGATATATCCGTTTATAGGTGATTATATGATATGATATAATCAATAGTACATTATATACAGTAACGTAGTACAGTACCACTTGCAAGACCATAGAAAATATTACATATTGATTTGTCCCAGCCAGCAGCCTTCCCTCGAGCAGCCCCTTCTCTTTTTCTTTTCCACCCCTAGCCAGAGCAGGGCTGTTTACTGGCACTGATCCCTGGCATTTTCTCCTCTCCTCGGGCTTTTTTGCATAAGAGAAAATTCTCAAGTTCCTGAAAGCTGGAGTTCATGACAGATTTGATGAAGAGAAAACAAAGCAAAGACGAGGCTTGGTGGACTGCACACTGTGTGTGTGTCAGTGCAGTGTTTTAGATGGACTGGGCTGTTACTGGAGGGGGTGATTTCAGAAGAACTAGGGTAGCTCAAGGGTCATGCTCCCAGTTCCAGTAGGCACTTCTCGCTGGTCCTCCCTGCAGAAAGCTGGCACGGAACTCCCGGGTCCAGGCTCAGAAAAAATAATTAAATGTGTGTTTCTGTGTCAGTGCTTGTTTCAACCTGTCTGCAGCCTGTGAAGCTGTTTGCCTTTGAGGATTTTTCCACATGTGTCAGTCAGTGTGCATGACCGTGCACACCATGATGCTAATACACATGGGTATTTTTGCAGTAGATCATTATTCTGATATTCTTTAGATTCTGCATCACCGTACATGCCTGAGCAGCCGTTTGTCTGTGGTGACTGGTTTAGGCTATATTTGATGACTGGTGTTTGGGTATACGGTAAAACTTCCACTGATTGCCATTAAACCAGATATTGCCCTTAGCGAGTTGCCCTGGGTGGTTACACAGATTAGTGCACACACGCACCTGTATTTGCAATTCCTGTCTACTCGCAGAGCTCTGTGCACGCGCGTCTCCCGTGTGTGCACAGGCCGTGCCTTTGTGTGAAGAAGCTGAAACCACAGCTTTCCCAAGTCGCTGTAGGAGTCTCTTTTCCTTCATTTATTCAGGGGCCCTTCAGATCTTGACAAATCTGTCACTCTAAATTTGCGAGAGATTATGGTGCTCTCTCCCTAGCACGGAGAGAGGTGATATATGATATCTGCTGCCCCTATTGATTGCCTGATCTGGTGGCAGAGGGCTGGCGAAATGAACTTGAAATGAACATCATGCCTCAACTCATTGTGCGTATAATACACTACTTAATCCCACATTTTTCAGCCGCTATGGAATTCAATTGATCAATCATGTCCCTCTGATAGTACTGTTTTAGGGGTTATTGCTGCTCTGCTCACTGACCTTTTTATTTATTTATTTATTTGTGTCAGCACGTGAGTGCATGTGCGTGTGCACGCACGTAAGTGCATATGTGTAGTTGGGAAACTCGGGACCAGCTGACAAGGAAGGACCTGTATAGTCAGTGGGAAATGAAAGAAAAGGATGAAGGGAGGAGAAAGGGAAGGAACAGGCCTAGATAAGAAATCAGAATGATCAAAGCAATCAAATAGATGGGGAGAGGTGGAAAAGTGATAAAGAGAAAGGCAATGCTTTAGTTCAGGTGGGAGTTCTGGATATAGGGGGTGGGGGGTACTCTGCCATAAATCTATAAAAGAAAAGAAACTTTTGACAGAGGCCTGTAGGCTACTCGAGGTGGACCTTGTCTAAACAGCTTGTAGTAGTATTGGACTTAATAATTATAGGGCACACAAATCCCAAACTTCACAGAGCTCTTGCTTATGAGCTGTGCATATGGATTTTACTTATAAAGCAGAGAAAGTTCCACAGAGATGATCCTGAAAGACAGATTTATATGTCTTGTGTCACTAACACTGAGGCCTTCACAGTCACGGATCATTATATTGTCTTCAAAACTAAAGGATTGTAAATCCTCTGTGTTTGCTTTCTGGTGTCAAAACCTATAGAGGATGTGTTTTCATTTTTTCCCTGAAACTGCAAGGGGCAGACATTCATCTCTGGTTTTAGATCAAAGTTGCAATTCTCATCTAAGCATATGACTCTGTGAGCTGGACTATCAGGAGAAGCCTCAAATACTGTAATACACAAAGTTTGGGAGCAGACAATTGCGTGGGTATGAGCAAACATGGCAGTGAGGAGCAGAGAGGACTTTGGGGAAGAGATGGGGTCATCAAAGGGCTGTGGGTAAAAGTGAAAAGAGGGCTCATGGGGAAAATTTGAGTCAGGAAAGACTAGCAGATCCCCTGAGGAATGGCACTGTGGTGGGCAACAGTCACTTCAACTGGTGAAGAACAGTGCGAGGAGTAAAAGCTTAAGGGATATGAGGATTTGCCAAGAAAGCAGCTTTTGTAAGAGGTGCCGTGATGAAGCAAGGCTTCAGCTGCAGGATGAGTCTGGCGATCCCACCGAGGTCACTGTGCTCACTGTACTGTTAGAAGCACCATCACCTCTCCCAGTTCCCTTTTTACTGGCAAGGGAAACTGTGGTACTGTGACACAGGGACATCTCTCTCTTAAATCAAAAGAATCTTAACAAACACCTTGAGAGGTGAACCATGGCGTCGGTCACTGTGTCCCTCACAAAAGCACACAGCTGCTGTCAGTGTGCTCAGGACTGGCCTTGCACCTGTGACAGGAAACATCCCTCCTCCCGAGGGGCTGCCGAGGGAGCGCGCAGCGCCGATGTTCAGCCTAAACCTTCGACACGAGACACAGAAGTGCTCCACGAGTGTCACAGAAATATCCTGACAGATAACAAGGAAACGCTGTGCCAGAGGATGCAGGAACAACCTTAACTACATCTGACACAGGAAGCACGCCCATTAAATAGCTCCACAACAAAGGGCCGTTCCCAGGTGGGGAAGCCACAGAGACACCGTCATGTACGAGTAGCACAAAGCACCGTAATACAGTTACTTCCTTGGCTGCAGGTGACAGAGAGCACCCTTGCTCAGGGTGGGACGGGGCCATCTCAACAAGTAATTCAGAAGTATTGCTGTCACAGAAGGACCTTTGCGGTACAGAAACATGTAGGAGGGTGATGAGAAGCTGTGCAGCTGGCACACAAACATGGAGATACTGTCCTCTTTTGGGGCAGGGGCCATTGCTGCTCCCGTGACGTGTCAGCCTGCTGCCTCGTGGGGCCCCGATCTCAGCCGGGGCCTCGCAGCACTACCAGTAAAAATCACAATCGTAATAAAAGTGAATGTGACTGGCATGAGAACTGCCAGCCAGGTGACACAGCAGAACCCACCTAATTGTCAAAGCCTCGAGGGAAACGCATCTGTCTAATGCAGTGGTGCTGAGCTGGCTGCTGAAACGCCATCCCTCTGCGCCGGCGAGGCGACCCTGTCCTCTGCCGCAGCCTGCCTTTGTCACCCCGCTGGGATGCTCAACCCAGAGCAGCCCTGTCCCACTCTCCGAGCGCTCAGGGCTATGTGTGCTGCCCTTTCCCAAGTCACCCTTTGTGTTAAGACTGTTCTTTCCCTTTATCCGGTTTCCCTTCTCTTTTTCCCCCCTCTGATGCTTTCCCGTGTCCCCGCGCAGCCTGGGCCTGTCAGCCAGCTTTTCTGGGCATCCCAGGGGGCCTCTCCCCACACTGCCAGTTGTTGCAGTTTCAAACTCAATTGTTCTCCTCGGTACTGAGGCAAATGGAGTCATTAATTACCTTCTATCAGCTGGGCCGAGTTCAGAACGCGATCGATAGCCAGTGCTTGTCATTCAGGGCAGCCAGCCCTGCGCAGACCCTCACACTGCATTTGGCGTGGGTCTGGGAAGGAGCTCGGCACTGTCAGACCCGGGCTTCAAACGCTGGCATGGAGCTCCTGCTGGGAATACCAGACCGGCATCTGTGTCCAAGCTGACCCCCAATCAAGGGAGAGATCAAGAACAAAGACCTTGGCTGAGGGAGCAGATCACACATTTTCACGTGATCAGAAGTGTCTGGTACTGGTGTCCTGGTCTGCACAAGCTGATCCAGTCTGGCTATCATGATGTTTCTAGAGACTCCGTTTGCATCCTCAGTGATAATTAAACTAATACCATGCTTCCCACAGTAGGGACAAGGGCAAGGACTGGCAGCCTTAATCTGGTGATCTTTTCACCTGTGTAACTTCCTTGCCCTACTCAGTAGGGTTTTGAAAAGGAAGACTGTAACATTTGGTTAAAATTTTCTTCCAGAAGAATTTTTGCAGCCTTTCGGGCAGCATGAAAGAAGGCGTCATCTCTAGATGGGTCAGTTCTGTATTTCAGCACGTGGTAGTGCTGCAAGAATTGTCAGGGCTTTGTGATAGCTGAACTGGTGGGCAGAAAGATGAATCTCAAATTCAGGTGGAAAGGATCCTAAGTAAGTGCAGGACAGAGATGACAGAGCATAGAAGGGGTTGGCAAGGTCCAGCAGTGCATAGAGAAGGAACATTATCAGGGATCTATACTGTGATAGTGAAAGAAGATACAGTGCAAGTTCAGGTTATGTTCAGTATCCTGCAGAAGCAGAGATAGTGGGAGATGAGTGCTGGAGGAATATCACCTCAAGGAAGCACATCAGCCTTCGTGAACTCTGCAGTTGTTCAGGTTCTTGTGTCCATTTGCCTCAAGGCAATCCACAAGCCTGAATCTGAGTATGCAAATGGATGGTACTGTGCTGGTCCATGTGTCTCTAATTTAAGTGTGTTAGCAACACATAAACTGTGTGCCTTTGTTACTTGCATGCTCAGGCTCAGAGCGGAAAGGCTCAGAAACAAAAGTATTTTATGTTTTGAAATGAGAGTATAGCTCAGATGAGGAATCGGTGAGCAAGAAAGGCTGCTCATGCAGGGAAGCGAGCATGCCTGACCAAGGAAGAGTGAGATGTGTGCTGGTGCCTGACAGCTGGGTGGCTGCAGTGCTTTTAACACAGGAGTTGTGAATGACAGAGAACCTCAGATGGAGCAGGGATGGGCAGTGTGGCTTTAATGCTGGGCTTACATGAGCAAAATGGCAATGTTCAATGAGAATGTAAATGAAATGAATTGTGTGTGAGAATGTGTAATGAAGTGTGTACTCAGATCTGTCTTGCATTATCATGAGAGCATGCAAATGTGCATTTAAGGAAGTGAGTGTGTGTATGTGTATGGAAATCATATGTATTTACTGTAGCATCTAAGTGTATGATTGCAAATTTGGCCCAGAGCATCTGAGAAGCTAAGTCTGTACAGACTGAGGTTTGTGCATTAGATAGTAATAATCAGCACATCCAGCTTTATTGAATACACCAGTGAAGGCCTTTCCAGGTGTTAGGCTGCAAGCAGCTGCCTCAGACCTGTGTACAACGTGTTCTACAGCATGTGTGGGAGTGCAGATGAGGCATGTTAGCCTGAGTAGCCAAAGCTGGTGGCTTCTGTGCGAGCACTGACTGCAGCTTTGAGTATGCTGGAGATGGGTGGACATATTCTACTCTCAGTCAGGTTGTTAAAAATCCACAATAATTCCCTTACCTCAGAAGAGGCACTGGGGATTTATATCATTGCAACGAGGGACAGAGTGTGGGTCCAATATGTCTTACTAGCACTAGTAGGCTGGACTGTTAGCCAGATAGAATTGCAGCTGCCTCCAGGACGCAGTACACTCACTTTGTTTATGTTGGCAGAGTAGCAAGCAGCACTGTCACATAGCAGGCCAGATCCTCTAGTTAGTGTAAATCTGTAAGTCTCTTAGATTCGGTTGTTATACTGATTTACACATCCTGAAGGTTATCCAAAGGGTTATCCTGATTTCTACTGTTGTGGTGTCCACAACATTGCCTTTAGTGCAGCCCTCAGGGAGAGCTGCTGCTGCAGGAAAGCAGGGCGCCCAGAGCTATGCTGTTCCTTCTGCCAGTGCAGAAGATGTTCTTAGCATCATTGGCATGACTTAGCTCCCTCCTGTCATCTTCCTAAGCCCATTTGTTGGGGAGCTACTTCTTGGCAGGATCCCCCTTGGTGAGCACGTAAAAAAGGGTGGCTTTTGTTAGCTCCAAAGGGCAGAAGCAACGCGAAAAATTACATCGCATGCAGCCCTAACTATGCTTGTTTAGAGAAACTGCTTGCATTTATGAAGTCTTTGGTGCGGAAAGCAGGGTTGCAAATGACTGCATCAGAGCGACAGTAAAGGCCATTAATTTCCTGTTATGTTTTCCTGTGTTGGGGGCTTTATTAATTTAATTTTACACTGTCGAACAACAGCGAGCGCTGACACCGCCACACTCGGAAGGTTTTTTTTTTTTCTCAAGCAGTGCTTTGCCTGACATGCAAATCAACACTGCTATCAGAACCGCTAGAGACAAGGGAAGGAGCACAGAGTTGGGCTGTCCCCATCCAGCCCCATCTCCCGGTTTCTGGGAGATCCCTGAGATTCCAGTGAAGCACACTGGCGTCTGAGAGGCCACCAGCACTAGGGCTCAGCAGATCTGGATCAAGCCATGTGCAGTCTAGAAAATACAAGTTCGTCTTTAGCCTTGGGTTCCATTGGCTCAGTCCCCCACTAACCTGGCTCTTAATACCACCTTTCCTTCCGTTTCCCTTGCTCTTGACTCTCTCATCCTTTCATTCCACCTTATTTTCCCCTCATACACACTTTTACCTTAACCTCACAAGTCAAAGAAGGCTGTGCCTGCCTCTGAGCCAGATGCTAGTGAATCATGTTATTGGAAGCTCTTCTTAGTCAGCACTAAACCAGTGCTCAAGCAGAGTGTTTTTAGAGCTGCCATTTTTGACGTGCCATAAAACAAAGCCTCCAATCACTCAGTCATTAAAATTCCCATGGCATTTTTTGCAAGAGTGCAGACATTAACCTGGCTGTCCTGAACAAAATCCAGCCTGAGTGATTACCCACAGCATATCTTAATTCTCCTGTGGTTTCATTTAGACATGGCACAGCAAAATTTCACTGTTGATGCTCTGTATTGTTCAACATCTGCCATGGTCCACCTGAGAGTCAGCCACATTTCAGTAGTAAATGAGATCTTCAGAATGGGAAGGTTAATAAACAATGTATTATACAGGATGGGTAATTGCAAAGTGCCTTGCAACGAAAGAGCTACAGGTTTGCAATATGCTGCAATCTGCTTGGACTGTCACCATGCAAACTCTTTTTTTTTTTAATGCTCATTCCTGTAATAACTGTAAATCATTAGTAGAGTAATTTGGAATCTTTCTGCATGAGCTCATGTAAAGGCCCTTATTGGTGTGTGAAGGAACCTATACTGATACGACCTCTGTAAGATGTGTGTCGGAGATATGTTCCAGATTGTAAGAGGTAGTCCCCAAACAAGACGGACTCAGTCATGGGTAGCAATCAGTTTCACACACAAGAGAGGGCTGTGCAGAGAATAGCCATGAGTATCTTTGAGGATTAGTTAGTGGGGTGGTTTTTTAATTTGCTGGGATTTAATAAAGTTGTCCCAACTCTAGGATAGTTCTGATCTGCTTGCAAGGTGAACACTTCAGCTCAAGGCCTACCTCTTCCCTCACTAGGTGCCAAAAGCCAAAGCAAAAAAACAACAGCTCCTTTGGGAAACCAAGCATGGAAGTGGACCTGTCCTTTATAACAGCCTTTTCTAAAGTATCTAAGAGAGAACTAGAATGCACTCAAGCCTTGATGAACATTTCATATACAGTAATGACCTCATTAAGATTTAATCACGTGCCTACAAACCTGTTCCAATGCAGATCCCCTAGCTTAGAAGCAGAATAACACCTCTGTGGTCCAAAAAAAGACAGAGCCAGTGAGAGAAAGCAATCCTGACCTACTCCACATCCAAATCGAAACAGTGATACCCATAAGCTAGCTCCTGTTCTGTCACTGTGCTCCTGTGTGCTTTCCTGTAGTTGTTGACCTATGTGGGAAGAGGACTTTACATCTTGAACCTGATAAGATGTAAGTGGTAGGATGCTTGGATGGATGAAGGAAAAGCAAAGGAGAAATGTGGACCTAGGCATTATTTTTTGGGGCCTTTGACAAAACTCTGGGCATGAATGGTATTTAACATCTGTTGAAAGCGTCCTTTGTTTTATCTGATTGATGCATGGAAAAATCACCTTCAAAGAATTATGGATGGTGACAGACAGAAGACAGACAGACATGTCTGCTACGTCTCAATAGATAGGTATCTGTAACTACTTCTTTCAGGCCATCTGCTATTAACAGAGTTGTCCTCCCTATGCAAGGTCTCAGAGCTTAGCCTAGCCTCTGCAGGCCAACACAAAACACTGTTCGTTTCAAGTCTTGGTTGGCAGCCACAGAGGTGGTAGGTGGAGGAAATCCAGAAAGGGTCTTAAAATGTTCACACTCACTTTAATGCGAGTTCTTGCGGCAAAATTAATCAGACTGGGTTTTCTCTCCTCACGGGCTAATCGCTTCGGAAGATCTTGTTGCTTCTCCCTGAGATCTGGTGAAACAAGGCGGGAGGATCTGATGCTATCACTTAGGGAAGCAAAGAGCTTCTGCTTTGCTTCCAAATAGCAGCAGCCCCCATTTTGGGAGGAGGAAGGGTTTCCCTCTGGCTCTGACTAACAACAAGGTGCTCAGTATTTTCCTTTAGCACAAGAAGACATTCCTCTATTGGAATGATTTCTGTCTATGAACAGTAAGCGATGCTTATCGTTACATTGATGTAGACTTGGGAGTGCAGAGATAGCCAAATTAGGAGCTAATTGGTGCACTGGGGATTGACTGTTGGGCCCCTTGGCTGCTGGGATGTGATCAGAGAGAGAAAGAGAGAGAGAAAGGGAGAGAGCAGGAGCCGTCCTCCACCGACGCCTCTCTAAAGGTTGGGATTCCTGAGGCCGCTGCTGTCTAGTGCTGTCAAGGTCAGCAGGTTCGGGTTCACTGAACGGTCAGGATGGTTTGAATTACTGGCACTGCCTGCCGATTCCTCCGCTGATCGTGATCCGTCTTCCAGTGCCGGCTGCAGGATGCTGCTCCCCAGCCATGTGCTGTGCTTGGTGTGGGGCACAGGGAATGTCACAAGCAGACACCCTTGTTAAGAGGGTAAGATTTTAGGAAGATTTAAGAAGCCAAGACAATGCCAAAGAAAGGCGCATACTCCATGTGCAGAGCACGTGGAGACCAGGCTTCCAGAAACAGCAGTTCTGATCCATTTTTCTTTCACCTGGAGAACTGCTCCCTGCAAGCTTCTGCATTTCATGAAAATTAGGAGAATGGCTTGAACAGGGTCTATCAAACCTTACAGGGTGAAAAACCTGTTGGTGAAGATTTCTAACCAATTCTATATAGGCAGAACGCTTCGTGAGCAAAGACTAACCTATGAGTCTCTATGTAAGCCACACTGCTAGGATGTTTTCTCCCCAAACACACATAGCTGTGTGACCAGGCTGGAGGGCAGGAGTAGCCAGGGGTGTTCCTACAACGCTGTCTGCAGAGAGCATCAGAAGGTGCTTAGGAAGCTGCCTGCCAGTGTGCACCCCAGCAGGCAGGCTTGGAGCCACTGAGAGGGACCTCACCAGAGCACATGGGGAGAAGCCATGTCTGCAGGGGTGTGAGTATGCACAGGCAGGCTGCTAGCATCACAGACATGTGCCTGGGGTGGCATCAGCGTGCAGCTGAGTGCCCATGTGCGTGTGTATGTATACACTGTACACATGTGCTGTCCAAGCATCCATAGCAGCAGTGATAGCAGAAGTAAACATGTGAGAAAGCATGGCAGGAGAGAGCAACAAAAGGGAATCAGAAGAGGACTGGGGGCTGTGCGGAAGCAGTGTCCAGTGTTTGTCTTTGACAAGAACATCTCCACAGGAACCATTGACTGGCTTTCAGTGGAGTTGCACTACAGAGAAATCTGGCACTCTCAGTCCATAAGCTAGCATGCTTATTTTTGCTTCTTATTCTGAGTTTTGTCCTGTACCTCTGTGAGTCAGTTAGCTCCTGGGTGCAGTCAGCTACATCTGCCTATAGCCATGTATGTAGCTTTTGTACTCACACCTCTGCCTCTGCCTACCACACACATTTCTACATCTGGAGGAAACTCAGGGTAATGCTGAGAGTGGAGGTGCAGGGTACCAGGTGCCCATACATGAGGCCTCTTGTGCAGTCTCTCAGTGCTCACCAAGACATGGAAGAGATCAGGGTTAACGTCTTGCAATCTCCTCTGTAAAAGGGACGCCCCCATCTCCTCTAAACTCAGTGAGGGTAATCTAAACAGGTTCTCCGTGTGACCTGGTCCCTATGCATTAGGAAGTATGTTGTGCCTACCATCACCTCTGCTCTTGACTCCTCCCAGTTCCCTCTTCCACTGCAGAGCAATGGGCTCTGGCAAGAAGGGTCAGGGACAGTGCCCAGTATCGTGCTGGTTTACATTAATGAGATACACACAGTGTAATCCAGCAATGGAGTCAGCTCTACAAAAGGAGATAATAGCAGGCTGCCATGAACAGAGCAGCTCAGGTAATTGGTTTATCTATCTAGAAGCAGTAGTAGCAATCTCTGCACAGACAGAGTAGCAGTAAAGTCTCTTCCTTAAGGCTATTTCCTTTGTCTTTTCAATTGCTTGCACATCCATGTGAGAGAGAGAGAGAGGAAGAGAGAGAGAGCTAGAGAGAGAGAGGGAGAAATGTTAATTTGTGAATTAATGGCTTTTCTCAGCGGAATTGTAAATTCAAATGTCACCTCGGAGGGTGACACTGCGCTGGGCTGCTGAAGAAGCAATGATAAGATTCCCCCCCCATCCCCATGCCGACATATACCCATGCCCCTCCCCTCCCTGAAAGATAGCTACAGAGTAGAACATGCTACTTTTAATTTGCAATAACACCACAGCAGAGGGATGCAAGAACGACTTCTTTCCGACCCTCCCTTCCACAACAAGCCAGGCCACATCTTTCCGTTTCCACCTCTACCTCTTTCCACCTCCTCTTCAACCCCTCCCATTTTAAACTGAGTCCAAGACAACACATTGTCTCAACTCACCCCACCCCAAACTAATCAAAGGATGAGCTAAGGGAGGGCTCTTTAGAACGGATGCCTCTGCAACCCTCTCCTCTCCTGCAATAATCAGGTGAATTAATGACCCTGAAGTTAAAGTGAGCGCTGATACTCAGGCGTTGTGCAGCGTAGGGGAGAAAGCCTTCATTGTTTTCGAGCAGGAGGCGGGCAGCAGCAAGGGAGATTCATGGATGGAGATTGAATATGCAATTTTCTTTCACCTTGCCAAGAGCTGCCCCTGGGCTGTGCCTGGCCTAAATTTTTTTTTCCTCTTGCCATCTCTGCCTTATCCGGCCCTCCCACCTCCCTTCCATTCTTTCCAGAAAATTACCTTCAAAATTGATTTCCACTTTTACAAACAAATATAATGGGAACATGAGGGGGAAAAAAAATCTTGGGCTGTGATGAATTAGGGCTGTCAGGTGCTTCCAAGTCTCCTTTGTTTTTGTTTTAATGCCCGTTAGGTTCTTTGTTTTTCCAGCAACTGGGAATAGTGCCCCTGCCCACACAGTCCCTATGGTCCATGGCTACCATCACAGGATATGTCCATCGCCTGATGTCATCACTGTGTTATTGCTGCTCTCCATCACTGTGATGCAAACAGCCACTGCTTAACAGACTGCCACAGCCCTTCACACCAAGATGCAACTGAACTTCTTGTGGAGACACTGCGTGTCCCATACTGCCAGTGACCTGACTCCTACAGCCACCATACAGGTCTATTGATTTGCCTCTCATCTGCTTCACCCTACTCCTCCTGTTCTCCTTTGCCTTATTCAGCTGATTCCTGATGGAGGTTTCCCAGCCCTCCCTGTTCTGATAGATCAGCCTGGGTCACAGGCATGTCACCTTGATCCCTGTTATGCCTCAGTGCCCTGTCACCTTGATTCCATAGCAATATTGCCCTTATGTCTTATTGCCACGTCACTTGACTCCAAAACTGTCAAATCGCTATCTCCCGGTGTCATGGCACCCTGATCTGCTGTTATATCAGTCACCAACAACTCTCTAAAATACTGTTTGCTTGCACATTGGCAGCTGTTCCTGATCCCTTTTGCAGTTTATTCTGTCATCCACTGTGCATGCGATCCTCATGGATACAGGCACCATGCTGCTTCTGACTTCCATACTCTTTACATCCATGAAAAAATCTAACAGTCACCTCCCTGAATGTGGGCAGACCCAATGTACAACTCATCTAGAGTGAACAAGAAGATCCAGAGAGAAAGGCACCAGCAAAGCTCAGGAGCAGCCTCTGCGCAGGTGGACAAGGGGAGCAGGCAGAGATGCTGGGAGGAGTTGTAACTGCCTGATTCCTGCTGACGTATTAGCTGCAACAGCCCCTCCCAGGAATGAGTCAAAAAGTGGAAGGAGAAGATCTAACCACAAACTAAATACCCATAAGTAAACAGTCAGACAAGCACACATTCACGGCACTTGCACAAATAAACTTAAAGAAAAGCTGTATGTATAAGTAAGACTCACAAAACGTAGCCAATAACATTTAAAGACACAAGAATGCAAACTGGGACACAAGGAGGTACTAATGCAGGTGCATGTCAATTAAATGTAATTTCTGAATAAACAAGTAACTTACAAAAATATACATACACTAACTAAACAAAACCTGAAACTCCAAGTGATTTCCTCAAATTCATATATACAAAATTAAATTATGTAAACAAATACAAACTATTTACATAAATAAACAACCTTCACACAGGCAAGGACGACCGAGATATATATACAACATACACGCAAATATATAACCCCAATGCAAATACACATCTGTACAAACTATATACAGAAGTGCACAGCACTAACAGGCTACATATTCATATCCAGCAACCACAAAGATACAGTGATACTCCAAGTATGTAACACATACACACAGAATATACATACAAATATACAACATTCACATATATGCTCAAAATGTGAATACAAATACCTGGCATTCATAGAAATACATAGCACTAAAACTGAGCCATACATGGCCAGACATCCATATGATCCACAGTGTGCATTCTCCTACTAGGCAATGTTATACACAGCTTAACATACACATTTTCCAGGTCTCTATAGGCATGCACAAAAATACGGGTCCAACCTGCCGCTCACCCCAGTACATAAGCACAGATAAGTAGAAACCAGTGATCCTAACACAGAAATACAAAAAACAAACAGGCGTGCATTCCTAGGGACAAAAATACACAAGCAGAGACGCACATAAATACAGCTGAAGCCAGACCAGCTTGTCTTCAGATAGTACCAAACCCTGACAAACTAAGCAGCACTACAAGCTTTAGCAGCAGAATGTTCTGTCCAAACTGCTTCCTGTGATGTAAGCTGTTAACTCTCCCTTACCTGAAGTCCTCCTGAGCAATGCGTACCCCCAAACTCCCAGGGTATGTGCAGACACACACACACGTATATACTGTCTCTCTTGCTTACAGACTGACCTCCAGATTCATGGTGCAACAGCCCACATTTGTGACAGTGTTGTGCTGCTTATGCGTTGTCATCTCCTTTATCCATTCTCCCCCTCCTCTCCTTTTCCACACATACTCTTCCTTTTCTGACCATCCTCCTGCAGTTTATTTAGAGAGGTGCAGGATAAGCAGCAGGCACCTTTCTTACGTCCTCCTAGGAGTCTCACCAGCCAAAGAGTCTCAGGAGGGAGAAGTGGGTGGCTGCTGAGAATAAACTCCCTCTTCAATTTACATTTCCATCTAGAATGGAAGGGAGTGTTACCTATACTTGTGTGTATAGACACAACGACCCTGGATGTCCACTGTGACCACTGCTGTTTGCAGTGATACACCATCGCTGCAAGCTGATAGCCTCTGGAAACTCAGCCACACTGCATGAAACAACACAGTCCCGGGAAAAGTAGGAGGAAGACACTGTGAGGGTGTGAAACACTCCAGAAACTGCTCGCTCCATGTGCACAGCCGTAAACTGCCGGGCGCACACCCCACAAGTGTGTGGGATGGTTGGAACATGGGGTTAGCACCTGAGGCAGTGTAACTGCATGTTTTTCCAGTGTCACTAAGACTATTGCTGGCCTGCAATAAAGCAGTCACGTAGAATAATGCAAACACATCCGCTGTGGTGACAAGAAATCACAGCATGAAACAATGCAGCCACACCACAGGCAGTAGTGCAATTGTATCACTTGCAGGAGTCCAAGCACACACTGTTGTCTTCAACAACACAACAGTTTTAGGAGAACAGAAATACACCTAATATGCCCAGAGATAAGCATGCATCAGATGCCATGATACAGTCAGGTGGAATGACTCACTCATACTCTTTGCAAACGTATGCAGGCAGCATAGGAAAATGAGTGCATTTCCCTACAGGACAGTTAAGGGCTAGACCTCTCCGCACTAGTACAACTACAGCACGGGTAAAGCAGCATCATCCTGCAGATGACAGCATAAGCACACTGTATGTCCTGAAACAACCCCAGTATGCTGTGGAACAATATGGTCGTACTTCGTGAGAACACAAGTCTCAGCGCAGCGCTGCAGTGACATAGCCCTGTTGACTTCACTCTCAGGGCCAGGTGACAGTCGTTAGTCAACACATTACATCAGCTGCAGTAACAACTACGTGAATTGCAAGGACAGTACAGTACAGCCTGCACCAGGGCACCAACAATTACCACACTGAAACAGCCTTACTGCACACAATGATGCAGACCTACCACCATTATGCAGACTACCATAATTCACAGCCACCTCTGTGTAGAGCGTAATGGCCTTGAGTGTAACGGGGCAGTAGCAAGCAGTGATACAGTTAATCTCATCATTAGTCTCACAAACCTGCAACCTATAGGGATACAGTTAGAACATGACAACCACAGCCACACTGCCTGCAAACACCTATTGATGCCATTGACAGTGATACAAAGTCACCTGAAATGTCACAACCATGTCTCCTAAATTATATTGTCATGGCCACTCCGAGCAGCACTGGTGGCATCATACTTGCAGTGGCACACTTGGCTGCTGTGTATCTGCTCAAAAACTCAGACCTTCTTAAACACTTTGCATAGCTCTCCTCTCTGTACTACTTTCCACTTAAACAATTGAGTTCAAAATTTTCTTCAAGACAGTCTAAGTCCCGGGGCAGCATCTAAAAAAACAGCTTTCAGGACTGGGACCGTTGCAGCTCTCCCTGCCTCGCACTCCACCTGAAGGAGACTTTTCTACTTTCCCAGTAGGAAAATGAGGTCATGGCCAGGTAGAAAAATCTCCAAGCTGAACACCATCAAAACCCTGCTCTGCAGTCAGAGTCTTCCTGCTTGGAGTGGGGGAAGAGAAAACCACCTGTGACAAAAGCAATGCTTCTCAGTAGAGGGTGTTGTGGTAGTAACAGTCAGAAGATTATGCATTCAGCACCAAAGAGAAGTGCAGTGATGCTGCCCATCCTGCAGCTACAGGCCTAACAGTGCAAATGCTCCTGCTGCTAGTAGGCAGCACCCTGCTCTGCATAGCAAAACCCCATTTTGAAGAGTTCAGTGAACCACCTGCACTAATACAGCTAACGCTCTTTGGAAAACACCACCAGACCTGCCGAAATGTTGGTGACCCTTTACTGTCCTCCTACACCAGCACAGCCCTGTATCACTTACTTCAATGTAAATCACTCTAATCATCAAAATGACAGGTGAAGAAAGGAAAGGAGGAACTTGTGCCTTCTCAGGTTTGCTCCCTTGTCTCCGCTGTGGATTCCTTTACTGCAAACAGCCCGAGTATTATTGACATTTACAGTAGCAATCACTCCGTCCCCTCCTCTCCCACAAACCTACTGCTGATATTAGCACTGATCATAGTAACAAGCCCGTGGGTTTTATTACTACTGATACTAATAATACTGGACACATTACATCTGCTCCCGCCAATAACAGGCTGCAGATATGATCCCTGCTAATGCCGATAATACTGGGGGATATTATCTCTGCCATTGTCAGCACTGCAGATATTATTGCCAGTAATGCTGTCAAATACTACAGATATTGTCAGGGACCAAGATTAATAATGCTGAGATTGTTACAGCACCGGCCTCACTAGAACACGAATCCCAAATGAGAATTTGGGTCTATGGAGGAAGTCTATCTGGGGCCTGCTATGGAGAGAAAAAGCTATTTCTAATGAGTGGTTTTGTAAAGACCTCAAAAGCTTCACCCAGCTGGAGATGCTATGGTATGTAGGGAACAGTTTGAAATATTGTTTTCATATTATCTAATTGATGGATCCTTCCCTTTCTTCCCATCTCTTCCTTTTTCTCCTTATACAGTGCAGTATGAGTGATAACTAATTTTTTGTTAGTGCCTCTGGGTCACCCCAATTCTCATCGTTTTAGCTATCAATCAGAGGGATATTGGAACCACAGAAATATTTGCACATTATTTTCCCTTTTATCCTTCTAGACTTATTGTTGCTCCTTAGTCTAACAATGACCCTGCTGAGCTTGGCCTGCCATCGCAGCATAGTATGTCATCAGGATCATGAAGAACCAATAACTACTATATACATCTGAAGCTTGATACTGCAAGACCCTCAGTGGTCTTGGGGAAGTCATTACATGCTGTAGGGCCACTTCTGCCTTTGGAGGAAGATGGTGGGCATAAGTGCTGGGGAAGGTCAGAGAGAAATTTCAGCAACATTGACTGCCCATAGACTGCAAGAAATGGCACACGCTGTGCTACACAAGTGGTGGTGAACGTTTTTAGCCAAATTATTTTTAAAAATGTAGGAGACCAACTCTCTGCTTTGTCTAATCTGTCACTGAAGTTAGAGGATTTACAATCACTGATCAAAAACTGAAACAAAAGGAATACATGGTCTTAACAGGGCAAATCCTCATCATCCTTCCTAGGCACTCATCCGAGGAAGACACACTGAGTTTTGAGGAACAACTTGCGATCTGACAGTTGTGACTAGTAGACGCTCAGAGGTACTTCCCTGATAGCTGTCTCTCGACCCTATAGTCTTCCCAGGCCACCCTTGCAGTTGCAACCAGCACATTTGGTAGGTTGGGATTTCCCCTCTTCCCTCTAACTCCCTGTGGGGGACACACCTGGCTGTCAGCGTCCATCGCTGAGCCCACCTCATGCATCCGTCTGGCTCCTTCTGTCCAACTCAGGAGTTCTGCTACATCATCTTGACACATAATTATCTCTCCTCTTCTTAATCATCTGTGCTACTGTCTAATGTAGGCACCAGCTGCAGCAAGGAGGACCTGGGGGAGGGGGTGTGCTCAGATAGAGGCTCCTCTGTCTTTCTCCCACCCTGTTCCTCTGAGCCATCACAGAGGTTGCTAACAAGGTTTTCAGAACTGGGGATTCAGGAGCAGCTTGATACTTCCCCTCTTTCTGCTGAACTGCATTCCTCACAGAGGAATCCTTGCAGCAGAGCTGGTCCAATGGAGCGGAAAGAAAGAGAGAGCAGTGCTGCTTCTTCTGCCTCCTTTAGAGAAGAGCCACCCCAAAAAATGCCAGAAAAGTAGATCTGCATTGGGAGCTCATAAGGGGTTTTCAATGAGAGACTAAACCCTGCAGTTAAGAAACAACAAAACAATGCTCAGAAGCTCTGGGGAATACTGAGAAGGTGTATACATCCAACATGAGCATGAAAGAAATACCTGCACTGGATTTCTTGCCTGGCTTTCCTAATCCCTGTCTCAGCTAGGAACAATCAGAGCCCTCAGAGCTACAGGGAAGATTGCCCAGGAGTGAGTGCAGATCACTGGCTGTGCAAAACCTCCCCTTGGACCCTGCTCACCTTAGGACCCAAACCTGCACAGCGATGATGTCTTTCAGCATTTCTTAAGGCCAGTGTGAGCCCATATAACTCAACTCTTGGCTGTGGGTGTTCAGCAGCTGGCAGGGGGTCCCATGCAAGGTTTCTCTGGGACAGGAGCATGAAATCTAGCTGCAGCAGATATCTGGGATGGCAGGATGAAGGCTGTTCTCTAAGGCAGTTGCAGCTGTGTCATGTAACTGCCACCTAAAACTCAGAGCTAAAGGCAAGTAAGGTCTCCAGGATTGTCTGGTACCTTTTTGATTCCTAGTGGGATACATGGGCTCTTGGCCAACAGCAGGAAGTTGCAGAGTGTTGCTTTCCCTTCATAAATCAAATCTGGGATGAATTAAGGACAGACACAGAGAGTTGTTCTTTCTATTAATATATCATTGTGAAGTGTCACAGTCTTAGATGGCTGCTTGGTTGTCTCTGTGTTTAATTGTACTGCTCAAAAAAAAGCTCAGGTTCTGGGGCTGGAAATGACTGTGTGGCTGCATCTAAAGTGGGATGATTTTTCCAGGTATTTGGAAAGAATAGCCACTAAAGCCAGATTGAACTGCTTCATTTCAAAATGAGATATGGAGGCACCATGTTGAGAGCTGGTGACCACCACGCTGGACTGTATGAGAACAGGCGTTCACAAAAACCCCAAATAACTGTCAAGAGATTTGCACAACTATTAGAGAAACTTGTCACTCAGTTTGAAATGTCACTATTTCCTGTGTATGTAATGATGGGTAATGCTGGAGAGGTTTGCAATGTTTGCAGTCGCTTATTCCTGACATTTTTTCACTTTGAGGCATTGACTCAGCCCTTCCATTGCTACACTTTTCTCTTAGCTGGGCCCTACTGCCATCTAGCTGGGAAATGGATCTTCCTCTGGGGCCCGATCCAATTTCCAATAATGTCAGCAAAAATCTTCCCATTTGCTTTAATAGCAGCTGGGTTGGATCCTTGTCTCTAGTTTTACTTTGTATTAGGGAGAAAGGGGTCATGATAACTGCCTTTTTTTCCTTAGGATTATTGTGTTTATTTGGATCAAAAACTTACAGATGTGAACCTCACCAGAACCAATGCTGAGAAAATTACTAGCAAAACCCCAAAATGCAGCATCTCTCTCAGGAGAGCTTTTTCTTCTCACCATGTATCACAGAAAAACCTGATATTCTCTTGCACCGCACAGCCTTGGGGTTACAGCACATGTAGCACACTGAGCCACCTGTACTGCTAAAAGGTCCCCCCACACAACAGGCAACAGTGGAAAACAACATACTGAAGGCAGGACTGAACCGAACAAACTGGTTAGGCACTACTCTTTAGAAAAGTTCACCTCCTGGCCCTCAATTTTTGAATGCATCAGATTAAAAGAGCAAGATTTAAGAAAAAAAGTTTACAAAGCCACCATAAAAGCACCAAGACCTTACCCACCCCTTCTGACTCAGTCTATCTAGACCTTAGGCTCCAGCTTTTGGCTCTTTTCAGGATTCACTTTGCCCAGAGTCCTTCCCAGCAGGTAGGAAGGAAGAGGAGATAGCTTAACCCTGATTCCTTAGAGCCCTACCAAAAGGCTTAGATAACAACCTTGGGGCCGCAGTACTGAGAAGACCTCCTGCTCTGCTTTCAGACTGTTGCAAGTGTGGCAGTTCTGCTGTGGTAGATGCTACCTGTTCAAAACTGGGCCCTTATAATCACCAGCTAATGTAGCTCATGGCACGTCACAGGGGAGGATCTTGTCTGCAAGGGGAATGAAAAATAACTCCCACATTGCTGGTGCTTCTCCAAGATGGCATTTTGTTTGAAAACGAGTGAGTCGGGGAAACCATGTTTTCCCGCAGTTCAAAGTCCGGGCACCTGCTGGCACCTGGGGAGTTCAGTTCCAGCCGTTTCCAGCAGTGAATGAACTTGGGATCAGCTCCAGCAATGGAGACGGCTCTCTGCCTGCTGAGCAGATGTCTGTAGACGCAGCCTGTCATGAAAGGGCCTCGGAAGAAGAGCATTCCAAGCCAGCAGGGCAGTGGCGGGGAACTGGTCTCTGTTGCTAAAACTGATCTAGCCCCTGGAGCAGCTGCAAACCTTGGCCTGAAATTGGAGCCTGTACATGGGGACAAAGAATATAAAAGGGAGGATGAGCTTCTCCCCTCCCCCTACCTTCATCACGTTTCCTCTTCTCGCCATTCGACCGAGGAATCCCCAGGATCCCGTTAATGGAGTAAGAGCCCACTGGATCATTGGAGGCACTGGAGACGGGAGGGGATGCTGTGCTGGGCACTGGACAAAAGGAAAAGGGAAAAAGGGCCATGAGGAGAGCAGCACAGCACTCAGGGATCCCCCAGCTGAAAGCTATGCATGCCACTAGTCTCATAGGAAAGCCTGAGCACTAAGCAGACTCCCAGTCTCTCACACTGAAGAACTCATACACACTCTACTGCTAATGTTGCTGCATCTCAGCTTTGCCAGTCCGTTCCTATACCATAGCTCCACAGCCTTCCAGTTACAGGGCCATTAATAACAAGCAAGTGTATTCCATCAAGAAGCTAAACCTTGTTGTTATATCCCAGTTCAGAGCAGGCTTCCCAATGCATGCCGTGGTAACTGAGTGCAACGCTGCATAGGCCACATTCTCTAGTGACTTCCAGTCCATCCACATTTTGCCAGGTCATTTCCTCTCAGCGTTTTTCCACCAGGAGTACACATGTTCTTTCTTAGCCAGACCAGCCTCTTATGTGTCCACCCAAAACACTCATTGAAAAATTACCACCTTAGCATAGGTTAGAAGCACTTCAGTGTTGGGCCAATAAATGGAGTTCCCTGCTAGAATAAATACTGAGTTGCTGATACATACTCCAACCCAAATTAGTAAGAATCTAATGTCTTCCTTTTGCACCAACCAATGTCAACTGGCAGACTCCTGCCACTCGCGGCTGTCCAAGATTGCTCATGAGTTTCCAATACATCAGAAATGACAGGTCATCCAGATTAGAAATGATCACTTCATGATAATCAGGGCTTTAGAATATAGGACAAGTAGAGCTATGCATCCAGTAGGCATGCCCATTATGTCCCAGTGTGTCCCAGCAATGGGGAGAATATCCCAATTCTTTTATAGGCCACTACCCATCATTCAGCTTATAATGCACTGACCTGAAGCATCAATACCTCCAAAACAAGCCTTCCAGGATGGAGAAGAACCTGTCAACACTATCTGATGTAGACCCACACTTCCCAGTACATCCCAGAGCAACACAAGATTCCAGTAGCAGCACTCACAGTCACTATTCCAGCTTAGCCAATGCATTCCCTAGACATTGCATTACTTTTCCAAGAAGGAATAATATCTGCCAACTCCATCTGTTGTGGTCAGTGATCCCCAGTCCAGTGAGCAAGTCCAGATTAAAAGGGCATCCAGAAATGCTCTTCCATACTGGCCCATTAATTTCATTGTACTCCTGAACACAGTTCATGTACAGGATTATATCTGCCAGCTCTGTCCCATGTAGACCAGCACTTTCCAGTAAATCCTTATATAGCAGCTGATTGTCAGTAACCAACAGTATCTAAGACAGTGCCGTAAGCCACAAACGAGCCACTGTATGTCACAGAATGCCAGAATACTACATAGTTTTTCTTGCTCTGAACTGTTGCTGGATAAAGCTATGCTAGCAACAGCAGACATATGCACCATACAGCCCACGGAGTGAAAAGTACCTCATCACATCTCTAGCACCATACCTTTAAACACAACAGACTAGGAGACGTTTGGTCACTTTATTACAGCCTCCATCTTCTGCTCACCTCAATGAACCCATCTCACCCAGCAGAAAATGCATTTTCTCAGTGAAATATACCCGTGGGATACCTGACTGCAGAGCTAGAACAACTAAGAACTCAGTTGTGAGGCATCAGGAATATCTTACCCTGGTCTGTGTATTATTAGCTTTAAGAAATGGACCAGTTCCAGCAAAGTGGTAGAAGAAAAAATGGGAGAGGGAGGGGAAAAGAGAGTCAGAGTAAGAAGGAGACAAAAGGTGAAGACTGGTGCTTAGACAGAATAGCAGTGAATACTTCTCTCTAGAGAGGTGAAGGAGAGAGCGAGAACGTGAAATGGATGTTAAGGCAGAATCACTGTGGGCAAACCCCTACCTTGGCCTGGTTTCTCTGCCATGATTCCCTTCTCTGCAATGCAACGAGGGAAACAAAGAACAGAAACCTCTGATTTCCGCTAAGGTTTCTTTTCCCCCACACCCTCCTCCCATTTGCTCTGTTTAGCTCTGCATGTCAGACTTTGTTCCCTCAACTAAGCTTCATGCTCATTTCCACTTTGCCTGTCACTACCCCTCATGCCAATCTTCTTACCGATAGTATGTCCTGGTGCAGTCACACCTGTCCCACTTCCGTCTGGTGTTGGGTGAAAAGGTTGCTGAACTTTGGTTCTGATGATCCTGGAAAAGAGCAAAACATGTTCAGAACTCAACTTTAACTTCTCTGTGCCTTTGTATACCCATGATCCCAGCTGTCAAAACCTGAAGGCCTGATCTGAGCTCTGGGTGCAGCAGAGTGGCTTCATTTGCCTTCTTGTGATCCTGATTCTACTACTTTAATGGTCCAGTTCCCAGAGAATTGTCCTTTCTCTGCTGTCATCTTCTCTCCAAACCTGAGTATTCACTACGTAACTATATGCTCAATGAATGAGCGAGGATCTCCTATGTGTTAGCAACTACATTACCATTTATTATCTGATCTCCCAGCATAACACAAGGCAGTTTTTGCAGCTAATAGAGCCACTTCTGGATTTACAAATTATGTAGATCTCATTTTGTTGTGTACCTAAAAAATACCTTTCTGGCATAGAACTGAATGCTTTGTACTGATGGAAGGCTTGCCCAAAGCCCTTACCCTTCATAAATGAAAAGGTGGGAGTAGAAGACATCTGTAGGAAGTGGTGATGGGATGTAGATCATCAGCAAAAAGAAGCTCCAGCAAAGAGTGCAAAAATTGGTGTTTATCAGGTGGTAAATGAACACAGCATGGGAACCCAAAAAGATGTCTCAGTGAAGCCACAAAGCTCAGAATGAGAATAAACTGAACTGTAATTGTCAGTGCTCCATTCCTCGTTACATGAAATCTTTTACCTCTAGGTCACTAGTTTAAATCCTGCTGAGGTCAGAGGTGAAAGAAAATCACTAGCACCTAGTACTTGACTGGCAGGGTCCCTGCCTGCTGGCAGATGCTGGGTATCTGTGACTCGGAAATGACTGTCTCACCAAGAAATTTGGCAAATAAACTATGACCTGTGGGGGCCATGGAGACCAAATTGCTTTCTGAGATTAAAACGAGCCTCTGCAACTAGGGTAAAGGCTGCAGATGCTCTTCAGCCTTAGTTTCTGGAACTCTTAGCTCCATGTTATATTAACTTTAACTTCTCCCCAGAAATCTCTCCAGCAAGTGAAAGCAAATAACACATCCTCTCTGCCCACCCGAGAGCTTCCCTCGAAGATTTGTTCTAAAGAATAAGTTGACAAAACTTGAAAGAGCAAATGTGTGGCTAGTGGGTGGTATGGCATGGACAGAGATCAGCAGAGATGTGGAGAGGGCATTTTTTAAAAAGTACAACTCCTGAGAGTGAAACCTTCTTAGGAAAAGAAAGGTATTTCGAAGTGTATCACCTCGGCGTGTTAGGAAACTCCGATACACACATGATGAAGCCTGGGCAGTAGCTGGAGTGGCAGACAAGCTGCCTGGGATGTAGCTGGAGAGAGGGATTGCCAAGGTTCTAGCTGGGGATGGAGATCCAGATCCTCACCTCATATACATGAGTGGTACCAGGGGCCCTGATCTATAGCTGCTGAGGACCTATACAGGAGGTGTCTGAGGGCCTCAGGGCCAGATTCCAAGGTCATGCTGATTTGCACTTGCTGAGGAGCTGATCTGAGAAGTCTGTGCTAGGGCAAATAATACAACTTTTTTCTTCTTCTCTTTTCTTTTCTCTCTTTTCTTTTCTTTTCTTTTCTTTTCTTTTCTTTTCTTTTCTTTTCTTTTCTTTTCTTTTCTTTTCTTTTCTTTTCTTTTCTTTTCTTTTCTTTTCTTTTCTTTTCTTTTCTTTTCTTTTCTTTTCTTTTCTTTTCTTTTCTTCTCTTTTCTTTTCTTCTCTTTTCTTTTCTTCTCTTTTCTTTTCTTTTCTTCTCTCTTCTCTCACATTCCCCTAAAACCCCCTGAAGTGCCACTCTGGTTGTGCGAGTTTATTGATTTCCCCCAGCCCAGAGAAACAGAAAGAGGGGATGGGGTGCAGGCAAAGGGATGGAAATAGAAAGCTATAAATTATTTGTGACAGGAAAGCAATAGTGCCAGAGTGCTGAGCACAAGTCCCGTGTCACTATTAGATTCCTTTTAGCCTGATGACACTGTAAAAGAGGTTAAGTGTCTGATGGAATCGTACACCTTGGGGGCAGGGGCAGTCCAGGAGCAGAACAAGCCACAGAGAGCAGGTATATCAATTCTCCAGGCCAATAATATTCCCCTCATTGATTGCAACACAAAGTTCAAAAATCTCATTATAGCCAAGCAGACTTGGAACTTTTAAAAAATCAATAGAGTGATATAATGTATGTATACTTTGTATAAATGTATCTATCCATCCATCCATCCATCCGTCTATCCAAAATCTGCCTGAGGGTGTCTTAAGTTAACCTACACGTTATACTGTGTTATGTTCTATTGTAGTGTAGCATAGTGAATGGATTAGAAGATTTCGCCCGCAGCCTTAGATGACATATTCTAAAACGTCCTGTTAGCACTGAGGTGACATCAGACAGTTCCATTCATAGTGAGATATGATATCAGATTCGTGATCTGTACTGGGAGGTGGCATCAGACAGCTCAGCTTCTACTGAGAGGATCCATAAGATGAGCCTAATTATACCAAGATGGCTGATCAGGCTGTGCTGAATCATGCTGCATGAGAATTGCAAAGTTTCAAAAACCCATTTAGCATAAAAACAGCCTGTGAAACAGTGGTATAAAATGCCTGTCCATAATGCTTCAAAAACCCAGGCAGGGGATGAAGGGGAAGGTTCAATTTCCTTTCCTGCTCAGTTCGCGGTCTCTCAGCTGAGAATGCCAGTTAGTGCCAGTTGTGACTGTGTTCACTGAGATGTGTCCATTAGGAACTGGAATGAGACTCACCAGCTCATTTCACCAAGTAGCTGTCAGCTGGCAATGATTTTCGGTCACTACCAACCAGGGCCAGATTTCAGCTAGTGACCCAGAGGTGAAAGGCTCTATTCAAAAACATTCCCTTCCTAAGAGTGAAACTGGTTTTATGTCAAGAGAAGGTGTCTGGAAACAGTGAGCTAAGGGGAGAAATTCTGGTAGTGCAACCTCCGGTGGCTTGGGTCAAATAGTTCTTGGCATCAAATGCACAGCGAATCTAATGAGGTCTCAGGTAGAAGGTATTTCCTATGGCCAAAAGAAGAGGCAGGTCATGAAGACGCTCTCCTCAGCAGTGCTCTTTTTCCCTGCAGTCGTGACCGAACTCTAGTGTTGTAAGGAAAGAGGAGAAATTTCAGGACCCTAACGCTCAGTGCAGAATATGGCAGTGCATCCCCCTGGGTCGATTCATTTAGGAACAGTGATAAACAGCAGGATAGCTAGGCATCACTGCTGCTGCTTTAAGAGGCTTCGAGTGAGTCTGTCCGACACGAGACCACCTAATGAAACAGCAGATGAAAGATGAACAGAGCTGACCTGGTCCTCTAGCAACAGATGCAGCATAATAATGCTGTCTTTAAACTTTGGGATTGCTGAAAGCTTTTCACCCTTACCGGAGACTGAAATACGCACTAAGCCAGCTCTGCTGCCTCAAACCTAGGATTTCTGGATTACTGATGTGTAAGAGGGAGCAAAACCTTGATCACCTCTTGCTGCCTTTGACAGCTTGTTCTTGCCTCTAGATGCAAGCCTTTTTGCAGAACACTTCCTCAGCCCTTCCCAAAAGCAGAGAGACACAAATCCTGGCACACTGGTCAGCAGTGCTGATTTCTCAAAGTAAATGCTGATATTTTCAAAAGTCTTTCTTTTCTCCAAAAGAAAATTGTCACTTTGGACTAAATTCATCCCTGCTTTAATTCCATCACAGTCAGTGACTCCAGTAACGGCATTTGTGTTTAATTAGGGGCATAAACTGGTACTTACTGTAAATTCCCATTTTTCATTTTCCAGTGGGAGATTTTTGCACAAGTTGTGTACTTTGAGTTTCAGAGAATATACACAGTTTTAGCATGTAACCTTCTGAAGTTTCAGCAACAGGACATTTATAGATCTTTGATTGCAGTAAAGCAACTGAACTTCATTTCACAATCTGAATTTAATATGCGATATCTTAAGTAATGGCATATAATGTCATTACAGTACATACTATCATACTGAGAAATATACATCCATTCCCGGAATTCATGAGTTACCATAGTTGGCTTGTAGTAACTCCTTCTAGAGTTAATACGGCATACAGCTCCAGCTGAAACCAACTGCCTGTTTCCAAATGCCTTTGACTTTCTTAAACGTTTAGCATTAGATAATGAATTTCCAATGTTTGATTTCTATTTTGTTATTTCAGCAGTTTTAATGCAGTTGCTTTTGCTGATTCTGAATACAGATGGACAGACAAAAATCATCTCTCCTGGTATGACAGTTGTAACAAGCTCTAATCAAATTTGGTCAAGAACGCAGAAAGAAATATTAGAAGTTAAAATTAGCTGAGCCATAGTCCTTTCTGAGAACCAGAACTTTCTTTCACTCCTTGTAAATAAGCAAATAAAAATAACTTGTAAACCTGTCCAGCAATTATTTGCTAAGAGAACGAGAGATCATAGGACACGTCCCTTGCTTCTCCAGCAGTTCTATCCAAACTCACTTACAGACTGACACACTCCATGGTTTCTCCTCTCTTACTATTGCTGGCAGAGTCTTTAGACAGTATCTCAAATAAAAAAATCATACTAGGGCTTATCAGAGGGAAATGAGATAGGTCTGAATCATCTGGAGTCCCAACCTAGCAATCCTTTTAGTCCTGGAAGATCAGAGTGAAGTTGCACTAAGGGAAAGAGCGGTGTGTCCTACTGCCCCAAAGAGACCCTGGCAGATTTCAGAAAGCACTGGTATCCTCACTTTGAGCCTATTCCTTTGTCATGGATTATTTTCCAGAGTGGAAGGATACACTCAGCAGAGCACCAAACTCTTGTAATTGTTTTGGGGTATTCATATTTTAAATGCTCCATATTAGAAGCACATTACAAGACCCCAGGGTGTGCATTACCGGGCAATTAAAGCAGTTCTTGGAAGGCTAACATTGCGAAGCTTCAGCCTTTTCTCTGCAGCGTGTCCAAGGGAGGCTGCGATGGCCAAGGAACGCACACCCTGCTGTGCCGCACTGCTTAATTAGCGCAGGGCTGTCCTGCTGAGCCACGGGCTGTGCCGGCGGTAGAGGCAAGGCAGCCTGAACGGGACTCGGTGTAGGGCTAAGCGAGGCCGTGATGCTTTCTCTGCATCAGATTGCTTCCTAGAAAAGGGCTCATGACTGTCCCAGTGATGCTGGCATCAAATGTCTGAGGAAGAGATGGAGAACATGGGATGGGAAGAGGCAGCTTTGGGCTCCTTGGTGACAGTCCCCATGGAGCCAACAATATCCCATCTGCAGATTGGTGCTGCGCAGGCATAAAGAGCTCTGAACATGGCTTTGGCTCAAATAGGAGAGTCTTATGTCTTTGTGCATGGGTCTAGGCACAGCTGAATTCACAGTTGAGCAAAAGAAAAGGGAAAAAAAGGTTTGTTTGTGCAAACGAAGTCCAAAATAGAAAGCAAGCTTCATAGCGTGGTGAGGAAAAGCAACCAAGGGATTTGGGGAGTGAAGGAAGGGAAATAGAAAGTCCGATAGTTAGAGACTAATCCGACTTAGAGAAAGGGCTTCAGTTCCTTGCTCTGTCACAGACCTCTCATCAAGACTTTGGACAAATGGCATTTCTCTCTGTGCTCTGTTTCCTGCCTGAAGTGTGAAGATAGGAGCATTGCCGTGCCACCTGGGGCACAGTGAGGACAGCTGGAAGGAGGAGTGAAGGGCTCAGACTCTCTAATAACAGGGGCCAAGTAAGTGCTTCAGCGAGCTGTAGCACACTATTGGCTTCGTTCCCCTGCTTGAAGCAGAAGTGACATGTACCCTGCTGACAGTGGCTGTACATGAAGGGAAGGGAGGTAGGCACAGGCAACAGGAACTGTATTTCAGCTACACTGGCTTTGGTAGTCAAGTTTGAATTTGCAGCAGCAGATGTAATTGGGAAGATCGAAGCTGCAGTTGCCCCCCAAAAGCCAGAACAGAATTTCCATTAGGATGTGTGGGAGGCAGTAGCTTCTCCTACTGCTCTCAAAATCTACCACAACACTTGCAACCCTCAGAACAACAGCTGACATTGGCAGGAGCAGCAGACTCAGCTTCCTTGCTAGCTGGCCTGAGGCTCTGGCACTCCCTGCCAAGACAGCAGAATGCCTTCAAACCCTGCCATATTCAGGGGCCACGAGCAATATTCACACATTCAAACTCTCTCCTGTCATGAAAATTACATTTCCTTCTCCCTACCTTTTGGAAAGGGAGAGAGAAGGGTGATCATGTACTATGTTAGTATATAAGCACAGGTATGACAGATTAATTAGATTGATTTAGATAGATAGATTGAGAATCCTAAAAGGTGCCTGAAGAGGGATTATCTATTTTCCTGAAGCTTCCATATAGATGAGAGGTCAAAGTGGAGATGCCTTCAAAACAAAATCCCAGCCCTCCCTGAGAAGATTTGACTGCTTATCTGCTGCTAGTCTGTGCAGGTCCATCATCTTCACTGGAGCTACACTGACATCATGCCTGAAGACATGGGGAAAAAAGTACCACTTTGTTCCAGGTTAGCCTGCTCACTCCAAACACAAGAGAAAGCCCAATCCTGCCCTTTTCTCTCACTGCATTTCTTGGCTGCACTCTGAGGAGAGACAGAATTCACAGCAGCAGTTTTACTATCTGAAAGGCTTAGAGAAGAGCTAGGATTTTTTTGTTGTTTTAAATCAGTGACCCATGATGACACCATATGGTTTTATTTCATTTAATTTGAGCGGAGCATTAACGTTCAGCTTCTAGCAGATCTCTGCCCATTCCAGTTCTGCTGTGCTGCACGGTACAAGTCCAGACATAAGGAAGAGGGGTGAAAGGAAAGCAAGGTGAAGATGCCTGCCTTCTGGGAGAGGGGGATCTGCCAGGCAGGGAGTTGGCCTGCCAGCTCATCCTGCTGAGCAGTAACACACAGCTTCATGCCACTGGTACTGATGGGGTTGACAGCGGTCAGCCCCATGTGTAGAGGTTGCCTAGCCTGACCTCCCAGAATAAATTGCCGATTAGGCTTTGAGAAACATTTTCCCATTCATCCAAGTGGATTTGTGTTAGGGTGTAAAACCCACCTGGGAAACAGGAGGTGTGCTTGAATAGTTGCTGCGTTGTGCAAAGCTGTGGCTACAGTGCCATCAGGACCTGGGCTGACTGGCTTAAAGCTGGCTAAGGTGTATCTACATGAGCTGCAGTCAAGCAGTGACTGCGGCATAGAAATGTCCTCAGGCAGGTGTTTCTACTTTTATTACACTCAGTTCACATTTGGAAAGCTTTCTTTGCAGTCAGGAAAGCTAGAAATTCATTAAAATCCAAACATCTAGAAGATGTCATACAGTTTACAAAATACTGGGAGCAAACTTGATCCTGGGTGTAGATGTTTGATGTCCCAGGTTTAAGGTGAATTAGGGAAATATTAAAGGACAAAAAGGGTTCTGCTGGTCTTGAACATAGAAACACAGGCCTGGGAGGAAGCACCTGGGTCATCAAGTCCAAATTGTAATATCATAGGCAACCATGGAACAGACGTTCGACTCACAGCACCCACTAGAGTATCCCTCCCTGCAGCTACAGACCAAAAGCTTCAAAAATGACAAGCCGCAGGAAGAGAGCAGGAAAGAATCATTGCCAGTGGCTAGGTCCCTTTCACTAGCACGAGATTTCTGCCACGAAAATGCTCAGAAATTTTTGACCTCTTTGGAATTAGTAATTTCCTAAGAGTATACCTACACTGCAAGGACTGCAGTTCAAAGCGACATCTTCTGTTACCTACAGGCTGGCCGGCTTGGGTCCTGCTAGCAGCATTGCTGCAGCAGCATGGAGCTGGCGTAGGGGACAGCCCCACGAGCTGCCAGCAGACCAGTGACTGCCACGCAGCACGGGCCAGAGCTGTCAGAACAGCGGCTGTGCCGGCAGGTGAGTTAAGAAGACCACAGAAACACATGGGCTTGCCAAGGTTAAATATCTTAATCTGGAGCATGGGAACTTTTAATTGAAAGCTTTGCTTTGAGCCCAATTCCAGTTATTAAAATTCAGGAGTCTGTACTGAATTCCTTGTGGACATTCATTTTGATTAACAGAAGACGTGTACTAGGAAAGGAGTCTTGAACTGGGAGGAATCAGATAAATGTAGATAACATTCTCAACTCTCTTGCAAGTTATGCCATACCTGGTATTTTGTGTAAAACCTCAGATCTCAAAGATAAGTGATTATTTCAACTTTCATTTAATATCAAGGTGTTTCTGGCTTTCTTGGCTGCAAAGACCAGGTGGAAGTGGGACCTGGCTGCCTCCCAAGGGGCCAGAACTGGAGGCAAAGGAAAAAAAAACCCAAATACATTCTTATTTACAGCCCGTGAATTTTACGCCAGTCTCTCAGGTTTGGAGGGTATTGACTCAGGAATTTCTAACCTTTGGTCTTGGCAGCATTGTGTATTAGCTGTGTATTATCTCTATCCTGTAGAGTGCTCCACCGCAGTATGTGCTTGCGTGTGTTGGGTAAGTAAAGGAGTGTCATTGTGTGTGCATCCTTTATGTTTGTCAGAACTGGTCAAAATTTCATAGTAGACCCCTTACCAGTAGACGGTGTTTGCCCAAAATCAAAACAAAACCAGTTCTGGGAATGTGTCTATTTAGATCTAATATTTTTACCTTGGGTTTTAAATAAATTAACAAAATTGTGAGAAGAATTTCAGCCTTATCAGAATGGAAAAATAATTTTTTTTCTCTTTAAAATGAGCTTTTTAGGGTGAATGAGAGACTATGCTAAAAAAAATAAAATTAAAAGAATACATTTGGATTTTATTGGAACAGCAGTTTCCAACTACACTGAAATGTAGCTGTAGAATTTTATTAAAGTTCTGATTCAAAATGAAAACCACACTGAAAAGTTGAAAATTTCCACAGAGAACCTGAATCTTTCCCTTCCTGTTCTAGTCCTCACTGCCCTTGGTATTATTTATTCCTTGCTTTATCATGCTGCCCAAAGCAGCCAGGCACAGGTGAGCACTTCAGGGTGTGGGTGCTGCACAGGCTTCCAGCATAAAGTTGGTGCCCATCTCCAAAGAAGATAGTCTAGTTTTCCTATTTATAGGACAAAGCCATCTTTTTATAATGAAAAGACAAACCTGTAGCCAGTCTGCTTGGCTCATGTAAGTCACTATCAGGTCTGATGTTTAGAGAATAGGAGCTATGTGTTTGTTTATGTATCTGTATTGTGTTTGCAAACGCACTAGCATTTGTCTCTTAGTATGTTTTAGTTTACCACACAATGCATGTACTCATCTATCTTTGTCTATAGGTCTGCATTTATAGCTGTGGCTATACAGAGTTAGACATTTGGGTCACATATTATATGTTCAGACCCCCAGGAAGAATTAATAAACATTTATTCAACCATTACAGTTTTTAACAGAGTTTAATGGGCAAACAGGCTGTTCAGATCTGTGGCTTGTAACCATCACCAGCTAGCTGTATGGATGGTTTTGTACAGCGCCAACCACAGTTACTACAAATAATAAGTCATAACCACCTAGAACTCATCCGTAACACGGCTATAATATCCATTATGTAGTATCTAACATACCTGAACGCTGACACATAATTAATGTGGAACCTTGCTGTATTATAAGACCCATATCAGTGTGTGCATTTGCGTAGCTGTGTAAGTTTGTGAGTGCAGGTCTGCTCTGTTGCTAAATCGCGGATCTGGCATCCCTGCGATTCACTGCAGAGCGATGGGTTTGTGTGGGCCTTCAGCAGCCCATTATTTCTATCCTTTTCTGTTACAATTGCGACGGCTGATAGAGAGTACTCTGGATTTTTGGGTGCCCTTTTCCTGGCCCCTGTATAAATACAGTCTCTGTCCATAGGAGATGGCAGTCTAAGGGTTTACCTACAAACGGCTATGCAAAATAACTAATTTGAATTAACTGAATGTCTGAAATTAAAGTGGTCTAGTTAAACTACATTACACCTCTGACTCCCTTGTTTAGAATTAAGGCAGCTTTAATTTAGTTTAGCTTAATTCACTTTGGAAATGAAGTAAACTAAATTCAATTTAGGACACTCAAATTTTGAATGAGCATCTGAACAATGTTTTAATGCTTTTAACCAACGCACTTGCAAAGTTAATTCAGATTAATTTTCTCATTTGCCCCTGTGTAAACAAGCCTGTTGCCTGTTCCCTGTCAATGAAACCGTCTCAGCTGAGACTCCTTCAACAACTCCAAATTGACAAACGACCTCCCAAGAGCAGCAGTTTAAATGATCCTCCCACACGCACAAGTGTTTCCTCATGCCTACATCCCCATGCAGGCAACTTTTATCCCCGCGAGCTTTAGTGATCTATAAGACTGATTTGTCCAGAGTTTGACACACTGAGCCAGGCACTAGCTGGGGTAAACATAGAAGAGGAGCAATTGTGTAACACTGTCTGAAGACCAGAGTTATAAATATTTAATTATTCAAATTTTAAAGTTTAGGCTTTTGCAGTGGACTACTGTATTGCAAATTGCAAGATATCTTTTCTGAAAATCACAATGTTCTAGAGAATTTTAGTGATTTTATCCAGTTCCATTATTTCAAAACACAGTCCCCTTAATCTGAATTAAGTCCTTGTTCACCTAATGAATCGGAATACCTCCAGCTGTAAATTAGCATGTATTTAATTTTTTTTCTTCTAATTTAGACTGAACAAGATCAGATGCAATCAGGATTCATAGGTAGAGGAGTACAGAGGGACACAGGCAACGGTATTTTAAAAACTATACTATTTTTACATTTTTTCTTGAATATATTGTAGTCTTAGACAGGAGATAGCATAACGTGGCCCAAAGATTCTATCTTAGACAGGAGGTAGCATAAGGTGGCCCAAAGATTCTATCTTGACATTTTGAAGGGCAGTTGCAAAATCAGTTATGAACAAAACAATCTTAGAAATAACACAGAAGCATATTTTCATGCAAAAATATTAATCTTTTTTAAGCATCATTATGGAAATTTCAAACTTTTCATTACTTTGCTTAATTTAAAACTACACTGTGTATTTGGTCAAAAGACATCTTAGGAGGAAAATGTTGTCAAACACTATTTTTATCACGATGCAAAAAAGCCCTTGAAAAATTGCCTTTTGCAAAATATCAGCTCAGAGAAAGCACCTGCCCTAAATCTTTGCTAAAAAGTCAACCAGATAAACAAAAAAACAAACAAAGCAAAGAAAGCCCACTTAAATATCCCAAGCCATCAAGTACTATTTGATTAGATGGTTAGGCTATATTTTTGTGTGCTTGTTTTTTATGGAGCTAGTGCTAATGAATAAACGTTGTTTGACAGCTACTGCAGTCTCAGATCTTTGACTGGTAGAAAATTAGCACAGTTTCACTGATACAGTTACCAGTATAATATAATACGGAGACAGTCCTATATATTAATATGCTTGTGCAGAATGCATTTGAGTGTGTGCGCGCATCCATTTATGTGCAGCTAGCTAAAAAGATACCACTGTAAGTAAAATCTAGGTTTGTAGCAATACGTCAGTTGGCGTGACTTTTTCAGTGTGGATATACAGCTGTGTGAGGCTATACTGATGTATCAGCGTGTGCGTGTATGTGCTTGTGCACTTGCACACACAGTCATTCGCATGTGTGTCTGTCTGCAGGTATGTCTGTCTACACACTTCCGTGTGTAACCTGGCTGCGGTGCTTTCTGAATAGCAATGAGCTCAGTAAGAGCATGTATGTATCTGTGTCTGCATGTGCATCTATCTGCATATGGAGGGGCTTGCGTGGTGCGTTTTTTCATGTGTGGTTTGTGTGTCCCTCCTGTGAGATGGATGCCTTGTTGCAGGCTGATCTTGGTCACTGCATGTGCTTTCGTTCCTGTGAAAGGCCTCATCCTTCAGCAGCAAAAACACTAACTGGGCATCAGGAGACCTAGATCCTGATCCAGCCGCTCTGTTGATGGGCTCTGAAACTGAGCAGGCTCTTTCAGTTCACTCTGTGCCTCAGTTTCTCATACCGTCTGTTTTTTTACAAAGACTGTGGACATAGACTGTCTGCTACTACATGGGCATATGTAATGCCATACGTGATGGGCTCTGTATTGCTCTGTCAAGACCCTGGATCCTGAGAGGATCTTCTGATGCTATGCCACTGCCTTACAGTATATTCATCCCTGCACATGCCTGCCTTCGTGTGTTGGTGTTTGGGTGTCCATCTGTGTACTTTGTGGCTGGCTATTTGTAGTTTTGTTGAAGAGTTTATCTCCCCTATGTACATACAGAGCAGGGGGAGGTGGAAAGGAAGGAGTTATTAAATGCCAAGTGGATATGCAGTAAATTCCATTGATTTTACAAACTCCAACTTGTCTTCAATCTCTTTCCGTTCTTTATCCTGGGGGCATTGCAACAAAACCCGATTTTAAATACCTTTTCTCTCCCTTCCCCCCTTCTCTCTCCTCCCACCCCCCAAAAAAGTGTCAATATTTTATTTGGATTTTTAACTTCGCTCCATAACAGTTGTTTGACCTCCTGACTCATGTGAGTCACATAAATTCTGGGACTTTATTCAGGAGCCATGTTCCTGCTATTGAATAAGCAATTTGGGAGGGTGAATTAATGACTTGTGCTGTTGCTGGAAAGTCCCTGAAGAAATATTAAAATTGCTTGCAGTCTGAATCAATACTCACTGAACACCCAGCATGAGGACCTGGGCTTTTTAATGGCTACAAGCAGCAGCACTCGGTAGAGGAAGGGGAATTCCTGTACACACAACACACGCAGCCACACACAACCAACAGCAGTCTTCCCCCAGCCTCGCTGGCTTTTTCAATAACAGCATATTCTTGCGCACACAACCTGGTACGAGATGATGCCTGCTGTGCCAGGGAAAGGACTTAGAGTCCAGTTCCCCTGTCTCCCTCCCAAGAAGATCATGCAGGATTTGCAAAAGCCAGCTGTTTGGGCCTTGTGTTAAGCACTTGGGTTAGCATGCTCTGGCACACCCTACGAGGCACAAGGAAAGTCAATTATTTGTGGCGTTATAAGCATGTTTTATGTGAGCACTTTGCTTTCTTCCTCTCTGAAAGGGAAAGACGCATAGATTTGGATGTGCTGCTGTGGTCTGGGAAGAGGATCGGGCTGTGTGTGATGGTTCTGTGGCTTTGGGTGCTGAACAGCATTTGCATCCATTCATAGCGTGGATGTGTTACGTTTCTGATATTCAGTAGGTTTTGCTTTCTTACGTTGGCGTGTATTATGGTGAGTCTTGAATGTCATGCCCCTCTGCTTGTGTTAAGAGCGACTGCATGATGCTTTTGGTCATTGAGCAAAGGTGTCACTTCACCAGACCAGCTATTTCGATGGCTGTGGGTGCAATCCTGCATGGTCCTGAGTGCCCTGGGGGCCCACCATCCTCACTAGGACATGAATGTGCTCAGCACGCTCCTCGCTGGGGCTTTGACTGTTTGTTACTCGCTGAGCTGACAACAGCCGGCTTTTGCCCACACCCAAAGTTTTGCTCAGAGTCCCCTCTGGCATGGGGAGGGGGTGGGTTTTGTTGCCAGAGTTTTCAAGTCTCCATTGAGAACGTGGGCCCCGTGTTTTGCTGTTGTGGTCGTGAATGGCTGTGTTGTATTCGCTTGTTGGGCGACTGTTATTGTGTTTTAACACCGGGGTGGGTGTGCTTTGTGTGACCGCATGTGTGTCTCATTGATTCCATCAGTATTATTTTGTAATCGTGTGTCTCTGTGATTGAGTTAGTGTGCATTTCAGGGCTTCTGTGTATTGAATAATGATGTCAGGGTTGGGTTGTTTGACTGGGTAATGGCCTCTTTTCAGTGTTGTAAGTGAATGTGTCCTTCTCCTGTTTCCCTGTCTCGGCTGGGGCAGGATCATTTACACTAGGTGATTCCTTAAGATGCTCACATGCACTAAAAGAATATCCCTTTGGCTCCCAAGCTCTCCCTGCCAGTGGGATGTGCCAAGGGAACGCCGGTCACACATGCGACACACGGGGTGCCGCGTCTGGCTGGTTCTCAGCTGCACGCTTCAAGGAACAGTCAGTGGCTGCTTGTGAATACCCATGCATATGTGTCCGCGTATTTCTAAGGCTATGTGAACGTGTTTACGTGTGTGTGCGCCTTCAGTGCACTCAGGGCTTCTGCTAAGGCTTGTCAGTTGTGTTTTTAAGTAAGTCTCCATCTCCCAAGTTTCTTCGCAAATATATGCAAGACAATACTGTGTGGTTTTGAATAGATTTGAGTGAAGCTGTGAAGGGATCTATAAATGACTATATACATCTACAGTCACAGTAGATGTCACATACTACATACATCTAAGTGCACACTTGCCTTTGCAAGGGTGTTCTTGTGTGATGTTCTATATTCAGGGATGGAAGGGCATCCGTGTCAGTTAGCAGATGCCTCTGATCTGTGTATGACTGCCTGATGGTGTTCCCATGTCTGAACTGACCTGAGTCTCTCACATATGTAAGAAAGAATGGAATTCTACGTCAGCAGCGTTTAGCAGTAAATATAGGTGCTAAGAAATTTTAAACGTACGGTGAATCGCTTGGTTTGTGCAATGGCTTCTAACTTGCGTGGATATTGTGTGCTAATGCCCTAAGACAGTGTAGCCACATTTGGTCCCTTGGAAATGAACAAGAGAGTTCAGTTATTTTTCAGCTGATGATTACATGTCATTGCTGCACGGATTTATTTGCTCTGCGCAGGCCATGTGTCTGGCACTGGACCTGTTCTGCACTTCCTTAGCCATCAGAATTTGGCCCAGCAGCAGTCACATCCAGACAAAGCCTATGAAAAAGGCTGTGAAGGATCCAGAAAACTGGAGAAAGCTCTCAACTGTACCCTCACCAAAATATCATCAGGGAAAGACCCATGACCTCTCTCAGTCAGGTCATCTGTATGGCTGGGATTTAGCAAGCCAGTGATTTTAGCTTAAATTTTTCAGTGAGGTTGCTAACAGGTAACTCCTTGCTCCTCCTTGCATTACCTCAAGCCTTGTTACTTCCCCTGCCTCCTTGTTTGTGCTCTCCCACTTTTCCCCCCTTCCTCCTCTGTATTCCTGCCTGCATTTGACCTTGAACAGATGAGACCATCCTTAGCCCACCCACTGCTTTACCAGCTCCCACCCCTCACACTGGGGTAGCAGCATCAGGGTATCAGAGGGAGGGAAAAAATGAGGGAGTGAGGAAGGGAGAAAGGGGAGAGAAAGAGAGAGAGAGAGAGACCTGTTTGAAAATAATTGGAGGCTGTTAAACAGAGGAGCCCAGCATATCACTCTAGTAATGGAAATAAATTCCATTGTATTTGCATTTTAATTTTCCACATAAACAAAGGCCCGGAGTGTGCTGGCTTCGCCAGAATCACCGGCCAGAATTTAATTAGAAATGAAAAGTTTATAGGGTCCTCTTTAATGCGATTAATGCACAGTTAACATTTATCACATACATATGCTGGAATCGCCTTTTTTAAGCAACCACCGGCCATGAAATGAATTTCTTTTCAACTTTTTTAGCGTGCGTGAGGAAGGCTGTCTCTGGTGAGGCGGTCCAGTGAGCACACTCCTGACAGCTTGGTAAACTGCAGCCCACAGAGGCTTAGTAGCCCCCATCCTCACTGAGGAAAGTTCAAGGTGGCTTAGAGGGAAGCATGGTCTAGTGGTTAAAGCCTGAGGTTGGGAGTCAGGGGATCTGGGTTGTATTCCCAACTCTGCCACATGCTCACTGCATGACTGACTCGCTCTCAACATCTGTTTCTCTGGGTGTTAAAAATAAAAGAGAAATCAGCTGGAAGAAGATATCTCAGCCCCAGACCCCTCTGTGTCTCAAGCTCTCCAGAAACTTGCCCAGCCGTGTTGTATGGGATCTGGATTGGATCCTGCACTGTGTTGACCTCTCAGCTCGTCTCCCTGTGCCCCAGCATCCCTACGCCAGCCACAGGGACAGGGGAGCATCCGCAGCACTCGCCTGATACGAGAGGCTGGGCTTCCCAGATGGACTTCTTTGCACTGCCCTGGCTTCCCGCACGCCAGGCAGCGCCAGTCCCTGGGCATGGGTCCGTATGGATCTCACATCTTCCTGCCAAGGGACATAAGGCAGCAGTGGAACAAACTCTGCCTGTGCAGCGTGGGAGCCCTGGCATCCCTGCGGTGAAGGGACCCATATCCACTGCTGAGGCAGCTCCATGTTTCTTAAGGAGATCCTTTCATGTTGATTTGGTCCAAAAAAACTGCTAAGAATGGCTTGTGAGATACTGGAGGCATCGAGCCTGAACCTCAAATCCTAACATAAAATTAATCAGGAGCAGCTACCCCTACCTCTTTGTGGTAGGGGTAATTATACCTGCCTCACCCTGAGAGGTCACCCCATGAGCGCTTATAAAAAGCTTTGAGCTTGTCTGCGTGGGGACACTAAGAAACACAGTCTAAATCTAGACAAATTATCAATATCCTTCCCTTGCAGAGTACAACACCAAGATAAAAGGCCAAAGGTGAACACCTCCCCTGTGAGCCCCTGCCCCTGCCAGAGCCAGGAGGGCATCAGGCTTGTCACCTCCTTGCCTCCTTCTGGCTCCCAGAGGGGTCCACATAGCCACCGATGTCCCCATTTTCCCTTCCTTATGCCCCCTCCCCTGCTCTGGCTGTGCGACAGACGGGGGCTACAGCCCCCCCTATTCCCACGCTTCCTTTCTGGGCTTGCAGACAAGCAAAGCAAATAAACCAGACCCACGGACACAGAGTGTTAGCCTGTTAGGGACACAGCAGGGGAAGGAGGAACATGAAACCTCTATTGATCCCTTGAGGAATGATGTCCCTTCCTTATCTTATCAGATTCTCTTCACTCTTCAATTATAGTCTGTTGAAATTGGCCTCTTAACCCAAACAAGATAACCTGGGTAATGAGGAGGAGAGTGTGAGAGAAGGGGAGGGGAGAGGAGAGGAGGGCAGAGTCCAGCACAATAAACTATGGCTATAATTAGAAATATCTCCTTTAGCGTAATCCCCTCTGCCCCCACTATCCCCAGGTACCCCCTTCTTCCATCGTGTGTCAGATGAACTAGCACACATCTGCTCCCTGACAAATACATCATGCTATACACACCTCTCATTCCCTCTGATGTGCTGGTTAACCCCAACAGACAACATCTCCACATTTATATGTGGCATCTCTGTGTATATGGGTATCCGCTCTGCCATACACCTTCTGTATTCACACAGCTCAGCAGATGCCACTTTGCCATACGGACTCTCGCACACATGCTTGTGTTACTGACACTGCCCATCCCACCAGCTGCATTCTCCTCAGCACGGTGGTGGTGTGGCTGCCGTAGCACCTTATCCCCAGGTCTACCTAAAAGAACTGCTGACAAAGACATGGAGCACTGCTAGGTCCCCCATGCATCTGCTTATAGCCACAGTTCATCGGTGCGTTCACACGACCGCCTTGCCGTCGGAAAGCAGTCCCACAGAATCCTGTCCAGAGGCCCACAAAACTAGTCACCCTTCCCAAGATGCATGTTGCCATGCCGTTGCTCGCCCCTGTGACTCCTAGCAGGTAACTGCAGAGTTACGACATCATTTCCGTGGATAAGACTATTCTTAGTTCTTACATGGATGAGTAATACCTACTTGCTATAAGTCTATACTCCCAGCTGGACCTGTTGCCCTAGTGATATGCCCACACTCCTCCTGGTACACGTCATGGGGTATAAGGCATGTCTGGCCCAAATATCCATTACAGAGAAGATTGTCTGGTGGAACAATAGAGACTCAGCGGTCTATCTGCACAAATGAACCCGGGTTTCCATGCTCAAATTACTTCACTGTGCACAGAATGATCCAGGAGCACATTCAAATGGTGCAAAAGGTACTTTCATTTTGGAAAAGTGGTGCTCTAAACAGTACAAAAGCTTTGTTTACAAGGACAGCACCCTCCTCTTGCACTCTTCCAAAGACTGTGTTCCCCAGGATCACTTTATCCGCTGCCTTTCACTGTGCCAGGGACCTTTCCCCGTATACACGTCCACCTGAAGTGGGACACACTGCCTTCCATTTCATGTCTCCCGGTGCCACCAGCTCTGCCAGTTTTGCTCACTGGGCACCAAGACCCATTGAGGGGTCACCCATAGGCATGTATTTTTCTTTAAATATTTGCAGGTCACAAAAATTCATGAAATCTGCAAAAGGGGGTTAGAATCATGGCAGTCATCTTTCTACAAATTTACACATGCTCTCTTGTGTGCAAGCATACAAACTCACCCATGCAATTCCTCCCTGCTCTCCAGCTTATGCACCTTAGAAGAATCCATGCACAGCCAGATACACTCACTTTGTCCCCATCCTTGCTGCCTCCATACGCGCAGACCTCTGACTCATGTAGCCTGAAATTGTTAAAGCCACGTAAAGGAGTCGAATGTCAATACTGGATGACTCTGTGTATCTTGTTTGGCACAATGGCCAAGACTGCCTCTGCAAAACCACAGCAGGTCTAGTTTTGACACTATCCAAGTCAAATCTGCCTTAGCCTTTCACTCCATTCTTATCTCTTGCTCTTTCCTCCCCGAACCTCACCCAGCTGTGCTCTTCACCCAGCCTGGAAGCTTCATGTTGTGGCTGCGACAGCACCACAAACGCTATCTCTTTAAAACTCTAAATTTGCTGTTTGTTCCATAGGGAGAGGAAATTTGTGACGTTATTCATCTTCCACTCTGCCTCTGCTTACACAGCCTTGCCCCATTTGTACATAGCATGTCCCAGAAATACATTTCCCCTATGCACTTGGTATGTAAACATAATCTCCTTTTCTTCAGAAAAATCGTTCCTTCCTTTCCTCTTCTCTCCTACATCTCCTACCTTCCCTATTGATTTTATAAATAAATGTTTGTGTATTTTTATGTAGGCATAATTTATATATAAACGTGTATTTTTTCAAGCTCAAAAGTCAAAATTTAAACAACCCAGAAGGGGCCTAAATTTAGGCAAATATTAACAGCAGGCACTGTTACATAGCTACATTGTGTGGCGGTCTTTCTTTTTAAAAGCAGATGACCAAAAATTGTTCTTAAAAGAATTTTTAGAGAAACATGAATACGTTGAAAGGCAATAGTCCCTTTAAGAAGTGCCCAAATGTTAGTGCCCAAAGACTCTTATCGCAATTTTAAAGTGAGGGGTTGAAAATGAGCAGTGGGGTAATGAGGTTACCCTCATATTTCAGCCCATCTTGAAGAAAACGAGGATTAGTTCCAGGAATCAAAGGGCTGGGATATTAACCCTCCCTGGCCAAATAAATGGGTACTGTTATTGTTGCCAGAACCAGCCAAACTACCCTGAAACTGGAGGTGGTGCAGGGGATCCTGTCTGACCGATACGTGAGGGTTTCTTCTGTGACTTTGTTGTCTGGTCGCAGTCTCTGCTTTTCCTTTCATAAATTAACGAACAGACATCAATCTTCCTTGCAAAACATGGATACCACCCCTCAACTGAAATACAGTGATGGGTATTTTGAGCAGAGATGATAGCTATTCTTGATGCAGTTTGCCTCCCAACCAGAGATGGAAGTTTAACCCTGTGCCTTGGACCCTGCAAAGATGAGAGGGTGCTTACCTTGGTAGGAAGAGGAACTGTTTGAAATGGAGCCAAAGAAATAAAAACTAAATTGGCCCCCAGGAGAGAACAATTAATAGAGGCAAACTCCAGCATATCCAGCATGTGTGCGTGTGTTGGGGGTGTTGCTAGAAACCTGGAGAACAATGTGCTCTGCAGATTTTAGAAGTGGTACAAGAACTGCAGAGCTACGGGATGACAGCAGCAAGAAATGTGCTACTTCTGTTTTTCATACAGGCAGAGGCAAGCCACCAGAATCTCCCTTCCAGATTTAACAGTGAGGTTTGAGTAAATGTTTCATACATAGCATTTTCTGGGAAGCATTTGAGCTAACTCACAGCCTGTTAGCTCAAGCTTTTGGCACATCATTCTTTCTCCTCTCTGTCAAAACTGGTACACATATAATTCCCAAGCTGGACAGAGGACAAAGGAATATCCTTCCTCACCACATTGAACTCTGCATAGGCTTCCTTTAGCCTACCAGCATTTTGTGTCACCATCTACGTGCCTGCCCAGAGACACGTGTTCCCTGCCATATACCTATATACTCATATATAGTATCCAACCAGCAGGCACATTTCCCCAAAGGTACCTATCTTCATTGCACTCACAGTCCCCATATAAATGTCCTATAAAAAAACCACAGTGTAACTCTGCTTTTTCCTTCCCCATACCCACCTCTGAACAAATCAACCTTTCAAATTTGCCTACTATATATATAAATGCACCCTCGATGCTCCTCCTATCCCATCACTCCTCAATATCTATACAGACAGACATATTCTGCCATTACGGCTCAAACGCTTCATGCATACATCCTGTCATTCTTCACACCCCAACCACAGCTATTCCTCTCCTATGGCTCCAGGATTGAACTATTGTGTTGTCCATTTCCCAGCGACAAGGGGTCTAGTTACAGGTTTATTGATTGGTTTTCATGCAGACAGATGGATCTGCCTTTGGTCTCCCCACCAAAATCCACCTCTGTATGGGCTGATTGTCAGTGCTCCAGGGATAGGATTTCACCAGGAGACCACCCTCCATGCAAACATCCTTCACCCAGGCCACGGACGGTAATAAATGGAGTCAGGCTGAGCTATAATAAAAGCAATTGAGTGGGTTACCTGTGCAGACATGAGATTTATACCTCCTCATATTTGATGTGATTGTTTTATTGAGTTCTCAGTGCAGTTAGGATGCCGTTTATTTATTTATTTATATGCCTACTTATCGAGGAAGAGGGGGGAGGCTGTTGCAGTCTAGCTAGTGTTCAGCCTCCGTCTCGTCAGATATGAGCCCGAAGAAGAGGGCTCTCCAGTTTTGCTCTGCCTTTCATCTGGACTTGTGCTTGGTGAGTGAGCCCTGGCCAGCTATCTCATTTCCTGTAATAGACAAAGATGTTCATTTCAGGATCCCTGAAACCTTGAGGACTGTCTGAATTATGAACCTAGTAGAAGCTAAGGGTGCGGCGTAAAGAAAGACGCGTATATATGCTGATTTTCTAAAAGAACCTCTCGAAAGAGATTCCTATTTACGCAGTGCCTGTTTTGGACAATGGGCTGTGATCTATGCACAGAGCCTCTTTATGCTCTTGCAATAGAAATAGTAAGCACAAGCATTGCTTCTAACTCTGTCATCACATGTAAGCGTTCAGAAATATTAGCAGGTGCAAATTGATTGGAAATGAGTATTTGTAAGTGCACTCTGAGGAGTTTGGAAACCAAGTGATTAGATTTGTGATTTTCAGCTGGGTAGATAGCCATATAAGTGCTACAAAATCAGCTCTCAGTTACTGGCACTAGAGAAAATTGGAGGCTAGCACTGAATATCATACTGTCTAGTATTTCATCACAAGCCTAACGGTGTTTGTTGTGGGTTTTCCAGCTCCTCTAGTCAAGAGATAGCATGAGAATTTTGGTTCTCATTTAATAAAGTATGTTTCCAGTGCTTGTGGGGCTTGAAAAGAGGCCTGTTGGCTCTCTGAAGACTCAAAGAACTGCATTGTTAAGGTGTTTTAAAAGTCATTTAATGTGAGTCAGATATCCAAATCTCTTTAAAAATTTAAGGTAGGAAAGAGAAAACAAGTAAAATCAAACACACATTGTATTACAACTACTCATTATTTTTATGCCAACTGCATGCTTTAGGCTCTGCCTTGGCATTTTTAACTGATTGGGACTGGTAAATATGGCCATGCAAGTATAGGCTCCAGTCGATTAATTGGGATTACAGTGGAAAAATCCTCATTCCCGTTAGCTCTCAGTTTAAAGAATGATTGTTTGGGAGAAAAATTCAAACCTTTCTGACATGTTCAGGAGTAGTAATCATCATCAGAGCCATCTACACACAGATGGAATTTCCTAAAGCCCTAGTTAGCTGCGCAGATGTCAGGCCAATGACAAATGCTTTTGAAAGTCTCTGTCTTGGCATTTATAGAGACCTTCCCCAAAAGCGGGATCCTTAGATATTTTGCTGATTGTAAGTAGTAAGCCTAAACTCCATTTGAATTTCAACATACCTTAATTAAAGACCATGGCAAGTTAGTCTACGTGAAGCTCAGCCTTGTTCAACTGATTTGAAGTTGTATCTTTTTATTCAAGTAATATGGAAATCTTTTGTTTGAATGGGGTTTAGAATCAGAGGAGGGGTTTTGGGTGATATTTGATATACTGCTGAAAACACGACTTTGTTTTGTATGCATCATGTTGTCATATCATAAAGGGTCTAGCTGGCCTGCTAGACCATTATCTACCTCTTTAGCCAACACAAGATTATTTCTTATTGTATGTCTGCTTGTTATGAATACCATCTAGTTACATATATTCCAAGAAATCAGGAATTCTTGTGGGATGCAATTCCACAACTTAATGGACCTCCCTATCAGAAGATTCCTTCTGCTACCATTTAAATATTTCCATTCTTATTTCCCTTCACTCCTGGCTATACTGCTTTGTTTAAACATGAATAATTCCTTTCCTGTTGGAGGGATTGTGCCCTTCAGATCACTATATTGTTCTCACCGCTTCGTTGCTGCTTGGCCAAGCCACTTACATTTTCTCCTCTTTTCTCCCAAAGTCAAATGAGTTTTTTCACATAATAGTGATTCTGGTAAACGAGGTTTAGCTCTATAAGACTCGTTCACCCAGCACTGAAATGACGCTACCTCTATGGAAGAATGCAGCAATCATTGACTAGATGCAAAAGCTTGAAAATGTTTTAACATCCAACAAAAATCAAGCTTTCCGTGCATTTATACAAAAAGGAAAGGCTGGGATTTTTAGCTGATAAAGATACCGATGTGGTTCTGAACTTCGAGGTTCACAGAATGGGGAGCTCAAAACTTCCCAGGCACAACCAATTTTACTTGCTAACTGCCTCTGTTGAGCTAATATTCCTGCAATACGAAAATTAGAAAAGCGGCTAGCTTATTATAGTTCCCACCATACAACCTTCCAGTGGCCAGATATGAGGAATAAGACAAAGAAATGCTGTGAGCATTCATTTACTCTTTCAGCTGCAGTAACATTGTCTGTATAACTTCTGCTTTATGAGCCTGTCCTTTATTTGCAATGATAAAAAAGAAGATAATACCAGGTTTGTGTCTGATGGAAAAGAGTCTGGATTTAAAGGAGTGTATTCCTTATAATGAAGCCCTGTGTGTCCTGATCACCTTCTTTGCTCAGCTGAAAGCAACTGGCAGCCGAAGTCTTCTACCTTGAGAGCATGCCCTGATGCAGGAAATTGCATGGGAACCTTAAACTCACCATCAACAACGTGAGAGGATCCCTGTTAGGATCCTGAGTTTCTTCTGTGAGTGCTAAGAAGTACCAGGTTACGAGACCCGGCCAACTATGTTGGGTACTGTCGGACAAGTTTTGTTCACCTTTGCTTTGCACCAACCCATTGTCAGTCAGAAGCTAATCCAGCCTACATGGCCAGTCTTATCCTTAGCCTCTCTTTTGAGAAAACTGACATACGGCTACTAAACACTGATGGTGTTGATGGGTTTGCGTGACATACACGCTTGGCAGTTAAAACTGTGGAGTTCACCCTGTGTTCACTGCAGACCGTGCAATTGTCGCCACTTTTGATCACTATGAAAAAGCTGCCATTAGAAATACTCTGTACGCTTCCAGCTTCTCCCTAGACTCGTTACCTGTCCTTCAAGAATTCTGTATTTGTTTGGTGGGAAAGACAGAGAGAGATTCACCAGTGACTTTGGCCAGGGTATCCTTTGGGAAATTCTCAAGTGAGCCTAGTGGGAGTGACTCAGAAAGCTCTGTTTGCATGACATTGATTTCTTCCGCATATGACACAGCCCCTGCCCTAATACGCCTGCCCTTTGCCAGGCTTGATTGTTTGTCTTGAGACGTTACGTTTACCTCAATCAAGATTCTGTTCAATGCTATCTCCCTTGCATGGGCTAAAGCCTCTGCTGATGTAAAACAACCTACATCCAGTTTTGAACCTTTTCTCATTACTTGTTGAACTCCATGGGAATTTTTAGTGAAAGATCACACTGAGTTTTACAAAGGTAGCTAAATACTGTTATTTTCATTTTACAGATAGTAAAGCAGCCTCATAAGAAGTTCGTGTGACCTGCCCAAGATCAACCAGAAAGTTAATGGCAGAACTGGTAAGAGAAGTCTCATCTCCTAATATTCCATTCTTTGCTCTAAACTACAGGACTGCCCACGGCCACTGAAATTGGCCACATACTCAATAATATTTGAATGTACAAGTATATTTCACTGGTCATTATAACCTGAATCAATGTTTGTGTCTTTCCATGTGTAGTTTTAAAAACCACATAATTATTAGAGGCTTTAACTAGGAATCATTAGAGAGTTGTTATATATTGAAACAGGAAACATCTCCCCAAACCAAGCGCTCAACACTGGAAATTAGCATATACTCAATATCTAAGAGAAGATTGAAAAAACGTCTAACGGCCTGACTCAGATAATATATCCACTAAACCGTATTCTCTGCCACAGGGCATTAGTTAGGTCTACTCTCAGGAACTCAGAGTCCAAAGTGTATCTAGAAGGCTGACTGACCTCTGTAATGCTTTGGCTTTGACATTCCTTGGATAAGGACTGACTGAGAGTCCCTAGTACTGAACCCAGCCACAGGAGAACTGGGATAGAGGGACAAATCGCAGGGCGGGTTGTTTTGCTTTGCCTTTCTGGACCTGTAAGGAATTCATTAATTGAAGAGAAGCAGGAAATAATGCTTAAACTACACTGTCCATTGCATCACTTGCTGCATAACCGTCAATGTGTGGCCGTGCTGTAGTCTGTCCTGTTCCTACTGAAGTACATTGCCGAATTCAAAAGATTTTTCTGGAGTGATTATTATCTCATGAAACCTATGCTCTTAGAGGCTAACTGTATGTGCCGCAAAACAAAGGAAAAATTCTCATTAACATCCGCCTCCAAGTTCACACTCAGAGACAGCCGCAAGGCTTACAGCGGCGCCTAAATCCGGTTGAAATATTCAAACCCAAAGTGACCAAAGATAACTTTTTTATAGCCATAGGATAGACGGAAAAATTCAGGCTGGCAGGGTGCTCTAGAGGCAAGGTGCTCAACTGATTTAAAGTAAGCGTTAATTGCTTACCAGAGAATTAAGAGCTGTTGTTACTTGCCTGCTTCTCAATTACATGCGCTGTGTATATGTCTCTGTGTTTACATATATGCATGTATATATATAAGTATGTATATATATGTGTATATACCTACAAATACACAATAAGTTTATACTGTATGGTAGCTAATGTATGAAATGGGAACAGGAAAGCTCTCGGTGCAGAGATAACTGCTCTGTCCCGATCCTATCAGTTCTGGTGCGCTTCGCTTATTAACTAGTATACTCTCTGGACTTTTTTGCCATAATTAGGGGAAAACTACCACATAGCAGAAGACTTAATTTTTTCCCTGAATCTTGACAGGATAGTTAAGTCATGTTTTTCACCAGAATCTGTATCTAGCCTTTATTTGCATGAGTTTGTTATGAATAAGTTTCTGATAAATCTCAATACTGAATTACATGTTGTCCCAAATGCATCGTGATATTCTCAGTGCAACACTGAAAGATCAGGGCAATGTAGGCACATAGAATTAAAGTATCACAAAAAATTGTTAATGGAAAATAGATTTTTAAAATGTTTTAGGGAAAGTTTAAAAATTGAATTGAAGCTACATTGTTTTGTAGTCTCTCACCTGAAAGCCTTTGTTAACATTAGACTAATCTCCAGAAAGAAAGAAAATAAAATGTCATTAACACATTTTCAGAAAATCTTATAATAACCAAAAGTAGGAGATCTCTGTTTTGAAGTGCAGTATTCACAGTCTTTCTAGGGATATAGATAGCTTCTCCTATTTCTATAAATGCCTCATTTATAGTCCCAAGATGTTAAACCACTCGTGGATGTAGCTCTGACAGTTTTGGACATTAGGCCAGTGCAGTTTTTGCTTTGGAAACTCTCCGTTTTGTGAAAATACAGATATTTCTAGAAGGTTGGTTTTAGATACGCGTCTATCTGAAACCGCTCAGAGTTGGAGTTTTAGATTAACTCAAATTTGTGATCGTACCGCAGGTAAGAGATGTGCAGTTGCAAAGGACTGACCCAATTCTATATATGTATTTTGACAATGGGAGGGAGAAAAATGTATATTTGAATTGTTAACTTAGTTCTCTCTTCATGTTCTGTGAGTTTTGTGAGCTGAAGTCACAGAAGTCACTGGAGTGATGAAGCTCAAGCTAGAGTGATGAAGCTCAAGCTAGTCTCTGTGGCACCAGGATCAGGCCCTTATATACTTGCTATTTCCTATTCTGCTGCAATTTTTTCCCAGTTCGCTGTCCTGTTCTTGCCTAGCACAGACTTGCAAATTTTGTGACCTGTGATACAATGGGCTCGCTTCCTCACAGATGTGAGTTTTGGGGAGCCCCATATAAAGGTGAACAGTGGGAAGCTGAGCCTGAATTTTTGAAAGGAATGGGAAAAGACTTAATCATGAAGCCAAAATGCTCTTGTGCCTTGGTGACTACGCACTCAAACACCATCACAGTATGCTCAAACATGGTGGGTCACAGCTGAGCCTCTTTAATACAATAATACTTAGCAGCTACAAAGCACTCGCCCTTCTCAAAGCATTTTATAAGCGCAATCTAACTGGCATCTATTCCCTCCTCCTGAGAAGGACCAGTGTTCTTTCCCAGGGTGGGGAAACTGAGGTACAAAACCCCCGAAGCCCTGCCGCAAACTGGTAGCAAAGGTGGGAGCAAAACCTGGCACTCAGCCTCCTGCCCGGGACATCGCAACCCAGACACAAGGCATCGGGTCCAGCAGGCATAAGGCTGAGCCTTCAGTGACGTTTGAATGCTAACATCCCTTGAGCTAGCCAAAGTATACACAGTGTTGGGTCCGTATATGCTATTCCTCCAAAGAGCCCACAGCCATTCCTCTGGACTTCTGTGCCACTGGATTAATTCCTCCCAGGGATAACTGGCTGTCCTTCCGCAGCTGCCTTTGTAAGGTGTCTGAATGTCAAACTGTTATTATTTCAGTACCTGACTGAGAGAGTAACAGAGACCTGGAGGTTTTTTAGGAGGGTGTATAATTAGCCGATCAGTATTATGTTACCCTGTTCATAACTTAATAACCATTTTAATACAGATGGCACACACAGGGATAATTTCCTAGGGTAGCCTAGCAGTATATTACAGAGACAGTGTGTCTGAGGGAATCTTTCTTAGCCAAGGTACATTCCACTAGCTAATTCTACCTGCTGTTTTCAAGATGATTTGGGATAATTCCATATCATTTGCAAAATATTAAAACCCATTTATATAGGATGCCAGATTTAGAAATACACAGTCTGAGTTATTAGCCATGTTTTGATAAATCTGCCATGAAAAGCACAAGACAAAAAATACCACTGCGTTTTCCTTGGTATTTATTTTTTGCTTCCCTTGCTATAAATACACCAGGTTAAAAAAAAAAAAAAAAAATCTAGCTAAACTTGGTATATATCAAAAAGGCCAATATACTGACTTGTGTGGTTTTATCTATAAGGACACAACAAAGCCTGCCCGCATATTTACATGTACCCTGTATACATTTATTTGAGCGGGAAGCACCGTATGTTTGGGATTGCGTGCAAAATTTCATGTATTCTTACTCTGTCGGTGAAGCGTTTCGTTCCAATGAATGTACCCTTTGCAAATATCCCTGTGTTACTCTGTTTCTAGAGGTTGTATTTCTGTGGGCATAGTCAAGGTATCTGTACACGCGTTACGCTAAAACAGCGCAATTACTTTTACTGTGTGCGTGAGTGTTGTGTGTTGCCGAAGTGTGAAGATCTGATGTATGTTGCGTTTGAATGTGCGGGCATGTGAACAGCCTGAGCGCTTTGCAGTGTGCTAGTACTTTATTACATCTATCACCCGCCTTTTTCTCCTGCACCGATCCTTTCCTTTTTTTTTTTTTTTTTTTTGCCTGTCATACCGTTATTTTTGTCACCTCGAACCTGAGACCAAATCTGAGTCCCTCCACCAACGAAGGTCGCACCCTAGCAGCTGCGGGAGGAGATGAGGGGAAATCGTTCGCTAGTACGAATCGATCCCGCTGCTTCCCAGCCTCCTGCGAGGGCAGGGATCAGATCGAGCCGGGAGCCGCAGGGAGCAGCGCTCCCCGGCCGGGGGAAGGGGCCGCCTTGCAAGTTTAGCCGTTCCCTCGGGCTAGCGATGAGGGAGTGAGCCGGGGGTAGTGGGTGCCAGGGAAGCCCTCCTCCAGCGCTCATCGGCCGGGGGCTGTGAGCCCAGCTTGGCAGCGGAGAACGGCAGCTTTTCGGCTCAGAGCCCTGATACCCTGGCAGGGCTGGCGGTCGTTTATACCCCGGGAAGGGTGTTGGAGGGACGGGGGAGAACCCGGCTCCGCCGCCCATCACTTCGCCAGCCCGAACGGCCCCTAAACCTTGCGGCAGCGCCGGACTGCTCGGCGGGGAGCTCATCTGCTCTCGCAGCGGCGCTGCCCGCCCCGGGCCAGGCGGCGGGCGCAAGCTGCAGCCCCGCGGCGTGCAGCAGCGAGCCCCGGGGCAGAGCAGCTGCCCCGCTGCCCGGGCCTGGACTCGGGGGTCATGGCGGGGCCGGGGAGCGCCCGCCAGGCCGGGGCTGGGGGCTGGCGGGCCATGCCCAGGGGTTCCGCTGCGGTCGGGGGCCTGGAGGAAGCTGGATCCAACCTGACCGAGGAAGGATTGGGCCGTCCGCGCTTTTGAGAGGAGGTTTATGGGGCTATAAAGAGGCGATTGGGCCGCGAGCAGGACTACGGGGTTGCTCGTACCTGTTTATGGAGGAGACGCTGGGGACCGTGTCGTTGTCGCAGATGCCCTCGGCCAGTAGCCTGTCCCGGATCTCCCAGGCGAACATTGTCGGGTTTTGTCTCTTGTACTCGGCGATTTTATCCACTACTTTGGGGGTCGCCACTTTGGGTTTGGAGCCGCCAATGACGCCGGGCTTGATGCTCCCCGTCTCGTAATACCTGCACGAAGGACGGTCAGTGACTTGCCGTGCCCGGAACAGCCCCGCCGTCCCCGAGCACCCGGCTGCCCCTCGGAGTGCCCCGCAGCCCCCGGCCCCGCGCCCCACCTCGGATTCGGCCCTCCGGTGCTCGGCGTCGGGCCGCGCCGGTTTGGGTGCCGCATGACGCGGCTCCGCGGGGCGCCGGGCCGCCTGGGGCTGGGGAAGTCCCTTCTCCTCTCCAGGGTTGGCTCCCGCTCTCCTTTTTTTTTTTTTTTTTCTCCCTTTTTTTTTCTGTATATGAGAAGCGAGGGGCGCTGAGCCGTTCGCTGCCTCCCCCTTCCCCGCCTTACACACACACACTCGTTTCAGGCCCGGGGATCGGGAAACAAAACAGAAACCCTCGCTCCGATGCGGCCGGCCGGAGGCGAAGCCAGCCGACCAGGGGGCCGAGCCGGGCGGCCGGGGAGGGGGCGCGGGGAGCGGGCAGTGCTGGACTCACGACCCCCCCCCCCCGGCCCTCCCGGCTCGATTCTCCCCGCCGGCGCGCTCCGCTGGCCGCGCTGGCCGGGCTGTGGGTGCGGGAGCGCTGTTCGTTCCCCCCACTCAGGCCCCTCGGAAGCGGGTGCTCGTATGGGGCAGCCCCAGTCCATCTCCCCACTGGCCATTAGCTCTGTTCGCTGCAGCGCCTCTGGCCCGTCCGTTGCCGAGGACACGGCAGCGCACACACCGCACGCTGAGGGTCCGGGGCTCTGCCGCCCGCTGACACCGCTCTGCATCCGAGAGGCCGGGCCCGGGGGTGCCGGGTCCCCCCCGGCTTCTCTCTGGGGTTATTTCACACCACATTTGGCGGCGACCGGTTGCCGCGGCTATTTATTTATTTGCCCCGCTGTTTGTTTATTTACCCGCGTATTTGTTAAGGCCGCTCACGGATTGGTGTGAGTTGGGGGATATTTTTTTTGTTGATGGGGTGGTTTGTTTTGGTCATTCTTTCTTTTTTTTTTGGGTTTTTTTCTTTTCCTCCCCTCCGTCCCTTCTCTTTCCCGCCCACCCCTCGCAAATTGTTTGTCTTCCCAGGAGTTTCCAAACACCGCCGGGGCGAGGAGGGGGGTGGAATCACGTCCTTCCCGTCTGGAGGAGGGGGCCCTGCTCAGCCGCGGGCTCCCACAGCGCGGAGATGCCGGGGCCGCTCGGGGAGGTAGCGGGGAGAGCCCGGCGCGGCGGGAAGGGCAGGAGGTCACACCGAAGCGGGGAAGGGATGCACCGTTGCCGTCCCAGGGGAGGGGAAGGAGCTGCCTCTTTCCTTACCTGCCCAGGATCTTGCTGACACAACCGTGGCTGACCCGCAGCTGCCTGGAAATGTCACAGGGTCGCACCCCCTGGTGAGCCAGCTCCACTATCCTTTGTCTCACCACGTCAGGTAGGGGCCTGCCGTTCACAAACACCCCCCCGAGCTGGTTCACACCCCCGTGCCCTGCTGGGGAAAGAGAAATAAAAAAAACACAACAACCCACGCACACCAGAAACACACCGTTAGTCGTGGATTCTTCGCCACTCGTACTGCAAAATCTCCAGTCACTACAGATGGATGGAGGTGATGGCGGGGGGTCGAGAGGGGGGAACAAGACGTGGGGGAGAGAAGACGAGAAAAAGGGAGAAAGAAAGAGAGAGAGAAAGAAAGAGAGAAAGAGAAAGAGAAAGAAAGAAAGAAGAGAAAGAGAATGAGAGAAAGAAATATAACGAGAGAAAGATAACGACAGAAGGAAGGATAAAGAGAGAATGAAAAGAAAAAGGAAGAAAGAGGGAAAAGTATGAGACAGAACGAAATTAAGGAGAAAAGAGGAAAAAGAGCGAGAGAGAAAGGAAGAGAAAGGAAGAGAAAGAATAAAAGATGGAAATGAAAGAGGAGGCAGAGTGAATTTTCCCGAGCCGGAGGCTAGCCAGGGACTGTCCCCCCCCGTGCGCCGTCCCCCCTCTCCCAGGGCCGCAGAGCACCTCTCCCTCCCGCGGTCCCCGCCCGGGACGCCGGAGCGGCGGCTTCTCAGGGCCATTGTGGTGGGGCGAGGATGGAGGCAGTGCCCGCTCCGCTTCTCTCCCAAGAGTTGGGGAGAGATGCGCTCCTAAACTCCGGAGCTCAGCTGCTTAGCGGCTCCGGGCGGCCCCTGCCGCAGTCCCCCTTCTCTCTACTCTTGGGCTTTTCCTCTCGCCTTTCATTTTCTTTCCACGATTTTCTATCACATTGTCAATTACAGTTCCTCGCGAACCCCGCCCTCCCTCACCCCGCGGCATGTCCCCCATGCAACGCGTCCTCTCCCGTTATTTTTGGATGCGAGCTGAAGGGATTCAGAGAGGAAAAGATAAAAGGAAAAAATTGTAGGGAGGGAGAAAGAAAATATTTTGTGTCCCGCGGCTGGTGTTCCTTTATAGACAGACCCTCTTTCTCCTCAGCCTTCGATCTTTAAAGGAAAAATCCTCCAGTAAAAAAATAAAAATAAAAATCTAACAGACTCGCGTGGTTCCGTCTTTTCTTCCCCCTCACAAGTCTAATTCAGGAACAATTTAAAATACTCCGGTTTCCTCTGTTCCCCCCTTTCCAGGCAAACACCCGTGCTCGCTCAGTTAGGACTGCTAGGATCGCTTTTTCCCCCCATCTTTCTCCATTTCGAGAAATAACTTGGGGAAAAAATAAGCATGCACCTGCTAAGCGTGTGCAGGAGGAACGGAGTGACGGGAATAAATGGAAATATCTCCTTTTGGGACTCGGCACGACAGACAGTTGTGAACCGCTTGCACCTGGGGTGGTCTGCGTTAGAGACGGGAGCAGCTCGCCTTTGCCCGGCCGTGCGGGGAGATGCGCGCTCGCAGGCGGTGCGGCTTCGCTGGCGCTGCTACCTGGGTGTCTCTATCTCCGGAATACCCAGCTGATATAGCTGTGGAGTGCACACTGTATTAAAGCTTTCCTTTCACACAACCCTAACCTTCTGTATCTTCCTCGCCAAGAGATCTTAGTTCGTTTTGCAGTTTGCTGAAAAATGATCTGTTTGTATTTTCGCTGAGGTTTTTTCTCCCCTGCTTCTGACACTGACTTATTGGCTCTGAACTTAGTGGAAACTCTCATTGCCCTGCGATCGATCCAAGTCCTTTCGCACAAATAGAGGTGTTGTTGTTTTTTTTTTCCATCTCCCCCACCCCTTCAGTAACACCTCCACATATCCCCTCCCAGCCGACTCGGCCAGGACGCCGGCTGGCTTCTCCATCCCTTCCCCGACGAGCCGGGGTTATTTGTTGCGTCCTTTAGTTAGTCTTTCCTAAACCATATTTAGGGTTTCAGAGGGGAGGGGGAATATTTGCCTTCTCCCACTAAAACCCGCGGGTATATATTGCTGTGTGTTTTCTTCATTTGTTCAGAACCCCTTCTGCACATGTTGCCTCTAAAGTTACAAGACAGCAATTTCTTCAGCAACTCCATGATAAATAATTCAAAGCAGCTTTTATAACTCGCATTACAAAGTATTAAAAGGCAACAGATGCAAAAAAGATTAAAAATTAATAATTCAAATTATTGCAGCCCGGGTATTTTTCACACGAGTTTGTTGTGCTCTGCCCCGCGGTTTTCTAAGGTTATTGCTATCAGAGCAATAAGATATTTACGTGTATTTATCTGCATGTGTGCCGGCGTCTGTATATACGTATACCCAGCCAGTCGTACCGCTTTCGTACACATCGCGTTTTGCTGTCTGTGTGTGTGTGTGTGTTTGTGTGTGTGTCAGGAGCCCGTGCCCGTAGATATTTTAATTGCTTACTAATATCTAGGTTTGTAGCTCTAGAAATACCCTTTGGGGAACAAATCGAATGTTGATTTTATTTATTTTTCTTAATCTGAAGCCAAAATTGTTCACGAATCTCACTGGAGTTTTTTAAAAATCAGCGACAGTGAAACGCCTCTTTCGGCTGCCTACATGTGCCGGATCGTACCGGAGACAGAATTACTGCAATCGCGTCTGAAAGCAGGTTGCAGCGCTGAAAATTAAAATAACGTCTAATACACGGACTAATTTCTGCTAAAGGTCTTCAAAAATTAAATCCTACATTTTAAGCGATGTATCCTGGAAATCATTAATTTGAAAACAGGAAGACAGTTACCTACATCCACGTTTGGGGATCTGATCTTGGGTTTGTATTTTTTTGCGCCTTCCTTCTCAAAGCAAAATCGGATTTTTTTTTAAACTACAAGCATTTCCATTTTATATCTTTTCGGTTTATTTTTATGCAGCGGGCAGGGCGTGTCCTCAAAAGTTTCGGTGTCAAAAGTTACAAATTGCTCTTAATTATTCATTTCCTGACTCAAGATGCTCTCAATCTCGGCTTCCTATTTGTTTTTGTTTGGTTTTTTTTTTTCCCCCTTCAAATTAAATCTCTGAATTGTTTTCCCTCTGTGCCGTGAAATGAAAATCCCTGAAAATTCCTTGTTACAGTCCCTGGCAAAGGGGTCTTTTCGCTTTCCTTCATCCTCCTCCTACAGAAAGGTTCTTTAAAATGAAAATATATGACGAATGCACTCTCCTGTGTGCCAGGAATGCATTTAAAATGCACACAGGGGATCTGGTAAATAAACCAGGAGGGATCGTGACTTCTTGGAACCTCCGAAGCCGCCAGACCTCCCAGCCATACAATTGCCCTATTTTTCCCGCAGTCCAACCTTTAGCCAAACCAAACCAAACCGAAGGACGGAACAGCCACCGACCAACCCGCCATTAATTTCAAACTGGCGTCTCCACTCTCTGCCACTAAAATCCCAAATCAAAGGAAACAGCATCAGATCGCGGGGAAAACTGCGGGTTTAGAGCCACGCAGGGCTGCGGGAAGCCCTGGCCCGGCGGGGCAGGAACAAGGACAGGGTCCAGCCCGGGGGCTGACACGAGTCGGAATAAACTCATGTTGTTTGAGAGGCCATCTGGAAAGTGCCTTTGCAGATGGAAGATCTGTTTCAGGGGATGTTTTCTTTCGCACACACGCAGCACAGGCGCAGCAGCACACAGCCCCCTGCCCCCCGGGCTGGGGGTCCTGGCCCCCGCCCCCGGCACGCAGCCCTGCTCCCTCCGGGCCCGGGGCTGCCCGGGACCCTCGCTCTGCAGCCGGGGCCGACGATGCCCGTCCTGCCGTTGTAACGGCTCTCTAAGCCCGGTTTCGGCCAGGGGAGGAGAGGCTGGCGTTGAAAGGATGGACCTGAGAAGGATCAGGTGAGGAAGAATGGTTGGGGAAGGAGGAGTGGAGGGATGAGAAAGAGGGAGAGCAGCGGAAGGAGCCGGGCTCCAGTACTCACGGTGCATTGCTGAGAAGGGGTCTGCCTTGCAGTGCATATCCATGGGGAGGCAAAGGAAGGGGAAGAAATCGGCTGAAGCCGCCGTGTCGCCTCTAAAACTCAACTTCAAGACTTAGGGGAGAAAAAAAAAAAAAAAAAAAAAAAACAACCAAACCCAACCCCCCCCAAAAAAAAAACAAAACCAAAACAAAAACAAACACACAAGGAGAGGAGAGGAGGGGAGCGGCGGCGGGTTGCGCTGGCCCCCCTGCCCGGCGGAGCGGGGAGCGAAGTACTTTCCGGGGGACGGGAGGGCTGCGCCGGCTCTGGGCGGCCGGGACGACGGGGCCGGCGGAGTCAGCAGCGTCCGTGGGAGCGAGGGGCTGGCGGCGCCGGGGGGCAGGTGGGTGTCATGGCTGGGAGGGCTCAGAGCATCCCCGGCGTCGGGGAGGGGGTGCCGGAGCAAGGTGCGGCCGGCGGCCAGGCGGCAGAAGGCGCAGGAGGACGCGTCTCTCCCTCCTCCTCCTGCGGTCCGGGGCTAGTTCATTTAAGTTCAAAGCGGAGTAGCAATCCCCGGGAAAGCTGCGAGCGGCGGGCGGGCGCGCCCCCTCCTCTCGGCCGGGCGGAGGATCCGGCGCCCGGCAGACTTTTCGCCCGAGGTGGGAAGTGCTTGCGAGGAGCCGGGGCCGGAGACTGGAGCCTCCGCTCCCGGTGTGTGTCTCTCTAAAAGCCGCAGCGCCCTCAGCCCCCCGCCCGCCTCCCCGGAGATGGATGACTTGTCAGACAAAGGCAATAGATTCCGACACTCTCTGATTCGCCAGCGCGCCGAGCCGAGCGCGGCCAGGAGAGGAGAGGAGAGAGGAGAGGAGAGAGGAGAGGAGAGAAGAGGCGAGGAGAGAAGAGAGGAGGGCCGGGCCGGCGGCGCTCGGCGCGGGGGGGGCCGCCGCCTTCGGGACCCGGCGGCGGGGGCGGGGGGCAGCCCCGGCCGCGCGCTCCGGAGCGCCCCGGGCCGCGCGTGTGCGGGGCGGCGGCGCCCCTGCCCGGCCCGCGGGAAGGGACCGGAGCCCGCTTTGTTGTCACTCGCGGCGCTGGGTCCTTAACTCCCTTATTTAACACACGCGCACGCACGCACACACGGCTTGGTAGTTTCGTCTCCTTTCTCACGCCCCGCTCTTTTTTACCGGAGACTGTACTCGGGGTGAAGCGGGAGGGGGGAATTCGATACACATCAAGTCTTTCGTGGGAGACGGAGTGGAGAGGCGGACGGGGAGAGAAAGGAGGTGAGGAAGAGACAGAAAGGAAAGGGAAGGGAAAAGGAGAGCGATCAAGAGAGAGGAGAGAGATCACAGCAGAGAAAGACATAAAGAAGAAAGAACAAGAAATACAAGCTAAAGAAGGAGAAAGAGAGAAGAGAGAGAGAACGAAGAAAAGACAGAGCGAGCTTCTTGCACCTCTTTGAACCAATAGGTTAGGCCCTTTTCTGTCATTGCAAAGTTTCCCCTCACACGCATTTGAGAAAAATAACAGCAAATCCAAGCTCCCACTTTCTCCATCTCTGTTGTTTTTTTTTCTTTTTTCTTTTTTTTTAAATGCTCGAGTGAGATTTAAAAATTATTTCACAAATAAGTCCACGGGTAAAATAGACGTGGCTTTGACCTAGCAGAGCAGCAAAGAGCAAGGAGAAACACCTTCTTAGGGTAATAACCAGGGGTAAAAAGACAGGGTAGAAATTGCTCTGAGCTCAATTTTGATTTTCAAACTGCGAGTTTATCATCACCTGAAACGTACTTGCTTCTTCTCCTCTTTTCCCTCTTCATCTGTCCCCATCCCTCTGCTTATTTGTCACGAAACGGCCCCTTTGTTTTCTAACTGGTTTAAGTAAAGAATCTCTGAGAGATCTCTATGAAATATTTTCCACTGTCTCATAAATCATTTTGGCACTTCAGCTGATGTTTTATCTTTCTCTCCCACCAGTCCTCTCTCTCTTTCCCTTGTGTGCAAAAAAGATGAGTTGAAAAAAAAAATTTGTTTTTGACACCACCGACGGTTAAATGTAACGTAGGACAGCGCCCAGCTCCCAGGTGTGTGCTGCGGAGAAGCACGGCGGGCACAGCTAAAACGCAGGTGCCAGCCCCTGCAGCACCCCCACGCAGGGTGAATTGCCCTCTGGAGCGGGGGCTCTTCGCCGCCCGGTCCGGAGCGGTGTTCGCTGCCGCCCGGTCCGGAGCGGTGTTCGCTACCGCCCGGCTGGGGAAGGCGACTCTCCGCCCGGCCCGAGGAACTCCCGCCGGGCGCCTAGTTTGCGAGTGGCCGCTGTGCTCCGCGGGCAGCCCCGCCGCCGGGCCGGGCCGGACGTGCCCCCCTTACGGCGGCCCCGCCGGCCGCAGCTCGTCCACCCGCGATCGCGTCCAGCCCACGGCGCCCCCCACCCACCCGCGGGCTCCCTTTATCAGCTGCTCCCCTCCCGGCAGCCGGTTCCAGGGCCCGCGGCGGAGCCGCCCCCCGCGCAGGGGCGGAGGGGGCGGCCGGGCGCAGGTGCGAGGTGGCGGCGGCGCTCCCCGCCGTGGCCCCTAGATGGCGCCCTCCGGTCGGCTTGGCGGCGCGGCGAAGGGGCGCGGCGGGCGCCGGCCGGCGGCGGCAGCGCCGCCGCGATCCCCGGCCCCGGCCCCGGCCCCGCGCACGCACCTGCCGGCGGGGCGGCGCGGCCCCGGTAGTTACTGAGTCCCCCCAACAGCAGCGACTCCTGTTGGCGGCGGGGCTGGCAGCGCGATGATCGCCGCGGCCGTTAACCCCTTCCGCCACCCAGCTGCTCCCGCGCTCTCTGTGGCCGAAAACGGCCCTTTTATAACTCTCCTCCGCCGAGCCTTCTAGGTCGCTTCTCGTCTTCCAGCAGCAACCCTTCTCTTCCTCCCTTCCACCCCAAGCAGTCCCGATCGCCCTGTGCCTTTCGGGCCGGGCTCAGTCGTGCAGCCGAGCCCGGAGGCAGAGGCTGGGAGGTGCGGGCAGGACCCCCTAGCAACGCCGTGTGAAAGAGCACATCCTCCGGTGTTGTGTCTGTCTCACCTAACCACCGCATCCCCAGGGCCTCTACTTTCAGGGAACTTCCTCATCCCCTGCCGCCCCGTGCAGTCATTAACTCCGAGAGTTCATTTTGTCTCTCCCAGAGATGCTCTGGGCCTTTATAACTGTTGATTGTACGGTGAGGAGATAACAGTTTGGTGGTGGACCGGGGCGGGGGGAGCCGGCGGATCCAAAATCTCCTCCCCATAATGTATTTTGCCGTAGTGTGCTCACTCCCTGTTGCTGTTTCCCCCATCTCATTGAGGAGAAAAGCAGGAATAAGAGACTCGAGAAATACACGACGTAAGTGCTCTGCGAAACGAAGCTTGAGTCCCATGGCGCGGAGGTAGTCCATGTAAACGGGATTGCCCCGCGCCTGGTAAAACAAGACCGCTTTCTGGGGAAGAAATGGAAAGGCGGAGGGAAAGGGAAAGGGAAAGAGGGAAAGAGGGAAAGGGAAAGGGAAAGAGGGAAAAGAAAAGAAAAGAAAAGAAAAGAAAAGAAAAGAAAAGAAAAGAAAAGAAAAGAAAAGAAAAGAAAAGAAAGAAAAGAAAAGAAAAAGAAAAGAAAAGAAAAGAAAAGAAAAGAAAAGAAAAGAAAAGAAAAGAAAAGAAAGATAAAAGAGCTCCCCGCTCGCTGTCCCCTTCCCCCACCACACGTACCACAATATCACCTGGTGCCCCTTCTCACACCAGACTTCCTGGAAGAATTACTTTGTCAACATTTAAATCCACCGAACAATTCTGTCTGCCCAGATTAAAAATACCGGCCTGGCCCGGGACCCCGGGCACGGCCGTGTGCCCTGCGGGACCGGGTGAGGCCGAAACCACGGGCCTCTTGCCACTCCCGCGCCTCCCTACGCATCTCCCCAACCTATTCGCCCTTCACCAGCCCTGGTGCTTTTTCCTCCGTCCCACTTTAAATGAACCTTTCCTCCTCTATTTCTTTTCTTTTCTTTCTTTTCTTTTCTTTTCTTTTCTTTTCTTTTCTTTTCTTTTCTTTTCTTTTCTTTTCTTTTCTTTTCTTTTCTTTTCTTTTCTTTTCTTTTCTTTTCTTTTCTTTTCTTTTCTTTTCTTTTCTCTTTTCTCTTTTCTTTTTATTTCTTCCTTCCTTTTCCCCTTTCTTTTATTTCTTTTACTCTTTCTAAAAAAGGATCTGAGGATCTCCCCCTTCTTCGCTAACGCAGCCCCCCTCCCCAAGCTAGAAACATTTACACTTCAAAAGAGGCGCCCGCCTCGCTGCGGAAATTTCAAGAAAAATAAACTTTTGGGGGGAGTTGTGGCGATAGCTATCTTTCGATCTGCTTCATTAGCCGGCTTTCTCCAGCTGATCAAGCCGAAATCTTCTCCATTGATCCTATTTCCCACCCCCGGCCCCAATACACATAACCTCGAGGGCCCTGTCAGCTCCCCTCCGAAGTCTTTTTAGTTCTCCCGTGCTGCCTTGGCTTCGCCAGCTTCCCGGGCTCGCCTCATCCCTGGGAAGCGGGTTAAACAAACGCTGTTCTCGGCAATTGCCTCCTCTCCACTGCTGCCAAACGGAGAAGGGCGCTGAGCCCGGGAACAATAGTGCTCGGGCGGCGGGGGGAGCCCCTCGGAGGAGTCGGGCCTGGAGCAAAACTTGTGTCTGCGATCGTCACTGTCTCCAGAGCCAGGACTTGCGTCCACTTTGGTTCTCGGTTTTCTACGGGTTGTCTGTCGCTGATAACACTGGAAACCATTTAAACGCGACCTATGGCTAATGAGACGGCGGGCTGCGGGGGCAGAAGTTTTGTGTTTCTACCACCTCGAGATACCGCTGACTCCGCTCAACGCACCGCCAGTCCACCCCCTGTCAAGTGTGCGAGGGCCCTTAATACTCCCCAGCACCGTATTTTCGAATTTACAGGATAAATCTGCGCTGACCATCTATATGTATTTTTCTGACCTGCAACAACTAATTTAACCTTGCTTAAGAAGGAAGCAAAATTCCTGGCTGTGAAAAGATAAAGAAAAAAAAAAAAGCCCAGGGATGTAAGCCTTTAAGGACTGTGTGTGTGAGAGTGAGAGGGGTCTTAAGGAAAGGGGCGCTTTGATAAAACCTTCTCGGGCGACTTTTGGGGTGTTTTGCCTGAGGACAGAGTGGTTTCTGGCCTGAGGAGACGTTCCGCTGCCTCTCCCCAGCCAGCACCCAGGGGAAAGGGGTGTCCAGACCAGGGATCGCTCCTTCGCTGTAGGGGTGCTGGTGTGAGAGGGCGATGGGGCAGGGCCAGGGTGCCGGGCAGCGGCATGGAGATGTGTATCAAAGCTGCCTGAGAAGCTTTCCCCGGGCCGGGCAGGGCGAGGGGAGGCAGATAGGGCCCTGCCGCCCCTCACCGCCCCCCCCCAGCCGCTCTGCCCAGGAGACCCACAATTGCTCTTGGCGGCCGAGTTTAACAAATAACACGAAGTTAGGTTTTAAACGAACAATTAATAAGAAAGAGAGCGCGAAAAGAATAAAAGACCCCATGCTTCCCCTCCCCCTGTGTCTCCGAGCCCCCCTCTCCCTCTCTCTCTCCCCCTCTAAGCACCTCTGGTCACGTTGGAGGATGAGTTTTTGGAGAGCTTCTGGTACAATATGGAGCACCACGGGCTGCAATTTCACACTCCACAGCACATTCCCCCTAAAGCTACTTTCTTTTTTTCCCATCTAAGACCCCCTCATGTCTCCCCCTCTCTCTTTCTCTCGCTCTTTTGTGAGCCATGGGTGGGTTGCATGTCTGGGGGACGCCGGGGCCGCGAGGAGGCCGGCGGACGGGCCCTGCCAGCGGGGCGGGTGCGTGTGTGCGCCGGGGGGGGCCGCGCTCCCCCCTCGCCCTGCCTGCTGCTGGCTTTTCCCTTCTCTACATTTGTTTGCCCTGAATGGTAATAGCCCACGTGTGCTGCTCTTTATTCAGTCACCGACACTTTAACCTCTACTCTTTACAAGAGAGCGTTTGCCACAAAACGAGACAAGCCGGAGACCTTTTACAGCCTCATTGAGGGGGGAAAAAGAATTAAAAAAAAAAAAAAAAAAAAAAAAAAAAAAAAGGAAAAAAGAAGAAAGGGGGGAGGAAGAAGCCAACAATGTGAAGAGACACTTCTGCAACAAAGCCGCCTCTTAGCGCACCGGGCCGGCTGGAACTGGGGCGAGTCTTCAGGCCTGCCGGGCCACAGACATAGGGTGACGGGAACAGCCTCGGCGCTGACCGCCCGAGCCTGCCCCCTCCTTCCCCGAGCAGGTAGGCAGGGAGCGGGCACACGGCTCCCGGATCCTGTCCATCCCCTGCCCCCGAGCCGCGCACCCAGCCCCGGGCTGTGGGAGCCCTCCCTGCAAGCGGGGTCCGCGGACCTGGCTCTCGGCGAGGCGGCCTCCGCGGGCCGGCATCGCCCACTTACCACAGAACCCCTGCCACGTTTCTCTCCTTTTGTCTATGCCCCGGTACCAGAGCCCCTCCGCTCCTCTGCCTGTTCATTTCTTTGCCCCGGAGCGGGGGTGAGGGATAAGGGCAGGGGGGGTCTGTGCCGCTCCTCTGACCCAAAGGAGCTGGCACAGATGTGAACCCTCCTGCCCCTCTCATGATGGGAGGCTGTGGCACCGGCGAGGCCCAGCTGCCTCTTCCTTTTGCCCTGGGCTGCCGCTGGGGTAGAGGCGTGGGAGCCCCCCCTCTGCTGCCTCCTCCCCCCACGCTGGAGATGTCTTTTTTTTTTTTTTTTTTTTTTTTGTTCTCCTCTAATTTCTCCATAAAACTCCCGATGAGTGAATTAGACGCTTATTAAAGTCTCCTTTTAATCAGCAGTAATGGGAGACCCTCCCTCCCTCCCTCTCTCTGCCCGTCCAAGGTTAGTTTGCCTCCAGGCCATTTGCAAATGTTAGGATTTACAGTTATCACACGCAAAAACATTTATATAACCCCTAACTATAATACACCCATAAAAACGGGGAGGAAGCGAAAACTGCTGCGGATCAGCGAAAAACCCTATGACTTGCCCATTAAAGTCCCCGGAAAGGGTAATTCCAGCAGTCAGAGGGGCCAAAGTGTTGTAATGACTGCCTGGGATTCACATCTCCAAAAATGATCGCACAAAGAGACTTGCGGGGGAGAGGGGCGGCCGCTGCGCTCCGCTCCCTCCACGGGGTCGGCGGGGGAAGTTGGGAGCAGACTTCTTCGCACATGCATTGGAAAGTGATAGATACGCCTCGAGACTTTATTTCTTCTTTCCTCCTCCTCTCTCCCCGTTTCTTTCTTCCTTTCGTTCTTTCATCTCCTTTCTCCCCCTTCCCTTTCTCCATCTTTCTTCCTTTCCGTCTCCTTTTCCCGTCTTCTTTTATTTTCCTGCCAAGCTGAGCCCGGACAATTTCTATACACGCACGAATCCACCTCCCCAGAGAAAGTTGCCCCGCTCGCGTTTCTGGCAGCACTTCCCAAGCCCCGTTGTGAGCTCAGCCTCTGCCCCTGCTTCCCTCCGCCACGGACGGCTCCCCGGTCCGAGGGGATGCGCCAGGAGCTGGGTCGGGAAGGCAGGCTCGTTTCCACCGTTAAACAAAGGCTGGAAACGCACTAACAAAGGACCTGGCGCGGCCCCTCCGCCCGGTGCGAGAGCCGCAGGTGAGGGCTGGGGCTTGCCCGGCCGGGCGCGCGGGGTCCTGCTCGCGAAGCAGTGCTTGAATCGGCGGGGTGGAAGGCGGGGGGCTGCAGGGCTTGAGGAGAAACTGGTCGTAAGTTGGTGAGGAAACTTTATCCCCCCCCCTCCCCTCTTTCTGAGAAAGCCGGGAAACCGGGCGATTTCAGTTCCCTGTCCTCTGTCCCCTCCGCACAGGGGGGCTCGCTCCTGCCCTTCCCCTGACTGGGAGCCGCGAAAGCCCAGGTTCGGCGCCTAATTAAAAGGAGTGGCAGGAAGAGTCATTCCTCTTTAACACCAGCTGTTAATGGCCTCGGAGTTTAGTGCATATGAGGAGGAAAACACAGAGCGAAAGGCAGGGAGATGGAGCGTGCGGGGAAACGGTGGCGCTGAAGGAAGGGAGATCTCTAAGCGCGGTGGAGAAAGAGGAGAGATAAAGGAAGGAGAGAACGGGAGAATTTTAACTTAAAAGGGGAAGCTGGAAGGTGGAGGGGGCGGGGAGGGACTGAACTGTGAGCAGACAAAGTCTCCCCTCCAGCTCCCCTGGTTGCCTCAGCTGGGCAGGCTCGGGAGAGGGACGGAGTCAGGGAGCAACTGCGCGGGCGAGGGAGAGCGGCGCGCAGCAGAGGAGGGGACGAGCAGATCCGGGCTGGAGGGGTGGGGATGGAGCTCTTCGGAGATGCGGAGCACTTTCCTAGCTACCTGTCTTGCCTTCTGCTCTTTTGCACCCTGATCCCTTCCTTCCTTCCTCTCCTCTCTGAGGTTTGCAAACCAAACGTCACCAATCAGTAGTAACCCCGTCTCTGTGGGTGGGTGCGTGCGTGTGGGTGCGTGTGTGAGGGCGTTTGTTGATCCTGACCTGCTGGACTTCAAAAATCTGCCGCTTCCGACTCCCTCCTAGCCTGTAAGTTCAGAATTCCAACCTTCTACATCTATGCAAACTTTTATTTATCGGAGAATTCCTTTCTCTAGGAGAAAGAGAAATTGTCACCATGTGATCGGCTAATTTCTGACACACGGGGCTTTACCCCTCCCCCAGCGCGGGGAAAAAATATCTCCCGTGGATCTCTTTGAACTGTGCACAATCCATAACTTTGCCAGTGTATATACAGTGTTATTTCTGCAAGGCAGTTTTCCAGGGTTAGGGGAGGTGGTTGCATTCTGCTAAATGGATCCTTGTGGTGAGTGCAGATTTATGCCCAGTTTTGATTTATAATTAAATTAGCTTCTAATTTGCAATATGTGTGTCTGTGTTAAAAATGTATCTAATCTGTGAAATTGAGGACGGGGGCACTTTAAATGAAAATCTACCTTTCGCCTCAAGGGTTTCTTTATGAAGGGATAGCCGGGAGGGAAGCGTGCAGGAGGAAAGCGGGGCTGTAATTTCCTTAGGAGATGTCAATCAATCCTTTTTTTTCAATACATCAATTAATAAATCCGATTGTGCTGCGGGCTACTCCCCCCGGGCACTCTTTCTGGCCGGATGGGGAAGTGTGAGGGGAAAGCAAACTTTGGCAGGAAGTCCCCGCAGGCAGCTCCCGGCCCGGCCCGATCTCCACGCCCACCCCCCGCCCCCCTCTCTCCGGCCCTGCGCTGGGCTCTGGGACCGGCTAGAGCCCTGGCAGCCCGGCCCCGGCCCGGTGCGGGGCGCTGGAGGCGGCAGGAGAAGCCGGCGGGACTCTCCCCGACGGCTCTCGGGGTCTGGCAGAGCTAAATTAGCACAACCTGGTGAGACACGGTCGATTTTTTCGCCCCACACGCGCGCCAGAGACACGGCGGTGGGGGTGTGCACACGCGGTGAGAGCCGGGCCTGGGACCCCCCGTCTCAGTTGATTTATATTAGGCTTCACTTATTTAAACGACCCCTCCACTTCCCCACCCCGCACTGCGTCCCACCCCATGCAGCTCTAACCCGGGCAATAAACATCATCATTTTGTTCGGTTGTTTTCCAACGGAACCGCAGCCTCTAGCTTTCATTTTTCACAATTAAAAAGGGGCCGGGATGGTGGGGAACTCCTCCAGCCTGGCAGCTCGTCTTAGCTAGCTCTCTCTGCGGTTGGCGTGCGCTCCGCACCTACAAATCAGCGGGGAAACGGGGGGAAAAGGGTATTGCTTTATTACTATTATTTTTTTAAAACGGTCAAATACAGGAATTCCGTGTTCTCTCTCTAATTTAGCAACGACACCAATTCTCCTTTCTTTTTAAGCGGCGCTGATAGCTCAAGAGAGTGCCTCCGCCGTGGGCAGGCGGGTGGCTGTGGGCAGCCCGAGGAAAGCCCCGCGCGGGGGTACCCAGTGCCCGGCTGGCGCGGCGGGGACAGGCGGGGTTGCGGAGGGGCTGGCGGCGGGACAGGGCGGCACTGACGTCCTCCCGTCGGGTCGCCCTTCGAGCTTCGCAGGGTCAGGAAAAAACCTGACAAACACTAATTCAATGTGCCGCCTCTCCCTGCCGGCGCACGCACGGAATTTTAGAGAAATCCGGCTTAAGAAACGGATGACTTTTCTGAAACCCCGACCGATGTAAAAAAGACGCTTAGAGGGAGGGTGTCCTCAAACTACTCCGTAGCTATCATCATCATCATCATCAAGCCCGTCCGCTTGATTTAAAAACAGCACAATAGGGAACACGCTGTCACTGAACGTTGTCTCCTCAGCCTCCCTTTTCTTACCCCCCAACCATTCGGCTTTTTACCCTCAGATTTGCGGGCTGCTGGTGTCGTTTTGAGTCGCTCGGCACAAACGTCTTTTGCGTGTCCTCCAGCGAGTTGGGGTAACGCTGGGTAAAGACAGGGCTGGAAGTGGGAGCACGGACAGTCTGGGTTTGCAGGGCTGAACTTCGGGAAGGAAAGAAGTGAAAAGAAGAGATTGAGAGAGAGTCTCCCAGGCAGCTTGATCCCATTAGCTCCGTCCTTGGGTTGCATATTTATACGGTCTAGGAGGTGAACAGATGGACTATCAATTTAATTCCATCTTCAACACCATCAGAGATTGATTTTCTACTCGCTTTTAATTTTGCCATAATTAATTAGATCATTACAACTGTTTTCTATTGATCTCCCTATTTAAACCTCAGATGCAAAGGGACTTCGGCAGATCTTTTAAAAACACAGAAGGGAAAAGGAACAGAGGGGGTTGCAAACTTTTCTGAAGGTTTTTTTCAGTTTCGACTTACAAGGTTTTCGGTGCAGAACAGCGAAAAAAAGCCGCTGTGGCCTTTTCTTTTATGAGGCCTTTTTCGTTGCCGTTGTATTTTTCCTTTACGTTTTGGTGAATCTTTGTCATGTTTATATGTAATATACAGCATATATAATAGATTTATTTGGTTCGATTATGAAAACACACGCTTGCCCGCGTATGTGTGTATATGCGCATATATACACACGTACAGCGTATTTAATATTAAGATTTACCGAGGTGGTGCGCATACATTTATTTATATACGGGGAATCCATCGACGGAAGAGAGATGTGGTTTTTTGGAGGGCGGATGCTTTTATTTGCCTCCCGTACTTGTCTCTCTGTGCACCTGAATATCCCTCTAGACGAAGGATGTTTCACCCTGAGATTCCACCAGAAACGACAAAGGAAAAGCGGAGCCGCAAGCCCCGGTTCCCCACGCCCGCCGGGGCTTTTCTTTCCAAGCCTTCCCCTTCAACGGACGGTTGGCAGTCGGGGCAGCAGCGCGGCTCCGCGCTGGCAGTCGACGAGGTTTGCGTTTTAAACCTCCGTTTAGGTTCCTGTCCTTTCCGTCCCCCAAATCCCTGAATTAAAAACTCCGTTTACATACGTGATTTGAGGGAACCAAACCGCGGAATTGTGCTTTTACCGCAAGCGGCAGCGCCGAGGAAAACCTCTCCTCTCCGGCGGGGTTTGTTTGAAGCTTTGTTTGCAAATCGTAAAATTGACGACGGGGAAAGGGAGGGGGGGAGCGATCTGGAGACCCGTCCGTCGGCGGAGCAGGTTTCGGGGGGCGCCGAGCCAGCGTCGCGGCCCCCGCCCCGGCCCCGCGCGGGGGCGATGCTGCTCCGGCCCCCACCCGCCGCCGCAGCCCCGCGGAGGTCGGCGGGGCGCTGGGCTGCCGGAGAGCCCCGAGGCGCGGGCAGTGCAGGTCCGGAAGCAAAAGAGCCACCACAGCGAGCAAAGTTTCACGGGATGGGGAGAGAGTCGGTGAGGGAAGAGTTTAGGCGATGCCCTGGACTTTCTTTGGACGGGAGGGAACTCCGGGAGTGGGGCAAGTCGCCAAAACCGGAGTGTAAAATAGGCCGGGGACTGAGAGCGGGTGGCGGGGGCTTGCATGGCCGGCTTGGGCGCCGGGGGGGGCGGTGAGGTAGAGCCACTGGGGCCGCAGGCGGCCGGGCCGGGCCGGGCGGGAAGGGGACGGGGCTCGGCCCGGCTCTAGCTCGGCGTCTGGAGGCTCCGCTGCGGATCCTTGCAAAACTCCCACGGTAAACACGGTGGGAACCCAGCCCTTCAAGGGGGGCTGGAGCGGCTACCCGTTACGAAAGAGGAGCGTTTAGCAGATGAGATGGCAAGTGCTAGAGGGGAATCTGGCGAGGCAAGGAGGGTGTGCGTGGAGGAGAGCAGAGGCAGGCTGCCTCCTGCCAAAGGAGGGAGTTGGGGGTGACGGTCTCATCCCTCCCTGCTGAATATTCAGCGCCCCCCGCCCCCCTTACCTGCTCTCCCTGAGCTCTGAGCCATGGCTCCTCTGCCTAATGGCCCGTCTCCCTGGGACGGCTGCAAACCAGTAGATCCGTCGCGGCCTTTTCTTCGCGTCTCTCCTCCCCGCTTGGGTGTCTTGCTTTCCCCCGCTGACTTTCGAGATCTAGGCGCAACCACCCAAAACTAAACGGTTTAGATAACAACACACACACGCACACCAGAGCACCACCACCACCAAAAAAAAAAAAAAAAAAAAAGAAGATAGCCAGCCACAGAGAAAGAAACGCCGCTCTACTGAGCCGGGACAGGCTAAAAGGAGGGGAAAATAAATAACAATCAAAGCAAATGCAGCGCTGCTGCTTATAAAAGTGGAGAGAGACTCACCTGCTCCAGTGTAGCAGGCTGTGCAGCCGGGGAGAAACGGGCTGGAGCGGGGGGGGAGGGGGTGTGGGTGTCCTGCAGGGGGGCAGCGCCTAGACTGTGAATCTACTTCCCCTTGCCCCTCTCCCGCAAACTGGCTACCTGTAGGGAAGTCTTGTTGCAACAGCAGATTAATTTGTTGTCTTATTACCATAAAAATGTGATCGGAGAGGGGCTGGCAGGGCGAGGGGAACGTGGGACAGAGGAGGAACTTGCTCCAAGTTGAAAAGGGAGGCGGTGGGCTCTGGCTGCGGGGGCAGCGCGCCTGGGCCCTGGCCGGGGCAGGGGCAGGAGCAGGCGCAGCCCACCCGGAGCTGGTGGCGTTCGGCGCAGGGGCCCGGACAGTCGCCGGGTGGGGGGGACGGAGACGGGACGGGGTCTCCGCCGTTTACTTTGGAGACGGCAGAAGGCAGTCCTGTGAAGTCTGCCCTTGTCAGCGCCTGGCTTTGTGCTTCTGAGAGGTTCTCTATCTGCCCGTCCGTCCGTCCGTTGTCTATCCACTCGTCTCTTCCTTGCTCTTACGGCCGCGCTTTGGTAAAGACTTCGCGACTAAAAATAGGTAATAAATAAAACGAAGCTCTAAAGAAAAGAAGAAAAATTCCCAGTGCTAAAGACATCACTGAGCGAATATTTTTCTTTCTCTCTTTCTACCCCCCTCTTCCATCTCCCCATTGATTGAAAGTCTCTCTCAGCTCCAACAAGAAGTCCCAGGAAAAATGAACCATTCTGCTATCGATTCTTCATTAAAATTACATTTCTGCATTTGCTAAATTGGTTTTAAAAAGCTTCCCCTGTTATTATTGTCTTGTCAGAGCCGGCGGTGCTGGGCAAACAGTATTTAAAAGCTTGGGACCTCTCCAAGATGAGGCTGTTGAGGGTTTTGTGTGTGCATGTGTTTCTTTTTCTAAAGTGTTTAGGGAAACGTTAACAACGCGGACTGGTGACAGGCTTGCCCCAGACAAGTGGATCATTGTCAAAATAAAGAAGGTGGAGGGAACGCTTTCCTTCACAACACTTAAAAATAATCGATTGTCGCTTCAAGCAAGGGGAAAAAAGTTTCGTTTTAAATATTAAAATGGGGCGCCAAAAGTCAATAATGGCAGCAATGAGTATTTTTCTAAGACGTCGTCCCCAGCCCACTCTGCAGCAGCCGCCGGGTCTGTCTGGAGCGGGTCCTCACCTCGCTGCAGACCGAGCCCCGCTCGCAGCCGCCCGCTCCTGCCGCTCTGAAACGTGCTTCCACGGAGAGATGTTTAAATAAGTCCCGCTAACCCTCACACGCGCACCAGATTCCTCCAACCTAGTCCCAACAAACCCCACGGAATCCCCCTCCTCCCTCCCCAAACTGGTGTGGGAAAAACCCAGGAGGGACTCTGGGAGATCTACTTTGAATTCTGCAAATCTCTCTCGAAAGAGCAGGGAAGCAGAAATGTCTTCCTGATGTGTTTATCCCCTAATCAGTTCATTAGTTATAAACAACATGACATTAGAAGTTAGGAGGCAGTTGATATTAATTTTTATTTAACTAGTTGATGTTTAATCCGTCACGCCAGGCTGCTTAGAGAGAGCTGCCTGACACAAACCAGTTAGAACTTCATACACCGCGATGATCGTCCGGCACCGGGACAAACAAACGGCGGCGGGCGGGGCGGGGAGGGGGGGGTGGGGGGGGCAGTGAATGGGAAGGCCGAGGGGCAGGGAAACGGAGGAGAATGGGGCGAGGGGGAGGGGGGCAAACCCGAAAAAGAGGGAAAAACAGCAAAAGAGGTTTGAAAATTCCCCCTTCCCGGGAATAAAGGGGAGGGGGAAGATGTGAATCGGCGAGGGCGGGGGGAGGGGGGGGAATCTTGAAAAATATCTCCAGGAGGCTGAGCCGAGCGGGCCGGGAGGAGAAGGTTCCCGTGCCAGACACCTCTGCGGGGCGGGAGGCGGCCAGGCGGGCGGCCCAGGGGCATGGGGCGGGCTGGGCAACCAGACCAGGGCTGCCCGGTGCCGCCCGAGGGTCCCCGCCCGGCCCGGTGGCGGCAGGGCCGGCGTGGGGCTGCGCGCCGCCGGGCAGAGCTGGGGTCGCCGCCGAACGAGTCCTCGTCTTGATTAAAAGAGGCGCCGATTAATTAGAACCGGGCTGGCCGAGAGAGAACAGCAACACATGATGGGGCCGGATAGACGGGGGCCGAGGTTCCCCCGGCTTCCCGGGGTGTCACAGTTTCCCTGTTGTCAAACTGCCACCCTTACCAAAGAGCCCTAGTGCTGCTGCAAATGAAAGGAGTGAACGAGTAAGGATGGAAGGCTCGTGCGTACCTTTCCGAACACACGTCTCTTCCTACCTTAAAGCCGCGCTTGAAGTATCATCTAACTCGGGTCTAGAATTACGGACTTCCCTGCTGTAATCTCTTGTTTCTCCCCTTGCAGCAAACTGGTGCCCTACAAATGGGTGTAGGGTACCTGTTTGGCTATACACCATCGCTGCATACGTGTATCTCTGCTCTTTACCCACCGGCCCTGCCCCCATGTGAGACCCGCCCGCGCCTTTTCCCCCGAGGTGACCATCGTGCCTTATCCCAACACATCCCTCCTCTGCGGCGGGGACCCCCGGCGCTTCTCCCCTCGTGTGAGTGCTCCTGTGCCCCTCCGTGCGCCCTTTCGCTCAGCACTGTTCAGAATGCATTAATGTGAGCTATTATAACTGTATCTGCGTGTATTTCACAACTACAGCATTTGTTGGCGAACCAGGAAAAACCCTCGGCACTTGCCCTGGACGTCTGTTCCTCCGTGCGGTTGTAGCCGTGCCGCTGTGACTACAGGCAAGGTGTTCCTGCCTACGACCCATATTTTAATATCAATTTCCATATTAATCAATCACCCCATCTATCTGCTGGATAAAGGAAATAGTTCACATTCCGAAGAAAATTGCCTGCTTTCCTGCAGTTAATAGTTAACTCCGAAGAAAAAGTTCCCAGGGAAATGCGGAGGCAGAGGGAGCGCGGCTGTCCCTGCTCCCAGCGAGCACCGGCCCACCTCTTCCCCCGGCCGCGGGAGCGCGGCTGTTCGTACCCCACCTGCAGCGGGAAAACCTCCCGGCTCCTCCGCTGCGGGCTCGGGGCTGCCTGTGCGTTTTTGGAAAGAAACTGGGATCGAGTGTTTTAGGGAGTAAACTCCTGATGGGGATATGGGAGGCAGGAGGGAGGCAGGCTCCTTTCTCCATAGACCGAGACATAAAGTGTCTGCAACAGGTAACAGGGCAGACACCAGCGACATGGGGAGCAGGGGGGCTTCTCAGTGGCGAGGGGAGATGCACGCTGCTTGTCTGTTTGGCTTGAGAGCATCGTACTGAAATGGGTGCCTTTTCGCTTTACCCGGCGTCTCCTCTCCCTTTCTCTGAGGCAGGGTGTGCTCTGAAGGATAGAGAGGATATTAAGGAGGGGACCTGCTGAGGACCCTGCGAGGCAGATGCAGGGGCAGAGGCGAGGCTCGACCCCGGCCGGGGGCTGCGGCGCTCGGAGGCCGCTCCCTGGGATCCGCCCGGTGGGCAGTCGAGCCCGGGGCAGACCCGGCCCCTTCCCGAGAGTTTCGGGGTGCCTTCAGAGGTGCCGGGATGTCCGTGTCGCTGCCACTGTGCCCTGCACGGTTACCTTAGTAACTTGGTTGCCTTTGGCCATGACGGTGGTGCCAGGAAGGACACAGCTAAAGGGGAGAGGAACAGAGGACGGAGTGGGCTTGCGCTCCGGTTCGGGACTCGGGACTCTGTAGAGGCTCAGGGTTGAGCAGGAACACTGAGCTACCGAAGTTAGAGGGGTGCTGCTGGCGCGAGGAGAGACTGCCCTTCTAGGGGCCGGGCTGGTGGCAGAGCAGTGGAGTGGGAAGGCATTTGCGAGAGGTGCGGGGTGGGGGTGAGTGCCTGGGGAGGCGGTGGGCTTGGGATGCGACCCACCCACCTGCCCGCGAGACGGACCCACAGGGGCTCTCGCTGCCTTCGGGTGTCTCCGGCGGGGCTCCGGGGTGCTGGCGGGGAGGACGGACGGGTGGGAACCGAGGGAGCTGCGGCGGGCGACGCCGGTACTACTGCGGCCTTGGCGTGAAGTTGCCGGCCGGGACCGGACCGGGACTGGGACCGGGACCGGGGCCGGGACGCGGCGCGGCGCGGGGAGGAGCAGGCTGGGCGGGCGGGCGTCCAGTGCCGCCTTCGGGGCACCAAGCCCGGCCGGCTGCCGGAAGCTGAGTCCGCGGCCAGAATCAGGCCGAGAGCTCCAGTACTGGCCCGGAGGGAGCCGGGGCGGCTGTAGCCCCCTCTGGCCCGGGGACCCCGACGCCCCCACGGCGAGACGGCCCTGGGCACCGTTTCCCGGCGGGGCGGCCGGGCCGCGCGTCCCGCCAGAGGGGGCAGTGCAGATCGGCCGTGCCGGGCCCCGGCGGGCACGAGGCTCTGGCCTCGGCGCGGGCAGGGAAGGGAAGGGAAGGGAAGGGAAGGGGGCTCTTCTGCCCCAGCCCCATCGGGGGACGGGAGCTTAACCCCTCGCTGTGCTGTGGAGAGGCTCAGATTCAAGAGCGCTTCCCAAAATATTTCCAAGCTACCGTCCCATCCCGTCTCCCTCGGCCTGAGGCGGCGGCCTGTAAAACCGGACGAAGTCTCTCGGGCTCCGGGCTACTGCCCCCCGCTGCGCGGGGCCAGCTCGGGGCAGGGGGCGGGCGGGCGAGTGGGAGCGCTCTCTTGGTGTTTTGGAAGATGTCGGTGTGGTCGGTTCTTCCTTCCCCAGGCAGTTCAAACGCAAGTTTGTAGCCCGAGGAGGGGGATCCGGCAGCCGAGTGGCCTGCGGATGCCCTATGCTTAGGGACGGTCTGGGCTAGCAGAGGCTGCCCCAGGGCTCAGGGAGCGTAGGGAGTCGCTGCGTGGATTAGGAGAGGAATGAGGGAGACACGCAGGCGGGGGACACCCGCTCGCCATTGCCAGAGCTGAAGAAAAGGAAGGGAAAACTGGAAGATCATGTAAAAAACCCGAGGGACTGGAGACATAGAGCGCTCCCAGTATTAATGTGCAAAAGAAGGGGAAATAAAAGAAGGATGGAACTAAGTGGGGAAGATGGAAATCAGGATGAATGGATAGACGGAGAGACAGACATTGATTTTTACTGATACTAGAGAAAAAAGAGCTGAATAAAAGAAGGGGACGTTTAATTTGAAGATGAAAGGAGAATGGATGGATAAATAGACAGAATAGATATAAAATTTTAAAGCGAAGAATGAAAAATATGAGAAGAGGGAAGCAGAAAATGAGGGAAAAAACCCTTCTAGTGTTTGTGGACAGAAATAAAGAAGTGAGAGGACAAAGAAAAAGAGGAAGGGGAAGGGGAAGGGAAGGGAAAAGAAGAAAGGAAAATAAAGGAAAGAGAGAAAAGAAGAAAAGAAAAGAAAAGAAAAGAAAAGAAAAGAAAAGAAAAGAAAAGAAAAGAAAAGAAAAGAAAAGAAAAGAAAAGAAAAGAAAAGAAAAGAAAAGAAAAGAAAAGAAAAGAAAAGAAAAAAGAAAAAGCGAAGAGGTTTTTAAGAGCTGTCAAACAGTTGGTAGACGACAGCATTAGAACAGAAAAGTAGAAACATTTATGACAGCCCGCGCCGAGGCGATTTCCCCATTGGCATTTTATGGAGCTCCTAAATCTCAGCTTAAACCTGTTTTGAGCTGTAAGAATTATTTCTCCCCGCACTTTTCTTTTAGGTTCACTTCCAGTTTTCATCACAGGCTCCGGGTCCCTCGGAGAGGGGGCAGCGGGCAAGTGCCTCCCGCCGGGCCGGCGGGCAGCGGGCGCTCGTCCCCGCGCCCGAGGTTAACCCGGAGCTCCTGGCCCTCCCGCCCCGGCGTCCCTGGGCAGCCCTGGGATCCCGCGGGGTAGCAGCGGGAGCGGCTCCCGGCGGCCCCGCAGGCGCCGGTGTGGGCCGGCGGGCAGAAGCAACAGTTCCCCGACACGTCGAGGGAGGGGAAGGACCTACTCTTCACCCCGGGGCACGGCTTTCCAAGGGGTGGGAGGGGGAAAGCCGGCCCCGCGGCAGGGCGGCGGCGGCACGGCCAGGCTACCTAGCTCCGCAGCTCTTCCCGGCGGCGGGGCGAGGGTTGGGGAACGGCTACGGGAACAACAAAAGAAAGACCTCAGGGTGCGCAAAAATGAGGAAAGGCAGTGGCTCTCCCTTCCCAGACAGTCTGTCCTTACACGCCGCCTCCTCATCGGTGGAAAACTCCAAACCTCGGTGGAAAACTCCAATACCCCGGGCATTAATAATGATAAGAGGCACAATAATGACAACAATGATAATGCGTTTCCGTATATTAAAACCTAGGAAATAAATGTCCTCCTACACCCGCTGCCTCCCCGGTCCCCGGATCTTCGGGACGTGCCGAGTTTCCAGAGTGTTTCGGGGCTGGGGTAGGTTTGGAAGAGGAATATTGACGGGGAGAGTAAAAAACCGGGGGAGATGTAACTCGTGTGTCTTTCACCTTATCCCAGGAACACAACCATTGTCCTTGTGACAAGAATCTCTGTTATGGTCTGGGAGCTGCAGAGAAACGGGAAGTTTGCAGGTCTGTCTCCCAACTCCGCTGCGGCCAACTCCCCCCGCCTCCCCCCAGCCTGCCCGCCACCTCCGGCAGCCCCCGGGCTCCGAAACAGTTGATATAAAAGTGTGTGCGAGGGGGATAAAAGTTCCAGTCTCTCATGAGGGGAGAAGGCTGCAGGGGCAGAAGCAAGTTAATTTCCAGCCGATTTCTCATTACTCTTCTTAACGCCTATAAGGGAGAGGAAATTAGGCACACAGCACACGTTTTGGCCACTTCATAAAAAATGCAGATTTGAGAGATGATGTGAAATGTGCCCTCGAGTCAATGATTAAGATAGCTGACTACATTTTTTTTTTCCTTTTTGGAGTTGGGATGAGAAATGCCCCTGAGCTCTGTGGGTCCAGGAAGGGTCCTTTAATAACTGATAAATCGGCCCAAGATCTCCTTGCCCCCCGCCCTCCCGCCCTCTCCCCACCCCCCCCCCCCCCCCCCGCCGGCCGTCAGGGCAGAGATGCAATCTGCTGCTTTCCGCTCGGCGATCGATAGGAAACGCTCTCGGGAGATTATTTCCCGAGCGGTCCTTGTGTGCGTGGACACGGCCGGCCGTGACATCCCAGCAAGTGGGTGCGGAGGGCTGCGGCCGCTCCTGCCTTGTCACACTCGTGTCAGTGACTTTCCCTCCCCACCATTCCCTTGGGTTGTCAACTTTGCCTCCGAGCCGGCCGAGGGACGGAGGTTCTGGCTCAAGAGCGTTAAAGCTCAGCATTCAAAAATAATAGCGGAGGGAGATGGCCAGCCTGGGAACGGGCGTGTTCACGTTTATTTTGGAAGCGGAGAAAGTTGCGGAGGGCTGATGGCAACGGGCATCTCTGGCCGATGCTATCTTTCCCATGATTGCCGACCGTCGGGTCTTCCTGCAAGTTTCCGAATAAAGTTTTGTCACCGACGAATGTCCGTGTAAATGGGGGGGGGGGGGGGCACCCGCCGCCCCCCGCCACGGCCTCTCGTGGGCGGACAAAGGAGCATTTGCCGAGCCCTGCCAGGGCGAGGTTTGAAGGCACAATAAAGGAAAACTGTCAGGAAGAGCCCAGATCTGTCCCTTTTGCCTGCTTGGCGTCGGAGCAAAACGCCCGGGCTCCGTCTTCCAGGGCTGGAATCGTCGGTGTAAACGGGAACCATGAACGCTGACGGAGGGGCGAAGGAGAACAGATCCCTCCAAAAACCGCTTCAATTTCCGACTTTCTCAAACGCTTCCTTCCCTGCGGCCCCCACCACAAACTTCGGAGGAAGGAAAAATAGAAAGGGAAGGAAAGATAAGAAGAGAAGGGGAATAAACCTAAAGCTTTCCAGCCCGCTGGAAGAAGAAATGTGTATTTCTTTTCTCTAAACACTCCTAATTTTTCAACCCAATTGAAAATAATAAAATGTATATAGAAAGCAGGGATGCAGTTTTCCAGAGCTCAGCTGCTGAATAACTCCTCATCAGCCGCACCGATTTCTTTGATTAATCCCGAGGTCTGAAGTAGAAGCAGTTCCAGTGTGATACCTTACACGCCAAGCTGCTTCTGCTTCCCTACTTTGTTAGACTCGTTTATGCGCATTTTTTTTTAACAATAATTTCAACTCCTTTTCCCCTTAATAAATCCATTTTTTGAAGCGGTACCTGCTTTCTAATTGCCCTGAATAAATGCCTTTTCCCCTTCTCCGGCTTCCTAACCCCCTCAGCACCCCGGCGGGAAGGAGGTCGCAAGCAGCGGGCGGGGGGACCGGACCACCCCAGCTTCTGGCAATTTCCTTCTGCTCTGTAGTCGGAAACTTATAATTGTAATTTCGTGCGCGAAACGGCGCAGACCGGCATTCACTCTCTTAATGGGACTTGATGTAACTGTACACGATCCTTTATGCAACTATATATATAACGAGTTCTCTTATTGCTAGACGTATTGCCAATTCTCAGATTCCCTGCGTAACTATAAGTATATATGTTATATTCACAGCTACGTGCATATACCTGAAATATGCTTGTCTTTGGGGAGGAATACGTGGCAATCTATACGAAATGTATGATATAAAACCTAATCTCTATATCAAAATGAAAATACTTTAATTTATATATATTTTATTGCATATAACCGTTTCTTTTGGAGACAGCTAGGGAACGTTTAATATGTGGAGAGATGCACCTGTGCACAGATTAGAAAGGGAACGCTCCCGTGTGCTTGCCTAGCCTATGTTTATGCACATATATCATAGGTATCTCTCTCTCTCTCCCCTCTTATGCATGTATAAAATATCGTCGTGATGCTTTAGAAAAGCTGTGAGCCCTGCACAGTTCTTTACCCTTTTGCCAGATGATGCTGTTGTTTATAAAATCGCACTTCCCTGCGAGGCGGTTTGCACCCTCCACACTAATTTACGCTACGGAGTCATTTATCCAGCTTTCTTTTCTCCCTGAATTACCCGGCTCCGAGTCAACCAGAAGCACCAAATTCCTGCCTTTCTGATGAATGAACAATATTGTCTGCTCCTTTCAGGGCGAGAGAAAATAACTCGGGCAAACGAGACCGAAGCCGGGGGCTGCTCGGCGGCTGCCCCGCAGGGAGCGGAGCGGGGCCAGCGGCCGAGCCGGCCCCCGCCGCGAGTGGGTGAGACGCGGGCGCGGCTGCGGGTGGGAAGGCAGCAGGGAAGGCTCGGGATGGAGCCGGCGTCCCCGGCGAGGGCAACCGCGCAGCCCGGCGAGGTGCGTCCGCCGCCGCGCGTCGTCTGCCTCCCGCTCCCCGCCGGGTGTGCGTGTGCCTGTGCGTGGTGTGCCCGGGCTGGCTTTGGGCTGCTTCGCAGGAGGCGCTAATTAGAGTGTAACTGCCAGGTCATTGATTTCATGTTACCAGAGTTGTTGTTGCTGTGGTGTTTTTTTTGGTTTTTTTTTTTGACATGAAATATCAGCCCGGATCAGAGGCAGTAGGAGCTGGGTTGAGGATGGTCTCCTAAGAGATCACCCAAACCCACAAAACTCAATTAACCTAATACACGCACACTGCTGGCTTGGGAGTTTCAACCTCCAGACCCGGGGATCTGTCTGTTTTCCCTTTGTTGCTTTGTTGTAAGTCTCCTTCTGAAGCCGAGATCTGAATGCAGGGAGCATAATCAATGACTTTTAAATAACAACAAAGGGGGAAAATAAAAATAATTAGCCCCGCCTCTTCTAGTTTCAATTACTCTAATTAAAAACCCGAAAGGCAATTCCTAGGCAATATCTAATAATAGAATTAGCAATCGGATCCGTCATTTCACACGGGGATTTACTTGCAGGGGTACTGTGCGAGCTCTATTAATAATAATAAAAAATCCTGCTAACCCTCTTTTTAAAATTAATAACTCTGTAATTATAATAATTTTATGTGCCTTTTTATAAGAAGAGGTTAATGTTGCCACAGTCTGGGGATGGGAAGGATGAAGTGAAGCGAAATACTGCTGCTTAAACTGACACCTTCCTATTTTATTAGGAGACATTATTATTATCAGACATCTGCAGGTAGAGAATTAAAATTAAAATCGCTTTCAACAATTCAATACACTTTTTATCAGCCATCTATCTGAAAATCATGAACATTCATCATCGGAGGCATTCTCCCTGAAAACAAGAACCCATTCAAATTTTATACAAATTATCATATTTATCATAGTCTGAAACTCTGGAGTAACATCTCCACAAACTGTCTGCTAACTCCCCAGGGAACTGAATTCCACTCCGCAGTCGCTCAGAGCAATTCTCGCTCCCTCTCCCTCTCTCCCGGCCCTTTCACACTCTCTTGCTTCCTGCGGCTCCGCAGCCCCCAGAACAGAGGGAGCGAGGGCGCGGGGGGGGTGGGGTGGGGGGGGGGGGGGGCGGGAAGATGCGGCGACAAACAGCATTAAAATAACACACAACAAGGCGAAATGCCATCCCCACCTCTTGCAAGGGAAGTAAGTTTCGCCGGGTGTAGCGAGACTTGAAAGCCAACCGACTCCTCGTGCCGATTTTGGAAGGGTGGCATCGGTTTATCTTTCAGGATGACGTCTTTGCTTGAGAACATTGTTATTAGGAGCAACGATAATAGTAGTAGTAGTAGTAATAATAATAATAATAGTAGTAGTAGTAGTAGTAATAATAATAATAATAATAATAATAATAATAATAGTAATAATAATAATAATGGCTGATTCCCCTCCATCTTTTTTTTCTTTTTATTTTGTTTTTTTTTAAACGCTGCCGGTGTTTTGCCTTGCAGAATTCAACCGGCGCAGCGAAATATATTGGCTGTTATTTATATGGGCACTTGGTGCTGGTGACAAATGACACGAATCGGTGCTTCCTGTTTGCGGGTTTGGATGAGACAAATCACTTCCCACGCTTTGCTAATGACAAAAAGTTCATCAGCGCTGAATCAGGAGCTGGAGCCGCGCCGGCTCCACGCCATTTATTCCCTTTTAAGATCGCTCTTTTCTCGGGGAGGGACACCAGCCGCAGAGGGGCTCGCCCCCCCTGCCCCCAGCCCCGCCGACCCCGGCCCGCGCACCCCTCTGCATCGCGGAAAAAAGTAGTTCCAATACAATGTTTGTTAACTAGGTTATCTAGGCTGTAGAAGATTTTAATGTTGAATTTTATAGCTTTACCACGCTCTACCGTCCTTGTGAATATTGTAATATTGCATTTTTTACAAGTTACTCTTCTGTTAATGTTCCAGCTAGTAACTTTTATAATCCTCCTCAATGAAATTTTTTTGTATTCTTCCGCACCGTTAACCTCAATGGCGGCACCTCAGCCCCTGGCAGGAGGCAAAGATGAAATGAATTCCTCTTTAATCAGAAATAATAATAATAAAAACACACACAAGGCTCCCTCTGCCTTTTATTTCAGCTTCCCTTTTCAGGGAGGGGGGTGATGCCTCAGGAGTCTCCAGCCCCCTGCCCCATGCTGCTCCCCTGGCCTGTGCCCCTGGCAGAGCCCGAGGTGGGCCAGGGAGGGAGCTTTCCCAGCCCTAGTCACTGCACTGGGACTGGGGGGCATGGCCTGCCCAGCCCTGGTCCCTCTGCCTCCCCCCCAGCCTTTGCTGCTGCTTTCTACTGACAGCCTGGAAGTGGGCTGTGCTACAGGCGTGAGCTGGCAGCCTTCTCAGAGCTGCCCACCAGAAGGGAAAGTTAGGCACTTATTTTCCTTCTTCTTCTGTAATTCTGTCCGTGAATTGATTGAGATGCTCCACAGAGCAGCACCTTTAGAGAAAGTTCTGCCAGCGTCGTTCAGCTGAGCTCTGCTCGCTCTCTGCTTTCTGTTGACCTCAGCTGGTCTGGAGGTGCCCAAGTCCTGTTTGCTTTGCCGGGTGCTCTGAGATAGATCTCAAGAGGTACATATGCAGGAGATGCAGTCAGATGAATTTTTAATAAAATATATCCCTCTGGATGTAAATAGAAATCAGCACCCCCTCTCCCCCCGCCCACCCCAAACTCCCCAACCTCTAGATGCCCTTACAAATGAATTAGACTTGCAAGCACAAATGATCAACACCCAGCAGCAAAAGGAATCATACAGCGGTAATGAACTGAGTGCCCTTTAGCCCAGGGAGTGTATTTGAACATGGATTGGATGTTGTTATTTCCCTTGGTCGCTGTTAGCATTTAAGAACTTTGTTCTTAGTCTTGGCCTGAGAGTTGCGTGAAGGAAATATTGGAGGGGTTTGTGTGTTCATTGCAGGGCATGGGTGAGGGCTGCCTCTCAACCTTATCTACCAGTTACCTCCCAGAAGCTGCCTGGACAGCTCCTGGGATAGGGTCCCTGAGAGTATCCTAACAGTAATTTTTCTCAGTCCCAGCTCCTGAAGTCAAGTGATTATATGCAACTCTCAGCTTTCGTGTGTTTTAAAAAGCATCATTTTAGCCTAATACAGTTGCAAGGAGAAGCTTAGCTCAAACCTCAGCCATCAAATGAAAAGGATGTAAAGTTTATTGTTTATTGCTCATATCGCAAACTGTAACTGATTCAGGATTGAACAATGTTTGGAGATGACAATAGAACTCTTGTACATTTTATGAATCAAAACAGCTTCCTTCTTTAAAAACACACAACAAGCTTTCTGGTCATACCAGAGTATAAAGATCATTTTCCTCTCTTAGAAGTCTGTAACTGGGCAATCACATTAATTCATCTAATCCAAGGTTAAATAATAACCTGAAACCAAAACACACATACACAAAGTAACTATTTTTTTTTTTTATTTTTCAGTTATACTATTTAAGCAAGTATTCTAACTTCATTGGTATTGTTTTTTTTTGTTTTGTTTTGTTTTTTAAGGCGATCATGTCCAATAGGTGCAAGTTTCTCTGAAAAAAATGAAACAGTGAAGGGGGGTTAGATTATTTTAACAGAAATGTTATTATTTAACTAGTTAATGCTTTGGTGTCACCTTGTAAGGCAAAGACATAAAACAAACTAGTCTTTGCTTTAAAATCTTGATTTAGGAAAGAATTATTATTCTTCAAAGCACCTATCTGAGAACCTTACAGGATGCTTTTCAGAAATGCTTTTCAGAGATAGTACAGAGCAGATAAGTAGGAAAAACAGATAATAGTATTTCCATGTTACTGGTGAGGAGCATAGGCAAAAGCAAATGGAAGACACAAAGGAAAACAGCAGCAGAGCTGGGAACCAGATCATTGCTAATTTAGTGAAGGACTATTAAACAAAATGTCTAAGCTGTCGCCTCAGGCCTGGACAAAATCAAGATCAGGTTTGATCTTGTCCAGAGACCAGCAGGTTGCACCAGACTTCCTGAATCCCACCCAGACTCCTCTTCAGCTCCTCTTTGCAGAAGTGCTCAGGTGTTCTCTGGGTACTCTTTCTTGAGATGTCTTTGGAGCAGTATGGCCCTGATCAGCCTCACCTGGAACCTCCCAACACCCTCTGGCCCATGTGCTGCGGCCCAGGAGCTCTATTTAAGCTCAGACCTGGGTCCTGCTTTGGCTATGCTGTAGGTCTGCTTCTTCTGGCTCTTTGGATGGGCTTTGGACTTGTGTTATAGGTAGCTTGTCTCTCTTGTACATGTGTTGCAGTTTGTTTCCAGCTGTGTCTTTTAGCTGTGACTTTTGTATGGTCTCTGGATCTGTATTGCAATCTTGTCTGACTCTGTCTCCTGTTGCTTCCCACCTGGGCTCCCCTGGATGGACTCCGGAGCTGGCTCATTACTTGCTTTACTTCCCTGGAGTGTGGTGCTAACTCCTGGTTCTGCCTGCTGTACCCAGGTGCTCTGCGACCCTGCCCGCCACTGTGTGCCTGTGCTGGGGCTGCCCTTGGTCCCTGGCTTGTCCTCCCTGAGGGGACAGCATCCTTGACAGATGTTTCTGCTTGTCTCACAGAGCTGCTGCAGCCCTTTATGCTTCCCATTGAAATTTACCCTTGTTCTTGAGAGCTGATGTTGCAAACAGAGGCTCAAAGGCTCTGTTGAGGAATTATTTGGGGTTCTTGCTGTTTATTCATACCCTGGCTGCAGCCAAAAAGCCAAAGGATTAGCCAAAAGCCCATACTCCTCAGTGCTTTTCACCATCAGAGCTCAATAAATACTTATGATGTAAGAGTTTAATGTTTTGTGAGGTGGTGGTGGAGGGGTATTTACCTGTCTTAACTTCTGCTGTCTATGAAATCAGTATTTCAAAACTATTTTCTAGAGTCAGTGAAGGCTTCTAGATCAGAAAAAACCTGATGGAGAGATTAAGAACAGTCCCTTTCCTCTTGTGTCTTCATCTTGCGTACTTTTGTGTGTCAAAACCTTTGCAGTTTCTGTTTATTCCTTATAGAGACCTTAAAATTATTTACTATTTTCTCTCCTATTTAACATATATGTTAGTGACAGTACCATTTATTCCTGCAGCCTGAGAGAATACTCTGAGAATGCATTGCTAGATGCTTTTTCTGGTATGACAATGCTTACTCTTTTCTGAGCCTTATACTCAAAACCCCATTTGAAAATTTGTGTGCCTTGACTTTAAATTTAGTGTTCTGTTAGCCTGGAACAGTAGCCCCATGTGTTTGCTATTGGTGTGCAACACAATGTTAACTTGAATTCCTTTGTTTTAACAACTGAATTATAGCAGGGAGTTTTTCCTTGTAATTATTTTATTTTTTCCCCAAACCCACTGCTTATGTTCTGAAAAGATTTTATACTCAAAGTTAGCCCATGACTGCTGAAGTAATTTGAAGGCAGATCTGCCAAAGTGTGTTCTGTGTAAGTACCAGACTTGTAAGACTGTAAGTACCAGCGGTTTTGGACTTAGTGTCTCACACTTCTCAGGGACACAGTTAGGGAAAGGAGAAGAAAAGACATAGTTCTGAAGCAAGTGAGTTCATATGTGTAGTTTTGCCATTACTAGCAGATCACTGACATCTGAAGAAAATTTACTTTCAAAAAAGCTATGAAAAATTCTCGTTGGAAAGATCAGACCTGATGAACTAGCAGCTTTGGAGAGAGGAAAATATTCTTCTAAGCAGGTGAAAGTTCAATTTCACATCAGTGGTTGTGTTGGTGATACAAATGTGTGTCAGAGACCATTAACGTCATGTGGACGTGCCTGGTCTGGCTTTAAACTTGCTAATTTGGGTATTGTTCGTAGTCCATAATTATTCCAAGATGGACTCTGTGCTTAATACCTGTTTCTCTTCTTGGGGGGGTTTCACAGCTCACACTGAGCTTTGCACTGTCACGGCTGCACTGCTGCCGATTTCAGTGCTTGCACAGGTCTGTCTGCACCGCGCCGTCGCTCTCTGCAGAGGCTAGTGGCAACCAGGTGCCTGCTGGTCAGTCCTGAGAGGAAAGCCAGGTGCATTTGCCAGGAAGCCGGTGGCACAGAGGTGTGCAGCTGGGAAAGCGAAGTCGGGTTGCGAAAGGGGAGAGAGTGTGAGCAGGCACTGCTCATCCAGGCAAAACAGGCCCTACCACTGTAATTGGCTATTGTGCTGCACGGGGCATGGAGGAATTTGGATGTTGGCTATAAACTCTTTAAAGTCAGGATCATTCTGTACAACTCCTAGCACTGTGGGCTCCTGATCCCTTGCCTGGGACCTGGTACTGCTGCAGTAGAGTAGTAGTGGTGGCACTGGAGCTGACTGAATGCTGGGCACAGGGAATATGGCAGAAATTTTTTCTCTCTTGAACTGGTTTGTAAGAGATTGTGATTTAATGTTAACTATGGTAACAAATACCTGCAGTGTAAACTTCTCCATGTTTCTGCCAGAATAGTGAACTGTGAAGAGACAAAGAATTTGATCTGTGTAGTAAAGAGCATCTCTTTCCCTTACAGAATTGTCAGCAATTCATTCTCTGCGAGGCTGCTTCACACACATACAGGAATGTGACTTAAAAGTATTTATTTCTATACATGTGCAGTGTGTTTGTATTTTTCTTCAGGCATGCTCAAATATGTGTGTTGTATGCGTATGTCTTCTATGTGAGTAAGTGAATAGTAATTTATGTCTTAGAATGTCTAAAGGGTGTGGGATTTGCGTATGGTATCTGTGCTGAGGTGTGTGAATGCTTGGGTGGTGAATGTAAAAGATAAGGAATGTATCCCTTTAAGTGAAGGCATCTTCAAACATGCACACACCTTTATATTGACATATCGTGCCTGAGATGGAGGTGAGAAAGTGTGTTTCTGCATGTCACAATATAGGCACACCTGCATATCCCTGAGCATTTGGTGAATGCCCATATGTAGCAGCCTGGAGACTCATGTACGTGAACATGTGTACGGGTGTGAGTCATGAGTGTGGATGTGTGGGGCACATGTGAATGTGTGAGTCTGCACACGGTTGAAGGTGTATGTGTGGGTAAGGGAGTGTGAGGGAGCTGCGCGTCTCCTCCTGTTGAATACAGTAATAAAACTGCAGTATCGGGAGGACCTTGACTGACAGTCTGGCAGTACCAGGCATATTTGCAGAAGATGAAGCAAAATAGACACCATGAAAGTTATTTTTGTCTATCAGCTGAAGCATTATAGAGACATCAACAAGCTCTTGTCTCATGCCAGCTTAATTCCTAGTTAATCAGCAGTCTGCTTGGGCAAAGGAAGGAACTCACATCAGGGGCTGATGATGAGCCAAACTTCCCAATACTGATTCGGGAGCCTGCAAGGAGCCCTCAGTATTGCTCTGCCTGCGTTTGGCTGCATTGCTACCCACTGCGCAATGCTCTGGGATAGCAGAGTGCTTCATCAGCTGTGTCCTGGTGGGAACAACTACACAGGGCAAATAGGTTGGTCCTTTGGCTATCCCACCCCAGGCGGTCAGCAGAGGCTTATTCTTCACTATATGGGATCAGATGCCTTATCCAAGCAAATTCCAAATGACTTAAATAATTCCAAGGCTTCCATCCTCTCTTGGGGTGCTTCCATGTAACCTGCAAGTTGACTCTTACTTGCTTCACTCCTATTACATCCAGTGAGACCTTACTGTGTCTCTGATGCCCTGTAGAGATGCTTTTTCTTCATTCCTCCATTCATGAACTAAACCACCCTTGTTGTGGTTTAGCTCAGCCAGCAACTAAATGCCACACAGCCACTCCCTCACCCTCCCTCACCTCTGGGGAATGGGGAAGAAAACTAAAGGGGAAAAGGGAAGGAGACTTGTGGGTTGAGGTAAGTACAATTTAATAATAAAAATTTAAAAGTGATAATGATAGATTAATAATATATTAATGTGTATATATTTATAATAATATATACAAACAAGTAAAGCATAGTATAATTGCTCACCATCCAGTGACCGATGCATGTCCTTCCTGTTCTGGCAAATGATTTCTAAACAGGTAAGTCCCGACACCACAATCCCGGATGAGTGAAAGGCCTGAAAAGAGAGTGAGAGAGAGAACTCCGAGAGACTGAGAGTCCAAGAAAGCCCTCAGAAGAAGAGTTCCAAACTTTCTGGTTGACACTCATTTATATACTGGGCATGACATTGCATGTTATGGAGTACTCCATTGGCCAAGTTGGCCCTCAATCCTAGGTCTAAGTTCAAATCATAAGGGGAGTTGTGGACCATTTGCCCTGGCTGTGCTCTCTTCCAACCTGTTGTGGTCCTACAGACCAGCAAAAACATGGGAAGCTGAAAGGTCCTTGATGTCTCAGTGCCAACTGTAAATATCTGTGTGCTATCAACACTCTTCTCATAACAAATCCCAGACTAAATCCAAAACATGGAGCTCTTCTAGCTGCTAAAAAGAAAAACTAACTCTGTCCCAGCCAAAACCAGGACACTGCTCTTTTCTCATGGGACTTGCATATCGCAGCTGAAGGCCAGCTCTCTCTTTTCTAACCTGACTTTCCCATCTGCTTGCTGAAAAGCCACCTTCTTCCTTATTTTCTTCTGGCTGGTTTCTCTGATGCCACCAGAGCAGTGTCGGGGGGGGTACCTGCCTGCTCTGTGACTGACGTGTTTATCACAGACCTACAGCCAAACTAATTAAAGTGCCGATTGCACAGATCCTGGTAACCAGTCTAGTAGTCACTTTCTGGGAGCAACTGGCATAGTGTCCTATTGTAGTCCACAGAGAGTAATAGGAAGCAGAAAATTCTCATTTGTGGCTTCTTGAGATTCAACCTAGCAAGTTACCGTGGGGTGAAATGAGCTTGGGAGTGCCTTCAGTGTTGGCTATTTGGGCAGTTTCTGTGCATACCCTTGTCCTCCAGCACTCCATACTGAGGGCAAAGTCATCAAGAGCAAATGTCTTCCATTTCTCCATGTTCTCAACCCCCTAAAAAAGAGATGATTAGGGCTAAGCTACCATAAATTTCCTAGGTATTAGGAAACACCTCTGGGCAGTTGTTACGGTATAACTGGTGTTCATGGCCTGGCTGTTTCATATTGGGATTTTATCATGATTAAGTATAGTGTGATTCAACCATCAAGCACTCATGTAACTCTCAGCATATGAGCTTGCCTTCAGCTTTGCTGGACAGATTGATCCCTTATCCTTTTGGATGCCAAGCAAGCTGGGATTTATTCATTCTTGAAAGGAAAGTGATCAACTAATCGTGGGTGCTGTGGTGGAAGACCTTCTGTGTTTAGAACATAGGCATAAATGGAATGGAGAGTCTTTGCTTGGTCCTATCTTAGCTGCTGGGCTGACAAATGAGAGAATTTGGTATCGTCTACTGTAGTGTTTGATATGCTTTGCTCTATATCATTAATAAACCCATGAATTGGCCTGACACCAAATTCAGCTATTCCCTCCCTGTGCTGATCATTATCGTGTTACCTTATCTTTGTTTTACGGGCAATCAGCCAGGTTTCAGTCCACGTGATGGTGCTCTGTGCAAGCCCATCTGGTGTTGCTTTCCTACTTGGGTTTTGCCAGGCCCTTTTCTCAAGGCTAATACAGTACTACTGGACTTCCCACCACACCCTCCCCTACTGATAGAAGTTCATTGGTGTTCAAGACCTTTCCCAATTCCCCCAGTGGATTTTCTGCCAATGGAGTTTATTGCTGTTGCTGCTGTGAGCCCAGGTAGCCCAGCAAAGGCCAGCACAGCTGTGTGTGCGCTGTGCAAACACACAGAGCACATACATCTAAAGACATCAGGGTAGGAGGGTGTGAGGTGGATGGAGGGAGAAGGTTGAGAGGAGAGAAAGCACTGAGAAGGGAAGTGGCCTGTATTGCTTCCCCTGGCACACTCTGATTAAGAGGTTCTCATCTCCATTTGCTAGATGGCCAGGTTAAATACTTAAACATTTTTCTATCTTGCTTTTTTTCAAGCAAGAGCTCCAGGAGCAAAGACGCTATTGCTATCTGAAGCTCTTAAGCAGTATGTTGCTCACTCTGGGATCTTCCCATATATCCTTAGCTACTTTGGCCTGGGAAAAATGAGAAGCAGATCCTGAGAATACTTTTGATGGGAAGCACCTGGCCAAAGCCTGACACAAGGGAACAGCTGAGGCTGGCAGGAATAATAGAAGACACGGTCTGGAGATGGGCTTCTGTTCTCTCCAACAACACAGTCTCCCTGCTGGGTCACTGGCCTAGGGCAGGTATTCCTCCCCAGTGGAGGCCAGGCTAGCCAAGTTGTTTCAATGGCAGTCATCTGGGCTGCATGTCCATGCTATATAGTAATATCTCCATCTCCTCTTCCAATTCACAGTGCAGACTGCTCTGTGGTGTTATCAGGCAGTATGCTAAGAGGGAGCTGCGTTATTCTACAATGTCTTTTAGTGTGCCAGAGAGGAGGGTATAGATACACAGTGACCTACACTGAAATACTCGTTACCTCTCAGGATCAAATGCAACATGCCATATGCTTTCTGGTTAAGCTTGGGGAAAACTGGTGGCAGTACAGATGAACCTCAGCACTGTGACTGGTGTCAATTACTGACTTTCTAAAGTTTGTTGTATTGTTGGTTTGCTTTCACCTCTTCTCCTGCATCATCTTCTATCTGCCTAAGTGCCTTTTTGCTCTGCAGCACTCACTCTCACTCCTTTTTGTTCTGCCTGTCCAACCGCAGCTCTTGCCCCCTCCCCAGCAAAATGTCTAGTTGGATCTCTTCACCTGGAGTGCTGTATATTTGAGGCTCCTTCTGTAGTAGCAGAGTCAGAGGTGTAGTCAGGGGAGATTCATCTGACCTAAGATTCAAGTTACTTTGAGAAACAGTTCTTAGACTTGCAGGCTGACTGTGTGACAGTGAAACGCCTAGGTTAGATGAGCTGAATAGCTGGAGAAGTCCTGAGGGAGACATGCCAGTGGGTCAGAAAAAGCTGTAGAAGGGAGAGGGATGGACTGAGCAGGGGTAATCAGATCTGTTTCCTAGAAACTTCTCAGTAATCTCCCTGTTAGTTCCACTGTGATGGATGTTTTATGGTCAGTGCTGAGCATATCCCATCCCTGTTCTGTTCTGCCTGGGTCTCTAATAGCAGTGATATGCAGAGAGGAGTGCTGCAGAGAAAAACATAGCTCTGACTCTGGCACTCATCAGATTGTGGCCATAGCCACTGGAGAAGGAGTTGAGAATGATGTGAAAGGTGGCTGCATTTCCGCTTTCCTATCCTTTTACCAGGAGTTGGCAAATGCTCCATGTGTTGTGGTTTGCTCGTCTCTTCTTAAACACATCACCTTCATTATGAACAATGCAGGAAGATATTCTGCACCAAGTAGTGAGTGGAGAAGGCAGAAGAGACTTCTCTTGATCAGAATGGCAGGTGGAAAATGCCCTGGTATGTCTGCTTTGGTCCTATCCGTCTTCGTGTCAGATTGAAGGAAACCTGTAACACACTCCAGCTTCTCTGATTGTATCTGGGTCACTCTGAGCTCTGCTCTGGGGCCTTTTTTACTGTTTGGGAAGTGGTCTTTCCAGTTCTCACTTCCTTCTTGCTGCATCTGGATATGGTCCAGGACTCACTTCCCCCGTCAGCCCTAACAGTGATTAATAAGGACACACATTTCCTGGATTTTGCACCCATTTTTCCTAAAGACTTGCCTGCAGTGGTGAGGAGACTGAGATTATAAAGCACTGCTGGCATGTGAAGGGTCCAGGGACAGCAAGTCTTGGAGAGGCTGTGATGTAGTTCCAAGCATGAAGAGAGCACAGGGCAGCTTACAGAGACAAATTCTGCTGTCAGCTGTAGGTTTCCTGCAGCTGAAGTGAAACACTGGGATCTATGGTTCATTGTTATTCACACTGATACCTTCTCAGAGGTGACAATCCCAACAGTAGCTGTTGTGGTACTTCTAGCTTTTGCAGAACATTTCTTCATGTCTCAAAGATAAAGAAAAGCCAACAATGGGCATCCTGGAAGAGTTTCAATTTGGCTTGAGTCTTTTTGCATCTCATATGGTTTCTGTGAGATGTACCTGCCTGCTGTGAATCCAAGTGGCTAAGTGGATATTTTTTACTTGCATTTCTCAAATGATCAGGTCCAGCCAAGTCTCCCCTTGGAGACTCCCATTGGACTCTCAATGGGAGTCTGATCTAAGTACAAAGCTCAAGGCCAGTTTCAGAATAAAAAAATTACTGACAGTGGCAGGGAGGTTTCTTGGGATTGTTGCTACTGCCTGCCTGCAGTTATGTCCTGTTGCCTGAGCGCTTTCCCCCCAGCTCCATAATAAAAGCCGTCTCTGGAACACAAGTGTGTTTGCAGTCAATCTTTTCTTCCCTGTTCCACCTCACAGGGGAGTAAATGCCAGCACTGTCCTCTCCCTCCCATCTTTAATGACTTCTTTAAACACTCCAGTCATTTGGTCACGTATTCAATATTTAGACCTAAACCAACTCTAGGATAGGAACATGCAGGAGATTTGGAACCCATTTGTGGCTTATGTCACATTGTAGGAGATATCAGCTGAATTTACTCTGTGTTAGTACCCTGTCTTTAACTGAAAACTGATCAGAAGATATTGTGAAGAAACCTCCAAGAAGGATTTGGTGTTCAGATATCAGAAGACTGAAATCCTACAAGTAATTCAGAGGAAAATTTAATGTAATGCTGCCCATAAACCAGCCCTCTCCTGAAGAGAGAGGGCCCAGTGCTGTAGGACAGTGAAGACAGTGAACTAGAACCTTCAATTTTTATAGTCCTACAATCTAACTAGAATAAAGTCTTATTGCAACCCAAATACAGGCTGGAGAACTATCTCAATCCAAAGGACTAGAACCAAGTTTAGTTGGACACTACAGGGCCACTCAGCTGCTGAGTCTTAAGTTTCTCTCTACTGTAAGGATGGGTGTCTGTTATAATTCAAGTGAAGTTTAGGTTGAGGAAGTCAAAACCAACATATTCTGCAGGGTCATCATCCTTACAGAGGTGCCTGGTTCTCACCAGGGCTAGTGCCTCCATCCTTTCTTGCTACAGGGATGGCAGTACTGGCTATCACTTGGTTTTGGGTCTGAATATAAAGATTTACAGTCCTATTTTTAACAGAATCTGCTGAGTCTTTACAGTAAGGAAGAGTCTGGTGCCTCTGGACTCCGTGTCCTACATTCTACTTTATGTAGAGGTGAGTGAGTTGGCACTCAAGCCTGGGATTGGGCCATGGTTAAGGCCAAGACTTGGAAAGTTGTGGCACTAAAGTCCAATGCTTTATGAGAACTAAGTCAGAGTAATGTGAGAGGGAATAAATGTTTTGTTGAGATATGCTGAGTTGTTCTAATTGTCACATTGCAGTGATATTTCAGGGTTATGGCTACTTGGAACAGCATCTGTGAAAGTCAGCCCTGCCCTGAGAAATCTGAACAGAAGAATACATTCAAATCAGCACTTTAATCCTTTCCTATGAAAACTTTTTATTATTACGCATTCGAAGGAAAAACAGAATGAAAAGCAGATTCAGGACCTGGTTTTCAGTAGTCTGAAAGTACTGTGGAAATTCCCAAGTTTCTGTGTTTTCAGCCCGTTGCACTCTGAGAGGGCCCGAGGCAGGGAAAGGAGTGTGGCCCCTTCCCATCAGCAGTTGGTCTTCACTCCTTCCTTCTCCTCCTCGATTGACACACATGTACTTTCCAGCTGAGACACCCAGCAGCAGAATGTCGCTCCAAAATGTCTTGATGAACCAGAGCTCCCGGGTACTGCCCTGCGTTCTGTGGGGACTTGACTGAAAGGCAGCGTTTCAAGGACAGCCAGTGCTCAGCTTTTTGATGAATTCTTCTCCAGTTGCCGTGGGATGAGCTCAGTCTCCAGTGCAGAGTGCAGGGACACAGCCAGGGAAGGATCTCTGCTTCTCTCAGTGACTGCAACAGCCTGCACATACGTGAAGGAGAGATGGAAGAAAAAAAGAGATGAAGGTATAAAGCGGAGAGGATACCAGCTAGTAATCTCTGAAAACTGGGGTTAACTACGTTGCTTCCAGTGATGGCCACATCCTACTTAGAGCCAGACTTGTGTGAGGCTGGCGATTGCAGCCAGAATGCACCAGCTCACAAACAAACAAGCGAGAGAGGAATAAGGAAGGCAGGAAAGACAGGTGCCCCTTGGGCAAACACTTGTTAAATTGACAAACTTGTAGAAAATGATTAAGGCTCTTGCTGTTTCCTGGTCCAGAGGGGCCCAGAGCTGCTGCCTCGAGCTAAGATACAAAGGTAGTTCCTTGGGAGCCTACAGTGGACAGGGCACAGAGGGAGGTGAAACAATTACTGCCTGTCTCTGCGGTGCTGTCTCTTGTCAACTGTTATTTATGTTTCCCAAATGTTGCAGTCTTCTTACAGGGAAAGCAGGCCCTGCCAATCTATGGCAAAATAATTGCAGCCACCTTTCTCTCTCCCTCCCTCCCCTCTCTCCCTCCCTCCCTCTCCCTTTTTCGTGCCACAGCTCAGTCTCTCCATCTCCGATTTACCTTGGACTCCTTTGATAAAGAATTGTGATGTAACTTCCACTGGGAATTCGGATCGCTCACAGTCTGGTAGGGATGGGTACTCTCTGGTGCTTGGACCCTGCTGTGATTCCTGCTGTAAGCCACCCTGAGAGAAGAGGCCTGTGCCACTAGAGCAGCTCTTGCTGAAGGCATGTCTTTTCTCTATATATGCTTTATCTTTTCTCTATAAGTTTGCGATTGAGGCAGTGTAAAAGTTCTTCCCTGTTCTTCACAACTGAAATATACTCCCAGGAGCTACGACAGATAACGTGCGCATGGGGGTTCAGCTTTACTGGCCTCACTGGATTTTAAGGAGAAAGGAAGGGTGGTTACAAACCTTCTTTCCACCCCTCTTGAGGGCTTGCCCATGCTCCTACATCTGATGTCTGTTGCCCCTGCACTTGATTTTCTTTGGAGGTCTCCATCTGGACAGCAAAGGGTCAAACCAAGGACCTCAGACTGGGACAGTTTGTGCTAATAGACAACCTGAAGCAGCCAGGGCTAGTCCAGGGCTGAATCTGTAATTACTTAGTACAAAAGTAGGGTGCAGGGTTAAAGTTGGCAGTGACCAGTTCCTGAGATTATCTGTATCAGGGACCTGTGTCTTTCAGCAGCTCCTGGAGTTTGTTTAATGGAGGAGCTTATGCTCTTCTCTGTCATGGTACCACACAGTCCAGAAAACAAGGTAAATGGAAACAAGCAGAGACCTTCGCCAGCTCTTTTAGCCTCTCTGAGAGCAGGAATGCTTTCAAGGAAAGCCATCAGCACTTGGACATGGTTTTCAGACTTTGGGTTTCTCCTCACCTACTGTTCTGTCCACTGCCCCCCTTCCCTTCATGCCAGATATGCACAGAGCCTGTCAGGAAAGGGTTAAGTGCTGCTTACCCCCAGCCAGCTTTGCGTATTTAAAGTGAGTAAAGGTTTAATTACCAAATGATGACAGTGTCATATGGTTTTGGTGATGGCGCGTGGCATTCGATGAATGCAGAAGAGGGGAGGATGTGAGAAAGACACTGAGTGGCAGTGGGGAAGCGAGGAAGCTAAAATGCCAAAGACAGTAAAACATCTGTAATTTGCAATTCGCTAGTGTTCGCTGCTTGCTCATGGATTAAAGATTAAAATCTATTCTCTGGCAGATGGGGGAGAGAGAGAGAGGAAATTCTTACGAGCATGTTTTGCATCTGCATTTCATCTGCTCCTCTTTACAATAATCACGGATGAGGAAATAAACCCAGATCTGGGGCTGGCAGGAGGCGGGGAAAGCGTACAATATAGGCAGGACTCAGTGTGCTTCTCCTGCTCGGGAAATGCCAGGCAGAGAGGGGAAGAAGCCGACATCAGGATCACTGTTCTCGGTGCCTGGGACTCTGTTTGGCTGCATGAGGATGAATGTTCCCGAGAGGCTCACAAGTGCCAAGAGCCAGAGCAAAGTCTTTTTTCTGGTCACCCCAGTTCTGCGTTGGGGGGTTTCTTTGATGGAAGGGGACGTTAGCCATCTGTCCTGTCTCAAGGGATGCCTGAGTCTGGCTACAGTGTCCATGACGTGATGTTAACGCTTGCAGGCAAACAATACAAGTAGAAATAATGTTTGCAAGTATAAATCATTTTTATAACTTCAGCTAATCAGAATCTGTCCCTTTTATGGGCAGGATGAGCTCTCTCTCTCTCCCTTTCCTCTCCTCTCCCTCTCTCTCTCCCTCTCTCGTTCTCACTCTCACACAGGGTTTCTCAAGTGTGCAAGACATTTAAAAGAAAAATGGATAATAAAAACTGCAAATGCAGGGCCTGCTCCTGAGAGGTGCTGGGTACTCACGACTCTGATTGGCTTCACTGGAGCCAGCTTTCGTGGTGAAGCCCACAGTTTGAAAGGTACAATGCAACCTTAGGATACCCTGGCAGCCTCGTGGAGGTTAGGGAGCTTCCCCTCAGCAGCGGAACTGACCCAGTCATCTCTCTGTGAAGTGCCATTGACAGACCTGCCTGGTCTGCGGAAAGTCTGCTCTCTGGAAGGAATGAGGATCACATGAAGTGATAAGGATAGCGGAAGGGGGGCTCACAGCTCCTGGGCCTTGCTTCTGGAATGGTTTCTTTGGGTGGTTGTTCTGGCTGCCAGGAAAGGTGACTTGCCTGTGCTGCAGTACAAGGCAGTACAGGGGGGGGGACCTGTAGCTCAGTTCTGCTCCAGCTGCCTCCTGCTTCACACAGTGCTGGCTTAGCTCCACCAACACTCACAATTGGTTTTTTTCTTCTGTGGGAGTAAAATTTTGTTGGGTGTCTTTGGAGATGTTACACAAAGGTGAAGATGGTACAATATATCAATGGGAGCAATCGTTGTACAAACAGCATGCATTGCCATAGTGTTTACTTTACAAGCGTACTCACACGTGAATTCATTCACATACACCCACCTCCATCTTTATGCACATAGAGAAACACCTTGAAATCCCAGTCCTCGTCTGACAAACCCATACACTCTTGCCATCCACATATTACCATTGGGTGCATGAAAATGAGAAGGTGAACATGCCAAATGGAACCTAGACTGGGCTGGGCTCAGTTCAAATCGATCTTTGCTGTGAAGCAGGGAAAGGGAACTGGTCTAAATGTCCTTGAAGTCCCCTGTATCATGTCCCTGTTCCATTTCCATGTCCCTGCTGTAATAGTTACCTAGCTCCAAGTCTCCCATGCCATGTTCCTGCCTTGGATCCATGTGCCCCCTGAAATAGCCCCATGTCGGCCCAGAGCAACCATATTGTTTCACAGCCAGTACCAGGATCTTTGCAAAGTGTGAAGACACACCTTGATGGGGGTGAAGCTGCAGTCAGGGCCCTGAGGGCTATTCAGGCACTTAATTGGCCTGACAAGCCTCACCTGGGACCCACACCCACACCGGCTCTGCCCATTGGTCTGGGAGTTTTCATTTCATCTGAGGCCTGGCTTTTAGTCCTTGGTTAGCCTACGTTCTAGGCACACTTATCTTCAGCTCATTCCTGTGGAAGGATTTTAGACCAAGATTTAGTTTTGTCTTCAGTCCTGTTGATAGAACCATCTCATGCTGCTCCTGACTGGGTTTCCTGGAAGGACTCTGAACCTAATTCAAGACCTTGTCTCATCTAGGAATGCTGATGGACCTTGTTCTGCCAGTCCTGTTTAGATACTGTGAAACTGCACTCTGACTGGTGAGTGTTTTCTCTGCTGTGGTTGCTTTTGGTTCTTGGCTTATCCTCTGTCATGGGGCAGCTGTGCTCTTCCTGCTTGTTGATGCTTTTTAGCCTACTCTGACTGGAGCGCTGGGCTTGTTCTTAATACCAGTTTTAACTATGGTTCTTTTATTTAAGCTGTCCTTTTCCTGGTTAGTTGAAGAAGAGATTCCCCTAACCGTGGTCAGTAGGAACATTTCTCCTATCCCATGTCTCCTGACAGTTCCCACTTTCCTTTTGCTGTGTATTTTCAGCTCTGTTCCAACTGGCATCCTGTGCTTTCCAGTTCTCCGACCCTTAGTCCAGACCCAAACCCTAGCCCTAACTTTTCACATTCAAAGTGACCAGGTCAGTTGGGCAGTGGTTGTGGGTCTCTGTCTGCAGCTTGCAGAAATCCTAGTATTGCAGTTGGATTCTATTAGTCTTTAGGGATGGGAGAAAGATAAAGCATAGGGTAGTATTGCTGTGGGACTGTTACCAGGCTATCAAATATAAGCTGGAGCTACCAGGAAAACTTAGTGGGGAGATGTGTTTTGTCTGACCAGTGCCTGGTACAGCTTGCCGGCAGCTTAAGAGAAAACTTAGGGCTCAGCTTATGTAGGAGAGAATAAAAAAAGCTGAGCTGTAGTAGGATGGGGCTGGAAAGATTCTGCTGAAGGAAAGTGGATAGTGCCAAGATATGTCATTTGATAGATTTGGTTTTTTTTTTTGTCTGGGGAGTAACTGGTAAGTGTTGGAGCGTTGTTTAAATCTTTACCAAAAAAATTAGTTTTATGCTTATATTTGATAAATGGGAGGGAAGGTGTCAGAGGGAGAAAAGAATTTGCATGGGAAGAGAGAAAAAAAAAAACAAACCAAAAACCAGTATGTGTGGGCAAAAAAAAAGGAACCAGCATTTGATTAAGAAGAGGAAAGTGATCTCTTTGAATTGGGTCGCTGCTGTTGGACCACTGGGAAAGCAGTGTCTCTGTTTGCAAGTGATCTGTTTCACCAAGCGAAAAAGATGAGGCAGAGCAGAAGAAAAGCTGAAGAAAGATCAATGGGAGGAGGGGGACAGCATGGCAGATTTAATTAATTACTGCTATTAAAATGTTTGTTTACAGTAACAAACAGCTACAAGAGGTCTGATGTTAATTAATTTACAGCATTTTTCACCAGTCCCTTTGCCGTTGCTGGCAGTCAAGGAGGTAACACTGTGGCAGGTAAGATAATGTCTCTTTGGATTTACGGACGCATCTCAGAGGTGAGCCGGGAAGGTAGCGCAGTTTTGACTGGCTACCTCTGCATGGCACAGGATTCAGGGTATCTTGTCCAGCCGCTAAAAGGGACCTGGGTAAATGGTGCTGCAGCATAGCTTGGGAGCTGGGCAACTGTAAGGGTGGGTGCTGGATGAGAAAGCCAGGCTTTTTGGGATGGGATTTCAATGTTGTCTTGGTTATGCTGCAGGGGCAGGTATGCTGTGAGGTGGCAGCTAATTTAATTGTGGGTCCTGCAGCTCCAAAGGAACACGGGCAGCCGCTGTGATATTCAGGACTGTGTAATATGATCTTTCCAGGGTTGGCGTGCAGAGGATCACTGTCTTCTCCCAGTGTCCTGCCCCGAAGGTGAATGTGTTTATGGGCATTTTGCAATTTTGTTGCAAGCTGGGATAATTTAGATATTGATGGGTTGATACCAGAGGAGAACCTGAAACAGTTTTGCAGTTGGAAGGAATGTGCATGATCCTGGGCATCTTCCTTTGAACAAACCAAAGTTCAGGCTCCAGGGAAATACCCCTTGTACGTGTTCCTCCAGCCCAGCGTGGCTTCTCTGGCTTATGTTCTGACCTCACTCCTCACCTAGATGGCTTTGGAGAGCAAAGGAGAGGTGGTATTTTTGTACTGCTGTCCCAATTGTGCCACAGTTGTGGCTAGATGCCTTCAAAGTGGATGAGAAAGTGAGTTGGGTCCTAAGAGCAATGTGAGCTCTCTGCAGACAGAGGGAACATCCCTAAGGTTATTCATAAAGCTCTGTCGTTGCTCTGAAACAGCTGGAGTGCTGAGGTCTGAGAAGCCCTTTTGCACGCTGCGTAATGTGCCTTATGGATGGGCTGGTAATTAAGCATGGAGAGAGCGAGGCTGAGCTTAAACCTCTGATCCTGGTTTCACTGGTGTAAACATTGGCAAAGAAGCAGTACAGGAGATCTGGATTTCACACCTGGCTGCTTCCTCAGGCTGATAGAGCTGTGCTCCTTTTCAGTGAGTCCTTTGTAATGGCAGCTGTCTTTTGCTCCTCTTGGTAGTTCCTTACAAGCATGAGACTGTTAACACCACAGAGAAGGTAAGTCAAATCTTACCCCACTCCTGCTGATGTTGAAGGCCTCTAGGCTGAAACCCCAGCTGGAGTGAATCGGACTTGTTTCCTGAACTTCACTGAACCTCGGTTGTGCCAGCTGGGGAGACTGAGCCTCTGTCTTCTAGCTGCCTCAAGGGAATAGTCTTCTCCAGCTTTTGAAAGCTCCATGTCTGTGTTTATGTGGGTGCACGTGGGCTTTGTTCTTATCTACTTGTGGGCCTTTTCTGTAATCCCATAATTGATCTTTGTAGTGGCCCTGATATTGGCCCTGTCATTTTAATTGGCAGTTAACACTTGTAATTGGTCCTGACTGTATCCCTCGGGCAATTAGCTCTTGTCACTGTGGTTTGGTTCCAAGTCCTTGAATATGTGGGTGTTAAGAGGTCCTAACACTGGCCTGCTTAAACTGCCCTTTGCTGTTTGTAATTTGACCTGCTATAACTTTGGACATGAGCTACTCTGCTCCACCCTGATCTCAACCATACTCTGATCTCAACATTAAACACTCGTAATTCTCCCTCTTACTGACCTCTGCCATCAATCCCTGTAATAGAGAATCATACAGCAATTGAGTGATAATCGGCAGAAGACTGCAATCGAGCAGGGAGATGTGCTGCAGTAGGGGACCCAGAAAAATTGGGTTAACTTTTTTTATTCATTAAACATTCAGATTGACTTTTGTGAGTGCTCGCAGGCAGTCCCAACTGGGTGGGTGCCTCTTTGCATCTCTGTCCGTCATGGCAATTTCTACAACCTAAAGAGAGAATACAAAGTGTAGTGGGTTAAGAAATGACAAGAGGTTTCTAGGTGCTAAGTGTGGCAGGGTGAGAGCAGGTTCTTCTGTAAGTACCATGTTGTTTCAGAGATAAGCCTGCGAGGCAGCAAAACCTTGCTGACGAATGATTTCTCAAACCGTTAACAGGCTGAACATAGCTGAACATCTGGGGAAGGCACCGGAGCAGCTGTTGCTGCTCTTAACTTTCCCTCTGCTTTGCCTTTAACCAGGGAAGTGCTGGCAGAAGGTAGCAAATGGGAAAAGCAATGACTCTCAGGGCAGGTGTATCTCTGCCCTGGATGGAGAAGTTACACAGCCCTGTGAATGAGATGACAGACCATAGTGTGGGGTGTGTGTTTGCACCTGGCAGTTTTTATGAGAAGGAGACTTAGAGCCCTCTAGGAGTCCTGTAGATCCATCAGAAAATTCCTGGTTTATGGCTATTTGCTATTTCCATGGTTAATCCATACTGCAGTAGTAGGAGCAGATAACTTCAGTGACCTCAGATGTCTTGCATAGGAATGAAAGTTCTTCTGAAGGCGCATCACTGCAGTAGAGATCTGAGCATGTTCCTTGTACACAGAATATTCAAACAAGGAACAGTCTTGTAGAAAGCCCTTCCTTTTCAGATCTGTGAACAGGAAAAGGTAAAGGCTAAACTTGTAACAGCTTGTACTTACTATGAAAAATGTCACCAACATTGGTGGCAAAGCGGAATACAGAAAGCTGCTTTGTTGTAGATGTTTTAGCATGATTCTCCTGATGCTGTGAAGTGAGTAGAGGATTCGGAGACTGATTTTAGTCCTGCCTGTTGTGTGAGCTAAACTGAACCATGCCACCTCTCTGCATCCTGTTTCCTCACTCTTCCTCTGTCTTGTCTGTTCATGTGTGACAGATGTAGCATATGGGCCCCAAGCTCCAGCTGGGCTCCAAGTGCAGTAGGTTTGTTACAATACCAGTAACAGGCTGACTAGGAAGAGAGGAGTTATTCCGTTTCATTTCTGACACACAATTGGGTTAAGAGGTGACTGAGTATCTCCACATATGAGCCATGTACCAATGTTTTTTATAGGGCAGTCAACACTGGAACAGGTTTCCCAGAGAGGTTGTGGAGTCTCCATCCTTGGAGATGTTTAAAATGTGACTGGACCCCGCTCTGAGCAACTCATCTTGTTGACCCTGGTTTGAACAGGGCGGTTGGACTAGACAATCTTGAGAGGTCCCTTCCCACCTCATCCACTCTGTGATTTTATGTTGTAGAGGGTCACAAAGGTGCAAAGAGATCCTGGAGGATCCTTCTTTGTAGAGGTACTGTGGACCATGGTCCTGAAGCTGTCTCCCAATGACCTCTCGGAAGCCTTTGAAGCGGGAGCTTGACAGCGCTGTGAGTTGTAGGTATCTCTAGGACCTATAGCATGGTCCAGGGAGAGTGTTGTACTTCAGAGAGGCCTTTAGGCTGGCTGCTAACATCAGTGGCTCTCCTCTCACATAGACTGCAGGTGCCATGCTGTCTGGAGAGCCAGCACAGCATCTGATCCTAAGTTTCTTTTTTGGTTATTAACTGTATGGTATTGGGTAATAGCAGCAGCTGCTCTTTGGAAGGCCTAAGTTGCTCCCTTTAACTAAAATAACACAGTTAAATAATGGCCAAGAACACACTAGAGCTGGGAGGAGCTGCACTGTTTCTCACGAGGGTTATGGCTGCCAGCTCTGCATAGCTCCCGCACCAACTGTCTCAGAGCAGTGATGTGTTATTTTCTTTCCTAGTGTGTGTTGGTATTTCACTTTTTTCCTGACAGAGATAAATGATTTCTTTAGATCTGAATATAAGTAAGTAAAATAAATGTGCATGTCGCGTTGGTAATTCTGACTCAAGTTCAGGCACATTGAAAACTCAGCCTGGAAAGTTTGTGTCGATTTTGACTCCTGGGGTTGTAGTGGCATTTTGTTACCTAGTCTTTGCTTCTCGTTGTTTGTTCTTCAGGCTTCTGATTCCTTCTAGACTGATTTAGTGCAAATAGGATTGAGAGCCAACCCAGCCAGTGGCTAATGTGCCATGCACTGAAGATGCAGTTGGAAACCAGAAATGAGCAGAAAGGCCAGCCTGGACGTCTGAGTTGTGAGGCTTCTTTAGGTAAAAGAGAAGCTCTTTCTCTGCAAGATCTCATCAACTGTCTAGACTGGGAGCTGAGTGTTGAAGAGAAATGTGGCTTGTGTGGGGGTCACCATATAATTACAAGACTTGGCAGTATTTTCGTTTTCTGAGAATGTATCCAGAATATAGCTGGTTTCAGTCTCCTTTCATTGCAAATTGTTGAAGCAGGGTGCTGTATGTCATTACTGATCAGTGCAGAATGGAGTGGAGTGAGGACTTTGGCCTTCCTAGGAGCCCCTAGGCACTGAGATCATACTTTGAAATGAATAACAGCATATGGGTGTGTGGTGATCTCGGACAGCGCCTGATAGTGCTCCCTTGCTTGTATCATGTCTGGGGGATTTATATTAAGTCAGTGAACTGCACTGATTTGTATTAGTGAAGTGTCTGGTGCATTGACTCCAGGAACGTTGCTCCTGATTTACATCACTGCAAAAGTGATCATAGGCTAAGCAGGTGCAAATGTACGTATTTGATGTAAACCTCTGCCTTCCCTCAGAGTGCTTTTGGAGTAGCTTACTGGTATATTTGCCTGTAAAGCCTCTAATTCTTCTGTGAAGAGCAAAGCAAATGTTATTTCACAAGGAAAATATGATGTCTCTTGATAGAGGCAGCCTGTATAAATCTGTAGTTAATAATACCAATAATTATTATTGGATAATCTGCTGTTCAGGATTCTGACTGTGCAGACAGTTCATGTGCGTTTTGACAGCCTCGTGGCCAGTGAGAAAGCCTTAAAAATGATGCAAGCATTTAGCATTTGTGAACTTAACTCTATAAACTTGATGGAGTGAAGAGAACCTTTTTGTTCTGTGCTGAGCTGAGAAGTATTCTGGTGCTCTGGACACCTGCCGTCTTCTCCTCCTACTGCCCCTTTAGGTCCTGCTGTGAATCTGCTGTATCTTCTGCAGTGGCAGTAGCTGGCATGACGCCAGTGCCTTTACCTCCCTGACAGCTTTCTGTATCTGTACAGCACCTAGCACTACATGGCCCACGTTCCTGTTTAGGGCTCCAGCATTGAATGTGATAAATAATGACAATAAAACATGCAACATGAACAGCATGACCCTGTAAATCATTGACAGCTAGAGCCAGTGTTTCCTCTTTGGAAAATAGTCACCCTTATGTCTGTATTATTCTTTTATCTCTATATTGTCTTTCCTGTACTAACATCAGACAGCAGCCAAACAAATCCATGGGGTATATATGCTGGAGCAGATCCACGATCTGAGTAGAGGGTGCTGGGGTGTCAGTAAAGCCACACTATTTTATGCTGCTGCAATGCAGCCCCCTTGTCCCCAGGACACCCTCCTGTAATGCTAAACTGGGTGTATAATTCCTGTAATCACTCAGTAGGCATATTTCTGAGAATGCGATCTGAGTCAAAAGCAGAAATCTAATTCAGGATCTCAGACAATCTTTTTTTCTTCCAACTGTGGCCTTGGGCTCAGAGTGACTGACTCACACAAGGAAATAAGTGTGACTTGTACATTGTTACTGCTATGTGTGCACGTAAGGGCAATTGAGTTGGTTGATATCTGATGAAATCACTGATGACTTTTTGGTGACCTCTGATGGAAAGGTCCGTTTGGGACCAGGAGATTTTTTTTTTTCCCCTGCACATTGGTCTCATAAACAACAGCACCTCATTAGCACATGCTGGCTCTGCAGGAAACAGCAGCCGTCCAGCATTTCCAAACTTGCCAGTATAAAAGTTAAGGTCTGAACCTTAGATAGCTTAAATCAATGTAGCTCCCTGGGAATCAAGGGAGCTTTACTTGTCTCTACTAGTTAGTTCTTAAATGCAAGGATAGGCACTGAATACTGAGGGGTGTCCAGATTTCTGTCCCACTCCCTGAACGAGTGTGCTATTTATACTAGCTTTTGAGCAGCAGAACGTTCTTAGTGGTAGAGAATGTACATTTAGGAATCAAACCTTTATTTCAGCTTGAAAATGTTGGTCAGAGAGCAACATACATGTAATCTCTTGTAGGTCACTGGAGCTTACACGTATCTGATTTGTCTGCAATTACAGTAGTTAGTAGCAAGTGAAGAGAGAATCGGGTCACATGCTATCTAGTTCAGCCCCAAATACAACTGCTGATGTTTAGGCAAAAATCAGGAATGATAGGAGAGAAGAACTAAGGGAGGAAGACTGAAACCTGCCCCTTCTGGCTACCCAAAAGGGAGACTGTGCAAACTTGAAGGCTATGGATCACACAACACGGAAAATAGGTGTGGGTTAGAAATGTCAACCTCCTGAACTGTGAGGTTGACAAGGAACCAGAGAACCATACAGATCAGAATAGATAACCTGCAGCCTATGGCCCATAACAGCGTTATGTTTCTTCACCAGTGGAGCAGTCCTGCCCCCTGTCTTTGCTTGTCATATGGCTGACCTGTCTTTCACTTGAAAACTTGTGAGTGCTGACAGCGTGTGTGTGTATATATATATATATTTTTTTTTTTCTTTTAGGTACTACCCTCCTAGTATTGTTTCCTGCTGCTCTCATTGGAGCCTAATCCCAGGCCTGCTGCTGCTCTGCTGTCAGTCAGGACCCAGGTCTCCATCCTGCTGTGTGTAGTATGTGATTGTTGAGTTGGGGCTGTTTGGCATATCTCAGAATTAGGCTGCTCTCAGGTTCTTGCCGATACTTCTCTCTGTGTGCAGTAGGATTAGTGAGGAGGTGAGGAAGAGTGCTGACATGCTGACGATGACTAAGAGGTCTTGAGCTGAGCCTACAGTTTAGGAAAAGGGTTAAGCTCAGTTGATTTCACTGATGCTGTAGTCGTTGGTGTCAGCAGAGGGTTTTACTAATTCCATTACATGTTTGGCCTGTGTCATCGTATGTTACAGACCAGTTGAAGTAGCGTATGTGACATTTCACCAGCTAAGAACTGGCCCTTGCCTCATGCTGCTGCTGCTCTGCGCAGCACTGCTACCATTATACGTACTTCAACTTGTCTGCACCTCCCTTGCTGCCTAGGACAGATTGGCAGGACTGGATGTGGCTCCGCTTCCTACCCGGCACTGTTTAGAATGAGCAATCACACACAAAGCTCCAGTGGTGAAAATGTGTTTTGAAGAGTCAGTGAATGGCTCTGAAAGGCCCCTTTCGCATCCTGCACTAACAAATGAAGCTCCTCATGTCGTCAAAGTAAGATTGATAACTCGTCTGAAATTTCATATTAGGTATTCTGAATATGGAGAGGTGTGGGTTTCCCTTGAGACACCAACCTTTTTGCTTCTCTTCATCTCCAGAGAGCCTGCTAGAATGTGGGGCGTGGAGAAAAAGACTTGGGATGGGGAAAAGGAGAAAAATGATACAGAGGAGCTTTTTCCTTTTTTGACTTCATCAGCAGGGAGTCTCTCATTTCAGAGCCTGGCGAATGGAATTTTGCTGCTCAGCCAGGATGAATGATCCTGTTTTCCTATCCCGCACCCCAGCAGGGTCATTGAAATAGGCTTTGAAACTAAAATCAAAGTGTTCTTGTTTTTATGGATGCTAGAACCTGTCATCTGTTTCAGCTGAGAACTTTTGAGAGGTCTGAGATAGGGAGAGAGAGTAAAATAAAGGGAACTCAAACCAACTTGGAGCAGTTTTTTTCCTTTTTTTTAATTTGTCATGAGGTGGCAATCCAGATATTTGTCTATCCAGGTGAGTAGGGATTACTTAAATAATAGGAACCAGAAAAAATAGTTTCTAATCACATTTCTCCCCTCCCTACTCCTTGTCACTGCCTGATGTTGTGAAAAGAAGAAGTAGCGGCACCTGGAGGAACTGTGGATACCCAGAAATGTAATGCTGGACCCATCTTTGCTGGATGGATGTTGTCCTAGCTCAGTTCATGAGGGGGCTCGCCCAGCTCCAGCTGTTTAGATGCTGAATGAAAAGACTCTAGATGCAGCTTTGCAATACTGTTTTCTGTCCTGTTATGCTTGGAAAGGAAGTAGGCTGCATTTCCTGCTGTAGCATGTTAATGTCTCAGCTGGTGTCACCCTGTATGACCTCTGTGTCTCATCAAATCCACCTCAGCCAGAACATGGATGAAAAAGCCTCATGTAGCACTGCTCTGTTGCATCTACTACCTCAGCCAGTCAGATGAGGTGGCTTAAATTCCAGCTGGTCAAGCTGGAACAGGTGTTTTTGAAGGTTTTAATTTTCCCAAAGGAAATGTGCTGTGTAGCAATGCAATTTAGTCTGGCTGCATCTGGTTGTGGTACTGTGCTGGTCAACGTTGCGCCCCTGGATTCACAGTGTATATCGGTAAAGGGGCTCTGCAACATTGACGTCTCTGATGGGCTAGTCTCTGAGATGCTACCCGTCCTCCACTATCTCCCTGAAGGTCCCACACAGGTGCATGTGCTGGTGCTCCAGAGGGCAACCCTGTGAGCAGCGAAACAGGCAGCCATGGCAGTGACATCTCGAGCAAGAGGTGCTCTGTTGGCAGCTCGGCTTCCTTGGTGAGAGTTTCCAGTGCCACAGCTCAAAAGCTGCACAGTGCAGAATGTCTTCCATATGCCTGAGAGTGGTTTTGTAGATGGGGCACAACTGGCTTTGCAGTAGGTTGAGGTGGCCTATTCTACTTAGAATAAAAGAAGTGCATTTTCCTGGGAATGGGGTGGATTGTAGCTTTTTATGCAGTAAAAACCTTTCCCTGCAGGCTATGGCCTGGAGCAGACATTCTTTGCTCGATCACAGTAATTCACCATCTCTCAAGAGACCCACTGAGCTTATTTAACAAAGGTCAGCTAAATTTTCTAGTATCCTGCTGTGAAAGCTGGATTAGTAGAAATCTTATTTATCCTTGGTGTCCAGCTACTTGACTGTTCACTTCAAACTGCAATGCTGGCATGAGTCTGAAATCGGTGTGGTTGCGGTGGTCAGAATTGTAAAACACCCACTGCATGACAACTTGCAAGAGGGTGCAGGTGTACAGAGGGGGCTTGATTTGGTTCCTCACTTTCCATGCCCTGATTTTTCCATGGCTGAAACTCCCTAGGTTTTAAGCCACTCATGTTTTTCATCAGTCTGTATGATTGTAGGCAATTTGGGCCAATTCTGAGCTTAAAGAGGACTTGTTTTCAGAGGCACTAGAAACAATTGTGGTTCACTGTGTGTGATTTCTGCTTGAGGGATGTTCCATGAATTGAGTTTGCCTGTTGTGAGTATTTTCATTGCTGTTCTTCATGGCCTGGTGGCCCTATGTCAGCTGGGGGTCTGTGATGCTAGGTGCTGTGCAAAGCATGATAGGAGGCGACAGCTGTTCTGAAGACTGTGCAGTCTAAATGGATGTGGCTTCCAGGCTTGCAAGGATGACATTCTGTTTTTTTCAAGCTGGGGTCTGTTACAGCCTCTTCCTGCTCACTTCTCTGAGATACCAAATTTACCTGTCCCTTTCTCTTTAATTGTGCTGTTGAATCTGCGTATCCCACTTCTGGCATCTCCCCAGTCCCACCAATAGACAGTGTGTGTTTCTAGCTTGTGACGTGCAAGATTAATCCCTCATCCCTCCTGCCTCAGATTTTGCCGTAAACAGCCTGTTAGCAGGCTGATCTGCAGCGTTACTGGCAGCAGGAGCATTTCTATGCAGCACCTGGCTTATCAATGGGGTTATGGTAGCTGCTCTGTGGCTAGCTGGGCATCAGTAACCACCAAAAGCCTGGGGAGCTTTTGCAACTTCCCCAGGACATGGTCAGGGAGTTTGCAGCAGACCTGAACTCCCAATCTTCTGAGAGCAGAAGCAGTGTCTCAAGCAGAAAGTCACCCTTCCCTTCACAGCAATGGGTGCAACTGCTGACTACAGGTGGCTAAATGGTTTGCGTAGCAGACACAGAAAGCAGACGGGACTGAGTGGGTCAAAGCAAAGCAAAGGGAGATGACAATGAGGGCTGAGATGACAATCTCCCAGCCCTTTGCAGTTGAGGCTAGAGCAGCTCCATCCTTCCCGGACTTCTACCTGGAGCCCCAGAGTGAGTGTAGCTGGAATTGTCAGTTCTGCTGATATGAATTAAAAGCAGCATGGAAAATGGTGTTCTTTAGCTGTTGTAATTATCTCTTGAGAAGGAAACAAGCAGCTGCCTTTGGCACAGCTCTGATTAGCTTTCTGGGACAGAAAAGGCAATTGCAACTTCACTTGTTGGGTTTCCTTTTGTTGGTGTGCCATGATATTCAAAGCCAATAAGGCTGGGCACCATGAAAGCTTGATCCTGGAACAGCATAGAACTGGATGGGGAGGCAAGCTCCTGCCTTCAAGGAGAGTCCAAGCACTAGTCACTTCCAAGGTTAGATTTCATCCTTCTCTTCAACCCTGGGACCAATTCATGCTGTAAACAGACACTGATGATGTTTCTACCACAGAGGAAGGAGTAGAGGTTTCCTTTTGAATTTCTGTCTGTGTCAAGAGTTAAAAATAAACCCATCTGTGTGTCTTGGTTACATGGTCCTCAGTCTCATCTAGGCCATGGAATACTGTGTAGACCTAGCCAGATGTGCTTTGTCTTTTGAAGGAAAAGGCTTAATTGGAGGATATCACCCTTGTGTCGTGTCCTGCTCGTATCTCACATATGTGGTGCCTGGGCCAAATGTAAAAACCTGACTTGCTGTGATTCAGTAGCCAAGTACATTCTGTGCATTTTTGCTATTGTCTGCCCTTCTGTTTCTCCTCCAGTGTTCTCCCATCCTCCCTCTGTACAGGTGCTTGTGTTTTGTAAGGTCTTATTTTCAAGCAGGGACCCTTCCAAGGGTGTGTGTTTTCTGAAGGTGCAGGTTCTATGACAACACGATAGTCTGGTTTTATCATGATGAAAGTTAGACCCTGTGTAATAGATAGTGTTGTTTTTGACTATTGGCTCATCAAAGCTATGGCTTTTTCCTACTGTTTTGCATACCTCCTTCAAAAGATCACCTGTTCTGAGAGACATTTCCCTCAATGGCAGTGGGAGATGAAGAAAATGCAGCTCTGAAAATGCAACACGATTCCACTACCCATAATTCTCACTGATCTAATTTTTGGCTAGGGTGGACATAGACTGAAGTACGGGTTGTCTGAAAAGGCAGGCGTCATACTGTGTACTCACATTTCCCTAGGCACTTGGTCAGGATGACTTTTGCTTAGAGAAGGGCATCAGAACTCAGGAATGGGAAGGAACAGCCTGGGTTTTGGAGTCCTACATCCTACAGTGTAGGTGTCAATCTGTGGGTCAGATGTATAGCCCAGAAAGGGCTGAAGAAGTCTCAGTTTGTATGCCCAGACTTCTCACAGACCTTTCCCCAATCCTCTGCGAAACCTACTGTGCATCAGGCTTGAAGCCACATCGATGAGAGCAGGAAAGATCAAAGACTGGGCCAGGCATCTAGTGGGTAAAAACACCCTGGTGGTTCCAGGCCATGCCTTGCTCTGCAGAATAAAGTGAAAGCTTTCCCCCTCCCAGCAAAGCTGACCTAAGAAATATAAATAGCTTGTGGGTATAAATAATCACCAGTCCTGTCTTCTCCACTGACCTTCCTACCTGTTCTAAGCCTCCCTGCCAGTGTGGGCAACCCCAGGCTGGACAGAACCAGCACACTGTAAGAGCAGTCTGGGCTTTAAAGTAAGAGGTGTTCATCTACCCTTCTATGCACAGACAATCTTTCCTGTATGATCAATTAGTCTGTTTCATGGCTTGCACTGGATTACCTCCTGCAGCCCATGAACTGTCTTCATCTGTCCAGCAGCAGACAGAGGAAAGGAGATGCTTGCACAGCACTAGAAAAGAGGGGAGACCAAAGGAAAAATGAAAGGGAGAATAGGAGGCAGGAGGAAAAATTTTTTTCTTTTTCTCCTTTCCCTTTTTTTTATTCTTCCTGTGCTCTGCCTGTTCCTGTCAAAGCCACTGGAAATTGTTACCGACAGATCGAGTGTCTTCCAGTTTCTGTGTCAGGGAGTTTTGCCGATTCTATGAACCATGCAAAGGAGGGGTCAGGCAAGAGAAGGAGAGAGCAAGAGAATGACCAATTCAGCAGAGCTCTGGCTTTATCACTGATCTGGTCAGGTTCACTGGGTTTTAACTCCATGAGCCAGTCAGGCTTAGAAACTCACACCTTTGTTATCACCTTTCAAGAGGAGGGAGCGAGGCGGTGTGAATTCTCTGGGGTCATCAAGAGAGGCAGGGCAGGGATCATCTCCTGTAGCAGAGACTGCCTTGCCCTCACCCTCCACAGCATGCCAGACACTTGGATGCTCTCCGTCAAGATTGATCACTATTTATTACTGCACACATCAGAGTGGAGACAAAGACACTCTGGAGGAGGTTTTGGGTCCTGCTTGTCCCTACCATCATGGCTTAGGGCAGGGAGGACCATAAAGCGATCAAAACTTGCCAGCGCCAAGTACCATTGCTGTTTGGGTCCAGGTCAGAACAGAGCTCTGAGATCATGGGACCATCTTTGGTTCTGCCATGTGTTCGCCCAGTGGGAACAGAGGCTGTATCTGTACAGATCTGAAAGCACAGACCACCTCCTGACTGTCCCCATAAATACCTTGTGTGTGACCTGTGTACAACTTGTCTCAGTCTGCTTGGCTGTGAGCTCCTTTGCCTGATGGTCTTGGACACCCAAGGTCCATATGCTCAAAAGGATGTGATGCAGGCTGTGTGCAGCCAAGGAGGGGCCTTGGGGTCTTGTACCTGGCAGTATAACCATATCCAAGGGATTTGATGCTCATTGTTGCTCTACCTGCGTGTGAAGGTTATATTGGACCTGACAGTGTTGTCAGTCGTGCTAAAGGTGGCAACCGAAAGGTGACCTACAGTCACTGAGAGGATCAGGCTAAACAGACATCCCAGACTGGTGTAAGAGACTGGGAAGATATCTTTGGAGGCTTTGCTGAATCCTTTTCTGTGACCAAAAATCAGGAACAGGAAGTCTTACAGCAGTGAGATGCTTGGGCAATTTCTTCTCCTCCTTCTAGAAGCTGGAACTTGGTAGCTGTGAGAAATGGAATGTCTCGTGCGGAACATGTTACTGATAGTAACTGATAGTCACTTTGCTGGAGGCTTAGGCCTGGCTGAGCTTGAGTGGAGACTTGGGTGATCTTTACTTAGCTGGAATAAAGTCTGCAGATCCAGATTAGTTCATTGAAGCTGGGTATCTTGCTTCTGCTCACTGACATGTTACTGTCTTTGCTCTGACATGTTACTGGTAACATCACTGCTCAATGTACAGGCCCTGAAAAAAGGTCGGTCTCTGCCTTCAAAAGCAAGTTCCTGTATCATCATGGCTACCTGCAGAGTGGAGATACAGAAGCTGAAGTAGCGTTGCTCAGTGGAAGAGAGGAGCTGTAAGCCACTGGGACTTTGGGATGCTGTTCCTTTCTTGGTTGATAGGGACCATTAGGCTATTTGAGTGCCTCTGTTTCCCTCTCCAGGAGGAGTCTGCTGTGACCTCTCTGTGCCAGAGAGGTTACCAGAGCTGTTCTCTTGCTGCAGCCAGTGGAGCTACCAGCTCAGGGAGGATGTCCACAAGAGGCCCACCAAAAACTGACCACCTGAGATCCCCTCAGCACTGCAGTGCTCTGAGTAACTATTTAGATGTTCGAGCAGGAAGGCAAAACGATCAGCCAGCACCAGCTCTGGGCATAGTGAGATTAGGAAACAACGTGCACGTTTTGATGGTGGCTTTGGCAAGGACAGTGCTGAATGCAGAGGTTCCAGAGGACGTGTACAAAGAGCAGTGGGGCTGGTGCTCCTCCACAGGCTGATGGGAACCAGCTTTCTTGCTGATCGCTGACTGGTGCTATTCTGTCACCCTGCAGAGAGAACAAGATGCTGGCTGGGCGTAAGTCATTAAAAAAAATTTTGTTGCTTCAGCAAAAGGTTCCTGGAGTTTGGAAACAGGAGGGAGATTGAGGGGAATGTTGGCTGACCTGGCTTTCACCACCAGCAGAAGGCACAGAGGGATGTCAAGCAGCTTTCTGTGTGTCTGCTGGAGCTGTATGGGGGCTTCTGCTGCTTTCTGTGATGTTGAGAGGCCTGGACACACGATAGATTTTGTACAAACACAGGACACAAAGCTCTCCATTACCTGAAGAACTAACAGTCTAAGGTGAGACAGGGTTGATGACACAGGTATCATTGAACGAGTAGGAGAAATACGAGTTTATGCCTTCTGGGTTCTGAAGAGTTCATTGCTAGAGCTAGAGATCACCTTCTGCAAAGAAGGACATCTCTAGGGTCTCTCAGCTCCAACTCTCAGGGAGAAGAAAGATATATGTGTGACTTGTGAAGGACATAGGAATCAAGGAAGTGGTGCTGGTGGAGCTCCTGAAAGATTCAGATGGATCCAATATGCAGCACAGATGGGAGGAGTGATAATTTGATAGCTGGAGTTTCTGCTCTGCCTAAGTAACTTTGCTTTATAGCTTCTGAAATGGTGGCAACATGGCAGGAATATGCTGGGCGCTGGTACATAGGAAATATTATTGCTGGAGCAGGTTATAGCCCCAGCTCAGGGGGAGGTTTTTTGTTGCTGTAGATGCTGTACAGCTGAACAGTAGCCTGGATCCTGCACCATAGACCTCTCTGGCAGAAAAGTGGGGAAAAAAAGCGATATAACAGAGTTTGGAAATGGTCTCAGACCTCCTGACTCTGAAGCTTCTTGTCTTTCTTCAGGTTCATCTCCCTTGATGGTTAGCCACTCAGCTGTGGCCAGGTGAGAGTATCCTGGACCAGGATCCCCACTGGAGAACTGTAGCTCTGTACTCTTAGGCTGTGTCCTCTGAACAGAAGTTAACTGTGTTATGTGCGAGAGAGGTGGCCTAAAGTGGCAGCAGGGAGTAAAATAGCAATGAACTCTGCTGATGAGAAACTTTTTTCTCCAGTACTGTCTTTTGCCTTCTCATTCCTTAAAGCACCCCACAAGATGACTGGCTAATATTTCTCACTAAAGGAAAGATTCTATGGGGTTTTTGGAAGAGGTCTTTGTCTTGTCTCTGGCATTGTCTGGGCTGGCCATCGACAGGAGGAAAAAAGAGATGGGTTTGGTACTTGGAGTGGAAAGAGCAAGTGTTTGAGGTGGGTTGTTAAGTCCCCTGCGGATTTGTGACACAGGCTTAGAGCAATTTCAGGCAGTTTGTTCCCCTTCCTGCATGGATGTCTCCCTTGCTGTGGACTGTTTTCTGATGGCTTCTGTGGTGCACTGCTGATTCTCAACTGTGCTGCAGTTTTAGAAGTCCGAAGTCCTGACTATTGAATATGTAGAAACTGAGAAGATAGCTCTTGATTTTTCACTAGTTGTGGGCAGCACGAAGGGTAATTCAATGAGTAAAGAGTCCTTTCATTTTGTTTCTTGTTTTAGAACAACTTGGGCTGTATTTTCCAGCCTTTTCTTCACTGTGAGAAAAGCACAAAGCAAAAGCCGAGATTATCATCTGCTCACTTGTTGCCAATACTCATGTTGACTATTGTGTGTGAGATCTGGTAACCCTGCAGGGGAAAAAGACACTGTGTCAACAAACATCCCAACCCAGAGAAGCCTTAAGACAGTTGAGATTCTGTGCAAAACACATAGATGCCAGTTCAATTCTGTTGTGATCAGCTTTGCATTTCACATGCTTTCTTCTCCTGTGGTGATGTTCTAACTGTTTTCATGGGGTTGCCCAAAAATTTCAACTGGACTTAACTTCAGAAATGCAGACTTTGGGTTTCAGAAGATATTGTTGAGAACAACAGGGAGGAAGGAGACAAGCAGCCTTTGGTAGGAGTCACCCACATGTGGGTGCTGAAGGTGGCTCTCAAGGATGGTGTCTTCCAAGTGTGGGATCATGAGCAACAGTGGCATTGTCTGTGGACAAGGTGTATCTGGATGGCCTGGAGCATCCACTGGCAGAACCAGCCCTAGTAAGTGTGGAAGGAGCATGTACACAGCAGTCACGAAGAGGCGAGGGAGAGACCTATGGCGTGGTAGTTACAAGCTAAGGGAACTTTTATTATATGGGCATTACAATTAGCAAAGGGGCTGTTTGTGCTGAACGTGTGTGTGTGGGGAGTAGAGGGGAGATTCAGGGAGGGGAAGGAGCTGGCGGTGATGGGAAGGAAGGGAGGGTGCCCTGACCTCTCCTCATAGCCCTGACTGTCCCCATCTGAAGGTCTGGCATATCCACTCTCGCTACTTAATGATAGTGACATTACCCATCCGCCCAGCATCGCGGGGCTTTTGTCTTCATTCAGGCAGAAATGAAGTTCTCCTGGGCGCACTTATCAATCACTGCAAAGCTCCAGCTGTTCCGGAGCCTTTGGATCGACTTCAACAGCCGTGCTTACAAATTGTCTCTGAATAGCACCGAGCTGAGACCCCCTTTTTTGTCATTGTCTTCCGACAAATGTTTTTTTTCGGCAGCCTTTCGCAGACGTTGCTGGCTGCCTTCTGCCGCAGTGATTGAAAACAGGCCTGTTTTGCATTCTCCTGCCGGAGTCCTGGGTTCAGGGAGCTGTCCCTGAGTGCCACTCCAGCGAGTGCTGTGCCAAAGACAATTACATGCATAGTTTTGCTGATTGCATTAAAATCATTAGAATGAAAGATTCTGAAATCGTACATTAAGGGGGGAAATTAGAAAAAGCTTCAGAGACAGACAGCAGTGTCCCCAAAGTGAGGGCAATACAATTAGCTCAAATTGTGTTACATACACACAGACTAGGAGTAGCTCCTGTAACAATGACTTATTATTGTGTGCTGCCTCTTTCCCTCTGTTCCTTTTTTCTCTCCTTCACTCCTGTCTCATCCCCTCTTCCTTTTTCTCTCCTCTGAAACTTTTATTTGGCCGGGACCACCATTCTCCTATTCTTCCCTTCACCTTGCTTTTCTCCCCTTCTTCTGTCTTGAGGACTGCCTGGGAAAGATCAGTCATGGGATCCCTGGAGTGTAGTACTTTGCTTTCAGAGCTGCTTTGCAGGCCATTTAAGAGGAAGTGAGTAAATGCAATCCCAGAAGTTAATTTCAGCTGAGCAAGAAACTTTGCTCTCCAGGGGAATGAGGAAGTACATGACTCCAAAGCTTTGTACATGCACCAGTCATCAAGAAGATCAAAGCATTCAGCTCTCTAGCTATACTCCATATCCAGTGTCAGGAAAGAGGCTAGTAACTATGCCTGAGGTGGGAAATGTTCCTGCATACCACAAGCATCAGCACAGTGGGAGGTGCAGGAAGGTTAATTCTTAGGGAGAATAAAGCTTCTCCAGTGTGAATTCTGGGTTATTGAAAAAAAATCACATTATTCCAGGGCTTATAGGCCAGCCCCTCGGTCATCCTGTAACCATTCTAACAGAGAGCAATTGGCCACCTATGAGTGCCTTACAGTTCACAGCCATAGTATTTAAAGACAGCTGAAGGCAAGAGAAGGATTAGACTCTCAGGGGTTTGGTTGAATGGTGATCAGTCCCTGAGGAAAAGGAGAAGGAAGAGCATTACTGAAAATACTGCAACAAGAGGGAACTGGGAGGAAGAGGACTTTCTGGGAAATAGCAAAAATCAAGTTGTAGCTTAGGGAAAACTCCAAGGTCTTGGAGTCAGTGAGACACCTAATAAAAGCTCAAGGAACCAAAGACACTGCCTTGTGGAAGAATGTGAACTTTATGTGGATGCTGAAGACTGGACATGCCACAAAGGACATTTGTCATCCTGTCTAGACGATGCCAAGAAGTGAGTGAAATATTGTAGACCTTCTTTGTGTGAAGATGTACTCCAAAGCACGTCATATGACTTCAGTAATGTCAACCAGGGAACCGGTGTCAGTCAGGGACTGAAATACATCTTCCTCAACTGGTAGTCAATACCTTAACTGGAAAAACAGTTATGTGACACTCTGCACTGTGACACTGCACAACTTCTCTGCTGGGTCTTGGGATATTATGTTATGGGCTGGGGTAGCATTTGGGGTTTCCAGTGTAACAGCTTGCAGCAACCTATGTCAGCTATACCTGTGCATCAGCTTGCCCTGCTTTGCTCTCAGCGCTTCCAGGCACACATGGTCTCTTTGTCCTACTATAACATTATTCACTGTAGACCTTGTGTTTGTGTCCGCTTGCTGCTTCCCAAAAACCTGGATGTGCTATGCAGGCTCTATTGAAACGCACATCAAGGCACCAAGCACAATGGCATATACGTGGCAGTGAAGCAGCACCGCTGGTCCAGGGTCTGCCTTGGGGTCTTTGCTTTGCTATTTTAATTGCTCAGTGGCATCCTAGGCTGTACTCAGCTGGCCTAAATTCTGCCCTCGTTTCTGTGCTAGTCTCCTATCAACTGACTCTGGGTCTTCAGAGGAGCTGATGTCAGTAGGCACCTCTGTGCTAAGGGGTCTGAAGACATCTATGCAGTGTCTTGGATATTCATTGTTAGTGGCATGGGTTTTCCTGCCCTCCCTGTGTATGATTTTAGGCTTCAGTTTCACTCTCACTCTCTAAGATGTAGGATATTGTCTTTCCTCTCTGTTTGCATTCTAGGCCAGGATCTTGCTCCTAACAGGAGCTGCTGGAACAGACTTAGGGGAAAACTTTAAGGGGCAAGGAGCTCTGATACTTCTTTGTACTTATCTGCTTGCAGTAATCTGTGTCTCGGGAATGTGAGGTGGTATCTTTGTATAGTAGTGTATTAATAATTCAAAGCACAATACTTTGACAAGGCAGTGCACAAACTTCACATAAGAAGATACGCTCACTTCTCTTAAGAGATTACAGTCTCAAATTAGATGTGACAAAGAGGGAAATAGGATGTGTACTCATGTAAAGGATTATGGGGAGGAGGAAGCAGAGTAGGTTGGTGAGATAATGGGGCAAGGACCACAGAAAGTATAAGAAACAAGAAGGGGAAAATGAAGGCGAGAGTGAGGAAAGAAGTAAGGGAGCAGAGGATCTATCAGCAGAGAGAAGTTGATGGATGATCAAGTTACCTTCCTAAAGTGAATCAAAAGTGTGGATGGACTGTTTTAGACAAGTAGAGGAGTCCAGAAGGTGAGAGGATGGGGATGTGAAAAAGGGTATGGCTTCGGTATGGTAGGGCAACAGACTGGAGACAAACATGACAGAGGTGGAGAAACCAGCAGGAAAGGAAATCAAGCTAAGAAGACCTGTACAGACAGAGGAAAGGAAGTACTGGGTCCAGTGGCTTTAAGGAAGAAAGTGGCACGTATTCTAGATAAGGGGCATTGGATATTTTAAAGACAAGCAGAGATACAGGCTTGAGCAGTACAAAGAGTAAAGTGATGGGAGACAGATGAGAGTGAGAAGGGGAAAAGAGTCTCTGAAAAGACAAGTCCAAGAAGGATCTGGAAATGCTGAGTAGAGAAACAGTGAGCTGTAGAGCCCAAAGATGACCTTAAAAACATCTGCAGGGAAGTGGAATAATAGGAAAGTGCAATCTTCAAGGATATATGGCAGCCAAGACTCCTCCTGTAGAAGACCTGACCAGAGGCAACTGTCCCGTATGGGGTTTCTGGTGCTTTTGTTTCAAATTAACTCACAGGAGGAACAACCAAGAGTCAATGGGATTTATCTTAGTTACCATTATTCCCTTTGAAGCACCTTCCATCTTACCTTCTTTTGTGGCACTTCTTCACTTTCTCCTAGCAACCGTTAGGAACATTGTGAAATTTTGGCATTGCAAATGCCATCAGACCTGTTTGCCTGTTGGAGGTAAAGATTAACCTTGGCTGTTTCAGATAACGGTGGGAGACATTCATTCACATCGGCCTCTCCCTGCAGGTTGGATAGTCACATGCAACAGTCTACTTGTAGATGCCATGTCTAAAGATGGGTAGTTGTGGGATTCAACCTCCAAGGTGAAGCAACAAAAGATCAGATTGTACAGATGTAAGACTCAGGTATTTGAGACTCAGATATTAGCTTCCAGGCCATACTAATGTTTAGCAAATGATTCATAACAGAACTTAGAGCAGTGCCGTCAGAAGATGTTCTTTGAATCTTCTCATTGTCTGGCCTGCTGTCTTCTCTGTCCCCTTATCACAATGTGCTCTTCAAATTCAGAGATCCTATCTCCCCTCATCCAGTGCAAACAGATTTCTTAGGCTTTTCTGAGACAATACCTTTCTGTAAGATACCTGATTTCCATCAACCTGAGAAGATCTGAAAAGATCAGTCTCCCAGGGCAAAAAGTTTGTCTAACTGAACACCTGTCACTCTGCCAGAGATCTCACTGCTGCTTTTGATATGGCTTATGAAGGTGGTCGATTTCGTGTTTGCTTAGAAGTGAGGGAAGTATGGAAGGGCACAGACTAGAGTATGTTGGGACCAACAAGGGCCTGACTTGGTCAACTTCAGCAGGCTTGGATCGGCCTTTAATGAATGTTTGCGTGTGGGCTGGTATGAGTAGGCTGAGAAAGGATGTGGTCTATGGCAGGATCACTGCAGAGAAAGGATGGTGCTTCACTGGGGGTGGAAAATGGAATTGTCACCGTGGAATGAATGAATTGTACAGTTTCTCTTTTGTAACCCAGGGAATATTAAGATAGATGGGTAGATGAATTAGCTGTCCTGCAAGGTCAAAAGTGGATTGCCTTATTACTCTATTATTTCACTGTTGTGGAACTATCACCACTAACGCCTTTTTCATGAATATTTTGTACATCGCACCAAAAAAAAAAAGAAAAGGGGGGGAGATACAAATGATCGTTTGCTGGTGAAATCAGTCTTCGGTCATTGCCAGCAGTGCTTGGATATATGGGATTGAAGGCTGCTGGAGGTTCAGCCCAGAGAGACGGCGGAAAAACAAGAGAAATTGGTTTGCACCCCTGGGAATGGAATTGATGTGACTTGCACGGACCTGCTGCAGCAGTGGTGGCTGCTATGTTGGATGCTGTTTTTTAAAAAAATGGGAGAGCAAAATAAATCCCTAGCTGGAATACTAGGTCATTGCAACATGGATGGTAAATCTTCTAGGGTGTTTGGGAGGTCCAGAGAGTACATTCGTTATAAGCCTTTAGGGAACAAGTAGAGCAGAGTCTTTGTGAAACAGCTGCTTTTTGGTAATCTTCTGCTATTCCTGTGGGGCTTTAAATATGAGATTTGGGACAAGCACTGGAAGCTGGACATTACTTCCATTACTGGCAAATACCTCTCCAATCTACATAGCTGGCCATGGAGATCTTCCAAATAAATAAAGACCATCATGTGGACGTAATGGAAGTAGAGGACAGAAGACCAATGATAGACATGGTTGTAGGACTGAGAAGGAGAGGCATATCAGTTTAGTTAATTGTCTTTGACCTGACAGTCATACAAAGAAATACAGGGGAGAGGAAAACCTGTAGGTAGTCTTTCCATCTGCAGTGCCAAGAAATGTTCAGAATGCTTGCTTGCTTCTGAGTTTCTTGCTTGGATTCTAGTAAATGAGAGTTTGGAGAGATCTGAACTTCTGAAGGGAAGACACCTCATTTTGCTCAAGAGAAGTCTCACTTACGCTTGGCGTTGTGGTTATAGCTGATCCTATCTTCCCCAAGCACGATGAGCAGCAGCAGAGGGAATCCATGTCTATGTACAGTCAGCGTCAAGGATCTTCCCCGTCTACATGTATTCTCTTCTGTGTCCACCCAGTGTTAGCAGGTGATGGTACAGGGTAGATGCAGCACAAAACTCTGAGTGCTGAAGTTACTGCTATGCTTGACTACTCTTAAGCAGCAGGATGCGTAGTGTTTATCTGAACATTTTAAAAGCAGAGCTGTTAAGACTGGCTTTTCTAATGTGGGGTGGATCTGAGGAAGATGAAGTCAACTCAAGAGTCTGTGTTGAACTGCAGATCTGGCAGATTGCTTCCTCAGTCAGAAATATTTACCTTTTATACTGCTCCCCTTCGGTCAGCTCTGATACCAACTATGAGAAAAATCATCTGTGCGATTGAAAGAGTGAAACCCAGACTATTTCTGAAGCCTTTTGCATGTGGTTGAAGACTCAAGATGCCACACTTCATAGCTGTGTCCTACCCATGGGAAGTCAAACTGAGACCGAAGGTGACTTTCCAACTCATGACTGGCTCTGGGAGTGTTCCCTGTAAATGAGACTGTCCTCAATGCAGTAGCATGCAGGGCAAATTTCCTTTTGGCTTTACCTCCCCTCCTTTTACTGGGCTACGCTCTTGATTATGAGAGATGATGGTGTAAAGTTGGCTGTGAGCTCTAGGCCATTTATCGAAGTCTTCTGCACTTGGAGAGGCCTCCGCTGTGATGGTTAGATTAACTTTTTCCAGTCTTATAAATCAGAATAGCATAAAAGTAGAATAAAGACTGCTAAGGTATAATTTAGCTGTGAGCTGTCCGTGTTCATCTTGTACAAGTTAATTCTGAAGTCTAAAGAAGGCAATTTTGATCTGAAACAAACAGAGTGTAAGATTTGGGCAGGGCTTTGGTGGAAAGCCTGACCTCCTCGCCCAAGACATCTGTGGAACAACATGAGCTCTCTCATTCCTCTGTGCAACACCATTAGCCAGAGCATCAGTGAGAAGGGGGCAAAAACTTGACAAAGGAACGCATTTAAAAGAAAATTCAGAAAGTGGGGTTGCATTCCAAAATTCTCTCAGCATCTTCTACTCTGCTTTTTGCTGTGCTCAACGCATAGACAGAAAAGACTTGGCCGGGGCGGGGGGGGCTGGGCAGGAATCTGAGAAACTCCTTTTCCATCACTGCAAGCAGTACAGAAGCAAGACTTGACGCAAAACATTACGGTGTTTGCATCAGGCAACTGGCTCTGAAGATAGTCAGGGTGAGCTGAGCCTGTTTACTAGCAGGAAGAACAGCTGCCACATAGGGCCACTGATGTTTTCTGCTCTCAGATCTGCACTGTGGTTCTTGCCTTCTGCTTTCCTGATGAGAGGTCCTTGCATGTCGGAGGGAGCAGGTCCGTCTATCAGAGCCACGGTCCATGCAGGCCTGAGGGAAGCATGCTTCCTGAACTCTGAGTTACTATGCTGGTAAGGAAATACTTTAACCCTTGTGTGCTTTAAATGAACCTCTTATGGTTGCCAATTGATTGTGTATTGGATTTTCCAGAGCATCTGTTACTCTTGGTTTTGACCCAAACTACCTTTCTTTCCCTTGCCAATGCACAAGTGGTATTAAAAATGTGGAGTTTTGTCACTGGATGGAAAGCTTCAGATCTTTAGCAAAGTGCTAAAGGACTTCTGAGCTACAGCTGTTGCTTGTAACTGTAGCTTATAGCTAACTGAAAAGCGAACCAGTGAGAAGGTCTGCTGCACAATGTGAGGCTGGACCCTGCCTTGAGCAGCTTGGTCCTTGTGATCAGAAATAAGGAGGTATATAAATGTGTTGGACCTGACCACAGGCTGTTATGTACATGGTGTTATGGATTGACATCTTCCAGGAATGAGCAACCAGCAGGAAAGCCTCTGCTCTAGCACTCCATTGCTCCATGGGACTGTGATGTGACCAGGGCAAGCTACTACCATGAGTTCCTGCTTACTGGCAAAGCGATAGGGTATCTCCTTGAGGAGCACTCTTTACTGCAGCTATTTGCAGGGTGAGTTGTCCACTTCTGGAGAATTCCCCACTATCACTGTCCTTATCTCTGTTTTGGTTTGGGTGATGAAAGAAGACAGCTAGTTTGTCTTCCAAATGAGGATATGGCATGCGTGGGCATCATATGGGTCTCTGTATGCCTTTCAGTTGCAATTATAAACACCAGAAGAAGGATAGCTAGGTGAGTGCTTCACACAGTTTCGCTTGTAGCAAAAAAAAGAAGTAATTATAGAATCATAGAATGGTTTGGGTTGGAAGGGACCTTAAAGATCATCTAGTACCATCCCCCCTGCCATGGGCAGGGACACCTTCCATTAGATTAGGTTGCTCAAAGCCCTGTCCAGCCTGGCCTTGAACACCTCCAGGAGTGGAGCATCCACAACTTCTCTGGGCAACCTGTTCCAGTGCCTCACCGTCCTCAGAGTGAAGAATTTCTTCCTTAGATCTAATCGAAATCTCCCTCTTTCAGTTTAAAGCCATTTCCCCTTGTCCTATCACTACATGCCCTTGCAAAAAGTCCCTCTCCAGCTTTCTTGTAGGCCCCCTTTAGGTACTGGAACGCTGCTATAAGGTCTTCCCGGAGCCTTCTCTTATCCAGGCTGAACTACCCCAACTCTCTCAGACTGTCTTCATAGGAGAGGTGCTCCAGCCCTCAGATCATCTATGTGGCCCTCCTCTGGACTCGCTCCAGCAGCTCCATGTCCTTGTGTTGGGGACCCCAGAGCTGAACGCAGTACTCCAGGTGGGGTCTCATGAGAGCAGATTAGAGGGCAGAATCACCTCCCTTGACCTGCTGGCCACGCTTCTTTGGATGCAGCCCAGGAAGTTCCTGTTGCTGGTTTTCTAGCTTTGATGTCTGATACCTTTTGCCTCTCACCACCAGCTCTGTTACTGTCATCATCCCAGGTGAATGTTTTGGCTGAAAACTGTTTCTGACCAAAAATGGTGATGGAGGAAAACTTTGAATGTTTTCTTCTAGCATTTAGAAGCAAAATAAGCTTTCATTTTTCCTGTGACATTGGTTATTTTGAGCTTTACTTTAAGTGCAACTTCAAAGAATTATAGAAAGAAAATCTAATACTGAATTACAGGGACTAGCTTGGAGTAAAACTGTACAATTTGGTTGCTCTGAAACACTTATTTCATTTTGCCAAGACAAAACTTAGACTGATCTTTCTTCCCTCTTTTTCCTCATTTCCAACATACTACTTTTTGGTGTGTAGTTTTGGCAACTGAAACTATGGAGGAGACAGCAGGTAGCATCAAGGAGTAGATCCAAGTGAATCTAATGAGGTGTTTCTTTACCTTCCTGTCCTCAGAGCTAATAGAAGTTCAGTGTTGGGAATCTGTAGCTTTTAAAACCTGTACCTATGAGGAATGAAGTTTTTCTTTGAAGCTGAGGCTTCCATTGTTTAGCTGAATGTAATCAGGTATGCTTTGTCTCTGGTGAAATCAGTGCATTTATGCCGTAGTGATTTTTCTTCTTTAAAACAAGTCCTAAGTTTTCATCCTTTCCTGTGTCTTTCCTCTTGCAGCGTTTGGACACCTTACTGCGTGTCAGAATTTGACCCATCGGTTGATGGTAGCATTGTTGCAGTTATTATTATGGTGTTGCTGTTATTATTGTGGTCCTGCTAAATCAATGGGTATTAATTAAGTTAAAGCAAGCATAAGTGGAATAAAGTGAACAAAAAAGGTACTGAAAATACAGTTCTGAAGTCACAGCTGCACCTTTGAAAGCTGAAGTAGGCACTTTATCTGCTAGGTTACCGTCTCTGGTTATCATCTATGGGAAATTAAAGGTATTATTTTTGCCACCGGAGGGCTCCCCTATTTTTCCATTAATGCAACAGAAACATATTGAAAATGACTAATACTCAGATAATAAAACCCGTGAAGTTCAGACAAAATGTGTTCCCTACTTCACAGCAAGATCTGTATGCACAGGACCTTTTGAGAGAAATGAGCATAATCTGCTGTATTGTTGGTTTGCAAAAGGGCAGGGCAGACCAAGTGATGAACAGTCTCTTATTTGGTGGTGATAGCAACCAAGTGGTATTAAAAATGTGGAGTTTTGTCACTGGATGGAAAGCTTCAGATCTTTAGCTGGAGTGGGGGGGATGGTGGCTCAACAGGGCTTTGTGAGGATAATGTGAAGATACTGATTTACATAACGTGAGGATGTGGCGAAGAGGGGACAATTGGTCCTGCACAGAAGCACAGTTTAACCTGCATAAGTTCTGTTTGTAGTGAAGCACACAGGTTGTGTTTGGATGAATGTGTGTGCGTTTCACCCTTCAAAAAGAGGCTGTGGGTTTAATGACTTTTGGTTGATGTAATTTCCTCTTTATTCTACTGGCAGCTCACTATAGACATTCCTCATGCTCTGGTGGGAGAACCTTGGTTGGACTCTCTGGCATGTCTGAAACAAGTATTATGCTGACTTGGTTGCATAGTCCTGGGAAGTAGCCAGGTAGATTTGTGTATATTGTACCAGCTACATACAACGAAAGAATTAGATCAATGTAACAGGAACATGCAGGGCGAAGCACACCATCAGTGAATACTGATGGATCCCATTAAATTCTACCAAGCAGAGACTTTGGCCCTATGAGAGCAGGGAGAGGCAGGTTTTGCAAATTCAGATGGGAGAAGAAACTAATTTATTCACATATTAGGAAGGTGTAAGAGTTTGTCTGTGGTGCACCACATCTGTGTTACTCTGGAAGTGGCGTGTCAGAGAGCCAGCACATAGTTCAAGCTGGGATCTTCTGAGCAGTATACAAAGTGCACTATACTATATAAAAGCATTATTGTCATATAAGGAATGGTTTCACCAGGATGAGGTGGGCACTGAAGTGCCCAGACCTCGTCCCCAAGGTGTAGCTCTGCCCATGCAGTTCAGGAGTTGCATTGTAATGGGAAGGCAGCACAGGGACGTGCTCTAGGCCAGTGTCAGAGACAAACCCCAGGCTAACCAGACAAACTTCCTGCTAACCAGCAGTGCCATTGCTCCTTGATCACAAAGTCCCCAAGACCATTAACCCTGTGCCTCTTCACATATCTGGGGATCCCAAAATTCTTGCTGTGCCTTCCAGAAGACAGGAACACAGATGTGCTTAGATTGATTCTGAAATCTGGGCTCAGAAATACCAAAGCAGGGAAGTAATTTGCTTAAAACAGCTTTTTTTTTTTTTCTGAACAAAAGATGGATATGGAATGACCTGAAAAACAACTGCATTTGGTTGCATTTTGTCAGGAAAAAATAGTTCTGAACAAGTCTAAATATTGTACTTTCTCTTATTTTTTTAAAAAATGCCTGTATTCCTTAATGGAAAGTACTGCTTCATAAAGAATAATAATTTTTAATGCTTAACTTTACTCCCTCCCCCCCCCAAACCTCAAGAAGAGAAAAATAAAATAAATGTTTTTAATTATGCAAATACAGACAGCCTTTTATTTAGGCCATTTTTGAAATATTTTAGGCCACTAAGGAAAGGAAATCACAGTAAATTACCCTTCTTCCCCTTTGCTTCTCAAATATTTTTATGACTATTATTGAAGGAAACGTCACTGATGCACATGTATCGGTTCATGGTGATCTTAATGGTGTCTTGCTACTGGTCTAATATGTGGCCTTGAACATAATCAGCTTCACCATGATTTAGTTTCTTTAATTTTAATATGATTATCAGAAAAATTAAGCCTGGAATTAGCACCATGAGATCATCAGATCCATCTCCCTACCCTAGGGCAAGACCTATTCTACCTTGGATGGGTATTTTGTAGCTTTCTAACTAGTTTTCTATTCTTAAAACTTTTCAATGATGGAGATATCACGGCTTCCCTACAGCAATCTGCTCCTGTGCTCCACTAGCCTCTAACGCTAGTTCACAGCACTAGAAACTTTGTCCTCAAGCCTAACCTGGATCTTGCTGCAGTTTACACCTTGTTCTCTTCTCCATGTTGACAAGGAAATGTTAAATAACTCCTTTGCACAGGATTTGAAGAAGACACCACTGCTGTCCAGTTGGAATTTAAATAGGGAGGAACCATCCCTGCAGGAACTTGGTAATGCCACGCTGGTAGAGGCAGCTGCTCTTTCCAACATGTGGCAAGCATTATGACTGCAAAAAACAAAGATCTGAGCTTAGGGCTTGCCTGAGCAGCACTCAACTAGAACTGCCAGGTTCAGTCTGTTGTAAATGGAGTCAACGCTTGAATAGAGCCATGCTATTTCTGTTAGTGCTGGATGGTGTTTGCACGTCTCCTATCCAAAAATCAACCTAATATGAGCCTCTTCAGCTAATAAAACCATAGAAGGTTACAGAACAAGGTGGTTTGCTGTAGCTAGGTAGCATGATTAACAGCAGGCGTTTAATTGATTCTGATGTCTTCAGTGATCAACATCGGAATGGATTATTGCCTCCCAGACCAGATTTACTGTTGACGACACACCATGCCATACTACTAAACTGTCTTGAAGGTGATTTCTGGCCAGTACAATATCATGCAACTGCGTTGTTGTGACATTTTGTGACCAACAAAAATAATCAATGGCATGCCTTAGCTCACCAGTCTTACAGCTGCAATGTGTCCTGAAAGGTGGCCCTTTCCAATGAGGCAGCCCTGAAACTGCTGCAGGTCATTGTACCTATGCCCCAATTGTGGGGAAATGAATCAGATAGTTTCAATTTCATTTTTCATCTTAGTAAAGAAGGGAGATGTTGTGAAAAAGCCACAACCTTTCACGTAAAAAAAAATCCCTTATGCTTTGCTTTGTCTTTACCTGTTTTTTTGATGTTCTTCATTAAACAAAAAAAACCCACAACAAACCAACCCTTTAAAATTTTTTTTCTTCCTCTCATTCCTTCCTTTTTCATGAAAATGTCTTTTGGGGGCAATCCATGCCTTTAGATTTAACCAAAAAGGACATATTTTGTTTTAGCCATGTTCAGCCCTTCTTCTAGTCTTGATCCCTTTTTACACAAAGGAAATAGTTTTGACTCATAGCCAGGAAGTAATGTTTGGAGGACATTGAACTTGAGTCCTTCAGCATTTTCAGAGCTATTTCAGGGCTACCTGTATTTTCCAGCTGAAATGGTCTGTCAAATTGATTGGAAGGTTTCTGGAATTTTCTCCTTATTCTTAAATATCACCTAGTAGGGGTGTGGGAGGAAATATCTCCCTTGAATCCAGCAGGAGAGAAATCAAGGCTCTTTATAGCCCCTTGGCTCTCTAGTTCACTATTTGAAGTAACTTACTGTTGTGGTCTGCTGTCCACCACCTTTTATTACACAGGACTTGGTCTCATTGGCTCTTGTGGTGTATGTGTGGGGTGAGGGAATATGAAGGTCCCTGTGCTGAGTATATTCACTTCTGCTCCTTAGCTTCCCAAGTTCCCATGGCCAGTTTACTACTGGAGAAGTCTGTCTGGATGGGGCTTACAGCCCTTGATTGGCAGTGACTGACAGCTGAAGTGGCAGGTTGACTACAATGCAAATCCAATTTCTCCTGCTTTATTAGTGCGTCTTGAGTACTATTTGCGATGGTGAAGCTGGTGTGATTTACTGAGTGAATTTACACTTCAGTGATGTGGCAAGAGCTATGGTAATGAGTGAAAGCCAGCTTAGAGGAACAGCACTGCTGCTGCTGCTTACCACTGTGACACCCTCCCACCTGGCTGAAACTGCCATGAAGGCCACACACGTGGGATGTGTGAAAGGCTCTGGGCTCCGAGCAATTCTCTCAGGGATTGTCACCTGCCCGTGGGCATCTGTAGCGGTGACATACCACTGCGAGTTTTGTGTGCCCTGTTTGACCACCTTGCATGGGTCTTGGGACTCCCATCTTTTTGCTGTGCTGTGTTGCTGAGCTAGGATCATCCCTTACTACTGGAGGAGAAGAAATAGAAAAGTGAACTTTCTTTTTGCTTTCCCTTTTCCCCACTACTATGGTCTGACAGTCAAGCTGACCTGTTTGAGTTTTTGATCACAATTTCCAGTGTTTTTGGAGTAAAATTTCTGGTTTCTGAAGACTTTTGTTTAATATGTTGCTTTTTAAAGGATCTTAAAGGACTTGCTAAAACTCAGTTTATTTTAACCAGTCTGCTCATGCAGACACATGGCTGATTCTTGATGAAATACATGACTTTTTGTTACCACTGTATTTGGGTAGCACAGCATAGAGGTTAATATTTTCAGGGAAGTCCCGAGTTGTGACTCTGGCCTTGGACTAAGTAAACACCACAAAGTGCTAACCCTAAGGATACCAGCAAAGACGAGTCTTCATGAATCTGCAGGTCTCCAGCCCTTAAGACTCCTTTTGAGATTTGAATTTTGTCCTGCTGGCCATTCACTTCCTCCTCAGTCTTCACAATGTCTCATTTCTCTCATCTAAATTTACCCTCCCCTTCTTTGTATCAGGTTAGTCTTGTCTTATGTTTAGAGAATTCCCTTTGAGATTGGCCCATCCTGTCTTCTCTTTAATACAGGCTTTTGTTCTCATGTCCAATTGCATCAACATGAAGGTGTCCCCATATATTTTTCTCACGGACACTGGACCACGCTTTTATGGGTTATGGTAAAGCAAGGCAGGACCTCCCCTGAGAACTCACCATCCAAGCAAGCTCCATGGCTGCAGTGGCAAGAAGTAGAATCCAGCTCCCCTGTCATCTGGACCAGTGCCTTGATTGTTGTGCGCTTCTCAGTACCTCCTCTTTTGGGAAGCTTTTTTTTTTTGCTCCTCAGTCTTCCTTAAGATATGATTAACTGTCCCCATCTCCCCAAGGCCTCCTCAAGCCCTTTGTTTTTTATTTCAGGACACTTGTACTGTATTTCCTGTTCTTTATTCCTTTATTACCTCTTGCTGCAAAGTCCTTGCCTCACCTAATTGTGTTATGGCTTGGATCCATCTGTAGTCTTTCTCTGGGAACATTCCAGCATGCCGCTCTCCTCCGTTTCTCAGTCTGAGGCTTCATCTCTCTTGTAACATTTCATGAGCTTTGTGCAGCAGATGTGAGTTGAGGTCTCAGCTTTCCCCATCCCCACCTGTCCTAAGGTTGCATTTTGGGCTGCCCACCAGGCTAGAATATCTACTGCATGTGGTGTTACATTATTTTGACTTTAGTGTCTCAGGCAAAGTTATTTGGGCCATTAATGTGGTGACTTAGCTGAACATTTTTGTCTAGCTGACTTCTTTCCTGTTGCTGTTTTATCATCTTTACCCCACAAGTCTGCGTGGAAAGGGAACAGGACATTGTCCAGGGAGGTGTCTGAACAGTATGATGTTTGGCCTCTGGAGTTGTGCTGGTGAAGGCCACCTGACCACCTCTCTCCACAAACACACGTGCCAGGTGGTGTTGGCAGGTCCTCTTGTTTGATTTTATTGTTTGCTTTTTGTGTTTTTTGTAAAAAGCCAGCAGTAGCAGCAGCAGCTGTACGGCAATGGCACAGCCGCTCTATTCCTGGCCAAGAACCCTGTGAAATTAATCCACATCTCGCTGAAATCCTACCCTGCTTTCGGGTCACTGCCTCGTTCCGGCACTGCGGAAGGCAGGGATCCCGCGATGATTTATTACCAGCCCCAACGCACATATTATTATGAAATGAGTTTATTACACTCTAAATCTCCTGTTAATGTGCTACTGTTTTAATCCCTTTATCCAATTTTCAGTCTCTCAGGCTTGGCTGCTGTTCACTTGCACAAAACTCTCCATTCTGAAGGTTTTATTGTACGATATCCATATCCATTTATCCTGCTTTAAGGCTGCAGCGCTGAGGCTCTGGTGAGGAGGGGAAGCATGAGAAAGAGATGGTAGAGGCAGGAGGGGATGGGCCAGGGGCTGCATGGGGGAGAGGAAGAGAACAGTTTGGCTTAGCCTGTAAAGGTATAAAAAAGAGTTGAAGTGGGGGGGAAAGAGGAGCAGAACTGATTTTAAGGGGAGCAGCAAGGATTGCTACTGAGTCAAGGAACAAGGGAACCAAGTGAAGGCACTTTGGTAAATCATATAAGTGGGTAAGAGAGGAAGGGGCCCTTAGCCTCTGCTTGGAGACCACCATGAATCAAACAGCTCTAGAAGTGGAGAAAAGAGAGGGCAGAAACAGAGCAAAGACAGAAAATGAAGGGAAAAGGCCAAAAGGAAGAATGTTGGGAGGAATGGGAGATGAGGCATGAGGCTAAGTGAGGGTGGGAGGGAGGAGACCTGGGGTGAAAGGACTGTTTGTTAGTCAGGGTGTAAAGAGCGTGCTCTGGAATGTGCAACAAAAAGGTTTGGGCAACAGGGCAGTGAGAGGAAATCAAGTTCCTGATTTCCCCCATCAGCGATCAGAGACCAGCCTCAGCACGGACAGATGGAAATGCCTCACGGGAGTTTCTGTGGGTCTGATCAGTGCTGCCGTGGGGAGGTGCCCCTCAAGGATCAATGTTTCCCCCCTGTGCCTATGTACTCAGCTTTCCTCCTCTCCAGGCTGTTGACTGTCCCAGCCAGTCATTTGGGGATGGCCTGCTGAAGGAACAAGGTGATTCTTGGCATTTCAGATCATTGGCTGGAGGGATTTTACTCTGCAGTGTTGTGGCAGGTGGTGAGCATTGGGTACTTCCTCTCTGGTCTGAGGGCTGAGTGGGACATGGCTGCAGTAGACTTGCAATGAGAAAATGGGTCCCAGAACAGATCCCTAGAGACAGCCTGCCACTCTGCTGTGGCAAGTGCTGCAGTAGGTGCTACTTTCCTTTACTCCAGCTAAGGATCTGATCTAGAGCCGTACCCAGTACCTAGTGAAAACCAGTAGACAGACCTATGCTTATCCAACCCTGCTGTTGGCTCCAGCTGTGTGTGCACCAGAATAAAGAAGTTGTCTGAGCCATAAAGCAGCATTTGCATCCCCTAGCTGGTGGTGGGAAGTTCAAGGCAGCAGCACGTGGTTGCCTGCAGAAATGAGGCAGGATGGTTGGGTCCCGTGCCCAGCTCTGCTGTTGGTTTGCTGTAGTGCTAAGGTACTTTCAACACCTTCACGTGTCCAACTACAGGATGAGTACAGTGACCTTAACCCTGGTCCTTTTACAGGTAGAAAGAAATAGGTTGATGCATGTGGGCTGGTACTTCATGGCTGCCAACCTTTGCTTGCAGGAACCTGTGGGGAGAACTCTATTGCATGAAGATTTTTTTGTGCCTAACTCCCTAGGTTGCATTAAAAATCACAGCCACAGAACACGGTGATAAGTGTCTGCACTAGAATGTTCCTCTGCTGTTTTATGCTCTCTTGTACAGATCTATAACATACCATGCACTGACAATTAGATACTTGTGCAAAAAAATCTGTTTTACATTTTACACAGAAGAACACATAGCAGAGTGTAAGGTCATTAAGCTTGTTTCTGATGAAGTGCAAATCTTTATGGCTTTCCCCCCAACACACTTTATTGTAGTTATAAAACAAAATAGGAATAAATGCATGCACAAAGTTTGCAAATCAAGATACAGGAGAAGGGAATGCAGCTAAATAAAACTCCCCAAAACTTCTTTGGGAGGAATGGAAAAATCCCCAAACTTTAAACCAGAATAGAGAAGCAAAGAGATTTGCTTAAAATAGCACAAGCTCTTGTGATGGAACTGCTGAGTAGCTAATGTCCTTGGCTTTTTTAGCTAGCCAGTTATTTAAAATAGCTCCTGCCCATAGTGTTTGCTTTATGGTGTTCTTCTTCCTTCCACCTATTCTCTTTCATTTTCTTCAGAGAGATATTTTATCAGAATCTAGCCACTGAGCGTAGGGGAGAGAGATTAAAAGAAATGGTTAGGAGGCTGATGTTTTCGGTCTATGGGAGGGATTGGAAGCCTGAAGAGGTGTCTTGTAGTTCAGTGCATGCTGGAGAGCTGGACTTGCCACACCTCTAGTGTGCATAGAGAATCAGTTGAGGGAAGCGCAAAGTGGTGTCAAAGGGTTTGCCAGTCGGGGCTGAGTTCTGATCCCAGCCCTGCTTCCGTCTCACCACCTGGGCAAGTCATAGACCTGTTCTGTGCCTTGATTTCCCTTCTGTACAAGGTGATAAAGACTTGATGAAGGTTACGCGGTGGATCCACTCTGAAATGCTTGAAGAGGAGGCGGTCCGCTGCCATCTGACATTCATTTGGATCTTGTAGCCAGTGTAGACTTTAGGTCTTTAACAAGCAGCAAAAGCCTTCCTCTGACCTTGGTAGAGGATTTCTGCTGGGTCCTGCCCTGTGTTTCATGGGGGGACTGGTGGGCTGGGGCAGGTGAAGAGTTAGAGAAAGCCACCAGCAGGAAACCAGTGCCTTGGCCATTTCTCCAGCCCAGCTGAAGCCAGCGACTGCACTTGGGGATCCTGCCAGGTCAGGATTTCACCAGGCCCCCGACTTCCTGTCATTGCGATACCCCACTGGCTTCATGGTGGCCCTTTCTGAGCTCTGCCTTTGAGCCAGGCAGATAGCCCCTACCTTGCTAGTCCTCCTGCCCTCCTCTTCCTCACACTTCCCTGCTCACCCCCAGCCCCTCACCCTGCCTGGCTGTCTGCCCCACTCCTCCTGCTCCTCCTGCATTTCCCCTCTCCTCCCACACCCCACTCCTCCGTTTCTCCCCCTCTCTCCCGTGACTCCAGCTCCTGCTTCCTTTTTGTCTCTCGCACTCCCCCTCTCTGCTCCCCTCCCACATCCTTATAGCCTCCCCCTCCACTCCCGCGCTCTCCCTCTCATGTCGAGGACTTGCCTCTACTCTCTGACACAGAAGCCTGTATCACTTCCAAGGCTCCTGCTGTCAGCTGGGGAATAGATAAAGATAAATGATATTATGTTTAAATTCCACTTAATGACAAATTTTTTAATTTTCTGAACATGGTCATTTTCTGGCTAGTGAATCAAGTGTAGGGAGCTAATTACATGAAGATCTGAACAAAAATAACTCCTAATTTTCAAGGATAATGGAAGAGAAATGTTGGAGATTAATGCACTATTTATCTTTTTAAATTTCTATCTTTCTCTGTGATAGCACTGCTCCCCAAGGAAAATATTCATAAAATGAAATTGAAGTCGTAACTTAATAGGTTATTAAAATTTTTGAGTGCATATCACTTTCCTTCCGCCGCACTGTAAATTTAAATTGAAGTTTGCGGCTCCTCGAGTCACCAGCGGAGTTTTTTTATGATGGCACAATAGAGGGAAACATGCATCTTTGTCAGGAGGTATTTGCTATTCTAATTTTATGGCAGGCCGGATTATCAGAAAGGCATGTCAGAGCACGGGGAAGCTGACAACACTACAGCCTTCAGCCATGTGTTTCCATTAACGCCCAAAGCCGTCCAGGGGTTTCTCTGGACTGTTATTTCCATTTCAGTCTTTTATCTTGATTTAAAGTGAGGGCGCCGAAAATTCCAGCTCCTGTCATTTTTCTCACTCTCTCTCTTTTTCTCACTTTCTCCCTTCCCACTCCTTTTTTTCTTTTTCTTTCTCTGCCTCTGCCACTGACTCTCTTCCATCTTTTTTCTCTTTTTTTTTTTTAAAAAAATCCTTCCCTCAGTCCTCTGGCAGGAGATCCTCTCTCTGTGTCCCTGTCCCTCCCCCACGGCTGAGGTCCCTTGGGTTGTAAAGCTCCAGGGAGTGCTGTCTGGGGATGGGGCAGGGAGGATATTTTCCCTTGTGCTCTAGGAAGGGGATTGCCTTAAGGCTCTGTCTAGGAGCACCGACACACAGGGTTTCCTAGGCCGTGCATCATGCCGTGGGTTAGCGAGTATAAATTTGATGCCCATCTTGACTGTGCCAGGGATAAGGCATTTTGTAGTGTCAGATCCAGATCCTGCTACTTCAGCAGGAGGCAGCTGAGTAATGGACATGGGCAGCACACAGGGAATATTCAATCCTCCTTTTCCCCCTAGCTTGCTGGGTGGCCAAGCCACCTCGCCTCACTTCACCTGCCTTTCCCAGCCTGCCTGGTTTGCACCGTGGAGCAGAGCCTTTTACTTTGTGCCTGCCACTGGTGTGCTGCTGGAGTTTCCCAGGCAGTGCTCAACCCTGCTGCAAGTCCAGGCGCTCTTTTTCCAGTACACAGGGATGGGGCTGCTCAAACTTGGGCAGCTCTGTTGGGTGTATTGTCCTCTTGGAAGTCTTCCTCACCAGTGTGCAGTGGACTTGACCTGTTCCTCTTTAGCCCTGTCACTTCTCTTTTTTCCAGCAGAACATGCTCACCTTGAGGCTCTGAATATTTTAAACAAGGGATGGCACAAAGCCAAGACTCCTCTTAAGTGAAGGTTCAGCTCCCCTGAATCACCAGACCAGTAAAATTCGTCTTGGCTAAAATGGAGGAGCCTGGCTCAGACAGCAGGGATCTACTTTGGGCAACTTCTGAACGGGAAGGGATAAGGTGTTCATTGCCACCTGTCTCTGTGTATGGGGACCTTTCATGCTCTTTGTGCAGGTGGAAGTTTGGGTTGGTTTTTTTGGTGGGAAGCTTTGTTCAGCCTGTCTAGAGCCAAAGCCAGTTAAATTACAAAACAAAAGCCCATTGACTTCAGTGTAATGTTCTTTTTATTTTTATTGTTGAATGTCTTAGGTTTTCTTCCACTAAAAGACAGCTAAACCTCTGCCCTTCAACACCTCCCCCTCCAAATTCATATCCCCTAAATCTTGTGACTCCAGATGCTGAAGTTTGAAGAGAAGCAGCAAGTATCGAAAGGCCCAGAATAAAGGTAGGAAAGTGGGCATCTGCAGCAAGCGCCCAGTTTTTGCCAAGGTCTAAAGGGACTATGACAGCAGTGTCCTCACTGCAGGCCTAGCTCAAGTCTCAGGGCTGTGTGCCATGTGCCTCCAGGAGCTGGGATATTGCGGTGCCCGGTGTGCAAGTACTGCCGAGGAATGAAAGATGCCAGCACCTCTGAAGATGACTGCCTGTGCAGACTACAGGACACGCAGCAACTGGATTGTCTGTGTTGGATCTGGTCATGCAGCCCCAGCTACCTCAAGCTGCTCTCTTGAGGGCAGCTGGACATGTACCAGACCATCCTGGAAAATGTGCATTGGAGGCACAATCCCAGTGGAACCAGTGTCTGTTGGACAAATGTCACCATCATCCCTGGTGCCCAGCCTGCGTGGGAATATGTCAATTCCCCCACCTCCTTCCTCTCCATCCATGGACAATGACACTCAGTCCATACTTTTTTTACCAGATCAAATCTCTCCTCTGTCCAGTCTGAAGTGACACATTGGTGGGAGTGAAAAGTACTGGTTCCTGCTGGCCTCATTGCTCTTGGCCAGAAAATAGGTGAGTTTTTTGGAGACGCCCAGTGAGGAAGGTGCTGCAGAAGAGCAAGGGATGTTCTGGAGTCCTGCCAAGAGGCAAAAAGCTGGAGGCTTGGCACAGCTGGCAGCATTGACACTGTTCCTCTCTGCCCTCTGAAACTAGTCGAGTCCTGACACTGCTCCACTCTGCACACTATGGTCTGTTAATTCAAGGCAGGAGAAGAGGCTCTATGGCTCAGGTATTTTCTTGGTAACTCACCTCTGCACCCAAGAGAGCTCTCGTCTCCTTGCACAGAATGAGCGTGCCAGCCCCTGCTCTGCTGTGCTGTGTACCTGCAGGATGGAGAGGCTGGGCCATCCTTTCCCTGCACAGCTACATCCTACTCTCCCTGCCTCAGCACCAGAGATGAGTTTTCAGGAGGAGCTGTGGAGAGCATTCCCACAGATCCTGACTTCTAACAGAAACAAGGAATAGAGGAGGTTTCAGCAGAGCCTACTCTTGCCCTGTGACTTAATGTGCTGGGTATGTGCCATTCTACCAGAGGTCTTGAGTTGTTGTAGGGGTGAGTGATTTGCACTGATTTGCAGTGTGGAGACGGAATATTGTGCAGACCCTTCTGGACTGAGTGTCTACTCTGATGCCTGTGAATGGTTTGCGTTTGATGAGTTTCTTCTCTTCTGTTCCCTAGTTCCTAAGCTGGTGGCAGGTGTCACGATTTAACAAGGAAGACAGGCAGCCTGGTGCTTAGGGGACCCTGCTTCGCCTGTCTCTGGTTCTCAGGCACATCTCTGAGAGGTTTTGTAAATGGCTGCTAGGCTTCCCTGCCTCAGTTTCCTTGCATGTGTGATGAGGTAAAGGATACTTTCCAGATGCACCTGAGGCTTTTACTTCTTGATCTCTGTGACATTGAGTTCTGTGGACCATGATGGAGATGTGCTAAACCAAAGTTAGACCTTCAGTGTAACAGTGTGTCCTCCTTTCCCTCGCCCCCACCTTTTCACTGATGTAAGCAGCTTTGGAAAACATGGGTCCTTAAGGGATGAGGAATGAAATAAATGCTTTTACCAATTTTTCAGCTTCTCTTATTTTTCTTGCCCATAAGGATTCTGAGTAACAAATGAAACACGACTGCTATCTGTATGACTGATCTATTTGTATAATTCTGGTCTACGGACTCAGATCCCAGAAGACACATCCAAGGAGGGAGGTTGTAGGTGGGAGGGAAGCTATTTATCCCTGATAGAAACTTTTGTGTTGGCGTTGATGACAGCTCTTTGCCAACATGTGGGGAAGGCCAGGACTTGATTGCTGGAGGATGCAAAACCTCCTGGGGGAGCAGCATGGTGGCAGAATGGAAGTGAGACATGTAGGAGACAAATGGTTTGGTCCCTGGGAAAGCACCAGTGGATCAGATGCTGTGCTGAGCTGGTGTGGGAAGATACTGGTGAGACAGGATCTGTGAGGTCAGCAGGGCCAGGTTGTCCCTGCTGATGTAAATAAGATGACTCCGTTGTGCCTACAGTGTAAATCCAGCAATGCGCCCTTTGTCATTGCTGGGCCAGCCAGTCCTGCCTAGGCAGGCGCTGGGACTTTCTAAGCTGCCCTCTTACAGCTTTTCCTCCCCTCACCCCGTGTACTTAATTTCATCTTATTAAATTGATACATAGATGTGAGCTGGCCAGGCCATAGTAAAGCAGCCCTGATTCTGGGAGGGAGAGGAGCATCCTACCTCCCTTTGCCAGACGAGGCCAGTCAGCCCTTGGTAATTGAGCTTTAATAGACTCTGAGAGGGGTGTAGCTCTCCAGGGAGGGCCTCAGCTGGCAGCCCAGGGGGGACGGTGCCTATTGAAAAAGGCTTTCGTGACAACGGGGAATGGTCCTTGCTCTGTGCCGACAGATGAGGTAGAGAGAAGAATTATCAACAGGAAACCCTGAACACTCAGCCAGTGCTCCTGTGGGAGGGAGTGAGCTGGAAAACCTGCACATGGAAGTCTGAGGTCCTGAGTAAGGTGTGCACTGGCATTATTTGGTGCTTGATTTCTGGGGTCCTGTCACCCTCCTCTCTATTTTCTTGTATGCTTTCCATGTGCTCTGGTCCCTTTTGTCTACTTTCCTCCATCCTCTTGGACATTCTCACCCCATGATACTATTTTTCTGTTCACTATAAAGATATTCATTAAGGTCCCCCCATCTCAGTGAGTAAGCAGATTCTTCCTAAAGGCTGAACTTCATGCCGTGGGACTGTTTCCTTATGGGCGGATAAGAGATTCTTCAGCTGGAGATGCAGAGGAGGCTCAGAAGATGGACAAGCCAGACTCCAGCACTGCTGATCTCTCCCCGTTGAACTCACCATTCGACTAAGAGAAGAACACACACGATCCTTCTCTTGTGTCTTTGAAAGAAAGATAGCTGCAACACTTAAATGAATGAAAGCCCCAAACCAGATGAACCTGGCAGCTGCTCTTGTTTTCTGGTGGAGCTGAAGACAAAGCGATGAAGCCGAGCTGAACCTGGAACCCAGCAACTCTGCCTCTGGGTCCTTTGACTCCAGGACAGGATGATACTATTGTGTGAACATCCTTTCTCTTTGCAGGTTGTTTGTTAGATGGATGAAGTTTCTTCATCCAAGTGTCAGTAAGATCCAGAGAAGTGGTACAGATTTACCTCTCCACTAAGACTGGCTGTCTCTAAGGTGTATGACGTCTTTCAGATGAATTAGCAGGTGACTCCTGCTTATTAGATGTGGCTGTTGTTATCACACTTCATGTGATGTTCCATGCACTAAGAGCAGCTTCTGTGGGGTTTTATGACTTAGCACATGTGTAAGACATGTTCCATAACAGCACCACCTGTATAATCACATTAACACTGCTTTTATGCCACTGTTCATGTGAGTTCACCCTGATCTACAGGAGTGCTTTCTGCTGCCTTCACGTATGTTCTGCAGAAGTGTTTTTGTTGACTCAGGTCATACACACTTTCCAGCTCATCTGATTTGTGTCTCTCACCTGAAAGCACGTCCATTCCTGAGTGAATTCCACAACCATTGCAAGCAGTTCTGGTTTCAGCTTGGAAAAGGCGAAGATGCATGAGTATTTGAGCATCAGTGAGATGAAAGCTTATGTGGGGGTTATTTAGGCTGGAATCACAAGGGCAATGGATGAAATAAAAACATAAATTAAGAATATCTAAGCACAAACTATCTGTAGTCCTTAAAATGTCTCACATAGATGGAAGTTGGATCTAGGTAGGAAATAATTTTTTTTTTTCCTATGAGAATTTGTGAACTGCAGTTACTTCTGCTCCAAAACAGGATAAGACAGTAAAATAGGTAATGTTTTCACAAAGGAATAATTTGATTTTCATTCTGACCCTATCTCTCTCTCCCCTGTACCCTAGCCTTGAAATTTTGTGTCAGATCAAATGAAATATTTGTTTCTGGTGCCACTTTTTACAATTTGAAAGTCCTTTAAGCCTAAATGGTCTAGAACTTAAAAATGAAAAGTAATTTTCAATCATAAAGCAAATGTTTTTGTTTAAAAAATGTCAGAACTGGATGTTGCTGTGATTCCACAACTTTTTTGTGTGGTGGTTTTTTTTTTCCCCTCTCTGAAATTGCTTCAGGGAGAGATAGTTGTTAGAAATTGACCCCTCCCTTTGGTTTTAATGAATTGACACTTTGGGAAGTAAGAAGTTTTCATGGAAAATTTGCACATGGCTCTAGAGGAAAAAAAAAGAAAACCCATGTTACTTACTATTAACAGTTTTGGAGATTTTTTTTTTCATACCATCCCAACATCATGTGGCCAGATGAACTGTGAGCTTTAAGCTCAGATAAAGAAAGAAACCTCTTTCTAATCTTTTAGAAAAGCCTGGAAACTGGAGTCCCATAGACTGGGTTCTCCAAAGGCATGTGAGGAGTCCTGCATGTGGCTTTATCCTTCTGGAAGGTGTCATGATTTTTTAAACAAATCTCATGATTTTGGAATGGGGAGATGGTCTGATTCATCATTAAGTGCTTAGTTTTAACAATACTGCATTATTCCCAGATAGCAGATGGGGAAATGGAGAAATGTGGTGAATTGCCAGCAGCAGAGCCAGAAATAGAACCCAGATGTCCTGGTCTTGTGTCGAAGCTCCCTGGTCTCTCCAGGAGGGCAATGAGCAGGCTGCAGTGCAGGGGGATCTTCCTCCCAGTAAAGGGCAAAGCCGTGATGGGCAGCTCACTGATGGGTTGCGTAACACTGGAACCCCGTCCACACGGGTGCAGAGAGGTAAGGCAGAGCGGTCTGGTGGGACCCTGCCAGCTTTGTTGTCTGTGTCCCCGCGCTGTGATGTGCGGCTTGGCCGTTCCATCACATGGACGTGGGCAGGTCAGCTCGCGTGTGCCTTTTCCATGTCGCTGCCCGCAACGGCACAGGTCAGCTCGCCTGTGGGTTAGCGTGGCTGTGGGAAGCTGCCGGCTCCCGTGTTCAGCTGCCTTCAGGCCTAGTGAAGCTGAGGCAGTGTCTGGCTCCCCAGCCACAATCTCTCGTTAGAAAGAAATTAAAAGCCACTCAATTTTGGCTAATATCCCTCTGTAGGCCTTTAACTCCACCTGTGACTAACCTATTCATATAGCTCTGTTTTAGTGGCTTGGGTTGATGTATCCTCGATTAATTTGGGAGGAGAGTGGCAGGGCCATATCTCTTGTCTCCCCCTCTCCTAATCCCTGTCCTGCAGTCTGTCTTCTCCCACTATCATCTCTGCTATCCTTTCTCCATTCATTCACCGTCTTCTCGCCTGCAGCTGCCTTTTTTCCCCCCTCCTCACTTTTGGCATTTTCTTCCCCAACTCCTATTTGCCTGCCTTTCCTCTTTGGTCTCCTCCTGTCCTTTAACCTTCCTTCTCCAGTTCTTTCCTCCTCCTCCTCTTTTTTCTTGGCTGGTATTGCTTCCTTTTCCTTTTTTCAGCTTTCCCTTCTTTTCTCGTCCTTTTCTCCCTTGTTTGGACCCTTTTCTCTGAGCCTCTCCCCCCGCTCTCCCTTGCTGCCTCTTCCTCCTTCCCCAGGTTTCAGATGCTCATGCGATTTCTCTCCCTCTTTGTTTCAGGCGCCCCCACCCCGCTCCCCACTCTCGATTATTATTAATGATAAAGTCTAAAACATCACATCAGTAATTTCTGAGTGAGTTTTGCAATGAAGCTGGGCCTTATCAGCCCCTCCCGAGTGCCACAAATTTTACTTTTGCAATTTCACGCCTTTGGTTATTATCACGCTGCTTCGTCCCTGCTCTGCCTTGCGCTTTCCCTCCCACCCTCCTCTGGAGAGAGTACTTAAACTTGTTTTCATTCCCTTATTCTTTATTTTTTTAATGTCCACTCTCTCTGGAGCCAGTAATGTTCTTCCTCTTTTTCCTCTCCCATTTTCTGTTAATTCTGTGCCATCTGCTTAGCAATCTGTTAAAATAAATTTCCCTCACAATGAGAAGCCCCTCCCTGCCTTGCCTCCGTCCCCTCCCCCGCAGCCTCAGCCCCCCTACTTTTCCAACAGGGTTGTCAGAGCCTGCCACTCTCCCTCTTGGGGTACCTCTTCATCCCTCTTCCCAGCTCCCCACCTGCCTTCCTAGGCTGGCTCAGCAGCACCTGCTGGGCGAGGGAGAGGAAGGAGAAGAGATGAAGAAGATGGTGCTGGGTGCAGCTGAATTACTCTCACCCCACATGTGCACACACGTGTGTGTATGTGCATGGGTCTCTTACACGTGAGTGTTTCTGTGAGTCTGGGCAGGGTATGACCAGCGCCGACACAGTGAATCAGTGCTGGATTGAAGGGTGAGTTGTCTCTCTGGGACTGACGAGCAGGGCCACCCCTGGGAATAGGAGAGGGTCTGGCTGCTGTGTAATGCACTAGCTCTCCACCATCCACACTCAGCGGGTGAAGGCTGTTTTGTCTGGAGCTGTGGTCAGATGTGGATTTGGCCACTGGAGCAAAGCTTCTGCCAACCTGGTTGACATAAGCAATGAAGAACATTTCCCAGTCCAGAAAGAAGGAGACTTTGTTGAGTTTTTTTGAAGTGATTTCCTTCCTTTTTTTGTCCAAGCTTAGAGTAAGAAGTGGGCCAGGCCTCTGGAATTTCCTGCTTCCGTCAAGGTCTTGACTGTGGTCTGATACACATGTGAAACCATCCTCTGAAACAGTGCCTTGGAGGAGCTTTGGTTGGTACTTCTCCTGGGCAAGTTTTTTGGGATATGGAGATAGAGGCTCTGGTCCTCCTTAAAAGTTTCTTTTGTGATTTCATGTTTGATGGCGTGGTTCCCACAACAGGAGATTGGATCCCTCATGGAGTCTGTGGGACTTGTGCAATGGGCTTTGGGAACTCCTCATGTCAGTGCTCTCTTGTCCCTGATTCAAGTCAGGCCAGAGTTTGAATGGGGATCTAGCTCTTCTACGCTGCTCACCCTGACTCTGTGATCCCTTGCCACATGTTCCAGTTTCAGTATCAGGCTCTTCCTCTGATCAGTCAGGGTCTTTGGGGTTGTCTGGAACACGGTGTTTTGAGAGGTTCCTAGTTCGTGACACATGGCATCAGTATCTGCAAACCTACTGATAACAGACCCCTGCTCACAAGCCCCTTCCTGAGGCTTTCGCTTCCCAAGGGCCTTCAGGTTCTCCTTTTCTGTGATGCAGATGAAGCTTTTAAACAAGGTAGCTTAGCATCCCTTCTGCTAACTCTACCATGTGCTCATGATCTCTGAGGCAGGGCCTCGAGACTCTCTTATTTGTGCATGCCAGGAGAAGCGTGCTACATACTGTTGTGCGTGGGTGTATCTGACTGTGTGTGTTTGGGTTAAGGACTTGCACCCAGACGTTGGGCGTATGCATATGAGCCATCGGGTATATCGATATGTCCAGTTGTCGATGCCTTCAGTGATGAAATGTTGCCTTTGCAGATCTGGATGTGCATGTATTTACCTTTGAATCTGTAAGTGGCCGGTAGGTGCATCTCCACGTGTGAGCTTGGGAGTTTGCTCTGTGCATGTCTGGAGCGCGTGTCTGTAGCAGGTGTGTCGGCAGGAGTGTACGTGAGCCCGGCTCCCTTGGCAGGTGTCTTTGGACGCCGGTGGATATGGGAAAGGAGGGTGCAGGGCCACCCGCCTCCCTCTGCACAAGCCAGCTCTGAGCCAGAGGGTGTGGGCAAGCAAAGCGTGTGCAGAGGGAGACCCAGGCGAGTTTACACAGATCGAATCCCACCCTCCGTCTCCCTGCAGCGCCTCATTAACAGCCACACTGAAGGGGCTCAGAAGCAGCGTGATTCTGCTCCAGCACAATAACCTCTGCAGCTTTGATAACAACAAGCCCCCTTAAGCCCTCTTCCTCCCCCAGCTCCCCTTTTCTCTCCCCTGCTTCCCTTTGAGCCCTGCCGACAATAGGCAGGCCTGCTGCAGTGCTGCCCACAGCCCAGGCAGGCACACAAAGCCGCCAAGAGCTTACAGGAATTCTTTGGCAGGCTGCTGGTTTGCTGCGGAGAAGAAGAAGGGCCCTTCATACTCGGAAGCTGTCTCATTGCCCCTGGCCCTATTCTCTTCCCGTGTTTGATAGACACTGAGCCACGGTAATCTCTCTCTGCCCCGAGGGGAACAACAGCTTTTGTGAAACAGATTTTTACAAACTGTTTTGACCCACATCCCCGGCCCCCCCTTCTTGCCTCCCCCCTTCCCTCCCCTCCAGTTCACTGGCTGTATCAGTGTCACATAATTAAATCAGCTTTCCTGTTTGCCTCTGCTTCCTGCTAATTGTTTGCTCACAGCTAGGATTAGCAAGTCAGGGTTATTTTTCACATATCCTCAACAGGTTTTTCTGCTGCAGGAGGCCACTTCATGGTTCTGGCCTCCTTACTAGCCTGCTTCTCATGCGCTATGGACAAACGGCTCTGTGGGCCTTGGAGGTGCAGAGAGATTGCTGGGCTTCCTGAGAGACCACCGGGCAGTTCAGCAGGGCTGGAAAAGGGAGAGATCTCTATTGATATTTTTTTCACCTCTCTTTTGCAAAACCAGCTGAAGATTTTTCCTAAGGAGAAGCAGTTTGAGAAGGGGGGTGACCCTGCTGGTCACTTGGGGAGCCTAACACCCATTCCGCAGATCGAGTTGCAGCTCAAGGGCTGGTCAGATGAGGAGCTCCTCAAATGGAGGCTCGTGATAATCCCTTTGGGAAACTGCTGAGCCACACCGTTTTAATGGCATTAGCATGAGGGGTAAGCCTAAAGCAAATACTTGGTGTCACTATTGCAAGTGCATCACAGTAGAAGTTATCTCCCATTAGCTAAGCCCACATAGCTGCTTGGGAGCCCCACTCTCAGCACCCCCAGCTAGGAGGCAAAACAACTGGTTTACACCACCCGTATGGTGTCTTTTCACTCTGCAATTCACAGAGGCTAAAATGAGTTGCAGAGCTCAGCTAATGAATCGCAAGTTATTAAGACATGGTTGCATCATCTTTTATGAGCCTGGACTTACATCTTCAAGGCTGATCAAAAAGCTTGCATAAAACATCTTGTTTTGGAAGGAGGAAAATAATTATTTGATTAAGGTGATTAGTGCAGAAAGTATTTTTTGCAACAAGCACTTGGAAAAATTCACTCTGATTTTCAGGACGAGGGAGCAGAATATATAAAACATCATACTCTGTCCTTGGGACTACTGCTGATGGGCCTTGGTCTCTCAGGAGACCATGTGATTTTCATTTTTTTTCTGTATTGGGAGAAATTTGTACTGAAATCCCTGAAACGTTGAAGAAAAGTTTACATAAAGATAACCACCAGGATTCTGTTCTTCACCCACTTTTTTTTTCGGGGTTAAAAACCTCTCCTTTTCTGGTGCTACTAATTAGTCTTTCACTCCTTGAAGGCATGGGCTAAGAATCTAAAGTAGCTTTAAATACAAGTTTAACTGCTGTTTCCTTTTTACTCCATGCTAAACAGACCCAAAAATTTTTAGCTGGACATTTGAGGGCTCTTGGCTGATTGATAGAGTGGTCTTGAAGATACAAATTTTTTTTCCCTATAAGCCAGAGGTTAATAATAATCATAACAATGATAATAATAAACATTCTTGTGTCCTGCACAAAATCTCCCTAGGTGCTTCATACTGAAGGCTTTACCTATGAAGAAACCTTTCTGTTTCATACAGACCTTTTGACTTTTCACGGCAGCTACTCTCTGACTCCAGACTGCTTGGGTGAGTAATCCTGAGTCCTTGGTATTCCCCAACCACCCTGAATGGAAACATTCAGCCTTTCCTGCTGTGCCACATTTTCTGTTGGGAGATTCCCTCCCTGCTATCAGTATTCCTATGTCTCTGTGGGTTCAGTAGGGATCCTGTCACTGGTAATTTCCAGGTGAGCAAATGGATTTAGTAGGAAGGGCTTGAACAGGAAGATGGCTAATACACTAAGGCCCGTGCGATAAAGACAGATTTCTGTTTTACCAGGCTCCCAACAACTACACTACTCTGAAAGTGTACCACTCCAAAGTAGTTGTGAAGGCACAGCTGACACTTTGCCTGCTCCCTGTACACGGTGAAGGGTGTGCATTGCCCCTGGCCCCCTGGAAGCATGTTCGGATTCAGGTTCAAACTGCCTTTCCAGTCTTCCCCTTCCCTGGCCAGAGGATCAGGAGAGGGTCCTGATCCTCTAGGACCTGAGAACCTGGGCCTGCATGTGTCAGCCACCAAGAAGCCTCAGCTGCGATGCTGGGCTCTAAAGTCAACCACTGTTCCTTGTTTGTAAGGCTCGCCAGGGCCTGGCACGTGGTAAAGCTCTGCTATTCCATTCTTGTTTAGATTCTTCCATTCAACTTTCCTGCTAGTACAGTGTTAGATGGAGCCTCGAGTAAATGAATCTGTTTTGGTGGTTGCTAATTAATTGGCTAATTATTAGGCTGACTGATGGTTTAGTTGATGATTCAGTGGTTGCTGGTAGCTTCATCATACGGGTAAAAGCATCCTTCATGAGTTTCCCAGGGAATGGAGTGAATACAGGGCTGGGAACCAGAAGTTTCTTCTCACTCTTCCTTTGCCGTGACTGTGTTTTGTAGTCTGGGACAAAGCTATTTGCCTCAGTTTCCGTAGCTGTAAGTTGGAAGTAAGCATTCATAGCTCATTGGGGTGTTATGGACATTAGTTCCCGCTTGTTAAGGGTTATTTAAACATGTGAAATGCAATTATCTGATTACCCAAGTAAGAGGCTGGTATTCTGGTTGGCAGGATGGCTAGCAAATTGGCGAGTTACTTAACTAACTTGGTTAATGACCTGGTGCCATTTACAATGGGAGCAAATGATGTTAGGATACTCCCCTTTCAGCAGTATGGAGCTATGTGATTTTTTTTTTCCTTCCCTGAAAGGCAGGAAAACGTTTATTTAACATAATAATTTTACCTCAAAATCGGTGCAAGGTTAAACTATAATTTAGAGTTCTGTTTCGGAATCAGTTCTCGTTCATATTTAAACGGTTCCTTGGAATAGATTTCAGCCCAGGCGAGGTACGCCTGAATAAATCCTGGGCTCGGCAAGCTTTTACGCCGGAGCGAGCCGCCTGGCAGACGGGTCGGAATGGAGATTCCCCCGATGAGGAGTCCCGGCCCCTTTCCCCGGCGGCCGCGGGGCAGCTCGGCTCCCGGAGCCCGGGAGGCGGGGCGGGCGGGGCGCGCTGCCGCCGCGGCGGGGCCGGGGCTGCTCTCCGCTGTGCTGAAGGCGCCCGCGCCGCCGCCCGCCTCCCTCCGCCGCTCCCGGCGTGGTGGTGGGCGCGGGACGCCCGAGTGACCCCTCAGCTTGCGCTCACCGAGCTCCTCCTCACTGGCCGGCAGCCGCCAGAATGAGGGTCCCGTCCTGCTGCTGCAGAGCGGGGCGCGAGGAGCGAGCAGCGCGGGGCCACGGGGGATGAGCCGGGAGGTTCTGTGTGAGCTTTCCGGTTGATCTGTGGCGTTACGACACGAAAGAGCCTGTGGTCTGGAGAGACCCGATGGCTGAAAACAGCCCACTGAGATGCAAATGAAATCGTTTAGAATTCAGTTCATCGTTGGGATGAACTGGCTCTGAACTGGAGTTTTCACCCATCCCTACTTTTTGTGTCAAAAGTAATTCCAGGACACTTTCTCATCAGCTCCACAAGCCACTGCTGCTTCGGTCAGTGAGTTACAACGGACGCTGATGTTGGTAGGATCGGGCCAAACTTCTCATAATCAACCCTTATTTTATGTCGCTTATGATTTGTCAAATAATAACCACACAGGCTCAGATCTTGCAGGCTAGGTGTTTGCTCAGTTGAAGTTTACATTTATTAACTAATTTATATCTTTTGGGAAAATATGATTTTAAACAATGTCATATTATTTGTTCTCTGAGCAGAACTGGTATCCCATGCTCTGGATCACAGTGCTGGTATTTGATGAGGACTGAGCTTTATTCAGGAGATCTTTAGCCTATATCTCTGCTCTCGAGGAAGATCACAGTTATCTAAGCAATTCTGACATCGTTTGTTCTAATCTGTCCTTAGAAACCTCCAGTGAAGTCATCCTCCTCTCTCCAGGCAAATCCATTGCAGTACTTACTCCTCTAACATTCTTTCCACTGTCTGAAGTAAATAATTTTTTGTTGCAGTTGAAGCCTCTAACTTCTTTTTGGTGCCTGTCAGTGATGTGGAAAAAAAAAAATTATTCCTTCCCTCTTTCACCTATTAGTAAACTGCTGCTGTGTCCTCCTCAGTATCTTTTTTGCAACTAAAACAATTCCAGTTCTTTTGGTCTTCCATCTCATCTTCACAGATGTCTAATCGTTTGTTCCCCACTCCTGAGGACTGAGAGTCCTGAGTAAATTTGCATGTTGCTTAAATTGCCCCATATGGAAAGCAGCCCACCAAAGGAGGCCTTTCTGGGATAGATTACAGTGGGAACAGTAATTCACATGTCTTGCAAAGGACACTGCTGTTCATAATCCTGGTGTGGTAGATGCTTTTTTTTTTTTTTTTTTTTCCTGAAAAGCATGACATAGTTGACTCATGGACGTGATTCATCGTCACTCCAAGAGACTTTTCTGCAAATCTGCTGCTTCCTAAATTGTGTTTGCATCAGTCAGTTATTCTTGACCAGTGTGGTGCCTGATATTTTTTTCTTTTGTTTGGATTTGGGGTGGCGGACATGTCAGTATGTAGTTTCTTCAATATTGGAAAAGCAAGCTAAGAATATCTTCCTTCCCACTCTTCCACAGAAAAAAAATAGCCACAGTAGTATTAAAAGAGCATTTTTTCACATTGCAGACAGCATTAGTGTGGTGACGATCTGATAACTTCTGCCAGGCATCTCTGTCTGTATTCCTTATAGACAAGTCTTTGGTTACAACCATTTTGAATAGTATTCACTCTTCTTCACTGCTCAACCTGGATATGCTTAGGAGTGGAGCAGAGTGAAAGAGGTTTTTCATATGGCCTCTGCCTCTTTGCTTACTGAACCTGCAATGAGTCAGGGTCTGGTGAAGAAATGCTCATTGCATGGTTATTGAAAGGAAAGTTCTAAAGAGATGGTTGGATGAATCACTTTGCCCCAGTAATAATTCACTAATTTTTTAGGGTCGTGTTTCCCTGCTTTATCTTGAGGTCTGGCTCTGAGTCACAGATATCATTGCTGAATATAATGGGAACTCTGATCCTTGCACAGAGTGAGTCGAAGTGCACTGAAAACATAAAGGGTTTCCAAAATGAATCAAAGCCTTTTGGATCCATTCTGTGTGCCTCATGGTTCTTGTCTCTAGAATGGAAATAAGAAGTCTCATTTTTGGAAGACAAATGGGTCTGCTCAGAAAAGCACTCAACCACTCTTGTGGATGAACACCAGAAAAAAACACAAGAGAAAGAAATGTACAGTTTGTCTTCAGAAAAGGGTAGATTAAGGAGCCGTTTCCTCGAATATAGTTGAGATTGTGTAATTGAAGCTGGTAAACATAACCGCAATGTGTATTTAGGGGCTTTAACACTACAAGGCAGTTTTAATTCTGGCATTGCATCTTTTGATTCCTGGCTTTGCACTTCAGGCAGGATCTGTTAATGCTGTAGGCAGTGGTGTGTGTGTGCATGCATATAGTGAAGAAGACATTGCATTTAGTTGCCAGAAAAACTAATTTGGACTCCACTGGAGCTGTGAAATGTTGCTTACCTTCTCATATTATGGGAATATCTGGGGATGGAGGGGGAAAGTCTCAGGAGCCTTGTGTGGTTTATTATTTTTCACATTTTGACAGAAAGAAAGGTGAATTGAAATGTAACCTTTGAATAACAAAATGGGAAGTGTTTTAATGCTCATCCTCCTCCTCCTTTGCCTTCTTCCAGTTCTGGAGCTGAATTAGAGCTGGTTTGGATACATTCACGTGGTGCAAATGGACCCACTGCCAGCAAAAAACTTCTAATTTTCCCTTCCTCCAGAAACCAGCTCCGCCGTGGGGTCCTGCTGGTAGCTGTGATGATGTGTCACATCTTGTAGAGTCTGTTTCTCACCCTTTTTCTAAATATAGGCTGAGGGAATATATTTTTCTTATGAGTTCTTCGTTAGCTAAGGGTAATGAGTTTGAGCTGGTGGGATCATACTGTAACATGTTGATGACTACTGAAGATAAGTCGATGTGGTTATGAATGATCTCAGCACTGGGGGAGTCGTGATGTGAGACGGGAACAAAGTGAGAGGGGGGTGGCAAGGAGAAAGCAGTTGGGAAAAAAAAACTGAGAAAAGATGAGGAGAAAAGGGAGCAGAACACAGCTGGTGTGATTCAGGTCCTTAATGATAGTATTGGCTAATCTAAAGTTCACCGTTGGCACACGAAGCTGTGGTCAAGCTCCTCCCTGTTTTCAGCAGGAATAGAAATTGTAGGACAAGAAGATCTCTGGACTCTAGGGGCACCAGAACAGGAGAGGGATGGCATATATTGCTTTTCATGTTTCACAGATGCCTATGTGATCTCCTATAATGCCAAGAACAAGTTAATTCTCACTAATCTGCTTGCTGGAGTGAACGCAAGGGCATGTTTGAGCTTGACAGGAGTGACCATGGCTCTTCCTTGAGAGGCAGCTATGTCTGAATGGTTGGACCATGCTTGGGCCAACACAGCCTAGGGAGCCAAAAGTGTGTGGAAATGCTCTTGCCACTTCAGAGGGAACTTGCATTCCCTCCCAGCCAAATCTTACCAATATCCTAAGGTGGTATTTTCAGCTGTGTCGTCCCTGCTACTATGTGCACTGGAAGTGACCACGTAGTCATCGGCTTTCATCTTCCCCAGCTTCTTTCCTCAACTATGCTCACCCAGGAACCCATCTGACCATTCTTTGTTCCTAGTCTTAGTTTTCCTCTGCCTCTGTTCAGTTGGGTTTATCATAATGAAAGGACTTGCCTGTGCAAGTAGGCATTTGAAAATAGCCTTCAGAATAGCTTTGAAGTGTTTTGAATGAATAATTTTCTTTTTGATTGTGTTTAATTGCTGTACAACACATAATAGGAAGTACCTGTTTGTGACGATCTGCATGACTCTCTGATGAACAAAAACAGTTCCAAAAAACTTCAAAGCAAGCAGAAATGACATTGCTTCATGGAAATGTTCCCATTCTCACAACAACTCATGAAGTCTGGCCATGTATCATACTACACTGTTGATTGTGCAGGAGGAAGCTATCTCATTGCTGTGAGGTGGTTGTGTCTCCCCACAGTTGTATGTTGCAAGAGCTCATAGTCCCTTGCTGTCTTCCCTGCATTGCCCTGAAAGAGTTGGTCTGAACTCACAAAGAGCAAGACAGTGTCCTTAATGTATGAGCATGGAGAGATCTGTTCTTTGAAAAGCCCTGAATGTTTCACCTCTACTCAGAGAATTCTTGGTGATCTATATTAAATATCAAAGTTGTAATCAGCATTAAGTGTCTTTTAAAGCCATGGAAACTTTTGTTCTGACCCTGCTGGATGTTTAGTCTGCTGTGCTGAGGGGTGACTACACAGCCTGAGATTGGGTCCTTGGTTTGAATGAGGTCTTTATTCCAGAAGTAGTACTATTTACCTTCTTGTTTCAGTGAAAAAATGATACCTCCATCTGGTAATGGGAACTATTGGTGAAGATGGCCATGTTGGTTTGGCACCTAAAATGAAGTGAGGCTGGGCTGTGGTTTTTCTGTGCCTCAGAAAGCCCAGATTTTTTCAGTTGGCAGTCACAGGCATGCGCTGAGAACATGATTGCCAGGACATAAGCTGTAGAGAAAGCAAGCTTTTAAAAACCTCGTCAGAGATGATTCTTTTTGTGCCTACAAATATGGCTAATTCCAGCTTTCCATTTGGATCCTAGAGCTGCAAAGTGGCCATTTGTCCACCAGAGGGCGTGTAGGCATTTTCTCCTCCTGAGCACAAAAAAGGGAAAAGATTTCCAAAGCAAATGCCCTTCCAAAATGGGACCCTGAACTGGCTGCCTTGGCCGTTGCCATTGCAGCTGGGATGCTGTGGAACAGGTGCATGGGCAACTGAGCTGGCAGCAGTAGGGCTGATGTGACCTCTGTGCCACTACCCGCAGAGCCATCTCGGTGTCATGTGGGGTTCTGCCTGTGTGAAGGGTTAAATGTAAGTCCTTATGGTGCCATGACTTTATGATTCCCTAGACTTGCATTTCTGACCCGTGTGTGCGTACATGTGTACGGCATTACATGAGAGGGAGAGAGATACACAACGTCCACATACACACCCACATTTGCTCACAACAAGTATCTGTGTCCACACAGTCCCACTCTACAGCTTGCAAAGTAATTAGACTTAAATGACTCTTTGGAAACAAAATAAATCAAATAGCATAATAGTACCATCTTTTTATCTCATTTGTTCCCATACAATTAGTAGTTTTACTGCCATGTTGTGACAGGTGACTGTGTTTGACCTTTGCCGCTTGGGTGGTTGGCTGGTGCTCAAACTAATGAAGACCCTTAATGGATTGGCTTTTGTGAGGCTGTGAGCGGTGGGGTTAAAGAGAAAATGGTGCCTTAGACAGAGTCCAGAGAAGATCCTTCAATTAAACCTGAAGTCTATTAGCAAAGAAATATTGAGGAGGTTGAGAGTTAGCAATGATTTAACCAGCAAGTCTTCCTTGTGAGTCGTTAAAATTAGAAGAAAAAAAAATATCTCCCTGGTTATTTTATTGTTGAGCTTGTGGTTGGACTGCCATCCTCTTGGGTTAGAGGATGAAAGCAGAGGCGTGGTAGGAGAGGCTTGAGGCTACAGGGCCCCGGTCCCAAGTTTTTAGCCCCTTGGCTTCCACACAGTTGAGCTTGCCTTGGACAAAAGAGTGAGGAAAAATGAAGCAATAGCAGGAACAAATGAAGAGTGATGCTGGGGAAGATAAAACCAGATCTCTGGATAAATAAGACTTTTTGGAACTTAATTGTTTTCATGATGTAATAAATTACAATGAAAGAAAAGAGAACTGGCAGCTTCTGGGCAATTGAGTCAGAGGGCAGTGCCGAGCTGTAGAGCGCGAGTAATAAACAGGAGCAGAGGGAGGCTGATGGTGAGGCTGGTGCAGGACAGGTAGGGCTGGCCAGAGCAGCACAAATAGACACGACAAGTGAGTGTTTGGTGCAAGGAGCCAAGGGGTGGCCAAGCTGTGAAAGCACTGGAAGGGCCAGGCCTGATTACAGCAAAGGGCCATGGGGCCATTCTCCTGCTGTGACACTTCAACAAAAATCCTGCACATGGCAGATGCAACCTGCCTGCTGCTCCATGGGATCCTCGTCCTGCCCCCAATGGCTAATGAGCTGACTCCGTCCCTTTCTTTTAGCTTCATTATAGAACCTGAACGTTTCCCGTTCATCCTAGGCAGGCTTCCTTCCTTTTGTTTTCAAGAGTTGCTGAACTTTCAGCCTGAGTATCACCTTCAGCAGTGTTCATGATCTTGAGCAGAGCTGGGGGCTGCCTCTGCCCCTCACTGTTCCTGTGGGTGATACACTGTCCCACAGTTGAAAGGTGGAAGATGGGAAGGGTCTGATGAGGGAAAGCACAAGCTGATTGTGCTGGGTGAAGAGACCTGCCTTCCCGCTAGTCAGCCATCATCTAGATTCTGTTGGAGTGTCCTAGAGATTGCTGGATTAGCTGAGGCTTTCATCTCCCCATGCTTCCTCTGCCTCCACGCACAATGTAGTAAACCTCAAAGAATTCAGAGTCAGCCGGGCAGACAAAGGCTGAAACAGGACAGAGAGAGCAAGGAATAGTGTCCTGGGTCCTGACACGCCTCCTTCACACTGGCCCATGCTGTAGGCTGGTTCAGCATCTTGGTGTCTATCTCTTTCTTCTCTTCCCTGGCCTACACTCTTGTAGAAAGACCATGTGGGGAGAAAGCAGTTTGCTCCCTGCAAGCGTGTTTATTCTGTGCTTCTCTGCATTAGTTCTGGGTGATATTTTTTGAACATGGAAAATGTTTTACAGTTCTTTCTGCCCCTGCTGCTTCTTCCCAGTGCAAAGGCCTTTCCTGATGGAACCACAAGTGCCTGCATACGAGGTGGAGTTGAGCAGTCATGCTTGGATTGGAACTGCAGCCAGCACCAGACCAAACTACATAGTCCCTCTTACTGGGATGATGGAATACCTTTTGGAGGTGAAAAGTGACGGAAAGTGAAAAGCAAAGAAAAAACCCAAGATGCCTCAACAGGAAGGAAATTGGACTCTCTAGAGCCTGTGGTTGTGCCCCAAAGACAACAAAGTTGGAGGGGACTAGGCCCAAACTGCTTGCTGCTTGCACAGAGGCGACTAGATTTATCAGATCTGGAACCTTTTGTGGCTATAGGAAAAGGAGCAGTTTCACTCCACTGCAGCTGAGTCATCACATAGCTTTGAAACATCTCAAATGTAGTGCCCCGCAGTTCCTCTTCCTGGGTCATCCCACCTCAAAACCTTCAGACAGGACTCCTAAACTGAGCACCATGTTCCAAAGGTCCTCAAGCACCATGGCAGACCCTCAGAGCTGGACTCAAGGACTGCTCTAGTCTTCATTCCTTCTTCTTCTATTTATTTGTCTGTCTGTCTAATCTTTTTCTCCTTCCCCATGGAGCAATTCCTTCCTTTCACTCACACAGTCTTTTTCTCTTTTTCTTTTCTTTCACTCTTAGACATGTGCCTCGCCCCCTCCTACCTCCCCCTACTTTGGGGATAATTTAACATGTTACACACTAACTTTCTAGTAATGGCACTCCAGCTTTTTGAAATTCTGCTTCCCTGTTTTATGGCTGGGCCTCTAATGGTTATCTTGCAGCCCTGCCTCTGGCAATCATGTAAGGAATAAATAGAAGCTGACACAGTAATTTACTTAAATCTTCTCCACACTTTTGCAGCATTTTCCTCCAGAGGATACCCCCGAAACAACAATTATTTGAAATGTCACGCGTTCCTGCCCCTAGGCTACCAACAAATGAACATTAAATCTATTAACAACAAAAAAAATTAAATGTTTACTTTTCTGCGAAGGTAAAGGAGAAGCTGGAGAGAGGGAGGGATGTCTCCAATAAATTTCTTCTCAATAATAAAGAGGTGTAGTTAATGTTCTCTCTAAGCAGTGTCAGCTTGCAGCCCACATCCTACGAGGACAGAGATGTGATGCCACACACTGCCATGCAGCCTTGCCAGAGCAGCTCCAATAGCCTCTTTTTTCCAGGCCAGGGACCTCAGTTATAGGTCAGTATTTCTGTGGATTAAATAAGATGTGTAGTGGGCCAGAAGCTGTGAACAGGGTGGTCCCAGCTCTGAGACCGTCTGACTGCTACTGCGTGCTATGGGTTCTGGAGTGGTGGGAGAGGAAGTATTACCCCCTTGGCAAAGGGAGGTTATTACCCCCTTGGCAAAGGGAGGTTAAGAGTATAGCTCGTCTGTTTTACAGAAGGGAAAACTGAGCATTTTGGAGCTCTGCCTCAACATCCTGTAGAAAGTATAAACTGCAGATAAGGCCCAGCTCCTCATCTTTTCGGTCCTATGCTCCCACCCCTTTGCTCAACTTTGCTGAATATAAGTAAGCATAAGTACTGGGAGTGAGATCATGGGAAAGTAGACTCTGCCCTGCATATTGGTCCTGGTAGAAGATGGTGGGAATATGGAGAGTCACTTGCATCCACTTGCTGTGGATGAAAGTTCACATGGGGATCTGGGCAAAGCAGGCTTAGGACCAGTCCTAAAGCACAGGGAACTGTTTTTCGATCTGCAGATGGGGAAGTTCAGGTCCAGAGCAGGTTAGAGGCTCACTGAGATACAGTAGCAGAAATGGAAAACAGTATCCCAAATCTACCCTGATTGCTTCACACTGTCTTGAAAAGACTGTCCCACTGCTTGAACTTTCCAAATTATGGCTATTTTGGAAAACGTTCCCTGTCCATTGATTCAGCATAAGACTCTCTTGGGAGCCATTGTGTTTATCTAGCCAGGAATCCAGCCCTTTGACTTTGAGATCCTCTATCCGTCTGAGTTCAGCAAATGGTTGTGATTTCAAGGAACCAAAAGGAGCCCGTCTTTTGTGAATGAACTTGTGAAGGAAAATTCCTCATCTGATGTTGAATGCTGCAGACCCCATTGACAAATTTTTTCCTCTGTTCTTTGTTTTCCCTTCTTTTCAGCAAAAGAAGCTTGGGTGTAGACCTCAGGAACCTTGGAGAGAGTGGCACCTCTGACATGCTGTATGAACCAATCGTTGCTGTGGAAAGTGAAGAGAGACCTGTTATCCACGTGTCTTGCTTCAATGGGGGATATCTGACCAGCCTCCTGCTCCTTCATGCAAAATGGCCAGACACTTTAAACTTCACTGTCACCATGGTTCACTGTATCAGGTAAGTATGCCAGGATGTGTCTCTTTTTTATCCCTGTAGGCTGGGACCCTAATTCCTTGGCACTGGTTTCTGACCCTCAGAGTCAGATAGTGCAGGAGACATCCAGTAGACCTGCTGCATCCCGGTCCCAGTACAGTTACTGTTGCAGTCCTAATCCGTTTTTTCGTTGCTGTTCTGTGTAAATCGTTCCAGTCCACCCACTAAGGTGGTTGATGATATGTGCATGCTTAGTCAGGCATCTACCATGCTAGACTGCTCTTGAACTGAGGTAACTTTGTGTCAGTGGGAGATAGTACTCCTGGGACAGTGCCTGCTTTGGGAAAAGGCTCTCTGAAGTAGCTCCCGGAGTCTTGCTGCGCAGGTCTGTGCCTTCACAGGATAGTTTATACTGCCAGGGCATTCAGAGCTGAAACAAGGCTTCTGAGTCCCATGGTCCTCTGACATTTTGTTGCTACCTGCTATGATTCTTTAAGGAACATGAGGAAAGATCATCTTCCAAGTGTGTGATACGTGTGTGTCTGGAAGGAGTGAGTTTGTTCTCTACCAACAATCCTGTTGATATCCAAGGGTGTTTCAGGAAAGGAAACTAGCTCATCCAAGGAATCAGACTTTAGCTCTGGAGGACCAGCTGCTTTGGTCTCTTCTCAGGCCTGGTGCAAATTCTTTGCCTGTTGTCTTGCACTGCCATGACTCTGCACAGAGTGTGTCCTTTACATTAGTGAGGGTGATAGGACAAGAGGAAATGGGTATAAGCTTAGTCAGGGGAGGTTCAGGTGGATGTTAGAAAGAATTTCTTCTCTGAAAGGGTTGTCAGCCACTGAATAGGCTGCCCAGGGAGGTGGTTGAGTCCCCGTCCCTGGATGTGTTTAAGAATAGGGTGGATGTACTGCTTAGGAACATGGTTTAATGGGGGATTAGGGACGGTTGGACTGGATGATCTCTAAGGTCTTTTCCAACCTAGAAATTCTATGATTCTCATCCGGAGAGAGGGGTTTGTGTGGGGCTTTTCTAGGTGTTTCCCACTTACTTTCTGAAACAATCTATCCCTTTGATGGAAAGGATTGTTGTCTTCTCCACTCCAGATCCAGCTAAGTGCCTGAGGTTTAGTGATGCACGAAGAGCCAGGTAGACGTTACATCCATGATCTGATGAGACAGCTTCACAACATATATACTCTGTATGGGAAACCACACAGACAATAATGTACAAAGCACAGGATTCTGACTTGGTCTTATCACAGACCTCAAAGTGTACTGTAGATTCTGGAGTATATGCTGTAGGTGAAGTCCATCTCAGTATTGCAATGGATTGATTTAAACAGTTCCACTGCCAGCTGAAAGTCTAAGCACCATAGTACGTTTATGAGTTATCCTAACACATAGAAACACAATTATGTGGTCTAATATATTGGGATGGACTCTTAGATAGTATATAGTACCAATACATATCAGTGTCTGCCATAAACAAATTGCAGAGCCTAAAATACCCATTATCCTATTGCTTAAAAAAAAAAACCAAACAGGAAATTGGGAGAGGATTCACCAAACTACTTTGCATTAGGTTTAATAAAACTTCCTCCTGTAACGTTTCCACTTTGATCTCTTCTCTGCCCAGATTCAGATTCCAGCTTCTGATTTCCACCAAGGAAGGTATGCAGGGAAGCTGGGTGCTGGCACTTAACTTTTTTTTTTTTTTAAGCTTTGTAGCATGTTCTTGTGCTCTCAATTCCGGATAATGCTGGATCCCTTTTATCCAGCCCCTCCTCTTGCCCTTTCAAGTGAAAAGAAGACTCCTGTGCCCCCCCATCAAAGTTAAAGGGAGGCTTTAGAGAGGAAGGCTCAGCACGCCGAGGCTCTTGAGCCTGTGTTTAATCTCTTTTCCCGTTCCTGTGTGCCTCTGTGGCTTCCCTACCAGCTTCTTTGTTGCCGAGTTTCTCATTTCCTTTTATTTGTGTGTGCGGGAGGTTGCCAAGCTCACTGGAATGCAGCTGAAGTCATCTCGGGGGGACACGCCTCAGCCCCCACCCCAGGTTATACATGACCTGCTTCAGCCCCTGCTCACCCACCCCGGGCAGGCTCGAGCGAGCTTGCCTGGCTGCAGGCAGGAGGTGAGCCAGGGAAGGCAGCAGGGCAGGAGAGGTACCCGCCTTGCTGCTGCAGCTGCCTTGTGCAGGGGTGGAGGAGGACGGAGGTCAGGGAGAAAGGGATTGAGAGAGAGTGCCTTGACCTCTGGGCTGCTGTCCTGCCTGGGGAAGGAGAACAGGGACGCGTGCAGCCTTTGGCAGGGGAGGGGGACCTGGTCTGTCTCAGTTCCTGCCTAACCTCAGCTGACCTCAGTGCAGTGCCCCGACTCTCCGCCACAGCTGCCCTGCCTCTGCTGAGCGATGCTGGGCTGAAGGTGTGGCTTTTGGCTGATGCTGGAATTTGCTCCCAGAAAAAATACAGGCTGTATTAGGCATGGAAGGGAGAGAGTTTGAATTGGACTGGTCCACTGGAGACTGTGAATGTTGCTCCAGAGCTGGATATGGCTCTGAGGATTTGCATTGGTCTTAACAAGTGCCAATAGAGATTGAGTTTGTGTTCATGCTGTTTGCTGTTCCTTCATCATGAAGGTACTACTGTGGAGGACTCATCTTACAGGGAACCTGTAAAAGGGATGTCCTGGGTGGAATGAGACATAGCAGGAGCACAAATTCACTGAAGCAGTTTGTCTCAGCTTTCCTTATGTCTTGTCCCTCCCACCAGAATGGAGAGGCAGTTGGCATTGCCAAGACTTTCAACCCCTCCTAGGCTATACGTGTCCAGTTTGGCACATGGGATTACCATTCATTTCTCCCTGAAGCAGTCTTGGGGAGCTGTAACTCCGACAGCATCCCATAAATCAGTCAGTGTTAATAGCCTATTTGCTAGGCTGTGGAAACCAAAGAACGGGGAAAAGGATGGGGCTGTGCCTAAAGCTGCGCAGTTTAGGAACTATGACCTTTGTTTGAGGTTGTTCCACAGCCTCTAGAAGTTTCCTGTACTTCCCAGGGTGGTTATCTGCTGCTCCAGCTCTTGACACTAGAGATAGACCTTCATTCAACAGAGGAACAATCTCTTCAGGTTTTGCTGTGTTTCATTAAATTCCTGGTAAAGCTTGGCAAAGCTTTTTTCAGGGTTCTGAGTATATTGATAGGCCTTAATCATCCTGACCAATCTAACCTGACCTGCACCCACACCCTCCACCCGTGGGCCCAGGGACTCTATTTAAGCTCATCCTTAGGCCTTCAGTCTCTGACTGTATAATGTTGGAGGAGTGGCTCTTTGTGGATCAGCCACTGTCATTCCTGCTCTGGGTCTTGTTAATCCAGACCCCAATGTATACACCAGCTTCTCAGCTTGACCTTGGTCCTGCCTTGTTGCTGTGGTGCATGATATGCTGAAACTAGGGGTTCCTTGCTGGAGGAGAGTTCCCAGTGCAAAGGAGAGCAAAGCTGTGGGATGATTTTGCTTCAGACAGGTCTGGAGTGTCTAGAACTGGGAGTTCACTGTGTAGTAGTCTGCAGCAGCCCTGATTGGGGCTGTCCCATTGTGCAGAGCTGAGAACAGTGAAGTTTTGGTGTTATTTTCTGCTTATGGACGCTGAGAGCAACAAGAACGTTCCTTTTTGATTCTTTTGAAGGCCTGGCTGAGGAGCACAAAGCTTGCAGTCTTGCAATTTCCAACAATTTCCATATTGGTCTGCATTCTCCTGGTTTCCTTTGTATCCAGCAAGTTCTTTGGGAGAAAGGTGCTGTTTATGTAGAGACTCTCTAAGGATGTTTTTATCGCAGTGCTTTAGGAGAGAAATCTGGAGAGGGATCTCAGGCCAGACTAACTCACAGACTAGATCAGGTCCCTTGAAATATTGCGTGGTTTTTGGTTGGTGGGGTGTTTTGTTTGTTTCTTTTTTAATGGCAAATTTTACCTTTTTTCTTCTGTATTAGAAGCCTTCTAAAAATCCACTGAAAAGTTTTTTGACCTGAGAAAAACATCCACTGGAAAAAGGGAAGAAGGGAGGGCTTGATGATTTGAGAGAATTGTGCAACTGAGTTGCAGAATCTCTTGAAGTTAGTTTCAAACCTCTATAGGTAGATGTACACCATAGGTGAGTCCGGACAGGTAGGTAGAGACTCCCTTCTGTATGTGGATATTTATGCATAAAGGGATCAATGTACATATTTTTAAATGTGTTTTCCATACGTTTTGATTTTTGTCTCTTACAAGAGCAATAGGTTACTTTTGGCTTGTCCTGCTTTGTAAGGAAAGAATGTGTTATCTGGCTTCTCAAAGCCTCAACAAACCTGTCTTCGGTGGCTGTGAGTGGTTACTGTTGTACTGCACAGACTAGAGCTGTTAGGCTCCTGGACCCTCTGGCTACCATCCAGCGTGTCACCGTGCTGCTATCTGCCAAATCTCCCTGCTGCTTTGTTCGAGGAGCATTTGTGCTGCCATTGTCTCTGTTCCCTCTGGACAGGCCCGTGGGGTTGTGCAACTCTCTGCGTTTGTGTGGTATCTACCTGGATGTAATTGTTTGGCTTTGTCCCTAGAACTATCTGTCAGTCTGCAACCTAGAAACTTCGGCAGGAGACCCAGAGATTGCATCATGTATCAAGGGGAAGACTGACTGGTAAATATATTGCAGAGAGCAGGGAAGAGTGTAACTTACTGTAAATACCCTTCTGCCCTTGGTTGTGGTGCTGCTATTTCAATGCAGTGGTTTAAGTATCTTTGCAGAGAAGCTTCCATGATTGAATTTTTTCCCCCTCCACTCTCCTATGAGGTCAGGGTACTTCCTTGCTGTACATCTGGCTGTTCCTGAAACACTTTTATGGAGGATTCCTCCAAAACTTCCAGTACTCTTTAAAATGAAAAATGTGTTTTCTTAACCAAGATATTGTGAAGAAAGCTTCTGATAAAGCCAGTGTCTTATTCTTGTGTTAGTAACACTTTTATTCAAGACATTTTCAAGAAGTTTCAGCTTTTACAATACCTGCTTTCTATTTTTTCTTACTTTATCAACCTCAAGTCTTTTCATTCTTGGTTTTCTTCACTAGGATGAAGTGCTATAGGATGGCAGAGCAGAAGGAAAGCACATCATCTAACCACTCTAATTCTCCCCTGTTGCTGCTTGGCATCCACACATACTGGGTATTGCAAGAGAAAAGCCAGACCTGGAAGCAATCTGCTGAGGGTTTCAGATTTTCTCTGTTCCTCTCTTCCAGTCCATTAGGCCAGAAAGGTAATGGCAGTCAACAAGTTTTTCATCTGGAAGTGCAGTCCTGGGGTTTCCTCAGATTTTTACCCGAGCTTGAGCTGAAGACCAGTCATTCTTGTCTGACCCTCTATTCTGATTTTTCAGAGCTGATTTCCACCTCCTACACACCTTATAATACCTCCTTTGCACTCATTCAGGGTGTGGTTGGATCAGACCCCGGTGCAGGTCAGGTTCTTATTCTTGCTAGTTGCTACTGTCTGGAGACAACATGGTCCTAATCTGTGACATAATTATTGCTTGAAAAGTGAAGAGTTTATGCAGGGGATAGGATGGGGCCTACTTCTGATCAATATTTGTATAAGTGATTTTGATGATAAAATGGAAACCAACTAGGGATGTTCTGGAGGAGCTAGTAAGCTGGAAGGAGTTTGCAAGTCCATTGGATGACAGGGTTGTAACTCAAATAGCTTGATATGCTGGAGAAATAAACTAAAATTAGGCAAGTAATATTAAGTACACGCAAAAGCTCTGTGTAACCAAAGAATGGAGGAACTGGTGCACTGCCTGGGAGGTGCTGGGAGGGCAGATCTCAGACTGAGTGTGCATCAGTAATGTTGCACTCTTGCAGTAACGAAATGTTTGCATCTGGAGTACATCAATGCCAGGGTCACTGCTGAGACACAAGAGGTCCCTGCAGCTCTCTGGCATACTGCAGTGGAGTCTTGTCCAGTGCTGAAGGCTGCACTTCCATGGCTGTGTTGATCTGTTGGAGAGTGTCCATGTTGCAGACCAAGGAGGGAACACAGAGCTGGAAACCAGGGCCTGTGGGGAGAGGTTAAGGAACTGCTTTATGGGAAACTGGAGAAGACTATGGTTGTAAAATGCTCAATTTCCCAGTGTATAAATGAATGATACCAAGAAGCAGGTAAACAACCATTTTCTGTGCCCACCTGCTAAAAAGCAGAAAGAAACAGGTACCCCTAGAATGGGGGAAGGCTATGTAATAAAAGCCCTTGCTAACTCATGGAGCACAGAAGCACCAGTAGAGGTTACCATGTAGCTGCTGGGATCTTGGCTGAAGGTGTTTCAGAATATGCATCAGCCAAGGAGGTATTTGTCTCAGCAGGGGAGTACCTGGATCATTGCATTGCTTTTTCCCAGCCTACATTTATGCATTTCTCTCCATCCTTCTTGTCTGTGTGGAAGCTGACAGGACGGTGGGAACTTCAAAGGAATTTGCGCTTTGAGGTTTTTCCTTTTTCCCAGTGGAAAACCTCTAGAATCAATGAAAACACATAGCACATGCTGTGTATTCCCCCAACAGAAAGCAAAGCTAGCTAACTATCTGATGCAAAATGCTTTGAAATTTCCAGGTTGGAAGATGATTGATTATCAAACAACTATTACACAGTGCAACAGAGATCACAGCTCCTCTCTGGTGCTAGAAAAACTAAGGATTAAACTGGCACCTCCTAGGGGAGGGATCCTTTGGGACAGGTGTCCTCTACACAGAGGCAGTGCAGTAAGCACATGGCTTTTTCATCAGCCACCAGCTCCTGTGTTCCAGCCCGTGCCACTGGCAGCTCAGAGCTCTCTCCCTCTCTCTCTGCAGCCCTGGCATGTGCATGGCTCGTTAGCAGCAGCCTGGCAATCAGGAAAGCCCGCTATGGCAGCAGCTGCTTTTCCAGAGCTGTCCCACATGCAGTGCAGCGTGGGGGCAGTTTGCCAAGGTGAGGCACTCCCTGCAACTGGCTGAGATGGAGCCTGCGGGAGAGGGTTTTGGTCTTCACCAAATGCAACCAGCTGGGGCAAACTTTGCATCCTTGCAAAGCACTTCCACCTTGTGCTCATTCCTGCCCAGCTAGTCACCTTGCTCCCTGATGTAGATGCAGCCAAGTACCGGGGAGCAGATGGAGGAAGAGCCATGTGACTTCTACCAAGCTCATTCCCAGGTTGGAGCTGGGGTAGCTGCTGGAACAAAGAATGGCATTGCCTGGAAACGCCTGGACTAGGGAGTTTGTGAGTACTGTAGGAGTCTTAAGCTTGCTTCTGCCAAGCTCCTTGGCTTCCAAGCAGCAGGTTTCCCAATCTGCAGCACTGATGCATGTTCACTGATAGCTGAGCTGTGGGCTCCAGCTGCTCTCCATGGTTAGGAGCCTTCTGCTGGACTCATGTGAACCACAGCCTGTTTTTCCCTTCCTCAACCCACACTGCTTCCCTGGTGGCAGAACCATATGGGCCTCACTCAGGGTCAGGACACCGTGGCTTTCTTTGAGACACCTGACACAGTCAGACCCTGTGGTGCCAGCTGAGATTTTCCTGGCTCAGGCTCTGCTTCATTCCATGCTAGCTCCACACAGCCAGGGAACACGGGGCTGGCAGAGATGAATAGAGGATGTGAACAGTTCCCTTGGTGCCCTTTTCCCTCAGTCTTGTTTCCCTCTCAGCAGGGGGAAGCAGTCTCTGCGCGGTCCTCTGCCGATTGCATCGGGGAAAGTCATTAAAAAGAATTAAAAAGGAAACAGAGAGAGAGAAGAGGGGAGAAAAACCCAGCTGAACAGCCCCAAACAGTTACAAACTCAAACAAAAGACCAACAGGATCTTCCGGCTCAAAGCCCTGGTCCACCCTCACCTGGCAGCAAAGGACAGCAGTGCTCCACTGGTTGCTGGGAGAAGGGAGTATGGCCTTGGCCATATCCCGTTTGGGACGGGGGTGACATGGATTGTGGGGCGGGCTGTGGAAGCTGTCATCTGATTGTTCAGACAGGCACAAAAATATATGTACAGAATTAAATTTATTATACAAAGATTGACTCATCCATCTGCTGAAGTAGGCGATGGCTCTGTATCCTGGCTTTTGCAGAGGGAATAGGGTATAAGATACATGTCTCCAGGGGTGCAGTGTCTCTTCTCCCCTTTGGGGAAGTAGCAGCGCCAGTTAGCAACTGCTCTAGCTGGGGAGCAAAAGAGTGGGATGGAGCCCCTGTTTTCTCCTGTGCTGTCTCCAGGAAAGGTTTGAGCTCCAAGGGTACAGATGTGTGTCTAGGAACATCTGGTTTATAATCCAAATCCAGTACCATAAAGGTTTTCCCAAAATAGTTGCCTAAATTTTGAATCTGTCTTGAGATGCAGAAGTCTGGCCTCCTTCAGATGCCAACCGCTCATTTGGTCTGAATCATGACTGGACACGAGCAGACATCTTTCAAAGGCTTGATTTTGAGTTCTGGATAAGTGCTTGCAACCTGGAATCTGTAAAATGCTATGGAGGGTTGTCCGAGCATCCTCAGCGTCCCTCAGCTTCTACTTCGACACCAGGCTGTACCTGCCTGAACATGTCTTTTTAGGACACTGGGGCAAAGGCAGAAACTTTAAGACAGCAGTGAGGTAATTTTTGCAGCAGTCAGAGCAACCTGCAGGCTGGTGACAGCGATGACTCTGAAGATCAGCTGTACAGTCTTGTTCTGAAGTCCTGTGGGCCACACTTGGCTGGATCTGGTGCAGTCCCTGGTCTAGATTTCTTCTCAACTATCATAGAAACAGCAGCATTTCCCCTGGGTTTATTTCTGAATATTGGAGCTAACTTCAAATGGATTGGATTTTCTCACCCAAATATTGGCCCTGGGAAAGTTCCTGGAACATTTTCCTATTAGTCCTCCTTGCCAGAGTTTCACTAAGCTAGTTTGCAGCTGCAGACGTTCCTGAGTGTTGTTACCAAGGCTTAGGCTACAACTGTCACAGGAATCCTTAAATCCAGCTTGATGGCTCTCCATGAACATTGTGGATATGCTTGTTTACATCAGACCTGCCATAGCACAAGCTGAGGCAGAACCTGAAGGGGTTCTGCTAATGCCAGGGAGGTTTGGGTCATATGCTGAAATAGGTTAGTTGCTATGCAAAGCATACTTTTCATTGGTGGTGCATTTAATATCTTGCATTAGTTTATTTACATGTGTGTTCTGGCATCTACTGTATATTAATATGAGTCTCTGCATTCGTATGCCCACTTGTATTATTCTAGGTGTAACTGTGTGTTACAACTTGCAGGTTTATCTTTATACAGATTACCAGTATTGCAGTGAAATGTTATCGCTTTGGTGCACTCACAGCTGATTTCTAGATCAGTGGCAGATCCCGTGGAAACATATGGTCCCCAGACGTAGGTTAGGTAAGTGTATTTAGTGATGAGTTTCTGGAGTATGTTAGTTTCTGAAGTGCTGCATTGTTAAGTTGTGCGCTGGATGCATCCCTCCCCAGGGGTGTTTCTGTGGGGTATTTGTGGCATTCACTCTGAGCATCACCATGGGGACAAGCAGAGGGAAGGAACACAGTTTGTATTTCTTAGTGTTGTCTGATTGTACTTTCACAGTGCCTCAGAGTGAAGGTGCATGATGAATTACATAACTGTCCTGTATGTTTCTATATGACAATAATATGCACGCACACATGCACTCACACGTACAGGCACACACCCTCCAGGCTCCAGTGCGTGTAGGAGAGTGTGTGTGTGTGTGAATGCTATTTAAATAAAAAAGAAAGGAAGTGAATCAGGGTCGTTTCCATTTTAATTGTAAAACAGATAAGCACTAAACACTTTGAAAAAGTAAATGACTTGAGAATAATTACTATCTATTACTCTGCGTCCCAGGGGGGCAGTTGGAGGAGCCCAGATGGCTACAAAAATGGGATTTAGCAGAAAATTGAAGACATTATTCACCGTAACACATTATCAATTACCTTCATATCAATTACAATAACCTTACATTAGAAGAAGGGCCAGGAGACTATCTTCAGCCCCCAGCTTGAATAGTAATTGCACTACCCCTATGGATGGTGTGTGTGTGTGTTAGAGGGTGGGGGCACCACAGGGTTGTGCAGGGGTTCTGGCAGCTCCCACTGTTCATGAGGGAGAGGATAATAATGGCTCAGGGTAGTTTTCCCTCTCCTCCCTACAGTCACCTCATGGAAGGTTTTTCTCTGTCCTGTTTGTGTGGTCTAATAGCTCGAAGGGCAGCTGATGTGGCTCCTTCCAAGAAATTCTGCTTGGCTTGTCATTTGGGAAGTTCAAAGTCTCTGTGCAGAGACTGCTGTTTCGCACCAGTGTCCTCTACTTTCCTTTCCCCCCTCTCAGCCATTTCAGTCAAGCTGCTCAGTTTGTTAATGGGGGCTGGTATGCAATCTGAGGTCCTTTTCTACAGGACCTGGGTTTCTTGGTGTAGCGATCTGGCTGCCTCCCACTCTGTGCAGGAGGTGGGAGCTGCTCCCTCTGCCAGACCCATATGGGACACCAGCTCATGTTTCCTGTAAACACTCACAGAGAGGTCACACAAGGCCTTGAATGGGATACGAAGATGAACCAACCAAAACCAAACCAAAAAAAAAAAATCTCCTCCTCCTTTTCTCCAGGAATGGCGGAAGGTGTCTTAGGGAGGAGCAGTACCAAGGCTGCTTCAGCAGGCTGATAGCATGAAGGTAGCTCTAAGGACATCTTGTTGCTTGTGGCTGTCTCTTGTTGCCAGCTGGGATAGCCCTTGGAGCTGGTGATAGGTCAGTGCTTCTAACTGTAGCTGGCTAATGCTTCTGGCTTGCCATGGTGCCATTCTGAAATTCAGCCTCCTGGATCCGGGCTTGATCCAACTCACCCAAATATTTACACATGCAACACCCAGATCTAGCTGTTGTGGTCTCATCCTCTGCTGCAATCCAAACAGTTTTCACTGCTGCAGCGTACTAGCCTATGTGCAAATGTGTGTGTGGAAGATGAGCATTCGGACACATCAGGGCACTTATGAGTTAAACTGTTGGTGACACTCCCTCCAGCCTCCCCCCTTTCCCAAATATGCAGTGGAGTGTCCAGTGGGTTAGTGCAGAGAGGACTAATTGCTATTAAAAGGCTTTAATCTGGGAGATTAGTGCTGGCTCCAGGCGGTGTTTGCACACGAAGGAGACGTTTCCGATGAGATGAACTAGAATTCGTCCCTGCTGTTTTGTTGATAGAAAATCATCTTCCCCTTGGTTTTTTCTCTTTATCTCTGTCTCTCTTGCTTTTTCGCTCTCTCTGATCATTTGCTTTTGCCTCTTCCTTGAAGTTGAGCTGAGCACTTTATTGTTTTGTAGAGTAGCAGTCCTCTTTGACCTTTGGGGTTGGTTGTCTTTGAACATACGTATAGTCATGCATGCTTGTATGCATAGATGTGACCGGAGTTTCCTGCTCCAAAGAGTCCTTCAGGAAGTAGATCCTGATCAAGAGAAGTAATGATAAATGTATTTTTCCCTTGCTTGCTCCTGAATCTCTTGGGGGTCAATGAAGGGCTTGCAGAACCCTTCCTGTAACATGGGTTGGGCCAGTCCCCTTCTCCTGGGCAAAGGCTTGATCCAGGGAGCATTGGGAAGAGACTTGCAGATTGAACATCTTAAAGCTCCCTGCAGAGGTAATTAGCTGGAGGTAATTAAATGATTACATATGGGAAGGTATGGAGCATTACTGGACCTCTGGCATGGCCCAGGAAATGTCACTATTGACTTTGATGAACATTGTATCAAGCTCAATGGAAATTAATTTGATAACATGCCAGATGTGTCCAGAGAACCTGTGTATGAAGGAGACACATTTGACCTGGGAGCACAGAAATCTTTGTGCTACGCTTGCTGGAGGATCCAAAAGTGGAGGTGCTTATTCTGAATTCACTGTTGTCAGAAATCCAAGAGTATGTCTCAGGCCTGACTATCTAGGCAAATAATCCCTGCTGCTCCTAGCTTCCAGCTGGAATTTTCACAGCATCCTCAGGAAGTTAAGTGCCAGTTCCCTTTGAAAAGCACAAAGGAGTAAATGGACAGTGTTCATGTGTGACTTGAGTGGAAGGAACTGAAGACATTGTATGCCAAAGAGAAGGATGTGTGAAAACTTGAGGAGTAAAGGAGGACTTGGGTAGAACCACAAAGTTGCAAGGTCCACAAAGTTGTCTGGCTACTTTCTGTGGCTGCCAGACAAAAAGCTATGAAAGAGAAATGGTAAGAGGGAATGAGTGTCCTCAAATCAATGAGGCCAGGAATCAAGGGGACAGTTGGGCAGGGAGGAGAAAATTGGTTCAGGGTCTAGGTCTTCCATTCAAAGAGGTCGAGACTTTCCAAAGAGGAAGAGCTTCATTTGCAAAGTATCATAGAATCATAGAATCGTTAGGGCTGGAAGGGACCTTCAAAGGTCATCTAGTCCAACCCCCCTGCAAGGAACAGGGATATCTCCAACTAGATCAGGTTGCTCAGGGCCTCATCCAACCGGGCCTTGAACGTCTCCAGGGATGGAGCATCCACCACCTCTCTGGGCAACCTGTTCCAGTGTTCTACAACTCTCATGGTAAAAAATTTTTTCCTAATATCCAACCTGAATCTACCTCCCTCTATTTTAAAACCATTACCCCTTGTCCTATCACAACTGGCCCTCCTGAACAGCCTCTCCCCGTCTTTCTTGTAGGCCCCCTTGAGGTACTGGAAGACCGCTATAAGGTCACCCCGGAGCCTCCTCTTCTCCAGGCTGAACAGCCCCAACTCTTTCAGCCTGTCCTCATAGGAAAGGTGCTCCAGCCCTCTTATCATCTTCGTGGCCCTCCTCTGGACCCTCTCCAACTGGTCCATGTCCTTCTTATGTTGGGGACTCCAGAACTGGACGCAATACTCCAAGTGAGGTCTCACGAGGGCAGAGTAGAGGGGGAGAATCACCTCCCTTGACCTGCTGGCCACGCTCCTCTTGATGCAGCCCAGGATGCGGTTGGCCTTCTGGGCCGCAAGAGCACATTGCCGGCTCATATTGAGCTTCTCGTCCACCAGTACTCCCAAGTCCTTCTCCTCAGGGCTAATCATGCATCCTCCTAAGCACTATCTGAACACTATCCTAAGCACTATCTGAACACTCTTTTGTAGGATGCTGCTGGAAAATTCCGTTGAGACTGCCCCGTTACGATTTTCACCATAAGTAGGTATTTTTAGGATGTGTAAATCAGGCACTGGGAGCAGAGAGGGGAGAATTAAATCACCTCTGTATCCCTGGAGTCAGTGTGTCTCTCCAAAGGTGACTCTGGAGCCTGTTGCTTGGCAAAGAGGTGTGGGGTTGGGGTTTTTAGTGTTTGTTTTGTTTTAAAGCCTCTGAATCAGATATGAAATGTCACAGCATGGGTCCTCTGAGGAAGGCTTTGTAGTGGGCTGGAATTTTGGATAAAGATATTTCTCTCTCTCTCTCTCCCTCCCCCTCCCCCCCCTCCCTCTCCCCCCACCTCCACCTGAAAATCCAAACTGTTACTGTTAGCCAGCAGGAGGGCAGACCTACTGCTCATGTAAATTGCTCTAGGTCCGTTGTTTGCCCTTGTTCCCCCAAGTTTGCAGATGATGCTGGTGTAACCAACATAAGGATCTGGCCTCTAGCATGTGTTTGTCCCATCTGCTGTCCAGCATGTTAATTTTCATGGAAGACACAAACTTGCACGGACCGTGATTTTAAGGAGGGGCCTTTTTTCTTTTCAAGAGCCAACTGCAAAGCCTCAGGGGCCAGATTCTGAAAAGCAGTTAACGCCAAGATCAGGAGGAGCTGGGAACTTGGGTCCTGGCAATTTCTGGCTTGTGGTCCAACACTGACAAAAGCATAGGGAAGGAAGCGTGTGTTAGACATTTGTGTAAAAGCGGTGATGATGTTGAAGATTTTTTCGGTAGCAACACCCTTGGGTGGAAGGGCTAGGCTTGCAAAAAAGGGACTCAGTTGAAATGAGCCTTGAAAAATCCTCAAGGGGGGTAAAATAGTGGGACAGGGAGCATATTTCCACCACAGTTGTCAACCAAAATAAAAATAATGATTTCTCTAAAAAAAAAAGTAACAGAAAAGAAAGGGTCTGCTTCTTTGCCTGATCCTTTTTATCTCTTCTGTTTCAATAGGAGCAGAAGTGTGTCAGGTTCAAGTGATTCCTCTTCCCAGTATTTGGTGCTGCAAATATTTACCAGTAGCTAGGCTTCTTAACATGCCCAATGATCTTGAAACTCTTATGTTTAGAGTGCAAAATAGGAAATACCCAAGATTTTCTAAATGCTTAGGCATGACCTTGAAAACAAAAAAGAAACAAAAAAGCCAAACCAAACCCGATAAATTTATTTTGACAGTGTCATGAAACTGGGAATTTAGATTCCGTCTCAACTATTGTTTACTTTCATTAATGTTTGTTAGGATACATTTCTTGATTGTTACTGGTCTTATGCAAGTGGTTTATTGTGCATTTGGATAGTAGTGTTAGTAGCTCTTATATTTTTATTGCATACTTTGTGAAAACTACTGAATTTCTGAAACTCCCGGTGCTTAGAATCAGGTAAGCATATGATGGTGTCAGCTGTCCTTTCAGTTTGTTACCTTTTCAGTATTTCTGTGTTCAATGTGGGCATTAAATCAGAATAAATAGTCTGAGAACTTATGAGAATCTTAAAAGTCAGGAGGTACTCAGGATCTATGATATTATAAAGTATTTTAATGACTTTCAGTGAACCTTCTGGTTTTCGCAGATATGGCACACCATTTTTGCATGGCTTATGTTGGAAACATCACAAATAGGCTTCTGGTCGATTCCAAATACTCATGGAAGATGATCTTTTATTGTATTCACCTCACTGCATCATTGGAGCCCCAGGGGTCTGCATCTAGGGCACTTGAAAGGAGTGGGCCACTGTGTTTGGAGAAGTGTTTAGAGCTCTCCATGTGCTGAACATCTTCAACCATAGTAGTAAAACTTCCACTTAACTTCAGAGGAGTTTGAGTCATGTCCCAGATCCAGGAGTGCAGGTCCAATCATGTACATGACTTGCACAGAAGTACCCCTCAAAAACGTGGGAGACTCTGTTTTTGGGGAGGGGGCTGCACTGATATTTAGAGAAAGCAAGAAAGATGGTGAATGGTGCAGGACTGGGCTGTGGACAAGAGACTTAGAAGGAGCATGTGGGATGTATGTAAAGGACCATTGCAGGAGGTGGATTGAAAAAAAAAGAAAGACTGATGCAGGCATTGGAATTGGAAAGCTCCATGGACACAAGGCAGCAGGGAGCTCACTCAGCAACTGTCTAATCCGTTTTCTCTGAGCTGGAGCTAACCAAGGATGGAGTTTGCCTCTTCTAGCCTGCCAGTGGCTTTAGAAATTTGAAGGAAACTTAAATTAAACCTGGCCCCTGATGGGTGTTCTGCCTTCCCAAATCCAATTAGCCAATCATGACTTTTCACTTAACTGCAATGACTTTAATTGGATCAGAATAACAACAGGAAGGATAGAAAATTACAGGAATTTACTTAGCATGCAGGGCGGAGCCTTGCAGCTGGGATCATCATTATCTCTAGCACAGACTGTAGAGTTCATCAGAGGTGTAAAAACTTTATGAACAGGCTACAATGTTATGTATGGAGTTTTTTAATCTTCTAAGATGCAGGCATCCACATGGAAAGCTATAATAGATGTGGTGGCCCGGCCTGCTGTTCCCCTGGTGTGTGCTCTAACTAGCAAAATTTGACTGCGTGCAACACCTCCTTTGTATTTGGTGGTGTGAAGGGGCTGTTCGACAAGTGAAAGGCCTGTGAATGGGCCTCCAAGTCTTTAAAGTTGAGCAAAAGCTTAGAGCTGTGCAGAACCGAGGCATTTGGACAGGGGTTTTCTTTTGGACTGCCATTCAAGAGTGCAGGAGCTGTAGTGAAACACAATAGCTCCAAAATGTGCATTCTCATCATGTTACTGGACATGGGGTAGCACCACCAGATGAGCTTTAAAAGGCAAATCCCAGGGCAACAGTGACAATGCGTTAGCACCAGCACAGGACTTGGCACTGACAGAGATGATCTAGCAATACTACTAATAAGATACAAACTTCTTCTAAACAGATGTGTCATTGGATTGCCCGCTGAGATGTGGGAAAGAATGGACATGTCTGGCACGTCCAACATTTTTCAAGCATAATTTGGAATGATATTTTGGAGGTCAAAGCATACATTAAAGAATTCCAGGTTAGTGGTTTCTTTTTTTTTCTTCTGCATTTTATTGGTCAGGGTTGGCAATGAGCAGCATACAATAAATACAGCACCAAGCAAAACTTGGAAAAAACGGAAGGGGAAAGGCAACTCTTTTCCTGCTTTCTATGCAACTTAGGGGACCTCCCTTCTACCAGAGCAAGTTTCATCATGCAGGCCACACTTCATGCATGCTGATGCCACTTCATATCCAAGGGATGCCTTGCAGCCTCAGTGAATGTTGATCTGGATTTACACGACATAACAGGGATCAGATTTTTGCCCGCTGGGAGCTGTCAATGAATGCAAAGTGTGACGTAGTGCTTATCTAGCACACACACGAGGGACCCTGCTGCAAATCAGGAATGACTTCACTAAATCCAGTGGAGCTGAACAACCATAAATGAGCAGAACGAGGCCCACGTATTATCCCAGGCTAGCATGCTATCTTTAACAGGCCCTAATGAATTCAGCTGCAGCATATAGTCATTAATTCCAGCGGAAAGAGCGGCTCACCATTACATGACCTGGGATTTTAAGAGTTTGCTATTAGTGCGCCAGGCTTCTGTCCTGACGCAGAACCCTCCATGGCTTCAGGCCTGGGGGAAACATGCATTACCCTGGAGCCAGCCAAAATCTCAGCAAGCCTCTTTCAGAGTCCTGGCAAGTAGAAGGGCTGGTAAGAAGGAAGGAAAGGCCAGGGTAATAGATGGCACACGGGGCCCTGAAATTGTTTATGATGCAAATATGTTTAAAAGCACCACATTGCCTCCTCTGGGAAAAGGAGCTTAAAATTGAAGTCTAATGATAACAAATGATTGTTAATGAGTTGTCTAAACATAATAGATGGAAAGAATTAAAAGCCCAGAATAAACAGGGTTTCATTAAAGCACAATACAGAAACAACACAAATTTCATATCTTAGAATAAATGGGCCTTTGCGGTCTCGCTGGGGGCAGAGGGCACTGAGGTGGGTGCATGGGCCGGGGAGGTAAATCCTCTCCCATCCAGGTGCTCTTCCTGGACACAGGGCTCCGGCGACTGGGCAGCACTTGCTGGCAGGAGCAGCTTGGTGGTGGCTGCTTAGCGCTTCACTTCTCCACATCTTACGCACATGCCCGACCTGTAGCACACAAGGAATTCACCGTTCCAACAGCACTTGCCAAGTCCTTGAAAGCAGGCACTTGCTCAAGTGTCCTGCTTAAGCACCTCTCAGTGCTGTCAGTGCCCTGAGATGCAGAGGGAGACAGGTTTTGTTCAGAGGTGTTTACAGCCAAAGGCTGGTTGACCCTGGCGCTGGAAGGCTCCATGACTATAATTCAGGCAGTCAGTGTAGCCCTTCCTTACAGCAGCACATACTGGTTTCAGGATCCATGAGACTCCCCGGGGACCTTGGACTGTTCCTAACTGAGTCTGCAAAAGTCACTGAGAAAGACAAGTTCACATCAGCTGTACAACAATCTACAGATTGTTTTTGAAGCCCTCGAGAGGGTGATCTTTCCTTTTAAGAGTACACAGATAAAATTAAAGTTGAAAATCACTCCCCTAGAAAAGTGAGCCACTGAGAATGTGAAATTCTGCAGAGTTTCACAAATGGTTCATCAGAGTGTTAGGTGCCAAGAGCACACACCATATTTCATCTTGGTGTATGTCAGATGGCATATCGTGGATAGATTTTAGACCAAGATTTTACTAAGGATGTGTGAAGAGATGATCAATAATTCCTTGGTGGGTTTGTTTTGTATACTGTCTGCTTTTGATATGGTGACGTTATTTTTGTTATTTGTGTGTGGTGGGAAACGTTGGAATTTCAAAGTTGTTTTCAGGCTTTAGAACAGACCCCCTACTTCAGGTTTCATTTTAAATCAGTAAGGGGCAATAGACAAAAACGGAAAAGATGTGGCAAAAAGCATGTCAACATTTCCTCAGGAAATACTGCTTTAAAAAAAAAAAAAAGAAAAGGCTCTTTTTTCTCTAGAAGTTAAAAAAAAATATTAAAAATCTGAAGACTCTTTCCCCCTAGTCCCCTGTTTTCTGTTTGTTGGCTTGAAGATCTTGTTTGTGTTTCAGGAAGGATTGCATGTTCAGCGGAGTGTATGTGAGAGCAGGAGCATTCGCTGTGGTGACGTGTGTGTGTTTCGGAGTGTGTCCATGTCCAAGTGTAATGTACTTGTCTTTACTGATGTGCTTTGTGATGGATGGATTGCGGGTCTGACAGGTTCTTTCTGTGTGTATGTAAAGCTGCATGGGGCTTGGCACTACGAGGCCCCAGTCCTGACAGAAAACCCAAAACATGCCCAACGTTCAGCCTGGGCCGGCTCCTGCCCCCTTTATTCATGCTAATTTGTACTTTACCCATTGACTGGTTTGCCTGAAGCTGCTGGGAGTAATTGTGAACTGTGCAACACAAACGCAGGACAAACAAGGCTTGAAAAAAACAGGCAAGAATTAGTGCTGCGTGGTGTTTCCCAATGGAAAATGGCTTTGTAGTGACACAGGATGTCTCTCTTTTTATTGATTTAAAAATCTGAACTCTTTTTTAAAAGATGCTATTTGAAAGTTTCTGTTAAAACTGGAAAATGGTCACATTTGCAATATGGATTTAGGATTATTTTTTTTTTTTTAGAAGAACCTAGAAAAAGTATCCCTTCTCTATCTAAATCAATGAAAATCAAAGTTACAACTGAAATGAGTTTTTCAATAGGTAGAAGAACATTTTTGCTAATAACTTTTGGCACTAATGTTGTTGTTACTCTTTTGCTGGTAGTATTAATACAGGTATCTGCTTTTGTGCTCAGGCTTAATGCAGCACAGTCTGCCTTTCTGAGAGCATTTGGTCCTACAGTCGGGACATGTGAGAATTTGGAGTCCTGTTGTACCTGCGTCATTGTCAGTGCTAAATATAGCTGTGCAAAGGCACTGAAAGAGATGGAGTGAACCTCTAGCCATATTTGCATTCAACTCTGTATGTGACCATGTGGAGAATAGACACATCCAGGTGGATATGTTGCTAGACCTTTGCAGAGAGGAGGTCTGGAAGGTGGCAGTCCTGCTCCTTGGCAGCTGATGAAGTTTCTTTCTGGCACAGCAAGAGAAGAGGGAAACCTTCCAAACGCTTCTTGTGCAGCTGAATGACATCAAAATGCAGGCTGGGGTTTGTATCTGAGCCTCTTCGAACTGCAATATTCTCAAGAAAAACTTGATCCAAATGGATCCAATTCCCCAAATAGCTTGATTTTGGTAAAACTTAATTTGATTAAATGAAATGGTATTAAAACATTCTGACTGGCTCTCATGAAGTGGTATCACAGATGGCAACTTGAGACCTGATTTGAGGAGTCTGATGCCTGGCATCACAGACAAGCAAAATCCACCTCATGATTTCATGCACAGGAATGCATGAATCCAGTTGGGGGTCTGTGTTTATTGAACCTGCATCCACAGGAGTGTACCTTGCTGGCTAAGCAGTGTGTGTCACGCCTCAAGGGTCTGCTCTTATATGCTTTAATCCAGACTGGATTTGTCTGGGTGTACCTACTGTGTATTGTGCTTAAAGCACTGTGGGCGCAAGCAGCATTTTTGGTTTAACGGCTGGCGTGCAGGTCTGGGAGAGTCATAGAATCACTGAATGGTTGAGGTGGGAAGGGACCTCTGGAGATCGTCTTGTCCAGCCACCCTGCTCAAGCAGGGCCACCCAGAGCCAGTTGCCCAGGACCATGCCCGGGCATCCGTGCCGGTCTCCATGGCTGTGGTCGCAACTGCAAGGAAAGTTACAGGGCTTGGTTAGACGGCACTGGCCCTGTCAGTAAATCATTGTGCAATTCAGGCTTTTTTTTCTCCTGGATTGGACTCCATAGAGAATCAGACAGACTGTGCTGAGCTGGTCCCATCTGCACCCAACCTGGACAGCAGCTTTATCTTGCCTTGTAAAACTGCAGAGCTCTGTGACAAAAGAGTTAATCTCTGCCTTTGTTTCTCTTCCTCTCTTCTCTTGCAGCGGGACTGAAAGGCAAGATGAGAGCAGATCCATCAGTGTCAGCTGCTTTCAGCACATCAGCACTTTTGGGGGGTTTATTGGGGACTAGCCCATCAGCAGTGCTTCCAAACTGCGCATACACTGCAGACAGGCCCCTCCTGTGGCGCAGCAGCCAGGCTGCCTGGGGAAGCAGCGCCCGCACCCTGGTGCCACTGGCCAGAGGCTGGGTGATAAATGACTGTGTGAGGCATCTCCATGGCCAGCAAAGCCCAGGGGGTAGGCCAGAGCCAAGCTCCTGGGGAGGGAGCAATGAAACCATATTAATTTCTGGACATGCATCCATGTGTGTCTGTGTGTCTGCACTGTCTGAAATAATGCACTTGACACATGCACACGCTTCACTTTTGAAATGCAGAGTGACACAGAAGAGGGGGAAAATAGAGAAAACAATCTGATTGACAGGTTAATGAAGCAGTTCATAATAGCAATGTGTATTATAACCTTAGAAACAGCTTGTAAATACCCAGTTGCTTTACACATATGAACACATTCCTGTGCATAGGTCTGTGTATATACATTTGACTAGATATGAAATATATGTGCCCATGTATATGCATGTATAACATATAAACACACTCCCATGCCTAGGTCTGTGTATATACATTTGCCTGTGTATGAAATGTATGTGCCTACGTATATGCATATTCGAAAGATGCAGGAATGTGAAATCAATGCTCTGCAATGAAACCAAAGAATACAGGAAGTGGAAAAAATTAAGCTTCATTGGCCTAGCAGCCTTATATATCCTCTGCTTTTTATTTCACTTTGAAGGCTGGAAGACTTCCAAAGCAGTGGAGGGACTTAGGAGCACACATCTCACTGACTTGCACTCTTAAGCCTTCCTGGTACTCTTGAAGATTCCACCTGTGGTGGTTTGTTTCTTTTTTTAATCCCAGGGTCTCAGGTAGAGCAGCTTCAACCCATTCATGCAAGGCTGGGAAGTCACATTGGTGTGAGGAGATTGGAGTTTGAACTGAGATCTAATCCAGGGGTTTGACTAATTCTTCATCACGTTGGTATGTCACTCTTTGAAAAGCTAGATTTATCTTTTACTAGGCAGATATTTGGATGTCTTTGCTTCTGTATTGTGTATGTCTCCTTCTCTGGAGATCTTCAAAACCCACCTGGACGCGTTCTTGTGTGATCTGATCTAGGAGGTCCTGCTCTGGCAGGGGCATTGGACTAGATGATCCTTTGAGGTCCCTTCCAATCCGTAACATTCTGTGATATGTCCGTGGGAATTTCCCAATGTACTCTGGACTGGGGCAATGACTTACACAACAATCCTCTCTCTTTTGTGGGACGTATTAGCAAATATAAATAGCGACATACTGAGCTCTTGTGAATGGGCAACAAACCAAGGAGCTGAAAAAGCAAGTTCAGCATGACTAAGGACCTTTAACTTTTCATTTCATGACTCTGCTTTTACTTGTAAGCCTCGATTTTACAGTAAGATATTTCCCCTGAGTTCTTTTCCTAGCTTCTTTTAGAGAAGAAGAGAAGATGAAGAAATTTCTCATACACACAAAGGAATGTTGAAAGTTGCCAGTTCCCAGTAAAAGCCAAGTGGTATTTCTAAGTGTCATGACTGTGGATGAAAAAATTCAAAGATCCAAGTGTACTGGGAAGGATCAGAACCAAAGGTTGATAGAACCCAACCTACACAATGGAAAGTTAATTTTATCACGTTGAAGTTTGGCTCAGATTTGAACTCTTGCGATAATCCTCAGCAGATTCTTCTCTAAGAGTATACAGTTAAGTTCCTGGCCTCAGGTCTTCTGGAAAGAGTTGTGCCAGATATTTTCTTCTCTGATGTGAATTCCAAGATAAAAGCACTTGAGGGGTGGGATGTGTGCAGAGACTGCTGATGTGACATGTGTGGCACCATGCAAAAGCATGGATACACATGCGTATCTCGGGCAATGTGCAAATGACCATACCTGTGAGTCCCTATCCACGCATGCTTGTGGTTTTGCTACAGCAGCAAGGGATCCTTTTATTATACGGCAACTAGCACTGTCTTGGTCTAGCTCTTCCCTAGAGTTCTTGATGAGCTTGTGATCTGAGGAGCGTACAAGCAAACCAGTCAAGCCAAGTATTTCTGTGTTAATCTTACAGCTGTGGAACAGAGGTGACTTGCACCTGATCACATGCAAAACTGAAGGCAGAGCTGGGAATGGGACTCAGATCTCCAGCATGGTAAGCTCGTTCTTTCTGTTTCTGTCTAGATTAGTCAATTATGCTAAAGCAACACTGGCTGAACGTTTGCACAGAAGCAAATAGCTGTATATCTTAGTATAAGAACATTGTAGCTCTGTAACTGAGAATCCTCTGGTTTGGGGTGCAATTTGAACCACTAAGAATACCATTCTGCCTAGCATCACCTGTCCTTCTCTAAGTTTCCTCTTCCTCTGTCCCCTAGGATTAGGGTCTGAGGTTGCTCTCCATATGCATTTTAACCTCTTTTTGCTAGAAGGAGGAGAACAAGTTAACTTAAGCTAGAATGGGAGGAAACTGGGGGCTGATAGAGAGAGCAGCACTCAGGAAAAGGACTTGGGAGTGCTGGTAGATGAGAAGCTCAACATGAGCCAACAATGTATGCTTGCAGCCCAGAACGCCAACTGCATCCTGGGCTGCATCAAAAGAAGCGTGGCCAGCAGGTTAAGGGAGGTGATTCTGCCCCTCTAATCTGCTCTCGTGAGACCCCAGCTGGAATACTGTGTTCAGCTCTGGAGTCCCCAACACAAGAAGGACATGGAGCTGCTGGAACGAGTCCAGAGGAGGGCCACAAAGGTGATCCGAGGGCTGGAGCACCTCTGCTATGAAGACAGGCTGAGAAAGTTGGGGCTGTTCAGCCTGGAGAAGAGAAGGCTCTGGGGTGATCTTATAGCAGCCTTCCAGTACTTAAAGGGAGCCTACAGGAAAGCTGGAGACGGACTTTTTGCAAGGGCGTGTAGTGATAAGAGAAGGGATAATGGCTTTAAACTGAAAGAGGGTAGATTTAGATTAGAGATAAGGAAGAAATTCTTCACTCAGAGGGTGGTGAGGCACTGGAACAGGTTGCCTAGAGAAGTTGTGGATGTCCCATCCCTGGAGGGATCAGGGATCTCATCCCATCAAGGCCAGGTTGGATGAGGCTTTGAGCAACCTGGTGTAGTGGAGGGTTTCCCTGCCTGTGGCAGGGGGGTTGGAACTAGATGATCTTTGAGGTCCCTTCCAACCCAAACCATTCTATGATTCTATGATAGAAGTTCGATTTGTAGTTCAGAGAATTAGTGTCCTTGCAACAGGGACTTGCCCTTAATTCTTCACCTGAGAGGACTGTCAGGTTTGCACAGACTGATGCTGCTTATGCAATTCTCTCTGCTGCCCCAGAGTCTAGAGTGGGGGGTGGGTGTTGGGGGGCAATTAATTTCATGTGGGAGTGGTAGGTTGAGGGATTGGGGCTGGCAAGGTCTTTCTGTCTTTGGTGGTAAGGAGGCAAGGGCTATGCACAGCAGTTCAGCTGTCTTCTACAATCCAGGCCAGCCAGCCAGGTCTGGGAGGCCTTCCCAATCAGCGCAGCAAGCTCAGCTTTGCTGCCGTCAGCACTACTGAGAGGAGAAGCTGGGGATGGGTGAATCCAAATATCCGAATCGCATGGATTGGCTGGAAATGTTCCTCTATATCCAGGTGGCTGCCTTTGCATGGTATTCATGCTCATCAGAAAATTAATTATTCCATTCACCAGGCTCTCTGAGCTGGGAGGATTACCTCTCAATACCTGGAGCTCCTCCGGGGGGTGGTGTGTGTGTATGAGCACATTTGTCTGCATGCATGCTTACTGAGAGAGTGTATATGTTGTGGACATGGATGTGTACAGACAGCAGGAGATTGTGTACGACTGTAGGCACAGAGAAGGAGTTGCACAAGTGATGCAGAAATAAGGAAGGTGCCTTGCTCTGTGTGTCTGTGAGAGAGGGTGCCCTTGGGGATAGTGAGTGGCTTTGTCTGCATACCAGAGAGAGGAGTATTTTTCTCCAGGTGAAGTGAGCCGTGCACAGGGAGCAGTGGGTGCAGGGCCTGGGTAGGTGGCAGTGCATTCCTTGTCTTTTTACATGTGTGAGGGGCATACATGTGGCCTAGACTGTGTCCTTGTGCTTTTTAGATCTACCTTCAGAAAGGTTGATGTGTGTTTGATGCAAGCCTAATCTGCCTGTGGTTTCCTGTGTACTTATGCTGAGAACAGGGAAAAAGTTCCTCTGTATACATTGGGTATTGAAAAAATTTTTGGATGCATTTGATTTTCACTATGACTCTCCTAAACACAGCTCTGGTTTTTGTCTTCCTCCTTTTATAGCTGATCAATCCCATGTATGTCAGTGGGTAACTTACACCAGCAAGTAACAGAATCAAGTCTCATGATGTTTAAAAATTAAACCTTTGCACCCAGTCTGAAAGCTTTCCTCTAAGTCGCAGGAGGTGTTATCCTGCATGGAGCGGTACAGACTGTATATGTGCTGGGGGTCGGGATTTTCCAGCTGCAGTGGCAAGTAGTAATCTTTCCTGGAAAGCAAAACTACTCTGCTAGGCAGCACAGCACTGAGTTTCAGGCTCGGGGTATTCTTGGAAATTTGTGTTATTAATTGAAAGCTTATTAATGGCAAACACAGGATGACATTTTACATGGTTTAGTTATGTTCCGTGAGTCATTGGTACAACACAGCCTCAGCCACAAGGCAAGGAAGCTCCTGCCGTAACTGATAACAGAGAATAAATAACAGCTCAGTTCCCACTAACTGGTCCTGGGGTGACAGGGACAGCCCTTGTAAATATCTGATCATCTCCTCTCTGGTGGTCGCTCATCCTGGGGTTAAGGGAAGTCTCAGAGGAAGGCAGACTTAGTAACTGAGGCAATAAGCTTTCTGGTTTATTACTAGTGGGCTTGGGAACTTTGGTTTCTCTGAATGTCTGGCATTTCCCTTAAAAATAAAAAGCTCTTGAAGTGAGGGAACTGCTGACATGACACTGGAAGTCAGTAGCCCCATGTCTAGAGCAGGGGATGTGATGGTGCTCTATATAATGAAACTTTGGGTGCTGGATTGTGACTTGGTTCTCTATAGTAATCCTTGAGTCCCATTCTCCCATGTTTGAGATGAGGGTCAGTCTAGGTTTGGTTTATATGGTAGTGGGGAAATTGTGCGTGTTTGGAAGATAATTGACTATTGCTTCTAATATCGTGCAAAAAAAGTCCTTTTCCTCTGTTCAGCTTCATAGATGGGCAGTGCCATATATCGAAAAATCAAAATTAGATTTCTGTTGAAACAAGAACAGAACAAGTGTCTTAAATTCTTAACATATTTTTAAACAAAGTGGCGTTGTCCAGTCATTGCGTGGATGTGGCTGCTGTGTCCACCTAGTCCATGTAGGGTACATCTTCCTCAAGCCGATTTCTGAAGACTATCAACCAGAGTTGTGTTTGTCTTTCTTACGGGTATAGGCACGGGCAAAACAGGCATACTGCAAGGGGAGGCAGTCCTGTAAGCCAGAGCCATGAGTCTGTGCCCTGTTTTGACTGGGAAGAAACATAGGTTGTACAAACTCCGCAAATACCTTTATCAGTCTTCCTGGTCCCCTCTTCCCCACTGCTATGTGTGCATGCCATCCTGTCTGCCAGAACTCCCTGAGTCTTTCCCAGGCAACTTGAGGGTTCTTGAACTCAGTGTTGTCACAGGTGGCATGTGCTTGTGTTGCTGAAGTTCCTCACGGGGACACTCACTCTTCACAAGCTCTGCTTTGGCCCTCAGAAAGAGAGGCAAGAGCTTGGAGAATTTTCCTGCCAAAGTTTGGCCTTGGGTGGGGAAATCCACCCTCTGGGTTGGAAGAAGCAAGGGAGGTGATGGTGGGAAGCCACTCACGATCAGAATCTGTAGAAATAGCAATACTTCCCCCAGTTTCACAAGGGAAGACTCACTTATGGGTGCCAACTGGACTGTTCCTTTTCTGGGACAGCCAAGAGGGGCTTATGAATCTGCCATAAGCCTTGGGGATTATGCTGCTTATCTGCACAGACTGATGGGAACTTTCCTTGAGGACCTCCTCAGATCTGTCAGATCTGTAGATCTGTGGGACACACGTGGTCTGTCACCCATATTCAGTGCTGCACTCCTACCCTGCAACTATCAGCTTCATCATTAGCTGGAGCTGGGTACGAATGAAGTCCTCTGGGCAACTGCTGAGAGCTGTACGGGGGAATATGGACAGCAGAGCTCCTCTGCACTCACTTGTCCAGCAGCAGAATTATTTCCACAAAGGCATTGCAGGCACTGGGAGGAGATTATAGGCCAAACACTTAAACTCTTCCACCCTGGTTTAGCAAGAGCCCCACAGCTGTGGTTTGTCTGATGCCAGCAAATAAACCAGATGGACGACATGAATGGAGACAGGCCAAGCTGGGATGGCAAGCACAGTGTGCCCTCCTGTCTTAATGGGCTTCTGGAAGATGAAGTAGCACAAGCTGGAAAGAGCCTTCAGCTGCAAAGCTCCCTGTGTTGAGATAATGGGAAACAGGATCTACTGTTTTTTTGTGGGGCTTCACCTGTGCCTGGTGGGATCTCCTCTAATGCTGCAGGAAGAGGGGTGGTGCCCTGGATGCCTACAGGAAGGTGGGATGTTTCCAGGCTCCATTGGAGAGAAGAATCCAGATCTGCAGCTGTAGAGAGCAGTGGGTTTGGGAAGAAACATCCAGCAGTCATAGTGAGAGCTGTCATAGATTGTGTGCATGCTAAAGGATATAACTGCAGTTGCCAGTTCTGGTTAGCAGGTTGCAGGAAGATGAAGCCCACCCAGTCTGCAAAGGACAGTGATGGGTCAGTGCTGCTGGGCAACATATGCTGCTTTTGCAAGGGGCCAGACCTGGTTGTTTCCCCAGCACTTCATGACTATGATGAGGCGATGTCAAGACCTAAAACTCAGATCAGATTTGCACCATGCTAGGTGCTGTATATACGAGTCTAATAAAATTCACATCCAAAAAGAGATTTCTGCCATGATTAACAGGACATCGTTTTATGGATGGGCTGTCACAAAAGGCTGTGAGAAAACCACAAGTGCTTCACTTCACCAGCTGTCCAAGGTCTCCAAAATCTGGCTTCCTTCAAAACCTGAGATAAGGCAACCTACCCTTGTCTCTGTATCTCTCCATTAACCATTTAGGTACCCAAGCTTGGTGCTCCCAAATAACAAGTGATCTAAATGACTCACGGATATCTTGAGTTTGAATGCTACAGAAAATGCTCCAGGACTTTGTATGAACAGAAGACTCACCTGCAATGACACACAGAGTCTGTATCAGTGCTGAGAACTTAACTTGGGTCTGGCCTAGTTTTATACCTTAGACCCATGACTGGCTTTCCTCCCAACAGACTAGTTGGGTTGTTTCAAAAGGTAGGGGCAGTGTGTCCGGCTTGAGAACATGCCTACAGCATGCTTCGGGGTACTCTGAGTTGGGCTATTCCAGCTTTACTAGGAGATGAATCTCTCACCACCATGAAACAGAAGTTGCTGGAGCCTGTCTCAAAATAAAGGCTTGAACCTCAGTTCAGTGCCTCTTCAAGCCAGGCCAAGCTGCTTGCAGGTCTGTTTTGGAAGAGATTACTGAACACTCCCCTCAGTGTGCTGGAAAATCACCCCTGCCGGTAACAGGTACTGTCCAGACATATTACGCTGTGTTTACGGGGTTCAGTGTGGAGGGGTGGATCCAGGATGAGCTTGCCAGGCTGTTTATGGCTGTGGGGGAGCGTGCCCTTTCTAGGTGTGATCTCCACCTCTGCCATTCGTCCTTTCTCTATTCTGCCATCTCTGAAGCAGCCTGGATTGGTTATAGCCCACATGTTACAGTGGCCAACCTGCAAAGAGAGAGCCAGAAAAAGTTAATGTGGAGTTCTGGTCTACTCCCAGGATGCATTTGGGCTGCAGCCCGTAATGATATGTATAATTGCGAAGGCCTGCCAAAAAAAGCAGGCTGGATTTAATTGAGTCAACACACTGCTATTAATAATAAAATGGCAGAGACTTTGCTATTAATCACTTGTGCTGGCTTTATCACAGGCAGTCTCGGCTATCTGGCTACCAAACAAGACCTTTAAAAAAAAATGGTGCAGTGGAAAACTTACTAGTGGGAATACACCTGCTAACAAAATAAACCTTGTAAACAAAATGTTCCTTGCAGAAGAATGTACTTTCTGAAGGGGCTGCCTATTTGGGAGGCAAATGGGATTATGTCAAATGCCTGTGTCCTGCAGCAAAGTCGTTCTTTTGTAGGAATAGATCACTGGAGGATGCACTTGGCAAATGGTGCGTCTTTGGAAAAGGTTACACTTGATAAAGGACTTTGCATGGGGTGGGAATTCAGGAGAAATGAATCCTCTAGAGAGAAACATAATTGCTGCAAGAATATAGCACAGCTCAAAGAGGAATGCATCTGTTACTGGTAAATGGAAAACACTGTATCTACTAAGACAACAAACAAAAAGGGAAATGCAAAATAAATCCCATGCCTGATGCCTAAATTGCAGCCCTCCTGCTACAGGGCTGGATAAACCATGGTATATTGGGGTGGATGGCTGGATATGGAGCTCAGTGCCCCAAAGTGCATGCTGCCAGCACAACATGCAGCACCACTGAAGGAGTAGGAATTCTGAGGGGCCACTGAGGCCCAGAAGTGCCCTCTTTCCCATGACCTGACTTGGCCATGCCATGAGGTGGAGGAAGGGCTTGAATGGGGCTCCAACCCTTCCACACATCCACCATGTTTGCTTACATGAACTGCTCACGTTCCCTGCGGCCCTCTTGAAGAACTGCACCTCACTGCCTGGGATTGGTACTGTTTCCTCGTGGCAGTGCAGTAAGACCATGCTGTGGTTTTAGAAGCCCCCCCCGCTCCACCCCCAGCTGAGGTTGTTATCGTAGCAAACACAGTAATGGCAGTCTTCACTTTTGCTTTTGAGTAGAGTGGCTTGCCATGACTGTGGGAAGTGGCCATGTAGCAAAAAGATCTGAAACCTCTGCTCTCATGAGACCCCACTTGGAGTACTGTGTTCATCTCTGGCGCCCCCAACCACTCCATCTGTTGGAGTGGGTCCAGAGGTGATCCATGAAGATCTGAGGGCTGGAGCACCTCTCGTATGAAGACAGGCTGAAGGAGTTTGGGGTTGTTCAGTCTGGAGAAGGCTCTGGGGAGACCTTCTAGCAGCCTTCCAGTATGTAAAGGAGGCCTACAAGAAAGCTGGAGGGGGACTTTTTACAAGGGCATGTAGTGATAGGACATGGGGAAATGTCTTTAAACTGAAAGAGGGTAGATTTAGATTAGAGATAAGGAGGAAATTCTTCACTCTGAGGGTGGTGAAACACTGGAACAGGTTGCCCAGAGAAGTTGTGGACGCCCCATCCCTGGAGGTGTTCCAGGCCAGGTTGGATGAGGCTTTGAGCAAACTGATCTAGTGGAAGATGTCCTTGCCCATGGCAGAGAATGTGGAACTAGATGATCTTTAAGGTTCTTTCCAACCCAAACCATTCTATGATTCTATGAAACCCAGGAGGAAGGGTTGAAAACAGTGCTTCTCAGCAGGGAACAAGAGGTGTCTGTAGGCAGAACCAAAGAATACAGAGCACGCAGAAAATCAAACAAAACAGATACATTATGTGGCTTTTAGTGTAAGAGGTTGTGAGGCTTAAAAAAATTACTCTTTTAGCAGACAGTTGGAAGGGGAGAATCCCATGCCTTCCACATCTGAGGATGCCAAAGGAACGGATCTTTTCTTCTCTTGCAAGTTTTCCTGCACAAAGGGATGCATTTTCTGTGCACCAACGCAAAAAATCTGTGTGCATCTTGCACCAGATAGTCAAACAAAATAAATGATTTAACAGGCTAAAAGGCCTCTTTCTCTCTGCTATGAATTAACAAGGTCTGTAAATGAATGCAAATGTTATCCCTCAGAAAGAAAGAGAAAAAAGAAAAGAGGAGAAAGCAACAACAAAAAAATCACAGAAAAAATTATCCGCTTCCTGCTGTTTTCCTTTCCTTCCCATAAAGTGAGTGTCTTATCCTCAGAGAAATTCACTTCATTGTTAGAAATAGCCGAAATTGGCTTGCAACTAGTAAAGATGCCAAGAATTTGCACCTTGCTCTGTGACCTAAAGCAAAAATGACATGAACATTGACAAATTTGACAAGGAAATTTGTGCAAAAAACAACTTCTATTTGGCTAGCCAAGCAGCAAATATGTCGGATGATATGCTTTATTAAGCAATCCATTTTTCAGCAATAGCTGCACCATCTGCAAAGGTTAGTGTGCATCAGGCTTTCCACAGAATTTCATCTGCGTCTGCAGCTAGGTGCAACACACGACCACATTTTTCATGTACATACAATTTTGGATGCAAATAGAATACTTGATGAAAGAGGTGACCTTCCGGACTGACTTCCCCCATGCAGTAAAGTCACAGGCACAGAAGCAGCTGAGAGAACCATATCTCTGCCTGGAGGGAGTGGGGAGAGCAGGAGAGAGGAAGGAGGTGGAAAGTGAGAAATAAAAAGAGAGGAAACTTGGGGAAAAAGTGTTGCCGAAGAAGTGGTTTGGCACATCGCATAGCAGAGACTCTGCGCTTGTACCTGTCAAAGGGGAATGGATACTGTTGTCCTGGGTAGCTGCAGTTTTTTTCCGAGTGGTGCCCGTCTCTCCATCTTCTAGTTTTTCTGTTCTTATCTTGTGTAGTTCCTGCTGCTACACTATCTATACATCCTTGTCTTTCATTGCTCCCTCTGTCATGGTTTGCATTCTGGGCTTGTCATCTCTTAGGGATGGGCCGTTTACCCTCTTGCTACTACCGCCCCTGTCTAGGGCTGCTGGATCTCCTTCCAAACATCCTTGACTGTACAGAATGTATTTTCTAAACCCAAGGAGGGAAGGCATTGCTTTCAAATAGTAGTAGTTGGACATATCTATTTTCTGCCCTTTTTAGGGTTTTTTTTGAGGTTTTTATTGTGGTTTTTTTTTGGTTTGTTTGTTTGTTTATTTTAAAGGCATGATGATCCTGCCTTTGTATTTTCCCATATTGTTTTCTAGTGGATGGATATGGTCCTTTCATGTCCTGCCTGCCCTACATTAGATGGAATCAACTTTTCTCTAGTTCCCAGTCTTCTTCCCCAAGTGTATGTTGTACACATGGCTCCCTACGCCTCATTGGTGGTTACTGGTTATAAATTCATGTTCTCAATCCCTACTCCGCTTAGCTGAAGTTGGATGCCATCCCAGTGCCTCGCAACTGTCCCTGGTCCAGTGAAAAGTTTAATCTGCCAGTTCGTGGCGAGTCGTCCTATGGGGAGAGTTCAGTTCAACGCAGCTCCACACTGCACAGAGAGAAGCTCATTAGCAGGACATGGTAGTGTCTGATGACACTGTGGACCAAGAAGGCCTCATTAGGCACAAAATGTTTTCTGTGGCTCTCTGAGATTTCCTAGTAACTTAAGGAATTCAGACATAGTTACTGTGGGGGAACAGATGAAATGGGGAGCAAAGATGCACTCTCCAAGGGCCATCTCCCATCTGTGTCTTTTGAAGGGACAGATACTGGACAAAGTGTTCAACTCCTTTTACATAGCCTTGGATCCTCGATACAAGGATGCAGCTGGGACCGGCGGGGCCTGGCAGGCACACTCTCCCCTGGTTGGCTGCTAAGTGGTGTTAAGTGATGAATGTTAAACTTAACAGGGGGACTTACAGATTTACGTAAGGGTTTTACTGCCTGCCAGGTATAAATGATGGAACAGCTTTGATCTTTAGGGGGATCAGTACTGGAAGTGATTTAAACTAAAGTTAATAAAACTGCTTAAAACTGTACTCTGCAGTCCCACAGGCTGAAGAAGCCTTAGTGGTCACTTGACTGCTCTAAGTAAAAATTGTTCCCATTTATAAGGGAGATCAAATCCCACTGGCATTAACTGTGTTTCCAGCTGAATAATAAATGGTATCTTCCAAGAGTTCTACAAGTCCTTCCCTATGTGCGCTGCAGGTCCCACAACCTGCTGGAGCCACCACACTGTTATCCACAGGTGTAAAAAAATTGTAGACTCTTGGTATTTCCGTGGGCTTTTCTCATTCTCTTGCCACTTCTTAATCTCTAAACCAAGTCTTATTCCTTTGCCATTTTGTAGCATGTCACAAGATAATGTTGATGGGTTTTTTTTGATTTTGCCATCAAGTGGGACTCTTGGTGTGTTTTGTCTTTGGAATTTGCTGGCCAGCAGTGATGAGTAAATGCCATAAACATAAAAATTTCTTTGGCTTCGTGGTGGGCTTTGCCACCACTTACCTTTAGAAAGGGGACATCACATTACAAAGATCCTGTGATGTCATCTTCCATCCTAATATGTCCTAAGAAAGTTCCCCACAAAGGCAAAAATTCTTATTTTTCATGGAGGGTCTGTGTGCTGACTCCCAGGAATGACAGCTTCCCCCTACAAGATAATCACAGGTATTTCCACTGAGCATTTCCATAATGTCCCAAGATGAAACAGTGAGACCTGTGGTGGGCAAGGTGCTCAGATGCTTGTGTAAACAGCAATTGTGTAACTTGTGCTGATTCAGATGAGGAAGTGGCTCTTTTGTATCAGAGAAGTTGCTGCGATTTACTGGCATCCCTGTATCAGCCCAGCTCATTAGGTTTACAAGTGAGATCAATTCCATCAGTTAATCGTGTTCACAGCTATGAAGGAAACAGGTCTTCCTGGTGTGCCAGGGGGTCATACCATCAGAAGGAGTCACCAGGCTCTCTCTCCACAGACATACACAAATGGAAGTCATCCTGCTATTGCCATAGGGTTTTCTAATTCTCCTGCCATTTCCTAGAAACTCTTTAACAGCTACCGGAATGCCTTCTGTCTTCTCGGTAACAGAACAAGTAGCCTTTCATGGGCCTCTCTAGAAATCCGTGATTGGCAGCCACTGAAATTGAATTAGTAGTAACTCACCACTGGTAGAAAAAAATACTGGGTTTTGTTTTTTATTTCAGCCCAGTGACGAAACTCCACAATACAACAATTTGATGAGGCCGTGAACTTGGAAAGATACAAAAAGAGATGGGCTGTTTCAAGCAGATCACAAGGAAATCCTGAATTATAAAGGTACGGTCGAGTCTGGGGTGGGATTTGCTCTGCAGAGTAGCCAGCTGGAAACTGCCAGTGCTTGGGAGGAAGTTGCATGAAAATCTTGTTACATGTACCTTGTTATATAATTACTTCTTGCAGATTTTGTTTTTTTTTTTTCCTGAATTACAGTCACTGTTGGAGACAGGTTACGGGCTTAGACAGACCACTGGCTGGACTGCCTGGTATTTCTTGCATTTTTACTTCCACGGATCCTCAAATAGCCTGCTTCCTGGCTATTCCTGCTATTGTGTCTCATTGCGAGGATGATCTATGTCTGAGATTGTTGTGGGATTTCTACAGACAGCTTCTGGTGGTGATTTCAGAGACCCCCAATATGCTTCTCACCCTGTTGTGGCATTTTCTAAAATCCCCTGGGCTGAGGGTCATCTCTTACTTCACGTGGGATAATTGACAATGACACAATGAAATCGGTCATGATGAAATGGCTCCATTTTGATTACAATGAGAGGAGATTTTGGATCTGTGTTTCTGTTGTGGTGTCTCATGAGCTGTCCTTACACCACAGCGGTGTTTTGGCAAAGATTTCCAATGGTATTTTGAAGTCTGTCCTGTCCCATAAACTTGCTGCTTGATTCAGCAAATTGTTTTCAGAGGTTTTCTGTGTGTTGCCAGAGTTGTGTCTTGTAGAAGCCTGCATGTTTGCTGTGGTTGGATTTTTGTGGGGCCACAACTGTTGTCCTAGAGAATGAGAGAAGTGGCACATATACTAAACGATACACCATGACTGGAATTTGTTCCTCACCCACCCGTCAGTGTGAGAGAAGAAGCGTTTTGGGAAGCATCACTAGATTTACAGTCATTTGCTTGTGGCTCCTAATGTCTGTCTTTTCCTGTCCTACCTCATGTGACTAAGGGCTAGTTTCCAGTAGTTTTCTTACTCCCTTGAAAAAGATGCCGTACATCCTGGAAGTTCGGGAGAATCAGGCGCATCATACCCTGAGACTCCTTTGGACCCAAGCCTCTGCTCTCAGCTTGTTCCTGCTGGCTGGTATATCGCCCTTGCTGTAGCATGGTGATAGAGCACTAAAGTACTCAGGATAAATCAGTGAGTGTCTGCTGATTTACACCACTGGAAGATTTGGCCCAGGTCAGATAGAGAGCAGAGAACCCTCCAACAGAGTCTCTTTAAAAGAAACCACAGGCAGGTATTTCAGCCCAGTTAGCTGGGCATTCAAGTATGGCTTTTGCTACAGAGTAAAACCAGTTTTTCCAAAGGACACTGGTAACAGCCTCTTAAAAAAGGAGTCGTGGCCCCTCCCCAGTGACCTTTCCTTGTCAAATGCAACATGCTGTGATGTTCCTACACAATAGAGAACACTCTGGTCTCTGTGTACTTGGCAAAGGAAGAAATGGCTTTTTTAATCTCATTGCATGAATTATTGGCAAAACGTTTGAAGTGGCTCCAAGATTTCTCTCTGACTGACTTGCATTTTCTCAAGAGATTTGTGTAGTTTGGGAGTTTGGAACGTGTAACTGAGTAACTCGGAGAAAGCATTTGCTACCTTTTGAAAGGCTGCTGTGTCCTTGCAGAAAAACCACTTCATCTGCGGCATCAACATCCCTTTGCAGAGGACAAGTCTTGTTGGGTGTGACATGCTGTGTCCCCTTGAAGGATACTCACCCCTTCTGCTGCCTGGCTTGGTCCTTGGCGCGAGTGTTACCTGGAGGCAGTGCCTCCTGCGGACACTGATACAGCATCGCCCCCAGCCAAGCCGTGGACACGGGAGCAGGGTGCTGGGTGCCAGGCCTTGGGCAAACATAAGTGTGTGCCAACGCTTGCCCTGAATAGTCTACAGAGACAGGGCATGGAAACACAGGCAGCAGCGTGGGGTCATGTATCGAGGAAGTGCCAGAGCTGGGATTAAGACCTGTTCTCCCACTGCTGCAGCCTCATGAGCCCTGAGGTATGGGGAAGGCCACCTTGCA